>NC_062563.1:43861107-45111107 GCF_022837055.1 Prionailurus viverrinus
TTTGGTAGTGCTGAGCCTGATGCAGGGCTTGATCTCACAAACCATGAAACCTAACCTGAGTCAAGAACAAGAGTCTGATGCTCAACCGACTAAGCCATCCAGCCACCCCTTGGCTTTCTTTATAAGTGTAATTTAGCATTTGGGGATTGATAGACACAATTGAGTGGGTTTGAGTGTTAGAAGGTTTGAAATAGGACATAGAGAGGTGCTCTTTTCTGGGGCAGCCCATAGCCATTTTGAAATGAGTCCTAGGGAGCTGAATGGTTCCAACAGTGAGGAAGCAGGACCTCCCTCCTCACCTTATCTTTTTCCTTTTCTATTTAATTTGTTTGAAAATTTTAAATTATGAAGCATGCAGAAAGTAGATACTAGTGTACTCACTACCCAGTTAGTCATATTTATCTGAGGTCTGTCTTTCTCAAATCCCACCATCCTCTGCCTTCTCTTCAGTATGAATGTGGCTCCTGTCCTGTGTTTGGCATTCACCTTTCCTGCTCACATTTTTTTGGAGAGAGGTATATATATATATATATATATATATATATATATATATACACACACACACATATATATATGTAATATGTATATATATGTAATATGTATATAATTTATTAATATTTATAATAAATAACTTAATTATTATTTAATTAAATAATGGATATGGCTGCCACACAGTATTCCACTGAGGAATTAAAGTAGAGTTTATGCGTTTATCCCCCAATGAGGGGTAGATTGTGTCGACTTTTTCTGTTATAAACACTGCCATAATAAACACCCTTAAACATTCCTTTTGTATAAGAGTTTCTGAGTAGACTCTTCAGGGGGGAATTCCAGACTTGTAGAGTTTCTTCAAGCACCACCATGCCCTCCAAAGTGGTTAAACCAATTTACCTTCCCGCTATTTTATAGTCCCGTAAGCCCACATGTCCCCACCCTGGTGTTCTCAGATCTTTTCATTCTTGCCAAGTCTGTAGGGCATGCAGTGGCACCCCTGCTGTTTAATTTTTCATTTCCCTCCCTATTTTTGGAGTTGATCACCTTTCCCCATGGTTACTGTCTAGTCGTATTCCTCCCGTTTCTGATCCCATTGATCTGGGTGGCTTTTTAGATAGGAGTAACCTGGGGCTTCCCTCTCTCATAACTGTTTGCATTGCTCTTTCAGATGGCAAGTTTGGTGCCTACATGCAAGTCCACATTCAGAATGATGGGCCTGTGACTGTAGAATTGGAGTCCCCAGCACCTGGCGCTGCTGCCTCTGACCCAAAGCAGGTAAGCCTGGACTCTCTTGGGTCTGTCTTCTGGCTTTGGTTTCACTGGAATCCCTGGAGCAGTTCTCAATCTGAGGTGGAGTAAGGACTTCACTGTAGTAACCTGATACCTATTTTAATGCATCCCTTCCCAAGAATGCATCTGTTTACACTGCATGTCCTTGGTGCTGTGGTAGGCTCGACAGCACTTCTCCCTTGACTTTGTGTTCCAGGGAACATGTCCTTTACAAGAGCCAAGCTCTTCCTCTGGGCTCCTTTCCCCGTGAGGTGCGTTGGTGCCTACACGCCACTGGGTGGCAGCAGAGTAGTGGCATAACTGCACTGAGCCCTGGACTGGCCTGTTCACCAGTTCGGAATGGTTTCCTGGAGTGGGTTTTGTCCCAGGTGTCGGTACATGTGTCACCTGAGGTTGGTTGTGAATCCTCATTTTTCTAAAGTACTGTCTCATCAGGATTTGCTGCCAGCTCTCTCTAAGCTTCAAGGAAAATTCTTAATTAAAATAGAGAAAGGAAATCTGTGATAGTTCTTGCAACCTGAATGGTTCTTATAGATGCTTAACACTTCTTAAGGCTTTAATTCATGTGCCCACTTAGCCTTCAAGTGGGCAGAGGAATGAGAACTGAAGGGACATTTCTTTCTTCCCCTTGTCTCTCCCTCCCTTGCTAGAAAGCTATGAAGTGGAATGATGCAGTAGGTGGGAGAAGTATTATATAAATTTAAAGCTGTATGTCACCTGTTTAAAGTTATAATGTTTTTTCATTGGTATTTATTGAATAAAGTACTTTTGAGATACTCTCTTCACAAGAATACAGTATGAGAAATGACAGAGTCCATAGTGTGAATCTTTTTCTTTTATGTTTATTTATTTATTTTGAGAGAGAGAGTGCATGTGCGCACGCAAGTGGGGAAGGGGCAGAGAGAGAGAGGGAGAGAGAGAGAGTCCCCAGCAGGCTCTGCACTGTCTGTGGGGAACCTGATGTGGTGCTCGATATCACGAACCCTGAGATCATGACCTGAGCCGAAACCAAGAGTTGGACGCTTAACCAACTGAGCTACCATAGCCTGAATCTTCACGGACAGTGTCTGAAACCTACATAGTCCCCAGTCCAGCCACTGGGACAGAGTACTAAGGCTCTGTAAGCCTTACAAAACAGTTTGTGTGAATTATTTTGTGCCTGTTTGCTAATAAATTCTTATCTTAAATATCAAAGACTGCGGAATGGCAGAAGTTGATCTGAGATTTGCCATTAGTATAACCTGATACTAGTCTATAGGAGAATAGCAGACTCTCATCCATTTTGGGTCCTTATTGTTATCAACCAAGAAGAACCTAATAGTTACGCAAAATCAAACTGGCTTGGGTCCATTCACAGATTGCAGCTGATGGTCCTCTCAAATGCAGAAAACTAAAACTAAACTCCTGCCGCCCCACCATCAGAATGTTCCTTCTGTCTACCATTTATCTTGTCATCCAGGCCAAAATCTGGTGTCCTCCTAATTTCATCCCTGCCTCTCCCAATATAATTTCCCACATGCCAGTATTGCTCTCAGTTTTTTTTTTTTAATGTGTTAAGTAATTTAATCTTTATCATTGGGTATGTTGAGGAAGTTGCAGCACAAAGCTTAAGCAGCAGCTTAAGGTAACATGGCTGCTAAGAGGCAGAACTAGGATTCAAACCCGGTTTTAAAAATCAGAAAGCAGAAAATTATTGCCTAAAATCTGAGGTCACTGGACATTGTTTTTGAAGAGATATCTAGTAGTCTCTGAATGCTTGCCACCTCCCAGCCTTTTTTGGATTAAAATGTCTGTGGTTCCTGTGCATTGGGGGGGGCATGGTTTATTTTTAATTTTTATATTCTTATTCAGTGTATTTAAACTAAAAAAAAAAAATAAGCAGTTTACCCATGAGTGATTTTTTAAAAATAGTTTAGCTGTTGTCTTTTTTTCTTAGGTCAAAGTTATAATTTTTAAGGGGAACATAACCATTCTTTCTTGTTACTGATTCTTTGGATTGATAGAGAAGCAGGAACACGTCTGACGTGGTAGTGCTGGACTTCAAAGGTGATAATCAAGGTTCCTGGAATTACTGATAACATTAAAGAAAATCACAAATGAAAAATCTACGTGAAAATTTAAAATTTATTTTGGAATAATTTGAGATGTAAAGAAAAGTGTCACATTTCCCATGTATACTTTACCCAGCTTGCACTAATTTTACTGTCTTACATAATCATGTCCACTGATTGAACATTGAGATTAAAATTGATATAATACCATTAATTACACTACATACCTTATTTAAATTTCACTAGGTTTTTTTTCCCTCTAATGTCCTTTTTCTATTTCAGGGTGATGCCACATTGCACTTAATTGTCATTTCTCTTCTCTAATCTGGGACAGTTCCTTAGCCTTTCCTCGTCTTTCATAACCTTGACAATTTTTAAGAGTACTGGTATGCTAGGGGCGCCTGGGTGGCTCAGTTGGTTAAACGTCTGATTTCGGCTCAGGTCATGATCTCGCGGTCTGTGGGTTTGAGCCCCGCGTCGGGCTCTGTGCTGACAGCTCAGAGCCTGCAGCCTGCTTCAGATTCTGTGTCTTCCTCTGTCTCTGACCCTCCCCCGTTCATGCTCTGTCTCTCTCTGTCTCCAAAATAAATAAATGTTTCAAAAAAAATTAAAAAAAAAAAAAGAGTACTGGTATGCTGTTTTGTAGAATATTCCTCAATTTGGGCTTTCTCTGTTTACATTGAGGTTATGTATTTGACAGGAATAGCAAATAGCACAAAACTGATGTGCCCTTCTCAGTGCATCATAAGGAAGTACGAGACTGATTTGTCTTAGTATAGGTGATGTTACCCTTGATCATTGGGTTAAGATGAAGTCTACCAAGTTTCTTCACCCTACATGGAATATTAACCTTTTCCTCCTTGTCTGCTCTCTTGCTTGTTCATAGGAGATGGCTGTCTTTCTGCTTCACAGAGAAAGAAGCCACAGAGAAGAAGGGCAGAACTGCCCTTCTCAGTGCTGAGGCCAGTGCCTCTCCTAGGCCAGGACCAGCTCTGTAATTTGTGAGGCCTAGTGCAGAATGAAAGGGAGGGACCCCTTGTTAAAAAAAATAATAAAGAATTTCAGGATGTTGACAGCAGAGCATTAAGCCAAGGGTGGGCCCTTCTACATGTAAGGCCCCATGGGACTGCATTGGATGGGGCCAGACTAGTCTGGTCTGTGGCACCTTCTCCAACCTCCTCCCTTCCCAGCAGCCTCCATTAAGCCCTTTGTCATCTTGTCCAGTCAGTGTGTCTCCCTCACTCATCCATCTGATTCCCTTGGCTTTTAAACCTTCCTGAGTATTTCCAGTTGAGAAATGCCTCTATTTCCTTTCTTCTTGCTGCCTGCTCAGTGTATACTGTAACCTGCAGAGGCTCCCGCCAAGGTCCCCGCCAAGGCCCCCACCAAGGCCCCCTGAGCTCCACATTGTCTGACTCGGGGCTGGCAGGCCCTGATGACATGACCACTCAGCAGCTCTTGCCACTGTGGCCCGCTTGCCCCTGGACATGGTCTTGAACCTTATTTTCTGGGGCACCATTCTTTCCTGGTTTTCCTCTTGCCTTTGGCTACTCTCTCTGGTTTGGTTTGATTGCTGTTTTGTAGTTCTGATTTATTATTCTGCTTTAACTCTATTTGAAGAAAATTTTCAGTCAGGCTTTTTTTTTTTCATTCTAAATGTCAGACGCCCTTCCACCTTTTTCAAATATTTTATTTTTAAGTAATCTCTACATGTAATGTGCCGCTTGAACTCACAATCCTAAGACCAAGAGTCTCATGCTCCACTGATTAGCCAGCCAGGTGCCCCAGAAAGTCTTTTATTTTAGTTATTTCTGAGGCTGTCTTTTAGGAGCTTTCTTTTCAAACGCATGAATTGTGCTCTATCAATTTCATTTGTTTTACTAGTTAACTGGCCTGGGAGTCTCAGACCCTGCAACAGTACGCAGATCTGTGTCTTTCACTCTCCAGTAGGTGGTGGCAAGTAGGCATGGAGGGCTGTTGTGATGGTGGATGCCGGCCTTTGCCTATGGTTTGTCTCTGCCTTTCCATTCTCAGTAAGATGGGGGTTCCTCTTTGGGCACATAGCTAGTTTGCTTTTGTGTTGGTAGGAATACTGCAGCCAAATTCTTTTCACTGATAGGTAAGTATGACTTTCTATTCTGAGCTTTTAATTCTGTTTTATTTTCTCAGTATAACCCAGCTAGTAGTGAAAACTACATACATTGTAGAGAAATGGTTATTTTTCTATTTTTAAATACAGGCTCTTTAAACCATCTGAACAGATGTGCAGTGTGTGTGTGTGTGTGTGTGTATTTATGCATCAAGTATCATTTTAGTACATGAGAGTGTACTGGGTACTTGAGGGAGAGAAAGAAGTGCTGTGACCCAGTTCCTGCTCCTGGTGGTAGATCTAGGGCAATATAAATCTGGAAGGTTAATAACAGAGAGAGGGATGAAGAGTAGTTATATGGCAGAGTAGGCTGTGTCAGAAGACTATGTCATGCTTCTCCTGGAAGCCCTTCAGTGCCTTCCAGATGCATTTAGATTACAATCTAAGTTCCCTCCTGTCACTTACCATGGCCTGAATGCCCAGACTTCTGTGGCTCTGCCTGCCCTGCTCCGCTGCCATCTGCCTCTGAGTCCCTATGCTTTACCTATTGTCACTGCCTCTCTGTTCTGAGAACAGATTGAGCTCTTTGCTACCTTTGGCTCTTGTCTCAATGTCAGTGTCTCCTCCTTCCTCAGAAGTGATCCTCTGACCCCCTCAATCCCAAGTAAGCCCCTGCTGGCTACTCTCTCACGGTGCTCTGATGATTAATTTCATAGCACTTGGCTTCCTATTATTATCTGCTTGTTTCCTTGTTCCTTATCTGTCTACCCCACTCCTAAAACTCAGGCTCCCTTGTTCTTGTTCACTGCCATGTCCTGGAAGCTGAGCCCGGGGTGTGTCATGGGCTGGGTGAGCTGTGCTGTCTGCGAATGTCCTAGGTTCTCAGAAGGCCAATGCCACTGCTCTTGCAGTCAAGTTGGGCAGGCCTCCCAGAGGATTGGAGGTTTCCACTGACCTTTAAGGACCCTGAGGGGAGGAGGCATTCTTGGTTATTGTTTCCAAACTTGCACTTCAGTTAGAGGTAGATTATTTCCATGAGTGCCAGAGCTCTATGGGTGATGCAGCTACTTACTGCTAGTGAAGCCTGGGCTGGTGCAGGTGACTAGTGGTTTGCCTGCCTTAACTAGATCTCTGCTTGCTTTTGGAACGGGCCCTGCAGCTTCTGCCTGCTTTCCTGTGGTTACATTGGCAGCACGCCCCATGCGTTTATAAGTTGCTGTGTGGGTCCCACGGTATGTTCTGACTGTGAGAAGAAGTTGGAAGAAGAGCCTTATGTGGCTCTGAAAGAGGTATTTCCAAAAGGAACAGGGCATGGAAGCAGTAGCAGAACCACCAGACGGAAGTTCTTTTCCTTGTTGCATTCTTGCGGAAGAACATGATTCTGGTAGGAACATGCTGATGATTACCTAGAAAAGATCGCTAGAGCATGAGTTCTTCCATGGGTGGCTAGATATTGGGAGATTTCAGCCCCCTACTGAGCCATTCCTGGTGGTAGAAGGTTATTCCTGCTCTTGTTTTAATTAAATACTCTTCCCCTTAAGTGGGGGATGTTTGCCTGGGTCTCATGTAGATGGGGTTGCATGTATATGTGAGCAGATGGGAAGGTATATTTTGTAATTAAGGAGTTCTTCCCTGAGGCCCAGAGCCCACCTAGTTTGTAGTGTTGCCATTAATTATTTATATTCTCATTTATTTAGTGTGCTTGAAACCCTCACTTAATTGAAATACTAGAAGGAGGTGAAAAAAATGAACTTTGAAATACTCATCTTTGAATTAGCTCACGTGTGTATTGACACATTGCTGGGGTAAAGTTGGCCAGTGAAAAATGGTACCAGCGCTTTTAATTTTCTGCTTGTCTGAATATCACCATCATTTCATATATAACTTTCTCCAAAGACTTGTTTTATCAACAAGTATCCATCCCCATGCCTGGGAACCTTGGAATGCCTAGCTTCAGACATGCATGGCTTCTGTGGGATCAGAAAGAAATATGTAGGGTAGAGAGGTGGGTGGGGCAAAGAGCTCCATTTGGTTTTATTGGTACTTTTTATTGGTACTTCCGGAGACGAGGTACCCTTTTTAGTAGTACATGCTATGGAAGCCAGAAGGTGAAATGGCGGACAGACTAGGACACAGGTGACCGCCTGTCGCAGGTGCAGGGAGGAGGGCTCTTCATTCCTGCATGTTCCACTTTGAGGTTCAAATCTAATGAGAATTATTTTGACTATAAGACAGAATTATGTTGATGTCCGTAAGTCTGTTTTCATAGAAAAAATTTTATTTAATGTAGGTTTCTCTTTTTTTATTCTTTTTTTAAGGCTTGAGTTCCCAGTTTCTATTGGTTTCCTCTCAATTTTTGCATGACCTGAACCAGGCTTACCTTGTTGACTTGCCACAGGAGTGTGCTTCCAAGTCTGGTTGCCAGAGTGGTACCCAGATCCTGTCATTTATTCCAGTTGTTCATTTTGTCATATTGATTTATCAAACAGATGTTGACAAGAGTCCTGCTTTGTTTATACAGAAGTGTTGCTAAAACAGAAGCAGAAACTTAGCCAGAGCTTCTTCATTACAGAGTTTTTGTTGTTGCTGTTGTTCATCTTTGTCACGGTATCATGGTGGGCGTGCTGGTGACCCAGAGTCCTGGGACTTCACCTGCCTCACAGAAGGCTCCCAACAGGACAGGGATGGCACTTTGCCAGATCTCTTGGGCTACAAAGATCATTCTTGATTTTCTTTCAGTGTGAACACTCACTTTGCTGAATTAGGAAAGCAGCATAACCCTCTGGGGAGAGAGTTGGGTGTGGAGGCTGGGTGGGTTCTTGACCTCCCTCAGCCCTGCCCTTTGCTCACCAGCAGTCACAATCTCTACTGAGTCCATCAGTATGTGTGTGTGGGTGCCCTGCCCTGGGCGTGCAGACAGAAAGGTTGGGAGCCTTGAAGATGTTTCCAAGAAGGCTGGCTTCTTCCTAGTTGGGGAGCTGCAAGGGGTTGCTTTTGTCTTTAATTTGTTTCTGTATAGATGATTGTCCTGCGTTGGTACACCGTAGAATTAAGAAGAGGCCTTTCCAGGGCACCTGGGTGGCTCAGTCAGTTAAGCATCTGACTCTTGGTTTCTGCTCAGGTCATGGTCTCATGGTTCGACAGATCGAGCCCTGTGTCGGGCTCTGCAGTGACAGCATGAAGGGTGCTTGGGATTTTCTTTCTCTCTCCCTGTCTCTCTGCCCCTACCCTGCTCGCTATCTCTGTCTCTCGAGATAAATAAATAAACTTAAAAAAAAAAAAAAAGGCCTTTCCAAGAGGTATATGACTGTGTCTCTGCTTGAGGGTTCATTGATTGATCGATTGATTGGCCTTCATCTTATCTTCTTATATTCATAACATGTGTTACTGAAATTACAAAAATTGAGTTTGTTCCCTCCTAGTGAAATATGGCTGGTAGGGGTGCCTGTGTGGCTCAGTTAGTTAAGCGTTTGACTCTTTCAAGAGGTGGGTTGTTTTTTTTTTTAAGTTTATTTATTTATTTTGAGAGAGTGAATGGGGGAGGGGCAGACAGAGAGTTAGAATCCCAAGCATGTTCCATGTGGACAGCACAGAGCCTGATGTGGGGCTTGAGCTCATGAACTGTGATGTTCAACCGACAGCTGGATATCCAGGTGCCCCAAGTGTTTGACTCTTGATCTCAGCTCAGGTTCAAGTCCCACGTTGGGCTCTGCACTGGGCATGAAGCCTACTTTAAAAAAGTATATATGGCTGGTAAACTAAAAACTATGAGCCTCTCCTTTTCTGTCTTTGACACATAAAACATTTGTAATCTTTAACTAGGTTAAACAACTCTCTTGGCAGTAATGTTTTAGTGCATTTGAAGTTTAAGGGCTTTATTTATTTGTTCCTGTGTATGTATTTTGGGAAGATTCTTAGTTATCTTAATCTTCTAATGTTATTTGTGGATGTGTTAAAAACACAAACTCCTTACCTTACTGACTTGACCTGCCAAAGATTAGCTTTTCTTTTTCCCAAGGGGGGGAGGTAAAGTTTATCCTCCCATGGATTTATACTTTGAGCAACAGCAATACTTTAATTATACAGACTCAAGATTTTAATTGGGAATTTTTAGCTTTTTAGCTAATTTATTAGGAGGTTCATAGTCCTGGATAATTGTAAAAAAATGTTTGGCAAATCAGTGGTGTTTTGTAGAAGGGCCTGTTCAAACATTCGCATTACTAATGGAGAGAAAAGAATGATGTGGAAGAGATAGAAATAAAAAATGGGCTTTCATCAGATTCTCAGAAGGCCCTAAAGAAATGAAGATACTGGCGGGCTGGGGGCTGTTGTGTGCAGGGATTCCACACTCTCTTTTTCCACCAAAGTCACTCGGGCTGGTAGTCGTGTTCTTCTGAGGGCTTCAAGCTGCACAGGGTGCATATTAAAATGCAGAGGCTTGGTACATCCTCCCTGTCCCCCCCCCCCCCTTTTCTGAACCAGAGTTCCTGGCATGTCTAGATGTGGAAGGCAGAAGAGTAGCATATTTATGTTTTTAACTAGTTCTTTGTGTGTTCTTCAAGTACACTGATGTTTGAGAACTACTGGACCAGAGGAAATTGAACATTGCCATTTTTATCTGCTCCAGGCATTGGTCTCTCTGGACCACCCTGCCTCCCCCCGCCACCCCCCTCAGCTGCAGTGTCTAAAAATACTTTACAACCTGTGTTCCTGCAGCTGCCAGGAAGCAAGATGGCTGGGCTTGATTATTGAAGTCACATATGAGGCAGCTTTTATTCATCAGTGTCCCCTCAGTTCCTCACTCCCCTACCCTCCGTACACACAGCGATGATGAAAATATTCCCAGAGCCTTCTTGACACAATTGCAAATGTGTCAGGGAAAAGCCGATAGAGAACAACAGCTCAGTACATTAGTGATGGATGATGGGCTTCTCTGCCGAGTGCCACTGAGGCATGTGCGGGTGGAATAACTTCCTTCTTAAGGCACACCCAATGTGTGGATTGCCCAGTGGCTCGATGAGCTTGCCTCTTAAGAGTTTTGGTTTGAAAAGCGGTATATAGTTCTCTAGGTTTTTTGGGTATGAGGCATGGCTTACTCATTGGTTGATTTATTCATGGGACTTGAATAAAAACCCAGGGTGATCATCACCCAGGCCTTGGCTGGGAGAATTACAATTTAATGGAATGCATGAATGTTGAGGCTTTGTGGGCAGTTGGCTAATCATTTACTTTTAACGTTTATTTATTTTTGGGACAGAGAGAGACAGAGCATGAACGGGGGAGGGGCAGAGAGAGAGGGAGACACAGAATCGGAAGCAGGCTCCAGGCTCCGAGCCATCAGCCCAGAGCCTGATGCGGGGCTCGAACTCACAGACCGCGAGATCGTGACCTGGCTGAAGTCGGACGCTTAACCGACTGCGCCACCCAGGCGCCCCAATCATTTACTTTTAAACACAGGGGACGTTGTTAGGGGTTCATATTTTATGATGTATTACTTGTTAAGTTCATGGTAAAAGCTTTTCACATTAAATTGTAGGATTAGTTTCCTGCAGATTGCTTACTATTTTTTGATTTTTTTTTTTTTTTTCCTGCTTGTGTTCTTGGTCATCCACTTGAAATGAACTCCTTCCCTGTCTTCACCTGGTGCTGTCCCCCCCACCGTCTTTTAAGGTCCATTTCAGATAGTGCTTCATTCATGATGCTTACCTCAGGGCCGATCTGAGCAGGCTCTTCCTGCCTTTGAATCCTCACTGCATGGTGTGGCACTGGTTGCATAGTGGTTAATGCTTTAAATAATGACCCATCCTTATTTATTTGTTAGTTTGTTTGCTTGTTTATTTATCCACCATGTGTCCATCCATCCATGTACCTATTCAACTGTTCACTCACCTACCCCACCCACTCCTCCATCTGTGTAACAGATACTGATAGGGTGCCTGCTCTGCGCTGGCCTTGCATATTAAGTACAGTACTGAGCCGAGAGTGCCCTCGTGGAGGCTGTGCCCTCATGGAGCTTGCATTCTAGTGAGAAATATACAAAAACAAGCATAATTTAAAGTTGTGATTATATAAAGAAAACAGGGTGAGGTATAGAGAATACTGTTGGGGTCAGGACTACCTTAGGTATGAGGGCTAGGGAAGGAGGTGGAGCTGAGAGGGAGCCAGGCACATGAAGCCCGGGAGAAGAATGTGCTTGATGGAGGGGGCAGCAGGTACAAAGCTCTGAGGCGATCAGTGGAAGAAAGGCCAGTGTGGCCGGAGCTTGGAGGGTGTCAGGGAGAGGGTAGGACAGTGAGGGCAGAACTGTGACCCAGGCCTAATGGTGCGAGGCCTTTTGGCCAAGGCAGTAAGCCAGACGGTTGTTGGAATTTGAGAGTATCTATCTGTGTGTGTTTGTGAAGGTGGCTGAGCTGGACTGTAGTGTAGCTGGAGAAGGGGCAGTGGGGAAAGCAGTTAGGAGCTCGTGCAACAGGTAGGTGAGAGGCCTTGAGAGAGTCTGGATGTACTTTGGATGCTTTTGACCATTCTGGTGTTCTGCCTTCCACAGTAAGACTTCTCTATAAATGATTCATGTTTGAATTTCTTTTATACAGGGGTTTGAGCAGTAGGACCTACTGTAAAGTCTAACCTCCCACAGTTCACTACTAGAAAGACCCATTTCTGCCTCTAGTGGAGGACAGTGAGGGGATTCCGTGGCACAAGTTTCTTTGAGTTTCTAGGATGAGATCAGACATTTAGACATCAAGGGGTATGATACTCACCCCTGGTTCTGCGTGATCCTGGGGCACAGTCTGGACATAAAACCAGAACCTCTGTTTGATGATGTCAAACAACAGAAAAAGCATGTTTCAGGGATTTAGGTCCCCTTCTTCAAGTCAGCATGAAGCCACATGTTTCACTATCAGCCAGCTTTTCCCCAAATGCAAACAACTTTAATTATAAAAAGAAAGCATAAAAAGCCCCAAAAACATTTATGGTGAATTTGATTTACATATGCTCATGTCGTCAGGACAATTTCTAAATCTAAGTGTTCAGAACTTGTCGAGGAAAAAAAGGATTTATTTTTGGAAAAGTATGTTTCCTGGTATTCATTGATCTTGGAAATTATGGAGGTAATTGTCAGAAGGGCGGCAGCGGCTCCAGAGGTAGAGTGGCAGTCCAGGGCTGGAGGGGGCTGCTGTGTCGGGTGGACGCTAGCATACTGCTTGCTGGTAGCAGGTCAAGGGTTTCATAATCGCCTTTTCTGCCTGCTTTGTTCCACCATCTTACTTATTTTTGTCAATACAAAATGAAAAAGAATAGCACTTCTATTAAGATTCTTCACATTAAATGTATTCCTTTGACTACTCTCCATAAAATGTGAAGTCAATTTCTTTTTCTATTTTTAAGCATGAAAGTGGAGCCCAGAAGCCTCAATTTCTGTGCAGTGAAAAGATATAAGTTTGTGGCCTTGTTTCCATTCTGCCCTCCTCTGCTCGGGCAGGAGCAGGATGCCCACAGAATACCCCCAAGCAGTGGCTCTGTTCAGGAATTGCAGCACTGTTTGACTGCAGGGAGGGCAGAGGCTGTTATTAACTGTTGGTGGTGTCATTGTTGGGTCATGAAACCCTCAGGGGATAAGTACAAGTCCTATAAAATTTCATTTCAAAATCCAGACTAGATCTGGCCTTATGCTCTGTGGATTCTTTTTTTTTTTTTTTCTTTTTTTTCTGTTTCATGTTGTGCTTGTGCCCCCTTCATTTTCTCTTGGGAAGAATCTCCTATTATTGTTTTTTAAATTTTGTGCAAGCAGTGTATTAACTGGAAAGCACCAATATAGAAATGTTATTTTGTTACTAGTGAGTTTTTATAGTATTCCTGTGTAGGAAGTTATTTTTATAGAAGTTCTTTTCCTGTCTTTAAATTTTCTCCTGTGCTCATAATATGCCATTTTCATATAAAAATTTCTTATATATAATATGTAAAATCAGTATCCTTTTAAAAATTAGAAGTTTAAGATATACTAACAATGATTTTGACTATAATCTCTCATTTCCAGAGGTGGCACTATTTATACCTTTTCTTCCAGACTTCATAAAAATATGTTTATCCACATTTACCACATACTCATAGAAAATATGTGGTATCTCTGGGAGTGTGTATATCATAAGGTTTTTTAAAAATTATGGTAGGTGGGTGATGGGTACTAAGGAGGGTACTTGTGATGAGCACTGGGTGTTGTATTTGAGTGATGAATCACTGAATTCTACTCCTGAAACCAATACTGCATTGTATATTTTTAAAAAATGTTTATTTATTGTGAGAGAGAGAGAGAGTGCATGCGCAAGCAGGGGAGGGGCAGAGAGAGAGGGAGAGAGAGAAAAGCCCAAGCAGGCTCTGTACTGTCAGTGCAGAGCCTGACATGGGGCTTGATCTCATGAATCACGACCTGAACCAATATCAAGAGTTGAACACTTAACTGACTAAGCCACCCAGGTGCCCCTGCTAACTAACTAAAATTTAAATTAAAAAAAATTTGCGGTAAAATATAAACATACTATTTTAACATGGAGGTTAAAGAACATCCTACTAAAGAATGAAAGGATTAGCCAAGAAATTAAGAAGAAATAAAGTATATGGAAGCAAAATGAACTGTTGGGACCTTATCAAGATGAAAAGCTTCTGCACAGAGAAAGAAATAATCAATAAAACTATAAGGCAGCCTATGGAATGGGAGAAGATATTTTGCAAATGACATATGAGATAAAGGGTTAGTATCCAAAATCTAGAAAGAACTTACCAAACTCAACACCCAAAAAACAAATAATCCAGTGAAGAAGTGGGCAGAAGACGTGAATAGACACTCTTCCAAAGAAGACATCCAGATGGCTAACAGACACATGAAAAGATGCTCAACATTATTCGTCATCAGGGAAATACAAATCAAATCCACAATGAGATATCACCTCATTACACCAGTCAGAATGACTAACATTAACAACTCCGGCGACAACAGATGTTTGTGAGGATGCGGAAAAAGGGGAACACTTTTGCACTGCTGGTGGGAATGCAAACTGGTGCAGCTACTCTGGAAAACAGTATGGAGGTTCCTCAAAAAATTAAAAAAAGAACTACCTGATAACTTAGCAATTGCATTACTAGATATTTACCCAAAGGATAAAAAAATGCTGATTCAAAGGGGCACATGCACCCCAGTGTTTATAGCAGTGCTATCAACAATTCCCAGATTAATGGAAAGAGCCCAAATGTCCATTGACTCATGAACAGATGATAAAGAAGATGTGGTATATATATATAATGGAATATCACTTGATGATCAAACAGAATGAAATCTTGCCATTTGCAATGATGCAGATGAAACTAGAGTGTATTATGCTAAGAGAAATAAGTCAGAGAAAGACAGATACCATGTGATTTCACTCATAGGTGGAGTTTAAGAACAAAACAGATATGGGAAAGGGGAAAACAAGTAAGAGAGAGAAACAAACTATAAGAGACTCTTAACAATAGAGAACAAACTGAGTTTTGATGGAGGGAGGTGGGTGGGAGATGGGCCATACAGGTGATGGGTATTACAGAGGGCACTTATGATGAGTACTGGGCGTTGTATGTAAGTGATGGATCACTGAATTCTCCTGAAACCAATATTACACTGTATGTGAACTAGCTAGAATTTACATCAAAATTAAAAAAAAAAAAAAAAAGAAAGAAAAAGGAATACACTTCTCTGGTATTGATGAATCATTAATTATACACCTGAAACTAACATAACACTGTGTGTTAATTATACATGAACCAAAAAAAGACATGGATCTTTTGAAATATAATATTCACTAAAAAATATATCATTGTAATGTTAAATAAGTTTAACATATGAGAATTATTTTTCATGCCAAAGAAAATTCTGGTTATGTAACATTAAATACAAACATAAGACATATAAGTCATTATACAGTAGACCAATGTGTGATAGTATGTATAAAGAACAAAATATTTTCCAAAAATTAAAAAAAAGCCATTTTAACCATATTACCATTTTTGAGTGTACAATTCAGTGTCATGAAGCACATTCATGTTGATGGTGCAGCCATCAGCAACATCCATCTGTAGAATTTTTTCATCTTCCTAAACTGATATTCTGCCCATTAAAGTCTAATTTCCTATTCCTTTCCATGCCCCTCAGCCCCTGGTAACCAGTATTCTACTTTCTGTCTCTGTGAATGTGAATACTCTAGGTACCTTACGTGAATAGAATCCTTATAATATTTGTTGTTTTATGACTGGCTTATGTCACTTAGCATAATATCTTCAGAGTTTATCTGTGTTGTAGCATATGTCAGAACTTCCTCCCTTTTTGGGGCTGAATAATAGTCCAGTGTAGGTATATGCCACATTTTGTTTAGCTGTTCATTAGTTGATAGATTATGGGTTGTTTCCACTTTTTGGCTGTCAAGAGTAATGCTGCTGTGAATACAGGTGTACAGATATCTGTTCGAGTTCCTGCTTTTAGTTCTTTTGGGTGTATACATAGGAGTGGAATTGCTGGATCATAATCATAATATCTTTAATTTTTCGAGGAATTGTCCTATCATTTTCTGCAGTGGCAGCACCATTTTATATCCCACTCACAATGGGCAAGGTTCCAATTTCGTCACATCCTTGCCGGCACTTATTTATTTTTTTCAAAATTTTATTTAAATTCTAGTTAGTTAACATACAGTGCAGTATTGGTTTCAAGAGTAGTGTTTAGTTATTTCCTGTTTTCTTGATAGTAGCCATCTCAGTAGGTGTGAGGTGGACCTCGTGATTTGCATTTCCCTTTTGCTTTGTGGTATTGAGCATCTGTTCTTGTGCTGATTGGCCATTTGTGCATCTTCTTTGAGGAAATATCTATTTGTGCTTTGTTTATTTTTGAATTATTTTGTTGTTGACTTGTAGGAGTTCTTTATTCTGGAAATTATCCCTTCATGAGATACATGATTTGCAAATATTTCTCCCATTCTGTAGATTACGTTTTCACTTTGTTGATAGCATCCTTTGATACATGAAAGTTTTACATTTTGATGAATATCACTTTATCTGTTGTTTCTTTTGTTCCCTGTCCGGTTAGTGTCATATCCAATATATAAGAAGGTTATAAAGGCTTTCTCCTATGTTTTCTTTAAGAGTTTTATAATTTTAGCCTTTTTTTTCCTTTTAAAGTTTATTTACATATTTTGGGAGAGAGAAAGAGTGTGTGTGCAGGCACGTGCGCAAGTTGGGGAAGGGCAGATAGGGGGAGAGAGAGAATCCCAAGCAGGCTCCACACTCTCAGCATAGAGCCTGATCCGGGGCATGAACTCAGAAATGGTGAGATCATGAGCTGAGCTGAAATCAAGAGTCAAATGCTTAACCTACTGAGCCCCCACCAGGCGCCCTGAAATTTTAGCTCTTAATGTTTATTTTGACTAATTTTTGTGTATGATGTGAAGTAAATATAAGGCTTTACTTTTGAGACAAGTTAAAACATATTTTTTCTAAACCATTTGGGAGTGAGTTGCTGACCTGATGTCCTATCACCCCTGAAAACATTGGTGTTTGCATCCCTGCAAACAAAGACATCTCTTACAAAACTCCAAAGCACCCATTAAAAACAGAAAATTACCATTGCCATTTCAGTACCATCTAGTCCTCACCTTTGAGCGGTTATCCCAATAACTGGTCTTTTATAATGGTTTAGAACCATGTGTTGCATGTAATTGTCATATGTCTTTAGTTTCCTTCATTCTAGAGCAGTTGCTCAGTCTTTCCTGACGTTGACTCTTTGGAATAGTATAGGCCAGTTGTTTTGAAAAATGTCCCTCAATTTGGGTTTCTTTAGGACTAGATCCTGTGTGTGTGTGTGTGTGTATGTGTGTTTGTGTATACATGTATATGTGTATGTGCATGCATGTTTGTGCATGTCCTTAACCTAAATGATACTGTTCTGAGACATGCTTCTTCTCCCAAATCAGCAATGTCATTTATTTTGTTACATCTACAACTAGTTCATTCATTTTAACTGCAGGAAAGGATTCTGTTATATGAGTATGCTGTATTTTGTTTAGCTGTTCTCTTTTTGATGGACTTACAAGGTTATTGGCAATTTTTGCTGTTAGTAATGATGCAAAAATCATCCTTGTTTACATTTCTTTTTGTGGATGTGGATTTTCTAGGCAAGATATTTTTATTATTTTTAAAATTTGAAATGTTTCAAACATGCAAAAAGTATAGAGAATAATACATTAATACCCAACTTTAACAGATGTTAATATTGGCTCTGAATCTTTAAGTTGGTAAAGTTGTCATCCTATTCAGTGAGTGGGAGTTTTACTGGGATTTGCTCAAAGTTAGCATCTCACTGAGTGAGAATTACTATTAATGACAGATTCGATTGCCTCAAAAGTATGTAGTTTTATTCAAGAGAGAGATATTTTGGGAGAACCCGTCAGATTTAAGAAGCAGAAAATGTAGGCCTTCCACCCAGATGTGAACTGTGAATAAAATACCAGGTAGGCTCAGCCAAATTTTCTTTTAGGCATCTTTCATGTCTTTCTTAATAGAACTTAATGAAATGAAACAGGAGGAGGAATCACGAAAGGTTAAGAATAATAGACCTGAAAAAGTTGTTCATTTCTCCTCTTGGATCCCTTCCTTGGCTCTGGTGTTGAGTGAGGTGAGAAGTGCATCCAGGAATTCATTCCAAGCCTATTTTAGTACCCAGGATAGATCTGGATAAATCATGCATGACATTAGGCCAATCAAGGGAAGAAGAAGGAAAGGAATCAGGTCAGAGCCCAGCTTACTTTACGAAGCTACGGGAAATGGAATTGTCTAAAGAAAATAAATACATAAATTCAGGACTCTTGGACCTTTTGCAGCCCTCAGCCAGAGCCTAAGGCACGTGGCCAGTTGTATTTTCCTGTAAGTCCTGGAAAAATGTGACCCACTTAAACACCAGCTTCTACGGGCCTTGGAGATGTGGTCTTAGTACCTAGAAGCGAAGTCTCTGTGTTACTGTCAGAGGGTGTTTCCTGGATTTGTTTTTAATGCTAAATAACATCCTTGGGAAAATTCTTTCTGGCTTGTCGATTAACAGTGGAATACAAAGGAACCACAGAATTCTTAACATTTACACTGCGTTGGGATCCCATTCCTGGCTGAAATAGTGTTTGGTGGTAATGTGTCTTTCACTTTTTATGTTATGATTCCTGGAGAAAAGGCCTGTGGCCTCCAGCCTGAAAGACAGCAGTAACCACAACCAGGAGCTGGTTTGGGGCTTTCGTGGATTTCTTGTCCACGGTATTTGAAGTACTGTATATGGGTTTTTTTTTTAAATTTTTAAAAATGTTTATTTATTTTTGAGAGAGAGAGAGAGAGCGAGCATGAATGCACAAGTGGGGGAGGGGCAGAGAGAGAGGGAAACACAGAATCTGAAGCAGGCTCCAGGCTCCGAGCTGTCAGCACAGAGCCCGATGTGGGGTTCAAACCCATGAACCATGAGATCAGGACCTGAGCTGAAGTCAGTCGCTTAACTGACTGAGCTACCCAGGTGGCCCTGAGGTATTATATATGTTAAGACTATAAAAATGAAATATCAGTATTTCAGTATTCAGTGGAGTGGACATAACTTGTCTCAGTCATTGGTTTAGGATTGTGGTGTAGATGGGAATTCTGAGGGTTTTTTTCTGCATCCTTTCTAGAAAATCAGAGTATTTAGCATTTGAAGTGATGCTGTTCGGGGCCTCAGATTGCTGCTGCTGGTCTTGGAGATGTCAGTCTAATGAGCACCAAGTCACATTTGTCCCCAGGCTCTGAGAGACCAAGGCAGAAGTGAACCCTCATTGGAAAATGATGAGAGCAGGACAGCCATGCCAGGACAGCCATGCCAGATCTTTGCTGTGAACTGTGCTTTTGTGGCTACAGGGCTTATGTGCTGGCAGCTGGCATTGGTCTGGCAGTTTTTCTTGTAAGAGGCTAATGAGCCCACTGTGGAAGGAAAATGTCTTTATGGACTTGAACACTGTGCTTGTGCTGTAGGTGAACACTGGTCAGCCTGTGGTGTGGAGGGCAGGACTGCTCCCAGGTACACTGTCTACTGTTCACCCCACCTGCCTCTATTAAATGCTGGGAGAATACACACAGCACAGAGTATAGATTTTCCCTCCTTTTAAAATTTTCTCTCCTGAAGTCTCTTGAGGAGTTTGAAGAAAGGAAAAGAAGAGTAGCCCAAAGCAGGACTGGGAGTTGGGTGCTTGGGAATTCTGGCTTGACTGCTGCTAGATGACCTTGGCCACATCACAGAACCCCTCATATTTGGTGTCTTTGTATTTCAGGTTAGAGGGTTGGGCCAAGTGATCCTTGGGGCCCTTTCTGTTTCCAGAAATCTGTGATTCTGTAATGTTGGTAGTTGGCCATTTATAAGACCTCCTTCCTCATCTGCCCTCATTGACTCTCTCTGTTGATGTATTTTTCCTTAGGCCTTTATTCGCCACAAGAAACCTACAACCCCAAACGGTTTTGCAGTCTCCACTGGAGATCATTAGAAACTGTGCAGGCATTGGTCTCTGTGTACTTGATGGAAATCAGATACCAGCAGAGGAGGGCGCCCCTACTCTGATCACATGTTAATGAGCCTTATAGGCTGATTGCGTTTTGGGTTCTTCAGCCTTGACCTGAGAGAACCACTTACATTTGGCTTTAACTTCAGCTCAGCAGAACAAAGTAAAAACATGACAGTGGAGAAAAAGAATTCCAGCTTTCTCTGCTCCTCTAATCAACCAACCTGAAAGTCTCAAAGGCCAAGTATTGCACAAATAACAAATGCAGATAACATTTGCATTCTGAGTATGTATTTCAAAATGTACATCTTCCAAAATGTATTGGCATTTCTATTTGGTTTGAGTAGGAGGCTGATGTCTATACTTGATCCGCACCTATATATGTAGAAATTGAGCCAGTTACCTCTTTTCTTTTTCCTTTTCACAAATATTTGTTGCCTACCTTCATGTCCAGATTCTGGCTTAGTCATAGGTACAAGAAAGAGAAATAAGGCATGGTTTCTTTCCTCAAGGAGCCTGTCCTTTTTTTTTTTTTTTAAAGTTTATTTATCTTGAGAGAGAGAGAACGAGCGAGCACAAGAGGGGGAGGAACAGAGAGAAAGGGAGAGAGAATATCAAGCAGGCTTACACTGTCAGCGCAGAGCTCAACACGGGGCTCGAACTCATGAACTGTGAGATCATGTCCTGAGCCGAAATCAAGAGTTGGATGCTTAACCAACTGAGCCACCCAGACACCCCAAGGACCTGTCCTTTAATGAGATGGAAATCCATAGGGACAGTTCTGAGAGGACATTGTTTGTTGTGGGAGTGAGTGGAATACACAGAACCTTTGGTTGGAGAATGTTCATTAGAACAGGTGTCCATGAGCAGATATCAAGCCTCCGAGTTGAGTCTTGAAGGGTGAAGAAGAGTCGGCTTGGTCTGAAAGATTGGGCAGGAGCTGGCATCTTCCTGGAAGAGCATGATCAAAGAGAGGGAGGCTTGAATCTACCCAGTGGGATAATGAGCTATTGAGTCTTGTGGCGAGAGGCTGCATGTGGGAAGGAGGGTGATGATGGAGAGGTAGGCAGATGGGATGAAAAGATGACAGTGCTATTCAGGGTCTTAGGAGTTTGGGGCTTGGTCCTTTGACAGTGCGCTGTCACCATGGATAGTTGAGCAGGATGGGAAGGTTACATTTGCTCTTTAGCTGTGACCCTTTTGGATTGGATTGGGCAAGACAGGAGAGGTGGGGACCTGAGAGGTGAGCACCACACTGGGTTAGGCTAGACAGGATCAGAATGTGATTCAAATGGGCAGCGGGGACAGTGGACCAGAAAGGAGGGGACTGATTATTGTGGAGGATGGGTGGCTTGGGTTTGTGGTGGAAGCAACTAGGGGATGCTGGCATCATCAACCTAGAGGGGACCCACATCAGGAGCAGTATCTTTTTTTCTTTGTTTTAAGTAGGCTCCATGCAGGGCTTGAACTCACAACCCTGAGATTCAGACCTGAGCTGAATCAAGAGTCCATCGCTTAACCAACTGAGCCACCCAGGTATCCCAGAAGTAGTATTTTTAAAAGGTCTTCTCAAGCGGTGCCTGGGTGGCTCAGTTGGTTGAGCGTCTGACTCTTGATTTCGGCTCAGGTCATGACCCTCATGGGATTGAGCCCTGCATCGGGCTCTGAGCATGGAACCTGCTTAAAATTCTCTCTCTCCCTCTGCCCCCTCCCCAAATTGTGTGTTCATTTTTTCTCTCTCTCTCAAATAAAATAAAAAAAATAAAAGGTCTCCTCTGTTCCTTAAATTACTGTGGCCCCCTATGCTTGCCATCCTTCTTCATAGTGAAGCCTGCCCTCCCTCCCTTATACTCCCACCCCCCTACTCTGATCACCTTACTTCATTCAGACTGCAGTCTGTCCCTGCCCCTTGTTCCTGCTCTGTACCCAGGACCCCTGCCCTCTCCACTTCTTACTTCTTTTGCAAGGCTTAACACTTTCTAAAATATTATAACTGTGTCTGTAGGTTATTTATTTTGAAAAACTTACTGTCTGTTTCCCCTGCTAGAATGTAAGTTCCTCAGGGGCAGGGATCTTAGATCAATTAAAGGAAGGCAATAGGCAGTTGAGAATTGAATATGTGATATTTAGTGTGTAAGAGTATAATATGTTACAAAGTAGGTATTACAAATTAATAGCAGATGGAAGGGTTTCTCAGTAAGAAGTAATTGGGAAACCAGTTGGCAATTATGGAAAATTAATCATTTTAGATCTGTACTTTATACTATACCTTAAAATGAATTCCAATGGAATTAAAGAGATTAATTAAAAAAAATCTCACAGAGCATCCTGGCCTTCCTAGATATCAGAATGTATTACAACACTACAGTAATGAAAACAGATGGTGCTGGCAGAGCAGAAGAGAAACTATTAGACTAGATGAGAGACCTGAAAGAATGATTTAGGGGAAGTTTAGTATATAATAAAGACAGCATTTCAGATCATTGGGCAGGAGGTGGATTTTCAACAAAGGTATTACAACTGGCTAGTTAGTTTTAAAAATTGAATGCAATAGAGGTATATGGATTTATGTGAGAAAACATAATGGCTGTATTATTGTATGAAATAAGTATTTCTCCAAAGAATACTTGTGATTCCAGTTATATAAAAGCAAACACTGTTGGTACACAGTCCATTTATTTGCATCCCACTTTCATGGATCCTTTGTTATCTGTCTTAAACTTCTCAGGATTGGGCCCCTTGAGAGTGGCCTCACTGCATCTTTTGGCCTACTCTGCAATGTTTAGCAGATGCACTCCTGGCCAGTGTTAGAACTCATGGATCCTGGTATAAGGGTGAGCCTGGGCAGCCTGTCCCACCCAGAGACAGGTCAATGTTATTTTGGGGAAAGTGGTCCAAACATTAGGACTTTGCAGAGCTCCTCAGGATTCTAACATGCAGCTAATGCTAAGAACCACTGTTGTAGTTGGATCTGGTAAAAATTCCTTCTTTTGGGGTATAACACAAGATGTAGGCCAGGAATGCTGCTCCAAAGGATTAGGGCATAGGGCTCAGATTCTTCTCGTTATGTAAGGATGGAGGTATATCTGCTATATTTTTAACCAGTCCACTTATTTATTTATTTATTATTTTTTTTAGCTTTCTTTTTTTTTTTTTTAAATTTTTTTTTTATTTAAAAAAAATTTTTTTTTTTTAACATTTATTTTTGAGACAGAGAGAGACAGAGCATGAACGGGGGAGGGTCAGAGAGAGGGAGACACAGAATCTGAAACAGGCTCCAGGCTCTGAGCTGTCAGCACAGAGCCCGACGCGGGGCTCGAACTCACGGACCGCGAGATCATGACCTGAGCCGAAGTCGGACGCTTAACCGACCGAGCCACCCAGGCGCCCCTCTTTTTTTTTTAATATATGAAATTTATTGTCAAATTGGTTTCCATACAACACCCAGTGCTCATCCCAAAAGATGCCCTCTTCAATACCCATCACCCACCCTCCCCACCCTCCCACCCCCCATCAGCCCTCAGTTTGTTCTCATTTTTTAAGAGTCTCTTGTGCTTTGGCTCTCTCCCACTCTAACCTCTCTCTCTCTTTTTTTTCCTTCCCCTCCCCCATGGGTTTCTGTTAAGTTTCTCAGGATCCACATAAGAGTGAAAACATATGGTATCTGTCTTTCTCTGTATGCCAGCCCACTTATTAAAGAGTGCAGAATGTCTTCCAGGGTTGTCTGTCCAGAGGATGGGAGGTGGGCCTTTAGCCACTGGTTCCTGTCCCCATTGGCTATCCAAGAAGGTCAGCAGGATTTCATGGCTTCTGAGAAGGCTCTGAGGCAAAAAGACCCTCAGTGCTTGCTTGAGGAGTCTGACTGTCAGCTGAGCTGAAGCTGGCATGGAACTGTCTGCAGCAGCTGGGGCTGAGTTCAGAGGTGGGTCAAGGGGATGGTACTCAAAAGGGTCTGCATTTAAGTTTTTGTGTATTCTTATGCACCCTGTCCTTAGAATTTAAGTGCACTTCTAGGCAGTATGTGGGATTGTCAATAAATATTACCTGGAACATAATAGTTTTAAGAGTAAAATATTCTTTAAAGAAGTGAGAGAAAAGTCCCATTTCTGTTTTATATGTTTAGTCTGGAAGAGTAGCTCCTGGGAAGATTAGAAGTCAGTCAGGTCCTTAGCAATGCTTTTCCTTTCTGGTTCTGGTTTGGCTTCTTTTGGGAACTGGCAAGCTGAGCCTGGATGGGCCCATCAAGATTTTTGGACCAAGTCGGGTAGCCTGGAGGACTTAGCAGGTGGTGAGGGGTGAGGGGCAGGAGCAAGCACCCTTTCAGGGACCTATGAAGTGACCCTTCTGGTTCCTGTTTGTGAAGTGTGTCCCTGGGCAGAGTGTCAGGGATGGCCCTGCCACGTTCAGTGTTTCCAGCCCACCTGGCACTTGGGTCTGTCTTCTGAAAGGACATTCCCACCTTTAGTGTGGCATGCCTCAGATGTGAGGGACAAGATGGCACTGGGGATCAGGGAGGGAGATGCTCAGGAGCAGCTGGCTGATTTGCCTTAGAAACCTAATTATTTTTTTTTTAACTTTTATTTATTTGAGTAATCTCTACACCCAACGTGGGACTTGATCTCATGACCCCCGACGTCAAGAGTCACATGCTCTTCCAACTGAGCCAGCCAGGTGCCTCAGAAATCTAATTTTTGCCAGTGGGGCTGAGACTTTCTGAAGCAAAAAGGGTTCATTTGGCTGTGGATGTAGCTTTTAATGAGTGTGTTGTGGCTGAACATTGTGTTACCTAAAATTAAGAACAGTGGCCAGATTCCATAAATTATCATTGTTTGAACTTAAATATTAATCTAAAGTATATATACAAATATATGAAAGTAGTAGTTGAGTATGAGTTTTTGTGTATGAAATAAAAATATTCTTTTTTTTTAATATATGAAATTTATTGTCAAATTGGTTTCCATACAACACCCAGTGCTCATCCCAAAAGGTGCCCTCCTCAATACCCATCACCCACCCTCCCCTTCCTCCCACCCCCCATCAACTCTCAGTTTGTTCTCAGTTTTTAACAGTCTCTTATGCTTTGGCTCTCTCCCACTCTAACCTCTTTTTTTTTTTTTTTCCTTCCACTCCCCCATGGGTTTCTGTTAAGTTTCTCAGGATCCACATAAGAGTGAAACCATATGGTATCTGCCTTTCTCTGTATGGCTTATTTCACGTAGCATCACACTCTCCAGTTCCATCCACGTTGCTACAAAAGGCCATATTTCATTCTTTCTCATTGCCACGTAGTATTCCATTGTGTATATAAACCACAATTTCTTTATCCATTCATCAGTTGATGGACATTTAGGCTCTTTCCATAATTTGGCTATTGTTGAGAGTGCTGCTATAAACATTGGGGTACAAGTGCCCCTATGCATCAGTACTCCTGTATCCCTTGGATAAATTCCTAGCAGTGCTATTGCTGGGTCATAGGGTAGGTCTAATAAAAATATTCTTAAAGTGGCTTATAAAACTGAATAATTTTACTCACCAGAGGTTTATAATTAATGTGAGAGGCACATCAGTTGAACAAATAGCCTGCTTATTTGAAAGACATGAATTCATAAACTTATTTAAAAAAATTTTTTAAATGTTTATTTATTTTGAGAGAGAGTACAAGTTGGGGAGGGGCAGAGACAGAGAGGGAGACAGAGGATCTGAAGCAGGCTCCAGGCTCAGAGCTGTCATCATTGAGCCTGATGTGAGGCTCAAACTCACAAACTGTGAGATCATGACCTGAGCTGAAGTCAGACGCTTAACTGACTGAGCCACCCAGGTTCTCCAAATTTGTAAACTTTTAATCTGCCCTCTCACTTTGTATAGTAGCTCTGGTGTTCTTTTTATATTTTTATTTTGTGTTTATTTATTTAAATTTTATTTTTTATTTTTTAAAATTTATATCCAAATTAGTTAGCATATAGTGAAACACAGATTTCAGGAGTAGATTCCTTAATGCCCCTTACCCATTTAGCCCATCCCCCCTCCCACAACCCCTCCAGCAACCCTCAGTTTATTCTCCATTTTTATGAGTCTCTTCTGTTTTGTCCCCCTCCCTGTTTTTACATTATTTTTGTTTCCCTTCCCTTATGTTCATCTGTTTTGTCTTAAAGTCCTCATATGAGTGAAGTCATGTGATTTTTGTCTTTCTCTGATTGACTAATTTCACTTAGCATAATACCCTCCAGCTCCATCCACGTAGTTGCAAATGGCAAGATTTCATTCTTTTTGATTGCCAAGTAATACTCCATTGTGTGTGTGTGTGTGTGTGTGTGTGTGTGTGTGTATGTGTGTGTATATATATATATATATATATATATGTATGTATAGCACATCTTCTTTATCCATTCATCCATTGATGGACATTTGGGCTCTTTACATACTTTGGCTATTGTTGATAGTGCTGCTATAAACATGGGGGTGCATGTGTCCCTTCGAAACAGCACACCTGTCCTGCGTGGATGAATGCCTAGTAGTGCGATTGCTGGGTTGTAGGGTAGTTCTATTTTTAGTTTTTTGAGGAACCTCCATACTATTTTCCAGAGTGGCTGCACCAGCTTGCATCCCCACCAACAATGTAAAAGAGATCCTCTTTCTCCGCATCCTCGCCAACATCTGTTGTTGCCTGAGTTGTTAATGTTAGCCATTCTGACAGGTGTGAGGTGGTATCTCATTGTGGTTTTTGATTTGTAGTTCCCTGATGATGAATGATGTTGAGCATTTTTTCATGTGTCGGTTGGCCATCTGGATGACTTCTTTGGAGAAGTGTCTATTCATGTCTTTTGCCCATTTCTTCACTGGATTATTTGCTTTTTGGGTGTTGAGTTTGGTAAGTTCTTTATAGATTTTGGATACTAACCCTTTATCTGATATGTCATTTGCAAATATCTTCTCCCATTCTGTTGGTTGCCTTGTAGTTCTGTTGATTGTTTCCTTTGCTGTGCAGAAGGTTTTTATTTTGATGAGGTCCCAGTAGTTCATTTTTGCTTTGGTTTCCCTTGTCTCCAGAGACGTGTTGAGTAAGAAGTTGCTGAGGGCAAGATCAAAGAAGTTTTTGCCTGCTTTCTCCTCGAGGATTTTGATAGCTTCCTGTCTTACATTTAGGGTTTTCATCCATTTGAGTTTATTTTTGTGTCTAGTGTAAGAAAGTGGTCCAGGTTCATTCTTCTGCATGTTGCTGTCCAGTTTTCCCAGCCCCACTTGCTGAAGAGACTGTCTTTATTCCATTGGATATTTTTTCCTGCTTTGTCAAAGATTAGTTGGCCATATGTTTGTGGGTCCATTTCTGGGTTCTCTGTTCTGTTCCACTGATCTGAGAGTCTGTTCTTGTGCCAGTACCATACTGTCTTGATTACAGCTTTGTAGTATAGCTTGAAGTCTGGGATTGTGATGCCTCCTGCTTTGGTTTTCTTTTTCAAGATCGCTTTGGCTATTTGGGGTCTTTTCTGGTTCCATACAAATTTTAGGATTGTTTATTCTAGCTCTGTGAAGAATGCTGGTGTTACTTTGATAGGGATTGCATTGAATATGTAGAATGCTTTGGGTAGTATCGACATTTTAACAATATTTGTTCTTCCTATTTAGGAGCATGGAATCTTTTTCCATTTTTTGTGTCTTCTTCAATTTCTTTCATAAGCTTTCTATAGTTTTCAGTGTACAGATTTTTCATCTCTTTGGTTAGACTTATTCCTAGGTATTTTGTGGTTTTTTGTGCAATTGTAAATGAGATCGATTCCTTAATTTCTCTTTCTGTTGCTTCATTGTTGGTGTATAGGAATGCAACTGATTTCTGTGCATTGATTTTATATCCTGCAACTTTGCTGAATTCATGAATCAATTCTAGCAGCTTTTCGGTGGAATCTTTTGGGTTTTCTGTATAGAGTATCGTGTCATCTACGAAGAGTGGAAGTTTGGCCTCCTCCTGGCTGATTTGGATGCCTTTTATTTCTTTGTGTTGTATGATTGCAGAGGCTAAGACTGCCAATACTGTGTTGAATAACAGTGGCGAGAGTGGACATCCCTCTCTTGTTCCTGAACAGACCCGTAACCAGTAAGGAAATCAAATTAATAATTAAAAATCTGCCAAAAAAACAAGAGTCCAGGGCCAGGTGGCTTTCCAGGGGAATTCTACCAAACATTTAAGGAAGAGTTAACACCTATTCTCTTGAAACTGTTCCAAAAAATAGAAATGGAAGGAAAACTTCCAAACTCTTTCTATGAAACCAGCATTACCTTGATTCCAAAACCAGATGGAGACCCCACTAAAAAGGAGAACAGTAGACCAATTTCCCTGATGAACATGGATGCAAAAATCCTCAACAAGATATTAGCCAACCGGATCCAACAATATATTAAAAAAATTATTCACCACAACCAAGTGGGATTTATACCTGGGATGCAGGGCTGGTTCAATATCTGCAAAACAACGTGATTCATCACATCAATAAAAGCTTTTCCCTTAGAGGGAAAGCTGTCAGTTTTTCCCCATTGAGGATAATATTAACGTTGGGTCGCTTGTATATGGCTTTTATCATCTTGAGGTATGATCCTTCTATCCCTACTTCTATCCCTACTATCAAGAAAGGATGCTGTATTTTGTCAAATGCTTTCTCTGCATCTATTGAGAGGATGATATAGTTGTCGTTTCTTTTATTGATGTGATGAATCACGTTAATTGTTTTGCAGATATTGAACCAGCCCTGCATCCCAGGTATAAATCCCACTTGGTTGTGGTGAATAATTTTTTTAATATATTGTTGGATCCGGTTGGCTAATATCTTGTTGAGGATTTTTGCATCCATGTTCATCAGGGAAATTGGTCTACTGTTCTCCTTTTTAGTGGGGTCTCCATCTGGTTTTGGAATCAAGGTAATGCTGGTTTCATAGAAAGAGTTTGGAAGTTTTCCTTCCATTTCTATTTTTTGGAACAGTTTCAAGAGAATAGGTGTTAACTCTTCCTTAAATGTTTGGTAGAATTCCCCTGGAAAGCCACCTGGCCGTGGACTCTTGTTTTTTTTGGCAGATTTTTAATTTCTAATTTGATTTCCTTACTGGTTACGGGTCTGTTCAAATTTTCTATTTCTTGCTGTTTCAGTTTTGGTAGTGTATGTTTCTAGGAATTTGTCCATTTCTTCCAGATTGCCCATTTTATTGGCATATAATTGCTCATAATATTCTCTTATTATTGTTTTTATTTCTGTTGTGTTGGTTTTGATTTCTCATCTTTCATTCTTGATTTTACTTATTTGGGTCCTTTTTCTTCTTGATCAAACTGGCTAGTGGTTTATGAGTTTTGTTAATTCTTTCAAAGAACCAGCTTCTGGTTTCATTGATCTGTTGTACTTTTTTTTTTTTTTTTTGGTTTTGATAGCATTAATTTCTGCTCTAATTTTTATTGTCTTCTGCTGGTTTGGGGTTTTATTTGCTGTTCTTTTTCCAGCTCCTTAAGGCATAAGGTTAGTTTGTGTATCTGAGATCTTTCTTCCTTCTTTAGGAAGGCCTGGATTGCTATATACTTTCCTCTTATGACTGCCTTTGCTGTGTCCCAGATGTTTTGGGTTGTGGTGTTATCATTTTCGTTGATTTCCATATACTTTTAAATTTCCTCTTTAACTTCTTGGTTAGCCCATTCAGTCTTTAGTAGGATGTTCTTCAGTCTCCAAGTATTTGTTACCTTTCCAAATTTTTTCTTGTGGTTGATTTCAAGTTTCATAGCATTGTGGTCTGGAAACATGCACCATATGATCTTGATCTTCTTGTACTTACTTAGGGCTTTGTGTCCCAGTATATGGTCTATTCTGGAGAATGTTCCATGTGCACTTGAGAAGAATGTATATTCAGCTGCTTTAGGATGAAATGTTCTGAATATATCTGTTAAGTCCATCTAGTCCAGTGTGTCATTCAAAGCCATTGTTTCCTTGTTGATTTTTTGATTAGATGATCTGGCCATTGCTGTGAGTGGGGTGTTGAAGTCTCCTACTATTATAGTATTACTATCGACGGGTTTCTTTATGTTTGTGATTATTTGATATATATTTGGGTGTTCCCACATTTGGTGCACAAATGTTTACAATTGTTAGGTCTTCTTGGTCTATAGACCCCTTGATTATGATATAATGCTCTTCTGCATCTCTTGATACAGTCTTTATTTTAAAGTCTAAGTTGTCTGATATAAGTATGGCTACACTGGCTTTCTTTTGTTGACCTGCATTAGCATGATAGATGGTTCTCCATCCCCTTATTTTCGATCTGAAGTTGTCTTTAGGTCTAAAGTGTGTCTCTTGTAAATAGCATATAGATGGATCTTGTTTTCTTATCCATTGTGTTACCCTATGTCTTTTGATTGGAGCATTGAGTCCATTGACGTTTAGAGTGAGTACTGAAAGATATGAATTTATTGCCATTATGATTCTTGTAGAGTTGGAGTTTCTGGTGGTATTCTCTGGTCCTTTCTAATGTTTGTTGCTTTTGATGTATATATATGATATAGTTGATATAGATAGAAAGATGAAAATTTTCATCTTTTCTCCCCTCAGAGAGTCCCCCTTAAAATTTCTTGCAGGGCTGGTTTAGTGGTCACAAACTCCTTTAATTTTTGTCTGGGAAACTTTTTATCTTTCCTTCTATTTTGAATGACAGCCTTGCTGGATAAAGAATTCTTGGCTGCATATTTTTCTGATTCAGCACACTGAATATATCCTGCCACTCCTTTCTGGGCTGCCAAGTTTCCGTTAATAGGTCTGCTGCAAACATGATCTGTCTTCACTTGTAGGTTAGGGACTTTTCTTCCCTTACTGCTTTCATGACTCTCTCTATGCCTTGTAGATGGTTGGTTTTTGTTGAATCTAATGGGGGTCCTCTGTGCTTCCTGGATTTTGATGTCTGTGTCTTTCCCCAGGTTAGGAAAGTTTTCTGCTATGATTTGCTCACATAACCCTTCTACCCCTAATTCTCTCTCTTCCTCTTCTGGGACCCCTATGATTCTGATGTTGTTCCTTTTTAATGAGTCATTGATTTCTCTAATTCATAAATCGTGCTCTTTTCCCTTAATCTCCCTCTTTTTTCCTGCTTCGTTATTCTCTGTAAGTTTGTCCTCTATATTGCTGATTGTCTGTTCTGCCTCGTCCATCCTTGCCGCCGCTGCATCCATCCATGATTGCAGCTCAGTTATAGCATTTTTAATTTCATTCTATTTTTTACTTCTTTTAACTCTGCAGAAAGGTTCTAATCTATTTTTGACTCCAGCTAGTATTCTTATTATTGTGATTCTAAATTCTGGTTCAGACATCTTGCTTGTATCTGTGTTGGTTAAATCCCTGGCTGTCGTATCTTCATGCTCTTACTTTTGGGGTGAATTCCTTCGTTTTGTCATTTTGAAGGGAGAAAAGGAATTAATGAGGTAGAAAAATTGAAATTAAAAAAATTAAAATTAAAAAAATATTAAAATTAAAAATTGAAAACACACACAGAAATCACACAGATGATCTAGATCCTAGGTGAGGTTTGGTCTGGGTGTTGAAAGTGGTTTGACAGATGAGAGGAAAAAAAGGGGGGGGGGGGAGAAAGAAAAAGGAAGTTGAGAATTTGAAAAAATGAATACACTGAAGTAGACTAAAATGAGATGATGGGGTTTGTAAAATAGAATTTGAAAAAATATACACAAAAGTAAAGAATGTATTAGGAAAAAAATTAAAGAAAAATAGTTTTAATAAAAATTAAAAATAATGAATTTTTTCATTTTCTGTTTTTAATAAAGAAAAGAAACGAAAAAGAGAAAAAAGAAAAAAGAAAAAAAAAGAAATCGTTTCAAAATTTGAAAAAGTGAATATACTGTAGTAGACTAGAATAAAATGATGGAAGTAAGATAGAATTTGAAAAAGTTTACATAAAAGCAAAAAGTATAGTAATAAAAATTAAATAAAAATATTTTTAATAGAAATTGAAAGTAAAAATGAAGTTTTTCTCTTTCTGCATTCAAGAAAAAGAAAAAATGAAAAAGAAAAAAGAAAGAAAAGGAAATTGAAAATTTGGAAAGGTGAATACACTGAAGTAGACTAAAATAAAATGATGGAAGTAAAATAGATTTTGAAAAAATTTAGACAAAGTAAAAAATACAGTAATAAAAGTTAAAGATATTTTTAATAAAAGTTCAAAATAAAAAAAAAGAAAGAAAATTGAATAGATGAACCTGCTAACAGATTGAAGTAGGACTGAAATTGCTTCATTTTCCTCTAGAAGTCAGTCTGTATAGCTGTTTATAGTCCATAAATTAAGCTAGCGGTGAGACTTGTGTTCTTGAAGTTGGCCCAGTTGGACAGGGCTCAGTGTAACAGCTTCACTCTCCACTAGATGGTGCTGCTAGCCTACTGGGGTGTATGGTTGGGGTGCTGGTAGGTGCACATGTGTATGTGCATGCACGGGAGTGGTGAAAATGGTGCCACCCAGCTACCCAGTGTGCTCTCCCGGATCAGCAATCATGCACCCATCCTCTGTCTTCAGCTCTCGTCCACTCCACGCTTTTTCACTCTCTGTGACCAGGCCCCAGGCAGTACCTCTCTCCCAAGTTCTGTCTCAGATGCGGCTGCTTTCCCTGGCCCCCCACTTCTGAAGGACTGCGGCCCCGACACGTTCCACCCCTTGCCAGAGGGTCTCACCCAGCAATGGCTGAATGAGCAATGGCCGAATATCGGCTCCACCCAGGAACCGCCCGCTGGACCCCGCTGCTGCTGGTGCCCTGAGACTGCGGCCAGGTGCCAGCCCGCCCCAGAAAAACCCTAACCCTAACCCTACCCTAACAGTGTAGCAGCAGCGTTCCAGGGATTATGGAAAATCACAACACACATCTGGCACCAGGCTTCACCCTTAACGACCTTGCCCCAGCACCAGCAAATGTGGCTGTCTTCTGGGGTCTGCTGGGACCAGGTGGCTTCACCAGTCTCTACCAAATGTCTTTCCAGCAGTAGAACGCTTTTCCCCATGTGGACTGAGAACCTCCCGGACCCCACTCTGTTCCTGGGGATTTGCCCTTCCCACCAGAGCACTGCCAGGTATCGAGCTGAGGAGTTGCAGCCTTTGCGCTCCCCTTGTTTACAGTCTTAATGGAATTTAAACCCTCTCCTTTCTCCTTTCTCCGTTTTTAGTTTAGTCCCTGTGGCTGTTTCCAATTTTCCACTTTTTCTCCAGCTGATTTTGGGAGCTGTGCCACATACCTGCTGAATTCTGTGGTTCAGGTTGTGCAGATTGCTGTGTTAATCCTCCAATCAGTTTTCTAGGTGTGTAGGATGGTTTAGTGTTGGTCTGGCTGTATTTCATGGACGCGAGACACACAAAAAGCTTCCATGCTGTTCTGCCATCTTGGCTCCTCTTCCTCTGGTGTCCTTTTTATTTTTTATTTTATTTTATTATTTAAAAAAAAAATTTTTTTTAACATTTATTTATTTTTGAGACAGAGACAGAGCATGAACAGGGGAGGGGCAGAGAGAGAGGGAGACACAGAATCTGAAACAGGCTGCAGGCTCTAAATGGTCAGTACAGAGCCCAACGCAGGGCTCAAACTCACGGACCGTGAGATCATGACCTGAGCCGAAGTCGGACGCTCAACCAACCGAGCCACCCAGGCGCCCCCCTGGTGTCCTTTTTAAATTTAACTGTTTTTCTTCCAACTTTATTTATTTATTTATTTATTTATTTACTTACTTACTTACTTACTTACTTACTTACTTACATCCAAGTTAGCATAGAGTGCAATAATGATTTCAGGAGTAGAATCCATGTATTCCCCCATGTATAACACCCAGTGCTCATCCCAACAAGTGTCTTCCTTAATGCCCCTTACTCATTTGCCCATCCCTCCACCCGTAATCCCTCCAGCAACCCTCAGTTTGTTCTCTATATTTAGAAGTCTCTTATGTTTTGTTCCCCTCCCCATCTTTATATTATTTTTTTCTTTCCTTCCCTTATGTTCATCTGTTTTGTATGTTAAATTCTTCATATGAGTGAAGTCATAAGACATTTGTCTTTCTCTGACTAATTTTGCTTAGCGTAATACCCTCTAGTTCCATCCACGTTGTTGCAAATGACAAGATTTCATTCTTTTTGATTGTAGAGGAATACTCCATTGTATATATATACACCACATCTTTTTTCTCCATCCATCCATCAGTGGACATTTGGGCTCTTTCCATACTTTGGCTATTGTCCATAGCGCTGCTGTAGACATTGGGGTGCGTGTGCCCCTTTGACACAGTACACCTGTATCCTTTGGATAAATACCTAGTAGGGCAATTGCTGGGTCATAGGGTAGTTTTATTTTTAGCTTTTCACGAACCTCCATACTGTTTTCCAGAGTGGCTGCACCAGTTTTCATTCCCACCAGCAGTGCAAGAGATCCTCTTTCTCCGCATCCTCGCCAACATCTGTTGTTGCCTGAGTTGTTAATGTTAGCCATTCTGACAAGTGTAAGGTGGTATCTCATTGTGGTTTTTGATTTGTATTTCTCTGATGATGAGTGATGTTGAGCATTTTTTCATGTGTTGGTTGGCGATCTGGATGACTTCTTTGGAGAAGTGTCTATTCATGTCTTTTGCCCACTTCTTCCCTGGATTATTTGCTTTTTGGGTGTTGAGTTTGGTAAGTTCTTTATAGATTTTGGATACTAACCCTTTATCTGATATGTCATTTGCAAATATCTTCTCCCATTCTGTTGGTTGTCTTGTAGTTCTGTTGATTGTTTCCTTTGCTGTGCAGAAGCTTTTTATTTTGATGAGGTCCCAGTAGTTCATTTTTGCTTTGGTTTCCTTTGTCTCTGAGACGTGTTGAGTAAGAAGCTGCTGAGGGCAAGATCAAAGAGGTTTTTGCCTGCTTTCTCCTCGAGGATTTTGATGGCTTCCTGTTTTACATTTAGGGTTTTCATCCATTTGAGTTTATTTTTGTGTCTAGTGTAAGAAAGTGGTCCAGGTTCATTCTTCTGCATGTTGCTGTCCAGTTTTCCCAGCCCCACTTGCTGAAGAGACTGTCTTTATTCCATTGGATATTCTTTCCTGCTTTGTCAAAGATTAGTTGGCCATATGTTTGTGGGTCCATTTCTGGGTTCTCTGTTCTGTTCCATTAATCTAAGTGTCTTTTTGTGTCAGTACCATACTATCTTGATGATTATAGTTTTGTAATACATCTTGAAGTCTGGGATTGTAATGCCTCCAGCTTTAGTTTTCTTTTCCAAGATTGCTTTGGCCATTGGTGGGGGGGGGGTCTGGTTCCATACAAATTTTAGGATTGTTTGATCTATCTCTGTGAAGAATGCTAATGTTATTTTGATAGAGATTGCATTGAATATGTAGATTGCTTTGAGTAGTATCAACATTGTAGCAATATTTGTTCTTCCTATCCAGGAGCATGGAATCTTTTTCCTTTTTTGTGTGTGTCAGTTTCTTTCATAAACTTTCTACAGTTTTCAGTGTATAAATTTTTCATCTCTTTGGGTAAGTTATTCCTAGGTATTTTGGTGCAATTGTAAATGGGATCGATTCCTTGATTTCTCTTTCTGTTGCTTCATTATTGATGTGTAGGAATGCAACTGATTTCTGTGCATTGATTTTATATTCTGCAACATTGCTGAATTCATGGATCAGTTCTGGCAGTTTTTTGGTGGAATCTTTTGGGTTTTCCATATAGAATATCATGTCATGTGTGAAGAGTGGAAGTTTGATGTCCTCCTGGCCAGTTTGGATGCCTTTTATTTCTTTGTGTTATCTGATTGCTGAGGCTAGGACTTCCAATACTATGTTGAATAATAGTGGCAAGAGTGGACATCCCTGTCATGTTCCTGATCTTTGGGGAGAAAGCTCTCTGTTTTTCCCCATTGAGGATGATATTAGCGGTGGGTCTTTTGTATATGGCTTTAATGACCTTGAGGTATGATCCTTTCTTGAGGGTTTTTATCAAGAAAGGGTGAAAAACAAAAATATTTTCTCTGTATCTATTGAGAAGATCATGTGGGTCTTATCCTTTCTTTTATTAATGTGATATATCACCTTGATTGATTTGCAGATATTGAACCAGCCTTGCATCCCAGGTATAAATCTCACTTGGTTGTGGTGAATAATTCTTTTTTGTTTTTAATTTTTATTTATTTTTTTAAATGTTTATTTCTGAAGGAGAGAGAGAGACCCCTGAGTGTGAGCAGCAGAGGAGCAGTGAGAGAGGGAGACACCGAATCCGAAGCAGGCTCCAGGCCCTGAGCTGTCACCACAGAGTCTGATGAGGGGCTTGAACTCACAAGCTGTGAGGTCATGACCGCAAGGTGGACGCTCAACTGACTGAGCCACCCAGGTGCCCCAGTGAATAATTCTTTTAATATATTGTTGGATCTGCTTGGCTAGTATCTTGTTGAGGATTTTTGCATCAATATTCATTGGGGAAATTGGTCTGTAGTTCTTTTTATTTATATTTTATTTTATTTTATTTATTTTATTTTGTTTTATTTATTTTATTTTATTCTATTCTATTCTATTCCATTCTATTCTATTCTATTCTATTTTTTATTTTTGTAGTTCTCCTTTTTAGTGGGGTCTTTGTCTGATTTTGGAATCAAGGTAATGCTGGCCTCATAGAATGAGTTTGGAAGTTTTCCTTCCATTTCTATTTTTGGGAACAGCTTCAAAAGAATAGGTGTTAGCTCTTTAAATGTTTGGTAGAATTCGCCTGGAAAGCCATCCAGCCCTGGACCCTTGTTTGTTGGGAGATATTTTGTTACTGATTCAATTTTTTTACTGGTTATAGGTCTGTTCAAATTTTCTATTTCGTCCTGTTTTAGTTTTGGTAGTTCATATGTTTCTAGGAATTTGTCCATTTCTTCTAGATTGCCCAATTTATTGGCAGATAATTCCTCATAATTTTCCTTATTATTGTGTGTATTTCAGTGGTGTTGGTTGTGATCTCTCCTCTTTCGTTTGTGATTTCATTTATTTGGGTCCTTTCCTTTTTCTTTTTGATCAAACTGGCTAGGGGGTTATCAGTTTTGTTAATTCTTTCAAAGAACCAACTCCTGGTTTCATTGATCTGTTCTGTTGTTTTTTGTTTTTTGTCTTTTTGATATCCTTGATTTCTGCCCCATTCTGTATTATTTTCCTTCTGCTAGTGGGCTTTATTTGCTGTTCTTTTTCTAGCTCTTTTAGGTGTAAAGTTAGGTTATGTATTTGAGACCTTGCTTCCTTCTTTAGGAAGGCCTGGATGGCTATACACTTCCCACTTACTACTGCCTTTGCTGCATTCCATAGATTTTGAACTGTTGTGTTTTCATTTTCATTGGCTTCCATGTACTTTTAATATCCTCTTTAATTTTTTGGTTAACCCATTCATTTTTTAGTAGGATGTTCTTTAATCTCCCAAGTATTCATGGTCTTTCCAAATTTTTTCTTGTGGTTGATTTCGAGTTTCATAGCATTGTGATCTGAAAATATGCAAGGTATGATCTCAGTCTTTTTTGTTCTTGTTGAGGGTTGATTTGTGACCCAGTATGTGATCTCTTCTAGAGAATGTTCCATGTGCACTTGAGAAGAAAGTGTATTCTGCTGCTTTAGGATGAAATGTTCTGAATATATGTGTTAAGTCCATCCAGTCCAGTGTGTCATTCAAAGCCATTGTTTCCTTGTTGATTTTCTGTTTAGATGATCTGTCCATTGCTGTAAGTGCGATGTTGAAGTCCCCTACTATTATGGTATTATTATCAATGAGTTTCTTTATGTTTGTGATTAATTGATGTATATATTTGGTTGCTTTATGGGGGGGGGGGCATAAACATTTACAATGGTTAGATCTTGGTGGATAAAAACCTTAATTATGATATAATGCCCTTCGTCATCTCTTGTTACAGTCTTTATTTTAAAGTCTAGATTGTCTGATATCAGTGTTGGTATTCTGGCTTTCTTTTAATGACTATTCACATGTTAGATGCTTCTCCATCCCCTTACTTTCAAACTGCAGGTGTCTTTAGGTCTAAAGTGAGTCTCTTGTAAGCAGCATATAGAAACTCATTGATAATAATATCTTAATAGTAGGGGACTGATACCCTATGTCTTTTGATTGGAGCATTTAGTCAGTTTAGTGCTATTGTGTTACCTGTAGAGTTGGTGTTTCTGGTGATGTTCTCTGGTTCTCTGTAGTCTTTGTTGCTTTTGGTCTTTTTGTTGTTTTTGTCTTTTCTCCATTCAGAGAGTCCCCCTTAAAATTTTTTGCAGGGCTGGTTTAGTGGTCACAAACTCCTTTAGGTTTTGTTTGTCTGGGAAACTCTTTATCTCTCCTTCTGTTTTGAATGGCAGCCTTATGGGATAAAGAATTCTTGGCTGCATGTTTTTCCAATTCAGCACATTGAGTATATCTTGTTACTCCTTCCTGGCCTGCCAAATTTCTGTGGATAGATCTGCTGCAAACCTGGTCTTTCCTTATAGTTTAAGGACTCTTTTTTCCCCTTGCTGCTTTCATCATTCTTTTTTTATCTATTTTGTGAATTGACCATAATATGCCTTTTTGATGGTCAGTTTTTGTTGAGTCTAATGGGAGCTCTCTGTGGTTCTTGGATTTTGATATCTATGTCTTTCCTCAGATTAGGAAAGTTTTGGTATAATTTGCTCACATAAACATTCTGTCCCTTTTTCTCTCTCCATCTTCTGGGACTCCCATGATTCATATATTATTTCTTTTTAGTAAGTCACTGAGTTCTCTAAGTCTTGTATTGTGATCTTTTGACTGTTTCCCTGTTCCCTTTTTTCTGCTTCATTATTCTCTATAATTTTACCTTCTGTAGCACTGCTAACTGTTTTGCTACATCCATCCTTGCTGTAGTGCAGTCTTCATTTGAGATTGTGTCTTGGTTATAGCATTTTTAATTTCGGCCTGACTAGATGTTATTACTTTTATCTCCACAGAAAGGGATGTGTCTTCTATGCTTTTTTAACCCCAGCTAGTATTCTTACTATTGTGGTTCTAAATTCTGGTTCAGACATCTTGTTTATATCTGTGTTGATTAAGTCCCTGGATGTCTTTACTTACTGTTCTTTCTTTTGGGGTAAATTCCTTCATTTTGTCATTTTGGAGAAAGAAAAAGAATTAATTAGTAAAATAAAAAATAAAAATTAAAAAATTTAAAACAACACAAAAAAAATCATATAAAGGAAGCTAGATCCTAGGTGTGTTTTGGTCTGCTTGTTGGAGGAAGCTTGATAGAATAGAGAAGAAAGGGAAAGAAAAGAAAAAGAAAAAAAGGTAGGAGATTTTTTAAAAATTAAAAAAGTGAATACAAAAAACAATACAGTGAAATGAATAAGGTAAAATAGAATGACAAAAAATTTATAAAAAATATAGTAGGAAAAATTAAAGAAAAATCTTCTTTTATAAAAATGGAAGATGAACGTAAATTTTTTCCTTCTGTATTCAAGAATAAGAAAAAGGAAAGAAAATTGAATAGATGGACCGGCAGACAGAATGAAATATGAATGAAATTACATCCAGTTTCCAATAGAAGTCAAACTTTGAAGCACTTTATAGTCTGTAAACTAAGCAGGTGGAGAGACTGTGGTGGTCCTCTAGAGCTTGGTTGGTGCAGGTGGCTGAGGCTTGGTGTAACAGCTCCATTCTCCACTAGATGGCTCTGCTTACCTTACTGGTGTAGATCGTTGTGGTGCCTGTATGCATGTATGTGCATGTGTGGGAGAAGTGAAAATGGTGTCACCCAGTTTCCCAGTCTCTAGCATCAGAACTCTGTGCGGTCTCAGATTGGCAGTCAAGCACCCCTCCTGTGTCTTTGGCTTCCATCCACTCCCTGCTCCTACACTGTCCCTGACCAAGCCGTCAACCTGCCAGGTGGCACTTCCCTACTGAATTTTATTTCAGATGTGGCTGTGTTTCCAAACCCCTCACTTCCCAGGGCTCTATGGCTTGGACCCACTTAGACCCTTTGGGGGAGGGTCTTGCCAAGCAATGGCCAGGTGCTGGCCCACCCCAGGAACGCTTGCTTGACTGCACAGCTGCAGGTGCCCAGAGACTGCAGCTGGGTGCCAGCCCACCCCACAAAAAGTTTGCATGATCATGTAGCAGCAGCATTTCAGGGATTATGGTAGATTTACCAACACACATCTGGTGCTGGGCTTCACTGCCTCCTGAAGTCCTTGTTTCAACACCAGCAGACATGGCTGTTCTTTGGGGTCTGCTGGGACCTTTGCCTGTGGGGAGGCCCCTTGGCCTGTACCAAATGTCCTCTCAGCAGGGGACTGCCTCTTCCTATGTGGGCCAAGGACTCCTCGGACCTCGCTGTCTGTCCCTGGGGATTTGCCCTTCCCACCAGAGCTCCTCCAAGTATTGAGCTGTGGAGTTTCAGACTCTGTGCTCCTCTGTTTATAGAGTCCTAATGGTATTGAAACCCTCTCCTTATTTCCTTTCTCCTTTTTCCTTTCACTCTTTCTTGTTCAGTCCCTTATGGGTGTTTCCACTCTTTCTCTCCAGCTGCTTTCAGGGGGAGTACTTTTTCTTCTGTTCCCCGCCCCCCATCTCTGTCCTCTTTCCACAAGCAAAAACAGCTTTCTACCCTCCGTGGCTTCTCTCTCCCATTTCACCTCTAGGCGCCGCCTGCCTCCTGAGTTCTGTAGCTCAAATTTTGCAGATTGTGTTAATCCTCAGAGCAATTTTCTAGGTGTGCAAAATGGTTTGGTGCTGATCTAGCTGCATTTCAGGGACGAGAGAAGTAGAAAACTTCCATGCTGCTCCGCCATCTTGGTCTCTCCTCCCTATTTTTTTTTTTTTTTTTAAAGCTTATTTATTTTGGAAGAGAGATAGTGTGTGGGGGAGGGGCAGAGAGAGAGGGAGACAGAATCCATGGCAGGCTCCATGCTGTCAGCATAGAGCCCAATGTGGGACTCGAACTCATGAGCTTTATTGACTGAGCCACCCAGGTGCTCCTTTTTTCAAATGAAATACTGTGAAATGGTTTCTTTTTTGAAACGTGTAACTCTAAAGGTACACTTGTGCCTTTCAAAAATGAAATTGTTATACATGAAGGAGGATTGTAATAAATACCAGACTATGTTAATAAAAACAGATTTGAGAACTGATAAGTTCCACATCCAACCACGTGACCCACATAAGCACTGTGAGAGGGGAGCAGCTCAGTTTTCACTTTAAGTGACTGGTTCAAGGTCATGAGACATGGCCATTAGGTAGGAGAGCTGGGTTCTGACATAAGGGTCTTTTTAAATTTTATTTTATTTTTATTTTATTTTTTAAATGTTTATTTTTGAGAGAGAAAGAGAGAGAGGCAAAGAGGGAGCGAGATAGAGAATCCCAAGTAGGTCCTGCTCTGTTAGCACTGACCCTATTGTAGGCTTGAACTCATGAAATGTGAGATCATGCTGTGAGCCACAATCAAAAGTTAGGCACTTTAACCGACTGAGCCACACTGACGCCGCCACAGGAGACAGTCTTTCAGACTGCACTACCTCAGATTTCTGACTTTATTTTCTTAACTACCATCTTTCTGATTTATTATGTGGTCTGTTTAAACAAATGAAGCCTCAGGATTTCTCAGGCTAGTGGGTGCTTCTTTGTCTTCCAGCTAACTCCAGGAGACCTGAGGTTTATGGGTCTCCCCAAGGGTTGGATGGTATTGACCAAAGTCCCTCAGTATCTGCTTGCAAAGCTGTTCTTTGGAGCTTACCAATTCTGTGGTTATTTCTCCAGGCCAGAGCTCTGGAAATCACTGGTCCACCTCCAGAACCTCTTTATCTCACAGTCAGAGGCATTGTCTGAGTTTGACAGGCTGGAAAAAAAATTTATTTTGTAAAATGTTAGCTTAGTAAGGGAAGCTTCAGTTTTATACATATGCAAATAAGTGTCTTACACTGTTAAAAGACCCCCCCTTTTTGAACATTACTCAATATTAACAGTGCTCTTTTGGTTAAGATTGTATTATTGTTAGCATTTTTATTTTAGTTTAGTTTAGTTTAGTTTAGTTTGCTTTAGTTTACTTTCTACTTTACTTTTTACTTTACTTTACTTTTTACTTTAGTTTTTTAAACATTTATTTATTTTTGAGACAGAGAGAGCATGAACAGGGGAGGGTCAGAGAAAGAGGGAGACACAGAATCCGAAACAGGCTCAGGCTCTGAGCTGTCAGCACAGAGCCCGACGCGGGGCTCGAACCCACGTACTGTGAGATCATGACCTGAGCCGAAGTCGGATGCTCAACCGACTGAGCCACCCAGGTGCCCCAGCATTTTTATTTTAAAAAATAATCATGGCTTGGAAAATGAACACATGTATATGGATCATGTTTCCACATTTTATTTTAATCTTTAATTTAGATTATAAAGTTATTTCAAAGAGTGTTTTTTAGTTTTAATAATGTTTAGCTGTGTTATGATAATCACATTTAAATTTAATTTCAGTAACACCAAGACAAGAACCCTGAAATTTAGGGTTTGCAGTACAGTGTAGGAAATGAGGGTCCATTGGGAATGCTGCCTATTCAATATCTTTGTTTTTCAGACAAGCTCAGGAACTCTCTTAAGTTAATGTAGATACAAATAGCTTCGATTACCACTGAATTTATGTGAGTGATTATGGTAGACTAATGAGTTAATCAGCTAGCAGCCCATTCTAGCCACTGATGTACTAGACTAATTGCTTTATTTGCCTGGGTTAGTTTTCCTGCCTCTTTTAGTGAACATCATAATTTCTGTTTATTACAAGGGTTAGTCAGTTTTAATTATGGCAATTTTTTCTGAAATACACATTTTTAAAACTTTGTACTGTAGAAAACTTCACACTCACATAGAGAGATAGTGTAACAAATCTCCATATAGTCATCATCCTGTATCAGTAACTATCATCCATTACAGAAAATTCACATTTCTTGGGTATTCCTGTATGCATGGCATGGCTGTGGGCCCTGCTGGTTGAGTTCAGCTGGAGAGAGGTATGGGGCAGAACACACATCAGAGAGGGACTGTGGTGGGGACCACAGAAAATTTTTCACTGAATGTCTTCTTTCCGTATTTGCTGTCTTCTTCCCTATTTGATTTAGTTTGTTTTAATTTTTTTTCCTAACACAGATAGTCAGTGTAGCAGTAAACTTGCTTGTATGTAAATCTTTGCCTCTTTGTATATTTCTTTAGGACAATGGAAGGAACATCTAAATACGAAAGAAGCTTGAATATTTTCATTCTCCCCTATGAAGATATTATTGTAACCTGATCAATTTTAGCAATCTTGCCTTTTTCTTATTAGTTCTAGGTCAGTTATTTTCTTTTTTCACTTTTTTTAAATGTTTATTTTTGAGAGAGAGTGAGAGAGTGGGTGTGTGCATGCAAGTGAACAGGAGTCGGGGAGGGGCAGAGAGATGGGGAGACACAGAATCCAAAGAAGGCTCCAGACTCTGAGCTGTCAGCACAGAGCCCAACGCAGGGCTCCAACGCACAGACTATGAGATTGTGACCTGAGCCAAAGTCGGATGCTTAACCAACTAAGCCTCCCAGGTGCCCCTAGGTCAGTTATTTTCTGAATGGAAATATCTTTATTGGGATTATCTTAAATGCTAGCTGCTACAGCACACAAACTCAGAATCTCTGTGGCTTAACTCACAGTTAATCTCACCAAAGTATAACATGGTTTGGAGGGGATCTACTCCATTTGCTGACTTGGGGGTCCAGGGTCCCTCCAGTTTATAACACTGGCCTCCTAGGCAGGGGAAGAAAGCAGTAGAGTCACCTCATCAACTCTTATGCATCACCTCTGCTCATGTTCCCATCTGAATCACTTCATGAGAGGCTGAGAACATAAAGTGTAATGCACTCCCAGACACTTGAAGTATGCCCACCAGGGAATAGGTGGTTTGAAATCAAGCGTTTTGACCATTTTGGCATAGCCTTTCTAAGTACATTCTGTAAGTCCAGCATCAGAGCCTTTCAAGGAATGGATTTAGTGTTATTTACATTTTAGTGGCAGTATTCTTTTTTGTTGTTGCTTTAAATGTATTTTAATTTTTAGACTTTTTAGTTTTGAAATAGACATCTGTGGGTGATATGTTCCAGAATCCCTAGTAGATGCTTGAAACTGCAGATAGTACTGAACCTTACATATACTATGTTTTGTCCTATCTGGACATATATCTATGGTAAAGTTTACTTTATGAATTAGGCACAGTAAAAATAGCAACAACTAATGATACAATAGGAAAAATTATAACAATGTACTGTAATGAAAGTTACGTGAATATGGTGTCTCTCTCAAATATCTTCTTGTACTGTACTCACCCCTCTTGTAATGTGAGATGATAAAATGTCTATGTGATGAGGTGTGGTGAATGATGTAGGCACTGTGATGTATTATTGGGCTAGTATTAACCTTCTGATGATAATGTCAGAAGGAGGATCATCTGCTTGATGACCACATTTTACCACGGATAACTGAAACCATGAAAAACAAAACCTTTGGTAAGGGGAGACTACTATTTTAAAAAGTTGTGAAAATAGTACACAGGGGGCCTACTCAAACTTCCCCTAACATTAGCATCTTTCATAAGCATAATATAATGATTGAAACCAGAAAATTAACATGGATATACTAGTCTACAAATCTTGTTTGAATTTTGTCATAGGCAGTGGTGTCATTATTAAAACCAGAGTTGTTCTCAGCTTCCTGTTTGCACATCCTCCTCTCCCATAGGTGGTCTGTCTTTGCTTACAGGTGTCACTTACTTTATAAGTCATCAGGATGAACTGAGAATCCCCCAAGTACTCGAGTCTAGGCCCCACATTGCTGAGTAACATGTAAGCTAGCACTGGGCCTTTTGTAGTTCATGCATTACTACTTTGTTGTCAATATGCCAGAACAAATCAGGGGAAGGAAAGACTTTATTTATTAGACAGTAGACAGAGAACCTCCAGTAGTCTTGGGGACTTTTAAGATAAATATGACCTAAAACTGCTTTAATCATCACTTTTCCATAACCTCCTCTGTGGCCACAGATAACATCTCTAACCTTAATTAATTGGGTTATCCAAATATGGGCTTAGACACACAAGGGTCAGATTGAGGAAGTCTGGATCATTCAGCGGAAAATCATTCTAACTGCTGCCTTAATTCAAGTCTACTGAGTGCCTGGAACCTTGTAAAGAAATAGGGGTATGTATATTAGTGCTTTATTGCTGTGGAACAAATTACCCAAAACTTAATGGCTTAAAATAACAATAACTCATATACTTCTTGTGAGTCAGGGATTCAGGATTGGCTTCACTGGGTAGTTCTGGCTCAGGGTCTCTTGTGAGGTTGTAGTTATCAGTTGGCTCTGTAGTCATATGAAGGCTTGACTGGTGCTGGAGAATGTGCTTTCAAGTTGGTCCACAGGACTGGCAGTTTGGGCTTGGCTACTGGTGGGAGGCCTTGATTCTTCTCCACATGAGACTCTCTATGGATTTGTTTGATGTGGCTTATAATGTGGCAGCTGGCTTACCCTAGGGTAAACAGTTCAAGAGAGAGCAAGGTGGATCACAAGTCACACACCATCATTTCCACAATATCTGTTGGTTACATAGGTTAGCCCTACTCACTGTGGGAAGGGAGTATGCAAGGCCTGAATACTAGGAAGTAAAAATTCTTATGTGCTGTCTTGGCGGCTGGCTACCACAGTGGGAGATAGAGAAGCGACAAGGCTCTGTAATACTGTATGTGTCATTTATTGAAAACAACATTAATTACAATTACATACTACTGGATATTTGGCTCTTGTGGCCATTTTGGTATTTTGGATTTTAATGAAAAATCAAAACCAAGAACTATCAAAAGAAAGTAGGCTGGAGTACCTGGGTGGCTCAGTTGGTTAAAGCATCCGACTCTTGATTTTGGCTCAGGTCATGCATGATCCTGCAGTTGGTGAGATCCAGCCCCACATTGGGCTTTGTGCTGAAGTGTGGAGGCTCTTTGAGATTCTCCCTCCCTCCCCCACTTTTACGTGTGTGTGTGCATCTACATTCACTCTCTCAAAAAAAAGAAAAAGAAAACGGGTCTCATTAACATTGAAGTTTGGTAGGCAGAAGTAGAGAGTTTGAGTCAGAGGCTTGAATTCCAGTATTGACCTCTGCTGCCTGCAAGATCGTCATGGGGGTTAAAGAGGATGGTTATCTCTGTCCTGTGGACCTCATGGGCTGTTTTGAAGGATGCAGTTGAGTGTGAGGGGATACATGAATTATGCAGTGTGTTATGGGAATATCAATCGTGATAATGAGAGAGATTTAAAAAATGCAGTGAGATTTGTTCAGTACTTGGAAGCAACTGAGGTATTTTTCAGACTAGATGTTTTAGTATTGAGCTTTATTTATTTTTGTGCGGGATAGAAATACCAGTGACTACAAGTGCCTTTATTATGAGGAGCTGTAAGGTCAAAGCCATGGGCTTGGTGTGTGTGGAGGGTGGGTGGGGAACCTTCATAGTTCTGTAAGGAAGTTTAAATCTAAGCGACAAGTCCATTTGGAATTTTCTTTAGAGCCATTCTATCTAGGATTGGGCCTTTCCCCTCTTTGCCATCGCCATTTGGCCTGTCGCAAATGTTTGCCTCTGACTTCTTTTCATAGATCAGTGTTTCAAATCTAAGGATTCTCTTTTGCTCTTTCATTGTGGGAAGGCAAAAATTCACTCAAGGGCCTCAGTCTAATGGTCGTTTATGAGGTCCATGGCTGAATGTGTGGGCTATGGTCCCTGAGATTTGAGTGACAGATCTTGGAGAAATGGCTAAAGAGTGAACTTAAGGTCAGGCAAAGATTTCTGAAAATTCATGTTAGAGGTAGGAAAAGCTTGAATTATCATAAATATTTGGTGCCCAGTGTTTTGCTGTAAGGTTTGCTCATTAGTGTTACATCTGTCCACACAAAGTTATTATTATTAAGCACCTTTACGTGGATATCTGGGGGAAGAAGCATTCCAGGGAGAGAGCTTAAAGGTTTGGGCTGTATGTGGATTTAAAGATGTAAAGGGGCATCTAGCTGGTTCAGTCAGTAGAGCAAGTGACTCTTGGTTTCAGGGTTGTAAGTTCTAACCCCACATTGGGGATAGTTTACTTAATTAAAACAATTAAAGTTTATAAAAAAATTTAATTTTAAGTCTAAATATCAAACTGTTGCCATTCTCTTTTCTGTTCATGCTTAATTTCTATAACTGAATGCTTGTAATGTTTTATGTCTTTGCAATAGATATTAATACATGAAAGTGTTGATGAAATGTGCCTTTTTTTTTGTTTTCTGAAATGAAGGAATTGTGCCATCCAGTTTCATTTCTCAATGGCCGCTAATGATTTGTAGTTTGTGTTCAACCCCCAATAAATACACAGGTAATTTGGTTAGTAGGAGTATAAGAAGAGAGATTCATGACTTTACTGTTTTTCTTTTTTCTGCCAGATTTATTTCGTTTTTTAAAATTTATTATTATTATTATTTTTTTAATTTTTTTTTCAACGTTTATTTATTTTTGGGACAGAGAGAGACAGAGCATGAACGGGCGAGGGGCAGAGAGAGAGGGAGACACAGAAACGGAAACAGGCTCCAGGCTCTGAGCCATCAGCCCAGAGCCTGATGCGGGGCTCGAACTCCCGGACCGCGAGATCGTGACCTGGCTAAAGTCGGACGCTTAACCGACTGCGCCACCCAGGCGCCCCTATTATTATTTTTTAATGTTTATTTAGTTTTGAGAGAGAGAGAGAGAGAGAGAGAGAGAGAGAGAGAGGAAGAGAGAGGGAGACACAGAATCCGAAGCAGGCTCCAGGCTCCAAGCTGTCAGCACAGAGCCCTATGTGAGGCTGGAACCCCTACGTGAGATCATGACCTTAGCTGAAGCCGGGTGCTTAACCAACTGAGCCACCCAGGCGCTCCATTTTTTTGCCAGCTTTATTGAGATGTAATTGACATATAGCATTGTGTAAGTTTAAGGTGCACAATGTGATAATTAAATACACATATATATTGTGAAATGATTACCACATTGAGAATTACAAGTTTTCTTTGGTGGCGGGAACATTTAAGATTATTCTCTTAACGTTCAAGTCTGTAGAACAGTATTAATATAGTCACCATGCTGTACATAACATCCTCAGAATTTATTTATCTTATAACAAAAATTTTGTATTCTTTAACTAACATTCTCCCCATTTCCCCCACTCCCTAGCCCCTGGCAAGCATCATTCTATCCCTTTATTAGTATTTTGTTAATTTAGATTGCACATACAAGGAGATTATACAGTATTTGTCTTTGTCTAACTTATTCATTTAGCATAATGTCCTCATGATCCATCCATGTTGTTGCAAATGGCAGGATCTCTTTCTGTCTTTTTTTTATGGCTGAATAATATTGCATTAGCTAGCTAGCTAGATAGATAGATAGAGATAGATATATCACACTTTCTTTATCCACTTATCTGTTGATGGACACTTAGGTTGTTTCTATGTTTTGGCTATTATGAATAATGCTGTAATTAACTTAGGGGTGCAGATATTTCTTCAAGACAGTGATTTCATTTCCTTTAGATGTTTATCCAGAAGTGCAGTTGGTGGATCATACAATAGTTCTGTTTTTTCTATTTTTAACTTTTTGAAGAGCCTTCATACTGTTTTCCATCATGGCTATACCAGTTTCCATTGTCACCACTAAGGGTTCCTTCCCTTTTCTCCACATCCTCACCAGCATTTGTTATCTCTTGTCTTTTTGATGATAGCCATTCCAGCAAGTGTGAGTGGTTCGATTTGCATTTCTCTGATGATTAGTCATGTTGAACTTATTTTCATATACCTATTGGGCATTTGGAAAATGCCTGTTCAAGGTCTTCTGCCCATTTACAAAACAAGATTATTGGGAGTTTTTTTGCTGTTGTGTTGTATGAGTTTCTTATGTATTTTGGATATTAACCCCTTATCTTATATATGACTCGCAAATATTTTTTCCCATTCATTTGGTTGTCTTTTCATTTTGTTGATACTATTTGTTTTTCTTATCTCACTGTTTAAGCATGATTGACTTAAAAATTTATGCTTCTGTTTTTCTGAGGTAATGTTTATTTTACTTTATTATTTATTTATTATTATTTTTTAATTTAAAATACTTATTTATTATTATTTTTATATGTATATAATTTATTGTCAAATTGGTTTCCATACAACACCCAATGTTCATCCCAAAAGGTGCCCTCCTCCATGCCCATCACCCACTTTCCCCTCCCCCCCACCCCCCATCAACCCTCAGTTTGTTCTCAGTATTTAAGAGTCTCTTATGGTTTGCCTCTCTCCCTTTCTGTAACTTTTTACCCCCTTTCCCTCCCCCTTGGTCTACTGTTAAGTTTCTCAGGATCCACAATGAGTGAAAACATATGGTATCTGTCTTTTTCTGCCTGACTTATTTCACTTAGCATAATACTCTCCAGTTCTTTCCATGTTGCTACAAATGGCCATATTTCATTCTTTCTCATTGCCAAGTAGTATTCCATTGTGTATATAAACCACATCTTCTTTATCCATTCGTCAGTTGATGGACATTTAGGCTCTTTCCATAATTCGGCTATTGTTGAAAGTGCTGCTATAAATATTGGGGTACAAGTGCCCCTGTGCATCAGCACTCCCGTATCCCTTGGGTAAATTCCTAGCAGTGCTATTGCTGGGTCATATGGTAGATCTATTTTTAATTTTTTGAGGAATCTCCACACTGTTTTCCAGAACGGCTGCACCGGTTTGCATTCCCACCAAAAGTGCAAGAGGGTTCCTGTTTCTCCGCATCCTCGCCAGCATCTATAGTCTTCTGATTTGTTCATTTTAGCCACTCGGACTGGCATGAGGTGGTATCTCAGTGTGGTTTTGGTTTGTATTTCCCTGATGAGGAATGACGTTGAGCATCTTTTCATGTGTCTCTTGGCCATGTGGATGTCTTCTTTAGAAAAGTGTCTATTCATGTCTTCTGCCCATTTCTTCACTGGATTATTTGTTTTTTGGGTGTGGAGTTTGGTGAGTTCTTTATAGATTTTAGATACTAACCCTTTATCTGATATGTCATTTGCAAATATCTTCTCCCATTCCATAGGCTGCCTTTTAGTTTTGTTGATTGTTTCCTTCGCTGTGCAGAAGCTCTTTATCTTAATGAGATCCCATTAGTTCATTTTTGCTTTTAATTCCCTTGCCTTTGGAGATGTGTCAAGCAAGAAATTGCTGCAGCTGAGGTCAAAGAGGTTTTTTCCTGCTTTCTCCTCGAGGGTTTTGATGGTTTCCTGTCTCACATTCAGGTCCTTCATCCATTTTCAGTTTATTTTTGTGAATGGTGTGAGAAAGTGGTCTAGTTTCATTCTTCTGCATGTTGCTGTCCAGTTCTCCCAGCACCATTTGCTAAGGAGACTGTCTTTTTTCCATTGGATACTATTTTCTGATGTGTCAAATATTAGTTGGCTGTACATTTGTGGGTCCAATTCGGGATTCTCTATTCTATTCCATTGGTCTTTGTGTCTGTTTTTGTGCCAAGACCATACTGTCTTGATGATTACAGCTTTGTAGTGGAGGCTAAAGCCTGGGATTGTGATGCCTCCTGCTTTGGTTTTGTTTTTCAACATTACTTTGGCTATTTGGGGTCTTTTGTGGTTCCATACAAATTTTAGGATTGTTTGTTCTAGCTTTGAGAAGAATGCTGGTGCAATTTTGATTGGGATTGTTTTCAATGTGTAGATTGCTTTGGGTAGTATTGACATGTTAACAATATTTGTTCTTCCAATCCATGAGCATGGAATGTTTTTCCATTTTTTTGTGTATCTTCTTCAATTTCCTTCATACGTTTTCTATAGTTTTCAGCATACAGATCTTTTACATCTTTGGTTAGGTTTATTCCTAGGTATTTTATGATTCTTGGTGCAGTTGTGAATGGGATTAGATTCTTTATTTGTCTTTCTGTTGCTTCATTATTAATGTATAAGAATGCAACTGATTTCTGTACATTGACTTTGTATCCTGAAACTTTGCTGAATTCATGTGTCAGTTCTGGCAGACTTTTGGTGGAGTCTATCAGGTTTTCCATGTATAATATCATGCCATCTGCAAAAAGTGAAAGCTTGACTTCCATCTGTGCCAATTAGATGCCTTTGATTTCCTTCAACAGCAGTGAGAGTGGACATCCCTGTCATGTTCCTGATCTCAGGGGGAAAGCTCTCAGTTTTTCCCCATTGAGGATGATATTAGCTGTGGGCTTTTCATAAATGGCTTTTATGATGTTTAAGTATGTTCCTTCTATCCCGACTTTCTTGAGGGTTTTTATTAAGAAAGGATGCTGACTTTTGTCAAATGCTTTTTCTGCATCGATTGACAGGATCATATGGTTCTTATCTTTTCTTTTCTTAATGTGATGTATCACATTGATTGATTTGCAAATGTTGAACCAGCCCTACAGCCCAGGAATGAATCCCTCTTGATCATGGTGAATAATTCTTTTTATATGCTGTTGAATTTGATTTGCTGGTATCTTGTTGAGAATAGTTGCATCCATGTTCATCAGGGATATTGGCCTGTAATTCTCCTTTTTTGTGGGGTCTCTGTCTGGTTTGGGAATCAAGGTAATGCTGGATTCATAGAATGAGTCCAGCAGCTTTCCTTCTGTTTCTATTTTCTGGAACAGCTTGAGAAGGAGAGGTTTTAACTCTGCTTTAAATGTCTGGTAGAATTCCCCTGGGAAGCCATCTGGCCTAGGACTCTAATTTGTTGAGAGATTTTTGATAACTGATTCAATTTCTTCACTAGTTATGGGTCTGTTCATATTTTCTGTTTCTTCCCGTTTGAGTTTTGGTAGTGTGTGGTTGTCTAGGAATTTGTCCATTTCTTCCAGGTTGTCCAGTTTGTTGGCATCTAATTTTTTCATAGAATTCTCTGCTAACTGTGTTTCTGAATGGTTGGTTGTGTTAAGTCCAATTTCAGTAGTGATTTTATCTAATTGGTTCCTTTCTCTTTTCTTTTTGAGAAGTTTGGCTAGGGATGTATCAATTTTTTTTTTTCAAAAAGCAGCTCTTAGGTTAATTGATCTTTTCTGTGTTTTTGGATTCTGTGTTATTTCTGCTCCAGTCTTTATTATTTCTCTAATTCTGTTGTCCTTGGGGTTTCTTTGCCGTTCTGTTTCTAGTTCCTTTAGGTGTGCTGTTAGATTTTGTATTTGGGATATTTCTTATCTCTTGAGATAGGTCTGGATTGCAGTGTATTTTCCTCTTAGGACTGCCTTTGCTGCATCCCAAAAGGTTTGGACTGGCATGTTTTCATTTTGACTTGTTTCCATATATTTTTAAATTTCTTCTTTAATTACCTGGTTGACCCGTTCATTCTTTAGTAGGGTGTTCTTTAACCTCCATGCATTTGGAGGTTTTCCAAACTTTTTCCTATGGTTGATTTCAAGTTTCATAGTGTTGTGATCTGAAAATATGCATGGTATGATCTCAATTCATATTTCTTTTTTATTTTTGAGAAAGGGAGAAAGAATGAGTGGGAGAGAGGGGCAGAGGAGGGAAGAGAGAGAGAGACATAGAGGGAGGGAGAGGGAGAGGGAGGATATCTTAAGAAGGCTCCATGCTCAGTGCAGAGCCCGACTCAGGGCTTGATTCCACAACCCTGGGATCATGACCTGAACTGAAGTCAGGAGTCAGACGCTCAACCTCCTGAGCCACCCAGGTGCCCTAAGAGATAATATTTGTTACTAACATAGCCCATGTTAATATCAAAGGAAGAATTTTTGGTACAGCCAGCTTGCCCACTTACTTAAGGCTGGGACACTGGTTAGCAGTTGAAGCTGTGGCTGTGTGGTGCAACATGAGCCTGCACTTTGAGGTGTAGCACTCTAAGGCATTCGATCTGGTTCAACACTACCTAGCTGTGTGGCTTTGGACAGGTTACTCACCCTTCCTTGTAGAAAGTAGATAAAGCACCCGAAATGGCATCTGGCACATTTTAGGCACTGAAAATGGAACTTTATCATTTATAATGCTTTTAAGATATCTGGGATGTCTGAATGAATATGTTCTTTAAAAAAAGAACACATATAAGTACAGATAACTCAAATGTGCATGGCTGATTTCTTAAGAATCTACAATTTCAAAATAAGGTCTTTTTGTGCACCTCACAAGAAAAATGGAACAGGCATCTTTCTGTGATATAGTCTGATGGGTCAGATCCTGAGTCAGGTGTTGAAAAACTTGACCAAAAGCAATGCCTGTTGTTGGTTTGCACTTTTGGCCCTGTTGCCCCCACTGTGACTGCTTACTTAGGCTGATATGGGTTGGGGGAAATGGGTGTGCTCTAACATTTACCTGGCTTTATAGAATCTTATCTCCCTCCTTCATGAGCAGCTACATACACATATGCTTTTTCCATTCTATTCATCATGTTTAATTTCTCTTTTCTTGTCATATCAATTAAGCCTGAAATTGAGATCACAAAAACATCATTTGTTTAAGATCATGTTTAGTAGGTTTATTTAATTTTATTATCTTTCATAGGGTTTCTTATGGCTAATTAAAACAGTACTTTTAAAGACTTCTTCCTTTAGCATAAAAGACTTTTTAAAATAGATGCTCTTTTTAGCAACTTCAAGAAGATTGCAAAGCATTAAAAAATTAGATAAATTCAGGAAACACAGAGAAGTAAATTTGACTGGATAAAAATTAACCCTTCATATATATAAAGAAATTTGGAAGATAGGGACAGCTGGCTGGCTTAGTCAGAGGAACATGTGACTCTTGATCTTAGGGTCATGAGTTTGAGCCCCACATGGGGTGTAGAGGTTACTTAAATAAATAAAACTTTAAAAGAAAAGAAATTTAGAAGATAAAAGTTAGACTAGGAGAGTCTTTGGCTTTTGGCTTGGAGGAGGCCAAGGTGCAACTTTCTTCGGTTCATTCGACACCAGCCGCCTAAGTTCGACCCCAATGAGATCAAACCATGTACCTGAGGTGCACTGGTTGGGGAATTGGTGCCACATCTGCCCTGGCCCCCAAGATTGGCCCCTTGGGTCTGTCTCCAATAAAGGTTAGTGATGACATCACCACGGCAGCCAGGGATTGGAAGGGTCTGAGGATTAATTACAGTGAAACTGACCATTCAGAACAGAGAGGCCCAGGTTGAAGTGGTACGTATGTTCTGCCTGTCTTGATTATTGAGGAACCACCAAGAGACAGAAAAAAAAAAACCATTAAACACGGTGAAAATATCACTTTTGATGAGATTGTCACCATTGGCCAACAGATGCAGCACCGTTCGGTAGCTAGAGAGCTCTCTGGAACCATTAAAGACATCTTGGGGACTACTCAGTCTGTGGGCTGCAATATTGATGGCCACCACCCTCCTGACATCATAGATGACATGACAGTGGTGCAGAGGAATGTTCAGCTAGTTAGGAACTACAAAGGAAAATATTTCAATAAAGGATCATTTGACAACCAAAAATAAATACATAAAGTTAGACTAGGAGAAAATATTTTCATCCTTTCTTTTCTTCTCTCTCTCTCACTTTCACAAAATCAGCTTTATTTGTACAAACAAGGATATCATGGGAGTGATTTCCAAAGCCTTGTCTCCTATTTTCAACATTTTAAAATCGAATTTTTCATTGAGGTAGTTATAGGTTCACATGCAGTTTTAAGGAATAATACAGTGAGATATTGCATACCCTTCACCCAGTTTAATGTCAGTATCTTATAAAAGTACAGTATAATATCACTGCCAGGACATAGATTCGGTTCATCTATCTTTAGGGTAAGTGATTTCTCTTTTTGTTTATTGATGTCCAATTGATCCAGCACCATTTGTTGAAAAGGCTGTCTTTTCCTCCACTTTTATCCTTTTGTCAAAAACCAGTTGGACTTGCTTGTGTGGATCTATTTTTGGGCTCTCTTATTTTGTTCCATTGACCTAGGTATATATCCCTCCACCATTATCATGCTATCTTGATTACTCTAGCTGTATAGTAAGCCTTAGTATTGGGTATAGTGATTCCTTCCACTTTATTCTCCTTTCCAGACTTGTTTGAGTCTGTGGCCTGTGCTTTCCCATATAAATTTTAGAATAAACGTATCTGATAAAAACTAAGATGGGATTTTGATAGGAATTGCATTAAACCTGTATATCACTTTGCAGTGAGTTAACTTTACTATGTTGAGTCTTCTAATGCAGAAACATGGCTCCCCATTTATGAAATATTTTCTTTTCTATGAAAAAATAACTAGTACTTGGAACCCATAAAGAGCCTCTACAAATCAATTTTTAAAAGGCCAGAGGTCATTAGGAAACTGGGAAAAGGCTATTTTCAGGCAGTTCCCGTATGAAATACAAATGGCTTCTAAGATTTGAAAAGATGCTCAATCTCACTGGTGTTCAGGAAATGCAAATTATAAGATCCCATTGTTGTGTGTGTTTAGATTGGTAAAAATAAAACAGAGATAATATTATCAGTTGATAAGAGTACAAGGAAAATGGGTACTGTAATATGCCGATGGTGGGAGAAAGCTGATGAAGACTTTTTTTTTTTTTTTTTTAAGTAGGTTCCATGCGCAATGTGAGGCTTGAACTCAGGACCCTGAGATTACAAGTCGCATGCTCTGCTGACTGAGCCACCAGGTGTCCCATTGGTGAAGACTTTTTTAAAAGGTTAATTACTTTTTTTAGTTCCAGTATAATTAACTTACGGTGTTACATTAGTTTCAGGTGTATGATATAGTGATTCAGCAATTCTATACATTACTCAGTGCTCATCATGGTAAGTGTACTCTTCACCTATTTCACCCATTCCCCATACCTATCTCCCCTGTGGTGACTATATTTAAGAGTCTGTTTGCTGGTTTGTCTCTTTTTCTCTTTATTCATTTGTTTTGTTTCTTAAATTCCACATATGAATAAAATCATATGGTATTTGTCTTTCTCTGACTGACTTACTTCATTTAGCATTATATCTTCTAGATTCATACATGTTGTTGCAAATGGCAAGATTCCACTCTTTTGTATAGCTGAGTAATATTCCTCTGTGTGTATGATGTGTATCACATTTTCTTTATCCATTCATCTATTGATGGACAGTTGGGTTGCTTCCATAGTTTGGCTATTGTAAATAATGCTGCAATAAACATAGGGGTGTATATATCTTTTTGAATTAGTGTTTTTGTATTCTTTGGATAAATACCCAGTAGTGGAATTACTGGACCATATTGTAATTCTATTTAAAAACAATTTTTTTTTGATGTTTATTTTTGAGAGAGAACATGAGTAGGGGAGGGGCAGAGAGAGAGGGAGACACAGAATCTGAAGCAGGCTCCAGGCTCTAGGCTGTCAGCACAGAGCCCAATGTGGGGCTCAAACCCAGGAACCGTGAGATCACGACTTAAGCTGAAGTCAGACTCTCAGCTGACTGAGCCACCCAGGCGCCCCTTGTAAATCTAGTTTTAACTTTTTGAGGAACCTCATACTGTTTTCCACAGTGGCTTCACCAGTTTGCATTCTTACCAACAATTCACAAGTGTTCCTTTTTCTCCACATCCTCATCAACACTTGTTTCTTGTGTTTTTGATTGTAGCCATTCTGACAGGTGTGAGGTGATAGCTCAGTGTGGTTTTGATTTGCATTTCTCTGATGATTATTGATGTTGAGCATCTTTTCATGTGTCTCTTGGCCATCTGTATGTCTTCTTTGGAGAAATGTCTGTTCATGTCTTTTGCCCATTTTTTTAATTGGATTATTTGTGGTTTTGGTGTTGAGTAATATCAGTTCTTTATATATTTTGGCTACTAACCCATTTTCAGATATATCATTTGCAAATATCTTCTCCCATTCAGTTTTGATTGTTTCTTTTGCTGTGCAGAAGCTTTTTATTTTGGTGTAGTCCTAATAGTTTATTTTTGCTTTTGTTTCCCTTGCCTTAAGAGGCATATCTAGAAAAATGTTGGTTTTTTGACAAAAATGGCTAATGTCAGAGAAATTACTGCCTGTGCTCTCTTCTAGGATTTTTATGGTTTCAGGTCTTACATTTAGGTCTTTAATCCATTTTGAGTTTATTTTTGTGTATGATGTAAGAAAGTGGTCCAGTTTTATTCTTTTACATGTAGTTGTCCAGTTTTCCCAACATCATTTGTTGAGGACACTTTCTTCTATAGCTGTTCAGTTTTCCCAACATTGTTGAAGAAAGAGACTTTCTCCTGCTGCATATTGTTCCCTCCTTTGTCAAAGATTAATTGAACATATAAGTGTGGGTTTATTTTTGGGCTTTCTATTCTGTTCTATTGATATATGTGTCTGTTTTTTGTGCCAGTACCATACTGTTTTTATTACCACAGCTTTGTAGTATATCTTGAAGTCTGGAATTGTGATACCTCCACTTTTATTCTTCTTTTTCTATGTTGCTTTGGTTATTCAGGGTCTTTTGTGACTCATACAAATTTTAGGATTATTTGTTCTGTGAAAAATTCTGTTGCTATTTTGATAGGGATTATATTAAATGTGTAGATTGCTTTGGGTAGTATTCACATTTTAACAAATTTTTCCTTCCAATTCATGAATATGGAATGTCTTTCTATTTCTTTGTGTCTTCAGTTTCTTTTATCATTATTTTATAGTTTTCAGAATACAGGTCTTTCATCTCCTTGGTTAAATTTATTCCTGGGCATTTTATTGTTTTTGGTGCAGTTATAAATGGGATTGTTTCCTTAATTTCTCTGTTGTTTCACTATTGGTGTATTGAAATGCAACCAATTTCTGTACATTGATTTTTTTATCCTATGACTTTACTGAATTCATTTATCAGTTTCAGCAGTTTTTTGGTGGAGTCTTTATGGTTTTCTGTATATGGTGGCATGTTATCTGCAAATAGGGAAAGTTTGACTTCTTCCTTACCATTTTTTTTTTTAAGTAAGATTCATGCCCAGTGTGGAGCCTAGTGTAGGACTTGAACTCACAACCCTGAGATCAAGACCTAAGCTAAGATCAAGAGTCAGATTTTTATTTATTTTGAGAGAGAAAGAGACAGAGAGAGAGAAAGAGAAAGAGAGAGAGAGAGAGATGGAGAGAGAGAATGAGCAGGGAAGGGACAGAGAGAGAGAGAGAGAGAGAGAGAATCCCAAGCAGGCTCCACACTGTCAGCATGGAGCCCTTTGCAGGGCTTGAACTCACAAACCATGAGATCATGACCTGAGCTGAAATCAAGAGTTGGATGCTTAACTGATTGAGCCACCCAAACGCCCCTTCCTTACCAATTTGTGGATGCCTTTTTGTTGTTGTTGTCTGATTGCTGTGGCTAAGACTTCCAGTACTGTGTTGAATAGAAGTGGTGAGAGTGGCCATCTTTGTCTTCCTGTTCTTAGGGGAAAAGCTTTTAGTATTTCACCATTGAGGATGATGTTAGCTGTGGGCTTTTAATATATGCCCTTTATTATGTCGAGGTATGTTCCCTCTAAATCTTTGTTGAAGGTTTTAATCATGAGTGGATGTTGTACTTTGTCAGATGCTTTTTCTGCATCTGTTGAAATGATCATACGGTTTTTATCATTTCTCTTGTTGATATGATTTATCCTGTTGATTGATTTGTGAATATTGAACTACTCTTGTGTCCCAGGAATAAATCCCACGTAATTGTGTGTGAATGATTTTTTTATACATACATTTTTTTTTTTTAAAGTAAACCCTACCCCCAACATGGGGCTTGAACTCACAGCCCTAAGATCAAGAGTTGCATGCTCAACTGACTGAGCTAGCCAGGTGCCCTTGGTTTTTGGTTGGATTTGGTTTGCTAGTATTTTGTTGAGGATTTTTGCATCTATGTTCATCAGTGATATTGGCCTGTAGTTCTTTTTTTTTTTTTTTTTTTTGTGGTGTCTCTATCTAGCTTTGGTATAAGGGTAATGTTGGCTTTATAGAATAAATTTTGAAGTTTTCATTCCTTTTCTATTTTTTTGGAATAGTTTGAGAATAGAAGGTATTAACTCTTCTTTAAATGTTTGGTAGAATTCACCTATGTTGGTCTCTGCTCCTGGACTTTTGTTTGTTGGGGGTCTTTTGATTGCTGATTCAATTTCATTGGTCTGTTCAAATTTTTAATTTCTTTGGTTCAGTTTTGGGAGGTAACATGTTTCTAGGTATTTATCCATTTCTTCTAGGTGGTCTAATCTGTTGGCCTGTAATTTTAGATATATTTCAAATATTTCAGATATCCTCTTATAATCCTCTGTATCTCTGTGGTATTGGGTGTTATTTCTCCTCTTTCATTTCTGATATTGTTTGAGTCCTCTCTCTCTCCCTCTCTCCCTCCTTTTCTCCCTTTCTCCCTTTCTCTCTCTCTCTCTCTCTCTCTCTCCCTCTCTCCCTCTCTCCCTCTCTCCCTCTCTCCCTCTCTTCCTCACTCCCTCGCTCCCTCTCCCTCTCTCTGTCTCTCTTTCTCTTTTTGACGAGTCTGGCTAAAGGTTTATCAGTTTTCTTGATCTTTGCAAAGAACCTGGTCCTGGTTGCATTGATCTGGTTTTGTTTGTTTCTATTTCAGTTATTTCTGTTTTAATCTTTATTATTTCCTTCTTCCTACTGATTTTGTGTTTGCTAGTTCTTGTTTTTCTAGCTCCTTTAGGTGTAAGGTTAGGTTGTTTATTTGAGATTTGTCTTGCTTCTTGAGGTAGGCCTTTATTGCTATTGCTTTTGATGCATCCCACAGATATTGTACTGTTGTATTTTGATTTGTCTCCATGAATTTTTTAATTTCCTCTTTGATTTAATGATTGACCTATTCATTGTTTAGTAGCATGTTATTTAACCTCCATGTATTTGTGGTCTTCCCAGATTTTTTGTTGTGGTTGATTTCAGGTTTCATAGTGTGTGGTTGGAAAAGATGCTCTACAATTTAAAAAAACAATTTTTTTTTACATTTATTTATTTTTGAGAGACAGACCGTGAGTGGGGGAGGGGCAGAGAGAGAGAGAGGGAGACACAGGATCCGAAGCAGACTCCAGGCTCTGAGCAAGCTGTCAGCACAGAGCCTGATGTGGGGCTCGAACCCACGAACTGCAATATCATGACCTGAGCTGAGTCAGATGCTCAACCAACGGAGCCACCCAGGCGCCCTTTTTATTGTGCTTTTGTAATTTTTTTTAATGTCCTCTACTATTTTTTTAAAGTATTTATTTATTTATTTTTATTTTGAGAAGGAGAGACAGCGCAGGTGGGGGAGGGACAGAGGGGGAGGGGGGGAGAGAGAGAGAGGGAGAGAGAGGGAATCCCAACCAGGCTCTGCACTGCCAGGACACAGCCCACCATGGGGCTTGAACTCATGAACTGTGAGATCATGACCTAAGCCGAAATCAAGAGTTGGATGCTCAACCAACTGAGCCACCCAGGCACCCCTGGAGTCCTCTACTATTATTGTATTACTATTGATCACTTCCTTTATGTTTATTATTAACTGCTTTATGTATTTGGGTGCTTCCAGGTTGGGCACATAAATATGTACAATTGTTGTATCTTCTTTGATTGTTCCCTTTATGATAATGTAGTGTCCTTCTTCATCTCTTATTTCTCTTATTTGGTTTGTCGTTTTTGTTTTACAGTGTTTTAGTCTTTTTTGTTTCATAGGTATTGCTACCTCATTTTTCTTTTCACTTCTATTTGCATGATAAATGCTTTTCTGTTCCTTCACTTTCAATCTGCATGTGTCTTTAGGACTGAAATGAGTCTCTTGTAGGCATCATGAAGGTGGGTCTTGCTTTGTTGTCTATTCTGTCACCTGGTGAAAACTGTTTAGAAGGTGTTTAGCAATGTTGATCAAAATTTGAACCACACATAAGTGGCCTGAGGAATTTCACTTCTTTGAACCTCTTTCAGAAGTTTGTGCACATGTGCATGAAGTTATTGGTATAGGGGGGCTCAGTATGGCATTATGGAAATGGCTAGAATGCTCATCAGTAAAGGAAAGGTTAGACAAATCATATCTATAGTGTAGAATACTGTGCACCATTTAAAAAGAATGAGGCTGGGGGCGCCTGTTGGTTAGGTGTCTGACTTCAGCTCGGGTCATGATCTCATGGTCTATGAGTTTGGGCTCCACGTTGGGCTCTGTGCTGTCAGTTCAGAGCCTGGAGCCTTCTTCGGATTCTGTCTCCTTCTCTCTCTGCCCCTCCCCAATCACATTCTGTCTCTCAAAATATGAATAAACGTTAAAAAAAAAAAGAATGAGGCTGAGGGGTACCTGGGTGGCTCAGTCAGTTAAGCATTTGACTTTTTTTTTTAAGTATATTTATTTATTTTGAAAGAGAGAGAGAGAGAGTAAGCAGGGGAGGGGCAGACAGAGGGGGAGAGAGAGAATCCCAAGCAGGCTCCCCACTGTCAGTGCACAGAGCCTGATGTGGGGCTTGAACTCACAAACTGTGAGATCATGACCTGAGCCAAATCAAGAGTCAGATGCTTAACCGATTGAGCCACCCAGGTGTCCCTAAGCATCTGACTCCTCGTATCAGCTCAGGTCATGGTCTCGCAGTCATGGGGTTGAGCCCTGCATGGAGCCTATTTGGGATTCTCTCTCTCCCTCTCTCTCTCTGCTTCTCTCTCTCTCAAAATAAATAAATTAAAAAAAAAAAAAAAAAGAATGAGGCTGGCCTATTTGTACTGACATTCAAATTAGGTAAGAATAGGAAAGAAGTCAAATTATACCCTCTCCTGTTTTTAGTTCTAGTTTGCTTTTAAACAGATATAAACTGGCCATCTGGTTTATTCTGACTTTCCTGTCACATTGTTGAACTGATACAGCTGCTTCAGATAATTACATTGTGGCCCAGGGAGTCTAAAATTACTGATAAATTAACTTTGTTTTTATGGCTCTTATCTTGAAGTCATCTTTATTGCTTTCGTGGTGTACCAAAATGGGAAATAAAGGTCCAGGGCTGTGGGGAGGGGGCTGTGCCTCAGGCAGGAATGATGTGTCTCTGGCTATGTCTACTGGTCTCATCCTGTCAGTGCCCTGGCCCTTTGTTATCCTACTCAGGTTAAAAGGGCATTGCTAACCTCTCTGAGGAATGGCCTTTTCTTTGACAGGGTCTTAATAGGGCTGGCATCTGAAGGATCCTTGTTTTTCTGATGCAGTTGGGAGAAAAGTTTCATAAAAGGTAACCATGAAACAGTTGAGTAAATACTTTGATCTATATGCCTATCAGAATGAATTGATCATTACATTTAATAAAACAAAATACTTATTTTTTCAAAGACACATCAGAACAGAACTTCTATGACCAGAGCTCATTTCCTGTATATTCTTTTCCAATTAAAAAATTTTACTATGAATTATTTAAGACAAATAAGAAGGAATAAGACAGTGAACACAGTGTATCTACCTCTGAGCGTAAGAAAGTAGGTTCTTGAAGATATCTCAGTCAGGAGAGGGCTGGCCATTTTCTTGCCCATTGTGCTAGTGCTTTCTGAGGCTCAGCTGTTGTGGTGTCCTTCTAAGGCAAGGCCCAGATTCTGTAGTGATGCAGTGCTGCAGAAGAGACTGGACTGGAGGATCAGACTCAGAAAATTGCTTCTTGTGATTTCTTTGTAGGTGAAACTTAGTCTTTAATGTAAAGTTGATTGGAAGCTCTTTCCCCTGCTCTTGCCAAAGCTGTTGCAATAATGGCACCCTTGGGTGGGCCAGTGAGGCTCTTATCCTTTGCAGTGAAGGAGTCCAGATCTGGTCCCTTTCCCCCACATACTTCAGTGCCTTCCTATCCATCATCTCTCTGTCTATCCATCCGTCCTTCTGTCTGTCCATCTGTCCATCCATCCATCCTAACATCCTGGCATCCCTTCATCAATGCGGTATTCGTTGAGTATCTACTGTGTTAAGGCTCTGTGTTTGGCATGGCCAGGCTGTTGAAGACCTGCTTAGAGCAAGAAGGGCAGCTATAGAGCACGTTGGACCAGCCCTGTTCATTATTCTGTATCTTCTTCTGGTCCTGCAGTGGTTTCAATGTGGAGTCAGGGTGGAGCCATGCTCTACATAGGTGTTTGAGTCTGGTGTGGTACTGCTCATGTAGGCCACCCTGCCCAGCATGTGGTCAGGACTGACACTCTGGTTGTTGGAGTCACGCTGCTAGTGGCTGTCCAGGTGGCACTAGATGCCCTTCAAAGAGGAGAACTGCTCAGGGCACATGGAGCATCACTTTGGTGTGGCTTTTGTGGTTGTGTTCTCATCAATGAAGATCTCAGGGCAATGGATGCATTGTAGGTCAGCCTTCTTGGAGAGCTAGGGGTGGCGGGTGAGCACATGCTTCTCCAGCCACCAGTTCTGGTTGTAGTCTGGTTGTAGTGTCCTTGCAGACCATTGCTGCCCACAAGTTTCTCCCAGTGTCCCAGCTGAGAGAAACAAGTAATTCTAGCCTGTTTTAGGAGCTTTTCTAAGAGAGGAATGTCCAGGGTACTATGGCAGAGTGTATTGTATGTGTATTAGTGTATATTTAAGAGATAGATGGAGACAGGGAGGGAGGAAGGATCTGTGTATGGGTAAGTGAGAAGGACATAGGACGTTTCAAAATGAGGGACAGGTTTTTGCAAAGACACAGGGAGAGAGAGCATAGCGTATTAGGTATTTATTGTTAGATAACGAAATACCTCAAAACTTAGTGGCTTAATATAACAGTATTTATTATCTTATATGCTTTCTGAGCATCAGGAATTCAGCAGCAGTTTAGCTGGGTGGTTTTGGCTCAGAGTCTGTGGTGGGGTTGCAGGCAAGGTGTCAGGCCAGGGCCAAAGCCATCTAAAAACTTGACGAGGGCTGGAGGGTCTGCTTCCAAAGTAGCTCACTTACATGGCTGGCAGGTTGATACTGGCTGTTGGCAAGACATCTCAACTCCTTTCCTGATGCCTCTTTCTAGGACTGCATGACTGTCCTCACAGCAAGCTGCCAGCTTCCGCAGACCAAGTGATCCAAGAGAGAGCAGGGTGGAAGCTGCAATGTCTTCTGTGACCTAGCCTTGCTGGTCATTTCATAGTGTCATGCAGTGACAACCCCATACTATCATTTGACAATGTCCTGTTGGCCACATAGGCCAGCCATATCTGCTGTGAGGGGGATGGGGACTACGTAAGGGTATGACTGCCAGGAGGCAAGGATTATTTGGGCCTTCTTGGAGGCTCCTGCCACAGCATGGTCCTGAATCCGCAAGCTGGTCTGAAGGCTGGAGGGGGATAGCTGAGAGTGGGGGGAACTGATTAGGGTGGGGATCCCGGTACAGGCTCTTGACACTATTTTAAGCACTTTGTATTTTATCTTCAAAGTCCTGGGGAGTCCTGGAAGGATTTTACTCAGGCAAATGACATGCTTAGTGTGCTTTTTAGTCTGTAGCTCTGGTAGAAGTGTGGCGTGTGTTGGGGACGGAAGGTAGATGTGTGACACAAGGGCTGCTGGTGGTGGTCTGTTTAGATGTTCTGTAGGTCTCACCCTCCCTGGAGCACCTGGAGCTGGGTTAGAGTCCCCAGTTGTGGTAAATCCCACCTCCCCCTACCTCCTTCTCCATAAGGGAGACTTGGCCATACAGACTGGAGAGGCTATAGACTTTTTTTTTTTTTTCAATATATGAAGTTTATTGTCAAATTGGTTTCCATACACACGCAGTGCTCATCCCAAAAGGTGCCCTCCTCAATACCCATCACCCACCCTCCTCTCCCTCCCACCCCCCATCAACCCTCAGTGCTCAATTTTTAAGAGTCTCTTATGCTTTGGCTCTCTTCCACTCTAACCTCTTTCTTTTTTTTTTTCCTTCCCCTCCCCCATGGGTTTCTGTTAAGTTTCTCAGGATCCACATAAGAGTGAAACCATATGGTATCTGTCTTTCTCTGTATGGCTTATTTCACTTAGTATAACACTCTCCAGTTCCATCCATGCTGCTACAAAGGGCTATATTTCATTCTTTCTCATTGCCACGTAGTACTCCATTGTGTCTATAAACCATAATTTCTTTATCCATTCATCAGTTGATGGACATTTAGGCTCTTTCCATAATTTGGCTATTGTTGAGAGTGCTGCTATAAACATTGGGGTACAAGTGCCCCTATGCATCAGTACTCCTGTGTCCCTTGGGTAAATTCCTAGCAGTGCTATTGCTGGGTCATAGGGTAGGTCTATTTTTAATTTTTTGAGGAACCTCCACACTGTTTTCCAGAGTGGTTGCACCAATTTGCATTCCCACCAACTGGAGAGGCTATAGACGTAATAAGCCAGTGGCCTCCAGGGTAGGGTGTGGGGGAAAAAAAAAGTCATTTGGAGTATGAGAAGTAAATATTACCACTTTTATTTGTATGTATCTCATTTTTTAAGATGTCTATTTTTAGGACTATTTTATGATGTCCTTAGCATGTGAGTACTGCAGAAGATGTATATAACTTATAAGTTAGTGAGTGTACATCGTTGGGAGTATGTGTCCTGTGTCTTTTACCAATAGGGTAGATCATCACTAAGAGGGAGGCTGGTCCTGGGGTTGGGGGCAGGATCGGCAGTTGTGCCCAGTGTCACCTTCCATGACTGGGTGCTTTCATAGAGGCCCTGCCACACCTCAGCACTGTCTTCAGGAGACCTGTGGTGGCATGGTGCCCACTTAGCCGCTTGGTGGTGGCTGGCCCCTAGCAACTGCCCCTTGTGATCAGGGTCACACTGGGGAAGCCATTCTCAGGTATCCCCTGGCCTCAAGGGTCATACCTGCATTGACATCAGGCTTAGAAGCATTGGTAGTTCTTCCCTGCGCAGGTCATTCAGTTTCTCTGAGGGCTTCTCTTGGTTTGTAAAACAAGGGTGGGCCACCTCTGCAGGGTGCTTTGGTGGAAGGGGCTCGCGCAGTGCCTAGCATGTAGTATTCTTCTGCCTTCCCACACCCCACGTTATGCATAATAGGCCAACATGGCTGAAGATTCCTTCCTGACAGTGTCCAAAGTCAGGACCCCAGGGAGGCTACCACTACCTGTTGTTTAGGCCCTGGGGCCCCAATGACAAATTGAGTTCCAGGAAGATCCTGGCTTATTCACCTTGGTCACCCATACTGTGTTTGAATGGTGCTCCTGAATTAAAAACATGAGAAGTAGCTTTGATAACAAAGTGAAATGTTCTTAGCAATTGGGACCTCTGTTCCTGAAGAATGGCAGTTTTTAGTCTTTGATGAAGGTACCCATCCTGTGCAGCCTTTGTTTGCAAGGTGTACTTTGTAGTCTGAAATTAAAAAAAAAAAATAAAAGTCAGTTCTATGGTCTTTTCAGTAACTTTGAAGTATCTTTACAAAAGAATGCATCTGGTCCACAGAGCTTATTTTTATAATCTCTTGCATGTTATTTGCAAAATATCTTTTTAACCTTTTATTTTGAAATAATTTTAGATTTACAGAAAAGTAGTAAAAATAGTAATGAGGAGTTTTTGTACCCTCTTCTAACTTCCCTTAATGTTAACATTTTACATGAACGTAGCACAGTTATCAAAACCTATCAAGAAATCAAGAAATGAACATTGATATACATATCAAGAAATGAACATTGATATAATGTCGAAGTAAGTACAAAGTTGAAGTAATCTTCAACTCTTACTAGAATTTCCCTGATATTCCCACTAGTGTCCCTTTTGTGTTCCAGGATCCAATCCAGGATCCCATCCAGGATCTCACGTTGGATTTGTCATCCTGGGACAGTGCCTCAGTCTCCATTTTATATTTTTGAAAATGTGTAAACCCGAGTTTGTAGAAATCCTTTGAATGTAATTTTGTTTTCTTCACAAAGTCCCTGTTGCCCCCCAGCTATGATCTGGCTTCTTCTGCTGGGTCATAGCCAGTTACATGGCTGGCACATAGTACTTGCTCAGTAACTAGCTGCTGTTGTTTTGATGGTCAATGAAGCATGGTCATTGGTATGCTACCAGTATTCTTTAGTTACTTTTGGAGCTTACTGTCCTCCTTACATGGCACCTGTGGAGAAATGCTTTCTAGTTTACTCAAATTCAGGTTTCTAAATGCAGGTGTGAGATGGGAAAGTGCCTCAGACTGTGTGCCGCAAGCATCTGTTTTCAGTGTCCGGATGTCTGCTGCAGGAGTGGGGCTCGGTGTGGTGTTCTCTATCACAGATGCTTTACGCAAAGCCTGAGAAATCCCAGATCTCACTGTTCAAAGTTTATGCACAGTAATAAGCCACACCGTCTCGGGTAGCCTGACTGCTTATGGGATGGCTTTTCCCAAGACTCTTGGGGTTCTCTAGAAGTGCCAGGGCTGTAGAAGGGCACATGCAAAGGAGACACTCTGTGTATATAGACTATGGCAAGGAATTCTTTTCTTTCTAGGCCTGATATTAGGTAAAAATATATAGTGGTGGTAAGTGGATTGGTGGGGGAGGGTGTTTTATTCTAGAGTTTTCTGTAAAAGTGAATTCATTACCTGGATTCTGGGGTTGTGCCCAATTTTTTGTGTATTTAATTCAACCCACTGTGTGTGTGTGTTTGTGTGTATGCATGAGTGTGTGCATGTGCACCTGCGACAGACACACATACATACATACACACAGGGAGACAGAGACTGAGAAGTCTAGGTTTTCCCAGAACTGAGGGGTTCTCTGGGATGTGGGACTTGCAGTGCTAAAACTGGGACAGTCTCAGGCAAACTGGGACGGTTGGTTGCCCTGTAAAGGGCCTACTTGGGACAGAGGATGATGTGGATTGGTGACACCTACAAGATTCCCAGTGCCAAGTTTCTAGTCATAGTCTTCTGCCATTTGCTGTGTTCCTTTTTAAAGAAATCCTTATTTAATTTTTTTATTATAGTTACCAGTATTTTATTATTCTTGGTTTATTAATTCCCTTCCTGTGTTTTGCTGGAGAGTTTTGAAACATTTCCCTGATACCCTCTCATTTCCTTACATTTGATTCTATAAAAAAATGTTTATGTATATACATGTATATATAAAGTGTGTGTGTGTGTTGGGCACCTGGGTGGCTCAGTTGGCTAAGCATCCAACTTCAACTCAGGTCATGATCTTACAGTCTGTGAGTTCGAGCCCCGCGTCAGGTTCTGTGCTGACAGCTCAGAGCCTGGAGCTGCTTCAGATTCTGTGTCTGTCTCTCTCTCTGCCCCTTCCCCATTTGTGCTCCATCTCTCTCTTTCTCTCAAATATAAACAAACATTAAAAAAATTAAAAAATATATATAAATTCCAGAAATGTTGCTGAGGATACAGAATTCTGAATACCCTGCATCCAGCATATCCATTGTTACCATCTTACCTTTCCATGGTTCATTTGTCAGAATTAAGAAATTGACATTGACACATTGCTATTAACAACATCCAGATTTTATTTGGATTTCACCAGTTTTTCCATTTGTATCGTTTTTCTGTTCCAGGTCCAGTCCAGGGCACCACCTTACATTTTATTGTCTGTGACTATTTCCGACGTTGAGGGGTAGTGGCCAGGCATCTTGTAGAATGGCTTCAAATCTGGGTTTGTCTCATGTATTTTGTGATTAGACTGGGATTATGGGTTTGGGAAAGAGCATCACAGAGGTGAAGTGTCCTTCTCATCTCATCATATCAGGGGATCTGTGACACTCATGTGACATCCCCAGTGATGTGAACCTGATCACCTGGTTGATGTAGCATTGGTCAGGTCTCTCCACTGTGGTGATACTATTTTTCCCTTTCCCTCTTTAGTTCTTCTAAGTAAACCTTGAAGCACACGTTACCTCAAAGCAGTTTAGGAGGATTAAGCTCCACTTTCTAGAGGTGGAAGTATTACATGTATTATTTGTAGGGTTGCAGGACACCCAGATGACTTTGATTTTCAGATAAAAAATGAATAATTTTTTAGTGTGTGTCCCTTATGATATCTTAACTGCAAATTTAACTGGGCATCCTTTATTTTGTTAAATCTGGCAACCCTAATTATTTGGGATTCTTCTGTAAGAAAAATTAGTGTCTCCCCCCACTCCCCATGTTTGGTTTTTAGTTTGGTTCCACCAGCTTCTTGGTACAGTTTTCTTCCCACTCTCTGTCGTCCTTCAGCAGAGTTTGATATACTTAGTGCTTGTACTTTGTCTATTTAATTTTCTTTTAAAACAGCGTGGAAATAATTGTGTTTTGCTCAAAAATGAATTACTGTGTGTGTTTAATCAAAGGATTTTTCTCATTACATGAGCCAAAAAGCACATTAGTTTCCAACCTCTATAAATCAAACCCAGAGATGAAGGGAACAAGAGATTTGCACTGAATTTCCAAGTGTGGATCTTGAGAGGTGTAGGGAAAAGAGACTCTGCTATTACTTAAGCAGCCCCAGGGGGGGGAAGCACATGGATTCTGGCTGAACTTGGCAGTGTGAGGCACTTGTGATTGCTTAAGATCCCTGACTTCTGGCAGGTGTGAGAGCACCCTAACTAAGTGGATGTGGAAGTGAAGGTGGACTGGGGTGGTGGAGATGCCAAGGGGAATCCATGTAGTTTTCCTTTCAAAAGAAAACCAGACCTCTTGTTTCCTGAAGTGCACCTAGCCCATCAGATGGTTGCATTTCATCAAAGCGGCAGTTCTGCAGCATGATTTCCTCGGGTGGTGTGCTCTCAGCAGCTGACACCCATCAAACCAGGGCCTGCTTCTCAGCAGCAGCAGCACGTGTTCTGGGAAGCGGCAAGGGGCTGCAGAGTCAAAGGGTGGCTCAGCTCCTCCTGGACGAGAGACTGCAGCTGTCTCAGGGACCCTGACAAGCCTTCCCAGAGCTGAAGGGCCAGGCAGAGAGGAAGTTTTGGAGCTTGGTTAACTGCATGTGGCTCTGCCCTACTGACAGTTGCCTTCTTATCAGTTCTTTTGAAAGGATGGCACTTGAGAGGGTTCCTGTCACTTAAAGGCGGGATCCTACCTGGCACACTAGGTGTTTTATTAAATGTTTGTAAACCAGGTGAGTGCACTCATTCTTTGCTCTGTCACGTGTTCAGGTAATCTTCAGCAAGTTGTGACATGGATCTATCTCCCTTACGTAAACTAAACCCCGTCTGCCTTGTTAACGCCATTCACTTGTCATTGCTTAACCTAAATCAGTTTTCCTGGCTACAGGGCCTGATTCCTTTTGGGTCTCCATTGAAAGTCTCCAATACTTCCTTCGACCCTACTACCGTCTCTTTTTTCCCCACCAGGATGGGGCTGCCCACACCTCTACCTGTTAAGAGCCTTTCTTTGCCATCTCATCTCTGGCACCAAGCACAGTCTTCAACCTGCAGAAAGTCCTGGTTGGGTACGTGGGGAGTAAATAAATACCCACCTTAGGCTGGAATGATTTCTGTGTCCCAAGAAATGCTTACAGGTGCCCAGGGCAACTTATTAAAATATTCACACCTCTGTAGTGTTAATACATTTAGTCTGAGGCTGCCAATTCTTTTTAATAAGACATTAAGAAGCATTACTTTTAATATAGCTTCCTGAAGGTATTACAGATGTCTGTGTTTGGTTTTTATAATCTTCCTGAATAGAATGACATATGTTTGTCCATGTGTTTATATTTCTTAAGATACCACATGTCTGTAGTACTAGTTTTTATTATATGTTTTTGAATTTTGTTTTGACACTTAAAAACACATTTTGGGATATTGCTATAGAAGTGAGTGCTGAGTGCTACCTGATTGTAGGGTATGTTTTGGCAAGGTATTTTGAGTTTTGAATTTTCTTGAATTTCTGGTTATTGGATGCCAGCATGTGAAATACACAAATTGTAAACAGTGAGGTCAGTCTCTCACAGCTCTAAAAAAGCAGGCAGTTATATTTTCGGTGAGGATTTTGGAAGGAAAGCCTAAGCCCTGAAGAAGGACAGCCAGATTCTGCTCCATTGAGACATGAGGAAGCCAGGAGCAGGGTACTGGGACAGTGGCATCATTTCTGGTTCCTGGTTGGCCGGTAAAGTCAACCTGACCCACACCTGTCAGCAGAGCCCCCATCCTGGGGGTGGGCCAGCAGCTTATGGCAGCCACGGCTCCAACTGTCTGTGGTCAGCGGCATAGGAACAGAGCCCTCCAGAGGTGTGCCTCTCAGAGTCAGTGCTCTTCTGTGTCTGGAACCACAGAAGAATTGCTGAGTGAAATGAGCTATAGCGTCTTGTTTTTACAGAGATCACAGTTTCTTCTGAACTGCTCCCTGTTCTTTTATGAGGAAACCGAAACAGCTCTACTTACCCTTTTCCAGATTTTCTGCTGCTCCTTTTTATAGCAGAATATGAGGTCAGCAGAAGGTTTTCTTTTCGGCGTTAATGTTAGTGAATTGAACAATTTTTGCAGCTGTGGCTCCTTGTTTTCAGATATTTGTTTCCCTGAGTTCTGGCTAACGAGCATCTTGGAGGTGGAGAGAATCCCCCTCTAGAGGGGGTCTTTGAGAGGCACAGCTCACCTGGGGTGGCTCAGCTTCATCCTCATTAGTAGTTAGGCAACGATTCTCCACAGAACACTTGTTTTCAAACTTTATTAGTAGGGGACCTCTTTGTAGACATGTAATTATATGCTGAACAGCAATAAAAGACCAAAATGAGTGAGCTGCTATGTGACGTGGGGACTGGGATAGTGAGACAACAGAGGGTGTAGAGCTGTTTCTGCAGGAGATGGTGGGTAGGGGTGTCTCTGATGCCACTTCTGGGGAGCCGTTGGTCACAGAGCCCAGAAGCCACAGCTCTGGGGTTGAGCATTTGTGGGCAGGGTCGTCTCATGCAGTCGAGGGTCTGTCCTTGGTGCCGCCCGCCTCTCTCAGGCCAGCACCTCTCTGAGCTTTGGACCTACGTTTCACCAGAGGCCAGATAGTTCTGCTGGGAAGTCAGTCAGTCTCAGCATTTCTTCTACTGTGTTTCTCTTTTCCCTCCTGTATTCATGATCTGTCACTGGCTCAGGCTCTTGGCACCTGCCCGTCTTCCCTGGCCTCCTGTTACTCATCTGTACCCAGGGCCTGTTTGTCAGTGTCTTGGTGATAATTAAAACAGCATTAGTGGCCAGTGTTGATGGAGCCGTTGCAGTGTGAGGCTGCTGTCAGTGCTTCACTGTGTTATCATACTCACCCCAGCCTTCTCACAGGAGGTGCGGATGACCCATAAATTCCATTTCTTGAATCACTGCTGAACCTGAGTTCACTTCTCGCCTCACACTGGAGCTGTTCTAAATGCCCCTGATGAGTCTGCATGCTGGGGATTTCTTTCTGTAGTGTGTCTTGCATACCAGGGTTTGATTAATATCTCTTCACCACTTTGATCACAGCAGTCCTCTCTAGAATCCTTGCTGCCTTCACTTCTCTTAAAGATCAGACTTGAGCCCAGCACAGGTCCAGGTCTCCAGCCTTCTCTGTAGGAATTGTCAGCAAGAACACACACTTCTTTTTTGGCTCCCAAGACCATGCTCAAACTGTTTGACCTACATGGTTGCAAATTAGTGCACCTTTTTCCTGCTCTCCTTTTCTTGCAGGAGTGTGTCTCTTGCTTTTGCACTTGAGTGGCAGGCCTGTCTTATCTGTGTATGTATGGTGCTGGCATGTACAGCCATTTGTTATCACTTTCATTGCCTTGAAATGTAAGTCATTTGCATTTGACTTCTCAAGATGCAATTAAATTAGGAACTCTTCTATAAGAGAACCAGAATTTAAAAATCTCCCCAAAGTCTCCATGACAGTGCACAGAGCAGGCAGTTGACAAATATTTGCTTCCTATTAGAGCCCTAAAGAAAGTTGTTACTCGAGATGAAGCTTTGTCACTGCATGAGAACACAGTACTCCTAGTTCTCCAACCTTGTTCTGCATTGATGTTCCCTGTGAGAGGCTCACTTTGAACTAATCAAGCAGAAGAACAAGAAGCCAGTGGTGACACTTCCTAAGGTTTCTGTACGTTGGGACAGTGAAAACACTGACATCATTATCAGTATTATCTATTAATAGAAAAATTAAGTCTGGGGTTCTGGTGGCATTCATAATTAATTGTTTCACATCATTTCTTCTAATGTTTATGGTGTGGACCAGCTCCAGATTCTTGGGGTAGCAGTGGCTGACAGCCTCATGGAAAGAGGAACTGAGAGTGGCTTTGTCCTCCCTTAGTAGTGTGCTGACGCAGTCTACTGTGTAAGTGCACTTGAATCTGCAGAGTATAGGGGCCTCTGTTGCTTTCTAGGGGAGAGGCTGCCCCCTCACATGACATTCTTAGACTGAAGGGCTCCTTCTCATTCTCTAGTATTTATTTTATTCTGAGACCTTGGTCTCATTATAGTTCAAATCTTGTTCTCTTAATTTTGCAGCTTATTTAATTGAGAACATTTCAATGAAAAAAATGTTTAAAACATTGCAGTTGTAAAGAATCCGGGGTCATGCAGAGGTCTTAATTGATCCATATGATGAACGAATGAGTTGAACTCCCTGGTGAAGGGCCTCCTTTTCATTATTTCTCAAGGCCTTTATCCCATCTTGGTCAATGTGCAACAGCTTAATGTTTTTGGCTGATTGCACTGTGAGTTATGCTACTTTTTAAAGCTTTGACTATATAACCAAGAGGCTGAAGCCAGAGTAAACTGGATAGCATACTCCTGTGCTATTTATTGCATGAGGCAGTAAAAACAGCACCAACCTGGTCCTTTGTTTTACTCGTTGTGGGCTCTGTCCTCACTTTAACTAGTTGCTATTAGAACAGATGTTTTAAAAAGAATATTTTGGCATGACTGTATTTGCTTATTTAATTTCTGATGACTTGCAGGACATTTATATTTATATTAAAAAAAAAAAAGGAGCTGTGGACCAGCAGAGCAGAGCAACCCCATTGGCCCTTTCCAGACCTGGTCCCAAGGAGAAATACTGAGGATCCCAGGGGGAGCTTTGCCGGGAAAGAGGCTTGAGGGAAAGAACCATACACTTGAAAACCCAGGACCAGAATGCAGAAACCTCTCCATGTACAGTCAGTAGAACATTCAATATCAATTCAAATGTCAAACCACCTTGAAAGGTAGCTTTTAACAATGCAAAATGCTGGGGTGCCTGGGTGGCTCTGTTGATTAAGCGTCCGACTTTGGCTCAGGTCATGATCTCACGGTCTGTGAGTTTGAGCCCCACGTTGGGCTCTGTGCTGACAGCTCAGAGCCTGGAGCCTGCTTTGGATTCTGTGTCTTCCTCTCTCTCTCTTCCCCTCCCCGACTTGTGCTCTGTCTCTTAAAAATAAATAAATGTAAAAAAAAAAAAAAAGAATGCAAAATGCCAATTTATCGGGGTTTTAAGGTTGACAAAATTTAAAAAGAAAATTGTCAGGGCACCTGGGTGGGTCACTCGGTTGAGCATCCAACTCTTGATTTTGATCAGCTTGGGATTCTGTCTCTCTCCCTTTGCCCCTCCTCTGCTCGCATGTATGCCCATGCTCTCTCTCTATTTCTCTCTCAAAAAAAAAAAAAAAAAAGACAGAAAAAAAGAAAATTATCAACCTGTTTAGAGAGAGCTTATGAACCAGTTAAAGCTTTCACAACTCTGATAACCTTTGTGAAGCATCGAACCAATTTCAGACTTGGACATGAGCTTGGTTCCTATGCTCTAGCTAAAGAATCCAGTGATTATCTTTGGCTCTTTGAATTTGAGCATTCATAGAAAGGCTTATCAGTACTAACTTTCAAAAAATATTTGTTTCCATATATGGGTGAAAATATACTTTCTAAATTGCTATTTCATAACAAGGTTTGCAAAATAATTAATAATGTAGCTTAGTATTTTGAAGAATTTTAGATTCAGAGGAAGTCTCTAAGGATGGAAAGATTATTTTAAGGGTTCTTTACTCTTTTTACTATTTGAATCCTCTTATCTGCCCTTTTACAAACTTGGGTAAATGGGAGAGCTCCATTGGTTAAACCTAAAGTGGACACCTAATAAGTCAACAGGCATTGTCATTGGAAGTGGTCATGACGGATCCTGTGGTCTAGCAAATTTCCTTCTATGGTTAATACAGTAGCTGATTTGGGGCTGTACCATTACAACTGTACAGAAAATGTTTATTTCAGTCAGCCAGACAGATGTTGCTCAACTTGTAATCCGAACTTCCTTGATGTAGATGCCTCTTGATTCTGAGCCAGGAAGTGAACATGTTCTGTCATCCAGCTGGGTTCTGCCTTGTTTTTCTTGCCATTGCACAGGACTTGTTCAGTGCATAACAAGCATTCAGTAACTGTTTGTCTAATTAATGAATTGAGAGTTAACAAGTGACCAGATGTCATTTGTACCTGGGGGTAGCATATTGCTGGAGTGCCACCTGGTTTCCACGGTGTTATTATCTCTGAGTGTTAATTGATAGCCAAGCTACTTAATCTGTCCAGTATGTTTAAGCCCGAAGTTGAAATTATGAGGTTTTCTTGAATGGTAGTAGGACTTTTTGTTTTTATGGGATATCTTAAACCATTTGAGATCAATTGAGCAATCTTTTTTTTTCTTTTTTCTTTTTTGTTTTGGTATTTTGTACCTGCCTAAAGCATTTTAGAGTTAATAAAATGTTAAACTGTTTCTGGGTTGAAAAATGGCACAGATCAAAGCACATGGTAGAGCATATGTAGGAATCATATTTTCTTTTGTGATTGTTATTCATTTTCACATGTTATTGGGGTAGAGGTTGGGACAGAATTAATTCTTAGCAGGTTGTTACTCTTATATAACATAGAGGGAAAGGTCTAGAGTGGTGAAAATTATTCTTGTCAAGTTTGTGATTCTTGACCTTCATAAAATAATGTCTATCTCAGTTGATTTAAAAAAAAAAGTGTAGTTTCTTTGAGATACTGTCACTTATTTTCAAAAGAGCTCTTCAACTCTTTTTTTTTTTTAATTTTTTAATGTTTGTTTTTGAAAGAGAGAGAGAGAAAGAGAGAGGATGAGCAGAGGAGGGGCAGGGAGAGAGGGAGACACAGAATTTGAAGCAGGCTTCAGGCTCTATTCTGTCAGTATAGAGTCCGATGTGGGGCTCAAACCCATGAACTGAGATCATGACCTGAGCTGAAGTTGGATGCTTAACTGACTGAGCCATCCAGGTGCCCCCCCCCCCACCCCCCGTTTCCCTTCTTAAATTGCCAAATTAAGTGTCTCAGGTTTTCCATTTTTTCCTTGTATTTGCATTGCTAAATTTTCTGTTTTCTCCATGTAAATTTGTATTAGAGGTGCTTCACTCCTACTTTGGTGATTTTTTTTTTTTCGGTTTACTAATGATTTGATGGTATACATATATGTGGAAACTGTTGCTATTGAAATATTCTGAGCAGTAATAATTTTATTGACTTGAAAGCCTGAGTTGTCTTGATTTCCACTGGTTGCTAACAGTGTTTATGTAACTGACAACCCTAGGATCATCACCAATAGTTTATGATTAGAGAAAAGGGGGGCGGATAGGATGGGAATGGAAAGAATGCTGCTTGAATTACAAATTGCTTATGGCATTACATAGAAATTGCAGTTACCCCAAGTCCCTTAAAATATGGTCATACTATTGAGAATTAAAAATAATTTATCTGGGGAGGACCTCAAAAGTGAATATCAAAAAGTCCAAATGAGCATCAAAGGAATTGCTGGACAGCATGCACCATTTTAAGTGTTCCTTTGTGGATGGTCATCCGTTCTGTGGGTTTGCCTGTAATCTGGGATGACAGATCTGTGTGATCTTGTGACTCCTGGATTGATTGGGAATGCCTCTTTGTTGACAAGGTCAGGTGTGGTCTCCTTTGGAGGAGGTAGTATCCCTCTTCTATTCCCCCAGTTAGAGTGTGCACTGAGTCATATTGGAAGTTAGCTGGCTTCCCGGGTGTCACTGGAGGAGCCCTAGACATGGGTGATAGAAATGTATCCCTACCTCTGCTCTCACTGGAGCTTCTGGCTGAGCAGCGTACATGCCGGTGCTGAGACCTCCTTCCTGGCATCTGCCTGTAGCCATGCTGGTGAAAGACCCTCAACCTCAGCCCCTGCGAAGTTAATTCTGGCTGGGTCACATGGGTTGTAGTGTAAGTCAGACCATCTGTGTGCTGTGTAGCAAATTAATCTAAACTCAGCAGCTCAACACAACAATAAACATTTTTCACAGCTTCTTGCGGGTCGAGAATTCAGACCGTTTAGCTGAGTGGTTCTGGTCAGGGGTCTCTCGTGCAGTTACAGTCACAGTGTCAGCAGGACAGGCAGGAGGGCCTCCTTTCTGTGTGGCCCTCAGGAGGCTGGTAGGCAGGTGCTGGCTGTTGGCAGGAGGCCTTGGTTTCTTGCCATGCAAACTTTAACTACAGGGCTGCTCAAATGTCATCAAATATGACAACTGGTTCCTCCAAGAGACCTACCCTTCAAAGTAACACACTGTCATTCCTGCAATATCTTGTTGGTTACACATATGAGCCCTGTTTATTGTGACTGCACAGGTCACGAATACCAGGAGGCCAGAATCACTGGGGAATCTTGAAGGCTGGCTGCTGCACCATCCCAAACATGCCTTCCTTTTGGTAGAATCCATCCTGTTGACCCATCATGAAGGTAGAGATGAACAAAATGTTTACTGTGTATGGACACTGTAATGAATCATATTCTGGGAAGCTTGTGGAGATGGCTGCCTAGACATAATAGAGAAAAGCTTATCTTTGCTGAGTGTGTGGTAGGAGGGTTTTCTTCAAAGTCCTTTTAAAATCAGTGATAACACTTAATCCATTTTCACAAGGAACATGAAATCCTATTCTACCCTCCACAGTACCCAAGTGCTTTTAGTTTTTTTCCACATAGTCCTGTTTTTCTGTACCTATGTTAGCACATGCCCCTCAATATCTACTTATATATTTACAAAATGGGATCACACTGTATTTTTCCACTTCTAACATCATGGACATTTTTGCATATCTTCAAATAATCTTTTTCAAGCTCACTTGTGATGAGAGTTTACCACTGTGTCATAAGAGGTGTAGTCTCTTACCTAACTCACTATTGTTGGAATGAAGTTTTGTCCTAGCTTTCCAACTTAGGAGCAGTGCTGCAGCAAACTGCATTGTGTCCTAAATCTTGCTGTGTATCCTAGGTTGATTCTTGGCATGAATTTCCAGACCTGTAACTGCTGGGGCAGAGAACAGAGACATACTCAAGATTTTGATGCTTTTGATCAGAAGCCCCCCTCCTGATAGCCCCCCTATTTTTATTATTTGTTTTAAGTAGGCTCCACACCCAGCGTGGGGTTTGAACTCAATGACCCTGAGATCAAGAGTTGCATGCTGCACCGACTTAGCCAGCCAGGCGCCCCGCTCCATGGTATCTTTAGAGTTTGCCTTTAGCTGGCAGAGTTCACCAGGTGCCCCTTGCTGAGAGTTGGGCTGAGCACATCAATGTGAATCTTTGCCAATTTGATAGATTAAAAAATGGAAAAAGAAATTTTGTTTATCTGGAGGATGTCTCACTTAAAAAAATAAAAAGTTAATTTCTGTTTGTCCAAAGAAATTGTATGGAGGTATAGTAGGGAGGAGGTGAAGAATGACCTGGCCATGTAGAATGATCTGCCAGGCAATGCAGGCAGAAACCCAAGTAGCCTCCCCTGCAAGCAGCTGTTTTCTCCACCTGCGCTGAAGCCAATAAATTGGAAAATTGACTGTTGTATGTTTCATCCTTCATTTGTCTCTGCCCACTCTAAATCTGATGGTTCTGCGGAGCCACAGAACAGGCAAGAGCAGAGAGCAAAAGCACGGGGGTGCTCATCACCAAGGTAATCGGTTTATTTTCAGAGCATTGAAGGTGGTGATGTCCTATGTGCCTTTGCTGACTGCCACTAGTTATTAGGGTGGCATTTTGGTCATATTTATTCTCAGTATCTGCTGGTGGTTAATGCAGGGCTGGGTGACGGACAGACCTTTGACTCCCAGTCCAGTGTCTCCTCCTTGTGTGTACTGGACACATACTTGTTGGCACTTTGATAATTCCGTCTCAGCCCCCCTGCCCCGAAAAGGGCAGGAATGGAAAGGAGAAGGGAACTTATTCAACACCTGACTCCTACTTGCCAGGCATTTCTCTTGTTTTTATTTTTACTAAATTCCCCTCACCCTTCCAGAGAAGGAAAAGAAATAGGCGTTTTGTATACATTATTTTACTCAAGTGACAAAGTGGTTAATCATGGTCATAAATAACGTACAACTTAAAAAATTTCTCTTACACATGAACTTTATGAGCAAGTAAATATTTTCTTATTTGGGGCCTTTGTTTTCTCTGCCTGATTCAAGAGTTTTACAACCCTTAACAGCCCACGTGCATTTAAATGGTTTGAGGTTTCAGTTTGCTGTTTCTATAAACGTAAGGAAAACATACACAACTTCTTTCATTGAGGAGATAACATGCTAACTTTTGCGCGCCTGTGTGTGTGTGAACTGGAGCCCTGACTTTGAACTGCTTGCCTAAGAATCCACGTTGTCTCTGTGCAGCTGTGAATGACCTTGGGAACATTCAGTGAAATTTCATTTCCTAGTTTACAATTGACTCTTGAACAGCATGGAGTTTTGGGGTGCTAGCCATACCCCTGCAGACAACAGTCCATGTGTAACTTTTGACTCCCCCCAAACTTAACTACTCATAGCCTACAATTGACAGAAGCCATAATCATAACATAAACAGAGTCGATTAACACACGTTTTATAGGTTATACGTATTACATACTGTATTCTTTTTTTTTTTAATTTTTTTATCGTTTATTTATTTTTGAGAGACAGAGACAGAGCTCAAGCAAGGGAGGGGCAGGGAGAAAGGGAGCCACAGAATCTGAAGCAGGTTCCAGGCTCTGAGCTGTCAGCACAGAGCCCATGTAGGGCTCGAAACCCACAGACTGCGAGATCATGAGCTGAAGTCGGACGCTCAACCGCCTGAGCCACCCAGGCGCCCCTACATACTGTGTTCTTACAATAAAGTAAGCTAGAGAAAAGACAGTGTTAAGAAAATCATAAGGAGGGGCGCCTGGCTAGCACAGTCGGTTAAGCATCCAACTTTAGCTAAGGTCATGATCTCACGGTATGTGGGTTTAGGCCCTTTGTTGGGCTTCATGCTGACATGGCAGAGTCTGCTAGGGATTCTCTCTCTCTTGGCCCCTCCCTCACTTGTGCTCTCTCTCAAATAAATAAATAAACTTAAAAAAAATCATAAGGAAGAGAAAATACATTATAGTACTGTGTTTATCGAAAAAAATCTGCATATAAGTGGACCCACACAATTGAAATCTGTGTTGAGTCTGCTGTATTTTACTGTTTTGTTTTTCATCTTGGAGTTGTTTTCTATAATTTAAAAATATTGGACACAAGGGGTTAGGGGAGGGTGGTAGAGATTATCGAACATGCCTTGAATGTCCACCCAGTGCTGCTCTGCTGTCTCTTGTGGTGGAAATCTGCTCCCAGGGAATGCTTTCCAGAAGGCCCATGCTTACCTCTGTGACTTGTGCCTTAGATGTTTAGCAAATACTGTTTAATGAAGATGTTTTACTTTCCAAAGCATTCAGAACCTTCCACAGATACTGTTTGTTAAATTCTCCCTGTGTCTCAAAGTAGACCTGCTTGGATTTTACTGATGGGGCAGACAGAGAAACAGGGAGACTGAGTCAGATGAGAACTAGAGCCCAAACTCCCTCTTCTTTTCTTCTCTTTCCTTGACTTTACCCAACTTTTATCTAAGTATGTCTACAAACAAAGGCAAAATTCAGCAGCGTCCAGTCTACCAAAGTCTTAAGCAATAATTTGAGAAATGTAGCTGCTTCTTTTAAAAAAAGGTAAGCCTCAGCTCTCCTTACTGGACATATGAGTGTAATCTTAAAAAAATTTTTTTAACGTTTATTTATTTTTGAGAAGAGAGAGACAGCATGAGCGGGGGAGGAGAAAGAGGGAGACACAGAATCTGAAACAGGCTCCAGGCTCTGAGCTGTCAGCACAGATCCCGATGCGGAGCTCGAACTCACAGACCGTGAGATCATGACCTGAGCCGAAGTCAGATGCTTAACCGACTGAGCCACACAGGCGCCCCTAGTGTAATCTTAAAATACGTTTGGCTAGAGGAAAGTAAGGGCTCGTTTCTAAAACACTGCACTCCTTGATGCTCTGGTCTTTGTGGAATAAATTATAAATGCAGGTTTTCCTGAGGTTTTGGAGATGATATGAGAGCCTTATGAGTGGAAAGGCTTAGAAAGCCTTAGAAGAAGAAAGTCTTAGAAAAGAATTTGAGAGCAAGAGGTGCTGTACATGCAGGACAGCAAAAGCAAGAAGGAAGTGAAATCTGCTTGTATGTTGAGGAATCTGATGTGGACAGCTTCGGGTTTAGAGGGATCTTGAGAAGCCCGTAGCCACCTCTCTCAGCTGGCTGTCGTCTGCAGGTGCACTGTGCCAGCCACCTGATGGGAGGAAGGAGAGTTCATTTTAAGAGGTGTCTAGGCGAGGGATGCGCTGTTAACACCTCCACTGGTAATTCAACTTTACTGTCTGGAAATGTTCTTTCTTTGAAACTTAAGTCTTTCTACATTAACACATTGTCTGCTTTTCCCCACATCTCCCTGGAGATGTAGTATCTCTTGCATTCTGACACCATTTTCTGGAAACTCATCATAATAATTTTCAAGCAATTTATGTTTTGAAACTTGATTATGGGACCATATTATAACTGTGATCTTTTCTGAAAGAAGAGATCTGAAAAATATGTCAGAAATTCTACACATTTATCTAAATGCTTGATGTTGAGGTGAAATTTTTCAAGTGAACTGTTACCCCCCCCCCCCCCCCCCCCCCCCAGGAAAAAAACATTTTACTTTTTTGGTCCTGTATTTATTTTTTGTGTTTATCTCCCCATACCTGTCTCTGTCCAGCCCCTTGTCACTACCTCATCCCCTCTGCCTGCATCACCTCATCTCTCCCCTGTTCACCCCAGATCCCATTGAGAATTGATTTCCCTTGAGGATATTTTGGGCTTGGAATCAGTAAACTCTTCTGGATACAGGTCTCCTCATGTCCTTTCCCTTGGCTTTCTAGGAGAGCTATTTCCTCCACATTTAATCTTACCATCCATCTCTAGGATGGCTTCTGAGGAGTGGAAGGAAAAGCTGGCAAGACCTCAGACTTCATGTCATGGGTTATCTTTGAATACTAAAGAAATTTCCGATTTGTTAGCAGAGTAAGACCCACAATGAGCCACATCCTTCTCCAAGTCCCTGAGTGAGCCAGGGCCTTCTTTCTGGTTTTCCTGAGACCATACTTTGAGTTCTGAAAGTGTTTCTTGATTTACATTTTCTTTGATTGCATCTGAAAAGGGCTGTTGGCCTGACAACAGTTGCTATGGGGATGATACTTGTGGTTAGTGCTGCGGGGCAGTCACCATTATTGAGAGCACCAGGTGCCTATTTTTTCGTGGTGTGGAATGAGGTCCTGTTCTAAAGCACATGAAAGTGACTCACCCTAACCTTGTTCAGTCTGATTATAGTCTGGGAGCCTACATGACACCTATCCCAACTGTGGTGTTTGTAATCTGCCACTGCTGGCTTTACTTTTCTAAGGAGTCTGGAACTTGAGGTACTTTTCTTGAAGAACAGATATTAAAAGTGAGATCTTAAATAATTACCCTTCCTGGTATGATTTATATGTAATACTGACCTGTCTGATTGACAGAAGGAAAAATGAATAAACCGCTTTTGAGAACCGACCTAATCAACCTGGCCATGCCAAACTCTTAGATTCTTTTTTGGTAGGTAATAATCACCATCAAAATGTGTGAGGTGTGTTAGGGTTAATTATTCCTTCCACCCACCTCCCTTTCAGATGTGATGGAAGTAAGTATCAGACCAAATTCTGCTCTATAGGATTTATTAAAGAGACATGCATTAACAGGCCAGCACAAAACAGTTCCTATAACTTGTTCTGTTAGCTTGCTAAAACACTAGTGCTCAAGAAGATGCTGTATCTTCTTCTAGACTTAGTGGCAAGAACTATTACCTGTACGGTCTATGTTAGGCCGCTGGATCTATAATAGGATCGTGATCCAGGATCAGTGTAGATAGCACTGCTCAGGAATGAAGGCTAGGGCCCCTTTCTCAGGCATAGAGGCTACAGACCTGGGTAGATTCTCACACCCTGTTTGTGCAGGGTCCTGGGAGTTTGCCTCAAATACTGTAGCCATTCCATGTTTCATGTTGTGGTGAGATGGGTGAGAATCCATTTCTAATAGCTGTTATGTGGATTAACCAGTCACTCATTTGCTACTGAATGCCCACTTCTGACATTCATTTTCTCATAACACAGCCATGGCCAAGGTGTGGATAATGAAGCCAGTCGCGGTGTGGTCTCTGAAATGTGGGCCCTGATTAGAACACAGGCTGCCCACCCCTGCCATGTCAATAATTGACAGCCCATTTGGCCAAGGCCTCAGTGTCTCTGCTGAAGGGAGACAGCAAAGAAGTCATGCACCTACTTTTTATGGCATTTGGAGGCAGCTGTCTTATATAAGGTGACCTTGAACAAGTGGGGGAGTTCATACTTCAGGAGGTCAGAGTACAAAGTGAATCAGTTTGGAGTGGATGATGGGTTCACCTTTGGCAAGGTTATCTTAAGGTGGTTCCATGAATTAATGAGTTTATCTCTATCACAAGGATAATTTTTTACACTTAATAGAAGTCTTCCAGTTTGTTCCTTATCCCTAAAGCCACCATAGACTGGCTTCTGTTTGAGTGTGTATCAGTAGTTTATTTGGCTCATAATAGTTTTTAACCAGTCTTTCCATAAATGTGACAGGTAACCAGCTACATGAAGTAAGCATCATCTCCTCTTAGTGATTTATTTTTTTCAGTTTATTTATTTTAAGAGAGAGAGAGAGAGAGAGAGAAAGAGAGAGAGTGTGCTCAAACGGGGGAGGGGCAGAGAGAGAGAGGGAGCCAGAATCCCAAGCAGGCTCCGTGCTGTTAGCACAGAATCCCATGAACTGTGAGATCATGACCTGAGCTCAAATCAAGAGTTGGACGCTTAAGCATCTGAGCCACCCAGGCACCCCTTAGTGATTTATTTTTATTTTTAGGCCTGGCAAGTGACTAGTAGTTATTTGTTTAAGTGGTCCTGAGTACTGAGCCATATACCTTCATGCAGGAGCCTTCCAATGGGGAGTGGGAGTCTGTTACCTCTGGGTCACACAACAGCTGGGCCTGCTGAGTTGTCAACTGGAGACGTTTTATGAGCAGACTTGTTTACAGGCTGGTTTGCTGGCAAGGTGTGGACTTATTTTAAGCATTATGATGTGAAAATTAGGTGAGGCCCTTCACAGACACTTTCATGACAAGATGTCCTCTACTTGAGCCAAGTTAATTTGCCTGGATTGCATGTAGTGTTCAGGTTTTACCTCATTGGGCATTTTTTGGGATCCTCTGTTTTTGGAAGAAGGTATTTTGCTTGAAAGCTTTCAGTATGGAAATGAAACATCATTACCTAGAGAGGAATAGGGATAGGAATTAGAGCGGGCTTCTTGTCAGAAGCTGTGTAAGCAAGAGGAGAGTAGAGGAAAATATTTCAAGTGTTGAAAGAAAAACCCACTAATTTAGAATTCTACATTCTGTGAAGTTACCCTTCCAAAGTGAAGGAGAAGTAAAAACTTTCTCACACAAAAACTGAGAGAATTCATTGTCAGCAGACTTGTTTTGTAAGAAATGGTAAAAGAAGTTCTTTAGGCAGAAGGAAAATGATGTAGGTCAGACACTTGGGTCTCCATAAAGAAAGGAAGAGTATCCAGGAAGGAATCAATTATGGTGGAAGAAATGTTTTATCTTATTCTCAGTGGATCCAAAAGTTAACCATTTGTTCAAACCAATATCAGTAATGAGAGTATGTAGATAAGCAAAATGAATGACAGAGGTGTCATAAGAGATGGGAGAGAGGAATTAGGAATTCTGTTATGTGGGACCTGCACTACACATGTTAACACTATTGTGTTAATTTGAAGATGACTTAGGTTAGTTTAAAATGCATGTTGTGAGCTTCAGGGTAATCACTAAAAGTTTTAAAAAGAAATATAATTCATCCATTGAGAGAGTGAGCACACATTTGTGAAGACATGTGTTTATCTCTTTCTATTTTAGACAACAAATACTTCAATTCCTTGTTCCAATTCTTGGTCTGTCTACTACCCTGAAGGTGATGTGACATGATATGGGTCCATTTGATGTGATATTTCTTGCCCGTTGTTGGACACTATGTGTTGTAAACTGTCTTGCTTGGTTTGAAGAAATGTAACCTGGTGGCCCAGGTGGGTACAGTATCTTTTGTTTCAGTCCTTCAGCAGTGTTTCGAGCCTTAGCATCTGCCACCCAGTCTGCAAAGCCCAATCCAGACTAAGTGTATATTCACATCAGGACCTATTTATAGCATCCTAGATCGATAGGCAGCAATCCCTGTTGTCCATTTGCCAGCTGCATGCAAGACCTTCCTTTGAGGAATCTGCCCAAGAGCTTCCCAAGTCTCTTTCTTGTTAAGGATGGTCTTTGTTGGCATGTTGTACCTCAGAGGATACAAGAGGAATATGTTGACAGTCAGACCATCTCCACATGGCTATAGCTCCACTGTATCCATTTATTTCATGGAGCTGGCTGGCTCTCCCAAGTGAGTACACCAGGATATCCACTTGTTGGTTTCAATCACCTTCTGATCCTGGAAGAAGGTTCTTCTTATGGGCATGAACATGTCCATTAAGTCCCTTAAATTTCCACTGCAGCTTTCGTGGCCCTTGCCCCATATGGATATCCCTTTAATAGACTAGTTTTCCATGCCCGTCTGCTTGACCATGTGGCAAACCATTGACTACTGCCCATGAGTCTGTATACACTCAAACTTTAGTGCTCTTATTGTTGTCTAATTCTTCCATTATTTTAAAGAAAACAGTATGCAATTAGGCCACTGAGCTGATTTATCCTTAACCTTCTTTAATCAGACTATTTCCATGAGTTAGTTGTAGTGTGATATATTTCCAAACAGGATACTGTCCATCCATCTTAGAATACCAGCTGAAAACCAAGCAGCTCTTGGTCAATTGGGAGTTTTCATAGGGCATGTACTCAGCTCTTTATTTTTTTTATGTTTATTTATTTTGGAAAGAGAGAGAGAATGAATGAATGAGCAGGGGAGGGACAGCAAGAGAGGGAGACAAAGAATCTGAAGTAGGCTTCAGGCTCTGAACTGTCAGCATAGAATCTGATATGGTGCTTGAACCCATGAACCACAAGATCATGACCAAAGCTGAAGTTGGATGCTTAACCGACTGAGCCACCCAGGTGCCCTTCTGCTAGCTCTTTAGATGGTTCCAAAGTTGTTGCTAGGGAAAATCAGTCTTTCTGCTCATGAAGGCAGTAACTCTACCTTTCTCCAGTTCCCTATTCCTGTATAAACCATTTCTATTTAGGATGGCTCTTTTCTGGTAACTGCTTTCCTTATTAGAGTGTTTCTCTGACTTTACCTAAGACATGGGTATTTCAGATTTCAAGATTATTTTATGTCCTTCATTCATAGAGACCATTTTAATTAATACCCAGTAGCAAGCCAATAATTATATCTCAGATGGCATTGTAACTCTGACATAGCCTGATACTATTTAAACTTCCATTCAAATAAAATATGACCCTCTTTTGGGTAGTTTTATGTTTAGGAGCTAGCAATATTCCCAGATGTAGGATACTTGTCCTCCAAATCTGAGCAGCCTGCCCAGGCACTGTGCTTTTTGCTTAGTTCCAAGGGTAGACAAGGACAGCACTTTACTTTTAGTTGCCTGTGGAATACCACAGGTGGCTCCTGCCAAAGTTATTTCTAGGAATTTTACTATTTGGTTGGGCCCTTGAATGTCTGTTGGGTTTATCAGCCAGCCTGTGTTAGTCATGTGTGTCATCACTGCATTTAATTCAGTTCTAGCTTGCTCTTCAGTTTCTATTATGATAGTAGTGTGGAGTACCATCACACTCAGGACCTGCGTTGAGTACACCTGCCTAACCAGATCATAAAGTAAGCTGGTGAATTCAAGTAACTCTGTGGCAACACAGTAAATGTAAATTGGGATCCATTGTATGTGAAGGCAAATTGCAGTTGACTCTTTTGAGGTAGGTGTTGAGGAAAATGCATTTGCAGGATCAGTCACTGTATACCAGTCTCCTATAGTTTGTATTTTGTGCACCATTAAAACCATATCAGGAACTGCTGATGCTATAGGTGGTACTACTTTATTCAAGCCTCAGTAATCTACTGTTGGTCTCCGTGAGCCATCTATCTTTTTCACAGGCCATGCAGAACTATTATACAGAACACTTGCTGGTACTAATAAAATATCATTCATTAAGGCAATAATTTCTTTTCATCTACCAGGTGTTCTGTGTTGTTTCAAATTAACAATACTAGGCAGAGAATGTGTTCCCCAGTCAGACATAATATCCATCTCAACAGTACATTCAGGTAAGGGAGACACAGCCAGTTCACATCAAGTCTGTCCAAACACTCCAATTATCATCTGACCTTTTATCTTAATCCCATCAACCATTGCATCCCCATTTCCTCCCAGTCTAATTGTAGCCCCTTTCAGGACTTCACCAGCAGGTTCTAGAATCATGGAGAATTGGGCTTCTGTGTCAAGGAGCTCAGAAAAATTTCTCCTTCACTCCCTGGTCATTTTACCTACACGTGCTTATGGCCATGGGTCCTTAGCCAGGAGTCAGACCAAGAGACTGGCTCCTTTTTCACTTTTTTTTTTTAAATATATATATATATATTTTTTTTAATTTTTTTTTTTCAACATTTATTTATTTTTGGGACAGAGAGAGACAGAGCATGAACGGGGGAGGGGCAGAGAGAGAGGGAGACACAGAATCGGAAACAGGCTCCAGGCTCTGAGCCATCAGCCCAGAGCCTGACGCGGGGCTCGAACTCATGGACCGCGAGATCATGACCTGGCTGAAGTCGGACGCTTAACTGACTGCGCCACCCAGGCACCCCTAAATATATTTTTTTGACATTTATTTATTTTGAGAGATGGAGAGAGGCAGAGCATGAGCAGGGGAGGGGCAGAGAGAGAGGGAGACACAGCATCCAAAGCAGGCTCCAGGTTCTGAGCTGTCAGCACAGAGCCTGATGTGGGGCTCGAACCCATGAACTTGTGAGATCATGACCTGAGCCGAAGTCAGATGCTTAACTGACTGAGCCACCCAGGTGCCCTGCTCCTTCACTTGTAATTCTGATTAATCAGTCATCCTATCATCCCCAGTGATTGGGAGGTCAGGCTTCTCGTTGTCATCTTCACCTTCTGGCTTTTAAAATTCATCCAAACAGTAGTAAATAGAGCAGTTTTATTTAGGTCCCTTTAATATTGGAGGACCCTTCCATCAGTTGGCCCAACCTGTGATAATGTTATATTAAGGCCTTTGTGTTGACCCATCAGTGCCCAATTTATTCATTTCTTAATAACAGTTTAGAGACTCCACTCTGTTGGGAGAGTCCCTTGGCCATCTTCTTTATCTTTCCCCATTTTCTTGTGAACTGCCTTTTTTTAATTTTTAAAATTTTTTTAGCATTCTTAAGACCTGTAAGGGGAAGCTGAGCTATTAAGTCTGATATAGCTTCTCAAAGTGTTCCCTGATTCTACAGCAGTGAGGTTACATGGGGGCTGTGTCAAGGGGCTTCTTAATACCAACGTTTTTTCATGATCTTGGTAAGGGGTAAAGTGGTGAACATCCCAGTCATAAAGCCAATCCAGAATGGCTTGCTATTTGGCATTTAATGGAGGGGCAGGCCTCCTGAGCCTTGCATCAAGAGCCTGCTTAGGCTTCTCTCTCTCTCCCTCTGCCCCTCTTCCCAATTTACACTTTCTCTCTTTTTCTAAAATTAAAAAAAAGTAAAGGAGGGGCAGGATAATTATCTTTGTTGTGTCAACAAACTTTATAGTAGCCTGTGTTCTGTCTACCAGGCTGGCTGTCCCCTTGGAAGCAGGCCACTGTGTGTTCGTATCACGTCAAGTATCTGTAATTGTTTAGTGTTCACTACTAAGCTGTGGGTACAGCATTTATCCAGACATGCTCCTCTATTCTGTGGTAGTTAGAACCAAGGAGCCAATTGATTTTAGTTAAGTTCTTCAGGAAGCTGGCAGTATTGACCCACAAAATGAGAACGGTCCTTCATTGTGTACCCCCTGGTTTCAGTTTTAGTAGTTTCTTGGTTTTGCTCCCCACCCCTTGCCACCTGATTTACCTTCTTGGTGGCCAAAGGTCATAGAGGTGCTTTCTATTGTTTCAGCACAATTTTTCCATTTGGTAGTGACCATGAGGTTAGTGGTTGTAGCATGGACTGCCTGAAACTCAGAGTTGATGTAATGCCAAGATCTGTTCCAAAGCTATCCTTTAGTTTCATTTGAGTTATCATAGCTAACAGCAATCCAGGGATTGTACATATAGCCTGTTTCTCATTATTTTGCATTCTTTTTTAGAGAAAGAGCGGGGGAGAGGAGCAGTGGGAGAGAGAGAGAGAATCCCAAGCAGACTCCATGCTCAGCGTGGAGCCCCACGCAGGGGCTCAATCCCATAACCTGATCATGATCTGAGCCAGAATCAAGAGTCAAATGCTTAATCAACTGAGCCACCCAGGCATCCCTATTTTGCATTTTTTATGTATCCAGTGAACCAACTCCTTAGGAGTTAGAGCCATCATTTCTAAATTCCATGGGAAGCCTACCTCCACCAATGATCAGAATGCAGCTGCTGTCTATACCATGGATGACTCTCGCCATCAGACATCAAAGGTTTGTCCTCACTGCTCCTTCATCCTTTTCCCAAGCAGTACTTTTGCCACAACCTAGTGAGTTAGAGTCATTTTAGTGAATCCCACTTTTGACACCTCTGTGTTGAGTCTCCAGGTCCACCATCAGACTTGTTTTTCGAGAAGGACTCACAGGACTGAGTAGTTACACTCATGGTGGTTTATTACATTGAACAGATACAGAGTAAAATTAGGAAAGGGAAAAAGTGCATGAGGTGGAGTCTGGAGGAAACTAGGTACAAGCTTCCAAGTGTCCTCCAAATGTCTAATTCCCCCAGCAGCAATGTGTGACAATATGTGCAAAGTGCTGCCATCCAGGGATGTTTGCTCCACCTGAGTGTCCAAACTTTTTACTGAATGTCAGTTTGTAGGCATACGGAACCTTTGTGGCCGACCTCAGGTACTGAAGCTCCATGCCCCCAGAAGGAGAGCAAGTGTTCCCCACAAATGACATTGTCATTATAAACTATGTGGGTAAGCTTACAGTGTTGCAAGTCCTTAGGCATGCAAAAACATCCTTATACAGAAGATTTCCAAAGGCTCAGTTCCCAGGAACTACCCACGGCTAGTCATGAAAATGGGTCTTTCCTGGGCATATGCAGGGTTTAAGCAACCCAGGCTTGTGGAGTTAACCCTTTTATGCACACCTTGTTATTGTTTATTGACAGCCACACATGTTGGTTAGGGTTTAGGAGCTGAGGTAAATAGATCTGATAGATCTTTTCTCTTTGTTTCAGGGAGCACTACACAAGCAGGGAAGAGGGGGAGGTTATGGGGGAGAGAATCTCAAGCAAGCTCCAACACAGAGCTTGATCCCTTGACCCTGGGATGATGTCCTGAGCCAAAATCAAGAGTTGGGTGCTCGACTGACTAAGCCACCCAGGTGCCTCTAAATAGACCTTTAATGTAAGGATTTACGTTAGTATGATTAGAGTTGGCTTTGTTTAACAGTTGTTGTAGTAAAAGATACCAGAGGCTTCAAATTTCCCTATTGCCCTTAATTTTGTTTTCTTGACTTTGGGCTTAAGTATTCCTCTCAGAGAAAGTCTGTGTCTTCCAGCTCTTTGAGCTAGAAATCGTTGTTACTATACTGGAGCCCTGTTGGTGTGGTGGTAAGGAATAGGGAAGGAGCATTCTATAATCTTCCCATTAAATTTTAGTCCTGTAGTGAACCTGTGTCTTGGGCTGTGGGGTGTTTTTCTCCATCCCCTCTTCCCTTCCCTGCCTGCAGCATTCCTAATCTGTTTCCTTGGAGCCCTCACCCTTTTGACAATATTTTCCCCCACTGAGGGAACCTGGAGGGGGCTAGAATGGGAGAAACTCTCCTTTCAAAGCTGAGATAAGGATCAGCAAAGTGTGCTTTCCTGGAGAGTAAGCCTTGGTTCTGGAGAAGTTCTTCACTGTGAGACTCTGGTTCAGTTCCTGGTGATAAGGGTGCATGAGTGCAGGAACCCCCTAATGCTGTGCCCCCTAGAGTTTCTCCCCTACACTAGTGTACACCCTGTCTCCAGCAGTTCACTAATAATACCATTTAAGTGTTGCTACCAGTTTATGGCTCTGATGGCTTCTGTTCCACGTAAGCAGACCTTGGCAATGTCTCTTGATGTACCTGTCTTTCCATGTTTCAGGGTGGTGGTTTGCCCACACCTCTGTGTGAAGCTAAAGTTACATCTCAGTACAAGAACATATTTCCCTGATTCTCAGAAGATATGTAGTCATTCTCTAATCCATTTGTTCACCTTTAAATATTTATTGATTACCTGCTATACCATGCATGGTACTGGGCTTTGGGGAACAGAATTGACACAGAGCCACTCCTCACTGATTGTTCAGACTTATGGGGGTTAGGTAGACATTCTCAATATAATAATAATAATAACAACAACAACAACAATTATTATTTATCTTAGAGAGCATGTGCGAGTGAGGGAGGGGGCAGAGAGAGGGAGACAGAGAATCTTCAGCAGGTTCTATGCTCAGCACAGAGCCTGATGCAGGGCTCCATCCCACAATCCTGGGGTCATGACCTGAGGCAAAATCAAGAGTCAGACAGACACTCAGCCAACTGAGCCACCTAAGTGCCCCTCTAAATAATAATTATTATATTATTCTCTAAATGATTTTGTAGGTAAATATGTAATTATAAACTGTGATGAGTGCCATGAAGTGTAAATACAGGGTGTCGAGAGTGTGGATCTGGGGAACTCATCTGGAGTGTCAGGAAAGCTTCCCTAGGGAAGTGAAGTTGAGGTAAAGACAGAGGGGCGTTAATAAGGAGAAGTGGGATGGGAGGAGCATTCCAGGGAGCAGGGGCAGCCTGTGCAAAGGACCCAAGAAAAGACTGCAGGTTAACTCTGGGTATTCTTACATAATAGCAGGGAAATGTGTCATAGTCTTTAGACATAGCTAAATACACTTTGGGGGCATAAACAGCTCCCCTTTGAGCATCTGGAAGGTTCTTTATCTGGAGCAATTTACTATAATGGATAGCCGAATGTTATTTTTGTCATCTGCTCTCATTTTATTTTCTAGTGTTTGGTATTTTAGCTATGATGCATTCCCAGAAATTACCTGAGTGAAGATGTTCTTCTTAGGGAAGTGGTGTTTAATTGGATAACACATGTACCTGGGGAAATGCCAACAGAGCACTGTGTTGGAGAGCTTGGAAGTCTTGGCCCCCGTTTGCTATTGATGGGGGTTGGGAAGGAGATAGAACATGTTGGAGCCAGCAGTCGCCAGGAGGGATGACCGAATGAGAAATAAAAAATTCAGAACCCTCTGAAAGCATTACAGACCATTATGGGAATTGAAATTAGAAACATTGTGTGCATTTTTAATATCCTGCTAGGAAAAAGACCTTAGCCATATTAATGTTTAATGCACGGCCTGTAATAGAGAGCTGAACAGTTCTCCCTGGCTCCGTTTGTTCCAGACTTGTCCAGAAAAAAGAAGTTAGGTTCTATTTTAGGCCTGTATTTGAGAACTGGATTCTGCCATGGAATGAGAGCCCTTGAGGTCTGAGTTGCGTTTTCTCTCTTACATGACTAGGTATATTGATAGAAGAAAAATGGTTTGCTCTGGGTTATCTGCCTCTCACCCCCTTTGTGTATATGTTATGTGCAGTTTTCAGGGGCTGTACACAGTATGGCAATTACAAATTCTTTTGCCAGTTTTCTCTCCAGATTTTCATAGAATCAGCTATAGACTTTCTTTAAGGTAGCTCTGTTAGGGACAGAAAAAAGGAATGGAATACACCTTAGTCTTTTTTTTTTTTTTCTTCACTTTTAGCATTTATTTGAGCAGTAATACAGCCAGGATTTTAGTCTGCTCCTTCATTAGAGTTATCCTCTGTCACTAGGCAGATTTATTTGGACAGTGGCATATTGGGAGAGTCAAGAGAACAGAGAGGAGTATTGTATCACTAATATTGTTTAGAATTGCCAGTGCATATTGGCAATAAAAACCAGAATGACTTTCAGTCACTTTTGTTATTGTTTCAAAACTATCTAGACCAGTGCTGTCCGATAGAATTTTTTGTGATGTATGAAGTATTCTGTGTCCGCATTGTTTGGTGCATTAGCCATTAGCCACTTGTGTTTGATGAGCACTATGAGTGTGGGTAGTGTGATTGTGGAACTTTAATTTTTTTAAGTTTAAATTTAAATAGCCACATGTGGCCAGTGGTTACCGTATTGGACAGTGCAGGGCTGAGCAGTGCCGCACCTTGTGGCCTGAACCTGGGGTGGATTACTCCCATTCTACCCCTGGCCCCCACTGCTTGGAGAATCTTACACTTGGTAAAACATCAAGCCAGCTTGTGGGCTGCAATCCACCCACCACTACCATGGTGTCAGTGCCATGAATAGAGGCAGAAGACTGAAGAGGTTGTGCCCGTGTCAGAAATTACCACCTTGCTTGCAACTTAAGGTGCGGTGGTGAATGTATAAAAGAACATACTTCTATTGAGTGCTTACTGTATACCAAAGATGTGTGAGCCATACCCAAACTGTATTCTCTTCTGTAGTTTATTCTTCAGTTAGTGTACACATTGGCTAATGCAAGGACTGAATGGAGATTTTCCTCTTTCATGTGTAATTAAATACTAACATGGTATCTGAGACAGGGAGTGTGCAGATTGGATGCTTGTCAGTGATGGAGATAATGAAATGGTTTCTAACTTCTTAGAGGAAAGTCTCTGGCATGTAGATGTTAATATACATATTTTTAAGTTTATTTACTTATTTTAAGAGAGAGAGAGCATGGGGGAGGGGCAGAGAGAGAGGGAGAGAGGGAATCCCAAGCAGGATCTGTGCTGTCAGCATGGAGCCCAACGCGGGGCTCGAACTCAGAAAGAGTGAGATCATGACCTGAACCCAAACTGAGAGTTGGATGCTTAACCAGCTGAGCCACCTAAGCATCCCTGGCTATTGATTTTTTTTTTTTTTTTAAGATTTTATTTTATTTTCAGAGAGAGAGACAGTGAGTGCACGTTCATAGGGTAAGGACAGAGGGAGCCAGAGAGAATCTCTAGCATACTCTATACCCAGCACAAGAGTTGATGTGGGGCTTGATTTCACGACTGTGAGATTGTAACCAGAGCTGAAACCAAGAGTTGGACTCCCAACCGACTAAGCTGCCCAGTAGCCCAGGATGTTGATATTTTTATCAGCTATAAACTGTTTTGATCTTTGCTTCCTTTGGCCATTTCTCAGTGGGAGTGCCTTTCATCTGGGGCACTTGGGGCAGGCTAGTGGAAGAAGAAGAGAGGTCATCTCTTCTGCCTTTATCACAAAGTCAGTTTCATCAGGGCTAGAAGAAAACCCCACTGGTAGATAGGATCATATAGAGTAGAGTACAGATGCTCTGCCAGCCAAGATTTAGTCATCTCTGAGGTTAGTAGCTCAAAGGGATGTGCTAGAGGGGGGGATCAGCCAGATTGGAGTTGGAAGGAGCCCTGCCAACATGCCTGAAATGGAGAGGCGTGGCTCTGAGCCTTGGCTCTTGGCGGTAGGCACCATAGGCCTAGAAGGTATGTTTACTTTCCACCTCTCACAGTCTTTCTACCTCACAGGATAGAGCTGCACATGAACTAACCAATACTGTCAATACTCTTCCTTCTTGAAATGTCTTATACCTTGAACTCTTTTAATTTGATATATTCTACTTAATACATTTGAACATTTTCTGGAAACATGACATGGATATTGATTCATCTTTTCTGCTTTTAATTGGCACCTGAGTAACCATGACTCAAATTTCTTGATAACTGGTATATTTGGTAACAAAATTGTTATTTGCTTTTTTTTTTTTTTTTTTGACCTTTTCCTACTCTTTCTTGTGGTGGTTGGTGGCAGGTAGGAAGGGAGGTGACGTTTGTTCTCATGACTCACTGATGTCAATGAAGAGAAAGTGATCAGTGACTAATGTTGTTTCCCACCAGCTTTTGTTGTAGTCCCAAACTTGTGTCTTCAGCATGAGTCATGCTTATTTGATTCATTTAGTTTCTCCTGTAGTTCCTTAACTAAGCATCTTGAAAGTAGCAGCCTTAATATCCACCATGTGTGCAGGGCCAGCATGGTTCACAGAGAATCAGACTTGAGCGGGAGTAAAGCCTGGAGCAGAGATGGGAAGCATCACCAGGGAATGTTGGTGTTTTGTGGGAAATCAGGAGAGGTTAGATCTGAGTCCAGCAAGGGGGTAGTTGTAGCCATGGAAATTTAAAGTCATGAAAATCAAATAAAGTAGAAAATCCTCTTTAGTCCCACTGGCCACATTTCAAGGCTCAGTAGCCACATGTCTCTAGTGGCTACTGGACAGCCAGGTATAGGATATTTCCATCACAGAGACAGTATTGGATAGTGCTGTGGTAGCCATTTTTTGGAATGCGCTTTATTTGTCCAGTCAGCAGATAGTGCTGAATATCTTATCCTTGTCAGACCCTGTTCTGAGCACAGGGACACTGTGAGGAAAAAGAAAGGCAAGGCCTGGCCCTCATGGAGCTACTGTTTCAGTGAGGAGCAAGGTGCAAGAAGCTCAACCAGAAATTCCCACGTAATAAATATCAGTACTTCTGTGACCACCACTCCCTGGGGACACAATGATGATTCTGGGGATCCTATCCCTCTCTCTCCTCGGCAGGGAAGAAAGATAATTAAGCAGTGTTTTTATGAAAGAGGAAAATGATTAGTACAAAGAAGTTGAGCCCAGTGTGTGCCTTGCAGTTAATCTCTTAACCTCTCTGAGTCTCATTTTCTTCCATTTTAATAGTGGGGTTTTTCGTACTTGTCCTATGGAGCAGTGGTGAGGGTTAAAAGAAAAAAGATTATCTGTAAAACCTAGTGCTCAGCACTCAGCATTAAATAAATTGAGGCTATTATTACTGTAGTCTTTTCCATCATAAAAATGCTTTAGAAGCTTAAAAAGCAACTTCAGCAGAGGCAGGGGGAAGGGAGGCCTATTCCAGGAACAGGAGCAGTGGGGTCAGATGGAGCTGGCCTCGAACTGTCCATGAGAAATGACTGCACCACCTAGCAAGAACACTTTCCAATGAAATCCCTGTTGAAAATGGGACACTTGGCATATTCTGACCATGTTTTTATGGATGTTGTTTTGATATTTGTATCCAGGCTCCATTGAACTCTGTGTAAAGAGCACAACTCCACTCATGAATCTTTCCTAGATTTCTCCAGAAATGAGAAAAATGTAGGCATTACTTCTGGTCCCAGGACATTTCTTCACCAGTCAGAACTGCGTGTCTTTGAGCAAATCATGTCACTTGTCCAGGATGGGCTCATCGTGAGTGAAAGTGGGGATGACATGATCTTGTCATGATGAGGAAAGATGACACCTGTGGTTTTCATGTCTTTCTCCTTAGGTTTTGTTAGGTCTTCCCCTGCCCCTTTAGGTCATGCTGCCTGAATGTGCCCACCCTCGATTTGGGAGTCCTGTTGGGGTAATTGAAATGTGCATTAGTGAGGAAATTTATGAGACTGAATAACATGTTCCAGCGGTCTAGAAAGTTACTGTGCTCTTAGGTGCACTATATTTTTTTATTGCTTCTTATTAAAAAATTTAAAACTAGAGAAAAGATAGTTTATTTATTTATTTTTAGGTTCTTATTTAAATTCCAGTTAGTTAACATACAGTGTTATATTAGTTTCAGGTGTACAACATAATGATTCAACACTTCCATACATCATATGGTGCTCATCATGACAAGCGCACTCCTTAATCCCCATTCCCTATTTTACGCAGCCCCCCAGTCCCCCGCTCTGGTAATCATCAGTTCTCTATAGTTAAGGGTGTTTCTTGGTTTGTCTCTCTCTCTCTTTTTTTTCCGTTTGCTCTTTTTTTTTTTTTTTTTTAATTTCTTAAATTCCAGGGGCGCCTGGGTGGCTCAGTCGGTTAAGCGTCCAACTTCAGCTCAGGTCATGATCTCACGGTCTGTGAGTTTGAGCCCCACGTTTGGCTCTGTGCTGTCAGTTCAGAGCCTGGAGCCTTATTTGGATTCTGTGTCTCCCTCTCTGTCTGCCCCTCCCCCACTCATGCTCTGTCTCTCAAAATATGAATAAACGTTAAAAAAAAAGTTTTAAATTTCTTAAATTCCACATGAGTGAAATCTTTCATTTATTTTGCTAAACATTATACTCTCTAGCTCCATCCATGTCATTGCAAATGGCAAGATTTCATTCTTTGTTATGTCTGAATAATATTCCATTGTGTGCACACATGCGTACATGTGTGTATACCACATCTTCTTTATCTGTTCATCAATTGATGGACACTTGGACTGCTTCTATATCTTAGCTACTGTAAAAAATGCTGCTATAAACATCAGAGGGTATGTATCTCTTTGAATTAAGGTTTTTTGTATTCTTTGGGTAAATACCCAGTAGTGCAAATGCTGGATCATAGGGTAGTTTTATTTTAATTTTTTGAGGAATCTCCATACTGTTTTTTACAGCGATTACACCAGTTTGCATTCCCACCAACAGTGCACGAATGTTCCTTTTTCTCCACATCCTCACCAACACTTGTTGTTTCTTGTGTTTTTGATTTTAGCCATTCTGAGAGGTGTGAGGTGCTATCTCATTTTAGTTTTGATTTGCATTTTCCTGATAGTAAGTGATCATGAGCATCCTTTTATGTGTTTGTTGGCCATATGGATCCCATCTTTGGAGAAATGTCTGTTTATGTCTTCTGCCCATTTTTTAATTGGATTATTTGTTTTTTTAGTGTTGAGTTGTATCGGTTCTTTATATATTTTGGATACTAACCCTGTATTGGATATGTCATTTGCAAATATCCTCTCCCATTACATAGGTTGCCTTGATTTTTGTTTTGTTGATTGTTTCATTTGCTGTGCAGAAGCTTTTTAATTTGATGTAGTGCCAGTAGTTTATTTTTGCTTTTGTTTCCCTTGCCTTAGGAGACACTTCTAAAAAACAGTTGCTATGGTCAGTGTCAGAGAGGTTACTGCCTGTGTTATTTTCTAAGATTTTTTTTATTTGAGAGAGAGAAAGAGAAAGAGAATCTTAAGCAGGCTCCATGCTCAGTGTACAGCCTGACATGGGGCTCTATCCCACGACCCTGCGATCATAGGTCAAAATCAAGAGTTGGATGCTCAACTGACTGAACTGCCCAGGCACCCCTCTTCTAGGATTTTTATGGTTTCAGGTCTCACATTTAGGTCTTTAATCCAGTTTGAATTTGTTTTTGTGTATGGTGTAAGTAGTCCAGTTTCTTTCTTTTAAATGTTGTTTTCCAATTTTACCAGCATCATTTGTTAAAGAGAATGTTTTTCTCCTGTTGGATATTCTTTCCCTGCTTTGTTGAAGATTAACTGACCATATAGTTGCGGGTTTATTTCTGCAGTTTCTGTTCTGTTCTCTTAATCTAGGTGTTTGTTTTTGTTTTTGTTTTTAAAATTTTTTTTAATATATATATATATTGTTTTGAGAAAGACAGAGAGTGAGTAGGGGAGGGGCAGAGAGAGAGGGAGACACAGAATCCAAAGCAGGTCCAGGCTCTGAGCTGTCAGCACAGAGCCCGACATGGGGCTCGAACCCACAAACCGTGAGATCATGACCTGAGCCGAAGTCAGATGCTTAACTGACTGAGCCACCTAGGCGCCCCTAGGTGTCTGTTTTTGTGCCATTGCCACATTGTTTTTATTACCACAGCTTTGTAATCTAACTTGAAGTCCGGAATTGTGATGCCTCCAGCTTTGCTTTTCTCTTTCAAGATTGTTGTGGATATTCAGAGTCTTTTGTGGTTCCATTCAAATTTTAGAATTGTTCTAGTTCTGTGAAAAATGTTGGTATTTTTCATAAGGATTACATTAAATGTGTAGATTGCTTTGGGTAATGTAGACATTTTAACAATACTTGTTCTTCCAATCCATGGGCATGGAATGTCTTTCAATTTCTTTGTGTCATCTTCATCTTCTTTCATCAGTATTTTATAGTTTTCAGTGTAAAGGTCTTTCATCTCTTTGGTTAGGTTTATTCCTAGGTATTTTATTATTTTGGGTGCAATTGTAAGTGGGATTGTAAATAAATATATATATATGTTGTATATTATATATATACACATATATAGGTTATATGTATGTATATATATACATACATATACACACACACACACATACACATATATATATGTATTGGTTTCCATACAACCCCCAGTGTTCATCACAACAGGTGCCCTACTCAATGCCCATCACCCACTTTCCCCTCTCCCCCACCCCCCATCAACCCTCAGTTTGTTCTCCGTATTTAAGAGTCTCTTATGGGTTGCCTCGCTCCCTCTTTGTAACCTTCCCCCCCTCCCTTCCTCTCCCTCATGGTTCTCTGCTAAATTTCTCAGGATCCACAATGAATGAAAACATATGGTATCTGTCTTTCTCTGTGTGACTTATTTCACTTAGCATAGTACCCTCCAGTTCCATCCATGTTGCTACAAATGGCCATATTTCAGTCTTTCTCATTGCCAAGTAGTATTCCATTGTGTATATAAACCACATCTTCTTTATCCATTTATCAGTTGATGGACATTTAGGCTCTTTCCATAATTTGGCTATTGTTGAAAGTGCTGCTATAAACATTGGGGTACAAGTGCCCCTATGCATCAGCACTCCCGTATCCCTTGGGTAAATTCCTAGCAGTGCTATTGCTGGGTCATAGGGTAGATCTATTTTTAATTTTTTGAGGAACCTCCACACTGTTTTCCAGAGCGGCTGTACCAGTTTGCATTCCCACCAACAGTGCAAGAGGGTTCCCGTTTCTCCGCATCCTCACCAGCGTCTATAGTCTCCTGATTTGTTCATTTTAGCCACTCGGACTGGCGTGAGGTGGTATCTCAGTGTGGTTTTGATTTGTATTTCCCTGATGAGGAGTGACGTTGAGTATCTTTTCATGTGTCTCTTGGCCATGTGGATGTCTTCTTTAGAAAAGTGTCTATTCATGTCTTCTGCCCATTTCTTCACTGGATTATTTGTTTTTTGGGTGTGGAGTTTGGTGAGTTCTTTATAGATTTTGGATACTAGCCCGTTGTCCAATATGCCATTTGCAAATATCTTTTCCCATTCCGTTGGTTGCCTTTTAATTTTGTTGATTGTTTCCTTTGCAGTGCAGAAACTCTTTATCTTGATGAGGTTCCAATAGTTCATTTTTGCTTTTAATTCCCTTGCCTTTGGAGATGTGTCAAGCAAGAAATTCCTGCGGCTGAGGTCAAAGAGTTTTTTCCTGCTTTCTCCTCTAGGGTTTTGATGGTTTCCTGTCTCACATTCAGGCCCTTCATCCATTTTCAGTTTATTTTTGTGAATGGTGTGAGAAAGTGGTCTAGTTTCATTCTTCTGCATGTTGCTGTCCAGTTCTCCCAGCATCATTTGCTAAAGAGACTATCTTTTTTTCCCATTAGATACTGTTTGCTGATTTGTCAAATATTAGTTGGCTGTACATTTGTGGGTCCAATTCTGGATTCTCTATTCTATTGGTCTATGTGTCTGTTTTTGTGCCAAGACCATACTGTCTTGATGATTACAGCTTTGTAGTGGAGGCTAAAGCCTGGGATTGTGATGCCTCCTGCTTTGGTTTTGTTTTTCAACATTACTTTGGCTATTTGGGGTCTTTTGTGGTTCCATACAAACTTTAGGATTGTTTGTTCTAGCTTTGAGAAGAATGCTGGTGCAATTTTGATTGGGATTGCTTTCAATGTGTAGATTGCTTTGGGTAGTATTGCCATGTTAACAATATTTGTTCTTCCAATCTATGAGCATGAAATGTTTTTCCATTTTTTTGGATATCTTCTTCAATTTCCTTCATAAGTTTTCTATAGTTTTCAGCATACAGATCTTTTACATCTTTGGTTAGGTTTATTCCTAGGTATTTTATGATTCTTGGTGCAGTTGTGAATAGGATTAGATTCTTTATTTGTCTTCCTGTTGCTTCATTATTAAGTGTATAAAAATGCAACTGATTTCTGTACATTGCTTTTGTATCCTGAAACTTTGCTGAATTCATGTATCAGTTCTAGTAGACTTTTGGTAGAGTCTGTTGGGTTTTCCGTGTAAAGTATCATGTTGTCTGCAAATAGTGAAAGTTTGACTTCATCTTTGCCAATTTTGATGCCTTTGATTTTATTTTGTTGTCTGATTGCTGCTGCTGGACTTCCAACACTATGTTAAACAACAGCAGTGAGAGTGGACATCCCTGTCATGTTCCTGATCTCAGGGGGAAAGCTGTCAGTTTTTCCCCATTAAGGATGGGTATTACCTGTGGGCTTTTCATAAATGGCTTTTATGATGTTTAAGTATGTTCCTTCTATCCTGACTTTCTCGAGGGTTTTTATTAAGAAAGGATGCTGACTTTTGTCAAATGCTTTTTCTGCATCGATTGACAGGATCATATGGTTCTTATCTTTTCTTTTATTAATGTGATGTATCACATTGATTGATTTGCGAATATTGAACCAGCCCTGCAGCCCAGGAATGAATCCCTCTTGATCATGGTGAATAATTCTTTTTATATACTGTTGAATTTGAACTGCTGGTATCTTTTGAGAATTTTTGCATCCATGTTCATCAGGGATATTGGCCTGTAGTTCTCTTTTTTTGCTGGGTCTCTGTCTGGTTTGAGAATCAAAGTAATGCTGACTTCATAGAATGAGTCTGGAAGTTTTCCTTCCCTTTCTATTTTTTGGAACAGCTTGAGAAGGATAGGTCTTATCTCTGCTTTAAATGTCTGGTGGAATTCCCCAGGGAAGCCATCTGCTCCAGGACTCTTATTTTTGGGGAGATTTTTGATAACTGATTCAATTTCTTCACTAGTTATGGGTCTGTTCAAATTTTCTGTTTCTTCCTGTTTGAATTTTGGTAGTGTTTGGGGGTTTAGGAATTTGTCCACTTCTTCCAGGTGTCCATTTTGTTGGCATACAATTTTTCATAGTATTTCCTGGTAATTGCTTGTACTTCTGAGGGATTGGTTGTAATAATTCCATTTTCATTTGTGATTTTATCTATTTGGGTCCTGTCTCTTTTCTTCTTGAGAAACCTGGCTAAAAGTTTATCAATTTTGTTTATTTTTTCAAAAAAACGAACTCTTGGTTTCATTGATCTGCTGTACAATTTTTTTGGATTCTGTATTGTTTATTTCTGCTCTGATCTTTATTTCTCTTCTTCTCCTGGGTTTGGGGTGTCTTTTCTGTTCTGCTTCTAGTTCCTTTAGGTGTGCTGTTAGATTTTGTATTTCGGATATTTCTTCTTTCTTGAGGTAGGCCTGGATTGCAATGTATTTTTCTCTTAGGACTGCCTTCGCTCCATCCCAAAGCATTTGGATTGTTGCATTTTCATTTTCATTTGTTTCCATATTTTTTAATATTTCTCTCTAATTGCCTGGTTGACCCATTTATTCTTTAGTAGGGTGTTCTTTAACCTCCATGCTTTTGGAGGTTTCCAGACTTTTTCCTCTCATTGATTTCAAGTTTCATAGCATTGTGGTCTGAAAGTGTGCATGGTATGATCTCAATTCTTTTATATTTATTAAGGGCTATTTTGTGACCCAATATGTGATCTGTCTTGGAGAATGTTCCATGTGCATTTGAGAAGAAAGTATATTCTCTTGCTTTGGGATCCAGAGTTGTAAATATATCTGTCAAGTCCATCTGGTCCAATGTATCATTCAGGGCCCTTGTTTCTTTACTGATTCTCTGTCTAGGTGATCTATCCATTGTTGTAAGTGGAGTATTAAAGTCCCCTGCAGTTACCACATTCTTATCAATAAGGTTGCTTATGTTTGTGAGTAATTGTTTTATGTAGTTGGGTGCTTTCGAATTAGGTGCATAGACATTTATAATTGTTAGCTCTTCCTGATGGATAGACCCTATCGTTATTATATAATGCCCTTCTTCATCTCTTGTTACAGCCTTTAATTTAAAGTCTAGTCTGTCTGATACAAGTATGGCTACTCCAGCTTTCTTTTGACCTCAAGTAGCATGATAGATAATTCTCCATTCCCTCACTTTCAATCTGAAGGTGTCCTCAGGTCTAAAATGAGTCTATTGTAGACAGCAAATAGATGGGTCTTGTTTTTGTTTTATCTATTCTGATACCCTATGTCTTTTTATGGGAGAATTTAATCCATTTACATTCAGTGTTATTATTTAAAGATATGGGTTTAGAGTCATTGTATTGTCTGTAGGTTTCATGCTTGTAGTGATGTCTCTGGTACTTTGTGCTCCTTGCAACAAAGAGTCCTCACAGAGTCCACCTTAGGATCTCTTGTAGGGCTGGTTTAGTGGTGATGAATTCCTTCAGTTTTTGTTTGTTTGGGAAAACCTTTATCTCTCCTTCTATTCTGAATGACAGACTTGCTGGATAAAGGATTCTTGGCTGCATATTTTTTCTGTTCATCACATTGAAGATTTCCTGCCATTCCTTTCTGGCCTGCCACTAGTCTTCAGTAGATAGGTCTGCCACTAGTCTTATGCGTCTCCCTTTATAAATTATGGCCTGTTTATCCCTAGCTGCTTTCAGAATTCTCCCTTTATCCTTGTATTTTGCCAGTTTCACTATGATATGTCGTGCAGAAGATCGATTCAAGTTGCGTCCGAACGGAGTTCTCTGTGCCTCTTGGATTTCAATGCTTGTTTCTTTCCCCAGATCAGGGAAGTTCTCAGCTATGATTTGTTCAAGTACACCTTTAGCCCCTTTCTCTCTCTTCTTCTTCTGGAATCTGATACAGATATTGTTCCATTTGAATGCATCACTTAGTTCTCTAATTCTCCCCTCATACTCCTGGATTTTTTTTATCTCTCTTTTTCTCAGCTTCCTCTTCTTCCATAATTTTATCTTCTAATTCACCTATTCTCTCCCTCTTCAATCCATGCTATGGCCGCCTGCATTTTATTTTGCACCTCATTTATAGCATTTTTTGGTTCCTCATGACTTTTTTAGTCCCTTGGTCTCTGTAGCAATAGATTCTCTGCTGTCCTCTATGCTTTTTTCAAGGCCAGCAATTAATTTAATGACTATTTTTCTATATTCTGTCACCCTATGTCTTTTAATTGAAGGATTTAGTCTGTTTACATTCAAAGAAATTATTGATAGATGTGTATTTACTGCCATTTTATTATTTGTTTTATGGATGTTTCTAAAGATTTTCTCTAATCCTTTTTTGTTTTCCTTTCATGTTTTGCTGATTTACTTTAGTGATATATTTGGATTTATTTCTCTTCATTCTTTGCACGTTTATTAGTAGTTTTTGACATATGGTTACTATTAGGTTTGTATATAACCTAATAGTTGATGGTTGCTTAAGTTTGATCCATTCTTTTCTCCTCTCCTTCCCATGTTTTAGGTATATATTATTATATTTCATATCCTTTTTTTGTGGTGAGTTTCTTGACTAATTTTTTCAAAAATATTCATTTTTACTGCTTTTGTGGTTTCTATCTTTAAACTGTCACTTTTGGTCTTTCCTTTCCACTCAAAGAGTCCTCTTTAATATTTCTTGCAGGGCTGGTTTAGTGGTCACAGACTCCTTCAGTTTTTCTTCGTCTGGGAAACTCTTTATCTCTCCTTCTATGCTGAGTGATAGGCTTTCTGGATAGAGTATTCTTGGCGGCAGATTTTCCCAGTCATGCCATTTATCATGCTACTTTTCTGGGCCTGCCAAGTTTCTGTTTAAAATCTTCTAGCCTTATGTAGTTTCCCTTATATGTTACTGTCTTCTTTTGTCTTGCTGCTTTTAAGATTTTTTTTTTTTTTTTTTAGTGTTACATTTTGCAAATATGTCTTGGTGTGGTTCTGCTTTTGTTGATTTTCAGGGGAGTTCTCTGTGCCTCCTAGATATAAATTTCTATTTTCCTCTTCCAATTAGGGAGTTTTCAGCTGTTATTTCTTCGAATACATTTTCTGTTCCCCTTTTTTTTCTTCTTCTTGGACTCATATAATAGGAGTGTTATTATGTTTGATGGAGTCACTGAGTTCTCTAAATCTATTTTCATTTTGGGTAATTCTTTTTCCACTCTTTTGTTCAGCTTGATTACTTTCTATTACTCTGTCTTCTAGGTCACTGATTTGTTGCTCTGTTTTCCTACATCTTACTATTTATTCCATCAAACGTACTTCTTGTTTCATCTATTGAGACCTTTATCTCTGCTATGTTATTCTTTATCTCAGTGTTCAGGGTCTCATTCATGTCTTCCACTCTTTTCTCAAGTCCAGTGCTTATGATCATTGCTTTAAATCCTCTATCAGGTATGTTACTTATATCTGTTTTGTTTAGATCTCTGGCCGTGGCCTTGTCCTGTTCTTTCATTTGGTATAAATTTCTCTGTCTCCTCATTTTGTCTGCCTCTCTGTGTCTGTTTCTCTGTGTTAAGAAATTCAGCTATGTCTTCTGCTCTTGAAAGTAGTGACTTTAGGGTGCCTGGGTGGCTCAGTCAGTTAAGCGTCCGACTTTGGCTCAGGTCATGATCTCATGGTCTGTGAGTTTGAGCCCCGTGTCGGGCTCTGTACTGACAGCTCAGAGCCTGGAGCCTGTTTCAGATTCTGTGTCTCCCTCTCTCTCTGCCCCTCCCCTGTTCACATTCTGTCTCTCTCTGTCTCAAAAATAAATAAATGTTAAAAAAAAATTAAAAAAAAAAAAAAAAGTAGTGACCTTGGGGCGCCTGGGTGGCGCAGTCGGTTAAGCGTCTGACTTCAGCCAGGTCACGATCTCGCGGTCCGTGAATTCGAGCCCCGCGTCGGGCTCTGGGTTGATGGCTCAGAGCCTGGAGCCTGTTTCCGATTCTGTGTCTCTCTCTCTCTCTCTCTCTGCCCCTCCCCCGTTCATGCTCTGTCTCTCTCTGTCCCAAAAATAAATAAAAACATTGAAAAAAAAATAAAAAAAAAAAAAAAAAAAGAAAGTAGTGACCTTATGAAGAAGAGGTCCTGGAGTGCCCTGCAGTGCAGTGTCCCCTGTTCACCAGAACCTGGCACTTCTGGAGAGTATCCTATGTGTGTTGCTTATGTCCTGCTATTGTGTCTCAGTCACTTTTACTTTCAGTGAAGTCATCTGTGCTGACTCTCTGCCTATTGTGGGCTGTACTTGTTTTCTGTGGTGTTAGTGGGACCCATGAAGTCCAGCTCTGAGGAGTGGGGTGATGGTGTTAGCAAAATTTGTTCTGGGCTGTTAAACCTATTTTGGAACCTCCAAAATGCTGCTATGGCTGGGGCTGTGCACCAGGATGGCCTGGGGCATGAGATTGGGTGTAGCGTGTGAAAATGGATGGCTGGGCGAGGCTGGTCCTGGTGCATGATGGTTGCTGGAGATGTGTGGGTGGGTGTGATGTGGCAGCTGGGTGGGATGCACATGCAACTTTAACAGAATTTGCCCTGAGCCAAGGCTATAAGGGTCTCTGCAGCCCTACCTCCTGCAGGTGAATCTTTGTTTATGCTGGGAGGTGGCGGGGGGGGGGGGGGGGGGAGGTAAGGAAATGGCACCTGCGAGCTCCCTATTTTTGGAGAAGTCTCCCACCATACTCCGAAACCAATGTGAACAGATCTACCTCCTGTTTGCCCCCTGAGCATTGTGTAAACTGCTGTTTTTATGTTGCCTGTCTGCATAGGCTGCTTGTCTCTTTGAGAGCAGCGACCCAGCTATCACTCTTACTCTCAGCTCACCCAGTGCTGAGTCAGCTGACTTTTAAAGCTCCAGGCTCCAAGTTCCACTATTTTTACAAACTCATGGAATTCAGCCCCTCTGGGTTTTAAAGCCAAATGTTATGGAGACTAGTCTTCCCCGTGTAAACTTCCTGATGCGAGAGCCCATTTCTCTGTCCTGTCTGGGTGCACAGGTCCCTCCCTTCTGCGGGAAGCCTCCATCTGCCTTTCTTTCCTTCCTAACCTTCCAGATGCAGCTTCTTTTCTGTATTTAGTTGTGGAGTTTGTTCTGTCAGTGTTTGGATCCCTCTCTGGTTTATGGATTTGGATGTGGATGATATCTAGTTGTAAACGTGGGGCCAGTGAGCTCAAGATCCTCTTACTCTGCTATTTCCCCAAGCTCCAATTGAGAAATTCCAGTTTACTACAAAACGTGTATGACACTCTCTTATCTGGCCTTAGAAGCCTCAGGAAGAGACTGACTGAGAGACATATGTCATGTTGGACCCTCCCATTTTAATGCAGACTCTTTTGAGTAAATTTCTAAGAAGTTGAAACAATTTTGGGTAACAGAGGAAAAGACATTGTCTCCAAGTTGGATGGGAAGATGATCTGGCTACACAACCTGTTAATACACTATGACCAAGACTGGAGGCTTGATTTGTTACTGAAGGCTCATATTATTTTTTCCAGCCCTTCTCTCCCAGTTAGCTGTACTGAGATGTAATTGACATATAACATTGTAGCAGTTTAAGGTATACAACATAATAATTTCATATATGCATAGCATATTTGTGAGAGGACTTATGTTTGAAATAATTTCAGACCTAATGTTGCAAAAATGGAACCAGTTCCCATATACCCTTTGCCCAGTTTCCCCAGCTGTTAACACCTCACTTCTCTATAGTGGTGATCAAAACCAGCAACTTACCTAATATCATTAACTAATCTATCAACCTTCCTCAGTTGTCCGTTGTTCCTCTTATGTCCTTGTTTTGGTCCCAGATCCACCTTAGAATCCCACGTTGCATTCAGGGATTGTGTCTCCTTAGTCTCATCTGATCTGGGACAGTTCCTCAGTCCTTGTCTTTCATGATCTTAACACTTCTGAAGAGCATCGGCCAGGTATTATGTAGAATGTCCCACAGTTTAGGGCTTACTTGATATTTTGTCATGATTCAGCTTTTGTGTTTGGCAGGAACACCACAGAATTGATAGGTCCTTTTTGTGCATCACATTAGGGGTACTGGGTATCAATATGTCTTATTACTGGTGATGTTGACTCTGATCAGTCATTTGATCAAGGTGGTATCTTCTAGGTTTCTCCACTGTAGAATAACTGTTCCTTTATTTATTTTTGAGAAGCATATTTCTCAGGCTTTTTTAAAAAAAAAAACACAGTTGCTTTTAAAAAATGGCTCATCTTTTGACCATCCCCAGTAATCTCTGCTGGCATATTAAAAAAGTTAGCATGCCCTTGGTTAGAAAATTCAAACAATATAAAACCATAAAAAAAGAAAATTCTCTTACGTATTTCTCTAGAAAAATTTTCCTGTATACACAGTGGTGACCTTTTTTGACCCAGTTTCAACAGAGTGGTGGAGCTGAGAATCGGCTGTAGGAGCCTGGTATGTGAATGGAGGTTCCAGGAAGCCTGATGGGGAAGAGAAGGCTTAGAGCAAAGCACAGGGAGGAAGGAAGGCTTTCACAGGACAGATTGTGTGGAGAATGGCTATAAAATTACTTCCAGTACAAAGCACTGTACAGATTAAAGGTAGCACTAAAGTAGTGCGTAATGTTATGAAGTGGAAAAGCTACCTATGTTTTCCCACAGTGTTTTCTGGAGCATTCCTAACAAAGGTCAGTACATCAGTAAAGCACAAGTTGATTGTTTTTTTTTTTATTCATTATGAAGTAACTCAGGGGATGCTGGGTTTTCCCATCAGGGATTATGAGCCCCAGAGAGTTGCTGTCACGGGGAATGCTGGCAGGTTTTCTGTCCCCTACCTGGTGCCTCTCACAAGAACACAACTTTTTCTGTATATGAGGTCCCTGGGCCACAGAGAGAATGTGTTGCCTAACAGACTTGGCTGAATGAATTCCTGATAAATGAGATGTACCAACAGGTACCCTAGTAAAGGGAACATATAGCAAATGTCTTTAAAAACATTACAAATGGCCTTCTTTAAATAGGTTAGTTCCTAATAATTCATTGTGGCATTTGCTAGACCCTGGCAATATTCTTTGAACTTTTTAGGCCTTTTCAATAATAGAGTTTTTGCCCTTAAGACTTTATACTTTTGCTTTATTATGCATAATCTGCAGGCAGGTTGGAGTAATAGATCAGGGGACATATCTCCAGGGCACTTGGTTCTGCTGCCCTGTGTGAACTGAATTCACTCAAGGAATCCCTCTGGCCTTGGAGTGTCCAGCACAGTTAGGATGGAACCAAATGGCTCACTTAGGAATTATCATTTGCCTTGTCCCAGTGCTGGAGACGTAGTAGGCTGACTTTCAGTAAATATTTACTGAGTGAGTGATGTTCTGTGTGTATACTTTGGCTTCTGCTTTTAAAGAATATAAGTCTTTCCGACTGCTGATTTGTACATCCATCAGATAAAACGTAGAAAGTAAACTGATGATTCTGAATAGGAACAGAACTCATTTCTGGTTGATTTAAAATATCATTTAGAGTTACTTGTTTTGCAGAGCTAATGTAGTGCAATGTGCCCGATGTCCATTTTAAGGTCCTTTTAAGGTAACCTTATCATTGTTGATAGGAGAAATTTACCTATAGTCACTTTAATCTGTTGCATAATAAGCATTTAGGGGTCCTCTTATTCACTTCCACATCAGGGGTTTTTAGAATACGCATCTATTTGTCCTTCAAAAGAGACCAAAGGTGAAGCAGAAGTGGTAAAAGTAGAGATCCTTCATTGGTCCCTGGAGCCAAGAGAGGGAAGAGAGGATAATCTTTCAAAGAAAGGTTTTGGTTTCCATTCCAAAGCCTGTAAGTCTCCCCACCTGTGTATGATGCCGCCTTTCTCCTCATTCCCTTCCTGTCTGTAACAGGCTCTCCTTCCTTAATTTTTCTTTCCTTGGCAATGCACCCCTTCAGTTGGGTGCCTACCTCCCTGTTTTAAATTTCCCTTTTCCCACTTCACAGCCTGGGCAAGTATTGAGTCCAGCATGACTTGGGAAGGTTGGTGGGTTTAGCAAGTGGTGTGGAATAAAGATCCAAGTCCAAGGCAGACTGGAGGAGCCACGCTGCGGTAATAAGCACCAGAGGTCCCAGATAGCAATCAGCTGCAGTGGCCTGCCTGCCCTGCAGTGTCAGTTCTTGAGGCAGGGTGCCACAGGTAGCAGGGCCATCACAAAAGATGGAGATCAGATTGCAAAGCTACCCCTACTTCTGTTGCAGGACGAATCATGTCTGGAGTAGGCAAAAAGGGGAATTGTTTACACATATTTTTTATTTTTTTCAAGTTTATTTATTTTGGGAGAGAGAGAAAGCACAAGTCAAGGAGGGGCAGAGAAAGAGAGAATGAGCAGGCTCCACATGGTCAACACAGAGCCTGACATGGGACTTGAACCCATGAACCATGAGGTCATGACCTGAGCCTAAGTGGGATGCTTAACTGACTGAGCCCCCCAGGCACCCTATACACATTTTTAAAAGAATTGGCAAACTAATGTCCTTCTTAGCACATATCTTTGCCATATTCCTCCCTGTCAGCCTTGGTTCCTTTCCTGTGGGACCAGTTTTCCTCCCTGAGCACCCTGGCCTGGCCCTGGCCCAGTGGCCTCTGGGCCTGCTGCTGCCCACAGACAGTCCCAGGCCCCTGTACCTGCACCCTGGGTCCCCTCCTTTCTTCATCATTCTTGGGTTGCTTTTTTGTTTGTGCTGAAGTCCATCTTCAAGTAGTTGTTTCCTAGGAAGAAATGACTTCTTTAGAAATCTGAAATGTTGGGGCGCCTGGGTGGTTCATTTGGTTAAGCGTCCGACTTCGGCCCAGGTCATGATCTCACGGTCCCTGGTTTCAAGCCCCACTTCCGACTCTGTGCTGATAGCTCAGAGCCTGGAGCCTGCTTTGGATTTCTCTCTCTCTCTCTCTCTCTCTCTCTCTCCCTTTCCCACTCATGCTCTGTCTCTCAAAAATAAACATTTAAAAAAATATGAAATATCTATATCATTCCTTACACTTGATTGTTAGCTTGGATGGATGTAAGATTCTAAGCTCAAAATTGTTTTCTCTAGAATTCCCAGTCGTTAGGTGTTTATGCAATGATGTTTGCAGACCACGTTCTCATTGCTTGTTTGGTTGGTAGTCTTTCTTTTTTATTTCTGGGATCCTGTTTTTGTTCTCTGGTGTCCTGAAATTTCACAAAGATTGTTCAGTTTTCATCTTGTTTAATGATAATCTAGGATTTTCTAAATCTGGATATTCTTGCCTTTCTTTAGCTCTGGGAAGTTGTTTCTTCCTCCTCCCCCCTACCGCCTCCTCCTTGTTCTTCTTCTTATTATCATCACTATTACTGTTTTATCCCCTCCATTTATTTTCCTGTTCTCTTCCCTGGAAAGCTTGGAGATCAATTGATAGTCTTCCTAGATTGGTCCATTGCCTTAAATTTTCTCAATATTTTCTTTTTCTTTTTCTCTTTTTTTTCCTCTCTTAGACAATTATTGAACTTTGTTTTTATCTTTTTAAAGTTTATTTTATTAAAAGTATTTATGTATTTATGTATGTGTGTATTTATTTATTTATTTATTTATTTTGAGAGAAAGTGATTGGGGGAGGGGCAGAGAGAGAGGGTGAGAGAGAGGGAGAATCCCAAGCAGGCTCCGTGCTGACAGCACAGAGCCTGATGCAGGCCCTGTCTCACAAACCCTGAGATCCTGACCTGAACTAAAATCAAGAGTTGGAAGCTCAACTGACTGAGCCACCCAGGCACCCCTATTTATTTTATTTAAATTTTTTTAAATGTTTGTTTATTTTTGAGAGAGAGAATATCCCAAGCAGCTAATGTGGGGCTTGAACTCATGAACTGTGAGATCATGACCTGAGCTGAAATCAAGAGTCAGACGCTTAACTGACTGAGCCACCCAGGTGTCCCAGAAGTTTATTTATTTATTTATTTTTCAGTAATCTCTGTACCCAGCATGGAGCTTGAATTCATGACCCCCAGATCAAGAGTTGTATGCTTTTCCAACTAAGCCAGCCAGGTGACCCTGAATTTTTAATGTTCAGTTATATTTCAGAAGCCAGGAACTCTTTTTTTGTTGTTCTAATGCTTGCTAGTTTTTGTTTTTGTTTTGTTTGCTTATTTTGTTTCTAGGGATATTCTATCTCTCTGATACTCTCTGAAGAGGCTAATTGGAATTTTAAAACATTTATTTGTATTTGCTCAATTAGATCTTGGAGTCAGTTCTGTTTCTTTTACTTGATCCTTCTCTTTTGAGGAATGGATGCTCCCTCAGATATCTGGATGTTTTGGTTGTGTGTCCATACTTAAGAGTGCTGAGTGAAGTAGATTAATACAGGTGGTTGGTGAATAGTTTCAAAGGTAGGTCATTTTGGTCTTCAGTGGGCCTCTCCCCTGAACAGGAGGGCAGCTGGATGCTCACCTTGTGTGCACATGTGGGAAAGAACCTCAGAAAAACAGTGTAGGGGCTTTGATTGACTCTGATTTTGAAGGGGGATGTGCAAAGAGTGAAAAAGGGTACCTAACCAAGGGCAAGTGTGAGACAGTAGCCTAGTCTGGGAATACCTGTAAGTCTAAGGTTACAGGTATTCTAAGAATAGTGCTGGTGTTGTTTGTTTGTGTTTGTTTTTTAAAGTTATTTCTACTATAATGGTTCTTAATCATTTTGCACCCCAAGGACATTGGGTAATTATCTGGAGACATTTTTGGTTATCACAGCTGGGGAAAGGAGATGTGCTACTTGGCTTCTAGTGAGTGGAGGCCAAGGATGCTACTAACCAGCCCAGAATTCACAGGATAGCCCTCACATCAAAGAGTTCTCTGGCTCCAAATGTCAGTAGTGCTGAGGTCAAGAAATGCTACTACAGAGGAGGATGTCAGGGCAGGGTGAAGGATGTCAGGAAGCATGTCATGTAGGGTGTCAGTTTCTGTTTTGCTTGTCCACGCTGCCAAGGGGAGACACTTGGGTAAGTTAATGTTTCCATCCCAGAGAATTTGTAAAAAAAGATGTCTAGACATTGTCCAGAGCAGTGTTACTAGCCACAAGTGGTTTTTTAAATGAACTAAAATAAAAACTTTAATAGAGTTGCATTAGCCACATTTCTTGTGCTCAACAGCCACTTGTGGCTATTGCATTAGAGAGTACAGTGATAGAACATTTCCATCATCATAGATAATTCTCTTTTACAGAGTTGGTCTAGACAGTATTGGGAATGTTTCAAGGAATTTGAAGACTAGAAGGGGTGCTGTTTGTTACAAAATTTAGTTTTGTATTTCAAGGTACCAGGGGATAAGGGGAGTTAGAAAGAGGTTACAACTGGCACAAATTCTCGTTTTAACAGATTGATTAATCAGAGTTTATCAGTGTCCTCACACGTAGACAGATATCTGTACTACACTCCCCACACCACCCCAGAAGCCTGCTCACACACCCATAGCAACCCCTGCCTACAGCCCGTACCATTTCTGCACTGTTGGTTCATAGCTCCTATATGACGAGGGATGGAACTCAAGTAGATGGAAGGTGAGGGCAGCTTTAGATTCATGAAGTTCTCCAGGAAGGTTCAGGACAAAGATGTTCGGTGCCAAGTCCAAGGATGCTGTAGAGATTATAATCCCAGCCACATTTGAGCCCATGATGTCTTGTTGGATTGGATGTTCTTCTAGGGGGTCTAATGTCATATTCAGGCATCTGTGAGATTGTGCTGACCCTGAAAGGGTTAATGACTCTCTTCAAGGTGAACTGGTGTCTGTCTCTTCACAAGAAGGCCTCCTTGAGGCATCGTGTGTTAGTCCCATTGGAGACTGATCCACTGTTGAGGGTGGATCTTAGAGCTGTTTTTTTCTTCCTGGATAGGTAGATTTTGCCGCTGGTAATCTTAAAAATACATGATAACATACATGCGTGTATGAATGCAGGCACACATGTCTTAATGCTGTCTCCTCTCTAGCCAGAAGAGTAGAGCAAAGGTCTATAGCAGATCACAAGTTGCATTCAGGTGCCAGTAGAATATCGGATTTGGAGTCAGGGTGAGCACCCCAGACAAAGGAAGTGAATGCAAAACCTTCTCAAACTGCCAGTAACTAATTAGTGATAGTGGAGGAAATGAACATTCACTGGAAAGAATACATTTATTTTTGCAAGTGCTGCTTTGCTGGGGGATACATGTGAGAAGGAGTGTAGCTTATCGATAAGATAGCTTATTGTGGAAGGTGAGAGTTCCATATTTTCCTGAAAAGATGCTCAAGAATGTGAACACTTTAATAACATGATCAGCTCAAACACAGATGTCTCAGTGGAAAGGAGGAGATGGATGGAAGTGATTTAGCTCAGTCATGGTGGTCGCCATGAGTTAGGAGATCTACTTCATGTGAGAATGACCAAATCAAAGACGAGGGGACTCCATGAGCCCCCACTTCCTTTCACCTGTGCAGAGACATATATCTGCTACAGTTGTACTTTTTCTTCCTGGAGAAGGCATTGATACTCTGCTCCTTTACAGACTTTGAAAGAACTTAAAAGAATTGAGTGTGGAGATATTAGAGACAAAATGCCAAAGGAGAGAAGCAGTATTGGAATCTTAAATACGTTCTGAAATGGAAATTTGATCTTGTAGCCCAGTTCATTCTCAGTGTGTTTGCTGGTGTTTGAGCCAGTGTCCTTTAAAAGGCACAACCTTTTGAATTCTTCTTTTGCACTGTTTTTGCCTTGACTGTCTGCTGGTAGAGCCACGACTGATCAAACTTTGAGCTAAGACTGTACTAGAAAAGGGGACTGGCTTAATGTTCTTAGTTTTCTTCAGTTCTCTCTCTTTTTTTTTTCCCCTTAGATTTGGATAAAGAGGCTAAAGATTAAATGAGCTGTTATCAGCAGTTGGGGTTTGATGGTAGAGATTTAACAGCTGTTGACCAACCAGAGCTTTCAGAACTCTTTCCCTGCATCAGGGGCCTTGAAGGCCGGGGTGGTTGTGCTTATAGGTTGTGCTGTTTATGCTGGCCATGCCCTGTGTTCATGGGGGTAGATTTGCCTTCCTGCACGGGAGTTTATTAGGGGGCATTGCTCTTCTTTAGTACCTGGAAAGGTCTCTTTCATGAAGGACACCATTGCAATCGCAAGTAAAAAAAGAAAAATTAAAAGATAAAATCTCTTTGCTACTGCTTTTGATTTTCTCCTTGTGGTGTTGTGGAATAGAATCTTTTTCCTTTGATTTCCAAACAGGTATCTTGTCAAGTGGGTGGGATTGCTCTTGGTTTGGGCAGTTCAGGGAGTCATGGTTGACTTTGGAAAAGGAAAAGGAATATTGGGGCTTCTTTACCAGTGGAGGATCCACTACCTTTAAAAATGAGACTTGATGCTTTGACAGTGATGTGGGAAGTTGCCTCCAAGGAGCTAGATTAAGAGCTAATCTGTTGAAAAAATAACACAGAGAATGACCTTTTCGTTCTGTTCTCTGAGGCAGATCAAGTGGAGTGCATTTGTAGGCAGAAAAACATTTTGTGTGAATTATACCCAAGGAAGCAGTGTGACTCAGTGCTCTGTAATTAGCCCTGTCCTGGTGTTTAAGCTTCTGAAAGGTAGCACTGCCTTTGTAATTGAGTTCTTTTTAATCTCTGTAGTGGTACATTTACATATTTTAATTGAATGTTTCAGCATTCCTCAGGTGAAGCATTTTTGAGTGTTGCCATCATACCCATCAGGTGTGCCCCATCGAGAGTGCTGTGCCCAAGGCGGCTGAACAGCAACGTGAGCCCAGGGCCAAGAAAGTGCCTGATTTTAGATGGCTTCCTGCACATTGTGTTTTTCTTGCGTGGCTTGCCATTTTTCACCTGGTGTTCATCTCCTTTAAGCAGTTAATGTCTTCATGAGAGAGGTGCAGAATCCTGGTAACTCCAATCTTCTTAGCTTCCTCAGATATTATCAGGATTTCAGTTTGTTCAGAAAGAGAGCTTTCTTGGATAAAGCACATGGTAATTGATTATGGGAAACCAGAGACCTACTTGGTCGCAGCTCAAGTTCTTCAGTTTAAACAACCTCTTTAGTGTTTAAAACCACACATAGTTGTTGTCTAAGTAAAATGCTTCTGAGTGCATTAGGATAGATTATTTCTTGAACATTCTATGTCTGGGACTAATCTTGTTCTTTCATACATGTATCTGGTCTTACAAAATAGAAGCTGTGGTGGTCAGTGTCTGGGACATGCCAACTCCTTAGGCCAAAGAGTACTGTGTAATATAATGGAGCCCTGGTTGCCTGAAAGGGTTAATGACTCTCTTCAACGTGAACTGGTGGCTGTCTCTTCACAAGAAGGCCTCCTCGAAACATCATGTGTTAGTCCCATTGGAGACTGATCTACTGTTGAGGGTGGATCTTAGATCTGGTTCTTTTCTCCCTGGACAGGTAGATTTTGCCACTGGAAATCTTAAAATACATGATAACATACATGCGTGTATGCATGCATGTACACATATCTTAATGCTGTCCTCTCTCTAGCCAGGAGAAGGGTAGAGTGAGCAAAGGCCTACAGCTTCTTAGAGCTCCTTCCCCTGGCCCTCCCCATAACCTGCTGATCCTCAGGAACTTGGTGTCCAGCCCGGCCAGAGGCAGGACAGAACTTTCCTGTAGGTCCCAGGCTCCAGCCCCCAATACCTGGCCACTGGCCCACAGGCCTTTCTAGGACAGAGGTCTTGTGAGTGTGTCTATGTGAGAATTGTGGTGCAAGGAACACCTTTACAGACCTAGCTATGCAGTTAACCTTCTTATGAATGGGCAGGGCTCGGAGGATTGTGGGCCATGCACATAGAGGGTGGTCAGGAGCTTGGGGAGGATGGGGCTTTCTGTCTGTCTCTTGAAGTGTGGCTAGTCCTAACTGAAATGTGTTGTAGGTATAAAGTATACACTGGATTTCAAGAAGTTAATAAAAAGCAAAGGTATAATATCTCATTAATAATTTTTATGTTGATTACATAATATGTATTGTAATTAATTTCACTTTTTCTTTTACTTTCTTTTTTATTATTTATTATTATTTTTTATTTTAGAGAGAGTGTGAGAGGGGGAGAGGGGCAGAGGGAGGGAGGGAGGGAGAGAGAGAGAGAGAGAGAGAGAGAGAGAGAGAGAGAGAGAGAGAATCTCAAGCAGGCTCCATGCTTAGTACGGAGCCCAACTCAGGACTCCATCCCACAACCTTGGGACTGTGAGCTGAGCTGAAATCAAGAGTTGGACACTCAACTGACTGAGCCACCTAGGCTCCCCATTCTTTTACTTTCTTAATGTGCCTACTGGAAAATTTAAAATTATATTGGTGCCTCTTATTTGTGGCTTGTGTTATGTTTCTGTTGTACAGCACTGATTTTAAGGCCTGTAGTGTCTAATTGCTTTCAAGGACAGTCTGGTGAACAAAGTACATCTTGACACAATGGTATGTGCTGGCTTTTGGTCTTTAACAAAAGGGTGTCATCTGTAGCAACTCTTAATGAGAAGATTACAATAAAAGCAAGGAATGTGTGTTTCTCTGTATGTGTGCCTGCATGTAGATATAGTCATATATGGATGCATGTAAATTGCCTAGGACTTTGAGAATAAAATGACTAAAATCTTAATTGTAAACTGTGACCTTTCTTATCTCCACAACTCTTTCTCTACATCTCATTAGGGTATGTTGTGGGAAAATCATATGAAAATTAATTATGTAGTAAAATGTTTCAATATCAAGAGAGCAAGAAAGCGCATTTACTGTTGAAGTAAAGTTTCTTTGAATAAAAATGTTTTTATATACAAGGAGGTGATTTTACTGATCACTGGCTTATTGGTTATTCACTTAAAAATTTTTTTTAACATTTATTTATTTTTGAGAGACAGCACAAGGGAGAGGGGGCAGAGAGAGAGGGAGACACAGAATCCAAAGCAGGCTCCAGGCTCTGAGCAGTCAGCACAGAATCCGGCACAGGGCTCAAACCCACAAACCATGAGATCAAGACCTGAGCTAAAGTCAGACACTTAACTGACTGAGACACCCAGGTGCTCTGGTTATTCATTTTAAAAAGAGGAATGTAGTTTCAGAATTTTTTATCAAATGAAATTAATTGTTCATTTGAAATGATTCTTCGTGTCCCCTCTTTGTTCCACTTGATACTGTTCTGCTGCCGTTCAGGTAAATAGGATGTATCCGTCAGCTACCTAGAGAATGCGAGTTCAGAGGGAAAAACAGTTTTTCATATTAATGGTCAAATTATAATTTTTAAAAAGTTGAGACCTAATTCTCCTACAAATGTACAGTAAGTAGGTGTGAAGGATTACTTAACTCCTGAGTGAGGTAGCCGGTTGGATGGCAGTGGAGTTGGCAGAGGCAACAAGAGAGAGGTGGGAATGAGCAGTTAGCTACAGAACGTTAGAGTAAGGGCACTAAGGTAAATACAAATTGGTGAATGGCCATCGAACCATAATCTTGGGAATGTCTCTCTGTTTCTACAGAAGTCATTTGCAGGTCCTCAGACTTTTAATATCTAACTTCACAGGGTCAGTAGTGACCAGTAAGTCACACAAAGCTACATACCCTGAGAGTGAGGTTGGTCTTGCTAAACCATGCTGCACAACAACATTGAAGGACAGCCCAGTTATCTTTTGATTCCATTTCCAAATTCTGGCTAGTTTTTTCCTCTTTCCCAGTAGAACAGGCTTATTTGATCTTTAGTGTTCACGATTCCCCTGAGGCCTTTTCTACTCTTGTAAACTCTAAAGGGTACTTAACGATGTTTCAGGATCACGTGGGCCTACACTTATGCTTTCCCACCCTCCCGGTCCTCTTCCCCTGCCCCATGTCCCCACTCATGCCAGACCAGCTTACGGTCTAAGTCTCACTGACTGGGCCCGAATGCCCAAGGAGAGTTAAGTGGAGGGATGGATTGTTTAGTTAGAGAGGTGCTTCTCTCACTGTCTGTGGGGAAGTGCAGGTGTTTTGCAGTTGTTTTTGTTAGTGTTTTTGTTTGTTTTTAATGTCCAGTCTCTTGGGGACCAATATAAAAATGCACAGCAACATCAAATTGCTGCAAAAACTTCTGAGCACTCTCACTGTTTGTACTTACATCCTCACAGAACTGCACAGTTTAGGGCAGGCAGTGGTCTGTTGCCTTTCCTCTGAATAGTGTCAAAGGAAATAGTCTTAGAGGGCAGTCTCTTCCAGCAGCATTGTCAGGATAGAGATGCGGTCCCCTCTCATCTGCAACAGCAGTGGCCCTACGAGTGGCTGTGAGATATGTAGGCCCCCCCCCCCCCCACCTCCTGGGTCTCCATCAGTCCTGCCAGCTGTTCAAAGTACATGCGTCATGTAAGTCAAAGTGAAGGGTTTGCAGTGCACATATGGCTTCAAGACAAGCCCCCCTCCTCCTTCCCTCCACTGAATTGGCACAGCCAAACAAACCCCTTGTAAATAGAAATTCTGGAGCTATTCCTGCTTGCTACCTCTAGGAAAAATGTGCTTTCTTTTAGACTACTGGTTGAGACTTTCAGTCTTCACATGCTTTGAAAGAAAGACTTAGGAATGTACAGAGTATGTTATTTCCTAGCCTCTCTCTCACAGAATAAGACACTTACGGAAAGAAATATACACAATAAAGAAAATCCCCATTTGCTCAGAGAAATTTTTGGTCTTTTGGGAAGAGGCTAGCTAGTTTTACTTTCAAAGGCATCATCAAACTTCCCTTATTCATTATATACAAATGAACTTCTATTTAAAAGTTACTTAAAAAGCAGATCAGAGAAATCCCCTGCTATCTTGTAAGTTTGGAAAGACATTTTCCTTCCTTGACAGTCTGTTTCTTTAGCCTCATCGTGTTCCAGGGAGCTTCTGTAAGTGATGTGACTGGCTTTTCTCTTGGTGTTTGATGCCTGCTCAGGTCTGTAGGGTGGGCGGTTGTTCTGGATCCAGTGGGCCTGTTCCTGTCCAGACTTGATAGAACCAGGGAGCATTGTCACAGAGGTCACAACACCTCCATGGCTTCTCTGCTCAATTTAGAACAATTGTCCACCAAATGGGTTTCTGTACCTACATTCTTTGATAGCACTGGTCATTCTTACTTGAGGGTTGAATGTGGTCTTCCTGTTGCCCTTTGGCTGTTGAATTTCTCTGGTAAGGGAAGAGCACACGTCTCCTTGGAGATGGACTGATGTACATTATGACTCCCATCGGGTCTGTGGAGGTCTGGGCATAGCTTGTATTTTTACTTCCACAGCTTTCTACAGTTTGTGCAGTACCCACCTAAATGTCGTTTACCAAAGGTTTGTTGTGCCCAGACGAGACCCTATTTTAAGACAGTATTTTGAAGACTGGTTCTAATTTTATTTAGGGGATTTAATTAGGTAAGGTGAATGCTCAGGCTGTGTACTTATGGGCCATGGGCAGTACAGACATAATTAATAGAATAAGTGTGGTGACCTGAGTATTGGAGAATCAGGCTTACAGACTGGGAGCCCACACAGGTGTGTTTGGCCAGTCAGTATGTATACCTTTAAAGAAAACTTGTTGCTATTGTTATAAAAAGTTCCAAGTTTTCAGCCCCCTCCCGCCCCCGTCCAAGAATCTGGCTTCCATGGATATCCTGATGGCAGTGGGTTGTTGGCCCTTGAGTCACAGCTGCCTGTTTTTGCAGGACACCCTCGGTCTTGTCACATTTGCCCTCTTTGTGTGTGGCTTTACTTTCCTCATCTCCCTGAGGCATTAATTTTGGTTCCCCTGATTTCATATGCCTTTGCTGATAATTTTGGGGATGTTAATTGGTAGTGAACTCTTGTCTGAGCACGGATCAGTTTCCAAAGTCATCATGTAAGGTGGAAATTGGGTATGGTCTCAGTGACCCATGGTTTTGTATAGATGGCCCTCCACAGTAGAGAGCATATTTCTATAAATCTGTTTGGTATGCACTGGTGAACATGGTGAAGTCCATAAGAGTGTGACTAATGGTGACATCAGTGGGCTGCTGTTCCTCTTCATTGTCATCATTGTGTTTGGATAAACATGGTTAATCATTTTTCTTACTCTCCCGTGGTCATTGTTTCTCTATGACCCTCTATTCCTTCTTGTCTTCCTGGAAGGTGTTGAAGGAGACTTACCACCCATCTGCCTGGCCCCTAAAGGTCAAATCTCTGCCCAAGACCTGCGAGTTCTAGCCACAGGTCTCCTCAGATGGATGGGTGGTCCCTTGTTGCCATTGCTACGGGGAGATTCTCACCAAAGGTGATGGATGGTTGGCAGGAAGTCTTGGCCTATGGGAATCTGAATTTCTTTCTTTTTTTTCTCTGAGTGCCAGGTAGTTGAATTCTTGTAAATTAAATGTATCTATGATATAATTGATGATACTGGTGTAGACTTGGCATAAAAAAAAAATCTTAAAAGTTTCCCTGGGGAACCCTACTGTCAAACAAAGGGAATGGAAGCAGCTGGTAAGGACTTACTAAGCCACCTTACACTCAGAAGTTAGGGACTAGGAAGGGATGGGGCATTTTCACTTGTGACTGTTCTTTTTTTTTCTTTCTTTCTTTCTTTCATTCTTTCTTTCTTTCTTTCTTTCTTTATGCATTTATGCATTTATGCATTTATTTATTTAAATGCCTGGAAAACTGTGTATAAAATGGGCAATCTGGAAAGTTTGGGCCTTCATTCTGATCTTATTTTTGATTCTGGGATACATTAGGCTAAATCACTTCTTGTGGTTATATTTGAGGATTAGGTCACTTCAAGAAGTACAGTATGCTCGCTTCCATTATGAATAGGGCTACCCTAATATACTGTCCAAACTTGGGGCACTTTTGAGAAGGAAGAGGACAGTAGGTATGAACTTTGATTGTTCTGGGCAAACCATAATGTGTGTTCACCATGCTTATGAAGATCAGTTTGAGTTAGTCATCTAAATTCAGCAATGTGTGTGGGTTTTTTTGTTTTTGTTTGTTTAGTTTTTTTTATTGAGAACAATTTTGATAGAACTCAGGTTAGGTACTCATAATCTTTCTGTAATAGGAACTCATAATATAATAGAAATAACAATTATAGAAATATGTATTATAATACAGTAGAGAAATTAAAAAAAAACTATTGTCTTATGAAACAAATCTATACCAAGGTCATTTCACAAAAAATGGAGTTTTTGACAAGCAGTGCATTATACTCTCAGAATCTTATTAAATTATTTTGAGAAATTTTTTTATGGACAGTATTTAGAGGTAAATAGTGACAGTGGTTCATCTTGTCGAGAATTCAGTGTAAAGCAAGCTACTTGTTTGAAATTACCTCAGAGATTCATAGATATCACTCAAATCTTTAATAATCAGTTTATTTTTACAGGATGGGTATTTCTAATAAAATTTTATCTCATGATATAGAATTTCGTTCTGTAAGATAAGCTTGATAAAATATGAAAGGAAAAATTTGCACCTTCATTATATTAAATTGTTCCAGCGTGAGAAACAGCCGAGTAATTAAGATTTGTCTAAGCTTAGAAAGCTGTAGGGAAAGATTCACTGCACTATTTCTCAAACAGCAGCCCTTAAATGAAGGGGGCTGGCAGTGACAAATGCCACTGATAGGACTGCACACTGATGTGCTTTCTGAACCCAGATGATAGTCCCACTGAAGCCCTGTGCCTTCCTGTGCAGAGTCAGGAAGGGGCTCCATGCATTGAGAGTAATGGCTTATGTTTTCTCTGCATTCCCTTGTATGGCCATTTGTGGGTTGGGCAGATTTTTTGTATTCCTATAAATTCCTATATTTTTGTATTCCTGTACAAAACATTCCTGTATATTTTGTATTCTTATATTTTGGTATTCCTATAAATATTCTTGAGCTTTTAGTTGAGTTGCTTGGAATCAGTTTGATTCTCTTGGGTCTTGCTTTTATGATTTCTTGAGTCCAGAGCATTGCTCATTCTAGGGCCAGTTGTTTCCCAGTACTGAGGCAAGACTTTCTGAGCACCCTACCTACTGCCCTGTGTATTAGGAGGTTCTTCCGCCTGGTGGGTAGGAAGAGGCACTGTTCTCAGCCCTTTGTGAGCACCAGATACTGTAACCTCTAATGCTTTTGAGCAGTTCTTTCCGGCCCTCGAGAAGTCTCCTTACCCACAGGCACTGCCTGGTGCCCTGTCGAGTGTTCAGTCTCTGTCGATCTCCAAGGCTGTCCATGCAGCTGTCTCTTCTCCAGTGCTCTGCCCCAAGTGCTTTCGCTGCATTGGCCTCCAGGATTCTTAATTCCATCTTCTCCATTCAGGAAGCCTTCAGGCTCTGCCTCAGTTCCCTTCTCTGTACTGCAGCCTGGAAAGTCTCAAGGTTGTTGGCTGGTGCTGCTACAGGATTCTCCTTGTTTATTTCCTGTGTCATCATCACTGACCTTTGCTGCCTTAGGTCCAGTGTCGCGAAAACGGTGGTTTCTTACATTAGTCTGTTCTTTCTTCATTTCCTTTTTTTTTTTTCTTCAGGTGGAAAGGTATATCTATTTCCTGTTGTTCTGTCTTTGAAAGAAGCAGAAGTCTCAGGATGATTTTTTTTTTTAAGTCTTGTTTCACTATAACCTTTTTTCCTCTTACGAACTGTTCTGGCTCCCAGTCCTTTCTCTAAGTCAAAGGTGGGGTGTCTGGATTGCCTTGAAGTCCTTCCTTCTCTGTGCTGCTTATTTAGGTTCAGACCTTCTGTAAGAACAAGCCCAGGTCCAGCTTCCTCCCGCAAATCTTTTTTCACTGGCTCCAGTTTGCATGGCTTCCCTTTCTTCAAGAACTTAAGAGATGTTAGCAGCCAGTGGTGTGCCTTCCTGCAGTACTTCATCTTTATCTGTACAGTGATTAGATCTTGCCTTTCCAGGGGTCCTTGTTTATATTTTCTTGTGTCTCTCGTATTGAGGAATAAGCCCAGAAAACAGTAGCAGCTACTTGTTCATGGGAATGAACATTTGGCCTTTGTGGCCAAAGAATGCACAGAGAATGTCATTTTGAGAAATATTCTGTGCATGTGGGTTTGGGATGCAGTAATGGCCCTCCCTGCACAGTCAGATGTCAACACGACCATCCTTACTGTTGCAGCAGCCTCTCTCAGTCTGCCTCAGGCGGCCTTTTATTTACCATGTGAGTGTTGGGTCACAAGTCAGCAAGGTCACCTGAGGGACCTTATGAAAACCAAACCTTAACAGTCGATACAAACACGGTCAGATTAGGTCATTACCCTTTCACAGGCCTTTTAATAAAGCAGCAGTGGGCTCACTGCATCTGCGTAGGTCCCCAGTGGAAATAAAGCCCCCAAATGCACACATGCAAGATCTGTAAGCATACCGGGTGTTTTTCTCTTGTGGCTCTATCTCAGTTTAAAGTGGTCATGGTCTTAACACTGACTCACATGGAACCTATTTTCCCAGTAGCTGTGCCGACGCTGGAGTCTTCTTTCTTCAGTCCACACAAGGCCTTTCGTGTGCAGACCCCCCTCCTTGCCACCCTACATGAGGTACCAATTCCAGCACAGGGGTCTGGCACAGCTCTCGAGGTTTCACTGTCACTAGATCTCCTTGTAATGCGATTATCGTTTTAATGTGTTCTCTGTCCTTCCCCTGACTGGGGATTTCCATTTCCCCAGCACTCCTTCTGTTCCTGGTGCCTTGGCCGGAAGGGGCTGCTGGAGAGCTTCTCTCAGGGCTTGTCAAAGCCTCTGCTGCCCCTCCGTGGCCTCCTGCCGAGGTTGGCCCACAGGGCATCCTTTGCAGAGGTCACTCTTTGAAAGATGCCTCTTTGTGCTCTTCTTCCAACTGCTCTTTCTTCCTGGTGCACGTCCCCTTGGCATTTTAGGAGCTGTTTCACGTAGTGCCTGGCTTTGTAAGTGTGTACCTAAAGACAATAGAAAAAGCTTTAATTTTAAACAGGTATTTTCTTCCCTAAACCTTTTTGCCCTTTCAGAGATGTCCTCTTGTTAAAATCTTCCTGGAGTCCCTGTGTGCGGTTGAGGACTCAACTCTCCAGTTTCCTTGGATGAGCTAGCCCAGTAGGAGCATATCCTGCTTCCTCTAAGGGCATTATGTTCTGCTTAAGGGCTGGGGCAAGGACCCGACAGGATCACAGTGTTGTGAGTGTGGTTGGTTGAGATTCTCAGTATTTCTGAAGTGGGTCCTTGGTGCAGGAGTAAAGATTTGGAGGATCCTCAGCCTGGGTTCATGTCCCCGTCTTTATCTGACCACATCACTCATCACTCCTTAGTTGGAGCATGAGGCTGCTGCTTCTGCATTGCTCATCCCTGATCATTTTTTCACATTTACTTCTCTCTGTTCCTTCATGCTTTGCCTCTGGACTGAGAATTCTTCCTGCTAATCTGGGCTCCATCCATTCTTGAGGGCCCCGCCTTAGACTGTCCTCAGCAGTGCATGGTGTTCTCTTGAGGGTCTGCCTTCCTTGGCTTTGCATCCCTTTCTGGACCTGGCACGACTACGGATAGAGTGGGTTGTCATTAGATGTGTTCATCATCTTGATGTGGGTGAGCCCTGGTTCACGCCCAGGAAGCCTGACCTCAGGCCTCTACTCTCTTGTTCTCTAGAAATGTGAACCTAGGAAGGCACGGAGTTCTCTGACCTTCTCTTCTCCTGCCTATCAAATGAGGATGATAGTGAGGCCTACTCAGCCCCTAGGTCATTGTGAGGCTCCAAAGAAAGGATGGGAGATGAGAGGGTCTCAGGTGAACACAGAGTGTTCTCATATCAAGTCACTTAACCTCTCAGACCCCACTTTTCTGACCTGTGAAATCAGAAGACTGTTCTAGATATATATATTTGAACCAAATCGCTTGTTTGATTTTCCCGTTTCTCATTACCTGTAGGTTTGTTTATGTATTTACTGTTGACCTGAGTCCCATGTCACTAGGCTTCATGTGTTACTGCCTTACCACGTGAGTTGTATGGAAGCTGTTTTTGCTGACATGAATCCCCCTATTCTGTGTGGATGACTTCTGCTATAGGGATAATGATTTTCACTTCAAATTTTTTTCTGCTTGAAATTAGCTTTGGAACTTTTCCTTGACCCTGTGGTTCCAGGTAGACTAATTAGGATAAGCAGGTTTTTTCCCTTGGTTCAATTCAGTGATTCTTGGCCTACAACAGGCTGATTAAGCACAGATGCCGGGTGATGGGTTTAATCAGTTCTGCTTCCTTCGGTGCTGCCCTGAACCAAGGTGGAGGCCAGCCTGGTCAGCGGTTATCCTCTAGGTTGGGCCCAGTGAGGCCATCCTGTAGGAGGACTCAGGCCCCGTTGCTTGGTGTCCTGCTCAGCTAGGAGCAGTTAAGAGTGTTATATGTGATTCATCATCTAAGTCCTGGAGAAGTTTTAAAAATTTTCCCTCAGAGCAAAACTTATTTCTTATTTCAACTAGAAGATTTGTTAAAATAGGCTGTATGTTCAGCACCTCAAAGGGAGACTGGACTGCTGACACTCCTGCCCCTTCAGCCAAACCCCCGTGCATGATACGAACCAGTGTCTAGTGTACAGGGCTTTTAAGAAGTCTCTGGTTCCAGTGTCCAGGCCAATCCTGGATCCCAGGCTCCGAGGATCTTCCTGTCCCTAGTTGCATGCTCAGTCACAGTGTGAAGATCAGTCCTGACCTTGGACCTCAGGGGTGGATGAGGTGAGACTCTGCCTTCACCTCATCTCCAGCTCTGATAGTGGGTGTTGGCCCTGTGCCCTGGTACTTACCTGAGTACTGCCAGACACCTTTTCCCCTTGCCCCATTCCCTCTGGAGCCTGAATACAGCACAGCCTGTCCCTGAGGTCAAACCCTGAGAGACCTTCTTGTGGAAGAATGCCTGTCCCCCAGACCGTTCCCTTTACCTAGGCCTTGCTTGTCCACAGCATGAGGCATGCTGCGCTGGCCTTCTCACCCACCCCAGAAGTTGGGGCGCTCATCTGCACATCTGCTTCATTTTAGGGTGTGGCTCTTCCCACGCTACCTGTCTCCTGGCCCTGGGCTAGACTACAGCATCAGTAGGTAGAGAACATCAGAGGAGAACACCAAACTAAACCAAGTCACAGAGTCAGACATTTTTGGAACTTCTGTTTGGGTGTGGGAAGGGATTGACACTATTGTTTAAAATGAGACTCTGGGATTTTCTGTGGATATAAGCTATAAAATGAAGACTAATCAAAAGTTGACAAAGCTATTTTTGCTTTCTTTCCTCATTACAAATTCTTTGGACTCTGAAAATTTCCCCAAATTTCTAAAGGTTAGTGTATCAGGTTCTAATTCACAGGCTTTATGTTCTGTGCAAACAGCAGGGGTTCATTACTTTCACCGCTTTTTCCTTGGGAGGATTTTGGTGTTGAATCTCTGGTGAATGGATATTCTAGGTGTATTTGGAATCCATCATTGGTGCTGACTCTTGTCTGACCTAGTTTACGTCATGTTTGAAATGCAAATCGAGTAATTTGAAGTTGGACATACTATTATAAGAGATTTTGGTAAGGAAAAGCCAATCCTGCCATGCTTTTGTTTACTGAATGTTTCAACTATTTTTCAGGCATTTGGCATTTAATAAAACCCAGCACATTTCAGTGGTACCTTCTCCCTCCATTGTGTTTTTTCCAGTAAATGTAATCCATGTGATTCTTTTGATTCCTTTGATACCCCAGAAGAATTTAGATTCCCCTCTCTCTCTTAAAAAATTATGTTTCCCCACTTTCCAGAAAGGAGAAACAATGTTTTAAGACTAAAAGGGAACCTGAGCTTTAAAATGTTTCCAGATTCTGGTTTGTGGCATGTGGGGCCTGACTGGTTGGGCAGCCTTGTCACATCATCCTGGCTCTTCCACATAGAGGCCAGACAGTGACACATAAACTTCTCAGACATCTGCCTGGCAAGCCCCGCATCTTAGGAGGAGGCCCATGGACTCATCCAAGGTCTGCTTTCTGACTCCTAAAAGGAGTAGACCTAAACTGTCTGAGACATTTGGGGCCTTCTCTATTCTGAAAGGAGATTTTACAGTCTTTTAAAATAGCATAACAGGCCAATTTATGATTTTATAAATTTTGATTTAGGTAAAAGGGTAATTCATTTTTTGGTAACGAAACCAGTTTATCTCCTTTTGGGTTTGTGATTGCCAAGAGGTCCTGTTACTTCAATCTTTCTGACTATCCCCTTGGAAAGTTTAGAGCTTAAGCTAAATGTAATCAGTGAGGCCTTTTACTTAACTAGCTACTCTGTGTTTATTCAAACTTCCTCTACAGAGGGTTGTCAGTGGAAGGGGAGAAATTAGTATGCCATTCTCCTTTAAGCTGGAAAAAAATATGATTCTTCTAGTCCAGGATTAAGAATTTAGAAGGTGAAAAGAGCTAGGAGAATGTAGACAAAAGAGAAGATCTGTCTGTGTTTCTAAGAAACTTGTCTATAAGCCTCTTGGGAAAACAGCCAAAGAAAACTGAATGGAAAGAAGCAACAAGGGGTTCAGTTTAGGATTAGAGTTAGGTTTTCTTAACCAGTCTTTATTAGTTTCTCCGAGTGGATTTTGAGTTTATTTCTTTAAAAATATTCAATGAGCTTTGAAGATTCAGGTAACATTAATAAAGAGATTTATTTTGGATGAAAAGTTGGAAATCTATGCTTATTCATGGAATGAAGCTTAGATTGTTCAAAATTAGAAATGTAGAACAAAGCCATTAGGATACCAATAATCAATGCAATGTTATATTTGTATTTAATATTTAATTTTGATAATGTGTAATATACAATAATATATGCTACATAGATTATATTAGGTTGAACTATATGACCTTGCTGCTCTTTGACCATATGTTACCACCAATATTGCAATTTTATATGACTCAATCTAATATAATGTTAAGTGTAAATTCAGAAAATTCTCAAAAAGAAGTTGAAGAGGAAAGATACCAGCTTGGTAGCTAGACCCCTCCAAGTTAAGGCAAACTTCTCGCACATTCCCTTTGGCCCACATAGGAACCCAGAGTTAGGCAGGATGGTGGTGGGGACTCTCTCTTCTTCATGTTGGCGAGAGGCCAGACCAGATGCATGACTTGGGTCCCTGTCTGCCATGAGCAGAGAGCTATAAGCCTTTATCATTGCTTGCGGAGCAAATCTCCTGTTTCGTTTTTTTATGTAACGTTCTGCTTATATGAATATTTTCAATACCTGTGTATTTCTCCACATCTCTTGTTGCCCTAACCTAGTTTCTAACATTGCCTTAGGCAGAGTTACTTATTTATGCACATCTAAAGACACATCCTAGACCAGTTTCACAAATGATTCCTTAAAATGTGGCTTCTGAGGGATTTGCTGCTAAAAATCTTCCGTCAGCTTGAATGGCTGGAACATTTAGATGAAATGGGTGTGGTAGAACATCAAGTTATGACGAACTGTTGGGACAGAAGTTATGAAAGCAGGTGTTATTTTGTGCATAAGAGCATAGCATCTTATGGATTGAGTTGTTTTTGCAAAACAAGCTGCCGGAGACTGAAGCTGTATACCAAGACTTAAGCCTCCAAGGGGCACATGTGAGGGACGGGGAAAACTGCTATTTCCCTGCCGAAAGTGTCCCTTATGTCATAACAAGGGTGCTAGCATTCCAACAACTGGCCCTTGCTAATGACTTATGATACTTATTATTTTTTAAATGTTTATTTATTTATTTTGAGAGAGAGAGAGAGAGAGAGAGAGAGAGAGAGAGAGAGAGAGAGAGAGCGCGGGCAGGGGAGGAGCAGAGAGAGAGGGAGCCAGAGAATCCCAAGCAGGCTCTTCACAGTCACCTGGGTCCGAGATGTGAGGCTCCAACTTGTGAACTGTGAGATCATGACCTGAGCTGAAACCAAGAGTCAGACACTCAACTGACTGAGCCACCCAGGTGCCCCAGTGATGCTTATTTTTATATAAAGATGTAACAAAGCATTTAAATCATTTTGTCCAAATAGCTAGTTTTGTCAGAGTGGGACATTTTATGAAGTCGTGATCTGTTGACATTCCAGAATTCTGATTCTTGAAGAGTCTGGTCTTATTACTGTTGATTAAAATAGAGCCACACTTTATTCAAAGGCTGAGAGGGCATGGAGTGCAGCTTTTTAAAGATTTCTTGTAGAACAAACAGGTACAATTTTCTTTTAGATATTAACTTCAAAGTATAATAACATCAAACTGTAAGTAACATTATAGTCTTCTCTGATTTGCATGAAGAGCCTGTCTGGTTTGTAAAGTGTTAGATCCAATGGTTCACATGCCACACTCAGGTTTTACCAGTAATCATTTCTGTATGGCTTAGCAGGGAGGAAAATGGCCAATAGATTTTTCGCCATTGCCTGTTAAGAACTTTTTTTTTAACAACACCAATGCAGATCAGACATAAAACATTTGTTTAAACCAGATCACTTCATCTGCACCTGTCTGCAGAAAATCTTTAAGCCAGCAGACCTCTTCCTGAGAAATATAAGATAAACTTGGCCCTTTCTCCCCCGAATTACCTAAAATTTTCAGGAAATATTTGTTTAATTTATTCTGTTTTAATCATTTCTCTTCATCCTTATTGTATTTTTAGTGTTTTATCAGCAGATTCTCATTTCTACTCCCAAATGGTTATTTTTAAAAGTTTATTCACATGTTAGGTGTGATTTAATTATTTCCTGTACTGTATTTTCTTTCTTTCTTTCTTTCTTTCTTTCTTTCTTTCTTTCTTTCTTCTTTCTTTTTCTTTCTTTCAATTTATTTTATTTTATTTTATTATTTATTTATTTTTATTTTTATTTTTTTTTGGATTTTATTTCTAAGGACACATTAATTTAGTTATTATATACAACAACCTTTTTAAACAAACTTTCCAATAGCTTAAAATATGTAGACTGTAGATTATTTTGGGTTTTCCATGTAGATAGTCATACCAGCTGAGAATAATGATAATTTTTACTTTTGGCACTATAATCTCTCTGCTTTTTATTTCCTTTTCTTATCTTAGCATACTACTTAGTATTTCAATACAGTGCTGAACAGAATTGGTGAGAGCAAACTCCCTTGTCTTTTCCCTAATTTTAAAGGGAATGTTTCTCTTGTTTCACCATTGAGGTGGTGATTGCTATAGGGTTGTTTTGTTTTAATAGATATTCTTTTTCGGATTTAAGGAAGTCCTTTTCTGTTCCCACTTTCTTAATATGTGTGAATGTTGAATTTTATCAAATAGTGTTCATCAATTTAAGGCAGCCACATGGGTCCTCCCCCCTCAGAACCTGTCAATGCAGTGGAGTAATTTTCTTATCTAGTCTTAAACTGACCTTGCATTTCTTGACAAAAGCCTGTTTGGGTCATGATATATCACCATTTGGTAGGTTTGGCTTAATATTTTGCATAAGGCTTTTGTGTCTGTGTTTGTGAGTGAACTTGGCCTATCATTTTCCTTTTTTTTTTTTTTTTGGCTGTATTATTATCTGGTTTGTAATTGAGTTAATATTATTTTCTTAGAATTAACTAGTTGGGTGTGTTATTTCTTTTTCTCTCTTCTCTGTTACTGTAGAAGCTTGTATCTGATTACCATGATCTGTTCCTTAAATGTTGGTAGAAAATATCTATAACACTGTCTGGACTGTGGTTTTTTGTTTGTTTGTTTGTTTGTTTGTTTGTTTGTTTTGTGGGAAGTGTTTTTTGCCTCCACTTTCAAAGCCATACTTGGTTCCTTTTGGGTTTAAAAACCTTCTGCAGGGGTGCCTGGGTGGCTCAGTTGGTTGGGCGTCTGACTTTGGCTCAGGTCATGATCTCGCGGTCCGTGAGTTCGAGCCCCCATCGGGCTCTGGGATGACAGCTCAGAGCCTGGAGCCTGTTTCGGATTCTGTGTCTCCCTCTCTGTCTGACCCTCCCCTGCTCATGCTCTGTCTCTCTCTGTCTCAAAAATAAATAAATGTTAAAAAAAATTAAAAAAAAAAAACACAAACCTTCTACAGACTCTGAAGGTCATTTGGGATGGTGGTGGAGACAGACAGGAAGCTGCAGGGGTTAGGCAGGCAGTGATGGTCCTTCTTCAGCTCCAGCCCTGGGCTCTGTCCTAAAAGAGAGACAGGTGGTCACATCAGCATCTGTGCATCATGGGAGATGAGGAGACACCATTCTCTTCAGGTAGCTCTCTAGAATTGAGTTGGAGCCATCCTGGGGCTCCTTGAGGGTCTTGGCATTGTTTTCATCTGACCCACATGTGTTAGCCAGGCTCCAAATGACAAGCAAGTCTGCTCTGGCCACCCATTATTTTTATTTTTATTTTTATTTAATTTTTTAAATGTTTATTTTTGAGAGAGAGAGAGAGAGAGAGAGAGAGAGAGAATGAATATCCCAAGCAGGCCTCACACAGTCAGTGCAGAGCCCGATGCAGGGCTCAAACCCACGAAACAAGAGATCATGACCTGAGCCAAAATCGAGTCAGACACTTAACTGACTGAGCCATCCAGACACCACAGGCTACCCCCCCCCTTTTTTTTTTTTACATTTTATTTAATGAATGAATGAATGAATGAATGATTTTTAAAAATTTACATCCAAATTAGCATATAGTGCAACAATGATTTCAGGAGTAGATTCCTTAATGCCCCTTACCCATTTAGCCCATGCCCCCTCCCACAATCCCTCCAGTAACCCTCTGTTTGTTCTCCATATTTAAGAGTCTCTTATGTTTTGTCCCCCTCCCTGTTTTTATATTATTTTTGCTTCCCTTATGTTCATCTGTTTTGTGTCTTAAAGTCCTCATATGAGTGAAGTCATAGGATATTTGTCTTTCTCTGACTAATTTTGCTTAGCATAATACCCTCCAGTTCCATCCACATAGTTGCAAATGGCAAGTTTTCATTCTTTTTGATTGCCGAGTAATACTCCATTGTATATATATATGCCACATCTTCTGTATCCATTCGTCCATTGATGGACATTTGGGCTCTTTCCATATTTAGGCCACCCATTCTTTTAAAAAAATTTTTTTTTTAACGTTTATTCATCTTTGAGACAGAGAGAGACAGAGCATGAACGGGGGGGTGGGGGGCAGCGAGAGAGGGAGACACAGAATCTGAAACAGGCTCCAGGCTCTGAGCGGTCAGCACAGAGCCCGATGCGGGGCTTGAACTCACAGACCGTGAGATCATGACCTGAGCCGAAGTCGGACGCTTAGCCGACCAAGCCACCCAGGCGCCCCAAGGCCACCCATTCTTAAACACACATGTTGTCCAGTTCAGACCTCATTCACACCTCCTTTTGTTTCCCTGTACCCTTTCCTTTGGCACAGTCACATGTTCTTACAGCTCTAGTGGACACATTCACACTATAGTCTGTGAGAATGGGGTCCCCTGGAGGTAGGCCCTGCCCCGCCTGCCCAGTCCCAGCCATTCTGCATCCCTTGGAATCCTAACATATCTGGGACATTTGCTTAGAATCCAATGGTGGAAAGGCATAGGGATGATGTGGTGAGGTGCGGCATGGCATATGGAATTGGGCACATGCATTTTAAGTGAAGGTGAGTGGGATGGTCATGTAGGAGGGGATGGGAAGATTTTACAGGTGTGTTTAAGATACCCACCATATTTGATAATTTTTCTTGACTGTATGCGTGATTAGAGATTTACAGTTTTATGTTGGGTTCATCTGGCCTAGATGAAATGTACTTTTTATTGACTCATTATCCATCTACATGAATTTTGTTGACTTGTGTGGAACAATCTAGCTGTATTATTGGGGACCATGCTTGTTCATCATAGCACACTCTGAAGGCTGCACTGTTGAGAGCAGAATAAGAGACATCATATAGGTAGGTGGACCTGCTGAGTCTGCAAAGTATGCTTTCAGGGAATGGGCTGTTGTAGTGTAGAAATGCCGGGAAGATGGTAGATTGGTGCTTTGCAAAATCATTCAGATAAAGCAGATTTCAGGCATGCCTGAAATTTGTATGTAAAGTTCCCTTGAAATCTAAAAATTCTGTTCTAGTTGGCTGAAACACAGAAACAACATAAAATAAATGCTGGAGATTTAATTAAGTTAATAAAATCAGTTTTTTTATGTGTCTGGCATGTGGAAGGAGTCACATCACTTTAGACCCGGTCTTCTCAATTTTGACACCATTTCCATTTTAGGCCAGATAATTCTTTTTTTTTTTTTTTTTTTTTTTTTTAACGTTTGTTTATTTTTGAGACAGAGAGAGACACAGCATGAACGGGGAGGGGCAGAGAGAGAGGGAGACACAGAATCGGAAGCAGGCTCCAGGCTCCGAGCCATCAGCCCAGAGCCTGACGCGGGGCTCGAACTCGCGGACCGCGAGATCACGACCTGAGCCGAAGTCAGATGCTTAACCGACTGAGCCACCCAGGCGCCCCAGGCCAGATAATTCTTTATTGTTGGGGGCTGCCCCATGCATTGCAGGATGTTTAGCAGCATCCCTGGCCTCTGCCCACTGGATGCCAGCAGTTCCTCCACTCAGTTGTGACAAGCAAAAATGTCTCCAGACACTGACAAATGTTAGTCCCTTCCCCAGGGGAAGGCCTGGAGAGGCAGGAGGAATGCTAAGTCCCCTCCAGGTGAGAAGCACTGTTCTAGATGCTTTGCTGTTCATGTGCTCACCTTGGGTGCTTTGCTGTTTTGTACTTGCTACTTTGCTGTGTTGTGAGGCACAGACTAGTGATAGCAATAGTTATATGTTGGAAAACTTAGCCAGCTTCATCTATACTGCTTATCTAAAGCATTCACTAAAGCAGACATGTTCCAAAGGATTCAGTGTTTCCAAGATTTTAATTTGTGGAATAGAGTCTGTTACCAGGCTGATCACAAGAAGACATGATCATCATATTCCAAACATATTATTTTCTGTAGTTAGCTCTGATACTCAGCACAAGGTTTGGTTTCACATTGCATTATACTTGGTTTTATGAATATACTTCTGCATGGTGATATGCATGTGTAATTGTGTAATGTGCAGTGTATAATAAAGACTGATTTATTTAATAACACAAGAGATTGTTACAGGTGAATTTGCATTTGTCACATGCATGTTGGTTCCAGTTCTTTTGTAGAGTAAAAGCATTTAACTTATTGCTTCCTACACTTAACGGTTCTATGAGTTTGTATATTTTGGCTATAGGCATAAAAAATGTTTAGGTGGTTTAAATGATAGAGACATTTATTGTATCACAAAGCAAAATGTTTAGTGGTCAGGCTTCATTAATACAATGGCTCAAGTAATGTCCTCCAGGTCCAGGTTCCTTTCATTTTCCACTTACCTTTCTAAGTACATTGCCTTCATTGACTTTTTTTTTTTTTTTTTAAAGATGGGGCTTGAACCGTTGACTCTGAGATCAAGACCTGAGCTTAGATCAAGAGTCTGATGTTTAGCCGACTGAGCCACCCAGGCTCCCTCTCCTTTATTCACCTAAGTGTACTTCCACGTGTTGCATGCAGACAGACAGTAATGTCCAAAGACAGAAAAAGGACCATCTCCATCTCATGTCCCTTTTTAAGACCTTCCCCAAAGCCTCTAGCAAACTTTCCTTCATGTTTGTTGGCCAGAATTCTATTGCATACTTTTGTCTCAGTCAATACCTGTCAAGATATATGGGGTACATAGGCCATATTGGCTTAAAGTGGGACCCCTGAGAAAAGTGGGTGGGCAGGAAAGGAGAGTGCCTCCCACCGAGGTATGTCGGGAGTGGTGCCTCTGAGCACCATGTCCTAATTCAAGAAATACAGCTAGGTTGTGGGGTTCCTGTTCTACAGAAGAGTGATGTTCTTTCTTGCCTTAATAAACAAAGTTTTCATATTTTTCTATCTTTGTATGAGCTCTTGATTATAAACATTAAAGTTACGTAGGAGTATAAATGCCAATTTTAGGTACAGCGTGGAGAATCCCACAAACAAGGACAAGATAGCAGCAGTGAGTAACAAAGTAGGGAAGTGATTAAGACAGTGGTTGCAGATGTTCATAGGAAGTAAAGAATATCCCGCGTTAGCACAGGTTAGAACAATTATTACCTGAAGGGTGGCATCAGCCTTTGAAGTTCAGAGTCTATACATGTTGACATAGGTTTAAAAGTGGCTTATGTTGTCATGGGGAAGACCAGCCTTGGGTACTCATCCGAACTACATAGAAAAAGGAAGTGGAGGTTCCTCAAAAAATTAAAAATAGACCTACCCTATGACCCAGCAATAGCACTGCTAGGAATTTATCCAAGGGATACAGGAGTGCTGATGCATAGGGGCACTTGTACCCCAATGTTTATAGCAGCACTTTCAACAATAGCCAGATTATGGAAAGAGCCTAAATGTCCATCAACTGATGAATGGATAAAGAAGATGTGGTTTATATACACAATGGAATACTACGTGGCAATGAGAAAGAATGAATTATGGCCTTTTGTAACAACACAGATGGAACTGGAGAGTGTTATGAAATAAATCATACAGGGAAAGATACCATATGGTTTCACTCTTATGTGGATCCTGAGAAACTTAACAGAAGACCATGGGGGAGGGGAAGGAAAAAAAAAAAGTTAGAGAGGAAGAGTGCCAAACCATAAGAGACTCTTTAAAACTGAGAATAAACTGAGGGTAGCTGGGAGATGAGAGGGAGGGGAGGATGGGTGATGGTCATTGAGGAGGGCACCTGTTGGGATGAGCACTGGGTGTTGTATGGAAACCAACTTGACAATAAATTTCATATTTAAAAAAAAAGGAAGTGGAAAAGAGAGACAGAGGCTTCATGTGTAACTTTTTAATGCCAAGTGACCCTTCTTGCTAGCATATTGGACCCCAGCAATAGCCTGGAATTTTGTCCAGAGTCCTTTCTCTTAAGGAGAAGCAAGGGAAAGAGGAAGAGAGGGAGGTAGACAGGTGGGTATGTGCTTTTGTTTCTTTAAGGACACTTTTAGCCCAAGCAAGGGGCATGTAGAGGATGATCTAGCCTCAAGCATATTGACTTCATCCAGATGGTTCCAGTTTAGGGATGTGGAACTCAGGGGTTCTTTTTTCCAGGAGACTCTCACATTGGAAAATTTGGGGAAGGAAATGCCATGCAGATTTAAACATGATCAGTGTTTGGGATGTGATGCTCCTCTTCATTTACCTGACTCTCATTGCCTGGTGCCAGCTTCTGGTCCATGTCTGCTGAGGGCATGTGAAAAGACAGGGCTGCGCTCAAGAAGATAAAAAGTAAAGCACCAGGCAGCAAACCGTGCTTCAGTCCAGGAAGCCTCACAATGTTCAGAAATCTGTAGTAAGAATCACGTACCTAAAAGGAGTGGGTATGTAGGCCTGCAAGTACTCAGAAAAGAAAAAACTAGGAAACAGAGGTTGGGGTGGTGGTCCAAGACTTGTATTCCCTGACCTTTTGTGTTTTGTCTGTGATTTGTCCTCAGCCTTATTTGAGAATTCCATGGCCGGAAACCTCAGTTCTTCCACCATAATTGCTGATTGTTTTTAATAAATTGGCTCCTACTACGTGATATTAGATTTCAAAATTCCATTGGTAAATATTGTTATCAAAACAGACAATAATGTGAATATCACCCTACAGCTCAGTCATGGTTCGTATATTATGTTGCTAACCTAGAATGTGATTTGGGAGCTGTAATGTGCACTAAATTGTATATATTTTTTCATTTTCCCCCAAATTGTCCTAAAAAGAAGAGCCCTCCATTCCTCTGGCAAGACTTAAAGTATTTGAAAATATTATTTTAGTTTCAGATAAATCAGGATCTATTTCATTTTTTGTGTAAGATTTCCAAAGAAGGAGATCTGTAAGCATTAGCGACCTATTGTACGCCCTCCCAGAGTAAGCTAGTTCTTAAATAATAGAAATTGGACTAGCATGCCCCCTCCTTTTTTTTAGTAATGGAACGGATGATAAATGGATTTATATTTTTATTTGTAGTTCATGAGAAAATAGTTATGAACCTATTCTTCAGCCTCTGTTGGGAAGTCAGAAATTTGGGGTAATTTGGTTCTATCAGGCCCAGTTCTGTTGGCTCTAGTTCTCTGACCTGACAAGTTCATCATGCCTTGGCAGGAGCCACTTTTTGATGACATTTTCTGTAAGGCACTGTAGTCATCTTGAGTGAGGTGCCATGATAGTCTCACTTTGAACTCTCTGAGGTGCTTCTAGGTTGGCTCAGGTTAGACCTCAACTCCTTAGACCTCAGCTCCTAGTCACAGTGTGTTTTCAGTTGACTCACATCTCTCTCTGGGTGACAACAGTCCGTGTCATTATCATACTACATCAGCATTTTCTCAGACTCGGCCTCCCAGTTATACTGTGCTTTGGCGGAAACCTCTAAGGCATGGTCAACACTTACTCTCATTCCCACATCTTGGTCTGTGTCTGGTGTGGTGTTTGTCCCTTGGAATTCAGGTGGACCTTCGTAGGTGGTTGTAGGCAAACGTCAAGGAGCCCTGAATGCCTTCCTCACTCCGCTCTACTCTCAGACTCTTTCCAGGCAGATGGGTGCTGTGGTTGGTTCTAGAGAACTGGCATCTCTGTGTGCTGCTGCCTCCATCTGGATGGTTTTGTTTTAGTGGAGGAGGTCGCTTGGTGCCAAAACATCGGATTGTCCTCAAGTTCACTTGTTCAAGGTCCTCACGGGTTCAGGGATGTTTCTGAATTTATGGGTGTGGGGTGGGAAGGCCTCTGGCAGAGCCAGTCTATGAATAACTGATAGAACCTGAAATTTAGACATTTATCTTGCTGGCCTGACCTTTCTGGTGACAGCGGAGGCATTTTCTTTTCATGCTTCATCAAACTCACTCTTCATCTATTTGTCCAGAAATGTTCCTGATCTTGATCTAATCACTGAAAGCCACGCAATTTTTTTGTCCTCCTGTGAGTCCATATTTACATTAATTCTCATTGTGAAATTGCATTGTAAACTGATCTAACACCCTAAGTACCATCAATGAAGGGGGGGCGGTGCATGCCAATCCACAATCTTACAGGGTGCTGACATAATTCAGCCAGTTATCCGTGTACACATCAGCTGTTGGCACTAAAATTTAGGTGCTTTGTGCATGGATGTGAAGAGAGTAACACCTTAGAGATGTTTCTGAGGGATGTTCTGTTGGATGATTGGGAATTCACCTTCAGGAAGGTGGTTTCAGTAGAGATAGTTGCCTCTTTGCCTGCTGAGGAGGATCCAGATTTAGCCCTGTGGCTTTGGTATGATTTAGTGCCATCTGTTGCACTTTTGCTCCAAGTCCAGACTAAGGAGATGGGGACACAGTGTTTTCTTAAGAAGTTAATTGCCAGTGGAGGGGTAGGGAGAAGGAACTTGGGAGTGACTTTCCCAGAGAAGGGAAATGTTGGAGACTGAAATTGGAAAATTACTATCTTCATATTCCAGGAGCCTGTTCGTTGGCCTTGTGAGCTGAGAACTGTGAGGATGGTATCTGGCTTCTGTGTGCTGGAGCCTGTGGTGGTGGGGAGTGGGTAGGGGGATGGTGTGGCCCTTCCTTAGGTGTGCTGGGACAGGGTGGTGGTATCGGGCCCCATGCTTGACTGCATGCATGTAGGCCTGGTCGGAGCTAACTGTGAGCTCTAGAGCTGCAGGCCAGACTGCATGCTCTCTGAGCCCCTGGGACGTGGGGGGGCTACACTCCTCGGGGAACCTGGAGGAGGGTTCTCGGTCAAGCTCCCAGAGAAGACCAAGATGCTGAAGCTGAGGCTTTGAAGATCATTAGGAGCGGGGTAGCATGAGAGTCCAAGCATGGACATAGGCCTGGGCAGGAAACAGGGTGATAGGGTGGGGTTGGGAGAGTTTAGAAATCCTAGAGCATGAAAGACAAGGTGAAAGTGGGAAACGAAGCAGTTTGAGGCCAGTTCATGGAGAACTTTCTGTAAAGGACTGAGGAGCATTGACTTGGTCCTTTGGAAATGGAGCACCTTGGAAAGGTTCTAAATGGGGAGTGACTTTATTTTTTCAACAGTTTTATTGAGATAATATTCATATATAGTTCACCCACTTAAAGTGTACAATTCAGTGACTTTTAGTATGTTCAGTATGTTCCCACAATGGATTTTAGAACACTCCCATCACCACAAAACTCAGTACCCCTTAGCTGTCACTCCCCATTCCCTCCATCTCCAGCCTCAGGCAAACAGCACATTTACTTTTTGCGTCTACAGATTTGCCTGCTCTGGACAATTCATGTAAGTGGAATCATGCAATATATGGCCTTCGGTGCCTTTTTTTTTTTTTTCCACTTAGCATAATGTTTTCAGTGTTCAGCCACATTGTAGGATGTATCACTAGTTTAGTCCTTTTATTTCCAAATCATACTCTGTTGGATGGCCATACCAAATTTTACCCGTTCATCAGGTGATGGACATTTGTGTTGCCTCCACTTGCTGGGTATCATGAATAATGCTGCTAGGGAGTGCTATATGCAGGCTATTGAACTGTCATTTTGACTACATCTCTTGCTGAGTACAGAAAAGGTGTGAAGGGGACAAGATGAGGCAGGGAATATCGCTAGGTAGTTACAGAAGTCTCTAAGTCTTTTCCACACTTCTTTAGGTGTGGAATCTTGGGTTTTAGCTAAAATCCCATGCAGAACCAGAGTTTAGAAAACAGATTAAAGGGAGCTACCCTTGACAGTGGTGTGGAGACCTAGAATCCCTTGCCTTCAGCATCTCCCTTCTGTGGGGCTGATGGTGGTGGTGGTAGTAGTTGCTTTTTGAAAAGTTACAAAAGTTGGTCATATTGGTCAAAGAGGGGTTCCCATGGGCAGTGTGACTGGCTGGAGGAGAAGGAAGAAGCCAAGAGCCAAAAGAAATGAAATGGAGAGTTTGGGAGAATCAGAGCCTAGGTGCTGATGGCTGAGAGTGGCATACCGAGTTTTACTCTTCTGAAGGTGAGAATTCTGGGTAGGGGGTAGCTATTGGAATAAGGAGCCCTGGGAACTACGAGGTTGGGAAGCTGGGTGGACCTTGATTAGAAATAGTGTTGCCCAGGGTGATAGTGAGGCCTGGGCCAGAGACTGTGATGGGGGCTCTGTCTGGAGGTCAGAAGAAGAAGGATAGAAGGTGGTGTGGCCCCAGCTTATAAACTCCGCCCTTCCTGGGGTGGAGTGAATACATTGGGGACAACCTGGGGAGGAAGGGAAGCAGGGAGAGGCAGGCCTCCTAGTGGGTAGTGGGCAGGAGGGTAAGGTGGAGTGGAAGTTCTTCCCTGGGGGGCCTTCGGAGGAAGCATTATCCACATGGGACAGGTGGCCTAAGGTAAGGCAGAGGGGAGGCTACTGTAGAAGAGGGGCCTGTGTATACCATGGAATGGAGTTCCTGGATGAGAGATGGGGCCGCAGGAAAGAAAGCCAGAGCTTCGAACAGAGTGTGTGTTTATGTGTTTACAAGGGGTGGAGGGGGAGAGGCCTGGAGGGGTTTCGATTTGGTGAAAGCCATTGACTCAGAGTCTCATGAGCCCCTAGTAGCCCCCTGCCTCCCTGTCTGGCATAGACCACTTAGTGAGTAGTAGCAACCCCTCAACTATAAGGCTGGTGGGATAAAGTGGCTGAAAGGTCCCAGGGAGGTGTGGGAAGATGGAAGGCAGTCACAGTGGGGTGGATGGCTTTTGGTCAGTGGGGGTGGGAGTCACTTCTTCCCTCCATAACCTCCATTAGCCCCTCTCCAAATTGGCTCACTGCGATCTAATTGAAGACGGTGCTCCTCTACATCCTCAGATTAAGATAAGCCCTTTAGCCCGGTGTGTCTCAAAGTTAAGGTGCACATGAACCCCCGGAGGGTCTGTTCCAACACAGACTCTGATACTGCAGGTCTGGATGGGACCAGAGAGTCTGTCTTTCCGTCTAACTCCTAGGAAATGCTTGGAGCATCTTGGAGCGGCCGGGGAAGCTGGGTGGACCCATCTCCAAACAGGTTGTTGTCGCTCAGCCTCTTTTCTTTTGGTGTCTGGATGTGGGAATTTAGAAAGTAGAGGGAAGCAGAATAACCAAAGGTTGTCTTTTTAGGACTTTATCGGCATAAGAAACTTGACAACAGCACCTGATTAGGATGCAATAGGTCTTCCTCCTAGTGCAGAGTGGGGCTGATGCGTTAGGAGAAGCACTTATACTGTTCCCTGGGTCTGTTTAGTAATATGTGTATTTTGAGGCAGGGGAATCAAAACAGTAGGACCACTAGATGAGCAATGCTTCTATTCTCTGATTTCATTGTTAGCAAATTTCCTCTCAGGAGGGGATACTCCTGATAGCATCCTGAAAAATGAGTTGTGCCCAGTTACAAGTTTATCTTGAAGCGGGGTGGAGCAGCTTTCATTTGTACCGAAACTATAGCTGATGCTTAGTACAAATATGTTTTCTCCCACACAAATGGCATTCATGAGCATTTTAGTGGTGGTTTGCTAACATTTCTTTATAGAGGTAAATAGTAATGATAGCAATCATCAGATTTCAGAGAAAGTTTGCCTACTACAGTTCTGGTTTCTAGTGTGTTTTCTGCATGTGGACGCTGAGACTAAGTAAGCAAGCCCCGCCACGTTGCAGGGGCATTCGGAGCTGAAGTTGCAGTCGAATCCTTGGGAGTGTCAGAATAATACTATTGAAGAGCACTTCCTTTTCTCTGATAGGCTGTATCCTTGAGAACTGTAAGTTTGTGACCAGGAGTTTTTTCCTCTGTAGATATTCTCTTTGGAGGCAAGTCAGATTGTTGGAACTGTTTGGGCAAAGGAGTGACTAAAGATGAAGTGTCGTCACTCTTGTGTTCTAAAAAAATTATTACACAATATTTGATAGCTGGAAGAGAATGTATATAAAACACATGTGTGTACATTGAGATGAACACCCAAGGATCTGCCTCCTAGCTTAAGAGTAGAGCATGTGCCCTACGCAGGGAGCCTTCCTGTTTCCATCCTTCACCACTGTCTCCCACCTCACCTGCCTGGCTATGACCACTGTACCACATCCTGTGGCAGTCAGCTCTGTTCCTCTCTTTCAAAATGGCTTTAGGCACATGTGTATCACTAAGCGGCAGTGTGTGGCTTTCTTGTTTAAGGATAAAGAGATGAGAATTGTAGCTTCTGATGACTGCAGTCACAGGCTTTTTTATAGCAACACCTCAAATCAGGTGAATCAATTTGTACAGAATGTCCCATACTTTATTTAAAGAATCCCTTTTATAGTAGAGTTTTAGGTTGCCCCACAGTTTTAACTATTGTAAAAACCAGTGCAGTGAACATATTTTTGCATGTTATCTTTGTGTACTAAGCCACTTGTTTTCCACAAGATGGATCTGAAGAGGTGGAATTACTGGGTCATACTGTGCTTATTAGTGCTTTGAAATGGGCATTGCCAACTTTTGCCCCAAAGGCCCAAATTTACAGTCTCCATCACCAATAATATATAATGTTCTTTTCCAAAAACTCTTTCATAGGCTGAGTATTATCATTGTTTAATCCTTGGCAACTTGATGAATAATCATATATTGTATCTTACTGTTTTTATTTGCGTCAACTTAATTGCTAGTGAAGTTGGACATCTTTTTCATAAACTTATTACGTGTTTGCATTTCTTCACACTTAAAAAAATGTGAGTCTGGATTTTTGGATCCTGATAAGTTTGATTAATTTCTCATTTGCATTTTTTAATTCACTAGCTAGTTCTGGAACTTATATAACTCACTTTATTGGTTACATTACTTAACACAGTTTCCATTATTACTCTCTCAAGAGGCTCCAATTCTATGAGTAATTTATTTACACTTTTTTTTTTCTTTTAAGGATAGGAATGGCTGTAATACTTTCTGAATACTGGCATGTTTGCAGACATCCTGGTCAATAGGGAATATTTGGGTCACTGTCTTTTACCCTCAGACCCTGCAGGCATTGTCCTGATGCTTGGTTGGCTTTCTTCTTTCCCTTTGTCCACTCGTCTTTCATCATGCAGTCAGTCTTTCATTGCTCCAACACGCTGTTTGTTAGTTGTTCCTGTGTCCTGATTCCCTGGTGGCATTTAGTGGCATGGAAGAGAAGATTGTGCCCTCTGGATTTCTTTTAAATTTCTCTGATGGTTGGTTCTCCTAGGACATGCTTGAGCCTTTCCATAGCTGAGGTTGTCCTCTGGTGATGGCTTTGCTTATTGTTTTTTCTGTATTTGCTGTGATCTCTTCTTTTACAAATTTTGTCCTGCAGCTGACTTCTAAGTTTCTGCTTTTTCTTATTGTCTCTTCTCTCGATATTGGAAGGATTATATGACTTCATTTTCCTGAATCATTAACTTTTTTTGTGTGGTATTGGATCTGTTACTATAGCCACTATATGAGTTTTCTTTCTTAAACAAATTTTAAATTGTTTATTAAAGTAATTATGTGCATACACTCAGATCAATGGAACAGAATAGAGAACCCAGAAATGGACCCACAAACGTATGGCCAACTAATCTTTGACAAAGCAGGAAAGAATATCCAATGGAATAAAGACAGTCTCTTCAGCAAGTGGGGCTGGGAAAACTGGACAGCGGCATGCAGAGGAATGAACCTGGACGACTTTCTTATACCAGACACAAAAATAAACTCAAAATGGATGCAAGACCTCAATGTAAGACAGGAAGCCATCAAAATCCTTGAGGAGAAAGCAGGCAAAAACCTCTTTGATCTTGCCTGCAGCAACTTCTTACTCAGCACGTCTCCAGAGTCAAGGGAAACAAAAGCAAAAATGAACTACTGGGACCTCATCAAAATAAAAAGCTTCTGCACAGCGAAGGAAACAATCAGCAAAACTAAAAGGCAACCGACAGAATGGGAGAAGATATTTGGAAACGACATAGCAGATAAAGAGTTAGTATCCAAAATCTATAAAGAACTTATCAAACTCAACAGCCAAAAAATAAATAATCCAGTGAAGAAATGGGCAAAAGACATGAAAAGACACTTCTCCAAAGAAGACATCCAGATGGCCAACTGACACATGAATAAATGCTCAACATCATCATCATCAGGGAAATACAAATCAAAACCACAATGAGATACCACCTCACACCTGTCAGATGGCTAACATTAACAACTCAGGAAACAACAGATGTTGGCAAGGATGCAGAGAAAGAGGATCTCTTTTGCATTGTTGGTGGGAATGCAAGCTGGTGTAGCCACCCTGGAAAACAGTATGGAGATTCCTCAAAAAACTAAAAATAGAACCATCCTATGACCCAGCAATTGTACTGCTAGGTATTTACCCATGGGATACAGGTGTGCTGTTTTGAAGGGACATATGCACCCCAATGTTTATAGCAGCACTATCAGCAATAGCCAAAGCATGGAAAGAGCCCAAATACCCATCAATGGATGAATGGATAAAGAAGATGTGGTATATATATACAATGGAGTATTACTTAGCAATCAAAAAGAATGAAATCTTGCCATTTGCTACTATGTGGATGGAACTAGAGGGTATTAGGCTAACTAAAATTAGAGAAAGACAAAAATCATGTGACTTCACTCATATGAGGCCTTTAAGAGACAAAACACAGGTGCCTGGGTGGCTCAGTTGAGCGTCCAGCTTCGACGTGGGTCATGATCTCACAGTTCGTGGGTTCAAGCCCCGCATGGGGCTCTGTGCTGGCAGATCAGAGCCTGGAACCTGCTTCGGATTCTGTGTCTCTCTCTCTCTTTTCCCCTCCCCTGCTCATGCTCTGTCTCTCTCCCAAAAATAAATAAACATTTTAAAAAAAAATTTAGAAAGACAAAACAGATGAACATAAGGGAAACAAAAATAAGATAAAAACAGGGAGGGGGACAAAACATAAGAGACTCTTAAATATGGAGAACAAACGGGGTTACTGGAGGGATTGTGGGAGGGGGAATGGGCTAAATGGGTAAGGGGCATTAAGGAATCTACTCCTGAAGTCATTGTTGCACTATATGCTAACTAATTTGGATGTAAAATAAAATAAAATAATTATGTGCATAATTAAAAATCAGGTAATAACTCCCTTTGCCTGCTTTTCCTCATCCACCCAAATGAGCAGCTTTAGCATATTTTAAGCTATTTCCTTTGGTACTTTCTTCTCTATCCCTAAACAATAACCTTTTACTGTTTCTTAATATATTAAAGTCTGGCATTATTTCATGCTACTTAGCACTGTTCACCTCCTACCCTCTCCATCTCTCTAGTATTATATAATTATTAATTTATTCTTGATATATTTTTAGGTTTATTTCTTTATTTTTGAGAGAGAGAGAGAGAGAGAGACAGAATCCCAAGCCGGCTCTACTCTGTCAGCGCAGAGCTCATTGGAGGGCTCGAATCCACGAACCCTGAGATCACAACCTGAGCTGAAACCAATAGTCCGACAATTAACCAACTCAGCCATCCGGGAACCCCTGATAACATTTTTTTTTTAATTTTTTTTTTTTCTTCAACGTTTTTGTTTATTTTTGGGACAGAGAGAGACAGAGCATGAACGGGGGAGGGGCAGAGAGAGAGGGAGACACAGAATCGGAAACAGGCTCCAGGCTCCGAGCCATCAGCCCAGAGCCTGACGCGGGGCTCGAACTCACGGACTGCGAGATCATGACCTGGCTGAAGTCGGACGCTTAACCGACTGCGCCACCCAGGCGCCCCGATAACATTATTTTTAATTAAATTAATAAATTGTGTTTACACTGTCATGACTCTGTAACTGTTAGTTACCACAGAGTCAAACTGTATTTTAGGGTTTTTTTTTTTTTTTCTTTTCAGCCTTTTGCTTTTCTGGGAGTATGAACTTGTCTTTCTCTTCTTGAAATTTTACTGAAAGTACTGTATTTACTCCTTCTCCCAAACTGCTGTTTGCCAGGCATCCCCTCTGTGAGAACCCACCTCTGAAACCCTCACCCTGCTCCCCATGGATGGGTCACTCGCCAGGCTGCCAATCCCTCATCTTGCCTAAGCCTGGCCATGATTTCTCTCCCAGAGAATGTCCACTGTTTCTTTGGGTCCAATGTCTTCCTCTTTTCTGGATTATTGTTATTTTGTACAGTAATTCTTCATTGTTCCCAATCTGCTTCATTGGCATTTGTACAACATATAGACCAAGTGGGGCAGAGAAAATGTCCCACTCCCCCTTTTTAAAGACTTGCAAATTGAAGAAACATTTTGAATCATTTAAAGAACACTATTGATTTGAAATGCTTGTGAACAGTTTTCTGTTACCAATTATGCCCTGGAATAGTAAGACTGAAATTGCTTTAGTGTCTCCTTAAACTTTGCTACAGTTCATGATTATGAACCAGACATGTGCCAACAGCGTGATAGATGTTGACTTCATTCTCAAGTAGATATTGACCAAAGAGTTGCCTGTTATTTCTGCCCTCACATAGCTTATGGCCTAAAAAACAATAAATGCACATAGGCACGGAGGAGGAAAGAACCCATTTGCTTGGTGTGTGGAGTAGAAGACGGCCAGCCTCTGGACTCCCAAATGCTGTGGGTTGTTCCTTCACTTATGGTGGAGGAGAAGTGCTTACTTCTTTTCCGTAACTCTTGAAATTTTAAAATTAGCCACCATCTAAGGAAAAGCCCAGGTCACTGATATAATGAAAAGTTGAGGATTGTTAGAAGTGCAGTGATACCCTGTTCTCCAGTAGAGTTAGGCAATGGACTGCAACATAATAAAAACCTTGGCTACTAGAATATGGAGTGTGCCATGTAGATGGGTGATCAGTGTTCACAACATCAGTATATGTAATAAAATGTCACAGGATTACACTCCTGACTTGCTCAGTTGTCCCTTCACGTGTCTGCATCATTTAGGGCTGTGAGTGGGGTTGGAATCCTAAGTATTGCCACTGCCTTCCAGTGTCCAAGCGTGTAAACCAGTGTAGGATACTGGTTAGTAGGGGGCCAGGTAACAAGTTACACATAGCGAATTATCACGTTAGAACATGGCTTATTTTGAAGAATTGAAATGTTTCAGGTTTGGGTCTTCCTAGAGTAAGAGGATTTAGATAAAGGTAGTTAATTTGGGAGGTCTTCCAGGAAGCATAGTGAGACAGGACAGAGAAAAGCCTATTAAGGCTGTGTTGATGATCCCTGGGACCCTCTGGGGGACTATGTAGAACATATTTCAGAGTTGGCATGATGGGTGAGGAAGCTGAGGTTTTGAACCCTTCAAGTCTCATTTCTTGGTGACTGAGCTCACTCCTAGAGGTGTTGACTTCCTGATTATTCTGGCCTGCCCTGCACTCAGGCCTCACCCCTGCCCATGGCCAGGGGGTGTCCTGAGGCAGAGAGTTGCAGGTCGGAAGTCATGCGCTTACAGGCCGTTGCCCGCTGACACTGCAGTGACCTCTGCACTGGGGGACACGGCGGGCCCTGGTAGCATCTGCTGCAGGGGACTAACTTGGAGATCTGAGGGCAGCTGCACCGATAGAGAAACACATGCCTGGGCTGACCTTGAAGCCCTTGGTACATCCCACAGTGGCCTAAAATAAGCCCCACTGGGGCCTAAAGTGTGTGCCTGCGTGGTGAGAGAGTACACCGAAGGAGACTTAGTGAGGTAGAAATAATAGGAAAGACCACTGAACACCCCCATCCTCAACCCTCCGTCATTTTTGCATGCCTAAGAGGGTTTTTGTAAACAATGGGGAATTAGAAAATAAAATTAGCTTGCACGATTTCAGATGGGAACAGATGCCTGCCTGCTTGCTTTTTTTTTTAATTCCCACAAAAACCTCAAGCAGAGTTAATAATGTATGAAAATTAGGTACCATGTGTGTACTTTGCTTCGTAATGTTTTTATTAAGCAGCCCGTTGATTTAAAAATAACACGACAGTTGACATAATGGCAGACGCCGTGGTGTATATGGAAACATCCTCTTCGAATGTTCTGTCAGGTTTTCCATTACAGAAGGAATTTTTTTTAAAAAAAGCTTTCAGAATTATCACATAATACTAAATTATATCAAATTACAATTTGATAAAACAAATTGCCCAACTACAAATTCCAGTTCCTTTTTTGAAAATGGCCTGGTCAATTAGAGACAGTCTGTAGAAGTTTTACAGATTGTTTAAAATTCCACAGTAGATTCACACTTCTTTCTTCTCAAATTTTTATCCATATCATTTGCTGGTTGGAATTTGCCTTCTCTTCTTTCCCCGTCGCACCCTCTGCCACTCTCGCCTGTAAGCAGTAAAAAGAAACAAGGAGAAGCCGAGGGATTTCCAGTCCCTGTTCTGAAGGCAAAGCGAGTCTATACTAAGTTGATCTGCAGTGTTGCACTAGTAGGTGAAGTATCCCCTCCCAGAGTGCCATTCCCTGAAGAATCCACTTCTAAAGGTGTCCCAGTCCATTCTGGAAGGGTAGCCGACGGCTCCAATCACTGTGCTAGCCCCTTTGGGCTCTACTGCATCTCCACGGTAGTAATGCAAGGTTGCCTCCCGGTTTATGTGGTCTAGGAAAGCACATTGAGTCACAGGGAAGTCCAGTAATTCAGCCTAACCCTCAGGAGGTTCACTGCTGATTGAATATTTCTGTATTCTACAGTGCTTTACTTATACATTACCTTGGAATTATTAATCAACAAAGCTTATATCTAGTGTCAGCTTGTTCTGTTTATCTGCAGGGTGAGTGAAGATCACACAGGCAGTTTAAATGACTTGACAGAGTCAGGACATTTTTTACTAGCAGTGGGAGTTGCTGGACACTTAGGAAAGAGCATTGTGGAAAGTTCTAAAACTATTGAAATGAGTTAAGGGGGCTGATTGGTTTGGGGCATTTTTTCCTTTAACTCATGTCCTTACTTCTAAGGGAGCCTGGCTGGGCATGTCCTTCCTTTGCAGCATTCTGTGATGACCCAGTTGTGCCTCCTGACACCGACAGGGCCACAGGTGTGGGCCAGCGCCCTCAGAATAATAGGTATTTTAGAAAGTGATTGCAGAGGAGACATTTGATCTTTATAACTTGCACCATAAGACTTTCTTGGAATCTTTGCAAGGGGTTGGTTGGAACAGAACTTTTCCATCTACACTACGGTCTATAAAAATCATAGTAACTGACTTCATGGGGCTTGAGTTTTTCTTTTGTTATTTTCTTCACTCTCTAATTAGATTTTGCTCATATGTGGGACAGAATAGCCTGGCAGGAAATAACGAGCATTAAAATAACTCAAAGATGGGGCCATGGGGGCCGGCTCAGCATTGCCCTAGCAAGAATAGAGACCAGGTTTGCTGCCCTGGACCTGTGGCTAACCCCAGGAGCTCCTGTCCTGGTGAACATTTGCTCCTAAAAGGGGCAGGTCGACTGAAGGCTTGGCCAGGAGTCCAGAGACCTGGTGCTCTTCTTAGCCTGGGAGATGACTGGATGTGGTCTTGGGTTTGCTCTCTCTTGACTGACTTTGACTCTGTAGTGCTCAAAAGCAATCTGGGAATCATATCTCCCCTTGACTTCTTGGAATGCGAAAGGTGGCAAACTGGTTGTCATAATCTAAGGGGTCATTTATTTCCCGAGCATGAAGAAATTTTCAGCTTATGTCCATGGGGCCTTGGAGGAAAGAGATGCTCTCTTCTGTCTAGTGTAGGCTCAAAAAGAAGAAAGGGGAATATGTAAAGTGGTCTTCATGGGACATGTGGGAACTTGTGAGGACATCTATAAGAAGCTGTAGTTTTTCACCGGTAGTACCCCAAACCACGTTGGAAGCAAGTTTAAGACACCATCACTCTAAGAGTAATCCTTCCATCAGGAATTCTTGGGCACCTGTTTTGTTCTGAAATGATTTGTAAAGAAGTCGGTTTTCTAGGACCCCTTCAAACCTGCATCTGGCACCTTGCGGCCTGGCAGGCTTGGATGTTCCCCAGAGAAGCAGGCAGAGGTGACAGCAACAACAGATGTGGATCAGCTCTGCTTACACCCTTCCAGCCCACGTGGGTGTCCCTCACCTGAGCTTCTCCTGGAGTGGGTGGAGTCTAGGGGAGCCTGGAGTCCCACTGCCCACACAGCACTGAGCTCTCAGATTTTCTCATCAGGGTACTCCTGGCAGCTCATTAGTGTCCACAGAAGCCTGAAGTTACCCACTCACTTTGTGTTTTATGACACTGTCACACTGGAAGATTCCACAGTGTGAAATGATCAGTCTTTGAAGATCCCTCCAAAGTGCTGTTTTGTGTGTGAAAGGACAGAGCAGGTAAGAATGATCCCTGTGTGTTTGGTGCTTTCCACATGCCAGCTCGTATGCCCGTGCCACACTGTGTCCTCACTTGTGCCCTGGGCAGGCCGACTGGGCGGATAACCATGTAGCATTTACAGAAAAGCGAATGGAGGTGTGGAGGATTAAGTGGCTGCTCAGAAGTGCCTCCTTTTCACTTTCCAGTAAGCTGCTACCTGCATAAGAGACAGCTGTCTGCCCCAGAAACCAGACTCACTGGTAAGGCTGACACTCAGTGTGTGCTGCTGCGCGGGGGCCTCACACTGTTTCCTTCCCCCCAGATGCTGGGAAAGAGCTGTTCAGGCACAGAGGTAACATGAGCAACAGTTTGAGTGTCCCTTCTCTCTGGGGCTGTCACCTGGTCACTCTTCAAACAACAGGTCCTGTTCATTCATTTCTGCACTCACTCATCCAGGGTTTTGTGTGCCACACCATGCAAGTCACATTACTGTGGCTGTCTTAGCTAGGGGGGACCTTGGGGAACATTTGTTCCTAGGGCTCCCACATACCAGCAGCACCCCAGCCTGCCGTTTGCTCTGTCTGGTCTGTCCCCCAAGTCTCTGGTGATGGTTCCCACCAGCAGTGTGTTGACTCACCTGCCATTCCCGGATGGTGACACTTTGGTTTCTGCTGGTGGGGCACTCTCACCAGAATTCACCCTTCACTCTTTCTTGTATTTTCCTGGGTTGTCCCTGCCCCACCTTGGCCTCTTGCTCTTCAGCCTCTCCTTCTCTTCTGTCCTCTCTGCCTGTTGTTTTCTGGTAGGGTGGTCTGCACTGCCTATGCTTTCCACCTTCATGTGTCTGAAGAATCTTCATTGTTCTTGAAGAATCAATATACAGAGGATGCTGCTGGGCTCTGGAGTTCATGTGGCTTCTTAGCCCTCCTATAGGACACTGACCCGACCCTACCCTCAGCCATGGCTTCCATTGGCCCTCGCTGGCCTGCTTCTGCCAGTTCCTTCCTGACCTCCCTGAACTTGGGGCTTGCTCCCCCCCCCTTGAGACCCACCACCCTCTGGCTACTCTGTGTTCCTTGCTGTGATTCTCCGATACTGACTGCTTGCTTTGGTCGCCCCTCCTGCTCATAGCTGGGCCTCGAGAGCCCCTGTCCTGCCTGCATTCTCTTGATGCTGGCAGCAGACTGTTTCCTGCTCTGTATCTGCCATGTATCAGTGAATGGGCCTGGGGTTAGATTCCTCTCTCTCAGCCTGGCCTGCCTCTCCCACTGCTGTTGACAGGCCACACAGGGTGACATGGTCTTTTCCTGAGGATCAGTGCCAGGGATATCAGAGAACTAACTCTAGACCTTGTTCCTTTGAGCAGTTTTGCAATGGTGGCAGCTCTCAGAATGAGGAAGGGGTGTCTAGAGGTATGCAGAAGCCTCTGGAGAGCTGTGGCAGGGCCGAGCTGGGGGCGCCACTATCCTATAGGTGAGGTCATCTAGCTCCTTCCTCTTTAAGCCATACTCAGGTAGGTTTATAGCTCTAGCAGCTGAAAACAGAGTGTCTCATAAAATGCCCACTGAACTAAATGAGAATATGGGTGTTCAGTAGGTTATGTAACTTGCGTAAGTTTTCACAACATGCAAGTGGCTGAGATGGGACCAGACTCTAGGCCTACAGTTACCAAACTCCACATTGCTTTCAGGGAGCCACATGCCTTCTCTTGCTTAATTGGTGAACTTCATTTAAGGTGTATATTGAGGGGTGTCCGGGTGGCTCAGTTGGTTAAACATCCTATTTGAGCTCAGGTCATGATCTCACGGTTTATGAGTTCGAGCCCTGCATTGGGTTCTGCGCTGACAATGTGTAGAACCTGCTTGGGATTCCCTTCCCTTCTCTTCCCTTCCCTCCCTTTCCCTTCCCTTCCCTCTCTGCCCCTCCCCAACTTGTGCTTTCTTTCTCTCAAAATAAATAAATAACTTAAAAAAAAAGACGGGGGCGCCTGGGTGGCTCATCAGCCATGAGTTCGAGCCCCACATCGGGCTCTGCGCTGCCAGCTCAGAGCCTGGAGCCTGCTTCAGATTCTGTGTCTCCCCCTCTCTCTGCCCTTGCCCCACTCACGCTCTGTCTCTCTCTCTCTCAGAAACAAATAAACATTAAAAAAAAAAAGACATATATTGAGCACTGGCTTAGGAGTCCTGCCCCATTCTAGGTTTGAGGGACACAGAGGCAAACCAAGCAGGCCCCTGGCTTCCTGGGGCTGACTGTCCACCAGGTATATGGTTGGTGATGTCCACTCATGACAAGCCAGTATTCTAAGCACTTGATATGTATGAAGAGTAATATTATAATCCCCATTTTATTTTATTATTATTTTTTTAACGTTTATTTTATTTTTGGGACAGAGAGAGACAGAGCATGAACGGGGGAGGGGCAGAGAGAGAGGGAGACACAGAATCGGAAACAGGCTCCAGGCTCCGAGCCATCAGCCCAGAGCCTGACGCGGGGCTCGAACTCACGGACCGCGAGATCGTGACCTGGCTGAAGTCGGACGCTTAACCGACTGCGCCACCCAGGCGCCCCTATAATCCCCATTTTAAAGCAGAGAAAGCTGGGGGTGCTGTCAATCCTTGGCACTCTGCCTGTAGCATACAGCAGGCCAGTCTGTGATCCTTCTTTGCTCTTATCTTCTTTGCTAGATAATACACAGGGACCTCAAGGCCATCTCTGTGCCAAATTAAAGAGAAACTCGTCCAAATGCAGGTCTAGCTCCTTGGTGGTTTAGCAACAAGCTGCTGCAGGTTTTGCCTGTACATTTCTGTCTTGATGGTTGAAGAATTCAGAAAGCTCAAACACAATAACTCAACATTAATCAGCTGGGAACAAGGCTGGTTGATAAACCTGTGTTTATTAGGGAGAGAAACCTTTCTCTGCACCCCTCCCGCCCCCCGCAGGCCCCTCAGGTCCTGTTGGCTGTGATCTCCATTACTATGCCCATGAGATAGGAGGGTCAGAGATTGTCACTTCTGAAGTGGCAAGTTGCTGGGGTCAGCAGGGAGGGAGGAAGAAGCTGGGAAGACCTGTAGTGCCAGCAACTGATAGTGCTTTGCTTTGCTTTGCTTTGCTCTCCTCTCCTCTCCTCTCCTCTCCTCCCCTCCCCTCCCCTCCCCTCTCCCCTCCCCTCCCCTCCCCTCCCCTCCCCTCCCCTCCCCTCCCCTCCCCTCCTCCTCCCCTCCCCTCCCCCTCCCCTCCCCTCCCCTTTCCAAGTTGGTTTATTTTGAGAGAGAGAGCAAGCAAGCAGTGGGGAGAAGCAGAGAGATTGGGAGAAAGAGAATCCCAAGCAGGCTCTGTGCTGCCATCCTAGAGCCCAGTGTTGGGCTTGATCCTATGAACTGCAAGATCATGACCTGAGCAGAAAACCAAGAGTCAGATGCTTAACAGAGTGAGCCATCCAGGAGCCCTGACAGTGGTTTCTCTGTGGGACATTGATGATAATACCACTGTTATGGGTTGTTCAGAGCAAATGGGATCACACAGGTGGATGTGCCAAGTGGAGGTTCCTAACAGGTGGCTCATACCTGCCTCATTGACATTACATTTGTCCAGATGCTTAAAAAGAAATGTGAATGTCCTTAGGTGGGGTTTGTCCTCTCCAGTGTGGCTGCAGTCTCCACCATGCCCTGTTGTCTCATGCTTTGTTACTTCCCTCTTTTGCTACCTGCCTGGTCCTTCAAGGTATGTAGGTTTGCAAGCCCTACGTTAGTATCTGTGTTCAACTAGTTTATTCTTACATTTTGCTATTTGAGCATGGAAATCTTAACTACAAAGAAAATCCTTTATTTTCTCAGTGGATTTAATCATGAGTTGGGGTGTTTGGGATCTAGATATTCCCATCCCCCCTGCTTCATCCCCCAACGCCCAGCTTGCCAAGATCTACCATGAGAGGTACAGGCTGGCCATAGGACAGTTATCTGGCCCCTGGCAGTGTCTGTGTGCCCAGGGGAAGGTTGGATTTCTCCCCATGACACTAAGGCCTGTGTGGTTTGGACAGTGTTTCCTTTGCATTATGGACACCCTCATCAGTTAATTAAAAAACAAGCAAACAAACAAAAACCCAAAAGTACTCCATTTCAGTGTTTGTGGATCATGTGTTCACAGGGCCTGTACTGGTTTACATTCTCCTTGACATGCATCTCCCTGTGAATTTGAAAGCTGTTGACATTCTACATAATTCCATATGCATTACCAGTTTCTTTTCTGCTTCTTTTTCTTTCTTTCTCATTTGTTTTCTTAAAAAAATCCAACTGCTTTCTTGCCTTGAGATGCAAATTCCAAGTTTTGTCTGCCTTGGATTCCAAGTTTTCTTAGAAAAGGCTTCAATTTATTAGGGTAGTTCACAGTGTTCTCACAGAGAACTTTGAGGCATGGAACCATATGTGGTTGGGTTGTATTAAGATAAATAATGTAAGAGAATCAGCATCACATCATTTATAGAAACTCAGGCTATGCTTGTCACTTAAATAATTATCACACATGATTTACAAGTGTGGTCTGTGGTGGGAGGGGACAGGGTTGGGGTGAAAGGTCAAACCGATGTTTCCACAGTCTCACACTCTTTTGATGGCACCTCTGAGTCAGTGCAGCATCAGATAGGTACTGCAGGTACCCAAGGAACCTCGGAGAAACCTGCTTTAATTGGGAATGATTCCCTGCCACTCTCCCAGAGTTTGGTTTCTCACCAGCATTTAAGAGCAGAAAGTGAAGAACAGGTTGGGACAAATAGGCCTTTGCATGAGATTGAATCTTAGCAGTGGGGGGAGGCTTGGTGTGGTTAAGTCATTGGTGATGTTCACATTTTCTGTATTTATACCTCTGAAGAGGGGAAACATAATGGAGAGAGTCTCTTTTTAAAATAAAAATCATGCTTTCTTAGTGTCTAACTTAGAACATGTTCATGGTTTTCTATGTGTATGTGTATAATTTGTCTATAGATACGCGTATATTATACATACATGTATAAACACATACATAGACACTGATGTAAATGTAAGCTGCTGGCAGCAGAAGGCAACTTATCACAGTTCACTGCAGAACACTGATTTCCAGATGTTTGGATTTCATGAACTAGAAATATAAAAAGATAAAAAAGAAATTGGGGGGGGGGACGTCCAGCATAGAGTGCCAACTCTGTGTTTTCTAAGATCACTAACAAATTTTTTTTGGTGATGGCTATTAGCTAGACTTATCGTGGTGATCAGTTTGCAGTATATACAAATCAAATCATTATGTGTACACCTGAAACTCTTGTAATATTATATGTCAATTATATATAGCACAATAAAAAGTTTTTTTAATTGTCATAAAATACACATAAAATTTACCATCCTAGCTATTTTTAAATATACAGTTCAATAATGGTAAGTACATTCACATTGTGCAATCCAAGATCATTTTGCCAAAAACAAAAAAGGAGCAAGACAGAAGGATACCCATCTACTATCCTCATCATTTCATAAAGAAAAGGAGCATTTTAATTCCAAAAGAGGAATGGGGATGGAAGGCTGTCACCTTAGATACAGGAAATTCCTCCTTTATCTGTGGTAAAATAGTACAGAGAAAAATGCCACCAAGTACATGGTTCAGTAGCTGATACTTTCACAGCAAGACTTGAAGGAAGTTATGTGTTGGTTTACATCCCGGTGCAAGCATTTTACTGGTGGCATGGTCTAAGTGCTGGTAGCAAGCAGTTCACATACTACAACTGGTCAGCAGCCCTGTTCTATACCTGGTGTGTTTTTATAAAAGTAAAAGTTGACAGTTATGGTGTGAACCCATGTGTATTCATTCCACTGTGATTGCATTCTCTCCTCTGTCTCCCCATAGTTAACTATTGTACTGAAATTGGTTTGTATTCACCTAGTTCATACCATATCTGCATAAGCCCATTAGCAATATATAGTGTTGTTTTGTGTAAATGGAATCCTGCTGTATATAACCTTTGAAACTTAATTTGGTTTGCATAACATGATTTTAAAGACTTACCCATTTTGATATATGCAGATTTGCGTTATGGTATTGCTTTATTTGAGTATATATACCACATTACATTTATCTATCCTTATGTCAGTTGACATTTAGGCTGTTTGGGTTTTTGCTGATACAAACAGTAGTGTATTGCTCATTTCTGTGAGCCTTTCCTGTGCACACGAATGAGAATTTTTCCAGAGGAGTTACCTGGGAGGAGAGTTGATGGGTCAAAGGTGAAGTGATGTCTTTATTCACAAAATCTACTTAGCATGTTAACCAACCTCATTGTTTACTAGAGCTTTTCTGGTAAATGGGAAGTGGGAAAGACAGTGTTACAAGTCAACCAATTAATAAATGTGATTTTCTAGACCAAATTGAGAGCAGCTGATTGTTGATTGATCTTAAGGTTTTGCTCAGTCTGTCTGTAATCAAGAGATGATATGGCAGGTTGCTTGTAGTGAGTTTTCGTTGTGTGTTTGGATGTGGGACGTGGATCGGCAGGGGCAAGAAGCCAGCCCTTCATTTAGTTTCCCTCTTTCCATGTGAACTATAAAATGTTTGCAGTCTTTGTCTGGGAGGCAGATGAAACTGGGTGTTGCTGTCTCTCGGGCTTTGTTACAGATGGCTTTTTTGGTCTAAGAAAATCCTGTGGGCTCACACTTGGCCAATGTGCTCTGACAAGTTTCTCAGCAGGCCTTTCTGGAGTGGACTTGCTGTTGCTCAGGGTGTCAGATGATCTAAGTTTCTTTCAACTGTCTAGTCTGTGGTTTCCACTGGAGAAGTGGACCCTGGTTCCTCTGGAGTCGGGTGCCAGAGGCATGTCCCCCAGTCGGCCTGAAGGAAGTCTGAGAGGGCTCCCTGTGGCCAGTGTCCGTGTGTAGCCACCACATGGCCTACTAGGAACACTTGCGGTTTTGGCTATGGATAAGTTCAGTCTCAAAGAATAAATTGAGAATTGAGACGATGTCTAAATGTGCTTAATGTACTTTATTCGGAGCCTTCTCTGTTATCTTCAGCAAATAGTGGAGTGTTTTGATCAGTCTTTAGAAAACAGTAAGTGGGAAGACAGTTTGCTTAGAAAAAGCTGGAGAAACATCAGAGAAAAAAAAAACGGATAAAAGACTTTTATTTATAGGGCTCTTCTCATCTCAGCCTATCAGAGAAGCCTGTTAGCTGACCATTTTCAAATAGCACATGGCAGGATGAGTTATGGGTGGGGAAAGTTCGGAGAGATCACACACGTGACTAATCTGTGTCAACGACTCAGGTGCCTGACTGACTAACGTACATGTTGCTGGCCACTTGGCACATCTGAACCGTTACGGCACACAGGCTTATCAGACAGAAGCACTTTCAGTGGTTGCTACGTGGGAAGTAATCGGTGTTTTTGATATACAGGCACACGTTTACGTTTGTAAAACAAATCTTTTTACTTTTTATAATCAGCTGTCAAAGCTTGAAAAACAACAGCAGAGGAAAGAAAAGACCAGAGCCAAGGGGCCTTCCGAATCAAGCAAAGAAAGAAACGCCCCCCGAAAAGAAGACCGCAGTGCCAGCAGCGGGGCAGAGGGCGACGTGTCTTCTGAGCGGGAGCCGTAGACTTAAGGATGGAACTCAGGTAGGAGCCTCCCCTCCCTGCATAGCTCCATCTTCTGACATTTTGGGCAAATGGTAACAAATTGAGAACAGAATGGCTTTTGAGGCAGAATTCACTTTATGGACATTCATCCATAGCTTCCTGAAATCTGCCGCCTTCCTGGATGGAGAGAAAAGTTGAGGTGCGGGGTTGGGTTGGGGGTACCCATGGGCCTGGAGTGTTCTCCTTCCTCACTTGCCTTTGTCGGCTAACAACTGCCGCTACTGTGAGCATTTCCAGAGTGTTCGCAGATGTGTTTTCCGGACCTGGAGCCTCACCCAAACCGTTCCTGGCCATTGTGCCCTCCTCTCCATTGCTGCTCTCGGCAGCTCCAGCGGGGACCACAGTCACCTGCAGCCGCCTCCTCTCATAGCTGCCTACCCCATCCTTCAGTTCGCTCTGCCTGTCACAGCACCTTGTCACCTCCACACCCAGGAGTGCCTCTCAGCTCACTGTAGTAGTAGTCTCCCTCTCTGCCTGATGGTCAGAGGCATCTAAACCTTGACCTGGCTGTCTGATGGCCCTTTGCTCAAGTTTGTTCCCCCAGTGAGCACGTTATTGAGAGCCTCATACTTGCCGGAGTTCACAAGTTCAGGGAGAAGCAAAGGAATAATTGTAGCATGGTTTGTTGTGGGGGTGGTGGGAATGTGAGGCTCCGCGGAGGGGAGGATGTGTGGAAATGGGCAAACGAGGGGCAAGGTGGGAGCTGCCACAGCCAAGAGAAAAGCAGATGCAAACACTGGTGTGGGGAAGGACAGAGAGTTTTGGAACAGAGGTAGAGAAGAGTGGCTAGAACACTGCGTGCAAGTGGGCAGTGGGGTATCCAGGGAGCTTCTGTAGAATCAGACAAATAGGATTATGGGTCATAAGGGTCTGATGTGCAGTTGGGAAATTTGGGTTTCATCCTGAGGTGGCAGGGAACCTCTTAAGGTTCAAAGATACAAATGACATGATCAGGTGCAAAGTTTAAGGAGATGACTCCAGCAGCCATGGGGAGTGAGGCTGGAACCATCAGGCCAGTTAGTAGGTAGTAGCAGAAATCAAGAGAGGAGCAAGGTCTGGCCATACATTTCAGAGCTTTCAGCTTATACATAGTCTGTGGTTCAAACCATGTCAGCATATGGGTTCATCCTGGAGATGCTGAATGGTGAGAAAGGAGAACATTCTTAAGATGGCTTTCTGCCTTCTCTTTCCTTCTGAAAGGGAAGTCCATTTGTGAAATGACCTTTAGGATGCACACTACTAGACACTGAGATATACTAGAGAGTCTGTAGTGATAATTGGGTGTTGTGGAATTGGCTTGCAAACATAAACAGACCAAAGGAACAGAACAGAGAGCTCAGGAAGGTTATGTTGTTGATCCACTGATGGTTTTTTTTTAATGTTTGTTTAATTTTGAGAGAGAGAGATGAAGCGCAAACAGGGGAGGGGAAGAGAGGAAGAGAGGGAGACAGAGAATCTGAAGCAGGCTCCAGGCTCTGAGCTGTCAGCACAGAACCTGATGCGGGGCTTGAATTCATGAGCCATGAGATCATGACCTGAGCCGAAGTTGGACGCTCAACTGACTGAGCTGCCCAGGCGCCCTGATTCACTGACAGTTTTAAGGGGAGGGAGACGCTGGATAATAAATCCTGTAATGTCCTCTTGACTTTTCCCCTAATCACTCTGTTTCCTTCCAAGTAACTCCGGGAACAACAGAGCCATGGTCACTTGTCTTGGCTGATTTTTCTCACACTAATGGGAAAGCAAAGCAGGAATCAGAGAGAAGTTTTTTTCACACTCTGCTTCATTTGTCACAGTCACAAGCTCCCCCTTTTCTTGGCCTTGACCTAAAGACATGGGTTTTTATTCATGAACTGACACAGTTGGTGTGAGTTAGGGAGAGTCTTCTGAAGCTTGCTATGTGGTGTCTAAATAATTCACAAATACACAGTAATATTTTATGTGGCATTTGTATCATATAAAACTTCCATTCCCACTCCCTTAAAATTTCTGTGATGATTTGCTCATATCAGCTGTGAGTGTTGTCATCACAAATATTGCTAGTGCCTCTGACTTACAGTCTGTTCACTAACCCTAAATTTCTGAGGGGTGAATTGCACCACGCAGACAGTGCGCAGAGTGCCTTTTTAAGTTACTTTTACAGTTATGCTCATTAAGTGGGTCCAGCGGTCACACAGGATCTCACTGAATTCTTATTTCCATCCTGCCAATTTCTGTGTGACATTAAGTTATGTAATCTTTGCTTTCTTGGTTTTCTTTATTAACTAAGAGAGTCAAACTCATTCCTTTCACTAGTGGTGTTGTGAATGTCAGGCGGGTAAAGCCATAATGCCTGGTGACAGTGCTAGCAGGCTGGGGTGGGAGGGCAAGTTGAAGGGGACTCTCCCTATGTTTCTGTGGCACATCCCTTGCCCCCTGGCGATTGTGTTGGAGAGAGCACCCCAGCATCCACTCCTGACCCCTGGATGAAGGATGAAAGACTGGCTAATCTGATGGGCAGGGGATGACATTCATAATAGTAGGTGGTTCCTTGGTTCAGAAGCAAAATCCGGACCCAATATATTCTATTTCTGCTCCTTGAACTGAGGGCAGCTGCCCAGCCTACATGGCTTTTTATTCTTATGGCCCTACTCTGACACAGCACCATGTCTTTTCCATGTAGTTTTAAGATTATAAATAATAGCTTTTTCCTCAATGAGTATTGGGACCTTACAGTAAATTTTTAAAAATTGAATTTTCAGACTCCCATGATGAACTCAATGAATAGAAAAGTAGTAAATATAGAATCACTCCTCTCCCAGTAACCAAGCACAGCTTATCAACCTAAATGGACATGCGCACACATGCATGTGCACACACACACATTCAGATGTGCCTTGGACCTTGTATTTTCAAAATGGCTTTAAAAAATTCTTATGCCACCTAGTTGCATCTTTTCTTGATTATATTATCAACCTGCTCATATATTTTATAAATTTAATGTCTTGATTTTTGATGTAACTGTGTCTGTTCAGTACTACAAATCTTTGTTTTGTTTATTGAGGGGTGTTGTTGAATTCTACTCTTTATAACAGTGCAAAACATAACTTTCTATTTGAGTTAGATTTTGGCCTTAGAATAATCCCAGTAGAAAGGTATCCTGGACATTAGTTTCCTGTACCCAGTGGATAGCTTGGGAGTGATTTTGCCATCTCTATGGGCAAGAAAAATACCCGAATGCCTCATGCATAGAGAAGGAGACAGTAACTGTGTGTCACAGAACATGCTAGAGGACACATTCACAATAGAAAACAAGGGAAGAGGTGAAAGTGGGCATTTCTTTCCAACATCTCCCAGAGTTTAAGAGGTGAAATTTCTTATAGACTGGTAGGTATCTATTTTTGCTTTTCTAAAATTGATGGAAAAGTTAAAAACTGTAACCATATTTATTTTCAAGATATTGCTGATTGGGTAGTGTAGAACTTGGGGTAAATCCTACTACAGTTGACTCTTGAACAACACAGGTTTGACCTGTGTGGGTCTCCTTATACATGTTTGTTTGTTTGTTTTTTTTTCCCAATATATTGGAAACATTTTTGGAGGTTTACAACAATTTGCAAAAGCTTGCAGACAAACTGTGTAGCCTTAGAAATATAAAGAAATTAAGAAAAGGTTAGGAATGTCATGAATGCATAAAAAAATCTATGTAAGTACCAGTCTATTTTACCAGTTACTACCATAAAATATACATACATCTACTATAAAAAGTTAAAGTTTATCAAAATTTATACACACCAACACTTACGTGGCACCATTTGCAGTGGAGAGAAATGCAAACAAGTGAAAATGCGTAACTGCATAAATTAGCTATAGTACGTGCTATATACTACTGTAATAATTTCCTAGCCTGTGTTGCTATTACCGTGAGCTCAGGTGTTGTGAGTATCCACTTAAAACATCATGTGACGCTAATTATCTCTGCACGAACAGTTTGTCCCTGCCGTAAGTTGTGTATTGTAGTAAAATGTGATACCTCATGGTTCTTGCGTACTTTTCATCGTGTTTATTAGTACAATACCCTAAACCTTGAATAACACCATGGGACTCATCCAGAGTGCCACTAGTGATGCTCGAAGTGCTCCCAAGAAGCAGAGAAAAGTCTTAACACCACAAGAAAAAGTTGAATTGCTTAATATGTCTCATGGATTTAGGTCTGAAGCTTCAGTGCCCACCATCTCAAGATAATGAATCCAGCATCAGGAACATTGTAAAAAAAAAAAAAAAAAAAAAAAAAAAAAAAAAAAAAAAAAAAAAGAATTTATGTAGCCATTGCTGTAGCAATGCCAGCAGGCCTGAAAGCCTTGCACTTTTTATGAAATATCCTTTTATCTCATATTGGTAATGCAGCTTTTATGTCGGTACAGGATTGCTATAAGAAAGACATACCGGCACACCTGGGTGACTCAGGTGGTTAAACATCCGACTTGGCTCAGGTCATGATCTCACAGTTCTTGAGTTTCCAGCCCCGCATTGGGCTCCATGCTGACAGCATGGAGCCTGCTTGGTATTCTCTCTCTTTACCCCTCCCCCTGCTCTCTCAAAAAATAAATAAACTTAAAAAAAAGAAAGGCATACCTATAGACTCTTAAGATGATTTGAGAAAAAGTGAAATCATTATGTGACAACTTAGAGCAAAGAGAAAGAGCAACTTAAAGCAAAGAGAAAGATCTAAAGCTGGAGAATTTAATGCCAGCAAAGGATGGTTTTTATAATTTTAAAAAAATGTTTGGCTTTACAAATATCAAGATAATAGGAGAAGCAGCATCTGCCGATCAAGAGGCATCAGATGAGTTCCCAGATGCCACTGAGAAGATCATTGAAGAGAAAGGATATCTGTCTGAACAAGTTTTTAATGCAGACAAAAGTACCCTATCCTGAAGAAAATGTCCCAAAGGACATTTATTAGTAAGGAAGAGAAGCAAGTATCAGGATTTAAGACAGGAAGGGAGAGGCTAACTGCTGTTTTGTGTAAATGCAGTTGGGTTTATGATCAGGACTTCCCTAATCTATAAAGTTGCTAACCCCCCAAGCCTTAAAGGGGAATAAACACACACCAGCTGCTATCTTTTTGCTTGTATAACAAGAAGGCCTGGACAATGAGAACTCTTTTTCTGGATTGGTTCCATTGATGATTTGTTCCTGAAGTATGGGAGTACCTTGCCAGGAAGGGACTGCCTTTTAAAGATTTTTTGGTATTGGACAATGTCCCTGGCCACCCAGAACCCCGTGAGTCCAACACTGCAGGTATCAAATTGGTCTGTGGCCTGCAAACACATGATCTCTAATTCAGGCTGTAGATCAGGGAGTCATGAGGACATTGAGGGCTCATCACACACGGGACTCCATGGAAAACATTGTTAGTGCTATGGAAGAGAACTCTGATAGAACATCAAGAAGGTCTAGAAGGATTACTCCATTGAAGATGCCACTGTTCTAGAAAATTCTGTGAAAGCCATCAAGCCTGAAACGATAAATTCCTGTTGGAGAAAACTCTGTCCAGATATTGTACATGACTTCACAGGATTTATAACAAAACCAACCAAGGAAATCATGAAAGAGACTATTGATATGGTTTTAAAAAAGGTGAGTTGGGGGGGGTGGTAGAAGGGTTTCATGATATGGATCTTGGAGAAATTCAAGAACTAGTAGGCACCACAGAGGAATTAACAGAAGACGACTTGAGAGAGATGAATGCTTCCGAAACAGTTTCAGATGATGAGCAAGAAGGCATAGAAGCAGCAGTGCCAGAAAACAAATTGTTAGTCTGGCAGAAGGGTTCCAGTTATTCATGACTACTTTTGACTTCTTTTATGATTGGACACTGAAACTAAAGCAAAGGTGGAAGAATGATTGGTGCCATATAGAAACATTTGAAAACAGAAAAGAAAAAGCAAACAAGTCAGACAGAAATGACAATGTTTGGTATTTCCATACAGTTACACCGAGCGTGCCTGCCTCACCTGCCTCCCCTCCTACCTTCTCCACTTCCTCTGCTTTCCCGCCCCTGGGACAGCAAGACCAGCCCTCCTTCCTCCTCCTCTGCCAACTCAGCGTGAAGACAGTGAGGACGGAGACCTTTATGATGATCCACTTCTGCTTAATGAATAGAAAGTCATCATCATGGCATCCATACAGTTAATAAACTTAGGGTTGTCTATGTGTGTGTCCTTGTGTGAAAACCGATTAATTGTATGAGACATTTTTTGTCATCATCTTCATTGTCTACGTATTCATCATGTAGAACGTTGTGTGCAAGACCTGTGCGGAGGTGGAGAACCTGTCCTTACAGAGGCGTAAGGTGAGTGATAGTTGATATGAAATTGAAAATGTGTTTGTTCTCTTACTGTTTTACAACTTTTCTTTCAAAGAATTGCTATACAGTATGCCCCTCTCTCTTATAACTGGAGAAACTGCATATTGGCCTATTGTCACAGTGGTAAAGTGGTCTTGACAGTACTGTATTATGAATATGACCATAAAACTGTATGCCACAAAAATTTCATAACCATTCATTCATTAGTGTGTAGGCTAGGCTACCATAAAGCAATCCTGTTGCTACTACTTCATTATTAATGCATGAATCATTACACCTGTAAATAAATATGAATTTCTTTTTCACATTATCTTTTCATTTTTGATGTCTAGCATTAGTAATATGTATAAAGTGTATAGTGTTTTGTATCATGTAGAATGATGATGTAAGTACTGACAATGCATCTTGTTAACAGATGAAAACTTCTGGTGATAATAAACTCAGTACAGGACTATAAATGTACTTTTTCTTCATGATTTTTTAATAATTTTTTTTAACGTTTATTTATTTTTGAGACAGAGAGAGACAAAGCATGAATGGGGGAGGGGCAGAGAGAGAGGGAGACACAGAATCGGAAGCAGCCTCCAGGCTCCGGGCCGTCAGCCCAGAGCCCGACGCGGGGCTCGAACTCACGGACCGTGAGATCGTGACCTGAGCCGAAGTCGGACGCTTAACCGACTGAGCCACCCAGGCGCCCCATCTTCATGATTTTTTAAATAACATTGTCTTTTTTCTTGGTTTATTGTAAGAATACAGTGTATAATATGTATAACATACAGAAAATGTGTTGTTTATGTCATCAATAAAGTTTTGGCCAGCAGTACACTATTAGTAGTTAAGTTTTTGGGGAATCAAAAGTTATATGGACTTTTACTGTGTAGGGGTTGGCATCTCTAACCTCCATGTTGTTCAAGGGTCAAAAAGAACTAACCAGAGAGGGGACACAGTAGTGGGGGAAGCAAACTCAAGGGCACAGTGTTTTGAAACGAGTAGATGTGTTTTCCTTTTCCCTGTAAATCAAGCTCACTGCAGCTGTGTCATCATCATGGCCCTAGGGAGGAGGCAGGGAGAGGGTGAGTGCAGGAGAATGATGTAGAGGGGCCCTGTCTGGTAGGAGGGAAGGTGAAGGAGAGCTTCAGTTTAGGAGACATAGTGGGAGAGAGAAAAGGGACATATGGAGGAGAAGCCCAAGGCCGCACTTGGTGTTCTGGCTCCAGGCTAGAGTCCTTGGGGTGGTGGTTAGGTTGATGGGAGAGCTGGAGGCCTGCGGTCCTGGTGCTCTGGTCCCTGGTGGGAATTCTGGAAGGAGACTGCTGTGTAGGATGGCTGCAGGTCTCTACGAGACTGCTGCAGCTGAGTAGAAGGGGCAGCAAGACATGGTTAGGCATCAGGATGGAGCAGGAGCTAGTAGAGGGTCTCACCTGCCTTGTGAGGTGTGCAGAAGAGAGGTTTGTGGGGGTTCATTGGGCTGGCCATAGGTCCTATTAGAAGGGGTGAGGTGAGCCTGCCCCAGAGGCCGAGAGAGGCCAATGTGCCCAGAAAGCCAAGAGGGTCATGACCTCAGCTCTTCATAGCACTGAGTCTTTGCAGGTCTCAGCCACGATCTCCATGTGGTTCCCAGGGTAAGGCGTGAGGGGTCTGTAGTGCTAGTGAGAGCTGAATTGAGGTCAGGTCAGACAGGGGTGGGGGCTCTGGCCCCTGAGCAATCAGGTGCTGCTCAGTGGTGTGCCCCAGGGCTCAGCACCAGGTGCTGAACCACACCAGCCACCGAGGCACAAAGACCACTTGAGGACTCAGCTGTTCCAACACCCAGGCAAGCAGAATTACTGTGCGTTCAAGATTTCCCCTGCTGCTACTCAGTGGGATGGAGACTTGTGAGGACATTTAGATGGGCCCATGAAAATACAGAAGCCGTGTTTTCTTTGCATATTTAGCATATTTAGCACTGTAGCACTGTCTGGGTTTTTGACTGAGTTCATGAGGAAAACCATTTGCTTATTGTCAGTTTAAGGTGGATGTCCAGTTGGAATTCAAACCAGAGATGACAGCAGAGGCTGGGTGGCTGGTGCTGACATCCAGGTATGGACAGATGTGAGGAATCCTCTGAGGCACCTCTGCTGCAGCCAGCCAAGGATCAGGGAGGAGCTGGGGCACCCACCCCTCTCCTGCACCTTTCTGGGATTATAGACATGTACTCAGATTTGAAGACCCTAAAGGGGGCCAGGAGTAAATGACAGATGGTCTTCCAGTTATGTATTTGGGGTTTTTGTTGCCCATGGGCTTTTGTTGCCCCATCTGCTGAAATTTGTCATCCCAGTAGACCCCCAAAATCACCACCAAATATTCAGATATCTGTAAGAGCTGAATTAAGTAGTGACAGAAGGTGACCTTGGCATTGACTGTGCTCCACAGAAAAACAGCAAGCCCCACCCCTGCCTCTGTGAGGGGAGCTGCAGTTTTCATTTGCTTTTCTTTACAAACAGGAAGAGCCCTAGGGAGCCTCACAGGACCTAAGGGAGCAGCTTGGAGTTTCCAAGGCATGAGAGAGAAAGAAAAGGCAGAATAAAGTGGAGTGAGAAGTTGCATGAGCTTGGGCATATTTTTCTTTGAAAATGAGAAACCTTTAGAGGATACTCCCAGGGTGTTGACATTTCTGTCACATTGCAGATGTTTCTTATTTTATCAAATGAACATGGAAGTGCTAAAGTGCACCTCTGTTTTTGTCCTCTGCCTCATTCCTTCAGGCTCACTCACCTTGCTGGGAGGGCTCAAGGTTTTCTGTGAGGCTGCACCTCCCATTTCCCCCTGTGCTAGCTATGGCAGCCTCTCTGTGGGACCATGTGCTCTCTGCCTTTGATTGCAAGGTCGAGTATTGCCTCATTTGCATATTTATTTGGCTGCTGTCATTAGGGTGTGAGAGGAGCGTGCTCCTGAGCAGCACCCCACATTTCTGTCCTCAAATGTCAACGCACTTGAAACCAAGCAAGGAAAGTGTTTTGGAAACTGCCATCTGTTTGCTTTTTCAACTTGACCTTTGTCTGAATAATAAGACATATCTGGCTGAGCACATTTCTTCCTAATGAGCTAGAGCAGGGTGTGTGTGTGTGTGTGTGTGTGTGTGTGTGTGTGTGTGTGTTGTGTGTGTGTTCTGTTAAAGGATAGTCATGTTTTCACTGTGTTTTTCCCCTGTAGAAGGTAGAATCTCTTTCATTTCCAAGCTTTCATTTTGCTTCCTGTGTCAACGTGTGGTGGTGTTTCATGTATAAAACTAACTATGCCTCTGACGTGCTGTTTCTATTTTTTTTTTAATTAAAAAATTTGTAGTGGTTGACCTAGAGTTTGCAGTACACATTTTTTTTAACTTGTTTTATTTTTTATTTTTTTAAAATTTACATCCAAGTTAGTTAGCATATAGTGCAACAATGATTTCAGGAGTAGATTCCTTAGTGCCCCTTACCCATTTAGCCCATCCCCCCTCCCTCAACCCCTCCAGCAACCCTCAGTTTGTTCTCCATATTTATGAGTCTCTTCTGTTTTGTCCCCCTCCCTGTTTTTATATTATTTTTGTTTCCCTTCCCTTTTGTTCATCTGTTTTGTCTCTTAAAGTCTTCATATGAGTGAAGTCACATGATTTTTGTCTTTCTCTGACTAATTTCACTTAGCATAATACCCTCCAGTTCCAGCCATGTAGTTGCAAATGACAAGATTTCATTCTTTTTGATTGCTGAGTAATACTCCATTGTGTATATATACCACATCTTCTTTATCCATTCACCCATTGATGGATATTTGGGCTCTTTCCATACTTTGGCTATTGTTGATAGTGCTGCTATAAACACAGGGGTGCGTGTGTCCCTTCGAAACAGCACACCTGTATCCCTTGGATAATGCCTACTAGTGCAATCGCTGGGTCGTAGGGTAGTTCTATTTTTAGTTTTTTGAGGAACCTCCATACTGTTTTCCAGAGTGGCTGCACCAGCTTGCATTCCCATGCAGTTTTAACCTAAGTCCACCTTCAGATGACCTGTACAGCTTCACGTGTATCACATGTTATCACATGCTAATAACAGCGTCCCCACTTCCTCCCTCCCCCTTACCCCTTTCCCTCAGCTTCTTTCAGGGATTTCTCTCTCTCTCTCTCTCTCTCTCTCTCTCTCTCTCTCTCTCTCTCTCTTTTTTTCCAGTTTGGGATGTACTTACCCAATATTATGTCAAACACTCTGCTCTGTTCTCTCTCTCTCTTCCTGATATTCCAATTATATGTATATTATACCTTTTGTAATTGCCCCATGTCCTGGTTGGTCAATTCCCTTTTTCCTCCATTCTTTTTTTGTTTTTTTTTGAAAGTTATTTATATTGAGTGTGTGTGTGTGTGTGTGTGTGTACGTGCACACGAGTGAGCAGGAGAGGGGCAGAGAAAGAGAATCCCAAGTAGATTCCATGCTATCAGTGCAGAGCCTGACATGGGGCTTGACCCCATTAAACAAAATCAAGAGTTAGATGCTTAACCAACTGAGGCACCCATGCCCCCCCACCTCCTTTTCCAATTCTGTTCTTTTCTCTCTTTGCATTTCAGTAGTTTGGAAGTTTATATTGACGTATTTTCAAGCCCACTGATTCTTCCTTTGGCTATGTCCAGTCTACTGATGAGCCCATCAAAGGCATTCTTCTTTTCTGTTATGGTGTTTTTTATTTTTAGCATTTCCATCTCTCTGCTGTATTACCCATCTGTTCTTGTATATTGTCTACTTTGCCTATTAGAGCCCTTAACATATTAATCATAGTTGTTTTTCTTTGATAATTCCAACATCTGTATCACATCTGAGTCTCACTCTGATGACTGCTTTGACTTTTCTGAGCTTCTTGAACTGGTAAATGTTTCTTTCAATACGTTTGGGAAATTTTAAGCAGTGTTTCGTCAAAGATTATTTTCTGCCCCGTTCTCTTTCTTCTAACCTAGAGGAGGTTACTGTTTCCATTGCTATTCTGGCCATTGCTATACATGAGGCTGAACTGCTTCCTCACTGATGCACAGTAGGCACATTATGTTTCTTTACCAGCAGTAGAATTGGATTTTCTGCATACCTAGCTTCTGCCTCAGTTTCATTTATTAGAAAATAAATTGGCAAGAAGCTGGCCACAGTTAGTGATTCTGTTTTTTGCTGAAGTGTTGAGCTAAGCTTACAGATAACGTAGAAATATGCCATCTGATGCAGTAGGTACTACCTATGTATGGATACTTAAGTGTAAATTAATTAAAATTAAGCAAAATTTAAAATTCATTTCCTTAGTCACAGTAGCCACATTTTAAGTGCCCAGTAGCCACATCTGGCTAGTGGTTGCTATCTTGGATGGTGCTGAGGTAGAACAACCCTGTCATTGCAGAAAGTTCAGTTGGATAAGTGAAAATTCTGAACCACTGCCAGTTCTGTAAGACAGGCATGATTAATACGTACAAATATATGTGAGAAATAGGGTAGAAGTTAAGCCCAAATTAAAAACTAATTTCTTTTGGGAGTTTCTTCCTTTAGTACACCACACCAAGGTTTCCTGTCTTAATGGGGAAATCAGATCACTGGCCCCTTATACACATCACCAGGTCAGGACCATCAGCCTCGAGTAAAGGCAGAGATTCTTCACCTTGACACCTTCAGTGCAGGCTCACTGGAATCACAATAAATGCTAGGTCAGAGTGAATCCTTCTCTGATAACATGGACTTCTCAGCGACCCATGTTTTCTCATAGAACAGCCTTTCTTTTCTAGGTAAGTGAATTCAGATTGGATTCCTAGCTGTGGCCTGAAATAAATATATAAAATCTGGGTTCTTTTGACAGTGGTTTGGAGAGCAGGTCCGTGGTCTGTGTATCTTAACTAGAGCACTTACATCTGTGGTTGCTCGAATGGCCTACAGCCAGAAGCAGATCGGCTGGAAATCAGCATCTTTGAGAGACTCGAACAGGCTGTTGAGGAATTCCTTGCTTCTGGTGCTGGATTATCCCCCACTGCCCCCAGTGTTTGCAGGCAATAAAAGAGAACCATTCCAGAAGCTTCTTTCCACAAGGTTATGAAATTATGGTGCTGTTATCTCAGGTGCTTACTACTGCCTGTTGCCTCCAGCCTGCGGGTCATGTCTGCCCTGAGATAGCTCACCTGACTCACACGAGTAGATGTCGTCCTCTGTTGAGCTCTCATAGGGAGGCACCTTACCCTTCCTCCAGGGTTTCTAAATTTTGACACCCTCTTGTGCAGAATTGTGTGTTTGTCAGTTTGCACATGACTTCCACTCAGTGCTTCTGATGTGGCAGGTGGACCTCACAGATAGCTCCTCCCCACCTCCCTTTTCATACGTCTAGCTGTGTGAGTGTTATCTCTAGCCACTCCCACTTGACAGCCAGCAACCTGGCCTCTAGGTTTTTCCTTGGTCATGTTTAAGAAAATGAGAAGGAGCATTTGTTAAAAGTGAGATCGAAAGTAAAAGTGGCATCTATTTGACCAATCCATGTATCGTGAGGGGCAGGGGGCAGTGTCTTTCAGGTGGGACAGTGTCTACTGCTTGGCCAGAAGGCTCTTGCATGCAGTTTGGGAGCTCATCACTCAGAATATTAATGTTGATGTTATGATTAGGTGTACCTGTTGGGTATTCCAGTATTAGAACAGTTAGTTCTTGAAGGAATTCTTAGTTCAGATCTTCAGGGTCAGTGCTTAATGTAGTCCCTAGGCCTAAGTGGTTTACTGTAAACTTTGAGAACCCCTGGCATGAAACCTCTCAGGATCCTTTCTAGTTCTGTGATTCTCTGGTAGGGAACTAGAATTTCTAAATTGTCTTCCTCGTAAAATTTCTTTTGAAAGCCATTTTGTATTATAGAACTAATGCTCATTCATCACAGAAAATTTTTTAAAATTCCAGAATGCTCAAAGAAAATAAAAGTCACCCGCCATCTCATCAAAGATAATCATTATTAACATAATGCTTTTATAACATTTTCTCTAATCAGATAATTCTGTATCTTTCTCTAATTTTACATACTTAAAGATAGACTGTATATATAATGCCACTGCTTTCATCATCTAATGGAATATTGTGAACATTATCATTATGTAAACCTTATCATTTCCATCTGCACATCAAACATTGGAAGCATAAATTTATTATCTCAAAGCTTTAAAACATCTAGGATATTTATCTGAAGTAATTGTAAAAGAATAATATATTAAAGCAGGGTCCCAAAGCTCATTTTAAGTTCAAAACAAAGGTTTTAATCTGCACCAAGATGAAGTTCCCCAAGGGTCAATGTGAGATCCAGTTTCAGGATTTCAGTTATTACTATTGCAGATGAGGAAAGAGGCTTCAATACACCCAGGTGCCTATGTTTGGGTTACTATCTTGATTAAAATATAGGAGCAAATGGACTGCTTTTCTTGACTTAAAAATAGAACTAAATATGGTCCCCAGGAATTATATTGTATAATCCCTATTCCCTTGTGGTCTTTGAGATCTCTTAGAAATAGTGCAACACTATGACTGGTGGGTTTTAGAGCGTGAGGGTAGGCCTTGGGGGAAATTTTAGTTCCTTGTGTGGGTCTAGAGAACTGAAGAACATAGCTGAAGTTATAATTAGCCTTTCTGGTGTGGGCCCGTGGGCCTCCATGTCAAGCTGGGCGCAGGAATGGAAGGCTGTTAATTCTATTGAGGCATCTGCTCATAATACAACCCTTTGTTAAGAATGTGACCTGTGCTGAGTGTACCCAGGAGCATATTCACAGATGTGGTATCACTGTGCAACCCACTATTACCAGAATCTTCTGCTTTTACCAAAGTTCATCCAATTAGAATTTAGATCTGAGAGAATAGAAACTGCTGTGTTAAGTTTGGGGTTTAAACTCTTGGTTGACAATTGCCTGCTTCATAGATCTTGGCAAGACCGGCTGGTTTTTGTTGTAGCCTCAGAATTACAGAAGAAAACTTGAGGCACTTGGAGATTTTATACTGAAGAGCCTACCATTATCCTTTGAGCAGCATTAAAAATATCCCAAAAGCAAGTGTTTAGCTTATTCCCTGTCTCTGTGCTTTATTTAGGTTCCTCTCTGCCTCCCTCATTATTAAAAGGATTTGGAAATAAGGTTTTGTATCTTTTTTCAAAGAATTTGTCCATTTCATCTGTGTTGTCTAATTTGTGGGAATTACGCCGTGGTATGTCCTTTTTTATCCTTTTAATGTCTATAAAACATGTAGTGATGTTGCCTCTTTGATTCCTGATATTCATAATTTATGCCTTCTTTTTTCTTGGTAAGAGGTTTATCAGGTTTATTGATCTTTCCATTTTTTTTTTGTTTTTGCTTGAAATTTCATTAGTTTCTATTCTTTATTGCCTTGGGTTTACTCTTTTATTCTTTTAGTTTCTTATGGTGGAAACTCAGATTATTGATGTGACATCTTCTTTTCTAAGGTAGCCATTGAATGCTATGAATTTCCCTCTAAGTACTGCCTTAGGGAGTATCACAGATTGTGATATGTTGCATTTTCATTCACAGTCACGTTTTAACCTGTTTTCTAATTTGCCTTGTGATTTCTCTGATCAAAGGCCATTTAGAAGTGAGTTAATTCCCAGATATTTAGTGTCTTTCTGAGCTCTAAGAATGAGGTTCTAATAAATTGGAGACTTTGATGAGGTGTTTGGATTTATATGTGACAGCTTGGCAGATTTTTCGTAGTAAAGTGAAACTCTGTCATGCTGTTGTCATTGTATGGACTGAAAGGGTATCTTCAGCTATTTTTTTTATGCTTGGTCATATTTTTAAAATAGGATTTGAAGGCAAATTTGAAGGCACCTTTTCCTGTAATGTGTCTTATCTTTGTTCTTTTTAGTGCATTATCATCGGGTGGAACTGGATCCTGAAAAATTCATGGAAGATGCTAAGTACCTACACTGCTTTAAGAATTTGGAACTGAATCATGAAAAGGAAGACAGAAACAAGAAATAGGGAACCTGAGTAGCCCTGCAAAAACAAAGCAGAATGAAACCAAACACCACCACCAAAGGAACGTTACCATTCTCTGTTGTTGCTGTGGTCTGACGGAAAGGTGGGTGCCGGCGGTGCAGGGGAGCACACCCCGTGTGTATTGCAACAGGACAGACACCCATGCTCCCCCCACAGAAAGACTTTGCTGGTTCCTGTGAGTTCTTGGCTTGCTTTTGGAACAGGCTGGTCCAGCGTTATTTGTCACCGAGTCCTCCTTTCACACTGTGGTGTATTTCTGCGTGTCCATGATGGGTCGCAACTGCAATTCATGCTGTCCATGCTCTTCCCAACACCGCCTTAGCCAGGGCCCGTGTTAAGGTGTACAGAGAACAGACTTTAGTGATAATGTATTGTGTAAGACCTTTGCATCTTGTAAATTTTCTCATTTTTCTAAAAAGAAATAATAAAATTCCAAACCTCAACAAACCACTTTATTATTAAACAAATCCTGCTGTGTTTCTGCTTAATGATTTTATCTGTAGAAATACAATGTGTCTGACCCCACTCTGTGCATATTATTTTTAAATAACCCTGTCCCAAGAGGTGTTCCCTGAGTGGCCCACACAGGCCTCTGATTCCATGGTGAGAGCCTATCAGTGGCAGTTTGTAGTTGATGACATTTTACTCCAACATGGGAAGGGAAAAGAATGGCCAAATGACGGAGACTAAGTGTGGCTGCAATCTCTCATTTATCCAGCATTGGGAGGTGGAGAAAGGCCACAGCATGTTGGACCACACAGATGCCCCTTTTCCAGGAGCTGAATGGTTGTCCATATATCCAACCAGTATTCTCACAGTTCTGTGAAGAAGAAACTGTATTCTGCCAAAGAGTTTCTCAGCTAATTTTACTGTTATTAGTGGCACAGCTGTACTGGTCGTTTTTAGACATTATATGATGTTAGCAGTTACATATATATTATTATATGGAATATATATTTATATGACATCTATAGTATTTTAATGCTTATACAGAGTTATCCTCTTTTGAAATACTTCTTGCCCAACTGTAAAGGAGACATCTTTATTTGGCATTTTTGTAATGCTGAAATTCTATCTGTGACCTTTATAACTGAGCCTGTCTAATCTGACCCAGTTGTCTACTTCAAAGAAAAACATAGTTAGAAAATGGAAACGAAAGTTAGGAAAAGAAAGCTCAAATTACACCTCTAATATGCATTCAAGTACAAGGATATGGAATTGAAAAGGGGTTTGCCAGACTGCCTTTCTCCGAACCAATACAGGTGGTCTAGGATAATCCATGATAGCAATAAACTCTGGATTTGAAATCATTACATTCCAGATGCAGATCCCTGGTCAGGGATGGGATGCCCAGTTGGATGGGCAGTGAGGTCCAAGAAGCTCTCCTGTTTGAATTATCTACATAGGCTTTTACAGAATGAATTAAAATTCACTTTAAAGTTACTCCAAACTACAGTTTTGTAAACTTGGCTTAGGGTCATGGACTTGCTGAACACATTTGTCAGACATTTCTCTGCCACAACATTTTATCACCACCAATTAATGCTTGCTGAACAGCTGCAACCTGTCCTTGTGCTAATGGGGAATGAGGATGACATAGAATAGCTAATGTACTTGACGTCTGGATGGTGGGAAAATGATAAAGACCCTCGGAGCCCACAGTTCAGTTCCTGGATCTCATTTTAAAGGGACGTAGACAAATTGGGGCATAAGCAGAGTCATGTGGGTCATTTGCTGAAAACCATAAAGGAAGAAGGACTGAAGGGGAGAAACAAAACTCTGAATATTTGAAAGATACGAACAAGATACTTGGGTCAGGAACAAAATAGGAGTAATAAGTATAAGTTGCATTAACATAGATGCTGGCTTGATACAAGGTAACGCTTTCCAACATGATTTAAAAGTAGATGGCAATGTCAGGACCGTTCAGCATTTGGGCAGAAGTTCTGAGCCTACTTACATATGGTGAGAATTTTAATTAATTAAAAAATCTTTCCTCCCTGATAGTATGTAGTGATTGTCAGAACCTGTAGGTAGCACTGGATTGGAGGAAGCTTTTCCCTTATCCTGAAGTCCACTTTAAGCTCCTAGAAACAGAAGCAGCAGCATGTACACTAAAGACTGGCTCCATAGGGTCTAACCACAGGCCAAGGTTGTGCAAAACAACAACAACAAAAACGCCCGAAAGCTCAGGATGAATCCCCATGAAACCCACAGCTGCATCCAAAAAGAAGTTAATCCTGCCTTCCCCCTCCCCTTCGCTCTGTTTCTGAAGGTCATTTCTAACCCTTACTGTGGGACTCATGGCTAAAATTAGATTTGGGGTCCAGTTCCTCTTGTGGAGTATAAAACTCAGTCTTTACACCCTCCTAACATCTCCTCCTGTTTTCTGCTTATTTTTAAGCTTGCTCTTTGTGGTCCATTAACACATCATTTGAATGGGGATGGGAGAGGAGAATCGTCCCTTGTATGGCTTCTCTGAGAAGGCTTGGCAGACTGCAGGCCTGTACTTTAAACAGAACACTGTCTGATAACACTGGGTAGCAGGGTCCGTTTCATCTTGCCTTTCATGGGTTACTTGATAGGAGACCAAGCTCTTGGGAGACACACAGCATAGACCAAAGAAAGGCATGTCCTGGGGCTGGACATAGCATCCCCTCATGGTTGGTGGTCCTTAGGAAGGCATTTTCTCTACCAAGTTGCATCCTGCAGAGATGGGTGCACACTGGCAGATGGGGAAAGCGCTATTACATTGAGTTGATCATAGGGAACAAACATTCCGCAAACACATTGTTTCCTCTGACATGCTGCCGTTATAGTCACTCCCAAACCAGGGAGGTGACCTTTTCTGTCCAACTGGTTTATCAGAGTTCTTGCCCTTTTTCAGCCAGGCACTGACAGAATTCTTGATTTGCAATTCATTACTGATTTGGCTCTTTTAGGAGTAGAGTTAACCTCATTTTAGAAGACATGGAATAATATCAGAGGTAGAGCCTCCCATTGATCATATGCAGGAAGAAGATGGAAAATTACGATTTTGAGGCAGGTCTGCCTCTCACTGCTGCTGCTGCTAATATCTTTGTCCTCTTCTGGGGTGCCGACGCGTGCATTAAATTTGTAGAGGTCTGGAAAACAAAACCTTAAATTCCCATCACCAAAGTATCTATTAGTGATGGTATTTTAGATTTATTAAACAATTTTTGATAACATAGTTCATATATGTAGCGGCCCTTGAAATAACTCTGCTTGTTTTTGAATCTTCCCCAAGGTTTGGTGCATGAGAGGCTCCGTCATCAAGCAGGAAACGTGCTGAGGTGTCTGTTGAAAGAGATTCCACCGTTGTCCTATAGCAGGGGTGGGCTCAGACCAGGCCTGGGTCTAAGGTGGCCATCTCCCAAAGGGAGCTGAGGTCTGGGGGATGGGGTGGAGTTGGCCAACTGAAAGGGGCACGCCATGGAGGAGGGCAAACCATCAGGTGCAGTGGAGGGGGGCTCAAGCAGGCCGGTGGGGCTGGATTCGGGGAGACAGGAGGCATGTGGAGGGACATGGACAGACACAGGTGGGGAGCAGGGACAGGACCCGCAGAGGTCTGGTAAGTTGTGATTATGTACTTAGGCTTCAGTCGTCTCCCTCTTTCTCCAGGCTGACTTGTTCTAGTTCCTCTGCAGTTTCTCACGTGGCACAGCTTTGACAGTGACCTGCCTGGAGGACTGGGTGCAGCTCTGCTGGTGTGGGGTGACCAAGGCCACTGGACAGTAGTGTGGAGGTCTCAACAGGCCAAGGGGTGGCCCAGACTTGGAGTTCCATCCTGGCTGTGCAGTGGACGTGCCCCATGATCTCGGCACAGCGTACATGTTCTTTCAGCTCTCTGAACTTCATCCTCTTCCCGTGTGTCTGGGGCATGGTTAGGGTTAAATAAGATGTACACAAGGCGTTGGGCATGGTGCCTTATGGCAGCACACACTTGGGATGCCGGGCCACATATCTGTGATAATGCATCTCATTGTGACTGAAGCTGCTTTCTTTCAGTGGCTTGCATCACGTCTCTGGCTCTCACCAAGCCTTCAAGTAACTAAAATCTTGCTGTTGTTGTTGTTGTTTTTAAAATTTTTTAAGTTTATTTATTTTGAGAGAGAGAGAGAGAGAGAGAGAGAGCACACGCAAGTGAGGGAGGGGCAGAGAGAAGGAGAGACAGAATCCTAAGCAGGCTCTGCACCATCAGCACAGAGCCCAGTGAGGGGCTTGAACTCACAAACTGTGAGATCATGACCTAAGCCAAGATCAAGAGTTGGATGCTTAATCAACTGCACCACCCAGGTGCCCCAAACCCATTTTTTTTTTTAATTTTTGTTTTTGCTTTTGTTTTTTTAACTAAATTCCCGTAGCCACTGTCTGGCCTGTGAGGAACCCACATGAAGAACTGAATTCTGTTCCTATTGGGCTAGGCTGTGGAAATATTTCAAATGGTATGCTGGCTATTTCTCCCAGCTTTGTGTCATCTTCAGAGCTATTTTCTGTGTTTTTGTCCAAGTCTAGGCTAACCCCGATGCACGGGATAGAGTCGGCCCTTCATTGGAAACCTTCTTTCAGGTCAGTAGCTGCATTATTTATATTCCCATTCAACCCCCGTTCCTCCATCCCATGTCACCCTTTTCTGCAGACATCATGCTACACTGTTTTCACAGTATTTTGGTGGTTAACCCAGTAATCCTGTCAGAAAAAATATTAGTACCATACAGCACGTTACTTGTGAACTCATGCTGGCTTCTAGCGTTCCCTGTGTTCTTTACCACAGGCTCACAGACCATCTGCTTCATCATTGATTCTAGAATGTTTTCAGGAATCTGCATCTCACTGGCCCGTGTGCTCTGCCTGGAATCTGTCTTTTGAAACTGGGATTTTTGACATTTTTGGTCTTCTCTCCCCTCTTTTCTTTTCAGAAGACTATTTTTCAGAGTTACAAGTAGTACGTCTGTTCCATGATCAATTCTGTAGGTTATTTCAGGACTTCTGAAACTTCAGTTCACTCAGAGACCCTAGTAAGTCTGTCTCTTCCCCCACCATGGGCTTCAAGTCCCCTTTTATGATATTTCTTTTCCTTTTTGAAGTTTGAAACATTTGCCATACAGTACTAGATAAAATCACTACCTTAACTTGAGCGTGTGTTTGGGACTGAAAGCTATTCTAAGTCCTTTATGTATATCAACACTTGAAATCCCCACAGCCCTTTTGTTGTTCCCATTTTGCAGCTGAGGCAACTGAGACTTAGAGAAGTGAGCTGTCAAGAGCTGCGAAGGGCTTGAGATCTTGCCCTGTTGACACAGTAGCCAGCTGGCCTGCCACACAAAGTCTCCTGCGTGCCGGCAGCACACAGGAGGCCCCAGTCCAAGACAGGGCTGAGCTTTGTTGCTCACAGCACTAGTGGGAGCTCGTGTCAGCATTTGTGCCAACTCTCTGCACCCCAGCTTCCATAGATGACACCAAGGAGGGCCAGGTGACGCCTCACACACAGCGGGTTATGCTACAGAAGAACCCAGAAAACCCAAATCTTTTATGATGCCTGACCTTTGCTCTGGAGAGAGATACACTCCCTCTCTTCCAAGGCTGTTTGTTACTTAAATATCCTCAGAAATATAGTCAAGCAAAGACAGTCAACACCTGTGCTCACAAGATGTACAGAGACACGAGAGACCATGAGTGTCGTCACCCCATAGGAACCTAACCCAGATCAGTCCGTTAGCAGGTAGTGGAGTCAGGGTTCAAAGCCAGGCTGGCAGGCCCCAATGGACGGCCACTGCCATGACAACATGAAGGTGCCCTCCTCACACGCCGTTCTCATCGCCTGACATCGTTCTCATCCCTCCTTTCCTTACCACTCATTCCATCCATGCCACGTCACTTCGCGATGTCTGTGTCCAGAACCCCTCTCTGCTCTTCCCTGAGGCTGACCATGTGTGCTTACTTCCAGCTTCCTGTCAAGTTCGGACCAGGGGAGGCATCAGCAGATGCTCTGAGGACTGAGAGAATGAAGGCTTGGTGTGGGTTTCCTGGCTCCTTCCCTCCATGAAGGCCAAGGCTGCAACCCTTCCAGGCAGCCATCTCCCACAGCTCCCCCTGCCTTCCCCATGCCACAGCCTGCTGCCGTGGCCCAGCCGCCCTGTCTCAGGGTTTCCTTCTCTGTGAAATGTGCAGCCCCCTCAACTGTGCCTGTGTGCTGAGATTGAAGCCACAGGGCTGTTGCCAGCTCAGGGTTAATTTCTTTGAAAAATTGTGGGGATTTTTCTCTCCTATTCCTTCCTATGTCACGTACATTGTGTAATGGTTTTACCTGAGCCCCCTTTCCCCTTTTGCTTTGAAGTCCCCAGTCAAGGTCCTGCATTTCAAGTGTCCGCTGCCCTGGTGTTGCAGACCAGTGAAGGCCTGGACCTTCTTCCTCTTCTAAAACTCACCTTATTTTTATTTTTTTTTTAATGTTTATTTTTAAGAGAGAGAGAGTGTGAGTGGGTGAGGGGCAGAGAGAGAGGGAGACTCCAGGCTCCAAGCTGTCAACACAGAGCTCAACATGGGGCTAAAACTCATGAACTGTGAAATCATGACCTGAGCAAAGTCAGATGCTTAACCAACTGAGCCACCCAGGTGCCCCTACAACTCACTTAAAGGAAGAGATGGTAACACCCCATGTGTCCCTAGGTCTCTTGGTTTCTACCCAAATATCAGAACTTTTAGACTTGCACTGTCTAATTTAGTAGCCACCTAGTTACATATCACTAAATTAATTAAAATTAAATAAATTTAGAGGTGTCTGGGTGGCTCAGTCTGAGCATCTGACTCTTGATTTCGGCTCAGTCCCACGTGGGGCTCTCTGCTAAGCGTGGAGCCTGCTTAAGATTCTGTCTCTCCCTCTGCCCCACTCATGTGCTCTCTCTCTTTCTAAAATTAAAAATAAAATAAAATAAAAATGCCACATTTTATTTATCCATGTGTTCATCAACAGACACGTAGCTTGTTTTCATATCATAACTGTTGTGAATTATGCTGCAATGAATATGGGAATGTTGGTGTGTCTTTAAGATACTGATTTTGTTTCCATCGCTTATATACCCAGAAGTATGATTGATGGATCATGTGGTAGTTTTATTTTTAATGTTTTGAGGAGCCTCCATACTGTTTTCTGTAATGGCTGCACCAATTTACATCCCCATGGACAGTGAACAAGGGTTCCCTTTTCTCCACATCCTCACCAGCACTTGCTATCTCTTGTCTTTTTGATATTAGCTACCCTCACAGTGATATCTCATTGTAATTTTGATTTGCGTTTCTCTGATGACTAGCGATGTTGAGCCTCTTTTCATGTGCCTGTTGGCCATTTGTATATTTTCTTTAGAGAAATGTCCATTCAGCTCCCCTGCCCATAAATAAGGTTGTTAGTATTGTTATCATCATAACAATCATTATCCTCATCATAATTTTTGCTATTTTTTTTGACATGTATAAAGTTCTTTATGTTTTGGATTTAACTGCTTATCACATACATAGTTTACAAACATTTTTTTCTATAAGTTTGCCTTTTCATTTTGGTAACTGTTTCTTTTGCTGTGCAGAATCTTTATAGTCACTGATTTAGTCCCACTTGTTTTTGTTTTTGTTGTTTGTGATTTTGGAGAAATCATTGCCAAGGTCAAGAAAGTTTTTTTCCTGTGTTTTATGCTAGGAGTTGTTTTTCTTTTCAATTTTTTTTGATGTTTGTTTATTTTTTTTTCAACGTTTATTTATTTTTGGGACAGAGAGAGACAGAGCATGAACGGGGGAGGGGCAGAGAGAGAGGGGGACACAGAATCGGAAACAGGCTCCAGGCTCTGAGCCATCAGCCCAGAGCCTGACGCGGGGCTCGAACTCATGGACCGCGAGATCGTGACCTGGCTGAAGTCAGACGCTTAACCGACTGCGCCACCCAGGCGCCCCATGTTTGTTTATTTTTGAGAGAGAGAAAGAGAGACAGAGCATGAATGGGGGAGGGGCAGAGAGAAAGAGGGAGACACACAGTCCAAAGCAGGCTTCAGGCTCTGTGCTGACAGCTTAGAGCCCAAAGTAGGGCTCAAACTCATGAACTGTGAGATCATGACCTGAGCCAAAGTCAGATGCTCAACCGATTGATCTACCCAGGTGCCCCTTATGCTAGGAGTTTTATGACTCAGATCTTAGATTTACATCTTCATTCCACTTTGAGTTACTTTTGTGAGTAGTGTAAGATAGGGGTTCAATTTCATTCTTTGGCTTGTGGCTGTCCAGTTTTCCTAGCACCATTTATTGAAGAGACTATCATTTTCCCTTTGTGTGTTCTTGGCACACTTGTCCAATATTAGTTGACTTATGTAGGTTTGTATCTGGGCTTTCTGTTCTTTTGATCTCCATGTCTGTTTTCATGCCAGTACCATACTGTTTTGATTACCATAGCTTTGTAATATAGTTTGAAATCAGGATGTGTGATGCTTCAGCTGTTTTCTTTCTCCAGATTAATTTGGCTGTTTGGGGTTTTTGGTGGTTCCATATGAATTTTAGGATTGTTTTTTTCTATTTCTATGAAAAATGCCAATTAAATTTTTATAGAGATTGCATTAAATCTGTAGATCAACTTTTCTTTTTTTTTTTTTTTTTAATTTTTTTTTTGAACGTTTATTTATTTTTGGGACAGAGAGAGACAGAGCATGAACAGGGGAGGGGCAGAGAGAGAGGGAGACACAGAATCGGAAACAGGCTCCAGGCTCTGAGCCATCAGCCCAGAGCCCGACGTGGGGCTCGAACTCCGGGACCGCGAGATCGTGACCTGGCTGAAGTCGGACGCTTAACCGACTGCGCCACCCAGGCGCCCCTGTAGATCAACTTGAATAATATGGATATTTTAATAATATTAATTTCTCCAATCCATGAGCATGGAATATCTATTAATTTATTTGTGTCTTCCTCCATTTCTTTTATCAGTGTCTTATATTTTTCCACGTATAGGTTAAATTTATTCCTAAGTATTTTCTATTTTGTATGCTGTTATAAATGGGGTTATTTTCTTAATTTCTCTTTCAAATAATTTGTTGTTAGTGTATTGAAGTACAAATGGGGGTGCCAGGGTGGCTCAGTCGGTAGAGTGTCCAACTCTTAATTTTGGCCCAGGCCATGATCCCAGGGCTGTGGGATTGAGCCCTGCATTCTACATGCTGAGCGTGAAGACTGCTTAAGAGTCAGTCAATATCTCTCTCTCCGCCCCCCCCCCCCGCCACTTTCCCCTTCTCACACACTCTCTCTAAAATAAAAAAAGAAATGCAAATTATTTTTTATATACTGATTTTGCATGCTGCAACTTAACTGAATTTGTTTATTCTAACAGTTTCTTGGTAGAGTTTTCACATATATATATATATATATATATATATATATGATTATGTCATCTGCAAACAGATAATTTTACCTCTTCCTTTCCAGTTTGGATATCTTTTATTTCTTTTTCTTGCCTATTTTTTTCTGGCTAGGACTTCAAGGACTATGTTGAATAGAAATGGGAATAGTGGGCATGTTTGTCTTGTTCCTGATTGTTTTTGACCATTGAGTCTAATTTTAGCTATGATCTTGTATATTTGGGCTTTATTATGTTGAAGTACATTTCTTCTTTACGTGATTTATTGAGTTTTTATCATGAAAGGATGTTAAGTTTTGTCAAATTCTTCTCTACACCTATTGAGGTGATTATATGACTTTATCCCTCATTCTGTTAATGTATCACTGATTTGCATATGTTGTAACTATCCTTGAATCCCAGGGATAAATCCAACTCGATCATGGCTATTATCCTTGTAATGTGTTGACGAATTCTGTTTGCTAGTATATCGTTGAGTATTTTTGTGTCTATATTCATCAGGGATATTGGCCTATAATTTTCTTTTCTTGTAGTGTCCTTGTCTGGCTCTGGTATCAGGGTAATGCTAGCCTCATAGTATGAGTTTGGAAGTGTTCCCTCCTCTTCAGTTTTTGGAAGACTACAAGAAGGATTGTTAAATCTTCTTTAAATGTTTGGTAGAGTACAGGGGCACCTGGGTGGCTCAGTTGATTAAGCATCTGACTTTGGCTCAGGTCATGATCTCACGGTTAGTGAGTTCAAGCCCCACATTGGGCTCGCTAATGCCGTCAGCACAGAGCCTGCTTCAGATCCTCTGTTCCTCTCTCTCTGCCCCTCCCTACTTGCACTCTCTCAAAAATAAATAAAACATTTTTAAAATGTTTGGTAGAGTTCACCCATAAAGCCATCAGGTCCTTGGCCTTTTTTTTTTTTGCGGAGGTTTTTAACTACTGATTCAGTCTCCTTACTAGTAATTGGTTTATTCAAATTTTATGTTTCTTCATGATTCAGTCTGGGTAGAAAAAGAACAAACTAAGTTAAAAGCAGAAAAAAAAAAGGAAATAACAAAGATCAGAGCAGAAATAAATGAAATAGAGACTGGAAAAACAATAGAAAAGATCAATGAAACTAAAAGCTACTTTTTTGAAAAGATAAAGAATATTGACAAATCATTAGTTAAACAAAACAAAAAACAAAAAAGAGGACTCAAATAAGTAAAATCAGAAATGAGAGACCTTGCAGTTGATACCACAGAAATACAAAGGATTGTAAGAGATAACTATGAACAATTGCATCCCAGCAAACTGCATAACCTGGCCAGGTGCTGACAGCCTCCCATATGCCTTCTGAGGGCAGTGCTGAACACCAGGTTTGTGTGATATCTCCTGATCCTGCAGAGTTGGCCAACTTTCTGTGCATGATCCCTGGCTGTCTACAGAGGCTTGCACTTGTTGCTGCCCTTGGCAACTACACAGGGAGCTGTCCGTGGAGGAGGGGTTATGTGAGTGAGGTGTGCAGAGCATTGGGGTGCCAGTGGGCCAGTTGGGGGGATCTACAGGTGAAGCATCTCTATTGGCCTATGGGTGAGGTAGTTAGTAGGATCCACATCTCTTTGATGCTTTTGCAGACATGACCCCTGTGCTGAACAGTTCTGTGCTAGAACTAGAGAAGAATCATCACCATTATGTACATGAGGTCACCAAGAGGAAACTGACTTGCTTGAGAGCAAAGAAATAGTGATGCAGCCATGGCTTGAACCTAGGGATCCTGTTGGGACTCATTACTTTTTCATTTGTTCATTCACTCAGCAGTCTGTCAACTACTGTACTAGCTGCTGGGCACATACAGACAAATGTAACTGAGCCCTGACCCCAGGATGCACAATCTGCTGAGAAGACACAGGCAGATGGAGACCAGAGCACGGTGATGAGTGCTTCAGTACATTGAGCAACAAAGGCCTCTGAGGATGTGAGCAAGCATTCCAGAACATCTGGGGAAGTGACATTTGAGGGGGATTTCCAGGGAAGGTTGGTTGGTGGTCTGGGTGGTATCCTGAGGGCAGCACCAGCACTCTAAGCTCTGAACCATTTGGTGTGGTATTGAGAAGAAATGGGCTTTGGTCTCAAGGTCTTGTCTCTTCTTGGGCCAGGCACAGAGGCAGGCTTTGCCTTATTTGTGGTATAATGAATGGGTGCTCCTCACCCCCAGAGGCTCTGTATGGGATATGGGAAAAGCCACTGGTGGCCTAGGGGGTGGCATTTGAAGCAGATTGAGCAGAAAGAACAATATGCATTGGTCAGAAGCCCCAAGTCTGGCTTCTCATCCTATGCAGTTTCTCAGCCTTTTTACCTCTGAGTCTCTTTCTTGTCTGTAAGGTGGCTGTGCCTCTTGCATGTGAGACTCAAGGCTGTTATGCCAGGGGACAGGTACAGCAAGATGGCAGCTGCTCCACTGATGCTGGGTTGGCAGCAGAAGAGAGGACAGGGTTGGGAGTAGGGGGCTTTTGCCTGCTTTCCCTGCAAACTCTGGGCCCTAGACTTGGGTTCTGAAAGTTATGGGCTGGGATCAGATCAGGGAACAAGAGGGCATAAGAGAAGCCTGCTGGGTCTCTGCGGGCATCCTGCTGACTTCAATTTTTGGGTTACTTTTTGGCATACATCGATGCAAGTATTGCTGCTCAAAAGGAAAACAGAAATTCCACATTGATAACTGACAGCAAAGCAATGTTCTTTTCACGTTTCTCCCTACTTCCTACATCCCTACATCCCTACATCCTAGATGGGATGTATCCAAATAAGGACAGGGAAAGAAGAGGCCCTCCCTTCCCAGGGTGTAGTCCCAGAGAGAACCAAACCAAGCTGTGCTTTGATTGAGAACAAGGCCTCAGGCATAATTGTGTTCAACCCTGGCAACCATTCACCTTTGAATAGAGTGGGGTTGGTTCCCCCCTGACATACCTTATTCCAGATGCCCTTCCTTCCCAAGATAGCAGTTATGCATTTTAGTAAGATCACCTCTCTGAAAAGCAGTGTATATTAACAAAAAATAAATACACTATATTTTGGCATTTTGGGGCCAGTGATATGGAGAGACTAAAAATATGAAGGAAAAAAAATCCCCGGATTTCCAGGAATGTAGAATTGCAACCTATTATTTTATTATGTGGTTTAAAGGATTACTTTTTAAGCCTTTTATTTGGAAATAATTTAAACTTATGGAAAAGTTGCAAGAATAGTGCAAAGAACCCATATATCCTTTATCCAAATTTGCTTACTGCTAACATTTTGCACCATTTGCTTTATCATTTCTCCCTGCCCAAATACATAAACATACACATATACCTAAATATATACATATACATATACACAACCTCAGTTTAATGTTCTTTAATGTACTTATTCTAATTTTGTTGAATGACCCATTAATGTCCTCTGTTGCTACATTTTACCTTTCAGTACTGGATTCAGTCTAGGATCAGGCTGCCTTTCTATAGCTTCTTTTTCTTCCAGACTAGCAGAGCACTACCCCACTGTGGCATAGTTTCCTCATCTGTAAGATATGGGAGCCAGAGTGGCTGACATCTGAGTTCTGTGATTATCTGATGGCCTGGGGTGCCCAGCACAGTGTTCTACATAATAAGGTGTCCTTTAGATGTTTAATGGAAGTCCGCTTTCCAGAAGGATTAGGAGCAGTTTTCTATTTGAGGGAGCATTTGTGTCTCCTCCCTCTTTAAAACAGGACTGCTGGCATTGGAAACAAATCTAAAGGTTCTAGTCTGGTCTCTAAGAGATCACAAAGGTAACTGTTTAAAGTAACAATGGTAACAATGTATTTGGTCATCACAGCATATGGATAAGTGAAAGGAACAATAGCAATGTCACCAAGCATGTTGGGGGTGGGCGAGGGCGGCGGAGAAAAATCTGTTACAACGTACCTGAACTACAAGAGGAACAGAATAGTGTTTTTTGACGGTGAAATTAGATTGATAAAAATGTACATTTTATTACTTGCTTTCTTAACTAGATTGCTGGTTTGTTATAAAAGAATATAGCTCAGAAACAACATAGGGGCAGGCATGGAGAGGTGCATAGGGCAGGCAGGCATGGAGAAAGGACACAGAGCTCTCATGTCCCCCTGGCCCCCACACTGCCACAAGTTTACCAGTCAGAAAACTCTCTAAAATGTATATTTTAACCTATAGGGCAACTACTATATGTTTCCTGTAAGAAAACTATTTTCAAAATAAAGACTGATAGGTTAGAAATAAAGGGATAGGAGGGATGGACCATGCTAATAGTAATCAAGAGAAAGCTAGAGCAGCTATATTAATTTCAGACAGAGAAGGCATCAGAACAAGGAAAATGAGGGCGCCTGGGTGGCACAGTCGGTTAAGCGTCCGACTTCAGCCAGGTCACGATCTCGCGGTCCGGGAGTTCGAGCCCCGCGTCAGGCTCTGGGCTGATGGCTCGGAGCCTGGAGCCTGTTTCCGATTCTGTGTCTCCCTCTCTCTCTGCCCCTCCCCCGTTCATGCTCTGTCTCTCTCTGTCCCCGCCCCCCCCCCCAAAAAAAAGTTGGAAAAAAGAACAAGGAAAATGATTAACAAGGATAAAGAGGGATACTACATCATGATAAATGGGTCAGTTCTCCAGAAAGACATAACAATGTATGTACCTAACAACAGATCATCAAAATATGTCAGGCAAAAATTGATAGAGCTAAAAAGAGAAATAGACAAATCCACTATTGTAGTTGGGGACTTCAATATCCCCCTGTCAGTAATTGATAGATCAAGCAGGCAGAAAATCAATAAGGATAGAGTTGACTTGAACAGCACTATCAATCAACTTGATCTAATTGACATTTATAGAACACTCCATCTACCAACAGCAGAGTACACATTTTTCTTAAGCTCACCAAGATAGACCACATTCTGGGTCATGAAACACTAACAACTTTAAAAGATTAGCAACCATACACAATCATTTGCCAGACCACAATGGCATTAGACTAGAAACCAGTAACAGAAAAATATTTAGGAAATCCCCAAATATTTGGATATTAAACTACATACTTCTTTAAAATTTTTTTTAAATGTTTATTCAATTGTTGAGAGAGAGAGAGAGAGAGTGTGCGTGAGTTGGGGGGGGGCGGGTAGCAGAGAGAGAGGGAGACACAGAATCTGAAGCAGGCTCCAGGCTCTGAACCTATGCAGTGCTCAAACTCACTGACTGTGAGATTATGACCTGGGCTGAAGTCAGACACCCAGCTGACTGAACCACCCAGGTGCCCCTAAACTACATACTTCTAAAGAATTCATTGGTCAAAGAAGAGTCTTAACAGAAGTTTAAAAATGTTTTTAATTAAATGAAAATGAACATACAGCTTCTTAAAATTTGTGGGATGAAGCAAAAGCAGGGCTTAGAGGGAAATTTATAGCATTAAAATTCATATAATGGAATAGAAGAAAGAGCTGAAATTAATGACCTAAGCTTCCATCCTAAGAAAGTAAAGAAGGAAGAGTAATTAACAACTAAGGCAAGTGGAAGGAAAGAAATTAAATATCTATTCAGCCCCTCGCCCCCAAAGTTACTAGACTGGAGGAATAAGTGTGATAATAATAATAACAATGGCATCAACAGTGATGATATACCAGCTGCTCTTCTAAGCAGTTCTCATATACTCACACATTTAATACTTACAATAACCCTAGGGAGGAGGGTAAGTCCTATGAGGAATCCCCATTTCACAGATGAGACAACTGAGGCATAGGAGCCAGTTAGTAACTTGCCCAAGGACACATGGCTACTAAGAGGAGGAGAGAGGATTTGAATGAGGCAGCCTGGTTCCAGAAGAGACAGAACCACTCAGTTCCTGTTCTGTGTCTGTCTGCTCCAGAAGAACAATGACCGGTCTTCTAGAACAATTTATGTAGGTAGACCAGGAATATGTCAAGTATATAAGGGGAGACTGAAGATGCCATCATGGGGTGTACAGATGGGTTATGACCCTAGGGAAGCTGTTATTAATGTTTGAGAACTCATGGAGGGTAGGAATGCTCCGGGAGGTTTGTGGCGGATAAATTCTCCATAAGAATTTGTCTGCTGAATGCCATAAAGCTGGGCTCTAAACAGTACATTTATCAATGTCTTGGATGAAGTTAAGCTCATCAAATGGCAGATTCCACAGAGTTGAAAGGAGAGCCTCAAGTGATGCCAACATGTAGAGCTCACTTTGAGTTAAATACAATTACATGATATTTGGGTAAAAGAAAACTTGCAAAATATAGAGTAGGCAGGACCTGAGTGAAGAACAGTTTTTGTGAAAATGAATTTGGGGCTTAGCAAACCACAAGCTACCAATGGGTTGGAAGTGCGATGTAGCTGCCAAAACATCTGGTTCTGTCTCTAGCTGCACTGAAAGGGATGTGGTGTTTGTGCTGGAGGCTCTTAAGTTGGACAGCACATCAGAATCATTTAAAAATTGTGAATGCCTGGGCCCTACTTCCACAGATGCTGACTCAATAGGTCTGGACTGAGAATGTTTAAAAGCTCTCAAGGTGTTTGGAATGGCAGGTGGGATTGAGAACTGGTCTCATGGGTCTAATAGTTGTTTGTTGCCTAACGATGGTTCCGGAAATGGAGTCAAGGTTGTTCTGTTCAAAGTGGGGAAAGTCTGAGGAGCTAGGCCTTCCAGGGTCAGTCTGGTTCATGGTAGAGGCCAGAGGCCACACAGGCATTAGCAGTCTGTGGCCAAAGATGCCTCTCAAAGCTGTTACTTCACTTAGTCTTGGGCCGTCAGAGCATCTTAATCTTGGTCAACTCCACAAGGTAGAGGGACCTTCCTTCTGGGTTTTTCCAGCTTTCATCAGAGATGTCAAGAGACTGCAGGCTTGGGGCTTAATTGTGGTTAGAAAGTATCTCAAGGGGAGTCTGGCACACAGAAGGTCCTCCCCTCCAGAGATGTTGGAGCCCTGTCTGCCTTTCCTTTCGTTTGCTGTCCAGGTGTGAGGCATGCACTGTAGCAATGCAGCCTTTCAAGTGGTGTGGTAGTGAGCTTCAGTGATGGCCCTCCAGTATCATCACCTCCTGGCTTCCAGGCTCTTGTGTAGTCCCCTCTTTCACTGAATCAGAATTGACCCCTGTGAGCAGTAGAACACAGCAAAATTAATGATAGGGGCTACAGGGGTAGGTCAGAAAAGGCCTGGAAGCTCCAACATTGTTTTCTTAGATTGCTTGTTTTGGAGGAATCCAGGCACCATGTTACAAGGACACTCAAGCAGCCCATGGAGATCCCGACAAGGAGAGGAATTGACTCTGACACTAACTTGCCAGTCATGTGAAGGAACCACTTTGGAAGTAGATCCTTCTACTCCCAGTGGAGCCTTCAGATGACTGCAGCATCAGCTAGCAACTTGCTGAAGTGTCACCAGAACCACACACCTCATACCTTCTTATTACATGAAACAAACAAACAAACAAACAAACAGACAAACTAATTTGTCTAAGCCAAGTGTTGGAAACTACAGCCCATGGGCTGGCTGCCTGTTTTTGTAAGTAGTCTTATGGGAACACAGCCACATGCATTTTTAAAAATGTATTGTCCATGACTGCTTTTACATCGCAATGGCAGAGATGAGTACTTGTGACAGAGACTCTGTCCCATAGACTGAAAGATTTACTATTTTTCTGGCCCTTTGAGAAAAAGCTTGCCAATCCTTTAAGCCGTTGCTTCTTTTTCTTTCTTCTCTCCAGCAGCTGAAGATAATACCTAAGTGATAAATTGTCCAATCTGCAGGACATTTCTTTTTAAAGAACCAGGAGGCTCAATGATGTGGAAGCTCATGGAGAATCTTGTCAGAAAGACTATCTGGCTATCTAAACTCTACATCGACCAAAGGTTTAGCATCAGTCAGGAATTAGAATCCATCTTAACTGATGTAAGAGACTTTAATGAAAGGACTTACTACAGAGGTGAGAGAGGGTCAAGAGAGAAACACAGGATATTGGGGCACCCAGAAACCTGTGACAGTGGGATTACTTCCTGCAGATCTCTAGAAGAGGAAGGAAGTGGTTTTACCAGATGCTATTTGGTACCCTTGTATCCTACTGATACATTAGGATCAAGCAATTATGGTTGAAACTACTCCCAAGAATTCAGACCCAATTTGAACTGGCTGGAACAGTTACCCAGAGGAGGCAGCCTCTGGGATCCCTCTTTGCTGTAAGTCTACTGGGTAATTGAGCAGAGTAGTTTGTGGCCTCATTGGTCTGTACAGTTATTGCCTCTTTACTTGATTTTTCACTGATAAACTGATTTTTCTATCTTACCACATATGCCCAAACCATGTTTTAGTTTTCTTGTTTTACCAGATTTTTTAAAGCCATGAGTATTATCTGTAATTAAAGGGAAACCTGTGAGTTCTTGTGGCATTTTTCACCCTAAGAGAGGCTCACAATGTTCAAACTCTTTCCCAAGTACAAAGTAGTCTCTTCTGTAGAGATTTTTGAATTTTGTTTGCTGGGTCAAACTAAAAGAGGCCTTGAAAAACAGAAGCATACAGGATCTCCTCTCATTTGCCCTCCCAAGTGGGTCAAAGCCAAACCCTCAAAGTGATCTCACCTCATAATTTGAAAACATTGCCAAGCTGAATCTTATTTTGGGGGTATCAGTGGTCTTACCAGGGAGTGCATGCTAGAGCGAGATAGCCATCTTCCTTTTTAGGCGCTGACACTTAAGTTCAACCCCCCACCACAGTTCAGATGTTTAGCTGAGAGGCTAGATTCCTTCCCCTAAGATGCCCCCAGGGACTCTGCCTGTATCACAAGAGGAATTTCAGAATACCACTCTGTTATATACATGCTTTTTTGTACTATAACTTGCCACACCAGTTACAATTGCTGTTTAACAAATTACCCACAAAATTAGCCGTTGAAACAACCATTTTATTATACTTAATGAATTCAGGCAGAGCCTGCCAGGGATGACTCGGCTCTGCTCCACAATGTCTAAGGTCTTACCTGGGAAGATTTCAGTGCTGGTGGTGGGGGTTGGAATCATCCAAAGGCTCCTTTGCTCTCATGTCTGGTGCCTGAGATGGAAAGACTTAAAGTTTAGGACTGGAGCATTCACCGCAGCTTCTCCATGTGGCTGGGCTTCCTCACAAAATGGTGGCTTGACATGGTTGAGCTTCTTCAGGGCAGGGCAGACTCCCAGTGCTGGTGTTCCAGTGCACAAGGCAGAAGCTGCATGGCCTTTTTTGGGATCCAGTCTTGGAAGTCACACAGCATCATTTCTGCTTTCCTTTATTGCTCCAAGCAGTCACAAGCCCATCTAGACTCAAAGGAAGGAGAAATACTCTCCTACTCTCTCTCCATGAAGGGAGAATCATAAATTTTAGAGCCATGTTTTAAAACTGCTGTGTTTGCAAATGGGGGAGCAGTTTCATTTGCAAATGAGGGAGAAGTTTCAGTGGAAAGAGACATAAAGTTAAATGTAGCATTTTCTCATTGGGAGATTGGAGAAACCCCATGCAGATACCTGTACAGGCCAGGTTGAGTGAATTTTTTAACTGGACTGCAGAAGCCAGAACTTTAAACTCCAAATAATGGATGTGTGGCAGTGAGGGTGGTGATGCAGTGGAGTGTTATTAAAGAACTGTGGGTTGGCCATTTCTGTGCCTTCTTTCTCTCCTAACATTTGAGATCCATTGCAACCCTGACAGGAGAAACTTAGGAAATCATATAACTGCCCTGTTGGGGTAGAGTAGAAGGATGAGCTAAGGAAGGACAAGGTTCTGAATAAGGTGTGGCCATTTTCTGGTTTCTAAAAGAGATGGGGCTGCTATCAGGCTGAGCACACCATGAAGCCAGGAGCAGGAAAAGACAGTGGTCAAAGGAGGCTAAAGAGAACTTAGAATGGATTGGAAGAGAAATCCAGATCTATCAATAGCTAGTAAGTAGTTATAAAGGGAAACTTTGGCTTTGGGGGCAGGAAGGAAGAGGAATGAATTTAATGGAGGGCATGGCTAACAGTCATGTGAAGAAGAGATTTAGAGACCCTCAGTACAGTGTCATGAACAGTGGGGCTAAGGTGTTGCTGGTGGTTTGGAGGAAGCAAAATAGAAATTTCAAGGCTGACCATGTGACCAGCATGGACATTAGACATTTTCCAGGTACTCTAATGGAGGAAGTTCATTATAAATATATACCAATAAGGTCATGCTTTTGCCATGGAACATCCCCAGGAGAATTGGCCTCCCATACACTGGCAGAAGCCCTTACAATGGTGTGATTGGCAATTGTTTGCACATATGCTAATATTCTGAGAATATTAGGACCCAGTGGCTTCTTGATGTTGCATGATTAGCTGGCCCTTAAGTTTGTTTAGGGCTTTTGCATTCATTATCTCATCTACTCTTTAAAGTTTGTAAAGTAGGCAAGGAAGGTATTATTAGGCCCATTTGGGGGATGAAGAAACTGGAGTTGGCTTCTCCAAGCCAGGCGGCAGCAGGGCCAGGACTAAAATCCAAGTCTCATGCCTCCTGGTATTGCCAGGGCCTCTGGCCTCTGCCCCATCACCTCCCATGCTGAGCCAGGAGCTCAGTTGTTTTGTCAGCTGGCCGGCCCCCTCTTCCAGGAGCACATGCGAGCAGTAACGTCTGACTGCTTATTATATAGTTAGAGTCCATTTCAACTTCAGTCTTCCTTCCCTACACATACATACACCCACTTTTAGCCTGGTACATGATGTTTCTGTTATAGTTACCAGAGTGTTTCAAAAGCTGCAGGGCCCTGTGCTTCTTTTCTTTCCACATTGATCAGTTGTCTACTGCTGTGTAATAAACCACTTGAAACCCTGGTGACTTAATACCATTTATTATTTCTCACCTTTCTGTGGGTCATCAGTCTGGGCAGTTCTGCTGATCTCACTTGGGCTCATGTATGTGTCAGAGATCATCTGATGACAAGGCCAGGCCTCAAGAGCCTGAGATACCCTCACTCTCTGGAGGTTAGCAGGACACTTTGGTTCTCCTCCAAGTGGCCTGTAATCCTTCAGTAGGCTGGTCTGGGCTTCCTCACAACATGGTGGTCTCAGGGTTCCAAGAAGGTGAAAGTGGAAGCTGTGAGGCCCTGTAAGGCCCAGCCTCATGAATCTACGCAACTTCACATCCACCAAGTGCTATTGATCAAAATAAGTCATAAAAACAGCCCTAGTTCCAGAGGGATAGAGAAATAGACCCCAAGGATGGAGTCTTGATGGGAGGGGCAGCAATATCCCATTGCAAAGGGGCACAGACTCACTGGAGACCATTATCATAATGATCAACTACACTCCATGATCTGCTAAATAAGGATTAACTAAAACATGCCCCTAACAGGAAAAAAGCAAGCCTCTCTCTGCTACTGCACTTGCCTATCAGCAGCTAGGGTTCTTTGGTGGCAAACAAGAGAAACAGACTCTAGTTAACTTAAACAGAACAGTCATGTAGTAAGAAGCCATCAGGAGTCTCCCAGACTCAACTGAAGAGTTTTACAATGAGACCTCAAAAGTGAGAGGAAGAGAGCAGCTCTGGGGAGGTGGAGGGGCAGTTTCTGAAGCAGGGATTGATGGACAGCCTTTTGTAGGGAACCACCACTGGAATAACTTAGTTCCAGCTGACTTTTTTTTTTCTGGTCTTTGTGTCGTTTGGTTCAAGATTCAGATTCCTTGGGGAGCTGACTCAGGACATGTTCACACTGCTTGGGTGGGTAGTTGTAGCTGGGCAAGTTGATGGATTGGATCACCTGGAATGGGGGAGGTGGGTGTCCCAGCAGAACAGCCAGGAACTGTGAAAAGTGGGAGAGGGCCTAGGCAGGCAGAAGTGTCAGCTGCCTATTGATTCCTGACCAGTTCCTGTGGGTGCTTATTTGGATCTATTGGGCCTGACAGTCACTTCTCTATGAGCAATATCATTCTGTCTCAATGCCTCTTCTTCCCCCTCCCCATCCTTCCCCCAAGAATAAAAAGTTAAACTTTTTTTCCTTCTCCATGCAAAATGTAATCTTAGATTAACTTTTGTCCCACTGGACCTAACTTCTTAAACGCAAGTGTTCCCCAATGTTCTATCGTTCACTCTCCTTTGTTCTCAGTGTCCTTTCTGAACTGTTTTACTCCCCATCTCCCTGTAGGCGACTCCTTGATCTTCCATTAAGTCATCGCTACTTCCCATGTTCAATTTCCTGTGGGAATCCTCCACCCAAATCCATTGGCCTCAGCCTGCTCTCCCTCCAGAATATGCTATGACAGATACCACACGGTGGCTTGCTCAGCACCCACTTCAATCCCTTTATGCATGCCTCCCTGTACTGGAGAGTCTGGAAAGATAAAAATGACATTTCTCAAACTCCCGTGCAGCTAGGGAGCCATGTTTGATTGGCTTCCACCAGCAGGCCCTTCCGCGTGAGGCATGGGAGGCATAAGTGGGTGATGTGAGTGATGGGGCTCTATGGAAGCTGAATGCATGGCCATGTGGGTGCCACATCTTGTGTCCGAGGCATTTGGTTCTTCTAGGGCAGCACGGGAGCTTCTTCTGTGGGTGGTGGCAGCATCAGGGTTTCTGCTAGGGAAGTTTGTATGCATCTCCTGGCTATATGTCACTTGGTGTTTGGCATTGGAAATGTGTGATACCTAATGGACTAAGCCTTTTCTGCTTGTTAGAGTGGATTCTGTTGTCTGCAACTAAGACCCCTGCCTGATACAAACACTCCCTGTCTCCCTCAGCGCTGTTCTATGTTAATAGACATTGAACAACAGGCTCTTTGGGGGGAAATTTGCACTTCCACCAGCAGTGTGTGAGTGTCTCAGCTGCTCTTTCTCCTTGCCAGCACCTGCTTTTGTCAGCACTTGATTGATGTTGGTAAAAGAAACTGTGTAATTTTTAAAAATGTTCCAATATCATAATATGACTTTGAATAGGAGGTAAGATCACACACACACACACACACACACACACACACACACACACCTTACATTACAGTAAAAAAAAAAAAAAGCATGTCTCTTATTAACACTGACTGGGTCTTGTGAATATAACTTCTTTCTTTTATCAGCCTATATAGTACAGATCAAGAATTTAGGCAAATCTGCAAGCTATTGTTTGACTTAAACTAGAAATACCTGTCTGAATTTGTAAACATAGCTTCCCTAACTGTTCCTGTCTTCTCTCCAGGTGGGTGGATGGCCTGGGGACAGAGCTGCCTCATCATCAGTGCAGGGCACGTTTCTTCACACCCTGAATTGTCCTTTTTTTTTTTTTTTAACTTTATTAATTTTGAGAGAGAGAGAGCACACAGGAGGGGCAGAGAGAGAGAGAGAGAGAGAGAGAGAGAGAGAGAGAGAATCCCAAGCAGGCTCTGCACTCTAAGTGCTGAGCCTGATGTGGGGCTTGAACCCACAAAGCATAAGATCATGACCTGAGCAGAGATCAAGGGTTGGATGCCCAACCGACTGAACCACCCAGGCACCCCCTGAATTTGTCCTTTGAATGGGGGAAGAAACTATGAATAAAATGGCTCAGGTACAGAAGTTGAGTGTCTGGACCAGTCTGTAATTTAACCATTATTCTCTCTTTTTTTTTTTTTTCAATATATGAAGTTTATTGTCAAATTGATTTCCATACAACACCCAGTGCTCATCCCAAAAGGTGCCCTCCTCAATACCCATCACCCACCCTCCCCTCCCTCCCACCCCCCACCAACCCTCAGTTTGTTCTCAGTTTTTAAGAGTCTCTTATGCTTTTAGCCATTATTTTCATGTTGAATTGGGAGGCACATTTAAAGACAAGAGGCATATGGTTAGTGGCTAATCAGTGGCCTTGATAGAATTCTTAGCATTTCAGGAGGCTGTGCTCATTTGAAACTAATGCTGGCTTCCTCTGTTAATTCTGTTCTGTTCCCCCCACCCCTTCCCCAAGCTTCCTCCCTGATTCCTAAAGTCTGTTGCAGAGCTGGGTAAGAGGATTTCCACCTGCATGCCAACCATGACCCAAATCTTGCTGAAGTTGGAATCTGACCACAGGACCCCAACTTTAGTTTTTCATCTGAGGGGGATTTTCTCATTTCACCTTCCAAGGCAATGTTCAAACACATGATCCTTGACATCCAGAGAAATCCTTGCCTATTAGTGTCAGGCTTTTTTTTATGGAGAGACTAGGGCACCGTGTTGTGTTGTGTTGATGGGTGTATGTGTTGGGGGGAAGATAGAGAGCAAGGTGGGTGGAGAGGGAGGTGGCAGAGGGGTGGTGAGTTCACCCATTACAGAGAACCAAATAAATTATTTCTGCATAGTCCATCAGTTCAAATTTTCCTGTTGCCTTTTCTTTCCTCCTTGGTGCTGACGACTGGACTCTTTGGGATCCAGTGACTGAAGAAGGACAGGCATGTGGTGAACTTGCTCAGGTTGAAGCATCTCATACCCTTTGCCCCTTTGAAAGTAGATACAGGAATTGCATTCCTTATCTTGTGCTCCACTTTTGAAACTTCCAGAAATAGGAATTTTGCTGTCAGTCCTCAGTGCAGGGAATCCCTTCCCTTCACAATAAGAAAGAAACTAAAACAGCACACAGTGGGGCCTGTAAAGTGTGGTGTTCTTGTAAAATATCAGACCCAACCTTTTGTCTGGTTTTAACTAACATGCCACACTGTAGGTATGTCTATAACTCATTCCTGAATTCCATGACTGCTGTATTATTGTCTGTTTTTTCATGTATGTATGTGATTCTGAGGTGACAGATTTGATTTCTCTTTGATTCCCCTCCCCACCCAAGATCTGACCCAGTGTATCAGTTAGCTTTTGCTATGTAAGAAGCCACCCCAAAACTTAGTGGCATCGAATAACACATATTTTAATAGACTTTATTTTTTAGAGCAGTTGTAGGTTCACAGAAAAATTACATGGAAGGCACAAAGATTTTTCATGCACTCCTACCCACCCTCTCATGCACAGCCTCCCCCAGTGTCAATATCCCCCACCAAAGTGGTACATTTGTTGCAATTGATAAACCTACACTGAGACGTCATTACCATTTAAAGACTATAATTTACCTTAGAGTTTACTCTGGGTGTACATTCTGAGAGTTTGGAAAAATGTATATTGACATGTGTTCACCATTATAATATCATACAGAGTAGTTTCACTGCCTTAAAATTCCACATTCCATCTATTCATCCCTCCCTTGCACCCCCTCACCCCTGTCGACTGCTGGTTTTTTCACTGTGTCCATAGTTTTACCTTTTTCAGAATGTCACATAGTTAGGATCATACATTTCACCTTTTCAGGTTGGCTTCTTTCACTTAGTAATATGAATTTTAAATTCCCTTGATACCTTTTCATGGCTTGATAGCTCATTTCTTTTTATCCCTGAGTAGTATTTTATTGTCTAATGTACCAGTTTATTTGTCCACTCACCTATTGAAGGACATCTTGGTTGCTTCCAAGTTTTAAAATTATGAATAAAGCTGCTATAAACATCCATGTGTAGGTTTTTGTGTGGACATAATGATGAATGAATACCAAGGAGCATGACTGCTGGATCATATGGTAAGTTTTGAAAGAAACTGCCAAACTTTCATCCAAAGTAGCTATACTATTTTGCATTTCCACCATCAATGATGAGAGTTCCCGTTCCTCCACATCGTTGCCAGCATTTGGTGTTGTCAATGTTTGGGATTTTGGTCATTTTATTAAGTGTGTAGTGGTGACACATATTTTTAATTTTTTAAAATGTTTATTTACTTTTGAGAGAGGAAGAGAGAGCGTGAGTGGAGGAGGGGCAGAGAGAGAGGGAGACACAGAATCTGAGGCAGGCTCCAGGCTCTGAGCAGTCAGCACAGAGCCCGATGTGGGGCTCAAACTTACAAACAACAAGATAATGACCTGAGTCGAAGTTGGACGCTTAACCCGATGAGCCACCCAGGTGCCCCACATAGATTCTGTGGGTTGTCTAGGTGGCTTTTCTCAGATGGCAGCTCAGCTGGGACTGGATAGTCTAGGGTGTTCTCACTTTTACTTCTGGGGCCTTGGCCAGAATGGTGGGGGGACCTTGTTCCATGTGGTTTCTCATCCTCCAGCCGGCTATCCCAGCCTTCTTCACATGGCAGAAAGCATTCTAACAGCAAGAGAGGGCGTGTCCAATTGTGCAACACTTTTGAAGGCTCTACTTATGTTTGGTACATCCCATTGTTTAAAGCAGGTCACATGGCCAGGTCCAGACTGTAGAGATGGAGAAATAAACTCCACTTCTTGCTTAGAGGAGGAAACTATTGTGACCACACTTTCCCAATCACAGCAGTTGGTGAACGTGATGTCTAACTCAGCAAAGGGATAATCTCTGACGTTCTTTTAAACCACTCTCAATCCCCACCCCAGGGGGGCACCCAGAAAAGCAGTTATGCGGGGAAATATTATAGAAAAGATATTAGGTAATCTCATTCTTCTTTTCTCATTACCCAGTTGGTATTATTCCAAAGGGGCAGTGATCATTTCCTCAGACCCTAGCATTAAGAACTCACAGCCTCTGGTCCTAATGTCCCGTACAAGAAAAGCAACACATTTATTCTTGTCTTCATTTCTTAACTGCCGAGAAAGAGGTTGCTGAGGTTTAAGGGCTGATAATTAATCATGCCTCTTCCCCTTCCATCTTTGGAATCAGTTGAGAAATAGATGCAAGCATGGGAATTGGAGGTCAGAATGGCACCTCTTTGTCGGCAGCGCTGGACCAGAGAATGTGGTTGGGACTACAGCCAGACAGGCCTTCCTGCTTCTTCCCTTCAGGACAGAACTGGGCTGTCCATGGAGGGGAGCCTGGGTCTGCAGAGCAATCCACCGGCCTGGCCAGACAAAAGGAGAATTGTTGCCTCTCACTTTCAGGTCATGACAGTCAAGACAGAAGGATCAGAGCAGGACTCAGGAACGGGGAGATAAAGGGCCACCCAAGCTGTGGGTGGCTATGGCTCCTCCTCCCTCCTCACCAGCAGTTGGGAGCAGACAGAAGGTTAGGTGGAAGCTTTCCCCGATACTTTCCATTTTGGCCTTTTTCAATTTTCTCAATGCATATATTTCTTAAACTTCTTTTTGAAGCATAATGTACATATAGAGAAGAGCACACATCATAAGTGTGTGGCTCAATACGTTTTCACAAATTGAAAACACTCATGTAACCAGCACCCATATCAAGACTCAGAAAATTACCAGCTCCCTTCTGGCATGTGGGTGGCTCAGTCAGTTGAACATCTGAGTCTTGATTTCGTCTCAGGTCATGATCCCAGGGTTGTGGGATCGAGCCCCATTCTGGGCTCTGTGTTGGGTATGGAGCCTGCTTAAGATTCTCTCTCTGTCTCTGTCTCTCTCTCTCTTCTCTCTCTCCCTCCCTCCCCCCTGCCCTTCCCCCCCGTCATGCTCTCTCTGTCTCTCTCTCTAAAAAAAAAAAAAAAAGAAAAAGAAAAAAGAAAAGAAAAAGAAAATTACCAGCTCCCTAGAAGCTCTATGGAGTCTTTTTTGTTCTGGCTTGTTTTGCTCACAATTATGATTGTGAGCTTCACCATGTTGTGTATAGATTTATATTGTTAATTTTCATTGCTGTGTAGTATCCTACTCTGTGAATACCATGTGATTTACTTCCCTTCTACTGTTGATGGGCATATGTGTAGTTGCCAGCTTTGGCTGATTTGAAACGTTCTAATATATGCCTTTTGTGAAAATATGCAGTTATTTCAGGTTGATGTATCCCTAGAAATATCCCCTGGGGCCCAGTGATTCTACTTCTAGAGTTACAGTCAACAAAAATGCCTAGCAGTTTTAGAAACTGAAACTGTTTTCCAAAGTGGAACTGTTTTGTACCCCCGCTGGCAACATTATGAGAGTTCCGGTTGCCCCCCTCCTTGCCTCCTTATACTGTGGAAAAGACAGAAGTTCCTGTTCTATACATGAAGGTGAAATACCAGGATAGGGAGGAAATGAGCCCACCTATAAAAGAAGAATGAAAGGTGAAGAATTTTACAAAGAATTTTAAAAATGTGTCAATCCATCTTATTTTTTGATGCATTTCAAACTAAGTTGCAGACAATTAACAGATGGGGTCTTTTTAGGTGCCAAACACCCCCCTATAAGCAAGAGAGTGATTTGTGATCTAACTTTAGACACTCGAAATGCTCTCAAAGTCTCACCCAACTCTGTGGAGGAAGGGTTTGCAGACAAAATGTTCCCTCCACAGAAATTGTGATAAAACACCAATTAGTGACTGCAGCCATGAAGTGGGAGTGTTTAACCTTTCAGGCGTGCCAACAGTGTGCTCCTTAATTCGAAAATAGGGTACAAAGTGTTAGCAAGTGAAGAATAGTAATCATTCATCACTCAACTTGACATACCTCCTTTGCAGCAGAGGCAAAAGAAGGAATCGTCTGCGCTCCACTTATTCTGGCTTTCGTCTAACTTCTCTGAGAAAGGGCCTGATGCTCTAATGAGGGGTAGCAGACACAGAAAATAGGAGAAAACAGGCTGACAGCTTTCCCCTCGAGAAGCCTACCTTCCTTCCGAGCTCCTCAGCGTACTTTATATGCATTACCCAGCGGCAAGTCTTACTATTCCTTTTTGCAAACGTAGAAAAGTGGTGCAGGGAGGCTAAAAAGGCTCACTGGAGGCTACAAGGGAAGCCAAATGTTCAGCTCAAAATAGAAACTGAGAGCTCTGGGAAACTCAGGCAGCCTGAGAGGGTCCTTTAATCTCTGGACCCTTCCGTGTCTTTTTAGACAATAAGCCTTTCCTTGAAAGAGCTTTTATTCCCCCAATGACAGGACTGCCAAATCTCCCTCCAGGATGTTGTAAAAAGGTGACATTTAACAGTGGAAATTGAAACTGTAATTGACTTCTCTTAAAACAGAAAAACAAGTGCCCTGTATTCCTTCTCGTGGCCAGATGTTTGTAATTGTCCCCTTGGGATTCTACCTTGAGGGAAGCTGAAGAGGCAAAATACAACAGTTCACTTGAATTAATAGAGTTACACTCTCAAGGTTTGTTTTTACTGCATGGACGGAAACCCCATCCAAGCAGATGGAGGTTTCAGGAAGAGGGTTCTAGCTCATGTCGCCTAGCCCTTGGGACCAAAGAAGCCCCAGAATCTCTTGCAGTGATAAGTAAAGAGCTGGAGGTGAACCCTTCATTTCCATATGTGGGTGTATGGGGGCCCAGGATTGTTTAGATTAATTGTATTACTTGCTCTAACCTAGTGAAGTTTTGGCAGAGATCATGTGAGCAAAGTCTTAAAATGTACTTCTACAGGAAGTCTTGCCTTCTTGTATTTCTGTCATCATCATCATGAGAAGAACATGCCTCAGGGAGCTTGCTGGTCAAAGAGGATAAGAGACATATGGAGCCTGGATCCTAGTCCAACTGAGCCCAGCCTAGACCAGCCAATCTCTAGCCTCTCTGCCAACATGTAAGCAAGAGACAATTGCTTATTGTTGTGAACCCCTGAATTTTGTGGTGTTTTGTTATGTGGTAGATTATGTTATAGCTGACTGATACAGGCCCATTGAAAGGGGGATAGGAAGAGAGAGATTCTTAGTGGGCTGTGGACACAATTTGCAAAAGTGCTCAGCTTGGGGTAGTCATTACAGCAAGCACCTCATAACTGTGAGAGGAGCTGAATTCAGTGCGGTGACTGTATTTCATATATCTGAGGAAGAATGGAGTGAACCACACTGTGTTCTGAATGGCAGGCCTGCCTGTTGATATTTTCCTCTTAATTGTAACTTTTATAAATCCTTCTCTAATGGCTTCATTCCCATCTCTTCCCCAGTCAGTATGTTGACATCTCCTTATGACTCAATCTTGAGCTGAACCATGAATACCTATGTAACCACCACTTAGATTCTACAATTAGCATTTTGCAGTATTTGCTTTGTTGCATGTCTGTCTGTCCATCCTTTGTAATGCCCCCAGTTTCAAATCTGAGAGACCATCAAGGAGCTGATACTGATGCAAACACACGAGGGTTTATTTGCAAGCTTGAGCTTGGGCCCAAGTATACCCGACACAGTGGAGCAGGGACGTGGACCCCTAGGTTAAGAGGCGTAGCAGTTTTATAGGGGCCAGTGGCCAATGAGATTGTAACACACACAGAAAGTTGCATAGTCATGTCAGTCCACACGCAGGTGGCCAATTGAATTACAATTTACCCTATAGTAACTGTTTGAACTAGCCTATCACTCTGGTCAGAATTGGGTGCAAGTTTGGAGGGCAAAAGGCGGGTTTAAGAATTGGCGCGCAAGTTTGGCGGGCAAAAGGCGGGGTTTACATTCTTTGGTGGTTAGGGGTTCCACATTCCTGTATGAGCCGGTTTCCAGTAAGGGTGTGCTCAGCGGCTTGACTAGGGTGGGGGAGTGTCTTAAGCAATAAGTAGGTCATGTAAGGGTTATACATGAGATGGTGGGTGTAGCACAAAATGGAGTTAGTCTTGCTCTGCTTGTCCAGGGGTAGGGGATTTTTGTTAAATTCCTTGGGTCCCACACCTTCTTTCCCTCTGTCAATCCATCTTATTTTTTGATGCATTTTGAAATAAGTTGCAGATATCAGTATACATCACCCTGATGGTGAATTTTGACAAAGGCATATATCCATCACCACTGAAAGACTATTCTGATTTTGACTTTTTTCTATTATAGATAAGTGTTACCTTGGTTTAGTGTATAAATGGAATTATACACTATGTAGTCTTTTGTGTCCAGCTTCTATTTGGCGTGTTGTTGTATCAGTAAGGGTCCTCATTTAAAAATGAATAATTAGGGGCGCCTGGGTGACTCAGTCAGTTAAGCTGCTGACTTCGGCTCAGGTCATGATCTTTCCATCTGTGAGTTCGAGCCCTGCGTCGGGCTCTGTGCTGACAGAGCCTGGAGCCTGTTTTGGATTCTGTGTCTCCCTTTCTCTGACCCTCCCCTGTTCATGCTCTGTCTCTCCCTGTCTCAAAAATAAATAAAAAACGTTAAAAAAATTTTTAAATGAATAATTAGACAAGATCTTTGAGGGATCTCTTTACCTTAAGGTTTTGGGCTTCTGTGATGTCTGTACAATTATAGTAACCACTGTTGAGTGATACACTTGAACCAAACATCCTTCTGAAACAGACATCTCTCCTGCTTGTCTGTTCCAGATCTAGTCTTTTGGTTTCACTCTCTCTCCCCACCCACCTCTCTTTAGGGTTGATAAATCTTTCAAAACTGCTGGGGGAATTTATTGAGATTTGTCCCACGAGCACAGTACTTTTGATTTACTGAGTTGAGTAAAATGTAGAGGCTGACTGAGCTCTTTGGATTAATTGCATCTGACTTTTCCCTAAGGGGTCATCAGCAGTTTATCCTTCGCAGGACTCACAACAGTGTGTCCAAACTGTGGGTTAATGGGAATGATTGAAAGACTTGGCAAGTTGTCTTTCTTACTTTGCTCGGCTCTGGTTGGGCAACCAGAATCCATGGAAGTGAGTGGTAAAAAAATGAAAGAAAATAAGAATAAAGTGACAATCTTCTTCCACAGTAGCTAAAAGCCAGTGCTTTATCCCTCAGACTTGGCTTGAGGATTTAACTAATTTAACTAAAAATTAAAGCCACACTCAGTGTGGCGGGCTCCTGGCTTTGTTCCGGTCAATTTAGCTAAGCTGGAACTACGTTTCCCAGAATTCCATTCCCTGCAGACTTCCGGGATTAGCGCGGACGGCTTTGCGACTTCGCGAGCTTGGGAAGACGGAAGTGACGCAACGCTGGGGGTCTTTAAGTCTTTGAAAGGCTGGTGCTGGTGCGGCCCGGGTGCTGTAGCAGGTTTTGGGTTTGGGTTAGATTCCTGGCTCACCGGTGGGCGGGGGACAGCGGGCGGTCGCCGCGTTCCTGCAGCCCTTTCGACAGCTGAGCGGCGGTAGGCCAGCAGCAACTGCCATCAGCTTCCCTGACTTGTGGGCCAGGCTGCCTGCTGCGCGGCCGGCCGGGCGCCACCGAAGCAACGGCTGTGCCTAAGCGGTGCAGCCAACTCCCTCCCACAAATGTACCACACGGCCCGTATTCTGTGTTACTCTTGACGCTCCTGCCTCTCTGATTGAATCCCGAGTGATTTCCCGCCACAGAGCACGTGCAGCGTTCACTGCTAGTTCTCTCTTTTCCTCCCTAACACCCAGGTTTGGTTCCAGGATTTCACACTCCTCCACGCAGCTAGGAGATTCAGGGAAAGCTGGATGAGCGCAGCTTCAGAGGTGACTTGGTGAACCTAAGCCAGTGTTGCTAAGGGTAATGGACCCAGTCCTAGCCTGCGGGACGGGGGAGAAGTCACTGAAGGACTTCTAGAGAATAAGCCATTTGGATAAAAGAGAGAAATATGGGAGGAAATGGCTTTGTATTGTTCTACTAGATGTTGCCCCAAAGTGTTGCTTCCACAAGGCACATGCTATGGGAAGATGGAAGGAAGGACGTTGGCCCTTGAAAGCTCATTGAGCTGCTCAAGAAACCAAACCTGAAATAGCCAGCTTATCCCCAGTTGTCTGGGGCTTTCCCAGGTTCAGCGCTGGAGGTCCCGTGTCCCAAGAAGCCCTTCAGTCCTGAGTATGCGCCATGGGGATCACTCTCCCCCTGCCTCAAGACTTCAATGTGAGATAATTCCCTTTACTGTTTAAGCCCTGTGAGTTGTGGCTGTTTTTGGTGCGTGTAGCTGAAAGCATTCTGAACGGTTACAGGGCAGTAAAAGAATGTGCCTTTTGTTTCTGAGAGCAGTTATAAAAGAGACACTGTAAACCCTGTTTTGTGTAAAGGCAACATCATTAGAAAAGCGCCACTGATCTTAGACACTACTTGTGTGTCAATTTCGTTTATTCAAAATCAGTGTTACTAATTTATGGGCAGGCATAACTTAATACATTTTACCTAATTAGAAAAAAATTACCATTTGGACATGCCTATGATATATTACAAGATAAATATAACTTCTATTTTAGGTATTTACATGTCTTTGGTCTTTTATGTAGCTTCCTCTTAAAATAGGAGTGCCCTTAAAGCCAATGAAGTGATGCCTTTTGGGTAGGGAGGGAGGGGGTGATCTCTGTTCTTTATGATTAAAATTCTTAAATAAGTTATAGCAGCACTTTCAACAATAGCCAAATTATGGAAAGAGCCTAAATGTCCATCAACTGATGAATGGATAAAGAAGATGTGGTTTGTATATACAATGGAATACTACTTGGCAATGAGAAAGAATGAAATCTGGCCATTTGTAGCAACGTGGATGGAACTGGAGAGTGTTATGCTAAGTGAAATAAGTCAGTCAGAGAAAGACAGGTACCATATGTTTTCATTCATATGTGGATCCTGAGAAACTTAACAGAAGACCAGTGGGGAGGGGAAGGGGGGAATAAACATTATAGAGAGGGAAGGAGGCAAACTATAAGAGACCCTTAAATACTGAGAACAAATTGAGGGTTGATGGGGGGTGGGGGAGAGGGGAAAGTGGGTGATGGGCATTGAGGAGGGACCTGTTGGGAGGAGCACTGGGTGTTGTATGGAAACCAATTTGACAGTAAATTACATATAAAAAAAGGGATAACAAACTTTCAGTTATAAAATAACACCTAGGGATGAAGGGCACAGGGTACAGAACATACTCAATAATACTATAGTAACTTTGTATGGTGACAGGTGGCAATTACCCTTACCATGGTAAGCACTGCATAACATGCAGAATTGTTGAAGCACTATGTTGTATACCTGAAACTAACATGACCTTGCACATCAACTACACTTAAATAAAAGAGAATTTGAAGTCCTAATACAATGAAATAAAATAAAATAAAATAAAATTCTTAAATAAATTACTGGGACTTTAAGAATATATTTGTAGGTGAGTTTGGTGTCGTTTAGTTGATTTTTTCCCCCCAGAAATAAAGGCTTCTAGGTCTTGACACTGTCCTCCTGTGGGTGTAGAAGATTAATTGCATCATTGATCTTTACCCTTTCCTGTGTCTACACCTGTCCTAGCATGGGCTGCTGTAACAAAAATACCATATTGGATGGCTTATACCTAACAGGAATTTATTTTTCACTGTTCTGGAGGCTAGAGGTCCCAAGACCAGGATGCCAGCATGGAGAGGTTCTGATAAGAGCCCTCTTCTGTGTTGCAGACTGCCGACTTCTCATTGTAGCCTCATATGGTGGAGAGCAGAGAAGGAAGCAAGCTAAGCAAGCTTTCTTGTGACTGTAATGATAAGGTACACTAATCCCGTTTATGAGGGCCCACCCTCATGCCTCATCTAATCCTCACTGCTTCTTAATACTAACAAATTATGGTGGTAAAATTTGATTTTATGAATTCTTGGGGTACACAAACATTGAGTCCATAATAACACCTTTTGCCATGTAGCCTGTGCCCTCCCACTGTGACTGGGTTTGCCCTGGTGTTGTTCTTTGTCCAACAGGTGCCAGCAGAGGCTGGAAAAGTACTCACATAGTTGGGATTGTTCATGCACTGCCTCCAGTATGACAATGTGCCTAGGTTAGCCTGTTAGGGAACGAGTGTCACATGGCATGACCACACCAACTGAAAGACAAACTGCCAAATGTGAGTGAGCCCAGAGGAGACAGAAGAATCACCTAGCTGAGCCCAGCCTAAATTGCTGGTCCATTAACTCATGAGCGAAAGAAATGGTTATTGCTTTAAGCCAGTGAGTTTGGGGGTGTTTTATTACACAGCTTTATTGCAGTAATGGATAACTAAAGCCATCTTTTATCCATCAGGGACAGTTTGGAGGAGCTGAATGTGTTGGCTTTACAGACAGTCATACCTTGTAGAATTTAACTCAGAAGTTGCCCAGTAGTTACTCACTTGGGCGTGCTTATGTTCTATTCAAAGATAAATATAACAGTACCATTAAAAAAAAAGTATCATTTTAAGTATAGATCTATATCTATATCTGGTATCTATATCTATATAGATATAGTTCTATCTTTAGGTCTTTAGCTTTGTCCAAAAATGGGATGCCTTCACATGGACCAGATCCCACTAATGGGAGCTGGTCTCTGTTCCACATGTATAATAGTCTCAAGGGAGTTATTGGGGATTTTTATATGAGTCTGGTGTAATTCAGCAATTAAATTCAGGGATAGCATCCACTAATTTCCTTATGGTGGTTAAGACAGTATTGGGTTTGTTTCCTAGAGTGCTGATGCAAAATTGTATTTGACTATTTAAATTTGAATTCATTGTAACTAAATAAAATTAATCTGGTTCTTCAGTAATACTGGCCATATATCAAGTGCTCAACAGCCACAGATGGATAGCGGCTACCGCTTTGGAGAGCACAGATACAGAACATTTTCATTATCTCAGAAAATGTTATTGGGCAAGTGCGGTCTCAGTGCTTCTGTTCACATTTCTTATTTACAACATCTTTTCTGTCTAAGCTTCTAGCTTCTGCTGACTGCTTGATTCTGACAGCCCCTCAATCTGTACCCTTTGGGAAAAATGAATTATTGTTTTCTAGATATTTGATAAAACTGAAGCTAGCCTGTTTTGACATTTACAACGTTAAATGTTCTCTTAGTTTACAGGTTACAAAACTAACTGACAGAAGGAGTATCCATGCAGTGAGACTTGGCGGGGGTAGTGAGGGCAGCTGAGAGAATCCCTCAGTTTGAGTTGTAAAATCCCTGACAAAACTTGAAGGGTAAAGAGAAGAAATTGAGTGTGGGGTGCCTGAGTGTTTCAGTGGGTTGAGCATCCGACTTTGGCTCAGGTCTCAAGCTTGTGGTTAGTGAGTTTGAATCCTGTGTCAGACTCCGTGCTGACAGCTTGGGGCCTGGAGCCTGCTTTGGATTCTGTGTGTGTGTGTGTCTTTCTCTGCCCCTCCCCTGCTTGCTCTCTCTCTCTCTCTCTCTCTCTTTCAAAACTAAATATTTAAATTTTTTTTAAAAGAAGAAAATGAAGCACAAAGAGAGACTATTGGGCAAAATTGTGTTGCATTGGTCAGGTGCCCCTGAACTTGCCCTCCCCACACCCACTGCAGCTGAGCTAGCTTTGCTAGAGGACAGACCCCACAGCTGGTCTCTACTCTCTGCTTTCCTCAAGAAGGGATTTCCTCCCAAAGCAACTTTTTTTAATGTTTATTTTTTTTGAGAGAGAGAGAGAGAGAGAGAGAGAGAGAGAGAAAGTGTGTGTATGTGTGTGGGTGTGTGTGCGTGTGCTCACATGCACATGCCCATGCAAGTGGGGGAAGGGTAGAGAGAGAGGAGAGAGAGAGAATCCCATGCAGGAAGGCTCCACACTGGCAGTGGCAGAGCCTGATGCATGGCTTGATCTCACGGTTCATGAGATCATGACCTGAGTCAGACGCTTAACCAACTGAGCCATCCAGATACCCCCGTCCCCTCCAAAGCAACTTCTCCCTGGATCACTTCTGGCCTCTCTTCACCCTTTTACTCACTTGAATGAGAGGACTTTTTTTTTTTTACTTGGTTTTATTTTATTTTTATTTTGAAACAATCTCAATTATAGAAAATTTGCAAGTGTTCTCATTTCCTGAATTATTGTTTTAATATTTTTAATTTTAATTCCAGTATAGTTATCATATGGGGTTATATTAGTTTCAGGTGTATAATATAGTGATTCAACAGTTCTATATGTTACTCAGTGCTCATCATGGTAAGTGTACTCTTTACTCCTTATTACCTATTTCCCCCATCCCCTCACCACCTCCCCTCTGCTAACCATCAGTTTGTTCTCTGTAGTTAAGAGTCTGTTTCTTGGTTTGTCTTTCTTTCTCTCCTTTCTCATCTGTTTTGTTTCTTAAATTGCACATATGGGTGAAATCATATGGTATTTGTCTTTCTCTGATTGACTTATTTCACTTGGCATTCTCCAATTCCAACCATGTTTTGCAAACAGCAAGATTTCATTTTTTATGGGTGAATAATATACCTTTGTGTATATATATATATATATATATATATATATGTATATATATGTATATATATATATGTATATATATATTCTGCAACTTCTTTATCCATTCACCTATTAATGGACACTTGGATTACTTCCATAATTTGGCTATTATAAATAATGCTGCCTTAAGCATAGGGGTGCGTATGTACCTTTGAATTAATGTTTTTATATTTTGGGGGTAAGTATCCAGTAGAATGCTTACTAGATCATAGAGTAGTTCTATTTTTAACTTTTTGAGGAAAATCCATATTGTTTTCCATAGTGGCTGTACCAGTTAGCATTCCCACCAACAATGCATGAGGATTACTTTTTCTCCACATCCTACCAATACTTGTTGTTTCTAGTGTTTTTTTATTTTTATTTTAGCCCTTCTGACAGGTGTGAGGTGGTATCTCATCATGGTTTTGATTTGCATGTCCCTGACGATGAGCGATATTGAGCATCTTTTTATGTATCTGTTGGCCATCTGTATGTGCTCTTTGGAAAATGTCTGTTCATATCTTCTGCCCATTTTTAAATTGGATTATTCATTTTTTGTGTGTTAAGTTGTTTCAGTTCTTTATATATTTTAGACACTAACCCTTTATCAGATATGTCATTTGCAAATACCTTCTCCCATTCAGTAGGTTGCCTTTTATAGTTGATGGTTTGTTGATAGTTTCCTTCGCTGTGGTAGAAGCTTTTAATTTTGATGAAGTCCCAATAGTTTATTTATGCTTTTATTTCCCTTGCCTCAAGAACATATCTAGGAAAGTGTTGCTACAGCCAATGTTAGAGAGATTGCTGCTCTATTTTATAGTACTTGTGGTTTCAAGTCTCACATTTAGGTCTTTAATCCATTTTGAGTTTATTTTTGCATTTGATGTAAGAAAGTGGTCCAGTTTCATTATTTTGCATGTATCTCTCCAGTTTTCCAAACACCATTTGTTGAAGAGACTATATTTTACCATTGGATATTCTTTCTTGCTTTGTTGAAGAGCAATTGACCATATAATTGTGGGTTTGTTTCCAGGTTTTCTATTCTGTTCCATTAATTTATGAGTCTGTTTTTGTGACAGTACCATACTGTTTTGATTACTACATCTTTGTAATATAACTTGAAGTCTGGAATTGTGATGCCTCCAGCTTTGCTTTTCTTTTTTAAGTTTGCTTTTGATATTCCATCTTTTGTGGATGCATACAAATTTTAGGATTGTTTGTTACAGTTCTGTGAAAAATGCTGTTGATATTTTGGTAGTGATTGCATTAAATGTGTAGTTGCTTTAGGTAGTATAGACATTTTAAAAATATTTGTTCTTCCAATACATGGGCATGGAATGTCTTTCCACTTCTTTTTATCATCTTGGTTTTTTTAAATCAGTGTTTTATAGTTTTCAGAGTACAGGTTTTTCATCTCTTTCATTAATTTTATTCCTAGGTATTCTGTTATTTTGGGTGCCAGTGTAAATGGGATTGTTTTCTTAATTTCTCTTTCTGCTGCTTCAGTATTATTGTATAGAAATTCAACAGATTTCTGTATATTGATTTTGTATCCTGCAACTACCAAATTCACTGATCAGTTTTAGCCATTTTTTTGTGTGTGGAATCTTTCAGGTTTTCTATATATAGTATCATGTCATCTGTAAGTAGTGAAAGTTTTATTCCTTCCTTACCAATGTGGATACCTTTTATTTCTTTTTGTTGTCTGATTGATATGGCTAGGACTTTCAGTGCTATGTTGAATAGAAGTGGTGGTGTGGGAGTGGACATCCTTGTCTTGTTCCTGACCTTAGGGGGAAAGCTCTCAGTTTTTCCCCATTGAGTATAATGTTCACTGTAGGTTTTTCATATAAGGCCTTTATTATGTTGAGGTATGTTCCCTGTAAAACTGCTTTGTTGAGGGTTGTTCTCATGATGTTTGGGATGATTCTTTTTGGGTGTTAAACCTGGGAAGTAAAAACTAAGCTCCTCCACATCCAGAACTTTCCCTTGGTAGGCCCCTCACTATAATCCCCAGGCATTAGCCTCCCAGGAGTGGGGCTGATAGGTAGTTGGATAGCTCTTGGCTGTTGTGAAAAATGCCTCAATGAACATGGATGTACCAATATATGTACAGGTGCCTGCCCTTACTTATTTTGGGTATGTTCCCAGAAGTATGTGATATACTGGATCATATAGTAATTCTATGGTTAATTTTCTGAGGAGCCACCATGCTGTTTTCTATGGTGCTGCACCATTCTTCATTCCAGCCAGCAGTGTACAAGGGTTCAGATTTCTCCATATCCTAACCAACACTTGTTTTCTATCTGTGTGTATTCTTAACAGTGCCTAGCCCAGTGCTTTCCATAGTAGATGCTCAACAAATATGTTGAGTGGATGGATATGATGGCGAACTTTAGGATCCTTGAATACTCACATTATCCAAATTCTTGTAGGATTTTGATGAAATTTAGTGAAGAAAAGATCTCAGGAATTCTGGGACATTTCCTCAGAACACCTGACCTTTACAAAGAGGTCATCCTGATGATAATGATGACAGTGAGTTGTGGGGAGCCCTTCCTGCCTGAAGTGAGCTGCCTCCCCTTTTTCTTTAAAAATTTTTTTAAAATGTTTATTTCTGAGAGAGAGAGAGAGAGAGAGAGAGAGAGAGACCGAGCACAAGCAGGAGAGGGGCAGAGAGAGAGGGAGACACAGATACTGAAGCAGACTCCAGGCTCTGAGCTATCAGCACAGAGCCCGATGCGGAGCTTGAACCCCTGAACTGCACGATCATGACCTGAGCCAAAGTCGGATGCTTAACCAACTCAGCCACCCAGGCGCCCCAATGCCTCTCCTTTTTCAACGCTGACTAATTTGTTGTCAGATGAAGATGTGGATCCAAGGTTATGAATCTCTCCATGCATATGAAAAAAGTCACAAATCTGGATCTTAAAATGTGGATTCTCTCTTTTTTTATATGTCAGTAGCTGTGGCAGATTGCATTGTTGGTCCTAACTTTTCTCCTCTCCCTGCCTCTTGCCCCATCATGGTGTCTTCATGGGTAAGGTGTGCTCCCCCAACCTTAGACTTTGCTCCTGGCTCTGAGAGTTGCTTTTGCTGCTAGTCTAGGGCAGGAGTGGCATTGAGCCAGGGCCGAGCCTGGGCCTTTCTGCTTGCAGCTCTTGTATTTCTGCCATTACCACAGGAGGGACATGCCTGGCTGGCCCATTGATTGCAGAGAGGTGAGAGACACATGTGTCCTAGAAGAACAACCTCATCCTCAGCCGAGGGCAGCACACCCCAGCCACCCAAAAGACATGTGAGAAGTAGCTGTTTAATGTTAAATATTGAGTTTGTTTGTTTGCCACATAATATAGCAAGAGTTAATTGATATAAGACTTAATTAAAAAGTTTAAATTATGCATCGTAGTGCAATAATAGCAACTGATAGATATAGGAACTAATTAAATAAAAAAGGACCCACTGTTCCAGAGGGCTTGTGCCCTCTGCTTTAGACAGAGCTCATACCAGTAGCAACATGCCTCTTTTTTTTTTTTAAAGCCAGGTTTATTGAAGTATAGTTTACATATTTAAATGTATCACTTTTAGTGTACAGTTCTGCATTTTGTTTTTATTTTATATTTTATTTTATTTTATTTTATTTTATTTTATTTTATTTTATTTTTAAACCTTTATTTTTGAGACAGAGAGAGACAGAGCATGAACGGGGGAGGGTCAGAGAGAGGGAGACACAGAATCCGAAACAGGCTCCAGGCTCTGAGCTGTCAGCACAGAGCCCGACGCGGGGCTCGAACTCATGGACCACGAGATCATGACCTGAGCCGAAGTCGGCCGCTTAACTGACTGAGCCACCCAGGCACCCCTACAGTTCTGCATTTTGACAAATACATACGATTGTGTAACTACCACCACCATCAAGAAAAGTTCCATCACTGCACTCCACGCCCACCAAAAAAAAAAAAAATTCTCTCTGTCCATTTGTAGACAAATTCACTTTTTACCACCGCTCATTTTTTTGTTTGTTTGTTTTTACAGTTTTGCCATTTTTAGAGAGTCATATGAATAGAATGATATAGTATGTCATCCTTTGAATCTGTCTTCTTTCTCTCAGCATAAGGCCTCTGAGGTTCATGTGTGCTGTAGAGTGAATCAAGAGATCATTCCCTTTTGTTGCTGGATAGTATTCCATTCTATGATTATGCCAATTTTCTTATCAAAGAGGAAGGACATAAGAAAAGATTTGGATTATCTCCTCTGTTTTGCTTTTATGGACAGTGCTTTTGGGAACATTTGTTATGTGTCTTTTTGTAGACACGTTTTCATTTTTACTGCATAAATACCCAAGAGGAGAACCTATGGGTTGTGTGATGAGTGTATGTTTGACTTTGACCACCCTACCAAGCAGTCTTCCACAACTGCAGCAACCTTGTGCACTCCCACCCACCATACACAGGAGCTCCAGTTGCTTCACAGCCTTGCCAACACTTGCCATCGTCAGTCCAATATTAGCGATTTTAGTAGATGGGAAGAAATATCTCATTATAGTTTTAATTTGCATGTCTTCAGGGACTCATGATGTTGAGCACCTTTCCATGTGTATATTAGCCATTCATACTGGAATTCCTTTTTTAAGTTTATTTTTTTTTTATCTTGAGAGAGAGAGAGAGAGAGAGAGAGAGAGAGCTAGGGAGGGGCAGAGTAAGAGGGAGAGAGAATCCCATGCAGCTCCCCATGAGCCATGAGATGAGCCAAAACCAAGAGTCAGACACTTAACTGACTGAGCCACCCAGGTGCCCGCATACTGAAATTTCTTTAATGGTAGAAATACTTAGTTGTAAAAGATAGGAACTCATGAAGGGGACAGATATGGGCTTGGAACTGTGTTCCCCTCTGACATGCTGAGGCAGGAGTGGACCTGTGTGAATAATTCAGAAGGAACAACCCTGTCCTGAGGAAAAGCAGTTATGGATGGGGTGGGTAGCAATGGGGCCAGTTCACTGTTGATGGCTCACAGCAATATTACTAAGGAATTGCTCACCTCTTCATTTAAAATTCTCTATGCAAATGTCCATACCAGGTGGCTTCAAGGTGAAGTCTTGGTTTTGGAGGCCACTGGGTTTTATTTAACTGCTCCATGTTGATAATACCAGCTCATCCATCATGTACCAAAGAAAATATACCAAACCTTTTTTTTAAATTTTCTGCATTCCTCCCAGAGAGAACAAAGCTATCAGCAACTCCATTTAATATAGTTTCACTTGCATATAAAAGCAGCATAGCTAGGAAAGGACATAGACACCCACTTGGTGGAGCTCCCAATGGCCAAACATATGACAGTGTGAGCAAGAAAATAAATAATGATAGTAATAGATTATAACCCACAGAATAAAATAAATATTACAAGTCCATACTGAGATAAAAATATAGTTGAACAAATAAAGAAATGGGGGAGATGGGACAGCAATTCTTACAGCAGAATTTCAATTGTTAAATCCAAGGGGAGTGATGGAGATGGAAAATGGCCATTTGGCACACATCACACTGATGGACCACTGATGGATGCAAAGAGGAGACGGTTGAAGTATGATTTGAAACGGGATATTGGCAAAGTCTTAGTATCTCCTTATAAGTTACTTATTACAAGGGAGAAACAGTAACTGCAGTGGAGAAAACTGGTGGACATCACCTTGACCAAGTGATCAAGGTCAGTGTCACCAGTAATGGGACACAGCAATACCATGTAGCTCCTGATATGATGCACTGAGAAGGACACAAGATCATCTCTGTGGTACTTTGGCCCAAAATGCATAACCTCAACCTGATCATTAAAAAACATTAGACCCCAATGAGGGACATTTTACAGAATAACTGGCCAGTATTCAAAAGTCTCAAGGTCATTATAGACAAATACTGAAGAACTCCCAGACTGGAAGGCACTAGGAAGACATAAAAACTAAATTCAGTGCAGGACCCTGGACAAGAAGGTGGATTGTGGACCAGAAAATAGATATTAGGGGGACAATTGGCAAAATTTGAGTATGGTCTGTAGATTAGTTAATAGTATTGTATCTACATTTCTTTCCTGGTTTAGATCATAGTACTGTGCTATGTAAAATATTAACATTTGATTAATATTTGGGGAAATGGGATGCAGGTGATACAGGAAATCTGTACTGTTTTTAGAAACTTTTTCTAAGTCTGACATTATTTACAAATAAACATATACTTGGGTTGTAGAGTCATTCTACCTCTGTTTAAACCTGGCTACCCTACTAACTAGTTGTCTGACTTTGGACAAGTCATTTCATTCCTTGCCTCAGTTTCCCCCTCTATAAAATGGAAATAAATATAGTACCTACCTCAGAGGGTTGTAATGAAGATTAAAAATGTTAGTACATGTGCCATGCCTACAACAGTGCCTTCACACAGTAAGGGCTGTATTATTACATGCAATTATCGTGTGAGGTCAGCAGCATCTTCTATTGATCTTAGGGATATTCCTTTCTCCCCCCCTCTCACTGTGCCTATGAAACTTTCTGATGCAAGACCTGGTGCTGATTCTTTCTCTGACCAGCTATTTTTCTCTAAAAGCATTTCCCCTTCTGTCAGCAGCCAGGTAATGCCAAATCCAACATCAGGATCTGTGCATTAAGGATTATCCACTTTTGAAGGAATCAAAATAACTGCTCTCTGAGTTAAGATTGCTACCGGAGATGCCTGCATTGGAAAGACAGAGCTCACATCACCGAAGAACCTTCTGGGGTCCCTTTCTCTTATTCCTAACATGGGGTCCAGAACTTTCCAGACTTGTGAGACTAACAGCCCTGATTGGTTTGAGGGAGTGGTGGTGTGGTTATGCCTCACAATTATCTATCTGAGACTTCACCCCATGTCACATTTTAGTATCTGTTTGACCAATAAGACTGCAGCACACACACCGGCCTCATTCCTTGCTTGGGCCTTACCTTTGATGTCACAATCTGACTTATAGATATTAATCTGGCCACAGCTGCTCACAAACCAGACGGCAAGGTCAAGAGGAGCAGCACAGTAAGATGTGGAAGAGAATTGACCATCAACCCAAAATCAAAGCAGGGGATGGACCTCAGGCAGCCCAGCTCAAAGAACTGGGTGCAGCTCAGGAACCTGCCATGTTACACGCTCTAGAGCTGTCAGAATTCCAGAGCTTTCCTGTGTTTGAAGACATTAGCCATCACATCAAAGAAGAGGGGGCCCAACTGGTAAAGAAAGTCAATGCCATCTTTCAGCTGGACATCACCAAAGATGGGAAGACCATTCTGCAGTGGACCATCGATCTGAAGAATGGTTCTGGGGACATGTATCTAGGACCTGCCAGGCTCCCAGCAGACACTATCTTCACAATCCCAGAACCCATCTTTATGGAGTTGGTTTTGGGCAAAATGAACCCTCAGAAGGCTTTCCTTGCTGGCAAGTTCAAAGTGAGTGGCAAAGTTCTGCTTGGTCAGAAGCTGGAGAGGGTTTTCAAAGACTGGGCTAAATTTTAAGCATGTAAAATAACAAGGAAATGATCAGAACTTCTCTCCGATTATGTTGAGCGGAAATCATGCTTGAACTGAAGATTAAAGCAAAAATATCCATTATTTTTACTCAAATGCTTCCTATTCAAGTTTGATTAATTTTCATGCTGATGTGTTCATTTTTAGTGAGGGTTCTAGAGCAGTAAAGAGTGTTGGAGTACATCACCTAAAATCTTTGTCTTTTTCTTTTTTTAGACTCATGTATACTATAATGTGCTAGGGTGAAAGCCATACAGAAAAATGGGTGGTTTTGACAGTTGGATTTAGATGCTTTCACGATTGAGTTCCTGAGAAGTTTGTTTGTTTGTTTATGCTTGGGGGAAAGAAGTGCCAACTATCACTGTGTAGGTTTGCATGCCAGTTGGTAACTTGGTTCTTGGAGGAAATTTTAAGTTTGCAGAGCTCTGGGAGGGTGGGCTCCATAGCTGTGTGGGTGGAGCAAGGTCTAGAGGTCTTGGTGTATCATGACTTCAGATGCATTTAATTCCAAGAGAATCCAAGGGCTTGGAAGATGTTCTAGGCTACTGGATCTTAAACTAGAGCCCATATCACACCACTTGCAAGACTGGTGACAGCCTGCTGGGGTCCACCTCAGGGTTTCAATGCCATAGGTCTGGGCTGGGGAGAATGTTCATTTCTAACAGGTTCCCAGGTGATGCTGATGGGACCACCGCTGGAGAACCTTTGCCTTAGTTCGTGCTGCAGCTTTCAGGACTGACCAAAACCATTCTGTTCTAGACCATTGAGATGTTGCCATTATTTAAAGGATCTCTTAGAATATCCCCACACCCATGGGCCATTTCTGAAGTGTCAGGAGCTTGTGCACTGAGCATTTTACAAAACCAAAGGTCATCCTGGGAGATTTTCCCTCTGGGAGCCCTGTCCATACATTGGGAGGACTGGAATGAGCCAGCTGCTGCCTGATGTGACCTCTATGGGTGACATTTATTCCCATGTGGTCTGTGTATACCTTTACCATGCATACCTTTATACTGTGAAACCCACACGAAAGGGTCCTTAAAACAGCGTGCTCAAACATATGCCTACCAAATGATCCAGCTATTCTGTTCTTAGGTATTTTCCAAGGAGGAAAGAAAGCATGTGTGCAGGCACAAAAATGTGTACTTGAGTGTTCACAGCAACTGCATTTGCAATAGTCCCAGACCGTAAATAAGCCAAAAGTCTATCAATAGGTGAATGGATGAACAAATTGTGTTATGTTGTACCCTGGAATACTACTTGGATGTACAACAACATGGATGAATGTCAGAATATGCTGAGTAGAAGAAACCAGAGAAAACCAAGTATGGGCTATGTAGTTCTATTTATGTAACATATTAGAAAATGCAAACTGTGAGGACAGAAGATCAGTGGTTGCCAAGAGACAGGGATGGGGAGCAGGGGGGTTTGGGTGGGGCGATTATAAATGGCTATGAGGAAACATGGGGATGATGGATAGGTACATTATCTAGATTGTGATGATGGTTTCAGAGGTACATATATAGGTAAAACATCAAACTGTATACTTTGTATACACATAGGCAGTTTATTTTGTGTCAGTATAAACTCAGCAACACTGGACAACCTGCCATCCTTATCCAAAGTAAAGGCTTTATAAAGAGTATTTAAAGCTCTGCCTTTCTCTCAGCACAAGTCCTCTGACCTCATCATGTGTCTTCCTTTCCAAGCCATTACTGATTTTGGTGGTTCTGTAGAGGACTTCCTAAGTTCCCCTTGTCAGAAACAGGCAGAGTGAGGGCTTGTTGCTAACAAAATCTCATTCTCTCAGTGGGAAACAAAGAGGCCCTTTGTTTAGTCTGTGTTCAGCTCCGTGGTAAGGGACTGTTCAGGGTTTATGAGTGGGGATGTGGAGCACTCCCTGGTCTCTTTCATTACCTCGTCATTAGGTAGATGATGTGTGTGGTGATCCTGCCAATGCTCCTGCCTAGGGGAGCAGTGGGCATCTCAGAGGCTTCTGACTGATTTTGAGTGCTGTTGTGACTACTCAGCTTGCCTTGTCCATGCACCTCCATTACAGCCATATTTAGGAGTTGTCAGGCATAGCCAGGCAGGTGTTTGGGATGCTGTGTTCAGATATGGCTTGCTCAAGCTCATTCCCTGAGTTGGTTCTGTTCACACTCTGAGTTGGTCCTAGCCTCTGGGGGCTGGCCTTGAGATGGGGGGTGCTCAGAGATGAGGTAGGAGGGGGAGAGGGGTGAGAGTCAGGGAAGGGTTGCAGAGGGTCATGTCTAGGCTGCCATCTGACCAAAGGGAGGCCCATCACATAGACTGGACAGTCACCTACGACCCATTATGGCTTGGGACAAAATGTGTCCCAAGCCAATTAGATCCTTTTCTCAGAGATTTGGAAGTGAGAAGCAGAAAGGCTGAGCTACAGGTGAGCAGTGGGAATGGAATCCATCTGAAAGGCTGGGATGTGGGGTATTGGGGGTAGGTGAGGAAGGTGCTGTGGGGGATGGGCAGCCACCATGGTACTAGGTGGAGTTGGAAGAGCCAAAGCCTTGAATAAGAAGAGTGATCTGGTTCACACCTGAGAGAAGAATCCATACCTTGGGAAACACAACAGCAAACCCCTTTTCGAAAGGAATAAAATCGCACAGTGCTGGGATGCCATGTGGAATAGCTGGAGCAACTCAGATTTTAGAATGAGAAACGTGGTTTTGGGCTCTGGGTTACCACTTCACATCCAAGTAATAACAGGGAATTACTGAACCACCCTGTACCTCAGCTGCCTCATCTAGAAATGAGGCCACTAGGTCTTATGACATCAGGTTGTTGGGTAGCTCCTAGTAGGTCATGCTCAGTGTAGTCACTGGCCCAGGTGGGTTTTCCATGCTTATGTGAGTTCCATTATTTCTGGATGAGAGGGAAGAGGGGACTTTCCCTGGCTTCCTGCTGCCTCCCAAGAAAGTCCATATTGGGAGACTTTCTTTCTGCCTTTTCACCTCACTCAGTTGATGCCCCAGAAGGTCACATCTAGCTCAGAACACACATCTGTATGTTGCTTGGTCTGCACAAGTTTGGTTAGTACAGTGTTTTTAAAGATTGAATGAAGATATTTTATATAAAAATTAGATTTCTGTATTCTCTTGAAAATTTGGATTATTTGGTCACACTGAGCCTGAACTCCTGCCAGACAACAGCTCAGGAAACAGAGAATGGGGTGGACTCTCCGGACAGGCCTGGGCCCCACCCTGCACACTGTCTTCTTGACTCCCAAGATAAATTTTGGTGGCCCTCTGCCCTTGAGCCTGGGCTGTCGTTTCCTCCAGCTGGGCCTGGTTTGCTGGGGCCCCTGGAGGTGTTTGCCTTCATGACCGCACCTCCCCACAATACATGGTCTTACTCTTCCCCCTAATGGAAATACCTGGCGTTAGTTTTCTATTGCTGTGTGACAGATTACCATAATTTAGCAGCTTAAAACAGTGCCCATCTGTTATCTCACAGTCTCTGTGGGCCAGAAGTGTGGGTGGGCTCAGCTGGGTTCTCTGCTCTGGTGTCATCTAACAAGGGCTAAAGTCAAGATGCTGGCCAGGCTGGGCTCTCATCTGGGGTTTGGGGGGAGAATCTGCTCCAAGCTCATCTGGGTGTGGCCTTATTCAGTTCCTTGTGGTTGTAGGACTGAGGCCAGCGTTTCCCTGCTGATTGTGAGTCAAGGATGCTCTGCCAGCTCCTGAAGGTCCCCCACATTCCTGGTCACATGGCTCCTCCATCTGCAAAGCCAATGGTGGTGTGGGAGATCCTTCTTAGGCTTCAGACCTCTCTGACCTCTTCTGCCTTCATCTTCTGCCTCCTTTTAAAGGACTTGAGGGATTGTGTTGGGCCTACCCAGAAATCCAGGATAATCTCCCTATTTTCGTGTCAACTGATGAGTCACCTTAATTACATCTATGGATTCCCTTTTGCCATGTAAGGTGATGCTATGGACTGAATGATTATGCCTCCTTCCCCCAAGTTTATCTGAGCTCCCTCTTTTCTACCATGTGAGGATATAGCAAGAAGATGTCATCTACGAGCCAGGAGGAGAGAGTTCACCTGCCACTGACCATGCTAGTGCCTGATCTCAGACTTCCAGCCCCCAGGACTGGAGGAATAAGTATCTGTTATCTGTTGTTAAAAACACCCAGTCCACAGTACTTTCGTTATGGCAGCTTGAGCTGACAGGCAGTATATTCATGGGCATGACATGCCATCACATCCACAGTCCTGGGGACTAGGGCATAGAATCATCCTGGGGCCATATTCTGCTCACCTCCCCCCACCCCTCCAAATCTACCATCTAAACCCTACCCACCGTTCCTCCAGGAGCTGCCCCAACTCCACTGTCAGCTTCCTCTCCCGCAGTGCTTCTGACCCTCTTCTTTCCAGCCCACGTACTGTGGGTGCCTGACCTCCTGTCTGGGCCATCCAGACACCTTGGGTTGCTCAGCACAGTTTCATTTTACATTTCTGGCTTGATGTTCGGTTTGTGGCACTGCCTCCTTCAGAAGGGTCTCAGCGTGGATGATGGGAGATGTGGCTGGCCTGCACACCTCCCTGTGCTGGTACACTGCTGAGGGTAGGGATCACTCAGGGCCTGATTTCACTTTGTCTCATCCTTTCAATGCCTGGTACCCACTGTACATTCCCTAAATGTTTGTAGAATGAACAAACTCCTTAATTTTTTTTTGAAAACTATGCACATGGAAAAAGAATTCAAATAGTGCAAAATAATATGTGAAGAAAATTTGCTTCTTCATACTTTTCCTGACTCCTTTCTCCTAATTTTATGCCAAGAGGCACCCAGAGTTACCAGTTTCTTGTGTGCTCTCCCAGATAGGTACAAATCCCCCTAATGTACATGTGCCAATTTCCACTTTTTTGTTTTTACAGGAACAATAGCTGACCACAGAGACTGTTCTCCACCTTGCATTTAAAAAAATGTTTTATTTATTTTTGAGAGAGTGCAAGTGGAGGAGGGGCAGAGAGAGGGGGACAGAGGATCTGAAGTGGGCTCTGTGCTAACAGCCATGAGCCCTATGTTGGGGCTTGAACTCACGAACCGTGAGATCATGACTGGAGCTGAAGTCAGTGCTCAACCAACTGAGCCACCCAGGTGACCCCCTCCATTCTGCATTTTAACTTATTCTAAACGGTTACACATAGATCCCTTCTTCAAAGAGTGCCCTCCTGAAGCGTTAAAGGTTCCACCTGACTTACCCAACTGAAACTTGTCTCACATTTCCTTGTGTTCTTTAGGGAAAACCTGACAATAGGCAGCTTTCCTGATGAAGGTTGGAAAGTGGACCCCTCTTCATTGGGAAACAACCCTCAGGGCAGGAATCTTGGGTTTAGAGAGGCTAAAGTATGGTGAGGTCGGCTGGAGAAAGGAGTTAGGTCAGGGCTTGGGCTAAAAGAGCTTCCTTGGGGATCCACCTCCTTCAGCTCAGAAAAGACTTAGCCTACTTTGGGCCTGGAAGGGATGAGGCAAAAGACTCATGGCCCCCATGGAGGTTTCTCTGATTACCCATGCTGGGGTATAGTCCAGCCTGAGGTTCTGGAACCTGTGGCAACTGTTAGGGCTCCTACTGTTTTGCAGCTGATTTCCTCGCTCCACAGAGGGGAAATGGCAGTCTCAGCTCCCAAAGGTAGGTTTGTTCACATGTCTTTAGGCATGAGATCCAGGAAAGCATCAGCAACAAGGGCAAGCTTTCTGTTCTGGAGAGTTTAAGTTAGGGCAGATTTTGGATTTTTAGTAGCGAGCTGCCAGATTTCATTTGTTCATAGGCTGATTAATTCAGTACTCTAATAAATATTTGCTGAGCACTTATCATTTGTTAGACACTAATGTTATATTGGTATTACACCAGTGATTTATGAGACCAGGATTTGTTCCCTTTGGTCAGACCCCATTATGATGGGTTTCTTCCTTACCATACTTGTTACTAAATACTCTGGAAATCACTATTGGTTCTAGGTGCTAGGGGACAAGTGCTGAGTAAGCAGAGGTTCCTCTTCTCCTAGGCTTTCATTGTTGGACGAATTGTTGGATGGGGGCCATATGTGGGTGGTGGGGAAACAAACAGTAAACAAATAACCAAGCGAAATGATTTCAGAAGGTGAGCACAGTTGTCCCACAGTGGACACGGGTCCACTTACATGTAGATTTTTTTTTTGATAAATGCAGTACTGTAATTTGAATATATTTTCTTTTCCTTATGATTTTCTTTTTTTTTTTCAACGTTTATTTATTTTTGGGACAGAGAGAGACAGAGCATGAATGGGGGAGGGGCAGAGAGAGAGGGAGACACAGAATCGGAAACAGGCTCCAGGCTCTGAGCCGTCAGCCCAGAGCCTGACGCGGGGCTCGAACTCACGGACCGCGAGATCGCGACCTGGCTGAAGTCTGATGCTCAACCGACTGCGCCACCCAGGCGCCCCATCCTTATGATTTTCTTAATAACATTTTCTTTTCTCTATTTCATTGTAAGAATACAGGATATAATACATATAACCTACAAAATATGTGTTAATCAACTGTCTATGTTATTGGGAAGGCTTTCAGTCAGCAGTAGGCTATTAGTAGTTAAGTTATGAGGGGTGTCAGAGTTATACATAGATTTTTTTACTACATGGCGGGGGGTCGGTGCCCCTAACCCTCATGTTGTTGAAGGGTTGACTGTATAACTGAAAAGGAGAAAAGTGGTAATGTAGCTACGGGGAGCTGGGTGGTCAAGGAAGGTCTCTCTGAGAAGGGGCTGCCTGAATTTGATGCCCTGGAAACAGACCACAGGGCAAAGATTTGACTGACAGCAGCTTACTTGGAAGGCAGTCCTGGGAAACACCTGTCAGGGAGTGGGGACTATGAGACTGGACAGGAAGGCAGGAGATTCCTGTTTGTAATTGAACCCATGGGGATGTTCAAGGAGATACACTTTAGAGAGAATCATCTCACCAAGGAAAGGCTGTGGAATTTTTAAACCAACTCCCATCAGCCTTTGGTGGATAGCTGCTCCTGGACCAGGGGCTGTTGGCTCCCAGGCAGAGTGAGCTCCAGGCACCTAAGAAAGCTCTCAGGCAGGTGGAAATCAACTGGAGTATACAGTGATAGTGAGATCCAAAAACGGATCGTAGTAGGTGCTGAGTTTGGCCACCCTAGCAGGACTCTAACTTGTTGGGGGTAAGAGCTTGGACTCTAGGATGAGACTGCCTGGGGCTGGGTCTTGCCCTTGCCACTTCCTAGCTGTGGCACCGTGGGCACATTGCTTTTATTCATTTACTTTTTTAAATACACTTTTTATAGAGAAAAGCTTGCAAATCCTAGGTGTGCAGCTCAACAGACGTTCCTAAATGGAATAAACCCCCATAACCAGCACCTGGCTTGGGAAATAAGACAGATCAGTACCCAGGACCCCCCCTCTCATGCTGCCTCCTACTTACTTCCTCCTTGAGGGTACCCACTATTTTGACTTCTAACATCGTAGATTTTAGTATTGCCTGTTTTTGTATATATATAAATGGCTTCTTCCACCCAGCATTCTTTGTCTGAGACTCAGGTATACTGTCCAGTGTAGTTACGGTTGTTCATTTCACAGTTGAGTGGTGTTTCATTGTATTCAGATTGTTTCCAGTTGATTCCAGGGCTATTTTGAATAGTGCTGCTGTGAGCCTTCTTGTAGGTCCACGTGACCAGAAGTCCCTCTCTGTCGCTTAGTATCTGAGTTTGCAAAGACAGCTGTGGCATAGCATCTTGCATAAGTAGGTGCTTCATGAATGTTTGTGGCATGAATTGAGAGGCGGGGGAAGTCCAGAGGTAGAGAAATAACTCATGTTGGGGTTGGGCATGGGATTTACTTGTTGTCTGACCTGCTCCATGGTCATGGACTTTGGACCCCACTTGCTGGGTTTTGAAGGGAAACTCTTCTAGCTGGAAAGAACTCTGCCCAGTGCCTGCACTGGCCTACCTCATGGAGTACCCACAAGCTGCTGCTGAAGATCCTTTTTAACTTTGCTTTGTGGAAAAAAAGTTCTTCCAGAATTGTAACTTGGCTAATCACAAGAAACATCTGTGACCTCCTAAAAATATCTGCTTTATACCATTTTGTGGAGCACAATATTTATATAGCCCAGCAGTGTACTTAAGTTCATGTTTAGCCAACTCTGAAAAACAGCTGGGGGCTCCTGAAGTCCAGGACAAGATTTGCAGGTGGCCAGTGAACCCAGATGGGAAGGAGGCCCCTGAGGATGCTCCCACAGCTTGAGGGGGGAGGAGTGTGGAGTGATCTGGAAATGGGGGTGGGGTGAGGAGTCGAGGAAAATACCATGATGGAGGGCCGCTTGGCTCACTGGGGCAGCTGAGTAATGACTATCTCCATGGTTCTGTCTGGCAGCCTCTGGAACATTTCCGGCCGAGGAAGGCTTTCCCTTAACTGATCAGAAAGTGCCTCATCCCTAAGTACCTTTTTCGTTGTTTTGTAGCTTGAGTGTACTAAGTGGGGGACTGGTAGATTTTTCTGGAGATGTCCGTGCTTGTTTCCAGGGAATTACATATATTAATCAGGATTTTAACCAGTAAGAGGGTGGAGCTGTGTGTGCTTTCTCGCTCCTCACAGATAAAAGAGCATGGCTGAAGACATCTTTTTTAGACAAAAGGATCCCCTAGCTTTTCAAGTTTATTTGAGTCCCTGGTGGTCTGCAAAGCAGGATTGGAACCTGTTACAGGCAAGCGATCTCAAAACTTCTCTGAAGGCTTGAGGACTCCATTCAAACATGGGTGTCTTCAGGAGTGCTTCCAAAGCACAAATGTTTTGGGGGGTGGGATTCAGAAGAGCCTCTGGGGGAGTTTGATGAGAAGTCGGGAGTTAGGAAGACAGTTCAAGGCTGGCACCTCTCCCTTTGACTATCTTCTTCATTGGGAATCCTGCTCTTTGCATAAGGAAAAGGGACAAACTGTTGATGTTGCCAACCCCTAAGCATATATTCATGCATTCAGTGATAATCACTGAGCACCTACTATGTAATGTGTCTACTCGGCCTTGTACTGAGTGTAAAGGATGCAGTGGTGAGCAGTGCATGGACCCCTCCTGTCCTCAGGGAACCTCCAGTGTGATCCCTGGCTACACATTGTGGTGAAAGCTCATAAGAAAAAGCTGAGGGGGTTCTCGCAGACTGCATGGGGGTCAGGACAGGCTTCCTGGGGAATGAGATCAGAGGAGTGAGTGGGAGGTAACTTCAGATGGGGCAGAGATGAGACCATTCCAGGCACAGGAAACAGCATGTACAAATGCCCTGTGGCTGGCAGAGCAAGATAAATTCCAGGATCAGAAGACCAGGCCTGTGGGGCTGGAGCATGGTGGTCAGTGATGGATATTGTCAGAAGGCTGGTCAGGCATGGGAGTCAGCCAGAGCATGGCCTTCTAGTCTGGAGATAGGACTTGTCCTCCTCATGGGATCTGAGTCTGAGAAATGCCTTCAAAGATGTGGACACAATGTTGGCTGGCCCTGTATAATGGAAGAGTAGGTTCAGATGGGGGATGTTACTCTCCAAATTGGGTCCAAAGACTCATAAAGCTGGGATTTCCAGAGGATACAGTTTTTGGTACCCCAGATTCCTCCAGGCTCTGTTGGTAAACCTCATGATGAAGGTGGTTCTGCGACATCACTGAAGGGACAGTGACAAAAGACCTAAATATAAGACTCTGCCCCAGGAAACTGAGGGTTTTGTATCAGTGTCTGTCCAGGCTGCAGCCTAATGGGTCAGTAAATAGGCTCGAGAGGAGAAACAGGGGCGCCTGGGTGGCTTAGTTTGTTGAATGTCTGACTTGTGATTTCAGCTCAGGTCATGATCTCAGGGTTGTGGGATCAGGCCCTTTGTGGAGCCTGCTTGGGATTCTCTCTCTCCCTCTCTCTCTGTCCCTCTCCCACTCTCCAAAAATAAGAATAAAAAATAAGATGTTAAAAAAAAAGAAGAGAAACAGCCAAGGGGAGAAAGAAAGCCTCCCATTCCCAATGGCACTATCTTTTCTCCTAAGTCTAAAGGAACCTTGAAGCCATAAATTTGTGGCAAGGCCATGGTGTGCAGCAGGCAGGCTGGGGACGTGAGGCAGTGGGAAGCTGTAGGAGGGTCAGAGAACGCCATGGCATCCTGGTTCTATGGCCAACCAGACGTGCGATGCCATCCTTCCATCCCCAGTGGGCCTGTTTCTCTTCAAGCCTGTGACGGGAGACACAACCCCAGCTGATCCCCATTTGCCTTGGATATTTATAATTCTTAAAAAAAAGAGAGTCAGTATTTGAAAGTTACCTGGGAAAGGAGATGTCAGGTCAGTGAAAAGAGTGAGGTGGCATCTTGGGCACATTTGTCTAGGTGCCAGTCACCTTAGTCCCTTGTCATCTCCACTGGGAGAGGTCCTGAAATTATTTGATTTCTACTGGGAGGGTGAAGACCTGGCAAGGGCTAGGCCTCAAAAAGATGATGGCGCTTCCTCCCACTTAACACATGTGATTAGAAATAAAAAATGTGCTAAACTATAAATCAAGCACAAAGATAGGCCAAGGTCTGGGTTTTTCTCCCTGATGACTGGTTTGATGTCTTTTGAAATGTTATATATAATTTTAGTTATTTTAAATGTGAATTTGAGTGACGTGATTCTGAAATCATTTAATATAAAATTATAACAAAGTCTCACTTCATGATACAAACATAGAGTATCATTACATTAAAGTTGGTTGGGAATTGCAAAATTTGAAAGCTGTCAAGAAAGAATGGTTTGTAAGGTGCGTTTAAGACACTGCCCATGGCAGCAGGCTGCTTGAGCTGGTAAAGCGAAAACCCACCAACTTTTGTGAGGGTCTTGCCTTATGTGAGCTGGGATTTACACAAGGTCTTCAGGAGAGCATCTTTCCAATAAATACAACTGCCACATAGCAAATTATTTTTTCGGAAACAGAGAAACCCCGAGTGCCTTTGAATTGCAGGTGGCCGTGCTAGGGACTCACTCTGCCTGCTGGGTCATCTGGGTCATCTAGGGAAGATAAATTGAGTGACTTGGGCAAGGGCACAAGATAAGGGTGGGGACAGGATTTGAAAATGGGACGTTTGACTCCAAACACCTTATTGAGAGAGGTTTAGTGTCCTTAACCTCCTCCCATAGAATTGTTTAAAAAACAAAAATCAAAGTGCTAGATAGGACTTTGAAATTCACCTAATCCTGGGTTTACCTTTCAGAGTGGAATAAACTTAAATCCAGAGGACTGAAGAATGCAAGGCTATGGTTGTTATAATCCCAGGGGTTTACTGGTCTTCCTGGGAATCTTCTAAAGGTGGACCTGAGCTCTATTCCAAGCAGGTTCCCAGCCTCACTTGTGTGACCATCAGGAGGAAACTTGCCCTCCATGAGCTCCAGCTTTGCCTTTCTCAGGGAATCAGATAAGTTGGATTAGGTGGACTCCCACATTCCTGCAAGTGCCAGAGTTCTCTAACTCTGATTCCAGATGCTTCTTGCTGAGCTACTTCCCCTGTCTCTTAGGAAAGACATTGTGGTGGTGGAAAGGGGCCGGCCCCATAAGGGATGGGTTTGTGTAGGTGAATCAGTAATGCATAGGTGATCATTTTTCTGAGAGAAGTTTAATAAAGGTCAAATAAATTTTTCTTTCTTTTTTTCCCTTTTATTTAAAGAAATAGCCAGCGTCAGAGCTCAAGACAATGGACTAGTGACTGTGGAATTTTAATTGTTCTTCATTACAAAGAATCATCCAAAGATGCTGTCCCATTTTCATACTCCGCACACAGCACAAAATCCACTTGCACATACCTGTGTATCCCATACCCTCTGGGACTCAAGCATCACGATGAGCAGGTTATCAGTGAGCTGGTTCAAGGCAGCCAGGTATGAGCAGGACTCAGGCAGTGGCTTTGATGGGACTCTCTGGACAAATCCACCCTGTAGTTTCATTCTAGAATGTCATTGACCAGCTTGGCTGACATATGAATTTGTCTCCTATTTACGATGTCTTCATCTTAGCCAGTGCTCTCACACACTATTAGTCATAAGGCTTTCTCACATTTCCTAAATATTCTTTCTGAAATGGGCCCCATGTCATTTTTGTGTGGTGGTGCACCATTTACTTAGAACCACAAAAGCCCTGTGTTACAGGCTATGTCAACGTTCTGTGGCTTGACCGATGCTGAATTATTCTCCTGGGTCTGCAGGCTGGCTGAGGGTCCTCTAATCTTGGCCAGGTGTGGCTGGGGTGACTTTACTGTGCTGCTTTGGTCCCTACCCCTTTTCCTCCTCCTCCAACCAGCAGCCTGGCCCTACCAGGTGTGTTTCACCCGTGGTGATGGCAAGCCTGCTTGCACAAACCTGTTCCAATCTCATGGGCACATCACTGCACTAACATCCCACTGGCCAGAGCAAGTCACATGGCCATACCCAAAATCAGAAGGTAGGGAAGTGCATTTTGCAATTAGAAGTGGTGGTGGTGGGGCACCTGGGTGGCTCAGTCGGTTGAGCATCCAACTTGGGCTCAGGTCATGATCTGGCGGTTTGTGGGTTCGAACCCTGCATCAGGCTCTGTGCTGACAGCTCAGAGCCTGGAGCCTGCTTCAGATTCTGTATCTCCCTCTCTCTATGCCTTCCCCTGCTCTCTGTCTCTCTCTCTCTCACATGAACACAAGGGAAAGGAAGCAAAAATAATATAAAAACAGGGAGGGGGACAAAACATAAGAGACTCTTAAATGTGGAGAACAAACAGAGGGTTACTGGAGGGGTTGTGGGAGGGGGGATGGGCTAAATGGGTAAGGGGCATTAAGGAATCTACTCCTGAAATCATTGTTGCAGTATATGGTAACTAATTTGGATGTAAATTAAAAAAAAAATTAAAATAAATAAATAAATGGTAATAAATAAATAAATTAAAAAGTGTGGGAAGAGAGTGAAATATTGGGGCAATAATTGTCAGTATCCACAGTTATAATGTACAGGTGGTGGTGGTTTTAAAACATGCCTCAAATTCTTACACACTCCTCCCATGAAGAGGTGGAATCTCGGTCCCCTCCCTGTGAACCTGGGGGGCCCTTGTGGTGGCCCTGTTGGTTATAAAGTGGCAGAAGTGATGCTGCATGGCTTCCTAGGCTTCTGCCAGGGTCTCATGGACACATTCAGCCCATGTGAGAGGTCCTGCCACCCCGAGGTCGCTGCATGGAGATGCCACATGGGGATACAGAGAGACCTGCCTGAGGACCCCAGACCCCCAACAAGGGGTCCTTGGAGATGAACGCAGTCATACCACATCTCTCTGCAAACTCATCAGAGACCCTGAGCGAGGACTGCCCGGCTGAGCCAGTTAGCCCTCATACTCTGAGCAAAGCAAGTTCCTGTTTTAGCTGCTGTTTTGTGGTGGCTCATTATGCAGTATTACATAACTGAAAAATCAAGGTTATAATTTCCAACAAGGAATGGAACTCTGGGTGAATCACAGCTCCCCTTCTTGCTGTGCTTGGATAAGCCCTGTGAGCCCTCTGTGCCTCAGTTTCTCCATCTGTGAAATGGCCATGTTTCCAGCCTCATATGATTGTTGTCAGATTATATCAAACACCTAGCACAGGACTATGCCATGGCAGGTGTTAGTCAATGTTGGCCGAATAAATAATCGCTCACTGTTAAATTTGGCTTATCGAATGTTGGAGGAAGGGAAAGTAAAAACTGGCTGGAAAGAGATTGGGGGCCACCAAATAGACAAATGGAATGAATGAAACAGAGCTATGATTTAGCCTAAGTTGCAAATTACAGCTATCAGAGGTTTTGAGTGCATCATGTGTGCACGTGCGTGTGCATGCATATGTTGGAAGTCTTCCTTTAAAAAGGAAGCTTATAAAAGAGTAGATCTTAAAAGTTCTCATCACAAGAAAAAACTTTGTAACCAGGTGAGGTTCTGGGTGTCAAGTGAACTTATTGTGGTAATTGTTTTGCAATATATACATACTTCAAATTATCATGTTGTACACCTGAAACTAATACAACGTTATATGTCAATAACAGCTCAATAAAAATGGGGCCCCGGGGAAGGAAGCTGACGCCTTTCAAAGCCTTGATTGACACATGTGTGAAATGCATTTCTGAGGGCTGTCAAGGGAGTTCTTTTTTGTTGGCCGAGCCTTGTTTCATTAAGTTGTAGTGACATACAATATATAATTAGCTTGGAGTGATGCTTCAGTTTCAGGCAGGATGATGGAAGTGGAAACCAATGAGTCAGGGTTGTCTCCTTTCTCTAGATCCTATAGGCAGCCTGTTTGGGTTTCTCTCTAGTCTCAGTGACCAAAGGAATCTTCCCTTTTAAAACACTTTTTATTAAAACTAAGTTTTAAAACTTAAAAGAAACCCTTTAAGCATACATACACGAAGAAGGTCCATACATTGTAAGTGTACAGCCCAATGACTTTTCATAAAGTGAACATATGCATGTAACCACACCCAGACTATCCCGAGCATCCTTATGCCACCTCCCAGTCCCTTCCTGGTCTCCCCACCAAGGGAAACAGCAATCGCAACATAAAATAACATTGTTTAGTTTCTCCAGCTTTTGCTTTTTATTTATTTAATTTTATTTTCGCTTCTTATATAAACAGAATCATGCACTCTTTATGATTTATGCTTTTGGATTCTTTGGCTCAATGTGCTATCTGTGCCGTTCATGAGTTTCTTGTACATTCTTTGACTTGCCTGTCCTGTTTGTTGCACCATATTTCCTTTTGTGAATATACTGCAATGTGTTTATCCAACCTACTGTTGGTGGGTAGTTTCTGGATTTGCTTTCTGTCTATCTCCTTGGCATGTAGATTATTTAACATTTTCTGAAACACCTACAACATTTACTTGGAACCTGAAGGTGAGAAGGCACATTTTTTTGTAAATTCAAATCCATTCCCCCCAGGTTGTCCAGGCTGTCCATGTGTCTTCATTGGCTCACTTTGCCAGATTTCAAGGAGTGGTGGGTAGGAACTCATTCCTCACTCCCCCAACCTTCCTTTCTGACTGCCAGCGCCTGAATCCCATTCTTAGAGGCTCTTCCCTTTGCCACTGCTAAAATGCAAGTATGCTAGGGAACACATGTTCTCTTGAGCCTTCCATGTCCTCTGTCTCCAGGGAGAAGAAAGGAACAAAGCTTTTTCTGAGAATTGACCCAGACAAGGGATCCAGTGGTACTTGATATCTGAGGGAAGAGGTTTTTCATTTAAGAAGGAAGGGAGAGGGAAATGACATAAAGTGAGGGTGGGGATGTGGACTAGGAACTCAATGTGGCTCATGGTTCTGCCTGCATCTGGCCCCCTTTTGAGCACTGTGATTGGGGTGAGAGATTAGATCTGGGATCTGGTGAAGCCCAGTATAAAATACCGTCTTTAGCCCCACCTGGTCTTAAAGTGCATTTTTATTGCTGTCTCACCAATGAAGAAAAAGCATTGCCATGAATACTTTGGCATCCTGCTTTCTTATCATTCAGAATTTATCCTTAACATATTGAAAGCACTCTTTCAGACTCAATTACATGAAGGTTTTATCATATATTCCTCTTTGGTGAACATAAAAAAAATACAAGCAAAACAAATTGGTGAACGTACTCTAGATTTCTTAACACTTAATTGTTAAGTCCGACTAATCGGACTCACTTTTGACTGGTTCCCTCTCTCTCCCCAGAAGTATTGTCCTCAGTGTCCTCAAGAGATATGTTGGTGTAGCAATTCTAGATGTAATCCATACAAGAACTAAAAGCCCTTGGCTTTGGGCTTATAAGCTGGTTTTGTCATTATGGAAAGCTAGCTTGCTTTCAATTCCTGCTCTATGGGGGGCTGCTGAGCCCATATTTCACCTTCTTCCCACCCCCACCAATCGGGTGCTCTGCTGTTGGCTGCCACCACCCTGCCAGGTTTGATACTGGTGCTCTTGACATTCAAGCACATGTAGGCCACAGTTACTAGACGACTACTTCCTAGAGGAAGTGTTTTTCAGGAACCTTTGATAAGATGCATCCCAGCTCGGGGCTGTTCAGATGGGGAACCAAGTCCGTCTTAGAATCAGTGCCTCACCGTATCCCCATGGCTGCCTGTAGGCTGGCTCCCCGACTCCCAGGACCCAGACCTTCCACAAGTCTGCTGCCTTGTCATGATCACAGCCTGTGTCTGCACACTTGACTTTTCTATGGCTCCTGAAGATATTGTCTGCAATAGATGTCGCTCCATTCCCCACACTCTTCCAAAACAAGCCTAGTAACACAGCTCAGTGATGTTTCTGGAACAAAATGGAAAGGTAATGTCAGCCCTCAGACCCAGAGGAGCTGTGGGTGTGTTCATTATCTTTTTGTGAAAAGAGTCAGCATCAGAGCAGCCCCTGGAGGGTTTGGGCGATGCTGCCTCCCACTCCCACTCCTGGCCTTCAACACACCGGCCCTCCTAGTAGGGTGAGCCACATTCTGCACTGAGGACGGAGGGCCAGCCAGGGAGAGGAGCTGGAGCACAGGCTTAATTTTCTGTTTGATTTTCCCAGCTTGCCTGGGGATATGCTTTAGGGCTAGCAGATGGATTTGCTCCATGAAAGCGTTGCCCCTGAGACTCCTATGAAAGAAGTTTGTATTGTTTGTTTTTTGGACAGTGGTTCATTCAGAAAGAGACTCATGCAATTCCTCAGGGGAACCTGACTCTTTATTTTGAATGGCTTGGGAGTCTGGAAATTCCATATTCATCTCCCTGACTTGAGAGCTCACAAGTGAAAGAGTTTGGAGGGTGGACGGTGATGGCTTATTTTTCTTTGTAGAGTGACATAGTGGATGGCTCAGCAGCATCAATAGCCACAGACTGAGGGGCTCTGCCTAAGCTACATGTACATTTTAGGCAAATTTAATTTTTTAGCAAGCTTCCTGGAGATGGGTGGGAGAGATCTATTTGTACTAAGGAGATGTGCTGAGCTTGGAGAAGGAAACAATGCTTCAGGTCTGAATGAAAGGGAAACCATCTTGCAGAGATGAAGAAGAGGTTTTTTTTCTGGAGCCCTGGAGGGAGGTGAAGTGAAAAGAGGAAAGTAGAGGGAGGTGGTGTGGGGCTGAGGGATGGCAGGAGACCCCACAGTGGGAGTTTGAATAGCTAATCTCAGTTCTCCCCTCCCCTCTGGTGTTATATTGCCACACCTTTGCCGTGGTCTCATGGATGGGGGGCTGAGTGTTGGCCCCACCTCTTGACTTTAGGTTTGTCCACTTAACTTGATTTGTTTGATGAGATGTTAACAGATATGACATGAATGGAAGCTTAAAATGCTCTTGGGCAGGGATTTTGCTGTGTTGCATTTCTCATTTTCACCATGGTAAAAACATGCCTTGGATATATGCAAGACCAAGGGCAATGAGGGTCATGTGGAACACACCTGTACCCAATCCACAATGTGTGCCATGCCTACTTAAAGTCTACACTAAATCAGCCAAACCCCAGCCATTCCATTGATATGTGATCAGGGAATAAATTCTTATTGTATGCCACTGGGTTTTGGGAATGTTTGTTACACAACACGTTGTGGCAATAGCTGACTAATCCAAGTATCTGTTTTTTACTGTCTCAAAATTTTAGTAAAGTCAATGAACTCATGAAATGCTTAAGATAATTTTTTTTAATGGAAACCAGTGAGGGGTTGGGTTTGTGTATGAATTACAAGACAGTATTAAGAGAGAAAGAAGCATTTAGAAGAAACCTCTAGATGAAGAGAAGCCATAGGGAGAGCTTTGAAACCTCACACAGACATGGAAATTGGGGGTGAGAAAGTTTTATCAGCTTCTTGAGAGGCATAGACCACCCAGCTGACATCTAGTTTACGTCATAGAAGGAACATAAGCCAGGCACCCAAAATATGGATGTATTAGTTAGGGCTCTCCTGAGAAACAAAACCAACAAAATGTGTATGGAGACAGAGAGAGAGAGAGAGACAGAGAGAGAGAGAGAGAGAGAGAGAGAATATTAAGGAATTGGCTCATGTGATTATGGAGCCTAGTGAGTCCAAAATCTGCAGTGGGCCAGGAGTCTGGAAACTCAGGAAAGAGCTAATGTTGTAGTTCATGTCCAAAGATGATCTGCTGGCAACATCCCCACTTGCTTGCTTGGGGGATGTCAGTCTTTTGTTCTGTTCAGGCTTTCAACTTATTGGATGAGGCCCACCCACATAAAAAACCAATCTGCTTTACTCAAAGTACACCAATTTAAACGTTAATTGGATTAAATGTTAATCTTATCCAAAAACACTCTCACAGAAACGTCCAGAATAATGTTTGACCATATGCCTGGGCACTGTGGCCCAGCCAAGTTGACACATAAAATTAACTATCACTATGGACTTTAACCTTTCTCTGGCCCTGAGAAAAGGAAACCCATTGGTTCCATGCCGACAAGTTGTAAGTCAGCAGTAAGAGGGCCAACATCCTACCACAGTGCTTTTATTTACCTTATGATCATATATCCCAGTGAAAGTGACTGGGGCTATTGTTGAGGAAATTTTGGATTGGACCCACTGAATTCACCAAGCTTTGTCAAGATACCATTCCTAACATTCTTAAAAAATATCTCTTACTGAATTATAGTATACATTCACAAAGTGCACGAATCGGTGCAGCTTGATGAATTTCACAAAGTGAATCAGCCCTGGCTCAGAAAATAGAACATTATGAGAACCCCAGCAACCCCTCTCATGTTCCTTTCTAGTCACTGCCCTCTTCCTAATGGTAATAACTATCTTTCCTTCTAAAACCATAGATTGGTTTTGCCTATTTTGTATATTATGGTAGGTATGTTTTTCAAAAGTGAATGTACTAATGTAACCCATCTTACCTCTTCTGAAAATGTGGTGCTGACCTTCCTCCTTTGAGGGGTGGAATCTCCATTCTCTCCCTTTGAATATGTGTGGACCTGTTAACTATGGTGGAAATCACACCACGTGGCTTCTGGGGCTAATTTACAAAAGGCAGTATGACTATTTGCTGATCCTTTTGGGATTCTTACCCTTGGAACCTGGCCACTTGCAAGACTACATGTATATGTTCCAACCACAGTCCCAGTTGAGGATCCAGCTGATAGAGGACATCAACCATCACATGTGTGAGCAAGGAGCCTTCAGATGATACAGGTTTCAGCTTCCCAGTGTCCCCTTCTCCTTCAGAGTGAAGCAGAGATGAGCTGCCCTATGGCGCCCAGCCCAAATTCAGATTCATGAGCAAATGTTGTTGTTTAAAGCTACCAACTATGGTATCATTTGTTACACAGCAGGACATAACTACAACATGATTTATGCAGATGGCATCATACAGTATGAATAGTTTACTTATATTCAACATCATATCTGTGAGATTCTTCCATTTAGTTGTTGTATGTAGATGTAGATTGTTCATTCTTATTGCTTTATAGTATGTGATATTATGTGAATACAAAACAGTTTATGTGTTCATTGTGCTGTTGTGAGACACAAGTTGTTTCTAGTTTGGGGGCTATTAAAAGACAGACATCTTAGTACATATCTTTTGGTAAACATAGTATGTATTTCTGTTGGGTGTGTACCTAGAGTTGGAATTATTGTGTCATAGAGTATCTATGTTCTGCCTTAGTGGTTACTGCCAAAAAGCTCACTAATATTTTTTCTGAACAAAATATTAAAAGCAATTTCCTGAGCTTGTTTATGGACTGAACTGAGTATAGGAAGGGAGTTCCGATCGGAGGTATCCTTGTCATCACTAGAAAAGGCTCTAGATCAAGACAGTTTGCTTTTTCACTCTGAAACCCCAGGCCCGGTAGGCTAGCAAGGAACATAAATTTTAACAACATTGATTTGCAGAATGGGAGCCTCCTAGTGTCGTGTGACTTTTTAGTAGCTCTGTTTGATATTCCTCCTTTCTCTTCCCTTTAACATATCTGTGAAGACACACAAAAGCAAAATTTGGCCTCATCTTTGGAAACTGTTATTGCCATGCAGTCCAAGGAAGTTACTTGTTGGTGTTCTATGATTAAGCAGATTCCATAGAGCATCTGGGTGGCTCAGTTGGTTGAGCATCTGACTCTTTATTTTGGCTCAGGTCATGACCTCATGGTAGAATTGAGCCCTGTGTCGGGCTCTGCACTGATAACGTGGAGCCTGCTTAGGATTCTCTCTCTCCCTCTCTCTCCCCCTTCCCCTCTTGCTCTTTCTCTCTCTCTCTCTCTCTCAAAATAAATAAATAAACTAAAAAAAAGTATTTTCTTCTAGAAAATATTCTGGCTATTTTTTCCATACTACCACATATATATGAAAATTTTTCAAAATAGGCTGTCACTAGGTAAATGTGATTGAAGCAGACACATATAAACTAAATGACATATAAACTTTAGAATCCTTCATATGCCGAGGGAATTTCTGGGACTACCATTCATATGGGCAGTAGAGTCTATTGGTCAGAAGCTTATGTTCTGCTGGGGTTTGAATCCTAGCTCTGCTGCTTACCAGCTGTGACGTTGGGTAGGTCCCTTAACCCCCTGAGCCTCCATTTCTTACCTGTAAAAGGGAAACAATAGTAGTGTCTATTACATAGAGTTGGTGTGAAAGCTAAATTATTTAGGTAGTTAGGTATGAAGAAACCTAATCACATCTTGGGCACATAGATAACACTCAATACTTACCAGCTATTATATTTGCAATGGAAGGGTAGGTCAGGGCCAGATTCATAGGGCATCCTGGTTAGGTGAGTGCTGAAAACCATTTGTTCCAGGTTAGACTAAATTAGAATTAGGCTAATTCTAAATTAGTCCTCCTTCCCCTCAAAGTCCGCCCTCGCTGCTAATGCCACGTGTCAGAATGAGACAGGGAACACATGGCTCATCTTGGGGAGGTTGTAATGAGAACTGAATGCAGTTGACAGGCAGAGGAAGGCAAGTCTTCATGCCAGGATTTGGTTGACAGAAGGCAGCAGATTCCTGAATATCTACATCAGGCAAAAGATGTAGAGGCTGTGTCACTCTAGCAGAGTGTTGCATAATTGCTTTCATTTCCTTAGGTTTCCTATCAAGACACTGTGTTTCCTTTGAAGGGCAGCTCCCTCCTGGTGTGCCTGCAGCCCCAATCCCTCCAGTGCACCTGACTTTTAGATGGTAAGGAGTTGGGAGAGAAGGACCTGGATGTCTACAGATGGGCTTGACCAAGAAGCCACCATCCCAGGCTCCACTGTCCATGTGAGAGTCAAGGTTGAGGTGGGACTGGCCTACTGCACACAGCAGACATGCAGCTGCCCAAGGGACTTCTGTGGAGGTCTTTCTTCTTGGCTGTCCAGCATTAGCACCACTTCCTTGATGGGTTTACAAAATGTCCCACCTTATTTATCTTGACAGAAAACAAGACCTAACCCCCAGATAGAGTGGCTACAAAATGCTGGGTGCTTAGTGTTTTTTTCACACTCCTTTGTAGCTGGGGTGTAGGTGTGTGCCTCAGATCCTGTCAGCTCAGACTTGCTGCATCCATTTTCAGACGTGGGCACTGGATCTAGTGCTGGAGAGAAGCCAGAAACAGAGTACAGTATTCCCTGGAAGGGTGGGGCAGCAGTGATGTGAGCTACCCCATTCTCTGAGGTCACAGTGAGAATGGTTACAACAGCAGTGTCCACTGTGGTTGGTGTCACTGCCCAGTAGTAGTCAGCAGTAGTGGCACTGTGTTGCTTCCTCCCCCCACCCTCCAACCTGTTCTTCACCCTTCTTTGTCCTGATGGGTGTCCTGAGAGGCTGACCTCTGCGGGCTTTATCACTGGACTCTCTTGCCTTCAGGCTTCCAGTTCAGTTTGGTCACTGGGTGGTACCACAAGGAAAGAAGACAGAGGTTAAGGTGTCTCTTCTCTCCTTCCTACCTGTCTGGGCCAAGTTTCTTCAAATGGCCATATCTTTCCATGTCTGTAGCTCCTGTCCAATGGCTCCTCCTCCAAGGTTCTAGTGCTCACTGGACTCCAGTTAAAGCTGGGGGTGGTAATGACTTCCTCCCATGGTTAGTCTCTGCATGCTTTAATCTGCCCTATCTTTATTCCTTAAGCCTTCCCACTTTAATCAGTTTCTTTTTTTTTTTTAAAGTTTTTTTTTTTCCAACGTTTATTTATTTTGGGGACAGAGAGACAGAGCATGAATGGGGGAGGGGCAGAGAGAGAGGGAGACACAGAATCGGAAACAGGCTCCAGGCTCCGAGCCATCAGCCCACAGCCTGACGCGGGGCTCGAACTCACAGACCGTGAGATCCTGACCTGGCTGAAGTCGGACGCTTAACCGACTGCGCCACCCAGGCGCCCCAGTTTCTTAAACTACTCAGAGTTGGGTTCTGTTCCCTGTTTTTGCTGAACTCTTAGGAAATTTCTCTACCCAGACTTGGGTCTTGGAAAATTGCTACTTTGCCAGTTGATGATGTTGAGATTGAAGAGCTGTCCCATGGGAAGCATGATGAAAAAGTGCCTTGAATTTAAGCCCATGTGAAATGGACAGTCCTGGGGTGTTCTTGGACCAAAGCTGCCCTATGAAGGATATTTTAAGGCTGTTTTCATAGTTTCTGGACTCTATGATAACTGGTCAAAGGATCCTGTGGCAAGCTATGGAAAGTTGCTAAGACTGAAAAGGACCACACTTGTTCATTCTTTGCCATATCTTTCTCTCCTGCACTATGACTTTGCAGCTCCTCCTGTCCAGAGGGGAGTCTGTTTCCATACCCCTTGAATCTAGCCATTTTACTTGCTTTAGCCAATAGAATGGAGTAGAGAGGGGCCTGTGCCTCATGGGGCTGTGCAAGCTTTTGCTTGCTTCCTTCAGATCCCTGACTCTACTGTGTTAGTAGGCCAGGGCTGTCGTGCTGGGGGATGAGAGGCCTACAACACCTGGAGCCACGTTGTCCCTGTTGAGGCCCATACATGTGAGAGAACCCAGACAAGATCCGCAGAGCCCCTCTACAGCTGGCTGCAGGTGCATGAGGGCATCCAGCAGAGATTAGAAGAACCAACCAGCAGAACCCGGCCTAAATTTCTGACCCACAGAATTGTGAGCTAACTACGTTGTTATCATTTTAGAGAAATGTGTTGCAGAGCCATAGCTAACTGATACAGTGTCCTTTGGGTGGCCCAGCAAAATCTTCCAAGGGCTAGGTGGGTGGGTGGCCACTTTGGCCATGTTAGACTATTGACAAGCCAACCCATTGCTGACCTCATTTCTTGTTACAAGGAGGTGAAGAAAATATCTTTGTTATTGAGCTTAATAAGGGAGTGTGAAGTGGCAAACCAGTTGCTTCTGCCCTCGGTGTGTATCTCTGAGAGCCAAAATTAGTAGTTTAGCTGATACCTTCCCTCTCTCAACACTGCTTCCTGTGTCCTGACTCCTCTGTTGCTTTTTCAGTGGAAGCAGCTGCTTGCCTGCTTGTGGTCTGTATCTCACAGCTAGTGTTGCACTAGTGCACAAAAGGCAGACTCCAGAAGCAAAGAACTCCCGTGTCTTCACTGTTCAGCTGGCTTCTGAGCCATCCAGGAAGTGGTGGGAACCTGCCTCCCTGTAGCTCTAAATGGGAAATTAGCAAACACAATGTGATAAAATTGGCTTAAATTGGGAGGATTAACGCAAAGGATATGAGATGGACGGGAGCAAAAACTGTAATCAGGAACTATGGCAGGCAATGAATAGAAGGAAATGAGAACGCCCCGGGTGGTGCCCAGAGCCCAGTCTTGCTGATCCTTCCCCCACAGATTCCTCTTCTCCAGGCTTCCAAGCTGGTTTTGCTTATCAGATACTTGCTGCTGGCTTCCTTGCACTAGATTCCAGCCATAGGACTGGGTAAGCTTGCAGGGGCATCGTCCCCCTGGGCTCTGGGTGGCGCTGGCCCACGATCTTCAGTGAAATGATGGTGTGAACCCAGACTGCACACTGACCCCCATCTCCTCCCCCAGAGGACTTGACTGCCCTTGAAATCCACAGCCTGTGTCCACAGGTGTCCTTAGTGTGTATGTAAGGTTAGTGTGCCCGTGTTGTCTGTCAGATTTGTGAACTAGAAAACTAGCAAAGTCATCCCCAAGGGGGAGGAACAGGGGAGTCCGATGTAGTCTGCAGCCATGGTCACCACAGAAAGAAGTGCAATTGGGGCAGGCAGTGAAGAGTTCTCTTTTCGGGAAGTTTCTGTATTTGGGGGAGTCCTGAACTTGATCACCTTGGGTCAGAAAGCTCTCAAAGAAGCCAGGCTTCACCTCAAAACAACTATCAGTTCATGGGAAATAGCCTCATAAGGAGTCCAGTTACAGCTGAGTTGAGGACTCCTGCTTTGAGAGCCAGTCACTTCATTGTGGGCAGTTAAACACTTTTCTGATTAAGAGAAGTAGGACAATAGTTTTTAGTCAGTTGACCAGACCGTGGAAGTAGATATAGATGTTAGCTTTACTGCCCTATGGTACACTATTCAGGGCTTACCTGTTGCTTCAAGGGGTATAATTGGAAAGTCAGCACCATATAAAGAGGTAATGGCTCCACAAAGAACAAAGTCTTATTGGTTTCCTGTGGCTGCTGTGACACATCATCATAACCAGAGTGGCTTATTTTTTTTTTTTCAACGTTTATTTATTTTTGGGACAGAGAGAGACAGAGCATGAACGGGGGAGGGGCAGAGAGAGAGGGAGACACAGAATCGGAAACAGGCTCCAGGCTCTGAGCCATCAGCCCAGAGCCCGACGCGGGGCTCGAACTCACGGACGGTGAGATCGTGACCTGGCTGAAGTCGGACGCTTAACTGACTGTGCCACCCAGGCGCCCCACCAGAGTGGCTTAAAACAGCACAATGTGATTCTCTTATATTTCTGGAGGTCAGAAGCCTGAAATCACTCTCACTAGGCTAATGGGAAGGTGTGAGCAGCGCTGGTTCCTTCTTGAGGCTCTGAGGGGAGAATCTGTTTCCGTGACTTTTCAGCTTCTTACGTCTGCCTGTCTTCTTTGGTGTACTCCCTCTTCTTTCATCTTCAGAGCAAATCACTCCAGTCTCTGCTTTCATCATATCACCTTCTTGGACTCTGACCTTCCTGCCTCCCTCTTATAAGGACCATTGTGATTACACCTGCATCCATGCAGACATTCTAGGATAGTCTTCCCATTTCACACATCTGCTAAATCCCCTTTGTCATGTAAGGTAACATTCACAGGTCCCAGGGATTGGGACAGGGACATGTAGGAAGTAATTATTCAGCCAACCACAGGGTCATTTGATCAGCCTTTTGGAAAATGAATTCTACATTCATTCAAGGCCAATGATTCCAAATAGACCATTTCTCTCAGGACAGTGATGTTGTCTTTGAATTTGACAGTACATTTCCTAATTTGTGAGGGGGATATTGGAGGCAGCAAGGCCCCCAAACAGTTCCTCTTAGCAGCTCCTAAAGAGCAGAGCATTTTAAAATCCAGTGGAGATATTGGTGGAGGTGGAGGTCATGCACGCGAGCAGATGGCACCATGGGGTGACATGTGCAGAAGAGTGTTTATGAGAAACAAATTCCCAAATGTCAGCTAAGTTACAGGTCATGGAGAGAGCAGTGGAAAACAGGGCAATCATAGTAGGTAGCCGAAGGTAAACAGCCAGATGGAGGCCCTGGGAGCTACCAGCAGAGACTTGCTACTTCTCCCGGAACACAGCTGGTGGGGTTTTCCGAGGTCCCGACTAATTGGTTTTCTCTCCCAGCTTTAGAGCACCAGCATTTTCTTCTTGCATTCCGCCACTTGCTCCACTGTCTGCAAATATGTAGGAGGTTTTGTATAAGCCATGTCATAGGGAATTTCACAGCTGTCTTTGCTTAGTCTACAGCCAGCAGACTGGAGGGGGCTGGCACGACTGGGTCCTTCCACCCCACCAATGCTTTAATGTGTGCAGAAACAGGCTTAGTGGATGGCCAAAGAGGGACAATGCAGATCTTATTCCTTAATGGGGAGACTCTGGAGGATCTGCTGTTGCAGAGTGGGGCAGAGAAAGCCCAGAGCCTTCCCAGATAGATTAAAAATAGAAAGTGAAACCACTATGGAAAACAGTATGGAGGTTCCTCAAAGATTAAAAATAGAGCCATCCCAGAAACAGATCCATAAATATGGAGAACAAACTAAACTGGTGGTTGCCAGAGGGAGCGGGGTGGAGAGGTGGCAAAATGGGGAAAGGGAGTGAGAGGTACAGGCATCCGGGTAAAGAATGAATAAGTCATGGGGGTGCAAGTTTCAGCATAGGGAATGTAGTCAATGATATTGTCATAGCATTGTATGGTAACAGATGGTAACCACACTTGGAGAATAGCATAAACATATAGACTTGTGGAATCACTATGTTGTACACCTGAAACTAATGTAACATTACGTGTCAACTACACTTCAATTAAAAAAAAATAGAACCACCATATGATGGGGCAATTCCACCCATGGATATATCTAAAGGAAATGAAATCACTATATTGAGGACATATCTGCACTCCCATGTTCATTGCAGCATCATTCACAGTAGCCAGCACACGGAAACAACCTAAGTGTCCATAGATGGAGGATGGATAGAGCAAATGTGGTATATAGATACAGTGGAGTATTACCCAGCCATCAAAAAGAAGGAAGTCCTGCTATTTGTGACAACATGGATGGAACTTGAGGGCATCATGCTAAGTGAAATAAGTCAGAGAAAGGCAAATACTGTATGATTTCACTTTTTTGTGGAATCTTAAAAAAAACCCTCATAGATATGGAGAACAGATTAGTGGGAGGTGGAGTGTGGGCAAAATGGGTGGAGGTGATCAAAGGTACCAACTTCCATTTATAAAATAAGCAAGTCCTGGCGATGTCATGTGCAGCATGGTGACTCTAGTTAACAGTACGGTACTGTGTATTTGAAAGTTGCTAACAGAGCAGATCTTAAAAGTTCTCATTACCATGAAAAAAAAAGTGTGTGTTGTGATGGATGCTAACTAGATTTGTTGTGATCATTTTGCAGCATATACATGTATCAAATCATTACGTTGTGACTTGAAACTGATATAATGTTGAATACCCATTATATCTCAATTAAAAAGTATATACTTTGGGTGGGAAGCAAAGCTTCCAAGACTGCAATTTGGGGCATAAAGAAAATCCTGGGAGAACTGACAAAGGATGACCTAGTGGGTGTTCTCCCTCTCTCTTGTTCCGTGCCCCCACCAAAATCACCCCTATGTGTGCACACACATGACCCTTTTGATCATGCAGGTAGACTCATGGCCATGATTCAACATGTGGCCTCAGGAAAATATTACTTTCTAAGTAAGCAGTGTGAGAGAATCAAAGTCCAGGAGATACTGTTTCTGGTCTGAATCTTCCTTATTAAGACCCAAAACCTTTATGGACCATCTGTGAAGTGAAAGCTTTATCTAAATCGATGGGTTTTGATATTTTGGGTGTAAGGACCTCCTCAGGAATCCCACACTCATACTACGCTTTTCTGTGGAAAGATTATATAAAACCACGGCATCCTGCTTCTGTCCCACAAAAAGCAGACACTCCCAGACAAGGACTTGAGGTGTTGGGGTTTTATTTGGGAGGTGAGTCCAAGAAGTCCAAATAAGGGAATGGAGAAAATGAGACTGAAAAGAGAAAGAAGCTAAAAAAGCATGTGCTAACCAGGAGGGTTACCTCTGTGGGCAATAGGGACTCCATGCCACTGGAGACCCCAGGAATAACCACTTCTCACAGTGCAATCCCTGGACCAGCAGCATGGGCATCACCTGAGAGCTTGTTAGAAATGCAGATTCCCACGTACCCACCCCACACCTACTGATCGGTCCTAGTGGTGGTCCTCAGCAATCCATGTTATTTAAGCCTTCCAGTGATCCTGATATATGCTAAAGTTTGAGAATCACTGGCACAGAATTGCCCCATGGAGACGTTGAAGGGTGGGGAAACTGGAGTGATCATCCACCAGCTGTCTTCTCTTACTGGTTGAGGTTGCTTGGTGGCCAACCTGAACCCCTTAGCACTCTGGGTTGCCCTGTGCATGGTCTGAGCAAGGACCCCTGGTGCTTTCTCTGGTTATCAGGGACAGAAGCTGCAAGATACAGGTGCCTCCTCAGGTGGATGCCACCAGTGCACACAGGAATCGTCCCCCATAGCTGCAGGTGAACTCAAGAGGTTAACCGAGAGGCTCTGGGGTGGGACAGCAACAGAATCTGCCCCACATACTAAGCATTCAGTGGCATTGTACATATTTGCAAATGGAGGTGCATATAGTGTGGGCATACATATATTCATTAGATTTATGGTAAGGGCCTAGTTAGATGTGGAGAGAATACTTAGGTTGCTTGCTTATAGACATCATAATAAAGTATACACATTGATGGACTGACCAGTCACATGCTGTGTAATAACACCATTTTGCCTCCTCACCCATGCTAGAATTTGTGTGGAGAGACATAAATTTTATTTTTCTGTGAAAAATGGCTCAAGAAGAAGTCATCAGCTAATGTTGGACATGTAGGCAGAGAGAAGGTGAAAGTTCCTAGTTACACAAGAGAGCTGCTATAAAGAAATGATAGGTACTGGTGTCATCTGTGTGTTATTTGGAGAGGCAGGTGCAGAAAGGTGTTGGACTGTAGCTTTTCCAAGCATCAAAGTCCTCTGCCCAGTGTGCTTAATGGTTTTCACTGATTCTCCCTCTCTAGCATAGGGAGGGAGATTGGCAAGAATTAGGCAGGGTGGTGGGTCAGAGAACTGGCATACAAGGCACAGTAATTTTGTCAAAGGAATTGAGTCACTAAAAGAGAAACTGAGGCAAAACCCAGTTGTCTGGTCTGAGCCATGTGTAAAGATGAAGGTTGGTGGACATTGAGATGTGGACAGCTTCCCCAGTAGGACACATTCCAGGCTTACAGTTCCACAACAAATCGCCAACCCCTTGCTGGGTGGTGGGGCAAGAGTTTCATAGGGGCTGGACTATGCAGCGTTCTTGTTGTCTCACATCACACCCCCATGCCAACCTTTGTCTTCCATTGTGGCGGCGGTTTGTCTTCTCTGGGAAGCAGATCCTGGGTCTAAGTGTGGAGTGCAGAAGGTTTACTGGGGAGTAACAGCTGAGAAAAGAAAAGAAAGGAAGAAAAGAAAAAATAGGGGAGCTGTTAGACCCTAGTGCAGACCTGGCAAAGTCTGTAGCAGCCAAGACTACCCATCAGAGGAGTCCCGTGTTGGATGGAAATCTCTAGGCCCTTTTTTGTATCACAGCTGTGCTCAGTCATTGGCTGGGCACTGCTCCAAGAAGAATGTGAATTTGGCTTCATAGTCAATGTGGACCCTGAGGAGTTAAAGCTGCAGGCTGTTAGCAGGACCAGGGACATATTTTGTGGCCCCTAGTATAAAATGAAAATGGGGGCCCCTGCCCAAAAACGACTAAGAATGTCAAGATGATGGAAGCATGGCAGTAAGCCAGGTGTGGGGCCTGTGGGGGCCTTCTAACTATGACATCCTGTGTAACTACAGGGGCCACATATCCATGAAGCCCTCTCTGGCTGTATCCTACCATGCTGCTTGCACCTGCATGGCATGTCCTACCTTAAAGGGGATCCGAGCGATGCACCCCCACTTTGCTGCAGATCAGGACCTTCTGTGAAGTCACTGGAAGTAACGCAGCCTGCCCCTGGCTGTCACCCACAGGCGTGGGTCAGTTAACACTATGAGGGCATCCCTCAATCCATGAAGGGACAATTCTGTGGTGTGTTCTAGGTGGTTCCTCAGAGGGATCCCAACAAGATTGGGCTGTGGTTTCCCACACCAATAATCAGCTCAATAAAATGCATTTTATGTGCTTCCCCTTCTTCCATGCCCCACTCTGTCCACTCCTTCACTTTGGTGTCCTAAGATCACTTCCCATATAAACTTGCTTGCACCCAAGTCCTTGTCTCCAGCTCAAAAACACACACCCTTGTTCAGGATTAATTTAGGAACTGGTGCCTCTGACTGAACACAGAGAAGGAAGAAGTTGATGCTATTCACAAAATAAGTGACGTTTTGTTTCAGTTTTTAATGTTTATTCATTTTTGAGAGACAGAGAGACAGAGTGCAAGTGGGGAAGGGGCAGAGAGAGAGGGAGACACAGAATCTGAAACAGGCTCTGGGCTCTGAGCTGTCAGCACAGAGCCCGACGCGGGGCTCGAATCCACGGACCGTGAGATCATGACCTGAGCTGAAGTTGGACGCTTAACAACTGAGCCACCCAGGCCCCCTAAGTGATGTTTTCTTACATCACAAAGTGATTTGAGTGGATGAAGAAACTAAGAAAAGTAACATTTTATTAGTAAACAGGCAGCACCCATTGCTGGGAGCAACGAGGCCATCATTTGCTTTGGCTGCAATGAGGATCTCACCCACCCCTCTCAGAGACCCTCATTCGCATGGCCAGTCATCCTTGAGACCATGGGATGGCCTTGGATTGAGGCCAAGTATTGGCTATCCTCTCTATGTAATGGGGGGGCGTGGGTGGCAAATAACATTTTCTCTAGAGAATGGAAATTGAAATGAGTCCTTTCCAGTAAAGACCTTGAGTAATTTACAGAATGAAGGAGGGTATTTACAAAGTGCTGTTAAAGTTAGGGCTGCCCTGGATTAATTTTTCCCCTAATCTTATTGAAATGTAATTGACATATAACATTATATTAGTTTTAGGCATACCTCATAATGAACTGATATATGTGTATATTGCAGAATGACACAGTATATCTAGTTAACATCTATCAGCTCACATGGCTACAAATTTGTTTCTTGTGATGACAACTTTTAAGATCTACTTTTTAGCAACTTTACCATATACAATACATATGGTTACCTATAGTCACATGCTGTATATGACATCCCCAGAATTTATTTACCTCATAACTGAAAGTTGGTACTTTTTTTTTTTAAGTTTTATTTATTTGAGTAATCTCTCACCCAATGTGGGGCTTGAACTCACAACCCCAAGATCAAGAGTTGCATGCTCCCCTGACTGAGCCAGCCAGGTGCCCCAGAAATTGGTACCGCCTGCACCTATTTTGCCCACCCCCCGCCTCTGGCGATCACTAATCTGTTGTCTGTTTCTATTCATTCTTTTAAAGATTCCACATAAAATGAGATCATACAGTATTTGTCTTTTTCTGTCTGATTTCACTGTTTTTTAAAGTTTACTTATTTATTTTTGAGAGAGAGAACATGGGGGAAGGGCAGAGAGAAAGAGGGAGAGAGAGAATCCTAAGCAGGCTCCACACCTCAGCATGGAGCCTAATGCAGGACTTGAACTCATGATCTATGAGATCATGACCTGAGCCAAAATCAAGCATCAGTCAGATGCTTAACTGACTGAGCCACTCAGATGCCCCTGGCAGTTCTATATTTAATTTTTTGAGGGACCTACATACTGTTTTCCCTAGTGGCTGCACCAATTTACATTCCTACAAATGGTACAGGATGGTTCTCTTTTGTTTATATCCTCACTGACATTTGTTGCTTCTTGTCTTTTTGATGGCAGCCATTCCAACAAGTGTGAGGTAATATCTCACTATGTTTTGTGTTTTTTGTGTATTTTTTTTGTTTTTTGTTTATTGTTTATTGTTTTTTTTTGTTTTTTGTTTTTTGTTTTTTTGCATTTCCCTGGGGTGCCTGGGTGGCTTAGTTAAGCGTCTGACTTCAGCTCAGGTCATGATCTCATGGTTCATGAGTTCCAGCCCCACATCAGGCTCCGTGATGACAGCTCAGAGCCTGGAGCCTACTTAAGATTCTGTGTCTCCCTCTCTCTCTGCCCTGCCCCACTCGTGTTCTCTTTCTCTCTCAAAAATAAATTAATTAAAAAAAATAATTAAAACCTTTTTCATTTCCCTGATGATTGCCCTGTTTTTTGTTTATTTTCAATGTGTGTGTATACCTTGGTCATTCATGTCAGGGTGAATACTGCTATTCATAATAGGAATATAGGCCAAGGAGCGTAGGGCTGGGTTCATGCTCAAGAAATAAGGGAATTCTGGTTATAAATGAATTTTGGAGACTGTGGTGGGTTCTATGATGGGCTGTCCACATCCTCCTTGTGAAAGCCCAATTCTTCCAGCCTCTGGCAGTACTGCTGGAAGACAGCCCTCAACTGTCAGCCCCTTTGGGGATTGGCTGGTTCAAAGTCAGTCCTCCTTCCAGGTCCAGCCTGTATCCAGTGATTGGTCGATGTGGGGTATGAAGGCCTGGCCCACTGGCCCCTGAGGAGTCTGCACTGGGACCACTTGAACACCACGCTCCCCATGGATCAGCTGAGGCCTTTGTTGAGACTATATCACAGCTCAGCTCTTCCTTCTGCCCCATCCTGCTTCCATCTTTTCCTTTCTACAAACATTGACCCACAAGAGCCCTCCTTAGAAATCCTCCTGCAAGCTGATCTTCATTCCAGAGTCTGCCTTCCAGAAAACCCAATCCTTAACAGCGGCATTGTCCATGACATCATATATTAACAGCAACTCTCAGCTAGGGAGGCATTCTGTCGCGTTTTGCAAATTGGGTTTGTCCTAGGCTCAAAGTTTTCTGTTCACTGGCCTTCCTCCAGGGGAAATTCCAAGAAGGGTCTGATGTTTAGAACACTGCTCTTCTTAAATTTTCAGGGAAAGGGCTGGCGCACATTTCCCAGTGACATGTCTGCAGTTAGGGAGAGAGTTTGTTTCTTTTTAAATTGAGGTATAACTCATATACAGTAAAATGCAGATTTTAAATACAAAGTTTATTTTCTTTTTTTTTTTTTATTCCAAAACTTGCATTGTTTTATTATTTAAGGAAAAGATGAGTTTGGGGTGTTATTTCAACACTAAAAAGGGTGTTTATTGTTTATTGTCTTAATGTTGTTAAAGTCAATTTGTAAACATCACTTATTATTCTAGAATTTTGTTATATATGAAATATATGTAAAGAAACAACTCCAATTATAACTTTTTAAATTTAAATTCTAGTTAATATACAGTATAGTCTTAGCTTCAGAAGTAGATGCAAAACTAAAAGGTAACTGACAGAATGGGAGAAGATATTTGCAAATGACATATCAGATAAAGGGCTACCAAAACCTATAAACACCTTATCAAACTCAACACCCAAAAAACAAATAATCCAGTGAAGAAATGGGCAAAAGACATGAATAGACACTTCTCCAAAGAAGACATCCAGATGGCCAATCGACACATGAATAAATGCTCAACATCACTCATCATCAAGGAAATACAAATCAAAACCACTATGAGATACCACCTTACACCTGTCAGAATGGCTAACATTAACAACTCAGGCAGCAACAGATGTTGTCGAGGATGCGGAGAAAGAGGATCTCTTTTGCAGTTTTGTTGGGAATGCAAGCTGGTGTAGCCACTCTGGAAAACAGTATGGAGGTTCCTCAAAAAACTAAAAATAGAACCATCCTATGACCCAGCAATTGCACTACTAGGTATTTATCCACGGGATACAGGTGTGCTGTTTCGAAGGGACACACACACCCCAATGTTTACAGCAGCACTATCAACAATAGCCAAAGTATGGAAAGAGCCCAAATGTCCATCGATGGATGAATGGATAAAGAAAATGTGGTATACATATACAATGGAGTATTATTTGGCAATTAAAAAGAATGAAATCTTGCCATTTGCAACTACGTGGATGGAACTGGAGGGTATTATGCTAAGTGAAATTAGTTAGAGAAACACAAAAATCATATGACTTCATTCATATGAGGACTTTAAGACACAGAACAGATGAACATAAGGGAAGGGAAACAAAAAGAATATAAAAACAGGGAGGGGGGCAAAACAGAAGAGACTCGTAAATATGGAGAACAAACTCAGGGTTACTGGAGGGGTTGTGGGAGTGGGGAATGGGCTAAATGGGTAAGGGGAACTAAGGAATCTACTCCTGAAATCATTGTTGCACTATATGCTGACTAATTTGGATGTAAGTTTAAAAAAATAAGAAATAAAATTAAAAAAAAGAGGATGTTTATACATATAATGGAATACTACTTGGTGATGAAAAAGAATGAAATCTTGCCATTTGAAACAAAGTGGATGGAACTAGAGGGTATTATGCTAAGTGAAATAAGTTAGCCAGAGAAAGAAAAATATATGATTTCACTCATATGTGGAATTTGAGAAACACAAAAATGAACATAGGGGAAGGAAGGCAAAATAAGATAAAAACAGATATGGAGGCAAACCATAAGAGAATAAACAGGGTTGCTGTAGGGGAGGAGAGTGAGGGGATGAGTTAGATGGGTGATTGGCATTAAGGAGGGCACTTTTTGGGATGAACACTGTGTGTTATAGTTAAATGCAGTTTAATGGGTTTTCACAAATTTTTATGCCGGGGTAACCAACACCCCCATCATGATACAAAACATCTCCCTTACTCAACAAAATTTTCTTGTGACCTTTCTTGTGCCTCTGGTCAATAACTTCACCACCCCTTTTCCAAAGGCCACTCACACAATTTCACATGAATGGAATCATACAGCGTGTACTCTTTTGTATGTGGTTTCTTTCACTCAAAATATGATTTTGAGATTCATCCCTTGTCTCACTCAGTTTAGGCTGCTATGCAAAAATACCATAGACAGGGTGCTTAAACAACAGAGATTTATTTCGCATGTTTCTGGAGACAGGAAGCCTGAGATCAAGGTACCAGCCTGGTGAGTTCCAGTGAGAATCATCTTCTTGGCTTGTAGCTGGCCATCTTCTTGCTGTGTCCTTCTATGGCAGAGACCGAGGAAGCAGTGCTGTCTCTCATGTCTTTTCCAGCAAGGGCACTAATCCCATTATGAGGGCTTCACCCTCAGGACCTAATTACCTCTCACATGTCCCATTTCCAAATACCATCACATTGGGCATTAGGATTTCAACATAGGATTTTTTAGGGGACACTAGGCACTCAGTTCATAGCATTCGAGTTATTGCACATATTATGACTCACATCTTTTTATTGCTGAGGAGTATTCCATTATTGGGATGGAATGTAGCTTGCCCATTTTCCTGCTGATGAACATTTGCGTTGTTTCTAGCCTTTGGCTATTTAAACATTCATGTATAAGTGTTTGTGGTGGCATATGTTTTCATTTCCTTTGGCTAACAAGGAGAGGAATTGGTAGGTTATAGGCAGTTATAAGAAACTGCTGAACAGTGTTTGGTATTTGAAAGTGGTTGTGTTTATTTACCCTTCCCAGAGTGAGAGTTTGGCTATTTGATTTTCTCTTGATTCATAGGCTTGATTCAACGTTGGAACAAATGGTGATCTTGTTGTTTCTTGCACTTTTCTGTCAAGCACCCTCTAACGTTAGGAGAGGAGAAAGTCATATTTGGGAATGGGAGAGTGTCCTGAAACAGCTCACCGAGCACCAGTGAGTCTTGTGGTTTATCCTAAAGATTCATGGAAACTTGAGTTCTACTTATGGTGTATCTGTATTTTTTAAAAAAATATTTATTAACATTTTTTAATGTTTATTCATTTTTTGAGAGAGAGAGCGAGAGAGAGAGAGAGAGAGCGCAAGTGGGGGAGGGGCAGAGAGAGAGGGAGACAGAATCTGATGCAGGCTCCAGGTTCCAAGCTGTGAACACAGAGCCCAACACGGGGCTCAAATCTGCGAACTGCAAGATCATGACCTGAGCTGAAGTTGGACATTCAACTGACTGAGCCACCCAGATGCCCATATATATGTATGTGTGTGTGTGTGTGTGTGTGTGTGTGTGGTGTGTGTGTGTATGTGTATTTGAAAGCACAAGTGTCGGAGCTCGATTCCAAGGCCCCAGCCAGGTAATCTGAGGTGTACCTCTGGGGATTTAAGCGTGGTTTTGACAAGCATACATTTAGCCACCTCCTTTGTTCTACAGATTGCAACTCGCCTGCAGGGAGGTCAGGTAGCTTCTCTCAGGTCACACAGTCATCTCTTGAAACAGCCAATTACTAGAACTTGATTTTCTTAACCAGCAGCCAAGAAAATCTTCTGCAGAGCTGGGTCACTCCTTATACCCTGGTCACTCTTCCTTACTCCTCAAGTATAGGCAGCGAGAGATTTGGCTGAAAGCTTTCTTCTTTGCCAAGGGGAGCTTTTTTTTTTTAATGTTTTAGATCCACTTCCTCAACTGATGAAGCCATTCCTTCCAGTTTCTCTGAAGGGAGAAAAGGGCTCTAGTTTTCCAGGGGAATAAAACCCCACCTTTCCCTTTAAGCAGCTTCAGGATGCAACTATGCATGAAATTCCCATGAAATAAACTGTTAATATACCAAAGGGGATGCCAGCAAGTGGCAGTAGCGATTAGAAACACAAGCATCAAACTGCAGGAAACTTCCCAGAAATAGCAGCCTCCTCCAACCCCCCGATGGGGAGATTAGCGTGTAAGGCAGAGAGATGACAGTGATGCGGGAGACATCTGGCTCTGTGTTCTATCTATTGTTGGAGCAAGTGTCTCTTCTTCCCATTGTATGCAAGAGGTTAGCAGGAACTAGGCAGACGCACACCTTGGATGGATTCACATTACGGCAATTGTACCGACAGGACCCTACTATGTAAGGGCTCTGAGCTGGCCTCTGTGTGTCCACCTCAGACACCAGCCTTCGGCAGACCCAGTGTACAGAAGGGTGAGTGCCATGTCATGATGGTTTCATCACCAAGCATCTTGTGATGGTGGAAAGAGATGATGTGGATTCTTTTCTTTTAAAAAAATTTTTTTAATTTTCATTTATTTTGAGAGAGAGTGAGCAGTGGAGGTGCAGAGAGGGAGAGAGAGAGAATCCCAAGCAGGCTCTGTGCTGAGAGTGCAGAGCCTGACATGGGGTTCCAACTCACAGACTGCCAGATCATGACCTGACCCAAAATCAAGAGTCAGTCGCTTAACCTACTGAGACACCCAGGTGCCCCAAAAAGATGTGGATTCTATTCATGAATCTGCCATGAACTGTGTGACTTTGGGCAAGTCGTTCCACTTCACTGGAAGCGTTTCCTCATCCATAAAAGAAAGCATTATTTGTGTACTCATTCATTCTTCCTCTCTTGAACTCAAAAACAACTATTAAGTACATGCTGTGTACCTGGCACAATGATAAGCTCTGAGGATACAAAATGAGGAAGACAGGGCTCCTAACCACAGGCGCTTGGGTAGATTGCATTAATGCCCTAATTCTTCATCCCACCCTGTATCTAATCTATCCCCTTCACATTTGATTTTTAGCCCCTCCCACTAAAGAGGTGGAGTCTATTTATTCAACCACTGACTTTGGCTAGATTATGGGACTTGCTTGGGATGATAGAATGTGGTAGAAATAACAATATGCCAATTCTAAGCATAGGCCTTAAGAGGCCTATGTTTCCTTCTTGCCTCTGCTGTTGTCATAAGTACATGCCTAGGCTAGCCCTCTGGTTTCAGGAGGAGGATAAGAGACATATAGAGTAGAGCCATGCCAGCTGAGGCCAACCTGATCATCTGACCCTCAGTTAACTCATGGACATAAGCAAGGCAAGCCAGGATCATCAAAGCCCCTTAGTCCAGATTAGCACATTCCTAGCTGACCTATTGGCTATCTATTGGTGGCCATGGTTAGCTGTACAGAGCTCTTGGGTCATCAGGCATGTCCATACAGTGGGATAGTTCTGATAGAGGGAAACAGAATGATGAGGAGGTGGAGGTGGGCTATATAGGTACAAGGAGCACTTAGCCCTGAGTGGGACTCAGAGAAGGGCCAAGGAGGAGATAGAGCCTTTACTCCGTCCTGGGTAATGAGTAGAACTTAGTCAGATGAAGTGGAGGGAAGGGGGGGTTTGGCTAAAGATCAAAAACTGGTTGCTTGAAGTGTGACTACAATTCAGTTATATTTTATTTGACCTGAACAGCATTTAGGAACTTTTTAATTAGTTCCCAACATTTAAACATGGGAAGATTTCTTATTAAAATTCACATTTTACCTTTTCTAGAAAAATGGAAAAATCTGGTGGCCCTGGGCCTGCCCCCTTGCTTGGCAAAAACATCTTGGAGGAGCATAGTGAATGCCTCTTTAGAAAGGACGTGTCCACTCTTGCTCACTATAGTCCCTGGTCATCTCACTTCACTCATTTATGAGTCTGCGCAAGGTTATAACCAGCTGAGGTTATCCCACTGGTGTGCTTTCCCCCATGACTGTTTCTTTTTTATTTACAAGATTTTAAATCAGTCTTTCTATATGCATCTTTTCTTTTTTCATATCTTTTTTAAAATTAAAATTAAAATTTTGAGGTAATTGTAGATTCACATGCCATTGTAAGAAACAATGCAGAGAAATTTTGTGTAACCCTTTATCCAGTTTCCTGCAGTGATAATGCCTTGTGAAATTATGGTACACTATTGCAATCAGGATTTTAATATCAATACAACCTACCCACTCACCCATCTTGTTTAGGTTTTTCTAGTTTTACTTGTGCTCATTTGTGTATGTGTAATTAGTTCTAAGTAATTTGATCACGGGTAGTTTTGTGTATTCACCACTACTGTTATGATACAGAGCATTTCCATCCCCACAAAGATCTCTCATGTTGCTGTTTTACAGCAATACCCATTTTCCTTCCGTTCCCTGGCCCCAAACCTCTGTCCTCACTTCCTGGCAAACACTAGTATGTTCTCCATTGCCATAATGGAATTGTACAGTATGTAACTGTTAGGTCAGATTTTTTACTCAGTATGATTTCCTGGAGACGTATCTCCAACTTGTCCAAGTTGGTGTGTGTATCAGTAGTTCATCCTTCTTTACTGTGAATACATTCCATGAACAGTTTAAGTATTCATGTCGAAGGACATCTGGGCCATTTCCAGCTCTTGGCTATTATGAATAAAGCTTCTGTGAACATTCATGTACAGATTTTTGTATGAACATAAATTTTCATTCCTCTGGGATAAATGCCCAAGGGTACACTTTCTGGATTATATGGTAATTTCATATTTAGTTTTATAAGAGGCTTTCAAATTGTTTTCCAGAATGGATATGCCATTTCACATTCTTACCAGCTATGTGATCCAGTTTCTCCACATCATTGCCAACATTTGATGTTGTCACTCTTTTTTCTTTCTTTCTTTTTTTTTTGACATTTTGTTAGGTTTGCAGTGATATCTCATGGCAGTTTCGATTTGCATTTCTCTTATGGCTAATGGTATTGAACACCTTTTATCACATGCTTTTCAATATCTGCTTTAATCTATGTATGCTCTTTGGTGAACTGTCTGCTTTTAAGGAAGCAGGTGGTTTGATTTGGTTCCTGGAATCAAGGTGGATTCAAATTTTTCTACCTCCTTCAGCCCTAAAAGCCATAATCCCAGGCAGCAGCGGGCTACTTTCTTTTGGGCAGTCTCCTCAGAAGCCCCACTCCAGCTTCAAGCAGTGAACCTGGTATCCTGTATTGGAACAGCTTTGTTCCAATTACCCTAGCTGAAAGTCCCAAACTTTGCTTGGGGAAACCCACACTGAAAACACTTCCTCTGTGTCCATCCAGGGCCCCCCGTTTCTTTGTTCTGTAGCACCTGCGTCTTTGTTTTCCAGAAGAACATGGATATCAACTCAAACTCGTGCTTACGTGTGTTTTTGGGTTCTGTGCCTCACGCAAAGTCAGTGACAGGTGACAAAAGGCTGGGTGGGGGATCTTCTGCATGAAGGTCAAGAGTTAGGTTGGGTTACTCTAATGGACACTGTAGGTACCCTGTCCATATCTTCTCAGCCCACCCAGAGGTCACTTGTGGGCAGTTCTTGTACATATCATGGCTTCTTGTGTCTGCCTCAGGGCTTCTGGTTACAGGTGTGTGGTCTGTCCACAAACAAGGCAGACTGAAAGTGTTGGGAAGTCAATGCCCAGAAACAATTCTAACAAAAGAGCACATATTGGTGGGTAATACCCCTGCTTCCTTCCCTGCCAATGATACAAGTTTCACGCATGTTCACAGAGTCTCAGAGGTTCCCCAGAAGGACTGAGGATTCTGCCATATTTACTCATAAAGGCCCAATGCTCCCAAGAATAGTACAAAAAACTCCTTTTACCCCAAATGTTAACATTTGTCTTATACATTTGCTTTGTCTTTCTCTCTTTCTGACTTCCTCTCTCTCTTTCTCTCTGCCCTGTCAGTATACATTTCCTAAAAAGCAAGAAAATTCTTGGGGCGCCTGGGTGGCGCAGTCGGTTAAGCGTCCGACTTCAGCCAGGTCACGATCTCGCGGTCCGTGAGTTCGAGCCCCGCGTCAGGCTCTGGGCTGATGGCTCAGAGCCTGGAGCCTGTTTCCAATTCTGTGTCTCCCTCTCTCTCTGCCCCTCCCCCGTTCATGCTCTGTCTCTCTCTGTCCCAAAAATAAATAAACGTTGAAAAAAAAAATTAAAAAAAAAGCAAGAAAATTCTCTTCCATAACCACGATACATTTCTCCAAATAGGGAAGTTAACATGGATACAATACTGTTGGCTAATATGCAGATCTTATTCAAATTTCAATAGTATCCTTTACATCAAAAGAAACATTTTCTAATTCAGATTCCATCCAGGATAATGTATGGTATATAACTGCCATGCATCTTTAGACTCCTTTAATCTGGAACAGTTCTTCAATCTTTCTTTGGCTTTCACAGATGACCTTGGTATTTTTTTGACCTTGACATTAAAAAAATTTTTTTAAACGTTTATTTATTTTTGAGAGACAGAGAGAGATAGAGCATGAGCCAGGGAGGGGCAGAGACAGAAGGAGACAGAATCTGAAGCAGGCTCCAGGCTCTGAGCTGTCAGCACAGAGCCTGATGCGAGGCTCAAACTCACAGACACGAGATCATGACCTGAGCCGAAGTCGCATGCTTAACCGACTGAGCCACCCAGATGCCCCACTGACCTTGACATTTTTAAGAGTAGAAGCCAGTTATTTTGTAGAATGTCCCTCAATTTGGGTTTGTCTGATGTTTCTCATGATTAGATTTAGTTGAATGTGCTTTTGGGAGGAACACCCCAGAATTGATGTATGTCATTCTCAGTGCTCCCTATCGAGAGGGAGATGATGTCTGTTAGTTCCACATTGGTGATGTTAGGACTGATTATTTTGTAGAGTAGGAATTTAAAAGGAAGTCATCAAGTAGGATCTCTGTGTTTTATATTGAGTGAGGATTCATGTGCCATAGCCTGGTGGAATCAGATCTCCTTTGTACATTCTCTCACACAGATTATTCATTTGTGCCTTGAGGACAGGTCTATGCACATGGAAGGTGATAGATATGCCCACATATCAAGTCTAAGCTCTGGCCTCAGGGCCTGTGTAGAATAAGAATTCTGCTCTCATCCCTAGTCTCTTAGATTCAGAGGAAGCTGGGGAATGAAGAGATGGGGTAGAGACAGTAATGTTATGTCCCTTAGGCACTTTCTGTTCCACCCAGCTCTGGTCCTGACTTGAGTTTGAACAAGTTACTTAAACCCTTAAATCTCAGTTTATTCATTCATAAGATGATAATTCTAATACATACTTTTTAGAGTAATCGGAGGATAAGATGATATAATTGATATAAAATGTAGCATGCACCTGGAACACATAAATACCCAATAAATACTATATGTTATTGTTAATGATAATTTAAAAAGCCCACACTGGGAGTTAGGGAATCTGGGTTTGAATCCCAACTCAACCCCTTCCTGACTTTGTGACCTTGGACATCTCATAACCTCTGAGCCTTGATTTCCTTGTCTGTAAACTAAGGATAATCATGTCTTTCCCAGCTGCCTCAATGGGCCATTGGAAGGATGGGCCTCTGTGTGTGAAAGCCATTTATCCAGTGAAGAATTCTGTTCTTCTTCATGTGAGGATATCTTGGCATTCCCTCTTTGACATCAGCCTGAGCTATACACCCATGAAGAGGGACTGGGCTGTGTTATAGTGCTGGGGCTGGAAATGATGGTTGATGCTAAGGCCTATCAAGAAAACCACTGAAAATCTTACCTTGATCCTTCCCTGAGTCCTGACTCTCCCTAAGTTTGGCCCCAAAATGGCCCTCAGGATGCCTTGTGCCTCTCCAGGCTCATTCGCCATGTCAGTGTCTACTAGACCACGAGGGCACCTTTGGCCCCGCAGATCTCCACCTCTGAAACTTCCCTGACCATTCTGTTGCCCCTGGCATGGAGCATACCCCTTCCTTCATCGGTGTAATTGATACTGTTAGGCTTCTTCACAATTTCTTAAAGATCACTGTATCTGTTGTTCTCAGCTTTGACTGCGCAGTGGCTATCCCCTGGGAAACTAAAAAACGCTGGCTAGAACCCAGACACGAATCCTTTTAAAGCTGTCCCAGTGTTTAAAGATGGAGAACTACTGCTCTAGACTATATTTTTCTCCAAGCCAGAATTTTAAGGCTATGCGGGCTCAGAGGCAATCTGCCCCACATGGACTGGGACCCCTCTCTAGTCAGCCACAGTTGGACTATCTGGTTAGCCAAGGGACCAGCATAGCATGGTAGAGGAGCAAGACAACTCCTTAAGGCATTGCTAAACAGTAACTAACATTTATCAGCCTTTAGCCAGTTGAACATTTTTTAAACATTTATTTATTTATTTATTTGAGAGACAGAGAGAGCCAGGGAGGAGCAGAGAGAGAGGCAGACACAGAATCTGAAGCAGGCTCCAGGCTCCAAGCTGTTAGCACAGAGCCCAATGTGGGGCCTGAACCCACAAACCAGGAGATCATGACCTGAGCCACCCAGGTACCCTAGCCTTTAGCCAGTTTTGACCCTACATCATTTTGGCCTGATGGCTTGACTTGGGAATCTTCTGTCTATGAAAGTATGACTCTGATGTACAAAGTGATTTCACAATTCATTCAATCCCTCCTGAAATCCTGTGAAGTGGGGAACTCATGTAAAACCCATTTAGCAGCTAGAAAAACAGACTTCGGTGATGGTGTATGGTTCAACAGCATTAATTGCTAAGTGGTGTCACTAATCTAGGTCCTGCTATTACAATTTGTTACTCAACTACTTGTGTCTCCAGCTGTTGTCACATTTCCCACAACTTCTAGCACAAGAATGGGTAAGTGGTGGGTATTTATTAGGACTGTTAAAAAGCATTTTTATTAAAAAAAAAGCCAACATTTGTAAAGCATATTATGGATTGCAAAGAACATTCATACCAATCCCCTTTCTATTAAAATGCTTACTGAAGAGTTATGAATAAGTGAATGGGCACAAGGTTTGAAACAGAAGTTAGATGTTTGTACTAGTATCTTTTCAAACTCCTTGAATATTCAGGAGGCAATTTCATGGTCTTTGCCCATGGATGGCCTGCAACCTTAGTGCAGTTAAGATCATACTTTTGTTCTTCATTCTTTTTTTTTTTGTCTTCTTTTTTTTTCTTCATAAAGGGGGAGAGAGAAAGCATGAGTTGGGGGAGAGGGGGAGAAGAGAGGAGAGAGAATCCTAAGCAGTTTCCACACTGAGCATGGAGCCCGATGTGGGGCTCCCCACAACTCTGGGATCATGACCTGAGCCAAAATCAAGAGGTGGACTCTCAAATGACTGAGCTACCTAGGTGCCCCGCTGGTTCTTCATTCTTCATGCTCATCCTTCCCAGCATCTCCCCTGGCATCTCTTAGAGTAATAAACCTATATCTTAATTGGCTGCTCAGAGAACACTTAGGTTTAATCATGTCTCTGCCTCTGACTACCAGCATGAGCCTGGACAAATCATTTCTATGGATCTTCATGTGACAAAGGGGAGAACTGGACTAGATTGGTGGCAAATACATGGTAAGTGTATGCATCTCTCCTCACCCGGGCACAAGCCAGACACTGCTAATTGATTGTACAACTTCTTGCCCACTGTGTTTGGATGCAGGCTCAGAATCTTCTGAATCCAGAATGCCAGGCAGCCATTAACAAATGAACTAAGTTAGTTAGCATTGAAGATGAAACGAATTAGCCATTCTGGCAGTAGATGGATTCTGAGTTCCCTTCCAGCTATCCTTTGTCCTCTGGTTTTAAAAGGTTGGGACTGTGTGGAGAGCATCCTGCAAGCTGTTATGATACTAAGGGTGGAACTGGCAGTGTAACTGGGGATGGCCAGGGCACTGATGGGGCTCAGCAGTGATTCCCTGGTTTGGCTGCACATTGGAGTCATTTTGGCGGCTTTTTAGTTTTTTAATTGAGGTAGAGGTCTATCATACATACAGTGAAGTGCATACATCTTAGGTGTGCAGCTTGATGGATTTTTCCATACATATATATCTGTGTAACCACTATCCTAATCAACACCAGAAGAGATCTTATATCCCTTTGCATTAATATTCCAACGGTAGCCACTATTCCATTTTCTATACCACAGATTAATTTCTCCCGATCTTGTATTTTATATAAAGTATGTAGTCTTTTGCTCATCTGAATGATTTTAAGGTTAATCCATGTTGCTGAGTGCATTGGTGACTAGCTTGGTTATATTGCCAATTAGTATTCCGTTGCATGATTATATCATGCATTATCCATTTTCCTGTTGATGGGAGTTTGAGTTATTTCCAGGTTTGCACTGTTGTAAGGAGGGCTGCTCTGAGCATTCTGTACTTACCTTCTGGTGGAGATACACTCTCATTTCTCCAGGAGTGGAGTGGTTTGCTGGATCTGAGGGCAGAGGTATAGCCAATCCTCAATATTCATAGATTCTGTATTATGAATTTGCCTATTTACTAGAATATATTTGTAGCCCTAAAGTCAGTACCCATGCACTTTGGCAGTCATTTGTGGGCATGTGCAGAGCGGCAGAAAATTTGAGTTGCTCTTCCCAGCTGAGATCAAACAAGGAAACTCTCTGCCTTCTTGTTTCATATCTCATTCTGAAAACTACTGTCCTTTTCACTAGATATTTAGTGTCACGTTGTTTTTTGGTTGGGGTTTGTTTTTGTGGGGTTTTTTTTTTTTTTACATTTTTGTGCTTTTGTTGGTAATTTCAATATTTAAAATGGCCCCAAGCCAAATGCTGAAGAGCTGTCTGTGTTTCTAAGATCTAGAGGCTGTGATGTGCCTTATGAAAAAAATATGTGTTAGATAAGTTTCATTCAGGCATGAATGGTAGTGCCATTGGCCATGAGTTCAATGCTAATGAATCAACAATATATATAAGATTTCTTTAAATAGAAACACACATAAAAAAAGGTTATGTATTGGTTGACAAAAATGTTATGACCAGAGGCTCATTCCCCCAACAACAGTGGTTCAGTATTTACTAATTCAGCGTTCATCATGACTTTATAGAACATAACTACCCCAAACAAGAACTGACTGTATGTCAGACTTTAACATTTAAAAACATTTTTTAATGTTTATTTTTGAGAGAGAGAGAGAGAGCAAGAGAGACCATGTGTGGGGCGGGGGAGGGGCAGAGAGAGAGGGAGACAGAGGATCCGAAGCAGGCTCTGCACTGACAGCAGAGAGCCCAATGCGGGGCTTGATTCATGAACTGCAAGATCGTGACCTGAGCTGAAGTTACCGCTTAACCAACTGAGCCACTCAGGTGACCCTGTTCAACTTTAATAAACACTGTTCAATAGTTTCCTAAAGTGATTATATCATCTGAGGAGCTTTTTTTTTATTAAGTTGTTTTATTTTTTATTTTTTAAAATTTACATCCAAATAGTCAGCATATAGTGCAACAGTGATTTCAGGAGTAGATTCCTTAGTGCCCCTTACCCATTTAGCCCATCCCCCCTCCCACAACCCCTCCAGCAATGCTCAGTTTGTTCCCCATATTTATGAGTCTCTTCTGTTTTGTCCCCCTCCCTGTTTTTATATTCTTTTTGTTTCTCTTCCCTTATGTTCATCTGTTTTGTCTTCAAGTCCTTATATGAGTGAAGTCATATGATTTTTGTCTTTCTCTGACTAATTTCACTTAGAATAATACCCTCCAGTTTCACTCACGTAGTTGCAAATGGCAAGATTTCATTCTTTTTAATTGCTGAGTAATACCCCATTGTATATATATACCACATTTTCTTTACCCATTCATCCATTGATGGACATTTGGGCTCTTTACATACTTTGGCTATTGTTGATAGTGCTGCTATAAACATGGGGGTGCATGTTTCCCTTCGAAACAGCACACCTGTATCACGTGGATAAATGCCTAGCAGTGCAATTGCTGGGTCATAGGGTGGTTCTATTTTTAGTTTTTTGAGGAACCTCCATACTGTTTTCCAGAGTGGCTGCACCAGCTTGCATTCCCACCAACACTGCAAAAGAGATCTTTCTCCGCATCCTCGCCAACATCTGTTGTTGCCTGAGTTGTTACTGTTAGCCATTCTGACAGGTGTAAGGTGGTATCTCACAGTGGTTTTGATGTGTATTTCCCTGATGATGAGTGATGTTAAGCATTTATTCGTGTGTCGATTGGCCATCTGGATGTCTTCTTTGGAGAAGTGTCTATTCATGTCTTTTGCCCATTTCTTCACTGGATTATTTGTTTTTTGGGTGTTGAGTTTGATAAGTTGTTTATAGATTTTGTCATTTGCAAATGTCTTCTCCCATTCTGTCAGTTGCCTTTCAGTGTTGCTGATTGTTTCCTTCACTGTGCAGAAGCTTTTTATTTTGATGAGGTCCCAGTAGTTCATTTTTGCTTTGGTTTCCCTTGCCTCCAGAGACACGTTGAGTAAGAAGTTGCTGCAGCCAAGATCAAAGAGGTTTTTGCCTGCTTTCTCCTCAAGGATTTTGATGGCTTCCTGTCTTACATTGAGGTCTTTCATCCATTTTGAGTTTATTTTTGTGTATAGTGTAAGAAAGTGGTCCAGGTTCATTCTTCTGCATGTCTCTGCTCAGTTTTCACAGCACCACTTGCTGGAGAGACTGTCTTTATTCCATTGGATATTCTTTCCTTCTTTGTCAAAGATTAGTTGGCCATACGTTTGTGGTCCATTTCTGGGTTCTCTATTCTGTTCCATTGATCTGAGTGTTCTTGTGCCAGTACCATACTGTCTTGATGATTACAGCTTTGTAGTATAGCTTGAAGTCTGGGATTGTGATGCTTCCTGCTTTGGTTTTGTTTTTCGAGATCGTTTTGGCTATTCAGGGTCTTTTCTGGTTCCATACAAATTTTAGGATTATTTGTTCTAGCTCTGTGAAGAATGCTGGTGTTACTTTGATAGGGATTACATTGAATATGTAGATTACTTTGGGCAGTATCAACATTTTAACAATATTTGTTCTTCCAATCCATGAGCATGGAATCTTTTTCCATTATTTGTATCTTCTTCAATTTCTTTCATAAGCTTTCTATCGTTTTCAGTATATAGATTTTTCACCTCTTTGGTTAGATTTATTCCTCGGTATTTATGTTTTTTTGTGCAACTGTAAATGGGATTGATTCCTTGATTTCTCTTTCTGTCACTTAATTGTTGGTGTATAGGAATGCAACTGATTTCTGTGCATTGGTTTTATATCCTGTAACTTTGCTGAATTCATGAATCAATTCTAGCAGTTTTTTGGTGGAATCTTTTGGGTTTTCCATATAGAGTACCATGTCATCTGCAAAGAGTGAAAGTGTGACCTCCTCCTGGCCAATTTGGATGCCTTTTATTTCTTTGTGTTATCTGATTGCAGAGGCTAATACTGCCAATACTATGTTGAATAACAGTGGCAAGAGTGGACATCCCTATCTTGTTCCTGACCTTAGGGGGAAAGCTCTCAGTTTTTCCCCATTGAGGATGATATTAACGTTGGGTTGTTCATATATGGCTTTTATGATTTTGAGGTATGCTCCTTCTATCCATATTTTCTTGAAGGTTTTTATCAAGAAAGGATGCTGTATTTTGTGAAATGCTTTCTCTGCATCTATTGAGAGGATCATATGGTTCTTGTCCTTTCTTTTATTGATGTGATGAATCACGATAATTGTTTTGTGGATATTGAACCAGGCCTGCATTCCAGGTATAAATCCCACTTGATTGTGGTGAATAATTTTTTTTTAATATATTGTTGGATCCGGTTGGCTAATACCTTGTTGAGGATTTTTGCATCCATGTTCATCAGGGAAATTGGTCTATAGTTCTCCTTTTTAGTGTGGTCTCTGTCTGGTTTTGGAATCAAGGTAATGCTGGCTTCATAGGAAAAGTTTGGAAGTTTTCCTTTCCTTTCTATTTTTTGGAACATCTTCAAGAGAATAGGTGTTAACCCTTCCTTAAATGTTTGGTAGAATTCCCCTGGAAAGCCATCTCTCCCTGGACTCTTGTTTTTGGGCAGATTTTTGATTACTAATTCGATTTCCTTACTGGTTGTGGGTCTGTTCAAATTTTCTATTTCTTGCTGTTTCAGTTTTGGTAGTGTATATGTTTCTAGGAATTTGTCCATTTCTTCCAGATTGCCCATTTTATTGGCATATAATTGCTCATAATATTCTCTTATTATTGTTTTTATTTCTTTTGTGTTGGTTGTGATCTCTCCTCTTTCATTCTTGATTTTATTTATTTGGTCCTTTCCTTTTTCTTTTTGATCAAACTGGCTAGTGGTTTATCAATTTTGTTAATTCTTTCAAAGAACCACCTTCTGATTTCATTGATCTGTTTTACTGTTTTTTGGTTTCGATAGCATTAATTTCTGCTCTAATCTTTATTTCCTGTCTTCTGCTGGTTTGAGGTTTTATTTGCTGTTCTTTCTCCAGCTCCTTAAGGCATAAGGTTAGGTTGTGTATCTGAGTTCTTTCTTCCTTCTTTTAGGAAGGCCTGGATTGCTATATACTTTCCTCTTATGACCGCCTTTGCTGTGTCCCAGAGGTTTGGGGTTGTGGTGTTATCATTTTCATTGACTTCCATATACTTTTAAATTTCCTCTTTAACTTCTTGGTTAGCTCATTCATTCTTTAGTAGGATGTTCTTCAGTCTCCAAGTATTTGTTACCTTTCCAAGTTTTTTCTTGTGGTTGATTTTGAGTTTCATAGTGTTGTGGTCTGAAAATATGCATGGTATGATCTCAATCTTTTTGTACTTACTTAGGGATGATTTGTGTCCAGTATGTGGTCTATTCTGGAGGATGTTCCATGTGCACTGAAGAAGAATGTACATTCTTCTGCTTTAGGATGTAATGTTCTGAATATATCTGTTAAGTCCATCTGGTCCAGTGTGTCATTCAAAGCCATTGTTTCCTTGTTGATTTTTTGATTAGACGATCTGTCCATTGCTGTGAGTGAGGTGTTGAAGTCTCCTACTATTATGGTGTTACTATCGATGAGTTTCTTTATGTTTGTTATTATTTGATTTATATATTTGGGTGTTTCCACATTTGGCACATAAATGTTTACAATTGTTAGGTCTTCTTGGTGGATATACCCCTTGATTATGATATAATATTCTTCTGCAGCTCTTGATACAGTCTTTATTTTAAAGTCTAGATTGTCTGATATAAGTATGGCTACTCCAGCTTTCTTTTGTTGACCATAAGCATGATAGATAGTTCTCCATCCCCTTATTTTCAATCTGAAGGTGTCTTTAGGTCTAAAGTGGGTCTCTTGTAAACAGCATGTAGATGGATCTTGATTTCTTATCCATTCTGTTACCCTATGTCTTTTGATTGGAGCATTGAGTCCATTGACGTTTAGAGTGGGTACTGAAAGATATGAATTTATTGCCATTATGATGCTTGTAGAGCTGGAGTTTCTGGTGGTGTTCTCTCATCCTTTCTAGTCTTTGTTGCTTTTGAGATATATTTTTTTCCCCCTCATCTTTTCTCCCCTCAGAGAGTCCCCCTTAAAATTTCTTGCAGGGCTGGTTTAATGGTTACAAACTCCTTTAATTTTTGTTTGTCTGGGAAACTTTTATCTCTCCTTCTATTTTGAATGACAGCCTTGCTGGATAAAGAATTCTTGGCTACATATTTTTCTGATTCAGCACATTGAATTATCCTGCCACCCCTTTCTGGCCTGCCAAGTTTCTGTGGATAGGTCTGCTGCAAACCTGATCTGTCTTCACTTGTAGGTTAGGGACTTTTTTTCCCTTGCTGTTTTCATGATTCTCTCCTTGCCTATTTTGTGAATTTGACTATCATATGCCTTGCTGATGGTCGGTTTTTGTTGAATCTAATGGGGGTCCTCTGTGCTTCCTGGATTTTGATGTCTGTGTCTTTCCCCAGTTAGGAAAGTTTTCTGCTATGATTTGCTCACATAACCCTTCTACCCCTAATTCTCTCTCTTCCTCTCCTGGGACCCCTATGACTCTGACGTTCCTTTTTAATGAGTCACTGACTTCTCTAATTCTTAAATCATGCTCTTTTGCCTTAATCCTCCTCTTTTTTTCTACTTCATTATTCTCTATAAGTTTGTCCTCTATATCACTGATTCTCTGTTCTGCCTCATCCATCCTTGCTGCCGCTGCATCCATCCATGATGCAGCTCAGTTATAGCATTTTTAATTTCATTCTATTTTTTACTTCTTTCATCTCTGCAGAAAGGGATTTTAACCTATTTTCAACTCCAACTAGTATTCTCATTATCGTGATTCTAAATTCTGGTTCAGACATCTTGCTTGTATCTGTGTTGGTTAAACCCCTGGCTGTCGTTTCTTCATGCTCTTTCTTTTGGGGTGAATTCCTTCACTTTGTCATTTTGAAGGGAGAAACGGAGTTAATGAGATAGAAAAATTTTAAAAATTAAAATTAAAAAATTAAACACATACACAAACACAAAAAAAATCTAATAAATGATGCTAGATCCTAGGTGTGTTTTGGTCTGCGTATTGAAAGTGGTTTGACAGATTAGAGGGAAAAAAAGGGAGGGGGGAGGAAATTGTTTGAGAATTTGAAAAACTGAATACACTGAAGTAGACTAAAATAAAATGATGGAAGTAAAATAGAATTTGAAAAAATTTACATAAAAGCAAAAAATATAGTAAAAAAAGTAAAGAAAAATATTTTAATAGAAATTGAAAGTAATAATGTTTTTCACTTTCTGCATTCAAGAAAAAGAAAAGAAATGAAAAATAGAAAAAAAAAAGAAAAAAGAAAACAAGGAAATCGTTTGAAATTTTGAAAAGGTGAATACACCAAAGTAGACTAAAATAGAATGATGGAAGTAAGATAGAATTCGAAAAAGTTTACACAAAAGTAAAAAAATATAGTAAAAAAAGTTAAAGAAAAATATTTTTTTTTTAAATTTTTTTTTCAACGTTTTTTTTATTTATTTTTCAGACAGAGAGAGACAGAGCATGAACGGGGGAGGGGCAGAGAGAGAGGGAGACACAGAATCAGAAACAGGCTCCAGGCTCTGAGCCATCAGCCCAGAGCCTGACGCGGGGCTCAAACTCACAGACCGCGAGATCGTGACCTGGCTGAAGTCGGACGCTTAACCGACTGCGCCACCCAGGCGCCCCAAGAAAAATATTTTTAATAAGAATTGAAAATAAAAATGAATTTTTTCTCTCTCTGTATTCAAGAAAAAGAATACTATAAAAGAGGGAAAAAAAGGAAAAGAAAAGAAAGAAAATTGAATAGATGGACCTGCTAACAGATTGAGATAGGAGTGAAATTACTTCACTTTCCCCTAGAAGTCAGTCTATGTAGCACTTTATAGTCCATAATCTAAGCAGGCGGTGAGACTTGTGTTCTTGAAGAGGGAAGTTGGCTCAGTTGGGCGGGGCTCATAACAGCTCCGTTCTCCATTAGATGGTGCTGCTAGCCTACTGGGGTGGATTGTTGCAGCACTCATAGGTGCATATATGCATGGGTGGGAGTGGTGAAAATGGTGTCACCCAGGTACCCAGTCTCTAGTATAGGAACTCTGTTCTCTCCGATCATCAATCATGCACCCGTCCTCTGTCTTCAGCTTTCATCCACTGCCCACTTCTTCACTGTCTGTGGCCAAGCCCCAGGCAGTACCTCTCTCCTGAGTTTTGTCTCAGATGAGACTGTTTTCCCCGGCCCCTTACTTCTGAAGGACTGCGGCTTTGACCCGTTCTGCCCCTCTGCAGGAGGATCTCACCAAGCAACAGCTGAATGCCGGCTGCACCCAGGAATGCCTGCTGAACCCTGCTGCTGCTGGTGCCCTGAGACTGCAGCCAGGTACCAGCCTGCCCCAGAAAAGTTTGCGAGATAGTGTAGCAACAGCTTTTCAGGGATTATGGAAAACCACAACACACATCTGGTACCAGGCTTCACTTTTAATGACCTTGTTCCAGTACCAGTGAATGTGGCCATTTTCACTGGTCTGCTGGGACCCACTCTGTTACTGGGGATTCGCCCTTCCCAGCAGAGCACCACCAGGTATTGAGCTGTGGAGTTGCAGACTTTGCTCCACTTGTTTACAGCCTTAATGGAATTTAAACCCTTCCCTTTCTCCTTTCTCCTTTCTCCCTTTTTGGTTTAGTCCCTGCAGCTGTTTTCAATTTTCCACTTTTTCTCCAGCTGCTTTTGGGGAGGGGTGCCTTTCCTGTATTCTCCCCTGCTCCAGTCTCCTCTTTCCACCTGCAAAGGCAGCTCTCTGCCCACTGCCGGCTTCTCTCTCCCCAAGTCCACCATGTACCATGTACCTGCTGAATTCTGTGGTTCAGGTTGTGCATATTGTTGTGTTAATCCTCCAATGAGTTTTCTAGGTGTGTAGGATAGTTTAGTGTTGGTCTGACTGTATTTCATGGACGCAAGACACACAAAAAATTTCCATGCTGTTCTGTCATCTTGGCTCCTCCCTCATCTGAGGAGCTTTTAAAGCTCCCCTTGGTCAGGCCACATGTAGGCCAATTACATTGGCATCTCTGGCTGGATAACCCAGAGCTGGTGGTCTTAAAGCCAGTGACCTTCACTGATAGAAATACAAGGAGAGAAGACAGGATTGTCACAACATGGAACACAACCTGTATATATAACTGTTACTAGATGAATACTTGTTATTTTCACTTGAATGTATTCTTTTTGGTTCTTTCCATTAAGTGTTTCACTCTCTACATATGGTTTGTACATTTAAAAACACAATTAATGAGAAAAACCAATCACTTGCCTGGAAGATAAATGATAAGAATTATCCCCATAGCAAGCTGCAAGTCTAACTCACGGGCTTGGACCTGATTATAAAGAGCAAACAACTGCTTGACCATCAGAAATAAAGAATTACGTACCAGGCACATGTACCTCTCTCAGCACCTGTAATCTTGAGGAAAGGGAGAACAAAGAGGCCATGTAGCAATCAGAAAGTTGCTGCAACAGGAAGCTAAGGTAAGGATCGATTTCCAAGTGCAAAGGAACAGCTCTGTGTTATTAGGAATTCAGTATTTCCTGTCAAAGCCAGCAGTGCCAATTTCCATGGCAGTCTGCACAAACTTAGCTGAGAAATATCAAACTTCCACTATCTCGAGGATTAGCTTTGTCGTTGAAATTGTTATAACCACTTGGGTTAAATGGTTAGATAGTAAGATCCACTTCTCATTCACCAACACAACCAAGAGCTGATGAAGGTACTTTCTTTACCTAGGCTTTTGGTACAACCTGAAGGTATCTATGTACCTCCAGAGTGGGAAGCCCTAACCATTAGTATTCAGGGTTGAATTGGAAAGTTCCGAAGGCACGTCTGAGTTGTCCAGCAGTTCTCAAAGTATGGTTCCCAGACTGCAACAACAGTATCACCTGGGAACTTGTTAGATATGCACAGGTGCAGGCCACCCCAGTACGGTTGCTAGATAACATACAGGTTGCCCAGTTAAGTGAGAACTTCAGATAATGATTTGTTCAGATAAAAAGCAATGATTTTTTTTGTATAAGCATGTTCCATGCAGTATTTAGGATTGAATATTTGTAATATTTGGGACTGTTTAACTGGAATTCAAATCTAACTGGGAGTCATATATTTTTACTAGCAAATTTAGTGGCCCTATGTCACAGACCTATGGAATCCAAAGCTCTAGGGGTGGGGCCCCACAAAATGTATTTTGAAGATTCTTTCCAGTGATTTGTATGCATGCTGAAGCTTAAGGACCATTGCTCTGGTTTCAGCTATCTTACCTAGTTGATCTAAGAAAGGGTTAATTTTACCATAGTCATATCTCAGTGGTTGGATTTTGCTAGCAAGAAATATCTGAGACGGGTGCCTGGGTGGCTCAGTCGGTCAAGGAGCTGGCTCTTGGTTTTGGCTCAGGTCATTATCTCGTGGTTCTTGGGTTTGAGCCCTGCATCAGGCTCTGTGCCAGTGGCACAGAGCATGCTTGGGATTCTCTCTCTCTGCCCCTTCCTCGCTAATGCTCTTTCTATCTCAAAATAAATAACTAAACTAAAAAAAAAGTCTGAGAGCTAAGCCTAATTTTTTCCCCTCAAATTGGAACTAAATAATTCATTATTTAGGTCCCTTTGTAACTCATGTTGGCTAGGGCCCCAATTTTAATCTCAAGAATTGGCCATTTCTCGGGGTGCCTGGGTGGCTCATTCGATTGAGTGTCTAATTTCAGCTCAGGTCATGATCTTGTGGTTCATGAGTTTGAGCCCTGTGTCGAGCTCTGTGCTGACAGCTCAGAGCCTGGATCCTGCTTCAGATTCTGTGTCTCCCTCTCTCTCTGCCCCTCCCCTCCTTGCTCTCTCTCTCTCAAGAATAAATAAACATTAAAAAAAAAGAAAGAACTGGCCATTTTTCTAGAAATAGGTGGATGCTTCAAGAACATTTCATGGGTTTTGGTGGCTGCACCCACTGCAGTTTCCTACTGCGTGGGACCTCTGACCAGTCAGGTGGCAAGATTGTCTGTGTCTGTGACCCATGGTGAGATTGATGTATAGACTTCCTTGTCTCCAATGCTGCCACACCACAGCAGCTGTTGCACTTTTTCACCTGTGGGAGCCCGCCAAAAGCTTGTCTCATCTGGATAAGGTGATAGTGAATATAATGATGCCATCCTTGCTTTCCACAGCAGTAGCCACCACTTTGCTATAGGAACCCACTATTACAGACTATCTGAGCAGGGCAGATCCTGGGTAAAATAACTAGAGTCTGAGTAATGGTGATAACTAAAAATAACCAGCATTTATTGAACACCTACTATATGCCAGGAATTGTGCTAAGTGTGTATAACATTTAACATCTCATTTAGTCTTCATAATATCCCTGTGAATTATGGTCTGTTTTCCTCATTTTAAAGTAAGGGGGTTGAGATTTAGCAAAGGTATATAGCTTGTTTACATTCTCACAACTAGGAAATAAAATTTTTGAACCCCCATCTGTCCAACTCCGCAGCTAGTTCTCTAAACCATAATGTCCATTGATTTCCTTTTGGAAAATGGACATTAGTTAAAAGCCTCTGTGCTAAACACCACATTCATTGACTCATATCAAGTGGCTACTCTGGGTAGACACTGTGTTAGGTGCTATGGGAATCAGAAGTACCTCAGATATAGTTTCTGTACTCTGAAAGTCATACATGGATGATGGGGTAATATGTTCGAAATAATAACCAATATCTCTCCTCCTGTGTGTTTATCTTCCCTTCTGGAGCTAGCTCTATGCACTCATGCAAGAACTGGGGTAGCAAAAAATAAAAAAAATTAAGAAATCTCTCTTTTTGTCTCTTGAATTTTGAAGATTTAATATTTTAGAGAATGGGAAGGACTCCCCCAATGGGTAAAATATTTAGGAGAATACTTCATGAGAGGAGCAAGTTGTTCCCACTCTTAGACTAGAAAGGGATTTCCAGGATAGGAGAGGAGAGAAGGCTCACAGAGAGTGAGGATTCTTGGTCCTGTTTTTTAAGCCATGTCCTAGGAAGGCGATAGATACCCCCACCCTCTGATGGTTGTGTAGACTACATGAACAGGGTGGCCTTGGACTCTAACGCCAGAGTGGGGCTCAGAAGGATGGCAAGTCACAGGGTAAAAATGGCAATGCTAGTGTCTGGGCAGGCAAAGCTTTAAATGCCCTTTATAGAGTTTCGTACACTTCAACATGGCACAGTCCCAGACGATGAATTTTTCTGTATTCCTAATGGGCACTGAAATAGCATCAAGAATTTCTAGACATGAAGGAGCCACTGATGGGAACAAGGGATATCTCCATGGCAATGTATATGGACTGATGTCTACCTTAGGACTCTTCAGTGTGGAGGAATGACACTGAAGACCAGATGGACCTTTCCCAGTAAAGTCACCAACCTTGGTTCCCCCAGAACTTAATTGCCATCCCTGGAAAGTAACCACAAGTTGACTGAGATAAAGTTTCTGCTATCTAGGCTGACTGGGTACTTGAAATAGAAGTTAAGACTAGTGATAGGAAAATAACAACAGTTGGTCTGGCTCACTTGTGCCAGGAAAATTTGTGGAAGATTTTGGAATTGGTGAAGAAGATCATTGGATATGCTGTCTAGGGCACTCTTCCAGGCTATTTTAGCCTTTCATTGCTTTCAAACTATCTTACAGCTCTATACATTATAGCAAAACTATAGTAATTCAAATTATTTTTGTCCATAGAAATATAAATAGTGTCAATTAATTTCAGTTCATGCAGCTGTCCATGCAATTAATTATTGCTCAGTGGGTATTGGCCAGTTTTGCATCTGCTTATAGATTCATTTCAGCATTTTTGATTGTTTATATATGTGGGTGTTTTTTAAATTCTCTTTTGAGCTGATTATAGCATCTCACTAGTTCCCTCATTAATTGATGAGTTAAGTAAATTTTTGATGTGTAGTCATTTTATAACTGTATAAGAATAATAATTTTACCTTTGAAAAAATTTTCTTTCTGGTTTCTGGTTTGTACATAGGAGTTTAGAAGTCTTTACTCCATCTAAACAACCAGCAAAAATCTAATCAAGATGAAAAATCAAAAACTCTTCTTATATTCATCAGAGAATTGAGGTACCAGGGCAAACTGGTACCCTCAAAATTGGAGAGATAGGTGGATACAGAGAATCACAACTTACTGGTATAGAAACCCCCAAGCAAAATCCTCCATGGAAACCAGTTCTCTGGTAAGAAAACCTAAACTATTGATGATTTTCTGGAGGCTTAACGTAGACAAGTCTGAGACATAAAACTTCAGGAAGACCTGCTCATTTGAGAGTCCCCCAAGTTTTTGCACGTTTTACATCTAGGAGCTCTACAAGTTCTCATGGTGAAAAAGGAAAAAAATCCTCTCAGGCTTCCCACCGGAAGAGTCATTTTGAAAACCCAAGAGCATTCTGTTCTTCTCAACACCGTTTGCACTCAACAGAAGATATTTTACCAGAGCCTATTGGGGTCTTATTAGAACCTAACCAATCTGGAAAAAGGGAAATATCCAACTTCAGGCCCTTTTAACCATCCTATACCATGTAAAGGGGTGGAGAAAAGTTGAGAAGCAATTACGAAGTTCATAGACAATGATTATACAAATGAAATGAATGACAGCAATGATATGAGGGATTGGAAGAAAGAATTGAGAATGTTTTGTTATTATAAGGTACTTGCACTACCTGTGAAACAGCATACCATAGTGTCATTTGGAAGTAGACTTGGATTAGTTATACACGTATAGTGCAAACTCCAGGGCAACCAATAAAAAGAAAAAAAAATTAAAAGGGAAGTGTAATGAATATGTTATGAAAGGTGAGAAAATGGAATCATATAAAATACTCAATTAAAATCACAAAGGCAAAAAATGTGGAAGACACAAAAAGGAACAAAGAACAAAGTCAATGAATTGAAAACAGTAACAAACATGGTTAGGTATTAATCCATATAGCAATATTTATATCAATGTCAATAATTACTTTAAATGTCAATGATCAAAATACACCTCTTTCAGTTGGTGATTGTCAGAATGGATCAAAAAACAAGACCCAAATGTATGTTGTGTATAGGAAACACACCCTATCTGGCATGACGTGTCCCACACTGCATTGGGACCAGTCCAGTGAGGAAAGCTCCTAGTCCTTGGAAACTGGGCGGGAACAGAAAGGGGGCCACTGCCTTGCCCCTCACACAATGCAGGTTCCTGGGGAACCTGGCGGTAAACCATTCATAGATGACCTGCTTCTAGGTCCGGGTTTCATAGATAAGCAGAGTAGCTCTTTAATTGAGATCTATTGAAGGTAAACTTGGATACAAGGTTTTTATTTTGTTTTAATTAAAAAAAATAAAGCCAGAAAAAGAAAGAAAGAAACACACTTTAAATATAAACACACATAGATCAAAAGCAAAGGGATGGAGAAAGATATACCATGCTAACACTGATCAAAAGAAACTTGGAGTTGCTATATTAATTTCAGACAGAGTAAATTTCAAAGCAAGCAAATTTCAGAGACAAAGAGGTGTATTACATAGTGATAAATGAGACATGAGGATCCCTAGTGCATATATATGCATGTAACAAAAGAATGTCAAACTATATGAGGCAAAAACTGACAGAATTGCAAAGAGAACTATTTGAATCCATTATTATAGTTGGGGACTTCAAACCACTCTATGAGAAATGGACAGATCTATCAGGCAGAAAAGCAGTAAGGGTATCATTGACCTAAACAACACCATCAATTAACTAGATATAATTGACACTTATACATCATTTCATCCAACACCAGCAGAATATACATTCTTCCAAGTTCACATGGAAATTTCACCAATATATAGACCACATTCTGGGCCATAAAGCACACCTTAAGACATTTAAAAGATTAGGGCCGCCTAGGTGGCTCAGTTGGTTAAGAGTCTGACTTTGGTTCAGGTCATGATCTCACAGTTTGTGAGTTTGAGCCCGTGTTGGGCTCTGTGCTGATAGCTCAGAGCCTGGAGTATGCTTCGTTCAGATTCTGTGTCTCCCTCTGTCTCTGACCCCCCCTCCCCCGCTCATGCTGTGTCTCTCTCTTTTCTTCAAAAATAAACATGAAAAAATTTTAAAAAGTCAACACACTTCTAAACAGTGCATGAATGAAAGAAAAAATCTCAAGAGAAGTTAAAAAATACTTTTAACTAAATGAAAATGAAAACACAACTTTGCAGATTTTGTGGGATTCAGTGAAAGTAGTACTTAGAGGGAAATTTATAGCATTAAATGTACATATTAGGACAGAAGAAAGATCTAAAATGAATAATCTAAGCCTCCTCCTTAGGAAGCTAGAAAGAGGAAAACAAGTTAAATCCAAGGTAAGCAGAAGAAAAGAAATAATAAAAATAAGAGCAAAAGTTAATGAAATTTAAAACAGAAATTCAATGGAGGAAATGAAGGAAATCAAATGCTGATTCTTTGAAAAGATCAATAAAATCAATAAGCCTAACTAGGAAAAAATAAGACACAATTTATTAGTATCAGAAATAAAAGAGAGGACATCACTACAGATGGCATGGACATTAAAAGGATAATAAAAGAATATAATAAACAACTCTGCCAACAAATTCAATAGCCCAAATGAAATGGACCAGTTCCTTGAAAGACATAATCTGCCCAAACTCACACAAAAAGAAATAGACAATCTGAATAGGTCTATATCTATTGAATCAATCCATTTATCAAATTGAATCAATAATTAATAACCTTCCAAAATAGAAAGTACCAGGCTCAGATGGATTAACTGGTGGATTCTATCAAACATTTAAGAAATTATACCAGTTCTCTATAATCCCTTCCAGAAGATAGAAGCAGAGGGAATATTTCCTAACTTATTCTCTGAGGCTGGCATTATGCTATACCAAGACCAAAGACATTACAAGAAAACTACAGATCAAAATGAACATACATGCAAAAATTCTCAAAAATATTGGCAAATCAGGGGCACCTGGGTGGCTTAGTCAGTTGAGCATTCAACTTTTGATTTCAGCTTAGGTCATGATCCCAGTGTTGTGGGATTGAGCCCTGTGCTCAGCACAGAGCCTGTTTAAGATTCTCTCTCCCTCCTTTTGTCCACCCCCCATCTCTCTCTCAAATTAAAAAAAAAAAGGCAAATCAAGTCCAACAATGTATAAAAAGAATTATTCACAACGACCAAGTGGGATATATCACAAATATACAAACTTGATTCAACATTTGAAAATCAGTTATTCTAATCCATCACATCAACAGGCTAAAAAAATCACGTGATCATAGCAATAGGTGCAGAAGAAGCATTTGACAAAACCCAACACCTGTTCATGATTTAAACAATCTCAGCAAACTAAGAATAGAGGGGAGCTTCCTTAACTTGAGAAAGAACACCTACAACCCCCCTACAGCTAATATAATATTTAATGGTCAGAAACCAGAAGCTTTCCCATTCAAATTAGGACAAGGCAGTAATGTCCCCTCTCACTACTTCTTTTCATCAGCATACCAGAGGGCCTGACTAGTACAGTAAGAGAAGAAAATGAAACAAAAAGTACACAGATTGGGAAGGAAGAAATAAAATTGTTTTTGTTCACAGATGACATAATTATCTATGTAGAAAATTCAAGACTTGACAAAAAAAAAATAACAAAAACCAAAAAATATCCTGAACAAATAAGCAGTTATATCAAGGTTTACAGGATATAAGGTTAATATATAAACTCAATTGCTTTCCTCTATACCAGCTATGAACAAGTGGAATTTGAAACTAAAAACATGTTACCATTTACATTAGCATCCCAAAGTATTAAATTTATATAAATCTAAAAAAATATATACAGGATCTATATGAGGAAAACTATAAAGCTCTGATGAAAGAAATCAAAGAGGAATTAAGAAAATGGGGAAATATTACATATTCATGGATAGGAAGACTCAATATTGTCAGATGTCATTTCTTTCCAACTTGATCTTTAGATTCAAGACAATCTCAATCCTAGTTCTAGCAAGTTATTTTGTGGATATCGACAAACTGATTCTTCAGTTTATATGGAGTAATAGAAGACCCAGAATAGGCAACACAATATTAAAAGAAAAGAACAAAGTTGGAGGTCTGACAATACTGGACTTCAAGACTTACTGTAAAGCAAATTACCAAGACAGTGTGGTATTGGTGAAATAACAGATGAATAGATCAGTAGAACAGACTAGAGGGTCCAGAAATAGACCCATATAAATACAGTCGACTTATCTTTGACAAAAGAGCAGAGGCAATACAATGGAGCAAAGTAGTCTCTTTAACCAATAGTGCTGGAACAAACTGAACATCCACATGCAAAAAGTGTATCTAGATGCACACTTAACATCCTTCACAAAAAATTAACTCAAATGGATCATAGCCCTAAGTATAAAATGCAAAACTGTAAAGACAACATATGAGAAAACCTTTATGACCTTGGGTATAAGTGATGGCTTTTTAAATACAACAAAGACATGAAACATGAAAGGAATCATTGATAAGCAGGAATTCATTAAAACTGAAAACTTCTGTTCTGTGAAAGACACTGTCAAGAGAATGAGAAGATAGGCAAAGACCAGGAGAAAATATTTGCAAAAGACATGTCTGATAAAAGACTATTGTCCAAAATGTACAAATAGATCTTAAAACTCAATGAGAAAATGAAAAATCCAATTAAAAAATGAGCCAAATTCCTTAGCAGACACATCACCAAAGAAGACATACAGGTGGAAAAATAAGCATGTGGAAAGATGCATCACATCATATGTCAGCAGGGGAATGCAAATTGAAGCAAAAATGAGATATCACTATACACCTGTTAGACTAGCCAAAATCCAGAATATTGACAAGACCAAGAGCTGGTGAGGATGTGGAACAAGAGTAACTCTAATTCATTGTTGGTGAGAATGCAAAATGTACAACCACCTAGGAACATAGTTTGGTGGTTTCTTAAAAAACAATATGTACTCTTACCATAGGATCCAGCAATCACACTCCTCGGTATTTGCCTAAAGAAGTTGAAAACTTGGATCCATACAAAAGCCTGCACACGGATTTTGTAGTAGCTTTGCTCACAATTGTCAAAACTTGGAAACAACCAAGGCATCCTTTGGTAGGTGAATGGATAAACTGGTATGTCCAGTCAATGGAAAATTATTCAGTAATACAAAGAATTGTGCTATCAAGCCATGAAAAGACATGGAGGAACTCTAAATGCATATTTCTAAATGAAAGATGCCAATATGAAAAGGCTGCATACTGTATGATTTCAAGTATATGACATTCTAGAAAAGGCAAAACTCTAGACACAGTAAAATGGTCAGTGGTTGTCAAGGGGGTGGGGGAAGCGAGGGACAAAGAATTAAAGCACAGAGGATTTTTTCGGGCAGTGAAACTATTCTGTGTGATACTGCAATGATGGATACATGTCACACTACACATTTGTGCAAACCCACAGAATGTACAACACCAAGAGTGAATCGTAATGTAAACTGTGGGCTTTGGGAATTGTGATGTGTCAACGTAGGCTGATCAATGGAAACAAATGTACCACTCTGGTGGGAGATGATTGTAGTAGGGGAGACTGTGGGGGATAGTGGGGAGGGAATACACGGGAAATCTCTGTACCTTCTACTCAATTTTGCTGTGAATCTAAAACTTCTCTGGAAACAAAGCCTGTTATTTTAAAAAGTCACCCCAAATGAACTCATACACTGTGTTAAAAGTGTTTTATCTCAGCCCTTGGGAATATAAAAGGCTGGTGGAATCTTGTTGATATTTTCGAGTTTGAAACACAAAATCTAAAAGATTTTACACCCATCAACATGAGGACAGTAGCATTTACTTTCTTTTACTCTTCGTTTGTTCCAAAGGAAGCTGGAATAGAAAACTGAAATGAGGAATCACCTGGTATGGATGCTTTAGATTAAGGCATCAGAAGGAGACTTGCCAGATTGTATGGTTTATCAGTTTGTGTGGACAGAGGAGATGAGGCTGGGAAGTAACATTGCTAAGACATAGCATCTGCCTTAGTTTTGTTTTCCCTAGTGGCTGAGTCTGAAACAAGGGGTCAAGTCCAAGTCCTTTATTTGGGCAATGAAGGGAACCCCAAAAGGGGAGTCGAGAGGTAATGCAAGGAAGGGAAAGCAATCAATACACAGTGTCTCATCAACTCAGCCACCCCTGTGGACAACTGGGGCTTGAGTCTGCTGGGAAAACTATAGGCCAGTATAGAAAAGGCTACAATGGGGGCACCTTTGGCTCATTCGGCTTAGTGTCTGACTCTTGATCTCAGCTCAGGTCATGATTTCACAGTTTGTGAGTTCAAGCCCCATGTCAGGCTTTGTGCTGACAGCAAGGAGCTGTAGTCCACACTTTACAGATGTTCAAAGTGATGTTTGGAGAAACAGGCAACTTGTCTGGCTGGTGAAATTAACAAGTAAAACTCAAGTTTGAATTTGCTGACTCTAGATCATGCTTCTTCATCTTCTCTTTTACCAGCTTAACTGTCAGTTTCTTTTTAAAAAAAAGTTTATTTATTTGAGAGAGAGATAGAGAGGGAGTGGGGGAGGGGCAGAGAGAGAGGAGAGAGAAGATCCCAAACAGGCTTCATGGTCAGCACAGAGCCCAATGTGGGGCTTGAACCCACAAACCATGATATCATGACCTGAGCTGAAATCAAGAGTCGTATGCTTAACCGACTGAGCCAACCAGGCGCCCGTCAGTTTCTCAAACCATGCAGCAGATGCTGCCACTACCTCAGGCCATGACCCCTCAACCCTTACACATCAGCACTCGGGGCTCTGTGTGGCTGCCAGCACCTGCTCTGCCTCCCTGTGCCCACTGGAAGTACCTCCCTGTGCCCACTGGAAGTACGCACCCCTGGGAGCCACCCTCAACTGGTCACTGACCACTTTAGTGTACAGGGGTTGCTGCAGAAATTTCTCAGTGACCCTGCCCATCAGGGGGAGAGCTCTGGGTTGTGAGTTCTGCCCTGTTTCTCAGACGTCCCCAGCAGGATGAAGCTGCAGGTGCCGGAGCAGTGACCCGCTCAGTAACTTCCTAAGTTACTCAGTAACTTCCTTCACCTCCTTGTATCACCACCCCCATTGTTTCCAGGGATCATCTCCTAAAGAAAGTACTTACACTTTAATCCCTGTCTTAGGGTCTGCATCGGGGGATCCAAATAAATAAGACTCCTTGTGAAGTGTTATGTTCCCTTACCATTCCAGCCTTCCTCACCAACCCCCTTTCAGTGTTCCTTAAAAACCGGGGTCCCAAAAAATAAAAAAAAATCACAGCTCCTGGAATGGGATTTAAGCAGACTATTGTGGGCCTGCTGAGGTCTCAGGAGAGCACTGGGAGGGTAACCAGGGCAGTTTATACACTTGCTAAGTTCCATGGGGCTGACCTGAGTCTAGGTATGATTGTATAGTCAAATTGAGACACATTTGAGAACATGAGCAAGTGGGAAACTGGGACCAGTTGAGACTACTCTGGCCAAGAGAGTGGCCCTCACATTTCCCTTTAAGAGAAAGTAGTAAGTGGAGTGTGGAATATCAGCCTGGCTTGAAGCTTTGATGTGGAGGTGCACATGTCCTTTGGGGCATTGTCTTAAGTGGGGCTCCATGGAAGTGGGCCCTGAGATGATAATCTGCATAAGTGTTTCATTTGGGCAGGATTCTGGAGAGAAATTGATAAAGGGGAAGGCAGGCTGGGGAGGGAAGAAGAAGTAAAGGTGTAATTTCAGGTTATTCCCACCCTCAACCTGATCCTGTGGGTGGTTCCAGACTGAATTGCAGCGTTGGCCTTGTCTCAAGGCCCAGGAGTGGGGATTTCACATCTATACCAGGATGGGAACATTAAGCCCAAGGCCCTTCTTGCTTTTTGTGTATGGGCAGTGGTTCCATTCATACAAGGGCACTGAAGTAGCTTGCAGGTGTGAGTAATAGAGGTGAAGGGACCAAAGTGGGAGATGGGCACACAGAAGTGGTCTCCTAGTCAGCTCAGGCTACCACAGCAAAACACCACAGTCTGGGGGGCTTAACCAATACAAACCTATTTCCTCACAGTTCTGGAGGCTGGAGGTCTAAGACCTACTAGGTGCTAGCAGTTGGTTTCTGGTGAGATCTCTCCTCGGTTTGCAGACATCTTCCTATGGTACTCTCAGTTGGCCTTTCCTCCATTCCCACATGCCCCTGGTGTCTCTCCCTCTTCTTATAAGGACACCAGTCTTATTGGATTAGGGCCTCACCCTAATGGCCTGATTTAACCATATTTACCTCTTTAAAACTCCTGTCTCCTAAGTATAGTCACATTAGGAGTTAGGACTTCAACTTATGGTCTTTGGGTGGCACAGTTCGGTCCATAATAAATGGTGAGAAGGATTTGAGGCCCTCTGGGTGAAGTCCCAACAGTGTCTGCCAGTAACCACCTCACTGTACCTTCTTTAGTGATCACCAGAATCCCCCAGTATTTTTTTTCTAAAATTACATCCAAATTAGTTAGCATATAGTGCAATAATGATTTCAGGAGTACATTCCAGTGATTCATCCCCTGTGTATATCACCCAGTGCTCATCCCAACAAGTGTCTTTCTTAATGCCCCTTACCCATTTAGCCCATCCCCCCCCCACAACCTCTCCATCAACCCTCAGTTTGTTCTCTGTATTTGTCTCTTTTGTTTTGTCCCCTCCTTGTTTTTATATTATTTTTGCTTCCTTTCCCTTATACTCATCTGTTTTGTATCTTAAATTCATAATATGAGCGAAGTCAAATGATATTTGTCTTTCTCTGATTTCACTTATCATAATACCTACTAGTTCCATCTACATAGTTGCAAATGGCAAGATTTCATTCTTTTTGCAGAACCCCCCAGTCTTGCACAAGAGCTGTTCCTTCCCATGACTGTACAGTTGGCCATTACCACGTTCTCAGTCTTTAGTCTTCTGCAGGGCTGTGTCACTTCATTAGAGCAGAAGGGACCTCTGAAAGGGCTGAGTCCATGGTCTCCTTTTGCAGGTGGAGGAAACTGAGGCCCTGGGCATGCCAAAAGCCTCCCTGGAAGTCTACCATCTTTTTGGTAGAGTGGGCTCATCTTTTAGACCTCCAGACTCAGCAGGGTATGAATTCACAGTTTTCATTGGATGCTGTTTCTCTTTATGTGTAGAAGAATGTATGGCTTTCCCTCCCTGCCCTCCATCAGATTTAGGAATTTGCTTCTGGCTATCGGGGATGCAACGTTTTTCCTGGGGTTAATGGTACTTACACCAGTCTGAGACACCAACTGGCACTCCAGACAGTCGCTGCAATTAAGCTGTTCCATAAGCAAACAGGAGCTTATGAAGCTTTTCTGACAGGTTGAATATTTATAAACAGGTTTATCTTAATTCAGATTGCTGAGTCGTCAAGCTGGAAATGCGTTTTTTTTTTTTTTCTCTTACACAATGTCTTTGAGCTGGGAGGTAACTGGAGGTCAGATTTCCGGGGCTGCAGATGGGAGGAGACTTGGTGATTGGGTGAGCTGGTTGCACAGTGTGGGAGAGGGATAGCAGTTCATTCATAGGCAACCCGAAGGACACCTCTTGAGAAATCCCTTTCCCTTAAACCAGAATGGTTCACACTCAGCCTGGGGCTTGGCACTAGCCCTCCTCTTTAAAATTTTTTTTAATGTTTATTTATTTTTGAGACAGAGAGAGACAGAGCATGAACAGGGGAGGGGCAGAGAGAGAGAGAGAGAGACAGAATCTGAAACAGGCTCCAGGCTCTGAGCTGTCAGCACAGAACCCGACGCGGGGCTCGAACTCACGGACGGTGAGATCATGACCTGAGCCGAAGTCGGACGCTAAACCGACCAAGCCACCCAGGCACCCCTAGCCCTCCTCTTTAAAGAAGCAACTTGTGTGATAAGCCATGCTCATTCTTGCACATGCTTTATGGGGACTTCTGTCTGGTGTAGGTAGAGATATGTCATTTCAGCAGAGACATCTTCTCTCCCTCAATCCTGTTTGCCATAGCAAATATGAAATGGGAATAATTTACAGGATGAATTGGTCAATCTACATAAAGAATTGGAACTTTCTTGTTCTTAAACTGTAAATAAAGCCCCACATCCCAGAAACTCCCTCAGCCCTGATTGGTCACTCTCTTTAGACCAAGAAGAGGAAGACCTTCTCATTGGAATTGCATTACATCCCACAGTAGCCCATTACATCTCCAGTGGTCTCTAGTTTACAGTTCAGCTGGAGATCAATGCATTTGGCTTCTCGAGTGTGACCACCACCTGTACCTCTCCATAGCCATTTTCTTCATAGACTTGCTTGTCTCCTCCTGAAAGAAACTCTTCCTCTTCCACTTCACTCCCCTCTCCCTCCCCAGATATTGGCTGGGGCTTCTCTGGGCAGACAGAATCCAAGATGGCTTCTCACATGGCTGCCAGCTGGGAACAGATCTGGGTTGTTGGTCAGGGTACCCACAGGTGGCTTCTTTGGAGTGGTGGTCTCAGGGTAATTGACTTAGATGGTAGCTGTCCCCCATCCCATGAAGAGGACCTGTGGAGTTGCAGGACTTTTTGCACCCTGCCTGGAATTGACTCAACACCTCTTCTGCATTCTGTTAACAAATGTGTCCCTGAAGTGGGCCAGGTTCAAGGACAGGAGATGCAGACCCCACCTCTGTGGGAGGAGTGCTGAACAGTTTGCGGACACGTTCTCAAACCATAGCAGAAGTGTCACATGAATTTTTCACATTTTCTGTGCCTTCATGGATATTTTGGTGGAAACTTGGGAGAAGCCAACTAGATGTTGTTTTGAGCCAGTGGAGAATCCATTTTTATCATAATGTTTAGAGGAAGATTCTTCTCTCTGTTGGTTGTTGGTTGGATCCTGGTGTGTGCTCCTGATAGCAGAAGGGAATCAGGGTGCAGCCACACAAGAGGGCTTCCCAGTAACCAGTTAGACACACTCCCAGCACACAGAAGGCAGCTGGGGACATAGTCTACACAAAGACTTATTGAAGTCTCGAGTGGACCTGAGATTCTGCATTTTTTTAATTTTTTATTTTTTTTATTAAAAAAAATTTTTTAAAATATATGAAATTTATTGTCAAATTGGTTTCCATACAATACCCACTGCTCATCCCAAAAGATGCCTTCTTCAATACCCATCACCTACCTCCCCTCCCTCCCACCCCCCATCAGCCCTCAGTTTGTTCTCAGTTTTTAAGAGTCTCTTATGCTTTGGCTCTCTCCCACTCTAACCTCTCTCTCTCTTTTTTTTCCTTCCCCTCCCCCATGGGTTCCTGTTAAGTTTCTCAGGATCCACATAAGAGTGAAAACATATGGTATCTGTCTTTCTCTGTATGGCTTATTTCACTTAGCATAACACTCTCCAGTTCCATCCACGTTGCTACAAAGGGCCATATTTCATTCTTCTGCATTTTTTTAAAAGTAGACTCCACAGGGCTTGAACTCACTACCCTGAGATCAAGACAGGAACTGAGATCAAGAGTTGGATGCTTAACTGACTGAGCCACCCAGGCACCTCAAGATTCTGTATTTTAACAAACTGCAAGGTGATACTGATTCTGCTTGTCAATTGACCACACTTTGAATAGGAGGGGCTAAACCAAGGGTCAGAAACCTTATGGCTTTGTGAGTCAAATCCTGCCAGCAGTATGGCCATAGGTTAAGAATGTTTTTTTATGTTTTTCAAGGGTTTTGAAAGAACAAAGAAGAACATGTGACAGAAGCATAAGTAGTCTGCAAAGCTCAAAACATTTACTCTTTGGCCCTTTGCAGAAAATGTTTGCTGACCCCCAATCTAAGCTATACAGAATTCACTGTGTGCTGGAGGTGTGGCTTTTCTGCTCTTCAATTTGTCTCAGCTCCTACGACAAGTGTGGTGCTTTAGTTTTGGATCCTTGGAACACTCTGCATTAAGCTACTAACTCAAGGATGGCTGAGAACACTCCTCCCCATTTATCCCTTCATGATTCTTGAACTTACACCTTGTGATCCCTCTCCCTATAGTCCTTTCTCTAGTATTAGGTCAGACTTCAGTGGGAATGTCCAGCCACTAAGCTCCCTGTGTTGCTGGTAAGGCCTGGGCTGGGCTAGGCTGGGGGTGGGACCTATGAGACCCCCAGGGCAGTGGAGGCAGAAAGAAGAGGGTTTTCTGACCTTGAGGTGTATTTTCTAAATAACAAAGCCAAGCTTTCACCCTGCCAGGATTAATTTCCAACATTTGTATCTGCTATATGTAGTTGTGGTCATTTTCAAACAAGGTCCCCAAATTTTTCATATTCCTCACATGGAGAGATTGGTCTGTGTTCCCTTCACTTGAACATGGATTCTGTGACTGCTTGATCAGAACATGGCTGATGTGATTCTCTCACTTCAGTTTTAAAACCCAGGTAGTTTCTTCTCCCTGTCTCTTGGGGTGGTCCCTGTTGGAATCCACATGCTGGAAGGAAGCCCACATGGCCTGGGAGAGGCCATGTGGAGGGAACCAAGGCTCCTGGCCACATGTGGCTGAGCTCCCAGATGACAGGCAATCCCACCTGGGAACAAGGGGAGTCATTACAGTGGACCCTCCACTCCTGACATGCAGCAAAGATGAGCTGTCCCTCCACACCCTGCCCAAATTACAGATTTGTGAACAAAAAATGGACTCTGGTTGTTTAAATCACCAAGTTCTGGGATGTTTTGCTAAGCAGCAGTTCATAACTGGTAGATTTCAACTGAAAGATAATTTCTTTCTGGGCCTGGACTCATGTGACAAGGCTCATGTAATTGTGCCTCTAAGCCTTGGGATATGTCAGGGCCCAGGAAACTTAGGGTAAGAGAGAGAAAACACAGACCTGTCCTATAACAGCTGGATGGGTAGGGATCACCTTGATTACCATACACATTTTGTAATTTCCCACTTGCTTTTTGACTGCCTTACTCAAAGACAAGTGGAAAATGCATTTATCACAAAAACAAGGCAAAATAACCACCCTACAATGTGCAACACTACATAGAAAACGTTAAAGGAGATCCCATCTGCCAGTGTCCCCACTAGGAGCAAATAATTTAGCATAGACTGTTTTTTCTCTTATAAATGGACTTGTGTAATGGGTTTTTCCCCTCCTAGTATTCAGAGACCTGGGGCATACTTTTTCATATCCTAGTGTCCCTTGCTCTAAAACTGACCCTTGGACATCCAGATGGCCAAGAAGCACATGAAAAGATGCTCAACATCACTCCTCATCAGGGAAATACAAATCAAAACCACACTCAGATATCACCTCACACCAGTCAGAGTGGCTAAAATGAACAAATCAGGAGACTATAGATGCTGGAGAGGATGTGGAGAAATGGGAACCCTCTTGCCCTGTTGGTGGGAATGCAAACTGGTGCAGCTGCTCTGGAAAACAGTGTGGAGGTTCCTCAAAAAATTAAAAATGGACAACCCCATGACCCAGCAATAGCACTGCTAGGAATTTACCCAAGGGATACAGGAGTGCTGATGCATAGGGGCACTTGCACCCCAATGTTTATAGCAGCACTTTCAACAATAGCCAAATTATGGAAAGAGCGTAAATGTCCATCAACCGATGAATGGATAAAGCAATTGTGGTTTATACACATGATGGAATACTACATGGCAATGAGAAAGAATGGAATATGGCCTTTTGTAGCAACATGGATGGAACTGGAGAGTGTTATGCCAAGTGAAGTAAGTCATACAGAGAAAGACAGATACCATATGTTTTCACTCTTATGTGGATCCTGAGAAACTTAACAGAAGACTATGGGGGAGGGGAAAGAAAAAAAAAGTTAGAGAGGGAGGGAGCCAAACCATAAGAGACTCTTAAAAACTGAGAATAAACTGAGGGTTGATGGGGGGTGGGAGGGAGGGGAAAGTGGGTGATGGGCATTGAGGAGGGTACCTGTTGGGATGAGCACTGGGTGTTATATGGAAACCAATTTGGCAATAAATTTCATATTAAAAATAAATAAATAAATAAATAAATAAATAAATAAATAAAACTGATCCTTGGGCATTCATTTGTAGGAGGTCTGTTGTAGATGCATTTTGGGGGTGTTTACAGTTCACAGTGAATTCTTTATGCTCCCTCACCCACAGGGGTGGACTGTATTCACCAAGTATGATCCCATCTCTCAGGGCACAGCTGATTGGATTGGGGTGGGGAGGATAAGGAGGTGTTGAGCTCAAACTGTGATTATGTCTTTGCTGGTAGCAGGGAAGGGGGATTCAAAGAGAAAAATGTAGTCACGTGCAGAGACAAGCTGGGACTGTGGACAAAGAGAGAATCCTGCCAGCATTCTCCAGGGCTCTGTTTCAGCCCTTCCTGGTCTGACTGCCATTCTTGCTCAGGATGCCCTGATTCCTGATGCTGAGCCTCCTGTGTTACTTATATCCATTTCTGTTATTTTTCATCACATTGTTGTGTACAGAACTGCTTCCCTAGGGTCATTCTCCTTTATTTATAGATACAAAATGGGTTGTAAGACATGATCTGGGACCACACTTGCCTATATTTGCAGAGCCCTCAGCTAGGTTCAGGGGAGACAGAGATGAGCCCAGCGTCTGCTGTGTGCTCTATCTGCCCAGTCCCTGTGAGTCTGCAGAGAACTGCATTGTGGGAAGATCCTCCATCCCTCACACGACAAGGTACCATAGCAACCATGGGTGCCTGGTCCCAAGTGTACCAAACTTTGATGTTTTTGTTTCCAAAGAAGAAAATGAAAAGGGCTCTCAAATTTGTTGTCTCCCTTCAAAGGTTATTTATTTTTCATATTGAGGGAAAAATAACACAGTCACTGAGTTCTGTTTTGTAAAGTAGATTTGGGGACATAGAGACCTTTTGAGTAGACCAAGAGGCCCAAATAAAAACACAAATATGTAACTAAAACTCTGAGACTGGTGCATGAAGCCCAAGTAACACTTTACCAGAGAGGAGGAAGGAGGGGGGAGGGGTTAAATAGATGATGGGGATTAAAGAGTACACTTGTGATGAGCACAGGGTGTTGTATGGAATTGTTGAATATCTGTGCTGTACACCTAAAACTAATATAACACTGTATGTTAACCGGAATTAAAATTAAAACTTAAAAAAAAAGAAAATAATGGTACTATCAATGCTAAGGGCAGAGGTTGATTAATAAATTAATTAATTCACCAAACAAGTGCCTACTATATCCCAACACTAACTAGGCCAAGGGAGTCTAATTTTTTTTTTATGTTTATTTATTTTTGAGACAGAGAGAGACAGAGCATGAATGGGGGAGGGGCAGAGAGAGAGAGGGAGACACAGAATCCGAAGCAGGCTCCAGGCTCTGAGCCATCAGCCCAGAGCCCGACACGGGGCTCGAACTCACGGACCGTGAGATCGTGACCTGAGCTGAAGTCAGGCGCTTAACCAACAGAGCCACCCAGGCACCCCCTTTTTAAAAAAAATTTTTTTAATGTTTATTTATTTTTGAGACAGAGAGAGACAGAACATGAACGGGGGAGGGGCAGAAAGAGAGGGAGACACAGAATCGGAAGCAGGCTCCAGGCTCTGAGCCATAGGCCAAGGGAGTCTAGGTGTGTGTAAGACACATGTCTCTGCTCTGTGCATCTGTGTGGTCTTATCTTCCATTTGCAGTGTCAACAAAAATGCATGTGCCTGCCTTCCCTTTGCTAGAAGCTTGCAGAAACAGAAGGAAGTATGAGACATTGCTCATTCCTTCCAGGGCCTCATCATCCCAATGGGCATATATAAAATAATGAGATTCAGCATAAAATGGTGTGTTCAAAGTCTGCATGGTGATGTGGGTGAGACCTGTCTGTGGGACTCAAGAGGGAGGGCCCAGTGGACTGGAGTGATCTGGGAAGCCTTCATGGAGGAGGCAAGTCTTGTCTTATTCCTCAAATAAGAGATTTTTTTTTTTTTTTTTGCTGTGCAGAGAGATGGAGGGAGGGTGTTCCAAAGGGGAGGTTGTTGGAAGTGACACAGTCTCTCCCTATCTCAGCAGATAGATTGGCTGGATGCTGCCCTGGGAAGCCAGGCTAGGTGTGGATTGTGGAGGCCCTTTGTAGGGAATGGGAAGCCATGACAAGTTTCAGAATAAGGAGTGTCACATACAAAGTTTGGCTCCATAGAGCTTATTCCTCTTGGAGTTAACAAATGTGTGGAGTGCTAGAGGCCAGAGCCCTGTTTGGAGGTAATAGGCATAGCTAGGGTGAGAAGTGCTAGATACTTCCATGAGTGTTAGGACATTTAAATGGCCTAACCAAAAAATCTGTAGTTGAAAATCTGGAATCACCTTGCCCCCTGAGTCTGCAGGGTTTTCTTCTAGGGAACTGATTTTATTATTTGATATGAGGAAGTTCAGTGCATGGTACTCCAAAATATGACACCTTGGCATATTTGGAATATCTCAAGCTGAAGGAGTTTGAGAAAACAATAGAAAGGTCACTGTGATCCCTGACCCTGCCCATCCCTCGTCCTTCTTCCCTGAAATAGATCATGAAACTTTCATGTGAAAGATACCCTCCCCGTATCAGGAGGAAGAAAGACGCTCTTATTACTGGAGACTGGCATTTGGGGAGCCAAGAAATTTTACAAACAAACCTTGTTAAACTTCTCCTTATCTTTCTAGTTACTTCTTCACCATTTACTACCTAGCCCAAACTCCTTTGTCATGTCGATTCTTCATAGATTTATCATCTCTTTGTCTAGGAGGTATAAAAGCATCTTGTTCCAGTCACTTCTTGGGGTCTTCATTTTCTTATGAAGGTTCCCATGTACATTTAAAAATTCAACAAAATTTGTATGCTTTTCTCCTGTTAATCTGTCTTTGTCAATTTAAATTTTTGGACCCATTCAGGGAGCTAATAGGGTTGAGGAAAATGTTTTCCTCCCCTACAGATGCCAGTAGACATCTGTAGACATTTATAGACATCCCAGTGACTGAGGGTATGAATAAGGAGGCTGTGGAATAGTGATTGAACCTGGCCTGAGCAAAGCTACAACAATGTCCAATGATGTTGAGCTGTATTCACCCAAGAGAGGAGACAAGGGTAGTTATATTGTACACAGGGCTCAGAAAACCCAACTGTCAAAGTTGGCTGATCTCACAGTATCAGTACCCAATCTGTGTCTGTGTTCACTGTTCAGTGCATTCTGAGGGCTTTTTACTGCAAGTACCTCCAGCTCTCCGCCTGAGGGCATTCTCTGGTATGCTTAGCCAAAGATGGATAGGCTGAAGTTAATACCCCTGGAAATAGCCCTCAGCAAACCATGGTGGTATTTGATAGGTTCATACCCCAACTTCGACACCACTGTCCCAAGGGTGTGCCATGTTCTACAACATTTTGATTGATCCTTAGTTGACCACAGTGATGTCCTGATGTATCTCACATCCTTTGTTGGCTGGCTTCTCTTTCCTGCCTCAACTCCCTATTCCTCTAGTGGTACTTCCTGGGGCCACATCCCAAATAAATTACTTGCTCTCAAATTCTCATTCAAGGTCTTTTTTTAGGGATTCCAACCTAAGACAAATCAATCAAAACTAGATAACTGGTATTCTGCATCTAGACATTCTCCTTTAGCAGAAAGGAAATTGGAATCACTGATTATAAGACCATGAGCTTTAATTCTTAGCACTTCTGGGGTAGGGGCTCTCTGGGTCACCCTCTACAATATAGAGAAGTTACTGGTGGCTTGCTGTGGGATGTCCCCCAAGTACCATGCTTGCTCTAGGCCACACCTTCACTTTGAGTGTTGTAGAATCTTCAGATTTCTTTCAATCAAGAGGACATATAGGGACAGTCTGTGAGAATCAGCTTTACACCATTTGTTAACTCTGCAGATGGAAGAGAGTGCATGGGGGCTGTGTGGCATTTGGAAGGAAGGCCAGATCTAGGGATGGAGGGTAGGTGGCAGCAAAGTCTTGGTCATATTCATTGGAACTTAACAACCTCTTTTCCTTGTGTTGGAGATGAATTTCAGACTCACCACTCCAGGGGTTTGACATTTTTTTCTAGTCATGACTGTTTTCAAACAAGCTGACATATCCATCCTTGAACTCAACACCCTCTGTGGTCATATTGTTTCTGAAACCGTTTATGTGGTCAAGTTTGAAAATTTAAAGCCAAGAAAGAGATGGTTCCAATAAAAGTGAATTAGGGAGGACCCTTAAATATCACAAATCCACCTGTCTGTGCATCTGAGGCTGATACTTTTTATTGTATGTGAATAAGAGTAATTGGTTAACTCCCACTGACTTTTCTTAGTTCCTCTTTCTGAGCCTGACTTTTCTGTGGCTCCTTAGAAAGGGAAGTCAATGGGACTGATAACTGAACTGATCTGGTGACTGACCCCCAAGTAGGCAAATTAGACCATACCAGAGAGCCTATATAACACCAAATGTGCATTAAAAATTAGGAGAGATATAATTATTAATTTTGAAGATCAAAAAGTGATTTTAAATAACTGAGAGTATTATATTAGTAGTATTGTCCTTTAGGTAACAAAGTCCATTGCTAAAAAGCACATGAGAACATTTTTCTTGGGCAATTTTCATTCCCAGCAATATTTTGAAATTTTTCTCTGAAGTCTCAGGTGGGTTCCAGTCTCAGCCTGTCTGAGCGTCTGAAATGGGCCTTTGTGACCACAGCCATCATCATGAAATCTTACTTCTTTTTACATTCTCTCTGGACCTATGCTTATTGAGAGGGTGATTTTGAGGACAAAGTTAGCAGTGACATAAGTAACCCATCCATCCATATATAATTAGCTTTCATGATGGGTCAAGGGGGTTTGGGCAGCCTTTTTCATCCCAGAGACCCCTCTAGAGTCACATAATGTGTCCAGCACCAGAAGTTATTGATAACATGCTAAGAAGATAAAGGAGTTTCCCCTTGGAGTGGTGGGAACCTTTGCTAAAAGATTGCAATGACTTATCTGGGAGAGGAGAGCAATTGGATCAAGGCACCAGAATGAGTACAACTGCAAACCATGCCCTCTTCGGTGATAGATCGCTAGCAGTTACATAAAACGCATCCATTATGCCTCTGTAAAATGTCACATATTGCCTTTGATGGAGCTGAAATTATGAGGAATGCATAAAAGCCAGTAAGGAGATGAGATCAGACTGAAAGTGAAGTTCACCAATCAAAATACATGCAGGGTGAGGATTCTGTAAGAGGTGAGAGCAGTCCAGGGATGTTTCATGAGGGCTCCAGAGAGTTCTGAGCTTGAGGATATTAGGCAAAGAGAGAGGAGTCCTTGGGGTCTCCTGTCCAGGTGATAGGGCATTGCTAGAGCAGCCAGATGGGTTGCCACATACCTTTGTCGAGCAGCAGCAGGCAAGTGGGAGCAGTTAGCACAGGTAATTGGGAAAGAGGACAGTGTAGTAGGTAGTTGCTGCTATTAGGAATTGACAAGCTACTGACACATAACATCTTGATATAAAGTATCTCCCAAACAACTGTAGCATCTCCATCAAATTTGTGAACAAGACAAAGACAGCACAATCATCACTATTATTAAACATTATGCTAGAGGCCAATGCAATAAGGGGTAATAGTGAGATATCTGGAGATGATATAATTACTTAGAAAATCAAAGAAAATTGAATGACAGGTTGTTAGAACTAGTTAGATTTCTATAAAGTGGTCTGATTTCAGATTCGCATAAAAATCAAAGATTTCTTAAACATTAGCAATAATAAATTAGAACATGTAATACAAACTAAGATTCTATAACCATAAAATTAGAAAATATCTAGTAATAACTGTAACAACAAATGTGTAAGATCTACCTGGAAAAAATTCAAATTCTTATGAAATATCACCAGTAGGAATCTGAGTAAGTGAAGAGTCACGCTGTATTTCTACACTATTTGTCAATTCTCACTAAATTAATTCATAAAACACAAAAAGGATTTTTAAAAAACATAATATGGAATACACTATAGATTCTTGCCTTATCCACTCTAAAAATATATCATGGTATTTATTACATATATACAATACATTAAAAGCCAAATGTACAAGTTATAACTATGAAAGAATTAAAAGAAAATACAGGAACATTTGTTAATAATCTTAGGATAGATAAATTTTCTTTAGAAAGACACAAAATGCAGGGAGCATAACTGATAGATTTTAATAGATTACATCAAAATTAAAGTTCCTATGTAACAAGTGGTAGCATAAAACTATTTAATTATAATAATATAACAAGAAAATATTTGTAACATATGGCAGTTAAATTATTAATATCCAGACTACATAAAGCACTCCAAAAAGCAATCAGAAAAAAAGATAAAACAATGGTATATAAAAATGAGTGTGTCTGAATCACAAAATTACCATACACTTAGAAGTGTAGACAATGGGGCACCTGGATGGCACAATCAGTTAAATGTCCAACTCTTGATTTTGGCTCAGGTCATGTTCTCACTGTTCATGAGTTCCAGCCCTCCATTGGGCTCTGCGGGCAATACAGAGCCTGCTTGGGATTCTCTCTCTGTCACTCTCTCTGCCCAGCCTCCTCAAGAATAAATAAATAAATTAAAAAAAAGAAGTGCAGACAAAATGTATTCTACTTTATTTCTCTATGCTTGATCTTGTCTCTTCTATTAGGATACCATAATTTTGTGCACTCTAGTAAGCTTACTGTGAACTAATACATTAAGCATTTTCTTTAGGTAGATGTCAGTCTCATTTGAAATTTTTTAAATGTTTATTTATTTTTGAGAGAGGCAGAGTGCAAGCAGGGGAGGGGCAGAGGGAGAGGGAGACACAGAATCTGAGGCAGGCTCCAGGCTCTGAGCTGTCAGCACAGAGCCCGACAAGGGGTTCAAACTCACAAATCATGAGGTCATGACCTGAGCTGAAGTTGGACACTTAACTGCTTAACTGACTGAGCCACTTAGGGACCCAATGTCAGTCTCATTTGGATGAGATACCTAGGTTTTCTGACTTCCAGGTTTTCTGACCTTGTGATGGTAAGATCAAGTGGAGGATTCATATGTTGACTTCTGGATCCTCCCTCATGTCACTTTGGTCCATGGATTGTGACCATCCAGGTGCCACCTGTCCTATGCCCAAGTCTTCCATTTCCATTGGAATCTGTGGCTGAAGTCTGCATCCGTGTCTTGGATTCTGGCTCTCTCCCAGATGGGTCTACACCAGTGGCCTGTTCTGGCTGACCAGTTTCCACTGCTGCCTTCACTGTGGTCTCCCTGAGGTCTACCTATGTCCCCAAGACATGCAGCCCATCCTGTAGCTCTTACCTATGAATGAACCACTTTCCTCATCCGTCCTCCTCCCACTTTGGCATGCTCTGCAGCTAGCCACCCAGCTTCCTTGGCACCCGGAGAGGCTGCAAGAAGTTCTGCATTCCATCAGTGCCACAGAGAGGATTGCCAGATAAAATATAGGCTGTCCAGTTAAATTTGAATTTCACATGAACAGTATAAGTTTAATGTTTTAGTATAAGTATGTCCCAAGTATTGCATTTCTCAAATATTATATGGTGCATAGTTACACTAAGAAATTATTCATTGTTTATCTTATATTTAAATTTAACTGGGCAGACTTTATTTTTATTTGCTAGATCTGTCAACACTAGCCATGTGGAAACCAAGGGCTGCTTGAAAAGGTTTAGCTCAAGCCCTCCCTTCTGTCTGGCACATCTTCCACCACATTGCACTTCTGTCACCTTGCACACGGGGTTGAGTTGCTTGTACCTATCCCTGCTGGGGCTGGGGTTGAGCGTGAAACCATCTCATTCCACAGCCTGGAAGAGAAGGGAGGTTGAGGTTCTGTTGCTTTTGCTTTCCCCGCAATTTATAGACATGTCTCCACTCCTTCACCCAGAGCAGCTGAACTAGACACAAGCCTCTCTTGGCAGGGTACTGGCCTCTCTTTTTCCCCTCTCTGTCAGGTCTGTACTCTCTTCCCTTAGGTCCTCCAAGCTCTTGATAAGTTAAAGGAGGGAGGTAAAGGAATTAAGAAAATCTCTCTCTCCCCAAAGCCTAGATTTAGAACCCATCATCTTGCTGTGAACTCCAACCTGATGTTCAATATTGGAATCTGAATACTAAATCTTGGTATCACTGTTGTAGATAATTCTAAAATCCCTCCCTGGAGTCCCTAGCCCCAAGTGCAGCTGAATTCCTCATGCTCACTAGGGAAATTCTGCTAAGGTGCAATTTTCAAGAAGTGTGAAACAAGACCCTTATACAAATATAAAGTGAACATGTGCCAAAGGTTTTATTTAGCTCATTAATTATCAAAGGAGTCAGTCAGTTGTTAAAACAGGTTCAAATCAGAATTTGAGTTGCAGAAATTTATATCCTCTCTGGGACAAAATCCATTTACATTGTTATGGACGGGAACGATTTACATTGCTACTACTTGTCTTCAGTTTCATTGCTATCCTTACAGGCATGTAAAACAGCCTAACCAATGGAAAGTTAAGCAGAGGACCACTCCTTTATGGAATTAGATAATCCCTGGAAGGCTCCCTAACTATGCTCCAGTAGCCACTGAGATGATTCCCAGGGATCTCTTGCTCATTCCCAAATCTTGGTCAAATTTTCCTATAAAAGTATAATATTCTCAAAAAAAATTTTAACCTGTTAAAAATACTAGAGGATAATAAGCTCAAAGAAGAGGAAATGCAAATGGCCAATTAGTACAAGAATTTCATATGATGTTCAAGTCACCAGCATATGCACAGAAAATCCTAAATAAATAAATAAATAAATAAGAATTTTCATCACTCAATACCCAGGATAGAGCAGCAAAAACTTCCATTTATTGATGTTGGAAGTGTAAATTGATTACATTTTTTTTGAGTGTAGTTTGGAAATGTCTACTGAAAATTTAAATGTGTGCATGTTTACCAGCAATTTTGTGTGTAGATATATTTCCTAGAGAAACATTCACAGTAGGACCATTCATTCACGTACCAAATGTTCATAAAGTACTTATTCTATGCCAAGCTCAGAGATGCTTGAGATAAATCAGTGAGAAAACCAAGCAAAGATCCCTGCCCTGAATGAATTTGTATCCTTATGGGGGTAGCTGGACAGTAAGCAATTAATGTAAGGAATATGTAAATTCTCTAGTATTTCAGAAGATAATATAAGGGGGGAAAAGGGAAGAAAAAGTTTTCCTTGACCCTCTTAGGGTCCCGGGCTGGGTCTGAACATTAAACTGACAAAGATTAACAGGAGAAAAGCGTACATATTCACTAAAAATAAGTTTTATGTGACATGGGAAACTTCATGAGGAAATGAAAACCCAAAGAAACAGACCTATGTATTTTTATGCTTGGTTTGATGAAGAGTGGATGGTCATGGAGGAATATGGGAGGTTAAGGAGTATGAGCTAAGCATAGTAAACTGGGGGAAACACTGCTAAATTCAGATGCTTCTTGCCAACCCTTTGTCTTTGGAGATAAGATTGCTCTTTCCTCTGCACTGGGTGTTGTATGGAAGCCAATTTGACAATAAATTATATTTAAAAAAAAAGAATGCTATTCCTCTGGGTTGTAGGGAGGGCACCTCTCAAGTGAGAGTTTATTATCCGTTTCAGTGGAGAAGGGTGGGGAGAAATTCAGGGTGACCTTCCTGCTTCTATGTTTCCTTAAACTACATTAGCTTAAAATATTCAAGATGTGAGGGTGCCATATTATGGCGTAGGGTGCCCTGAATCTCATTAGGAGAATCAGAAGTACTTACAGCAGGGGTGACAGTGAGGAACAGGCTTCAAAATTAAATAAGGTCATTGCGGTGAGCCTCACTGAGAAGGTGAGATCTGAGAAGGCCTTGGAGGTGAGGGAAGGAGTTGCACAGGTATCTGGGGGAACAAAGGGCAAAGACCCAGAGCTAGGAGTGGGCTTGGCATGTCTGAGAAATAGCAAGGAAGCCCGTATACTTAGAGCAAGGTTTATGCAGGCAGGGCATTACTTGCTCTATTAAAAAAATAGCGTTTATTTTAAGAAGCTAAAAATAATCTTTTTTTTTTAAATTTAAATTCAAGTTAGTTAACATATAGTGTAGTATTGGTTTCAGGAATAGAATTTAGTGACTTATCACTTACATGTAACACCCAGTTCTCAACCCAGCAAGTGCCCTCCTCCCATGCCTATCACCCATTTAGCCCCTCCTCCACCCACCTCCCCTCCAGCAACCCTCAGTTTTTTTCTCTGTATTTAAGAATCTCTTATGGTTTGCCTCCCTCTATTTTTATCTTATTTTATTTTCCCTCCCCCCCACTCTGTTTAAGAATTTTATTTCTTAAATTCCATATATGAGTGAAATCATATGATATTTGTCTTTCTCTGACTTCTTTTGCTTAGCATAATACACTCTAGTTCCATCCACACTGTTGCAAATGGCAAGATTTCATTCTTTTGATCGCCTTATAATATTCCACTCTATATAGATACTACATCTTCTTTATCCATTCATCAGTTTATGGACATGTAGGCTCTCTCCATAACTTGGCTATTGTTGATAGCACTGCTATAAACACTGGGGGTCCATGTGCCCCTTCGAATCAGCAGTTTTGTATCCTTTGAATAAATACCTAGTAGTGCAATTGCTGAATCATAGGTAGTTCTACTTTTGATTTTTTGAGGAACCTCCTTACTGTATTCGAGTGGCTGCACCAGTTTGCATTCTCACCAGCAGTGCAAAGGGCTTCCCCTTTCTCTGCATCCTCACTAACGTCTGTTGTTTCCTGAGTTGTTAATTTTAGCCGTTCTGACAGGTGTAGGTGGTATCTCATTGTGGTTTTGATTTGTATTTCCCAGATGATGAACAACATAGAACATCTTTTCATGTATCTGTTAGCCATCTGGATGCATTCTTTGGAAAAGTGTCTGTTTATGTCTTATACACATTTTTTGCTGGATTATTTGATTTTATGGGTGTTGAGTTTGACAAATTCTTTATAGCTTTTGCATACTAATCCTGTATCTGATATGTCACTTGCAAATATCTTCTCCCATTCCATTAGTTGCCTTTTAGTTTTGTTGATTCTTCCCTTCACTGTGTAGAAGTCTTTTCTCTTGATGAGGTTCCAGTAGTTCATTTTTGCTTTTGTTTCCCTTGCCTCTGGAGGCATGTCTAGTAAGAAGTTAGTGTGGCCGAGATCAAAGAGGTTGTTGCCTGTTTTCTCCTCTGGGATTTGATGGTTTCCTGTCTTATGTTTAGGTCTTTCATCCATTTCAAATTTATTTTTCTGTATGGTGTAAGAAAGTGGTCCAGGTTCATTCTTCTGCATGTTGGTGTCCAGTTTTCCCAATACCATTTGGTAAAGAGACTGCCTTTTTTCCATTGGATATTCTTTCCTGCTTTGCCAAACATTAGTTGCCCATACATTTGTGGGTCCATCTCTGGGTTCCCTATTCTGTTGTATTCATCTATATGTCTGTTTTTGTTCCAGTACCATACTATCTTGATTACAGCTTTATAATACAGCTTAAAGTCCATAATTGTGATGCCTCCTGCTTTGGTTTTCTTTTTCAACATTATTTTGGCTATTTGAGGTCTTTTCTGGTTCCATACACATTTTAGGATTGTTTGTTCTAGCTCTGTGAAAAATGCTGGTGGTATTTTGATAGGGAGTGCATTGAATGTGTAGAGTGCTTTGGGTAGTACAGACATTTTAACAATGTTTGTTCTTCCAATTTATGGGCATGGAGTGTTTTTCCATTTCTTTGTGTCTTCTTCAATTTCTTTCATAAACATTCTATAGTTTTCAGTGTACAGATATTTTACCTCTTTGGTTAGTTTATTCCTAGGTATCATTTTTTTTTTGGTGCAACTGTAAATGAGATTGATTCCTTGATTTCTCTTTCTGCTGAAGCTAAATATAATCTTAAAAATATTTGACAGCTATGGCCATTGGCTTTCTCAAACTGTACACGATAATGCTCCCATCTCATTTTTTTTATTGCAAGAAACAATTTGTTGTACTCATGTACAATAAATTTTGAAGGTTCCAAAAAGCATAAAGTCAGGTATCACTCAGAGATAATCATTATTCAAAATTTGTTGTATTTATTTTCAACCTCCCCCTCATGCATATGCTGTTAAAGAAAAAAGTTAGGGGTGCCTGGGTGGCTCAGTCGGTTGAGCGTCTGACTTCAGCTCAGGTTATGATCTTGTGGTCTGTGAGTTCGAGCCCCATGTCGGGCTCTGTGCTGACAGCTCAGAGCCTGGAGCCTGCTTCAGATTCTGTGTCTCCTTCTCTCTCTGCCCCTCCCCTGCTCACGCTCTGTCTCCATCTGTCTCAAAAATAAATAAAACATTAAAATAAAAAGTTATTCTGACACTTGTTTTTAAATGGTAAAGAAGACTTTACTCGGATTTTGTAGTAGGTGACAAGGCTGTTGCCAAGGAGGCAATAGTGGACACAGATTGGACTTAACTCTGAATACAGCAAGGACAGGTGGCATTTTATCACCAATGAGTAGAATAAGAGGGGTCAATAGGTGGATAATTACTAAAAGGAAAAGTCGGGGCGCCTGGGTGGCGCAGTCGGTTAAGCGTCCGACTTCAGCCAGGTCACGATCTCACGGTCCGTGAGTTCGAGCCCGCGTCAGGCTCTGGGCTGATGGCTCAGAGCCTGGAGCCTGTTTCCGATTCTGTGTCTCCCTCTCTCTCTGCCCCTCCCCCATTCATGCTCTGTCTCTCTCTGTCCCAAAAATAAATAAACGTTGAAAAAAAATTAAAAAAAAAAAAAAAGGAAAAGTCAAGGGCAGGGCAATTCTCACTGAAGACAGGCCAGGGTGATCTGATATCAGGATTCTTGCTAAGACTAGGCTATGAAGGCCCAGGTAAGGACAGGGGCCAATGTTGAGACCTAATTCAGAAGAGGGCTCAGAGGAGCCTGACTGAAGTTTTGTCAAGGAGAGACTTTGTCAGTGCAGTGGGGACAAATGGAATATTTATTTAGGAGAGACCCTAGCTCCTCCTTTCACCTCTTGTCACATGAGCCCTCACCAGCAGAATTGGAAAGCAGAGAAATGGAAGAACAAGGATAATAGAATCTGAGTAAGCCAGTGCTCTTGAGGAAGGTAAAGCAAGCTGAACAAAAGACAAACTCTGCTTGCCCTAAGGGAAGAAGGGAAGACTGTGTCAGAGAAAAAGGATGGGAACCTGGATATCATAAACAATTTTCTCACAATACCTCTTGATAGAAACTAAAGCTGTAACATTAGGTATTGGGATTAGTATTTATGATTCCCCAGGGAAGCACTGATTTTGACAGATAATAGAGTAGGGAGCTCCTAATTAGCACCTAATGAAGCTAGCTCTGACTGTTAAGACACAAGATCAACTTTGTGCGTGAGGCAGGTGGCTCTGTGTTTAATTTGCTATTCAGATACCACTCTGTTGTGTAACCTTGACTAAGTCACTCAACGTGCCCAGGGCTTTACTTTCTTTATCAATGGGTAAAGTGAATGAGTAGAATCGGTCCATTTGTAAGCATCTATGAATCCATGAAATTAAGGTTGTTGTGAAATGAGGTCTGTGCTTTCCCCTTGTCGTGGGCAGCCTCACTCCATGTCACTTTGGCAAACGGACATGCCTTCCCATTCCTTCAAAATGGTGGCTGGCTCTTTGGCATCTGTTTATTCCTGTGGTCTCTCTGGAAGAGCTCTTCCTGTTGACTCATTGCACCAACTTCAGAGTGCTCAGAAAGAGCAGACTAGTGATTACCAGGATGTACTGTGGTGATTGGAATATTTAGAGTCTGGACTAAGGTGAACCTGAGAGGAATGGTTTTTTAATGACTTTGTGTGGGCAGCGAGATGCTCTATGTAATGGTAGGTAGAACTTAATGGAGATGCTTCCTCCATTCTCTTCTTCCTTCTACTTTCTCCTCCAGGCCTGCTCCCCACCAGAATTATACTACTTAATTATCCTTGCTGATAAAGATGAATAGTAATCATTCAGTTTGTGAATGAGTGAAAAGAGAAATTGCATGTGAGTCACCCAGTGTCTTCTTCCAAACCTTGCTGGAAACTAAGCTGTGTTTTTAATGACTTCCATGCTTTGCAGGGACTCTAATTTCCCCCCATTGGTGACCATTACAGTGCTTTTTATAGAACAATGAAACAACATGGCACATTAATCTTTTTGAATGACACAGTCGGACAGTACCTTCATAAGCAGCAGTCTCTGTTGCAAACATGGGCAAATGAGACACAACTTTAGCTTACCTGCAAGACTACTACTTTGTATAGCTTTTCCCCTATGACATAGATAACATCAGCTTTGTTCTGAACTCCTGGAGGTAGGAAAGGGGGCTGTCACAAATGGCCAGTTTAGAGCAGGATGTGGACATTTGATGTATACTCACAAACCCCTCTGCTGCCCCCTGCTCTGGGCCATCTTCTCTCCCCTAGATTATTGCAATAGCTTTGTGACTGGGCTACCTCTTTCTATGGCTGCCCCCACAGTGTATTTTCAAATCAGCAGCCAGAGGGATCCTTTCACAATGTAGGTTAGATCATGTCACTGCTCCTCAAAGCCTCCCCAGGCTCCCCATCCCAGTCTGGATAAAAGACAATCTTTACAACTACTCAGTTACTTCTCTGCCCCCTTTCCTGGTTCACTCTCCCTGGAAGAGGCTTTGCACTGGCTGTTCCCTCTGCTGGGAATTCTCTTTCCTTACTTCAGGATTTTATTTCAGTGAGGTCTTTTCTGCTCTGAAGTTCAAATTTATCCCCCACACTCCCCCTTCCTCTTCCCTGGCACTGATCAACATTTAACATGCTGTTTTTAAATTTAAGGCAAACAATCTACTGGTTACTGGCTTTGAAAATTATCCATTTTTCATATATATAATCACAATTTACTGTTGAACAACACAGGGGTGAGCAACCTGCTACGCAGTTGAAAATCTGTGTATAACTTTAGACTCCTGAGAAACCTAATAACTTACTATTGACCCAAAGCCTTACTGGTAACATCAGTAGTCAATTAACACATATTTTGTATGTTGTATGTATTATATGGTATTCTTAGAATAAAGGAAGCTGGAAAAAAGAAGAAAATATTATTAAGAAAATCATAAGGATATATATAAAGTCATTATATTTTATATTTAAAACTAATACACTGTTATATGTCAATAATATTTCAAGAAGAACTGGATATCTTTAAAAAGCATAAGGAAGAGAAAATGCATTTACAATACTGTGTTGTATTTGTTGAAAAAAAAATCCACAAGTGAAATAAACTTCATGAAGTTGGCGCTTTTTGTCTGTTTTGTTCCCTGTTCTTGGGATTATATCCTTATGAACAGTACTGCACAAACTTTCACATGCCCAGGAATCACCTACGGATCTTTCTAAAATGTAGATTCTAATTTGGTAGCTTTGGGATAGGACCTGAGAATCTGTATCCCTAACAAGCTCAGGTGGTCCACATCTGGAATAGCCAGGCTGGCATCCCTGTGGATCTCCACCTACAAGCAGAGCCACCAATTGTTTTCTTTCCAAAGCCAAGTTCAAACTCCCAAGGCTGGATTGATGATATCAGAATCATGTAAGAGATCTTTCCGCTAAATTCCTGGGTGCCTACCTCAGAGGCTGTGAGTTAGTAGGTCAGAAGTAGGGCCTTGGAATCTTGTTGTTGTTTTGTGGGTTTGTTTTTGTTTTTGTTTTTGTTTTTGTTTTGAGAGAGAGTGTGCACATGTGTGGGGGAGGGGCAGAGGAGAGAGTATCTTAAACAGCCTCCAAGCCCAGCACAAAGCCCAACAGGATGTTCAGTCTCACCACTGTGAGATCATGACCTGAGCTGAAATCAAGGGTCAGATGCTTAACCCACTGAGCCACCCAGGTGCCTCAGAATCTTGTTTTATAAAGCTCACCAGGTGACTGGAATGTGCAGCAGCCAGAATGGGTAACCACTGATGTAGAGAAATGAAGAATTCCTTGCATGTACAGATGTGATTCTGATTTTGCCAAATTGTCATCTAGTGAGTACAGAATGAAAATTGACGTCTTGATTGAATATAAAAAAATTCTCTTTTCCTCATTTGCATCATTTGGTTGGCCTCCAAAAGAATCTAATGATTTCAACAGAGAAAAAAGCAAACTGTGTATAATCAACTCCGAATATACCCATTCATCCCTTTAAAATTCTGTTTAGTATTATGAAAATAACACAAGCACATGGTAAATAATTCAAACAGTAAAAAGGTATGCAAAGAAAATCAGGCTCTTCCATCCCGGATTTCCAGTCTCATTCCTTGGAGGAAATTATTGTCAACTGTTTCTTGTGAATATTTACAGAAACTTTTTAAACACACACACACACATACACACACACACAGACGGAGAAATGTGGGGCACCTGGGTGGCTCTTTTTTAAGCATCTGACTCTTGATTTTGGCTCAGATCATGATCTTGTGGTTTGTGATATTAAGCCCCGAATCGTGCTCTGTGCTGACAGCATGGAGCCTGCTTGGGATTCTCTCTGTCTCTCTCTCTCTGCCCCTCCTCAGCTTTCTCTCTCTCTCTCAAAATAAATAAACATTAAAAATGGTTGTGGGGGGGTATGACCAAACACTTTGTGCCAGGCCTTTCCTTATCAGTGTGTATCTTGGTTAGCTACATAATGCCTGTTGTATTTTCTAAGATGGCTGCAACCCTTAGATGCCCCTGATATACCTCCCACTGAGAGGTGGGATTTATGATATATTACTTTGAATCTGGGTGGGTTTGTGACTATGTTGGGAGTGACACTAAGTCACAATCAAGGTTAGATCATTAAAAGTGATACAACCTCAGGGCACCTGGGTGGCTCAGTTGGTTAAGCATTCGACTCTTGATTTTGGCTCAGGTTGTGATCTCACAATTTGTGAGTTCAAGCCCTTCATCAGGATCTGTGCTGACTGTGCAGAGTCTTCTTGGGATTCTATCACTCCCTCTGTCTCTGAAACCCCCTCTCTCTTTAAAAAGAAAAAGTGATACAACTCCCATCTTGTCCTTTGGGATGCTCACTCATGGAGCAGTCACCAAGAGAGACCACATGGAGAAGCCATGTTTAGGTTTTCTGGCCTATAGGCCTAGTCTGGGCCAACATCTAGCATCAACTTCCAGAAATGTGTGAGACTGAAAGAGTATTCCAGCCTCCAGCTTTAGGCCACTCCAGCACAAAGCAGAGATGAGTTGCAAAAAAATTGGAGACAAAATTTCCTGATTCTATTTAAGGGCAACACAACAGAAGTTACAGAAGAATGCTATAACCTGAGTGTAATTTGTAGGTATTCTTGAGTCAGTCATTTTGTATGAGTATGCTAGGTTAGGCAAAGCAGCAAAAGCAAACAAATTTCACATCTTACAACTTTACATCATCTGTGTTTGTTTCTCACTTGTATTACAGTTCAAAGAGGAGCTGGTGGCTTTCCTCCAGATCATGATTCAGGGATCCAGTTTCCTTTCCTATGATGGCTCTTCTGCCTTCAAGAGCCTTCTTGGAATCCTTTACTGTATTCTCTTCATTTAACTGGCCTATGAAGAAAGAGAGTGTAGAGGATCACAAAGGAAATTGCATAGTTTGGCCTTCAGTAAGTTCTATTACTTCTGCCCACAACCCCCTAACCAAGACCCAAACATATGGCCCCATCCTAACTGCAAAGGAGTCTGGGAAAGATAATGTTCTTGAGCACTCAGGGAGAGGATCTAGCTAGTTTCTGATACATAATGCCTCAATTTGCTCTCTGTGGATGAAGATAATAACAACAACCTTAGGTAGCTGTGAGGACCAAAATGTAACAAGTTATCTCTGAAGTAGTTGAGAGGGCTGTACACGTTTTAAGTATCATGATGTTTAAAGTACCTGAGATGATAGACACTTCACACCATAATTCTGGGATCCCCGTGGATAATGAACAACAATAAACCATTGCCCCTGCCCCAGGCTGTCTTATATCTAAGTACTGGCAACGATTGCCCTAATACCAACTGCTTCTCCCTGAACAAACAATATATTATACAAAGCAGCTCACTTACATGTTATTCAGACTCAAAGAAAGAAATATCAGGAATGTAGCTGGTTCCTCACCAGGCAACACTCAAGTGGGACATTAAGCAGATATGCACTTGTTCTTTCTGTCTTCAGTTATGTACTATGCTCGTGGCTACCCAGGCTCTGTTTCCATAGTAGCATATAAACTTCATATAAACAAGAGCAAGAGAAAGGTTAAATAAAAGGAGTTGAAAACAAATAATGTCAACTCTTTTAGCTTTGGTTGTCCACAAGGCTTTCTTGTCCACTTCTTCAGTAAGGTACTTAAATTTGGGGAAGCCCAGTTTTTTCATCTGTACAATGGGGATGCTAACACCTGAGCTGCCTAGCTTAAGCACTTTGGAGAGGATCGCTTAAAGAAATGCTCTGGAGAGGGCTTTATAAACTGCACAAACTGTATACTATAAAGAGATGAGCAATGATGCTTCTCCTACTATTGCCTGAGAAGCAGTGGGCAACAGCCTTACTGTGCAACTCTAAAAATTCACAACCATTTTATGGTTTATAAATTTTCTGTATAAAACTTGGAAAATACAGGAAGGTATAATTATAGCTTCTGTTATTGAGTAATTTCTGTGTCTAACTGATTCACCTCACGGGATGGGCAGTAGGATCCTGTCTTCCTGCTTGCATAACAGACAGCTGAATGAACCTATTATATTTGAGGTACTTAGGCTGCTTGCTTTAACTGTTTATTTCCAAAGCAAACAGCTCAGCAGTTTCACAACATGTGTCAGGGCCTGGAAAAAAGTCCATTTCCTTTGACCATATATGTTTCTTCCTAAGAATCTTTCCTGAAGGGATAATCCTAAGCACAGCCCGGATTTATGGCCAAAGATCCAAAAATGGCTGCTGCAGGGTTATTTACAAAAGTGAGAAATTGAAAATGTAAACATGTGTCATTAAAGTAATGATTAAGTAGATCATGGAACATTCCTGCAGTAGAATATTATGGGATTCCTTAAGAATAATGTTTAAGTTTTACTTTTAATTATGTAGGAAATGGCTTATTACATAAATATTCCAAGATGGTGGATGCTATATAGAATTTCATCTCCACTGGGTTCAAAATGCATGAAAACATGATGGAGGAAGACATAGGTCAAAAGGAACTGTATTGATTCTGGATGGTAGAATTATGAGAAACTCCTTTTTTTGGTGCATTCTCTTCCCCCACCACACACTTTTCTGTAGTACTTTTAAAAGTTTCTACATGGAACAAGATTAGAAAAAATAAAGTAAAACACTGAGTTAAGTTTAAAATTCTGCAAATTCCTCTCGAATGGACATTCCCTATTTTGAATCCATTTGTCTCATTTGTTTACAGTTTCATTTGCTTTTTCTTATAAATGCTTATATAGCCATTGGTGCCATTAGCACTAGGTGAAATTCAATGCCAAATATGTAAAAGCTGGAGCCAGCCACTCACAAAGCCTTCATTTGCTGAGCACATCTTCAAAGGAACTGAGAAGTAAGGGGTTCTCATATTGAATTTCCACCTTCAGGCATGGGTCAGAAAGCACAATCAAATGTTTTCCATAATGGCAAGTGTATCTTTCACAAAGAAGATTAAGAGGAAAAGGAAGTATTAACGTGGATCCAATTATAGCTGTAGCCTGTGGAGATTAACCTCCATGAAAAATCAGGTCAATTTAGAGAGGACAGGTTTGCTGAGGATGCAAACAGATTCGATTTCCTTTAAAACTTGATAATCCCTGTGAGAAAGGCTCAGGGGAGTTCCATGTGAGTGGAGACTGAATGTCCTTTTGGGGAGTTTGCATGGAGGATAGCCAATGAAACAACCTATAGGTGTGATTTCCATCATCAGAAGTAGAGTGTCCATATTCGACATTTCCAGGATCCATTTGTCTACCTCATAGACAAATGAGTTCCCCCATTTGGGGAACTCTGGGTTCCCCCAAAGGTCTCTAGAAGATTAAGTCACATGTGGAGTGACTTCTGAGCAGAGGCCAATAGAGTCTGAAGTGTAATATCAGATACAAAGGCAAGGATATTATTTATTCTGAGTGTCAGTATTTCATAAGGCCTTGCAGAGTTCTTGACACCTGGGATCCTACAGATGTTCACTCTATTTTTTCTGGTGGGAAGGTGAGTCAAATATAGATTTCTTTTATTAGAAATTGCTTCAAAACTCAAAATTTGGGTTTTGATTGGAGGGTAGACTTAGTAAATGCAATGATGCTTACTGATCCCAGGAATCTCAGAGACATCCACACTTGAATGGGATCTTGAGGTTGAACACACTTTATTGCCCTCTGATTTTTGTGACTAATGTCTGATGTTGGTTCATATATCAGGTAAGGCTTGTGTTAAGACTATCATGTGGTCTTGAACTTTTCTGGAAGCAGGAGTATTTGTTAAGGATGATGTTATACATGGGATAGTCTAGTTTTGGGACTCAGCCACCCACAGCTTACTTGCACTGATAAGAGCTTCATTTCCTTGTCTCTCTCATGATGTGGTTCCTGCCTCTTTGCTTTGTCTCTCTCTTCCTTCATCCCCATGAGGGATTCACCAACTCCTTTTACATTTCTGGGCTTGTTCTCAAATTTCCCTTGTGTCTGCCCTTCTTGTTTGTAACCCAGAGCCTCTGTGCACACAAGTTCTTATGATAGGTCCTGCCATGTCTCCTGTCCTGGAGTCCTTGCATGGTGACCTAGCTTGTACCCTTGTACCCTCTAAGTCCTAGAAACCAGCTCTGCTTTTACAGGATCCCTGCCAGATATTATAGCCTTCCTTTGAACCCAAGTCTAGGCCCTTCTGGTGCCAACCACTTCTAAATCTCACCACCTCCCATCCATCCTTGTGGGGGTGCCCATGGACCGGTTGTCACCTCTGCTAGATCACTCTGGGTCCCCAGCTTTCATATACTTTTCTGATATTCAGCATACTGCACCTACCCTGAACACAAACTGCAGGAAGATACTTCCTCCTTGAGTAGAAGCTTTTCAGGTGACTCAGTTCCACCCCTCAGATCCAAGAGATGAGAGTAACGAATTCAGGATGCTGCTACTCAGAAGCTAGATCAAGATGAAGAGTGGACTTTCTGAGGTGGGGAGGCTTTCTCAATGACATCAGCTTCTTACCCCCAGCTTTACTGAAGTATAATTGCAAAATTGTATATATTGAAAGTATATAATGTGATGGTTTGATACATGTAAACATTGTGAAATGATTACCACAATCAAGTTAATTGACACACCCATCACTTCACATAATTATCTTTTTTTGTGGTGAGAATATTTAAAACCTACCCTCTTAACCAATTTTCAGTATACAGTACATTATTATTACTGTAGCTACTCTGCTGTATGTTAGATCCCCAGAACATATGCAACTCATAATTGAAATTTTATACTCTTTGGCCAACATCTCCCTATTTCCTCCACTCCCAATGTTCTGATAACCACCTTTCTACTCTCTGTTTCAATGAGTTCAACTTTTTTTTTCTTTTTATATTCCACATATAAGTGATACTGTTCAGTATTTGTCTTTTTCTAGCTTAACATTAGCTTCTTTTTACTCTGTTTGATCAAGACTGAAACCAGATCCTGAAGCAAAGGTAGATCTCCCTGCATGACAAGCAGATCATTCAGGAAGGCAAGAACAAACTACAAGGATGATCTTGCAGCCTCTGATGATTGGGTTGTACTGTCAAAATATCTTCACCAGCATCGTGGGGTTTCACAGTCAACTGTAAAACATGTGCCCGTTCCTATATAGAAAATTGAAACCCACATTATACAGGGAGAATATCCTTCATGTGTGGGGTAACTGGATCACATAGTCCAGATCTTGTCCTTTCAAATGTCACTTTCTTGAAGATTTCTTACTCATGTTCTGGCCTGAGTAGGGACACAGCTCTTCTCCTTAGTCATATAATTGAAAAAGTCTGACACTCAACAGAACTTCCCTAAAGTTTTGTGGATTACAGAATGGAACTATACACTGAAAGGAACCACAGGTTAAATAATATGGCTATAAAGTACAGCGTTTTCTTGTTTTGTTTTGTTTGATTCTTGCAATGCAGGGGATACAATCCTCTTAGGCCCCAGCTTTCTGCTACCTCAGATCCTGAGTGGACGTTGAGAAGTCCATGGATGAATTTCAGCAAGGGCTATCAGTGCTTTGAAATTGCAATTGAATATTTGTTTGTGTGCCTAAGATTTTTTTCTGGGAATAGAGTCCACAACTTTCATGAGATTCCCAAAGATGCCTTTGTATCCCTAAATGGTAAGTACCATCTTAGCTCCTATAACTGAGTTCCACACACCTGGATGTATCCTCAAAGCCAAGAGATTAAAAGCAGGAGACAGTGGGTAGATCCTCTCTCTAGTTTCCTTCTTTGAGTGATTGGCTCATAAAACGATCATGTCTTTCAAGGGGGACCAAACTACACTAATAATCAATGCAAAACACAACTCCAATAGAAATGGTACCTTAGCATTTGGGATCATGTATATTATACAGCCAGCCTCTTCCTGGCTCTCAACAAGGTCCATACAACCCCAAATTTCTTGTTTTATGCAGTGAAAACAGAAAAAAATTGTTTAAATCCCTCACATCTTTTTCTTCCTGGACTTCAATTGAATTGGTTTTTAGAATGTTTAGCAAATTTTGTTTTTATAGATGTTTTAAAACTTTAATCTGTTTTATGTTCTCTGAAGGTTAGAGCAATTAATATTGTGGACAAAATACCACATATAGTCCCGGGGATAGCTATGAATATAAAATGATACATTAGTTTAATTCCCCCAATGAATGGCTTATTGTCTCTGTCAGAAAATGTGGCTTCATGCATAATTGGCAAAATTACACAGATACTTTTCCAAAGAACCCACATTGGGCTAGTAGGAGATCAGTGGCAAAACCACTGGTTCTGAACTTGACTGATCAAATGTTGATAGCAACCAATAGTGTCCTTGCAAAGTAAAATAATAGCTTTGAGTTACCATGGGAAGAATGCCACTCTTTGGCTGGAGAGGTCAGAGTTATGGTGCTGCACTGTGTACCAACAAGGGGTGTAAACTTAGGTGAGTTACTAAGGCTGTCTGGATGCTCACCTGGGTTCTCATCTGTAGAAACAGGCTCTCTGAAATTCAGTGCAGCTCTGACCTCCATAAGTCTATTGACTGTATAAGTCTGAGTGGTTCTGAAAAGCCTTGGAGGCAATACATGGCATTAAGTATGGGTGAAAGGAGCCAGGGACAGGGCACCAGTACTGTGGGTTTGGGTTGTGCTAAAACAAGTTTCAGACAGTGGTTGAATTGAAATATATTGGGACACTGATGATCTTATTTCACTATCTGGGGTGATCAAGTGGACAGTCCAAAATTTATCTAATAATTATATAATTTCCCACCTATCTTTGGCATGAAGGCAAGCAGATTTGAGCTGATTTACAGAAATAAGAAAGAGGCTTAAGCACAGTTGTTTATTAGGGCAAGATTTTCACTTCCACCATCATCTATTTGCCCCAGTGCATTCTCTCCTTTATTCATGAGAGTGGTCTGAAATAACAAACACTGGATAACTATGAAATAAACATAGGCTTATATTTCCCAGGAGGACTCAGATTTACTCAGTGTCTGCCCTCAGAGACAAGGTAAAAGGTATGAAGCAAGGGAAATATTGTCTCTCTAATAGCTCTATATCAGGGCTTAAGTAATGAATGGACCAGGAGAGTGATCTTCACTTGAAGACATCAGTCAGCTTCCACACAGTCTTGCCAGTGATACACATGCTTCTCTCAGTTCTTTCTTGATAACTTCTTGTTTGCAAAACCGGTGGTGATTTGGCAAAAGCTGAGTGTCCCCCACCTGCTCAGGTTTGAGTGTCCCCACTCAAACTCAGGTTTGAGTTTCAGAAATGTTTGTTTGATAGGTGAAATTTACAGTGACCCCATTAAGACTGTGATCCAACAGAAGGCACCATTTAAGACTATTTCCCAATGGGGCCAAGGAGAGCTGAGTATAGAGCAATAAGGAGACATCCAGATGAAAGTAAAGCTCAGTCACTTTATCCCTCATGTATTGAATGTTTTGCTTAGGCCCAGCCAGCGACCTAGAAATTCATGGCCAGAAAGGTGATATTTAAAAATATTTCTGAGTAAAATAATTTGTGATACATACTATTGTCAAATACAAGTATTATGCTAAGCTTGACATAAATGCAAATCAGATACAGAAAGCCTATCCTAAATGAATTTAAAGGGAAGATGAGTTCATAAATAATCAGGATATGTAGTGATATGGGTAGGGGTACTTGAGGAGGAGGGAAGACCAAGAGTCATGATACAGTGGTAGAAATTACCAGAATTTCCACAGGATATTGCACAGGAAACTCTAAGCTCAGCTTGGTTGGAAACCAAGTTGAAAGGGTAGATTGGACTCAGGGCCTATTCATGATGTTTTTGTCTTCACAAGCTGGGACAACATGGACTTTTTTAAAGCTAACATGGTGGCCTATTGACTCATGGAGAGCTTTTGGGCTGTTGGAGACCCCAGTGGTCAGGAGGCTCCCAAAAGGCCATATCCAAGCTGGACTGTCTTTTGAAATTTTTGCATTATTTACTGATATTTATGTAAAAAAAATCATTCTAAGAATCTTGAAGTGTAGAAACAATTATAAGTATCTTAAGAAAGATGTAAGGAAAAGGAAAATAAATGTTGAACAGGCATTTGATGAATGTCAGTATCTGTTTCTGATAAAAGTCTTTGAACTAGGGCAAGAAAGATGGATCTTTAATTTAATAAAGATGATTACAGGGGACACTTATACTGTTTTGGGTCACTTCATGTCTATTTTCTAATTGACGCAAGCCAACTAGCATAATCTACCTGTCCTCTTGGTCATAGTGACTTGTTTTTAAGAATTAGTAAGGGACTGTCCATTGGACTGATGTGATGTAAAGATATTTCTTCTGGCTCCTGGGAAAGTAGCTATGTGGAGGGATGTTCTCTTTCTGTTATGTGTGAACAAGAAAACATGTAGTCCTCAGAAGCCTCTGGCAGACATCTTGGGACCAAAACAGGAAGCAGTCTTCACTGAGAAGAGGGACAATTGGCTAGAACAAGACTGGCCTGAACTTGCTGTGCGACTTCTCATTTATTTCATAGGCCAATTTGAATTTACTCTTCTGTTACTGAAAACAGCTGAAATTGCTAATTGATTAAACATCGATCTTAAGAAGAAACATCACATTTCATGGAGAAACTTTAGAGACAGTCTCATTAAAGTTAGAAATAAGAAAAGATTGCCACTGCCCTTTCTATAACTCAATGCTGTTTTACACTGAATTAGCCAACGAAGTACAACAGATTATGGAGAAAGAATTTTGGAAAGGGAGACTTGCAGATGATATCATTATCATTTACAGATCAGACTATTTTCCATTTGAAAAACTTAAAATAAGCAACCAGAAAACTATTGTAAGAGAGTTGACAAGTATGGCTGGAAATCAAATAGAAGGGGAAAATCTGTAATTCTCCTCTATACCAGTAATCATCAGTTATAAAACATATGAAAGTGAGTTCACTCACAATGGCAGCAAATAATATGTAGAACCCATACTTAAAAATTAACAGCATTTAACGGAGGCAGACATTTCAGAAATATATTTGAATAATACATAATGTTAGTCGGAATGCAGGCCCACCAGACATTTCTATCAATTGTAACAAAAATGGTATATTCATTTTTGGAACTCAGTGAAGCAATGAATACTAAAAGCTTTAACAGCTTTAAAAAAAAAACTCTTTGTTTCCTAGTCTTTATTTGTCCAGAACCTTATCCTAAGAAAATTATAATGATCTGTTTAAAGATTTAGTTCCAAGGAAATGTTTTATAAATACAGGAAATAATTAAAATGTAGCACAAAATGGAATAGGCAAATTAATTCTGGCATATTCATACACAATGGGGTAGTCTGCAATTATTGAAAACATGTTATAAAAGTGTGTTTGTTGGTTTGGAAAGATATATATGATATAGTAATGAAAAAGCAGTTTACTGAGCAGTATGTACAGTGTAACCTTATTTTATTACTATTTTTTTTGTAGTTTCAAGTTTTTACTTAAATTCCAGTTAGTTAATATATAGTGTAAATTATTTTCAGGGATAGAATTCAGTGATTCATCACTTACATACAGCACCCTGTGCTCATCACAAATGCCCTCCTTAATACTCATCTACCATGTAACTCATCTCCTTTCATCCCTCCACCAACCCTCAGTTTGTTCTCTTATAGTTAAGAGTCTCTTATGGTTTGCTTCCTTCTCTTTCCCCCTCCCTATGCTCATCTGTTTCATTTCTTAAATTCCACATATGAGTGAAATCATATGGTATTTGTTTTTCTCTGACTGACTTATTTTGCTTAGCGTAATATACTCTAGCTCCACACACATCATTGTAAATGGCAAGGTTTCATTCTTTTTTGTGGCTGAGTAATATTCCACTGTATGTATATACCACATCTTCATTATCCATTCATCAGTTGATGGACTTTTAGGCTCTTTCCATAATTTGGTTCTTATTGATAATGCTGCTATAAATATCAGGTTGCATGTTTCCCTTCAAATTAGTATTTTTGTGTCATTTGGGTAAATATCCAATAGTAGTGCAATTGCTGGATCATAGGGTAGTTCTATTTTTAACTTTTTGAGGAACCTCCATATGTTTTCCAGAGTGGCTGCACCAGTTTGCATTCCCACCAACAGTGCTAAAGGGTTCCCCTTTTTCCACATCCTTGCCAACATCTGTTGGCAACATCTTGTTTCCTGTGTTGTTAATTTTAGTTATTCTGACAGGTGTGAAGTGGTATCTCATTGTGGTTTTGATTTGTATTTTCCTGATGATGCGTAATGTTGAGCATCATTTTCCATGTGTCTGTTGGCCATCTGGCTGTCTTCTTTGGAAAAATGTCTACTCATGTCTTCTGCCTATATCTTCACTGGATTATTTGTTTTTTGGGTGTTGAGTTTGGTAAGTTCTTTATAGATTTTGCAAAGTAACCCTCTATCTGTCATTTGCAAATATCTTCTCCCATTCTGTTGGTTGTCTTTTAGTTTTATTGATTGTTTCCTTACTGTGCAGAAGGCTTTTATCTTGATGAGGTCCCAATAGTTCATTTTTGTTTTTGTTTCCCTTGTCTCCAGAGATATATCTAGTAAGAAGTTGCTATGGCCGATGTGAAAGAGGTTCCTGCCTGTGTTCTCCTCTAGGATTTTGATGGTTTCCTATCTCTTTCATCCATTTTGAATTTATTTTTGTGTATGGTGTAAGAAAGTGGTCCAGTTTCATTTTTCTGTATGTTGCTGTCCAGTTTCCCAACACCATTTGTTGAAGAGATGGTCCTTTTTTTCCATTGGATAGTCTTTCCTGCTTTGTTGAAGATTGGTTGACTGTATTGTTGTGGGTCCATTTCTGGATTTTCTGTACAGTTGCATCAATCTATGTGTACTTTCTTGTGCCAGTACCATACTGTCTTGGTCACTACAGCTTTGTTATATAACTCAAAGTCTGGAATTGTGATGCCTCCAGTTTGCTTTTCTTTTTCCAGACTGGTTTGGCTATTCAGAGTCTTTTGTAGTTCCATACAAATTTTAGGATTATTTGTTCTAGCTCTGTGAAATATACTGGTGGTATTTTGATAGGCATTGCATTAAATATGTAGGTGGTTTTGGGTAGTAGACATTTGAATAATATTTGTACTTCTATCCATGAGTGTGGAATGTTTTTCCATTTCTTTGTGTTCTCTTCAATTTCTTTCATAAGTGTTCTATAATTTTCAGAGTACACATGTTTTACCTCTTTGGTTAGGTTTATTCCTAGGTATCTTAAGGTTTTTGGTGCAATTGTAAATGGGATAGATTCCTTGATTTCTCTTGCTGCTACTTTATTATTTGTGCATAGAACGTGAAACAGATTTCTGTACATTGATTTTATAACTTGTGACTTTACTGAATTCATGTATTGGTTCTAGCAATTTTTTGGTGGAGTCTTTTGGGTATTCTACATACAGTATCATGTCATCTGCTAAGAGTGAATATTTGACTTCTAACTTGCCAATTTGGATGTCTTTTATTTCTCTTTGTTGTCTGATTGCTGAGGCTAGGACTTTCAGTACTGTGTTAAATAATGTTAGTAAGTGGACATCCTGTCTTATTCCTGATCATAGAGGAAAACCTTTCAGTTTTTTTCCATTGAGGATGATGTTAGCTGTGGGTCTTTTGTATATGGCCTTTATGATATTGAGGTGTGTTCCATCTGTCCCTACTTTGTTGAGGGTTTTTATCAAGAATGGATGTTACACTTTGTCAAATGCTTTTTCTGCATACTTTGAGAGGATCATGTGGTTCTTATCCTTTCTTTTCCTAATGTGGTGTATCATGTTGATTGATTTGTGAATGTTGAACCACCCTTGCAACCCAGGAATTAATCCCACTTGATCGTGGTGAATAATTCTTTTTATGTACTGTTGAATTTGATTTGCTAGTATCTTGTTGAGAATTTTTGCATCCATGTTCATCAGAGATATTGGCCTGTAATTCTCTTTTTTAGTGGGTTCTTTGGTTTTAAAATCAAGGGAATGCTGGCCTTGTAGAAGGAGTTTGAAAGTTTTCCTTCCATTTCCATTTTTTTGGAATAGTTTGAGAAAACTAGGTATTAATTCTTTAAGTGTTTGATAGAATCCCCTGAGAATCCATCTGGCCCTGGACTTTTGTTTGTTGGGAGATTTTTGGTTACTGATTCCATTTCTTTGCTTGTTATTGGTCTCTTCAAGTTTTCTATTTCTTCCTGTTTTCAGTTTTGGTAGTTTATATGTTTCTAGAAATTTATCCATTTCTTCCAGATTGCCCAATTTGTTGGTATATAATTTTTCACAATATTCTCTTATAATTTTTGTATTTCTGTGATGTTGGTTGTGATCTCTCCTCTGTTGTTTGTGATTTTTTTATTTGTGTCTGTTCTTTTTTCTTTTTGATAAGTCTGGCTCGGGGGTTATCAATTTTATTAATTTTTTCAAAGGACCAGCTCCTGGTTTCATTGATCTGTTCTATTCAGGTTTTTTGTTTGTTTGTTTCCATATTATTTATTTCTGCTCTAATCTTTATTTTTCTTTCTTCTGCTGTATTTAGGCTTCATTTGTTTTTCTTTTTTTTAGCCCCTTTAGGTTTAAGTTCAGGTTGTTTATTTGAGAGTTTTCTTGCTTCTTGAGGTAGACCTGTATTACTGTATACTTCCCTCTTAGGATCACTTTTGCTGCATCTCAAATATTTTGGACCATTGTATTTTCTTTTTCATTTGTTTCCATGTATTTTTAACTTCTTCCTCTTTTTTCATTTTTAAATTTTTAAAAATTGTTTTAAAGTCCAGGTTAGGTAGCATATAATGTAATAATGGCTTCAGCAGTAGAATTTAGTGATTCATCACTTATGTGTAACACCCAGTGCTCATCCCAACAAGTGCCCTCCTTAATGCCCATCACTAATTTAGCCCCCCCCCCAACACCTCTCCAGCACCCCTTTAATTTCCTGGCTAACCCACTCATTCATTAGTAGGATGTTCTTTAACCTCCATGTATTTGTGGTCTCTCCAAATTTTTTCTTGTGATTGACTTCAAGTTTTGTAACGTTGTGGTCAGAAAATATGCATGTCATGATCTTAACCTTTTATACTTGTTGAGGCCTGATTTGTGACCCAGTATGTGATCTACTCTGGAGAATGTCCATGTGCACTCAAAAAGAATGTGCATTCTGCTGCTGTAGGATGAAATGTTCTGAATATATCTGTTACATCGATTGGTCCAGTGTGTCATTCAAAGCCATTGTTTCCTTGTTGATTTCTTGCTTTGATGATCTATCCATTGCTTAAAGTGGGATGTTAAAGTCCCCTCTTATTACTGTATTATGAATGAGTTTCTTTTTTTAAATTTTTAAATTTTTATTTATTCTTAGAAAGAGAGAACACGAGCAGAGGAGGGACAGAGAGAGAAGGAGACACAGAATCTGAAGCAGGATCCAGGCTCTGAGCTGTCAGCACAGAGCCCAACGTGGGGTTTGAACTCATGAACTGTGAGATTGTGACCTGAGCTGAGGTCAGATACTCAACCAACTGAGCCACCCAGGTGCCCCTGAATGAGTTTCTTTATGTTTGTTATTAATTGATTGATATATTTGGGTTATTCCAAATTGGGGACATAAGTATTTATAATTATTGGATCTTCTTGTTGGATAGACCTCTTTATTATGATATAATGCCCTTCTTCAGCTCTTGTTACAGTCTTCGGTTTAAAATCTAGTTTGTCTGACAGAGATATTGCTAGTCTGGCTTTCTTTTGATGTCCATCTGAATGATAAATTGTTCTCCATCCACTCACTTTGGTGTCTGTGGTGTCTTTAGGTCTAAAATGAGTCTCTTGTAGGCAGCATATAGATGGGTCTTGTGGGTTTTTTTATCCATTCTGACACCCTTCATCTTTTGATTGGAGCATTTAGTCTATTTATATTCAGAGTAATTATTGATAGACATGAATTTAGTGCCATTTTATTACTTGTTTTGTCATTATTTCTGGAGATTTTCTCTCTTCCTTTCTAGTCTTTGTCATTTTTGTTCTTTCTTTCCCACTCAAAGAGAGTCCTTTAATATTTTTTGCAGGGCTGTGTATAGTATAATCTCATTTTAAAGCAGAGGCAGCATGACAGTTTTAAGCATGGGGATAAAAAGACTGGACTAGATGTCCTAGGGGATGTCATATGGCATGGAGGCCACACATGGGTCTCTAGAAGGTAGAAATTCTGAGAGAAAGGATATGGAGAGAGAGCCAACAAAAAGAAAGCTCCTTCTATTTGTCATTCTCCTCCCTTGTGGCTCCACATATGTTCATTAAAACACACTTTGTGTTATTGGATTACCTGTGAAAGACAGGTAAGAAGAGTTTTGTGGAAGACACATGGGACCGAGTTTTGCACTATTTCCTTATTTTCCTACCAGTGCTGCTTTGGGACACTTGCCCTAATTCTGAAAAAAAAACCAAATGTAGATTTCCATTAAAATTCAGTGTTTGTTTGGTTTGTGGCAGAGTAGGTTGTTCAAGGAAGAGTAGGAGCCTGATGCTTGGGAATCTGACAAGCAGTAGTCATTCTTTATGGAGCCTAGGTGCAGATTAACCAACAGCGGACAACCCATAGTCCAGATGCACAGCTGATTACCTGACTTTCATATCATCCCTCCACACTCCCCACCAAAAGCACTGAGGGGTAGAATGGAGTCCTCAAAATTCAGTGCATGCATACACATACACACAACATACACACATACACAGCTGCACACACACATGCTCACATGCACACACACATATATATATATATATATATATATATATATATACAGACAGAGAGACAGGTGGTATACGTGACAACATGCAGGTAATTTTTATTTTATTATGTAGCCCATATAAGATTTCAGACCTTTGATGGCCCAGTCTCAGTACTTTGTCACATTCACAGAAACACAGTCTAACAAAAGTAGTAAAAATATATATATAATCCCAATCTTTGCAAGTATCTGTCAAAGAATGTTAAAGGAGATCTAATTCTTAACCTACATCACTTTTTAGAAATTCCATCCTTGTTCCTCTGTCATTGTCTCGTACCCTGTGATTATTCTCCTGGTCCCCCTTTCATGCAAGCTCTCTTGTCCTTTCTTCCTCTGTTTCCTCCCCTGTCCCTCCAGTGCTGTGACTCTATGTCCTTCCTTCTTATTAAAAGAAGTGAGGGGTGCCTGGGTGGCTTAGTCGGTTAAATGCCGACTTCAGCTCAGGTCATGATCTCGTGGTTCGTGGGTTCGAGCCCTGCGTTGGGCTCTGTGCTGACAGCTCAGAGCCTGGAGCCTGCTTCAGATTCTTTGTCTCCCTCTCTGTCTGCCCCTCCCCCACTCCAGCTCTGTTTCTCTCTCTCTCTCAAAAATAAATAAACATTAAAAAATTAAAAATAAATAAAATAAGAGAAGTGAGAGGTTTGCACCTGATTGTGAACAACCAAGATACTCTCTGAAAGGGTGGCATTGGGGATGTTCCTTGAAGAATACTATGATAGAGAAAGGGAGAGAGAGTATGAGTGAGGAGAAGAGATGGGGGAACTCTCAAGTTGCCTTAGAATCCCAGAACCATGGTCTTTGGAGCAGGGAGGACTTTCAGGAAGGTATGGGGCCACAGTATGCTTGAACAAAGTTCACCAAGGTGCATGTCACAGAAGATGCCCTCTAACACCTCGTGAACTAGACATTAACTGCAGCATGGCAAGGACACTCTTGAGGCATATACAGGGTAATTTAGGAAGTATGCATGGGGTGATTTAAGAAGGCAGAAGAAGGTCTAGTGGAGGTCAAGGAGGAGGGTAACATGGAGGCAAGATGGATGTATGACATTAACTGGGGAACTGGGGGCTTTTCCAGGTGAAGGGAATGGTCTGAGTTAAAGTAGGAAGGTGGAGATGTTCGGGGGAAAGTATTATTTGAGCATAAAGTATAAACAAAGGAGTGGTAGGAGAGGCCCAGAGAACCAAGCTTACAGAGAAAGTCTTGTCAGTCTGCTAAGCAGTTCAGACTGTGGCCTGCAGGGGACTTTTGGAGGGTTTCCAAGAAATGGGCATAGCTAGACTTGCACTGTATGCATAGCCATCCAGGGACATGTGGGTATGAGAGAGGGGGGAGCGGAGAAGCATAGAACATCACAAAGAGGTAATTTGGGGGACAGACTCTCAGGGCTTGGAAAGTGGGAGAGTGGGAAGTGTCAGGGTTGATTCTCAGGTTTCTAGTCGGGAGCACAGGTGGACAGTGGGATTTCCAGTGAGAGACAGGGAAAACAGAGCAGGTTCAGCTGTGCAGGGAAATGTGGGTTTGCTTTTGGCCATGTTGGCAAAGGTGAGGAAATATCAGGTACAGAGTCTAGCAGGGGACAGAGTACAAGCATAGGGAAAAAGGAGAGAGGTGGGGCACCTGGGTGGATCAGACTGTTGAGTGACTCACTCTTGATTTTGACTCACATTATGATCCCAAGGTCATGATTTCTCTGCCTCTGCCCCTACCCCCCAACTCCCACAGTCTTTCTGTCTCTCTAAAATAAAAAGAAAGAAAGAAAGAAAGAAAGAAAGAAAGAAAGAGGGGCAAACCAAGAAACAGACTCTTAACTATAGAGAACAAGCTCGTAGTTACCAGAGGGGAGGTGGGTGGGTGGATGGGTGAAATAGATGATGCGGATTAAGGAGGGTACTTGTGATGAGCACCAGGTGTCATATGTAAGTGTTGAATCACTAAATTGTGCACCTGAAACTAACATTACACTGTATGCCAACCAACTGGAATTTAAGTAAAAACTTAAAAGAAAGAAAGCCCAGCTGGGGTCAGGCTGGACACGGGACAAAGGAGCTGCTGCTGTTGCTGAGCTCGACAAGGAATCTGGAGGAGCCATGGGGAGTGTTGGGTGCAGGAGAGGACCCTGGGGACACCAGCAGTCCAGGAATGGGTGGAAGAAGCGCTGCCCGCTGCAGGGTAAGTGAGAAGGGTGGCAGCTGGGTGGGGGGCAGTGAGGAGGAGTGGAGAGGGGGCACCATAATGCTGGAGGGGCTGTTGGTTCAGGATGCAGAGAAACTTCAATGCCCAGAGGAAGGACAGGGTCAGAGCCAGGACTCAGTCTGGCCATGGTAAGAGTTGTCTGTGAGGAAGATGGAGCAGGGGCGGCTTCAATGTCTGAACATGGACTAGAGAAGAGGCGCCCTAGTGGGCCAACCCCTGAGGTAGGGGTCCAGGATGCTAAAATCTCACTGAGTTCAGGTCCCAGCTCTGCCACTTGCTGGCTATGTGACTTTGAGCAAATCCTAGTTGTGCCTCAGCTTCCTCATCTGTAAAATTGCAGTAGAAGTAGGGTTGTAGTGAGGGTAAAATGTGTCAAAGTGTATGTTATGACATAATACATAGTAAGTGCTATGTTAAAACTGCTCTTATTATATCATGCATGGGATGTATAGAGTATATATATAGTATATAGAATATAAGGTGAATATTGAGCAGTATATATAGTGTGTATACATAATATATATAAATAATAATTATACATGCAATGTATGTAATTATTATAATAAAAACTACCATCATAAAATATATCATTTAAAATAAAATGTTATCATTATAGTATATGTTGTGTATGATATATATAATGATAAATATTATACATAAAATACTATATAATTGCATATATTGCTATTAGAGACACACTGCATGTACTGTTACTATAAAAGCAATAATTATTATCATCACCATCATCATTATTACTGGAATTTAGTCAGTGCTATAGATGCTGAACTTAGTAGAGAAATAGAACAACAGAACTTGAGAGTCCAGAAGTTCAGTGAGTGTTTGCTGTGACTAGCAGTAGAGAATCTGATGTGTGTGTGTGCGCACACAGGTAAGTAATGAATTTGGCTTTATTATTTTTTAAGATTATTTATTTTGAGAGAGAGTGAACAAGCAGGGAGGGGCAGAGAGAGAATCCCAAGCAGGCACTGCACTGTCAGTGCAGAGCCCGACGTGCAGCTTGAACTCACAAACTGCCAGACGCTTCCACTTGAGTGGAAATCAAGAGTCAGATGCTTAAACAGCTGAGCCACCCAGGCACACTATAAATTTGACTTTAAACACAAAATCATGAAGAGAGTTGATACAGACACTGTAAGCCAGCAGGTTCAACTTGCTCATGACAGCAGAGACTCCAGTGCTTCACTGAGCCGCTTGAGGTCGCAGAGTCATTGGTGGAGCTCTCCTGCCTCCTCTCTTCTTGCAGGCACTGAATTTGGGTAGAATTCAGCAGACATGGTAAGCTTGAAGGTGAAGGTACAGTCCTGGAGGAGGCCTTTCCTCTGGAAGCTCTGTTGTCCTTCCTTTACTTAGGGTCCAGCTCGACCTTCTCTCCTGCCCCCCTGCCCCTCTCCACTTTCACCTACCATTTTGACATTTAGAGATCCTGTCCTTTGCTGTCCAGGGATGCTAATATTTGCCTCTGGAGGGACTCCTGATAGAGGCTCAAAGAACATTTAAAAATATTAACAGATCAATGCTTCAAAAGCCCAGTGTAATGCAGGAAGGAGCCAGTGCTTGTCTTGTTCCCTAGCCTGACAGTGATCACTGTGTCCTCAGGACTGGTCAATTTCCTTGGTGAAATCACCTTGCGGGCATGGGCAGATGATGAGCTTCCAAGGAGGCATCTAGGATTCAGAGCTGTTTTCCTGGCCCCAAGGAGTCCCAGAGATTATTTGGTATCTGCACCAAAGACCCTATAGAGGACCAAAATGTATTCTCTGTGAATTTCTCACATCGGCTTGGCTTGAAAGAAGAGAGTAATTTTAGGTAGTTTTTGATTCTAAAGGGGTTATGAAAGATGTTCCAAATACATTTTAGGATGTTGTCAGAATAGATCTAATCACTGCCTTTTCTTCCCTGGTTTGTTTTGAGGCAATGTGTGATGGATGCTGAGTTTGTCCTTACACCATCCCAACATTCCTCCCCATGCCTCATTCTTCTCAGGGACCAGGGGGCTTTTGGATGCTGTTCAGAGATTCCCCTGTGCACTGGCAAGCTGTCTCCTGACCTCCCTGAGCATGCTTCCATCCTCTCTGCCCCCACCCCAGCCCTCACTGGCCTCAGTCCCTCCCTGGGACAGCCTCAGTGAAACCATGTCTGTGCCAGGAGCAGAGCTGAGCAGAGGACCTGATGTGAGGATGAGGAGCCCGAAGTCTGCCAGGGTCAGGGCTGATGATCGTTTTGCCCTGGAACCATTCCATGGGTGACAGCCCCTGGCGCGGACTTCCTTTGCAGATCCAAGTGGAAAAGTAAGATGTAGAAGACAACTGAACTGAGGGCCTCATGGGTCTGTCCCATCCAAGCTGTTCTATTCTGTAGGTGCACAAACACCAGAATCTTGACTGATTACTAGTTGAGCCCACCCAATTTGGACGCCTTTTCAAACTTAGGAATTTGTAGAGCATTGATTTAGAATGGTAGAACCCACTCCAAACTGTACAAAATGGTTAATTAAAAATATAGGTATACAAAACAATGCAATATTGAGTTTCAAAAAGTCTCAGAAATTGTGTACACCACGACACGCTTTAATCAAATTGAAAACAACTGAAATGAAACAACATACTTTTAGAAATATATATGTGTTAAAACCATAACCAAAATGAAGTAGATGTGAAATCTGTGGTTACAACAATTGTGGAGAAGTAGGGAATAAGATGGGGGAGAAGCACGTGAGTAGATGTAAATTATTGTCAATATTTTGGGTCCTGTGTTCATGGTGTATTCACACCTTTGAATTATATTCTTTTATGAAATAATGTAAATTATAATGGTATAAATTAAAATGCACCAGACCAATTACAAAAATGGTCATTGACCTGGTTAACACTTATTCATACACTCGATATTGTTCTAAGCACTTTATAAGTAGTTGATAATACTTAACTCACTGAATTCTCAAAACAACCCTATACAGTAGATAGTATTATTATTTCCATTTCCATGAAGAAACTGAGGTATAGAGAAGTCAAGTAACTAGCCCAACATCACAAGGCTGAGCTGGAATTCTAAGCCAGGCTATGCATCCCCAGAGTTGTGTGATTAATGTACTTGTGTGAACCCAAGGTCTGTAAAGAAAGGTGAACAAGTTAACTGAAGGAACCAGTTTCTACATGATGCCAGTGTAAATGTACAGGGAAGGAGGGATGCCTGGCTTTAGTGTGTGTACGAAGCAAATGGTTTTGTATAGTACAGTTTTTCAGTTTGTTACTATATCCACCTTCCCAGGCAATGTGTTTGCATGCTACAGGGCCTTTCTGGATTGATTCTAATAGTCTGAATTTTGGTGACATGGCAAGCTAAGGGGGCAATCTATTGATTGACTCTTGGAGCTCCCTTCATGTCCCAGTGCTGAGCTGACCAACAGCTAGATGGAGTTAGGGCTTCTCTTTGTTTTGCCTCAAGATTTATCATCTACTGAGCAAATATTGACTTCTTGAATTAAATTGTAATGTCTCTGGCAACAGAAATCCATATTTATTTGATAACTTATCTGGAAGACCCATGGTGGAAACCTCCTTTTCTTTTCTTTTCTTTTCTTTTCTTTTCTCTTCTTTTCTCTTCTTTTCTTTTCTTTTCTTTTCTTTATATTAATAATACATTTTAATTCATTATATACAAAATACCATTGCAACATGAAACCAGTATAAACATTATTGAGATATTTTATATTTTTGAACTAAATCTTTCAAATTCAATGTGTATCATATACTTTTATATCACAACACATCACAATTTCTTTTCACTTTATTGAGGAATAATTGACAAATATAATTGTATATATTTAATGTACATAATGTGATGATTTGCTATACCACATACGTTGTGGAATGATTACTAAGATCAAGATGATTAACACAGCCATCAATACACACAGTTAACTGTTTGCATGTATGTGGTAAGAATACTTAAGATCTACACTCAGCAACTTTCAAGTACCCAGCACTGTATGATTAACTATAGTCTCTATGCTGTGCATTAAGTACTCAGAATTCATTCTTGTTATAACCAAAAGTTTGTACCCTTTGACCTACATCACCCATTTCCTCCTTCACGTAGCCCCTGGCAACCACCATTCTATTTTCTGTTTCTAAGAAATCAGCTTTCTCTCTCTCTCTCTCTCTGCCTGTCTCTCTCTCCTCTCAATTCTACATGTGAGATCATGTAGTATTTATCTTTCTCTGTCTGTCTTATTTCACTTAGCATAATGTCTTCGAGGTCCATCCATGTTGTTGCAAATGGCAGGATTTCCTTCTTCTATATGGCTGAGTAATACTAAATCACACACACGCACTAAATACATACACACACACTTTTTAATCACACTTTTAATCCATTCATCTGTTGATAGACACTTCAGTTGTTTTCATGTCTTGGCTATTGTGAATAATGCTGCAATGAACATGGGAGTGAAGATATGTCTTTGAGATACTGCTTCAGATATATACCCAGAAGTGGAATTTGTGGATCATATGATAGTTCTATTTTTAATTTGCAGTAGGGTGGGGGTGGGGGGACATCTCCATACTGTTGTCCACAATGGCTGTACCAATTTACATTACCAACAGTGCACAAATGTTCCCTTCTCTCCACATCCTCACCAACACTTGTTATCTTTTGTCTTTTTGATGTGAATCATTCTGAAAGGTGTGAGGAGATACCTCATTGTGATTTTAAGCTTCCTTTCAAGTCAGAAGTTCTCTGTTCTTTGAGAGTGGTCTCTGAAACAGCAGGACTAGCCTAACATTCCTGGAGAATTTTTTAGAAATGCAAATTCTTGGGCTCGTCCTTAGTCCTGCTGAATCTGGAGCTCCAGGGGTGAGGTCCAGCTGGTGGTGTGCTGGCAAATGTTTAACAACTGGGTCTCTGGGGAAAAAATGCATATATTTATGTACACAAGTTTAATATAAATTTTATTGGTATATATACTATTTAGCACAAAATTTACAAATAATAATAATAAAATATTCAATATTCCTTATTATAATTTTCATATAGGAAATTGATTTGCACAGAATACTTTCACTGGCCTTTGACAAACTTTTGTAACAGAGACAACTTATGGTTGCAATTGATGAGTGAGTGTAGCTCCAACATGAGTGTTGGTTGATAGTTTTGTTTACAATAAGGGATATGTTAAAAGAGAACCAAAGGAAGATGGATGTTATGTCAAAATTTTTTGACAATTTTATGTCATTTTTTGGGGCAAGGACATGAGCAACTTCCTTGCTGAATCAGGTTATAGTTTTCAAATACTGGAAAAAATATGTATATTTTGCTGTTCACAATGTAATAGCTATAGGCTGACATACATCTAAGTTTAATCTGTTTAACTCTGTATTATTAAGCTTTTCTCCATGACTTTCTGAAGTTGAGACAATCAGTGAAATAATAACCTAAGTCCAGATTCAGCATTTGCCCATTGCTGTGGTGTAAATATTTCTACCATGGCCAGTTTCAAGCCATATGACACCACTAACCAAGAGCTAGGAAGAGAGGTGCACAGCAGCACTCCATGTTCCCCATTTCCTTCCTACAGAGACAGTAGTCATAGATGTCCTCCAGGGCAGACATAATAGAAACTTGTAGTAAAATACTTAGGAAATGCTTTTCATGTAGTATTTTAATACATTTATTTTTTGAAAGATAGAGATAGAGATAGAGAGAGAGAGAGAGTCCCAAGCAGGCTTTGTGCTGCCAGCACAGATCCTGACATGGGGCACAATCTCAAAAACCATGAGATCATGACCTGAACCAAAACCAAGAGTCAGACACTCAATCAGCTGAGCCACCCAGACTCCCCCTAAGACATAAATTTTACTTATACATTTTTATGGTTTATTTTTAATGACAGCTGGCTTGCAATATTCTTGAAAATGTAACAATCAGCTGTCATGAGCTGTTATGAATCAATCCAGTAAGCCATTGGGCCCAATTACGTGTGTTTCAGCAAGCCCTCAAGGTAATTCTGATGATGCCAAAGTCTTTTATTTTTCTCTTTTTAAAAATTCAAGTATAATTAACATACAGTGTTTCAGATGTACAGTATAGTGATTCAACAATTCTATACATTACTTAGTGTTCATCACAATAAGTATACTCTTAACTCCCTTCACCTATTTCACCTATCCATACACCCCTCCCCTCTGGCAACCACCAGTTTGTTCTCTGTAGTTAAGAGTCTGGGTTTTTTTCTTTTTTTCTCTTTGTTCATTTGTTTTGTTTCTTAAATTCCACATAATGAGTGAAATCATATGGTATTTGTCTTTCTCTGACTGATTTTTTTTTCACTTAGTGATGATGCTAAATTTTGAGAACCATTGGGTAAGTAGATGCTGAGGACAAGAAATGCATTTAGCTACAATTAACCTAGTGACACCTGTTTGGGTCTGGCCAACCAAATGTTTCCCTTAAATGTTTAAACAAGTTCACATTTTGGGAGGAAGTATGTCTACAGGAGAAGAGGGGAATGAGAAAAGTTTGAATCTTTGATTTCTTTTTCCCAGATTTGGCCCAGTTTGGTAAACTATTAATAGATAGCCAAATAAACCTTAGATCAAATTATGGCTCAGTTTATCCTCTTGAAACAAAATGGCAGCCAATGCAACTGCTCAAATGATCTGTCCTCTGGAGTCTTAAAGAAATGGTTGATTTATTCAATAAATATTTATTAAGTATCTATGATATGCCAAGCACTGTTCTGGATGTTAGTGATGCAGAGCACTAAACAAGATAGACAAGGGCCCTGATACCAAGGAGTTTATATTCTAGGAGGAAGAGAGTAAACAAACAAACAAACAAAACAAGTAAAAACCAGATAAGCAAGATAATTACTGGAACTATCTCGTGCTACCGAGTAAACAGAAGAAGATTATGTTGTAGAGGGTGATATGTGAGAAGGTACTATTTTTTGCCTAGAGTGGTTATGGAAGGTTTCTTTGAGGAGGTGACAATTCAGTGAAGAACTGAATGATGGAAAGAATCCAACTATGGAACTACCTGGATGAAGAGCAACCAGGCAGAGGGGATGACAGTTGTAAAGGTCTTGAGGTGAGAACAGGTTTGGTGTATCCAAGGCCGGCCTGGCAAGGAGGATGACTGGCTGGAACAGTGTGAATGAGTAGAGAATTGTAGGAGATGTGTCAAAAGGCAGCCAGGCAGGGTCATATCAGGTAGGGTCTTTTAGGCCACAGCAAAAGTTTTGGATTTCATTATTTTCTTTAACGTTTATTTTTTACATTTTTAAAAACATTTATTCATTTTTGACAGAGCGCAAGCAGGGAGGCACAGAAAGAGAGGCAGACACAGAATCCAAAGCAGGCTCCAGACTCTGAGCTGTCAGCACAGAGCCTGATGGAAGGCTTGAACCCATGAACCATGAGATCATGGCCTGAGCTGAAGTCATATACTTAACCAACTGGACCACCCAGGTGACCCTGGATTTCGTTCTAAGTGATGGGAAGCCCCTGCTTAAAGCAGAGGAATGATTGGCCTAATTTCTGCTTTAAAAAGAGTACTGAATTCTGAGTGGAGAATGGGCTGTGAGAAGCAAAAGTGGAAGGAGGGAACTGCATCGGGAGACTGTTGAAAGAATCTAGGGAGCAGATAACATGGCTTGGAATGGAAGTGGTCAGGTTTGGGATTACAGGGTATTACAGGGGAGCAGCAGATTGGACTGGCCGAGAGGTTGTGACAAATTCTTTATAAGAATAAAATGGACTATTAACCTTACCATGTTTAAGCAAAGTGGACTAGAATTCTTTGTGTTGATGCCTGCTAATCTCTTACCCATTTTGGTCCATCTATCAGTTTCTACCTTCTTTACAGAATCATGGCACAGTGTCTTAAGATGGTGATGGCCTCTGAACTGGGTGGGCAACTGAAGAGGCATGAATCAGAAGACACTACGTGGAGACTAAGTACAATCCTGAGTCCATTCTAATGAGCTTAGGTCGATAAGGGCCAAGCAGAAGTTAAGAATGGAGATCACCCCAACAACTCCTTGTGTCTGTGTACAGGTGGGAGCAGCTGTTAACCACTGTGCATTTGTAAAATCCCTACCCTGCTTGAATTGGGTGGGCAAGCACCCTGCATCGGTCTGGGAAACTTCACCTTCCCCATGCAACCTGGCCAGGTTCACGTGTGCATTTTGCCAGCGGTGAGCTTGGAGGCTAACTCCCCAAAGGATTCTGTCCTGCAGGTTGCTTGTCCTGTGGTTGATGGATAAATGTCCTTTGATATATATGGAACAGGAGCTGTCAATGGGAGAGTCACAGGGATTCTCAATCTAATGCTCAGGTCATTACTATGGTGCACATTCTGTAAATTTTCAACGTATGATTTGTATTCACTGATTTAAGAAAAACACAACTACCTTATTTTTTTAAGTGTTTATTATTTTTGAGAGAGAGAGAGAGAGAGAGAGAGAGAGAGAATGAGGGGAGAGGGGCAGAGAAAGAGGGAGACACAAAATCTGAATCAGGCTCCAGGTTCCAGGCTGTCAGCACAGAGCCCGACATGGGGCTTGAACTCACCAACTGCAAGATCATGACTTGAGCCAAAGTCAGATGCTTAACCACATGAGCCACCCAGGCACCCCATGACTACTGTAACACTTCATTTACCTAGAATTCTCTGAGAATATGGCATTTCATGTAAATGCATTTTTCATATATATGCCTTTATATGTCAAGGCAACTTTTATGTCATGAACATTTCGAGTATTTTAAAGAGAGGGCTTGCTAAAGCAAGTGAGCCTCATAAACAGAGTGCCTACATGATTTAACTTCCCTTGATAACTCACATTCACCCATTATGACCACCAGTCACTCCTTCACACTATACTGCAGTGACGCAGTGACTCCACACCCCATGAAGCTGACTGTTGTGTAAATTCCTTCACTCTCTTACTCTCTGGAGAACTGGGCCCTCTGTTGAAGGCTTTATGTCATTAACACCTAACAATGGCACCCAGAGCAAGAGTCCAAGCAAACAAGTTTGCTTGAACACCCTTCACTGTTTCTTGTTAGCAGATTGGTGCTTTTAAGAAGATAGTTTTTATTTGGGAGATTTTGTCTAAATTAGCTAGTCTGCTGTTGCTGAAAACAGAAGTTTCCAGAAGCTATGCCTATGTTTTTCCTATTGGTGTGCACTATATGTGACCCACCCACATTTGTGTATTGTTAATCCATACCAAAAAAAAAAAAAAAAAAACCAAAAACCTTTTATCATTGTTCCTGGTTCGTGTAAACTGAAGAATAAAGAGGAGTCCTCAGGATGACAAAGAAAGATGCCTCCTGGGTCATTCAAGCAGAAGCCAAAGGAAAAAATTTGACTGGAGGAGACCAGGAACTCCCAGTATGTAAAATAATACCAGTGAGACCTCTGTTCCGATGCTGGGCCCATGCTCTCCTCTCCCAGCCTTGAGTTGGACAACCATGACCTGGAGTTGGGCAGTCATGAATGGTTGCTGCTGGGGAGCTTTGGGTCAAACAATCACAGCTGCAATGCACACAGGTTTTTTTTTAGAACTGGTTTGTGCACTAAAGAGAACCTGGCTCCTAGGGGAGGTTACATCATGGAATCTTCTAGAGGTCCCATTACCCTGCTATGATGTGTAAGAACTGCCTCGCTCCAGAATTTGTGGCAGAAAGCATTTGATACAGTCATTTACATGGAAACATAAGTGGTGTCTTTCTTCCAGTCCCTAGACTTTGGCAAACAGAAGGCTCTTTCCAGTACACTGATGGATATCCTTAACTTCAGCAACAGTTAAGCCTCTATCAGTAAAAAACGCAGGCAGCTCAGAGAAAAATTTCTTCTGACAGGCCAGATACTGGAAGTGTAGCTGGGAAGGTTCAGCGCCATTTTTTGAACGAAAATGGAAGAGAGATAAACCAGGAAATTGTCTACATTTTGCCTGCTGTATTCTTCCCTTCCTTTGGGGAAATATATGATTATTTTGTAACTGTTTATACACAGATGCAGGTAATCTTTTTTTTCTCTGTCTTTAAAGAGAAAGGTCAAAGTTTGTCACAGTCTGTGTCACATCAAGCTGAAATAGCTTCGTCCCCTTCCTCTGTATTTCTGTGGTAATTGGCTCCATGAACTACAAACAGAGCACACGTGGGTTGAACATGATGAGACCATCTGGGCTTGGGCTAAGTATGCTTTCCTGGATGGGGGAAGGAACAAGGCTGCCTGGGGCTGTTGGCTGTTACTTGAAGAGAAATCCATGGTTTAAAAGACTTTGTTCCTTGTTTCTTCACCAAGGGACAGGCACTTCCCTTGTCCTGCAGGGGAGGCTGTTGACAAAGTCTTTGTGTCCTGTAAATGGGCAAATTGAGCCTTTTCTGTCATTACTGACAAGTTTGTGGAGTGCCTCTCCGGTAAGATCCAGTGCTTTGTCTGGGGTGATGATGCATAAGATCTATTGGGCTATCCCTCAAGGGGCTTACAGTTTGCTTAGACAAACAGGAGGAATTAAACAAGACAAAACCAAAATAGAACAATAAAACAACCAACCAAACAAAAAACCACAAAACAGCCACCAGCCCACCAGCCCTTCTCCTCTCACCCCTACTATGTATGCACATTCATTTCATTACTGATCTCTTTTCTCTTACATGAATATTTGTTTGTTTGTTTGTTGGGGGAGGGGCTTGTGGATTTCTTGAGCTGGAGATTATTAGCACTTTTTGCCCAATGACAGATCTGTTTTCTAGGTGTAGTGAATGCTGTCCATAAATCACAACCATCCAGCAAATGCTTTACAAAGAGCTTTCGGAACACCGCATTTCATTTGTGGAGGGAAAAAAAAATGCCTGCATTTAACTTCTGGCTCCTAATCTTCAGTTGACAGAAACCAGGAAACTGCTCAATTTCATGTGTTTACTTCAAAATACCCTATCTCAGCCAAATGTCTGGCTGCTCCATTCTATAAATGCAAGGCGCCACCATCATGCCTTGTATGTCTTTCCTCTCTCTCTCTCTGTGTTGGCTGACACTTGTGTCCAAAAGGCAGGCTTTCAACAAATTGCATTCTGATTGACTGACCTGGATTTCTGCTGGGGAGCTGAACACTAAAGCCAAATGGATTTGACCAAAACTTGCTTTGCTGTTTTTTTAAAGTTTCTTTCAGAAACAGCCTTGGACATGTTTTATGAGAGAAATGAAGAATATTATTTAAGAACAATGGTACAAGCCAGAGTCACAGCAAGATGGTTTTCAAGGTGGGTGAAATCTCAGGTTATCTATCTGAAGCTTTTAGCTATTCAAGAAGACTCATGGTCTTCTTTTGCAGTATCTGTTGAGACCAAGTTTCTAAGTTCATAAAACCACAGACCTCTGAGTGATTGGAGCTTGTCTTTTGACTGCTTACCGTGATATTTGTTTTGAGCTTGAATCTCAGAGCCATTTTAATCCATCTAAGCAAGGAACCTGGTATCCAAAGTGAAGTGCAGTCCCATGGACTTCATAATGATACTTGTTGGTGCTGGGGTAAAATTCAGGGATTCATAATCTCTTGACTGTTCTGAAAGACACCGGTCAAGGCCATCACCATTTTAGCTGACCTAGCTGACCGCAATGGCTTTCGGATGATTTCTTGGACTCTAGCCATTTTTTATTCCAATCCAACCACACTATTTCCCCAAAGATTCAGGATTATCATGGTACTTTCCCCAATCTAAATGCTTTAATGGCTCCCTTTTATGTTTCTAAATAAATGGTTTTAAATTTACAGGGAAATCACAACGGTACAAAGTTCCCATATACTCCAAACCCTATTATTTCCTATAGTTTCCTATAATGTTAATATTTACTGGGAATGTAGTACATTTGTTACAATAATGAACCAATGTATATACATTATTTTTTTAAAATTTTTAAAAGTGTTTATTTTTGAGAGGGAAAGAGTGTGAGAGAGGGAGGAGCAGAGAGAGAAGGATACACAGAATCTGAAGCAGACTTCAGGCTCTGAGCTGTCAGCACAGAACCTAACACGGGGTTTGAACCCATGAGCCATGAAATCATGACCTGAACCAAAGTTGGACGCTTAACTGACTGAGCCACCCAGGCGTCCCTGTATATACATTATTTTTAACCAAAGTCCATACTTTACTCAGATTTCCTTACTTTTAACCTAGTGTCCTTTTTCTATTCTAGGATTCGATGCCATATTACATTTAGTCCTCATGTCTCCTTAGGCTTCTCTTGACTGTGGTAGCTTGTCAGATTTTCCTTGTTTTTGATATGACAGTTTTGAGAGGTGCTGATAAGGTATTTTGTAGGATGCCCCTCTATTGGGATATGTCTGATTGTTCCCCCTCAGAATTAGCCTGGGGTGATATGTCTTGGGAGGAAGACCACAGAGGTGAGGTGCCATTTTTCTCACGTCAAGACTACATACTATCAAAATTGCCTGTCACTGTTGATTTGAACCTTGATCACCTGGCTGAGGGGGTGTTTGTCAGGTCTCTCCACTGTGAAGTTCCTCTTTCCCCATTTCCCTCTTTGGAAAGAAGGCACTGTGTGTGACCCTCACTCAAGGAGCGGGCAGTTAGGCTCCATTTCCTTGAGGGCAGACTGTCTACAAAAATTATTCAGAATTCTTCTGCACAGTGATTTGTCTATTCTCCTTTTATTTTAATTTATGCAATCATTTATTTGTATCAGTATGGACTCATGAATATTTTATTTCATATTTTTGGTTATCCAATGCTAATTTATTTTGTTCTTCAAATTGTTTCAGTTTTGACCATTAGAAGCTCTTTCAGGGAACTCCTGTGTCCCTTTCACATACCCTTATCATTGTGGGAATTTTTTAAAGCATTTCATTACTTTTTTATGGTACAAAGATGCTCCAGGTTCTCTTGTATTTTTTTCTAACCCAGTCCTAGAATCAGCCATTTTTTTCCCAAGGACCCTGGGTTCCCTTTTTTAATTCCAAAGCTACTTAGATAAACACCTTTGTCCTCTACCCCCTTTAGTGAGGTTGCTTCATACATTTGTAACACAGATTGCTTTATCCCATTCTGCACTCTGTCCTGGGATGTCTTGACAGTCTAAGTAATTTTTAAAAATTTGCATACATTTAAGTTTATGTCTGTGCTGTAAAGTTTAATGGGTTTTGGCAAATACATAGTGTCACATATTCACCATGAAAGCATTGTGATCATCTGAATAATGACCCATCAAGGATGTCCACATCCTAATGCCTGGAACCTATGAGCATACTACTTTATGCGGTAAAAGAAATTTTACATATGTGATTAAGAATCTTGAGATTGGGAGATTACTCTGGGTTATCTGGATGAGCCCAATATAGTCACAAAGGTTCTTATAAGAGGGAGGCAGAGTTGGTAGTTGGAAATATGATAGATGCAAGAAGTTAGAATGATGTGAAGAAGGAAGTTATGGTCCAAGGAATGCAGGCAGACCTAAGAAGCTGAAAAAGGCTAGGAATGGACTCTACCCTGAAGCCCCCAGAAGGAATGCAGCTATTTTGACCTGTCGATTTTAGATTTTTCACTCCCAGAACTTAGTAAGAGAGTAAATCTGTGTTTTAAGATACTAAATTTTTAGTAATTAATTGCAGTAGCAATGGGAAATTAATATTGATTTTGATATCTGGAATGGGGTGCTTCTGTAACGAATTCCTAAAAATGTGGAAGTGGCTTTGGAATTGGGTAATGGATAAAAGCTGGAAATTTTGTGAGGACCATGATAGAAGAGGTCAAGGCTGCCTTGAACAGACAAATATGGATATTAAAGACTTTGCTTGTGAAGGCTCAGAAGGAAGCAAAGAACATGATAGAGAAAGCCTGTATTGTCTTAGAGAATACTTATATTGTCATAAACAGGACATAAAAATATGAACATTAAAGGTGCTTCTGATGGGTGGCTTAGTGGGTTAAGCGTCCAGCTCTTGGTTTCAGCTCAGGTCATGATCTCCCAGTTTGTGAGTTCAAGCCCCATGCCAGGCTCCTCGCTAACAGTGCAGAGCCTGCTTGGGATTCTCTTTCCCTCTTTCTCTGGCCCTTCCTCCTCTCTAAAAATAAATAAATAAACTTACAAAAAGATATTTCTGATGAAGGATCAGAAGGAAATGAGGAACATGTATGGGAAACTGGAGAAAAGGAGATCCTTGTTATATAGTGACAGAAAACTTAGCTAAATTTTGTTCTACAGTTGGGTGGGAAGCAGAACTTATAAATGAACTTAGTATCTAGCTAAAGAGATTTCCAAGCGAAGTATTGAAAGTGCAGCCTAATTCCTTCTTGCTGAGAAGAAGGAGATAAATTGAAGAAAGAATTTTTAAACAAAAGGGACGAAGGACTTGAAATTTGGGGAATTCTTAGTCTATCCAGATTGTAAAGACACCAAAATTAGAAGACCCACTGTTGGGAATGTATACTATGGAAAGAAGTCAAGGTGTAGCTAGAAAAACCTTTGCTAGTGTTTCAGAGGAAGAAAAGAGTACAGTATTTAGTCACATATAGGGATCTCTGAAAAGGTTAGTTTTGTGAATCATGGATCCCCTCAGTCATCTCAACAGAAGCCAAAAATAGAGATGGAATTATCCAGGGAAGATCTATAGAAGAATCTCTTGTCTAATGGAGTCAACCCTCATGGTATACGTGGGAAACCCACTGTTTTTTTTTTTTTTAATGTTATTCCAGCAGAAACCCCACCCAGTGATTATGTTTGTGGTAATTTGTTTTATAACAGTAGAAAACTTATACACCTACCCGATATCCATGTTTCCTGTCTTTGTCAAAATTACCTTGTTTTTATTTTTAAAATACTCTTTTGTTTAGAGTAGTTTAATGTTCGCAGCAAAATTGAGGAGAAGATACAGAAATTTCCTATATACTCCCTGCCTCCCTGCCGTGTATGCATAGCCTCCTCCGTTATGCCCCACCAGAGTGGTACATTTGTTACAACTGGTGAACCTACACTGACATCATAATTACCCAAAGCCCATAGTTTACATCCTAGTTGATTCTAATGTCGTACATTCTATGGGTTTGGACAAACATATAATGACAAATATCCATCATTATGGTATCATACGGAGTATTTTCACTCCCTAAAAATCCTATGTGTTCTGCCTATTCGTCCTTCTCCCCACTCTCCAACCCCTGGCAACCACTGATTTTTTACTGTGTTCATAATTTTGCCTTTTCCATAATATCATATAGTTGAAATTATATAGTATGTAGCCTTTTCAGATGGGCTTCTTTCACTTAGTAATATGTATTTAAATTTCCTCCATGCCTTTTAATAGTTTGATAGCTCATTTCTTTTCAGTGATGAATAATATTCTATCACCTGGAAGTACCCCAGTTTATCCATTCCCCTACTGCAGGGCATCTTGGTTGCTTCCAGTTTTGACAATTATGAATACATCTGCTATGAACATCTGTGTGCAGGTTTTTGCGTGGACATAACTCCTTTGGGTAAATACCAGGACGTGTGATTAATGGGTTGTATGGTAAGAATATATTTAATTTAGTAAGAAACCACTGCCAAAATGTTTTCCTAGGTGGCTGTACATTTTACATTTCCACCAGCAATGAATGAATAAGAGTTCCTGTGTCCCATATACTCATCAGAATTTGGTGTTGTCAGTGTTCTGGGTTTTGGCCATTGTAAAAGGTGTATCTTGTTGTTTTAATTTGCATTTATCTGATGACATATGATGTTGAAAGTCGTTCCATATATTTATTTTTTATCTGTAAATCTTCTTTGGTGAGGTGTCTGTTCAGGTCTTTAGTTCATTTTTTAATCAGGTTGTTCTTTTTCTTATTGTTGAGTTTTAAGAATTCTTTGTATATTTTGGATAACAGTCCTTTACTAGATATGTCTTTTGCAAATATTTTTTCCCAGTCCTTGTCTTGTTTCCTCATTCTCTTGACAGTGTCTTTCACAAAGCAGAAATTTTATGTTTAATTAATTCCAGCTTATCAGTGATTTCTTTCATGGATGGTGCCATTGGTGTTGTATCTAAAAAGTCATTACCGAGGAGAGAAGATGGTGGCATAGGAGGACACTGGGCTCACCGTGTCCTGCTGACCACTTCGATTCCACCCACATCTGCCTAAATAACCCAGAAAACCGCCAGAAGACTAGAAGAATGGACTCTCTGGAGCCAAGTGTAGATGAGAGGCCCACGGAAGAGGGTAGGAAGGGCAGAGAGGCGGTGTGTGCTACATGGACTGGTGGGAGGGAGCCGGGGCAGTGGAGGGGAAGCCCATCCAGCAAGGCAGAGCCCCCAAATCTGGCTTGCAAAAGCAGAGGGGCTGGACGGAGTGTGTTCTGACAGCCAGTGGGACTTAACATCTGGAATGTTATAAGTCACCAGCTCTGCTCCGAGAGTGGGAGGGCTAGAGGACAATGGGAGAGAGAGTTGTTGAGCCCTGGAGGACAGAGCTCATCTTGGCAGGGAACAAAGGCACTCACCAGCGCCATCTCCCTCACCTATCATCCAGCCAAAATCCCAAACAGAACCAGTTTCCCTCACATAACTTGCTTGCACCGTGCAAACACCCAACCCTGTGCTTTTGTGGATCCATCCCTCCAATGGGTCTGCCTCCCTCCTGGTGCCACAGGGCCCCTCCCACAGTGGACCACTGAAGGCAAAGCGAACTGAGTCTGCCCCTCCTGCCTCTGTGCACCTTGCAGATCCACCCTGGCGAATACACCAGATCCCATCTAAGCAGCACCACAAACCTTGCAGTGTGCAAGTAGCCCAGACAGGGGCCACACCACTCCACAGTGAGTCCTGCCCCTGGGAGAGGGGAAGATAAGGAACACACCAGTCTGACTGTGGCCCCAGCGGTGGGCTGGGGGCAGACATCAGGTCTGACTGTGGCCCGCCCACCAACGCAAGTTACTCCAGGCAGCACAGGGGAAGTACCCTGCAGTTCTGTGGCACTCCAGGGACTATCCAAAATGATGAAATGTAAGAATCCTCCTCAAAAGAAACTCCAGGAAGTAGCAACAGCTAACGAACTGATCAAAATGATTTAAGCAGGTTGGCAACCAAACTCCCAGTGAGACTAATGACAAATAGGAGGAACAACACAAACACAGAAAAGGGAGAGGAGCAGACCACACAAGGCACCCCAGACAGGGGATAAGTCCCATGATATTTGACTTTGAAAGCCATCAGGGCTTAATTCTGAGTACTTTAAAAATCAGTGGGGACCTGGGGAAGATGGCAGCATAGGAGGACACTGGTCTCACTGCGCCCTGCTGATCACTTATATTCCACCTACACCTGCCTAAATAACCCAGAAAACCACCAGAAGACTAGCAGAACAGAGTCTCTGGAGTCAAGCGCAGACAAGAGACCTACGGAAGAGGGTAGGAAGGGCGTCGAGGTCGTGCACACTACATGGATTGGCTGGAGGGAGCCGGGGAGGAGGGGCGTCCCGCCTGCAAAGCAGAGCCCCCCGAGTCTGGCTTGCAAAAGCAGAGGGGCCAGATGGAGTGTGTTCTGGCAGCAAGTGGGACTTAATGTCTGGAAGGTTATAAGCTAACAGCTCTGCTCAGAGAACGGGAGCACTGGAAGACAATGGGAGGGAGAATTGTTGAGCCCCGGATGACAGAGCTCAGCTTGGCGGGGAACAAAAGTGCTTGCCAGCACCATCTCCCTTGCCCATCCCCCAGCCAAAATACCAAAGGGAACCAGTTCCTGCCAGGGAACTTGCTTGCACCACGCAAACACCCAATGCTGTGCTTCTGCGGATCCATCCCTCCAGCGGGTCTGACTCCCTCCTGGTGCAGCAGGGCCCCTCCTGAAATGGATCTCGAAGGAAAAGTGAGCTGAGCCTGCCCCTCCCGCCCCCGTGCACCTTGCCGATCCATCCCAGCTAATACACCAGAACCCCAGCACCACAAACCTGGCAGTGTGCAAGTAGCCCAGACGGGCCACACCACCCCACAGTGAATCCCGCCCCTAGGAAAGAGAAAGAGAAGGCACACACCAGTCTGACTGTGGCACCAGCAGTGGGCTGGGGCAGACATCCGGTCTGACTGCTGCCCCGCCCACCAACGCAAGTTATTCAAGACAGCACAGGGGAAGTGCCCTGCAGTCCCACACCACTCCAGGGACTATCCAAAATGACAAAATGGAAGAATTCCCTTCAAAAAAATGTCCAGGAAATAATGACAGCTAACGAACTGATCAAAAACAATTTAAACAATATAACAGAAAGTGAAATTAGAATAATAGTCATAAAATTAATCTCTGGGCTTGAAAACAGTATAAAGGACAGCAGAGAATCTATTGCTACAGAGATCAAGGGACTAAGGAACAGCCAGGAGGAGCTAAAAAATGCTATTAATGAGCTGCAAAATAAAATGGAGACGACCAGGGCTCGGATTGAAGAGGCAGAGGAGAGAATAAGTGAACTAGAAGATAAAATTATGGAAAAAGAAGCTGAGAAAAAGAGAGATAAAAAAAATCCAGGAGTATGAGGGGAAAATTAGAGAATTAAGTGATGCACTAAAGAGAAATAATATACGCATAATTGGTATTCCAGAGGAGGAAGAGAGAAGGAAAGGTGCTGAAGGGTACTTGAAGAAATCATAGCTGAGAACTTCCCTGATCTGGGGAAGGAAAAAGGCGTTGAAATCCAAGAGGCACAGAGAACTCCCTTCAGATGTAACTTGAATCGATCTTCTGCATGACATATCATAGTGAAACTGGCAAAATACAAGGATAAAGAGAAAATTCTGAGAGCAGCTAGGGATAAACATGCTCTGACATATAAAGGGAGACTGATAAGACTCGTGACAGATTTATCTACTGAAACTTCGCAGGCCAGAAAGGAATGGCAGGAAATCTTCAATGTGATGAACAGAAAAAAATATGCAGCCAAGAATCCTTTATCCAGCAAGTCTGTCATTTAGAATAGGAGAGATAAAGGTCTTCCCAGACAAACAAAAACTGAAGGAATTCATCACCACTAAACCAGCCCTACAAGAGATCCTAAGGGGGATCCTGTGAGACAAAGTATCAGAGACATCGCTGCAAGCATGAAACCTACAGACATCACAATGACTCTAAACCCATATCTTTCTATAATAACACTGAATGTAAATGGACTAAATACTCCAACCAAAAGACATAGGGTATCAGAATGGATAAAAAAAACAAGGCCCATCTATTTGTTGTCTACAAGAGACTCATTTTAGACCTGATGACACCTTCAGATTGGAAGTGAGGGGATGGAGAACTATCTATCATGCTACTGAAAGTCAAAAGAAAGCTGGAGTAGCCATACTTATATCAGACAAACTAGACTTTAAATTAAAGGCTGTAACAAGAGATGAAGAAGGGCATTATATAATAATCACAGGGTCTATCCATCAGGAAGAGTTAACAATTATAAATGTCCATGTGCCGAATACGGGAGACCCCAAATATATAAAACAATTACTCACAAACATAAGCAACATTGATAAGAATGTGGTAATTGCAGGGGACTTTAATACTCCACTTACAACAATGGATACATAATCTAGACACAGGACCAATAAAGAAACAAGGGCCCTGAATGATACATTGGATCAGACGGACTTGACAGATATATTTAGAACTCTGTATCCCAAAGCCGCAGAATATACTTTCTTCTCAAGTGCACATGGAACGTTCTCCAAGATAGATTACATACTGGGTCACAAAACAGCCCTTCATAAGTATATAAGAATTGAGATCATACCATGCATACTTTCGGACCACAATGCTATGAAGCTTGAAATCAACCACAGGAAAAAGTCTGGAAAACTTCCAAAAGCATGGAGGTTAAAGAACACCCTATTAAAGAATGAATGGGTCAGCCAGGAAATTAGAGAATAAATTAAGAAATATATGGAAACAAAGGAAAATGAAAATACAACAATCTAAATGCTTTGGGATGCAGGGAAGGCAGTCTTGAGAGGAAAATACATTGCAATCCAGGCCTATCTCAAGAAATAAGAAAAATCCCAAATAAAAAATCTAACAGCACACCTAAAGGAAATAGAAGCAGAACAGCAAAGACACCCCAAACCTGGCAGCAGAAGAGAAATAATAAAATCAGAGAAGAAATAAACAATATAGAATCTAAAAAACTGTAGAGCAGATCAATGAAACCAAGAGTTGGTGTTTTGAAAAAGTAAACAAAATTGATAAACCTCTAGCCAGGCTTCTCAAAAAGAAAAGGGAGATGACCCAAATAGATAAAATCATGAATGAAAATGGAATTATTACAACCAATCCCTCAGAAATATAAGCAATTATGAAAAATTATATAATACTATGCAAAATTATATGCCCACAAACTGGACAACCTGGAAGAAATGGACAAATTCCTAAACACCCACACGCTTCCAAAACTCAATCAGGAGGAAACAGAAAGCTTGAACAGACCCAAAACCAGCAAAGAAATTGAATCAGTTATCAAAAATCTCCCAACAAATAAGAGTCCAGGACCAGATGGCTTCCCAGGGGAATTCTACCAGACATTTAAAGCAGAAATAATACCTATCCTTCTCAAGCTATTCTAAAATATAGAAAGGGAAAGAAAACCTCCAGACTCATTCTATGAAGCCAGCATTACTTTGATTCCTAAACCAGACAGAGACCCAGTAAAAAAAGAGAACTGCAGGCCAATATCCCTGATGAATATGGATGCAAAAATTCTCAATAAGATACTAGCAAATCGAATTCAACGGCATATAAGAAGAATTATTCACCATGATCAAGTGGGATTCATTCTTGGGATGAAGGGCTGGTTCAACATTTGCAAATCAATGTGATACATAACATTAATAAAAGAAAAGATAAGAACCATATGATCCTGTCAATCAATGCAGAAAAAGCATTTGAAAAAATTCAGCATCCTTTCTTAATAAAAACCCTCGAGAAAGTTGGGATAGAAGGAACATACTTAAACATCATAATAGCCATTTATGAAAAGCCCACACTAACATCATCCTCAATGGGGGAAAATTGAGAGCTTTCCCCCTGAGATCAGGAACATGACAGGGATGTCCACTCTCACTGCTGTTGTTTAACATAGTGTTGGAAGTTCTAGCATCAGCAATCAGACAACAAAAGGAAATCAAAGGCATCAAAATTGGCAAAGATGAAGTCAAGCTTTTGCTTTTTGCAGATGACATGATATTATATATGGAAAATCTGATAGACTCCACCAAAAGTCTGCTAGAACTGATACATGAATTTAGCAAAATCGCAGGATACAAAATCAATGTACAAAAATCAGTTGTATTCTTATACACTAATAACGAAGCAACAGAAAGACAAATAAAGAAGCTGATCCCATTCACAATTGCACCAAGAAGCATAAAATACCTAGGGATAAATCTGACCAAAGATGTAAAATATCTGTATGCTGAAAACTAATAGAAAGCTTAGGAAGGAAATTGAAGAAGATATAAAGAAATGGAAAAACATTCTGTGCTCATGCATTGGAAGAATAAATATTGTCAAAATGTCAATACTACCCAAAGCTATCTACACATTCAGTGCAATCCCAATCAAAATTGTACCAGCATTCTTCTCGAAGCTAGAACAAGTAATCCTAAAATTCATATGGAACCACAAAAGGCCCCGAATAGCCAAAGTAATTTTGAAGAAGATGACCAAGGCAGGAGGCATCACAATCCCAGACTTTAGCCTCTACTACAAAGCTATAATCATCAAGACAGCATGGTATTGGCACAAAAACAGACACATAGACCAATGGAATAAAATAGAAACTCCAGAACTATACCCACAAAAGTATGGCAAACTAATCTTTGACAAAGCAGAAAAGAATATCCAATGGAAAAAAGACAGTCTCTTTAACAAATGGTGCTGGGAGAACTGGACAGCAACATGTAGAAGGATGAAACTAGACCACTTTCTTACACCATTCACAAAAACAAACTCAAAATGGAAAAAGGGCCTGAATGTGAGACAGGAAACCATCAAAACCCTAGAGGAGAAAGCAGGAAAAAACCTCCCTGACCTCAGCCACAGCAAGTAAGCAAACTTCTTACTTGACACATCCCCAAGGGCAAGGGAATTAAAAGCAAAAATGAACTATTGGGACCTCATGAAGATAAAAAGCTTCTTCACAGCAAAGGAGACAATCAACAAAACTGAAAGGCAACCAACGGAATGGAAAAGATATTTGCAAATGACATATCGGACAAAGGGCTAGTATCCAAAATCTGTAAAGAGCTCACCAAACTCCACACCCGAAAAACAAATAATCCAGTGAAGAAATGGGCAGAAAACATGAATAGACATTTCTCTAAAGAAGACATCCAGATGGCCAACAGGCACATGAAAAGATGCTCAACGTCGCTCCTCACCAGGGCAATACAAATCAAAACCACACTCAGATATCACCTCATGCCAGTCAGAGTGGCTAAAATGAACAAATCAGGAGACTATAGATGCTGGCAAGGATGTGGAGAAATGGGAACCCTCTTGCCCTGTTGGTGGGAATGCAAACTGGTGCAGCCTCTCTGGAAGACAGTGTGGAGGTTCCTCAAAAAATTAAAAATGGACCACCCCATGACCCAGCAATAGCACTGCTAGGAATTTGCCCAAGGGATACAGGAGTGCTGATGCATAGGGGCACTTGTACCCCAATGTTTATAGCAGCACTCTCAACAATAGCCAAATTATGGAAAGAGCCTAAATGTCCATCAACTGATGAATGGATAAAGAAATTGTGGTTTATATACACAATGGAATACTATGTGGCAATGAGAAAGAATGAAATATGGCCCTTTGTAGCAATGTGGGTGGAACTGGAGAGTGTTATGTTAAGTGAAATAAGTCATACAGAGAAAGACAGATACCATATGTTTTCACTCTTATGTGGATCCCGAGAAACTTAACAGAATTCTATGGGGGAAGGGAAGAAAAAAAAAGAGGTTAGAGAGGGAGAGAGCCAAAGCATAAGAGACTCTTAAAAACTGAGAACAAACTGAGGGTTGGTGGGGGTTGGGAGGGAGGAGAGGGTGGGTGATGGGTATTGAGGAGGGCACCTTTTGGGATGAGCACTGGATGTTGTATGGAAACCAACTTGACAATAAATTTCATGTTTAAAAAAAAAGTCATTACCATACCCTAGGTCATCTAGGTTTTGTCCGTTATCTTTAAGGAGTTTTATAGTTTTGTATTTTACCTTTAGGTCTGTGATCCATTTTGAGTCAATTCTTGTGACAGGTACATGGTCTGTATCTAAAAGCATTTTAATTTTTTGCATGTTGATGTCCAGTTTTTCCAGCACCGTTTGTTGAAGAGACTATCTTTGCTCCATTGTACTGCTTTCACAGGAGCAGTTGATTATATTTATGTGGATCTATTTCTGGGCTTTATATTCTGTTCCATTGATCTATTTGTATATTATTTCACAAATCTCACACTGTCTTGATTACTGTTGCTTTATACTAAGTCATAAAGTTTGGTAGTGTCAGTTTTCCAACTTTGTTCTTTTCCTTCAATGTTGTGTTGGCTGCTCTGAATTTTTTGCTTCTCCATATAAGCTTTAGAATCAGTTTCTAACTTGCAAGTATTTTTATTGGGATTGCATTGAATTTATAGCTCAAGCTGGGAAGAATTGACATTTTGACAGTTTTGAGTCTTCCTATCTATGGACATGGAATATTTCTCCATTGCTTTCATTCTTCTTTGATTTATTTCATCAGAGATTTGTAGTTAGTTTTTCATATAGATCTTGTACATATTTCCTTAGACTTATGCCTATTTCAAATTTTTTTTTCAACGTTTATTTATTTTTGGGACAGAGAGAGACAGAGCATGAACGGGGGAGGGGCAGAGAGAGAGGGAGACACAGAATCGGAAACAGGCTCCAGGCTCTGAGCCATCAGCCCAGAGCCCGACGCGGGGCTCGAACTCACGGACCGCGAGATTGTGACCTGGCTGAAGTCGGATGCTTAACCGACTGCGCCACCCAGGCGCCCCAGACTTATGCCTATTTAATTGAGGAGGGTGCTAATATAAATAGTATTGTGTTTTTAATTTCAAATTCCACTTATTCATTGTTGAAATATAGGAAAGAAATGGACTCTTACATATTAACCTTGTATCATTGTATCCTCTGATCTTGCTATAATTGCTTATTAGTTCCAGGAGGGTTTTTGTTGTTGTTGTTGTTGTTGATTCTTTAAGATTTTTTACATAAATAATCATGTCATCTGTGACCAAAAAGAGTACCTTTTCTTCCTTCCCAATATGCATACATTTTACTTCATTTTCTTGCCCTATTGCATTAGATAGAACTTTCAGTATTATACTGAAAAGAAGTGGTGAGAGGGGCTATCTTTGCCTTATCCCTATCTTAGTGGAAAGTTTTGAGTTTCTCAACCATTAAGTATGATATTAGCTGTGGGTGTTTTGCAGATATTCTTTATCAAGTTGAAGAACATCCCCTGTATTCCTAGTTTGATGAGAGGGTTATTTTTCAGCATGAGTGATTCTAAGAGCAGCAGTTGTGTCCAGCTACATTTTCCAACCTCATTCCAGCTAGGTGTGACCATATGAGTAAGTTCTGGCTATTGAGAAAGAGGCAGAAGCTGTAAGGTAAGACTTCTAGAATTGAGGAAAGATGGCTAGTAAATGCATATTTGGCCTTTTTCTCATTCCTTTTTCCTATGTCTGGAATGTAGATAACACGGCTGGAGATTAAGCCATCATCTTGGACCATGAGGATAAGCTATGTGTGAAGATGGAAGTTATGTGATAAGGAAGGTGGAACAGAAAGAGCCAAGGAAACTATGTCCTCAATAATTTTATACCACATCTGTTATACCCACTGTAGACTACCAATCTCTGGGATTGGGGTCTGTAATAGTTTTTCCTTGCTATATAGCATATTACCACAAACGTAGAAGCTTAGAACAATACAAGTTTATTATATTACAGTTTCTGTGGGTCAAGAGTGCAGGTATAGTTTAGCTTTGCTTAGCATCTTGCCAGACTGAAATCAGGGTGTTGGCTGGGGCTACAGTCTCATCTAAGGCTTGGTTGGAGTCCTCTTCCAGGCTCGTTGGTTGTTGGCAGAATTAATTTCCTTATGTTGTAAGACTGAAGTCCCTATCAGTCAAAGACCACTCTTATCAACTAGAAGCCACTTTCAGCTCTTTGCCATGTAGCTGCCATAGGTAGTTTGCAACATAGATGCTTGCTTTCTTCCAGGGCAGCTGGAGCAAGTCTATGACTTCTAATCTCTCTTCATAATACTTTCATAATACTATTATGGAATATTATATAATCTAACCTAATAAAGAGAGTGGTTGCCCCATCATATTCATACTGAAGGAGGTGAGATCATACAAGCTGTGTATACCATGCGTGGGAAACTTGCAGTCCATCCTAGAATTATGTCTATCACAGTTGACAACCATCAGTGTCTGAAAGAGTGCTTAATAATACTTGTTGGTCGGTTGGAAAGTAGACTTTTCCATGCCAGACCTGGCTTTCTGGACAGTTGTATTGTTCCCTTGCTGCCAAAATTGTTACAGTTAAGCTCCTTAGCTATCCAGCTCAGAGAAAGGGTGCCACAGGAAGAGTAAGAGTTAGGGTCTTCTCATATTTCTACAGAGTCTAGACATGTCAATAAAAATAACAGCAGCCATTAAAATATACCAAAAACTAATGTGGTTTGCTGAATACTTTGCATGCATGAACTAATTGAATCATCATAATAAATCTAAGCAGTAGGTACTATCATTATCCCAATTTTGCAGATGAAAAAACAGAAATGTAATAATTTTCTCAGGTTCACACAACTAGCAAGTATCAGAGTCAGGGTTTGAACTTAGACAGACTGAAGTAAATGCCTATACTCAAATCAATGCTAATGTGCACACAAATCACCTGGGAACTAAAATGCAAATTCTAATTCAGAAGTGAGGCTTGAGATGATGCATTTCTACATAGCTCTAAACAATGCAGCTCCAGGGACCACACTTTGAGTAGCAAGGGTATAAATTATTACGCTGTGTTGTCTCACAACATTTGTTGGGCATGTCAAACCCTGACGTTGAGTGTGGAAGTAGAAGGTGTAAACGTAGAAATCAATAGAGACAATTTCAAATTCTGCCAATGGGAAAATATAGGAGTGAAGGTTGGGGGGCTAAGTATGAAAGAAGTCATGAGAGGAATTTTTAGGATCTTAGATTTTCAGGAAGTGCCAATTCTGGATTTGCCTGTCTTCCACTTTCCCTGGTGTTTCATCTTTAGTAGATACAGACTTTTTCCAGGCCTAGCCCATTCCCTTGAATATCCCCAGAAATTGGCTAGGTCCACAATATTTGCCTGTGGCCTGGATAACACATCAGAAAGGTAGAGATGTGTACCTCAAATGGTGGGTTTGGTAGTAGTTATTATGGTCTTGCTCATAACTTCATAAGTGGGAGATTGTAAACTTCCTCAGGTGAGGTGGACTGAGTTATGGGTGGCTCTTCAGGGATCAGAGCCTAGGAGGCTGGGCTGCTCCCAACTACTAGTCAAGTGTGAGTTGTGAACTTGCCAGAAGCTCCAGGATGGATGAAGGGCTGTGACAGAGAGAAAGGAGAGAGACTTCACTCAGTGTGAATAGGATGCATCTGAAAGGGGCAGGCTTTGTAGGGAGAATCAAAGGGGAAGTGGTTCCCAAGGAGAGTGCAATCATCAGTTGATTTCCTTTGGCTTGTTTAAGGGACAGATGGGAAGTGGATTTTAAAAAGCTGTACTTGGCCAATGCAGATAGGCACCTGCATACTTTTTTTTAATTTAAATTTCCTTAGTGCCCCTTACCCATTTAGCCCATCCCCCCTCCCACAACCCCTCCAGTAACCCTCAGTTTGTTCTCCATATTTATGAGTCTCTTCTGTTTTGTCCCCCTGCTTGTTTTTATATTATTTTTGTTTCCCTTCCCTTATGTTCATCTGTTTTGTCTCTTAAAGTCCTCAAATGAGTGAAGTCCTATGATTTTTGTCTTTCTCTGACTCACTAATTTCACTTAGCATAATACCCTCTAGTTGCACCCATGTAGTTGCAAATGGCAAGATTTCATTCTTTTTGATTGCCAAGTAATACTCCATTGTGTGTGTGTGTGTGTGTGTGTGTGTGTGTCACATTTTCTTTATCCATTCATCCATCGATGGACATTTGGGCTCTTTCCATACTTTGGCTATTGTTGATAGTGCTGCTATAAACATGGGGGTGCATGTGTCCCTTCGAAACAGCACACATCAAAAAACTAAAAATAGAACTACCCTACAACCCAGCAGTTGCACTACTAGGCATTTGTCCATGGGATACAGGTGTGCTGTTTTGAAGGGACACATGCATACTTTTGATTCCAAGAAGGTCTTTCCCCAGTTAACCAACAGCATTCCCAATATGGAAAAGCAAGCAAAAAGGGCTGAGCTTCACAATGATGGTAATATGTATTGAGTATTTACCATGGAACCAGAGGTTTTTAGGTGCATCATTTCATCTATGCCCTGTACAACCCTTATTTTACACGTGGATAAATTGGGTACGGGAAACTTAAGAAAGTTGCTGAAGAACATAGAGCTAGTAAATGGTGAGATCAGGGTTTGAATATCATTTATCTCTGAAGTCTGTTTGCTGAAACCACAATGGTGTACTTTTCCCATAGATGGGGACCAACATTCTTGATTTACCCAGGTGAGGAAACACTGGCATAGTGAATTTGGGGAATTTATCCAAGAGGCTAAGACAGCCAGAGTTTGGACCCCAGCCAAGATCTCATAGTTTGCTAACTCTGGTAGCAATCATATTTTCTTGTTTATTTCATATTTTTACTCAAATTGTAAGCTTTCTGAGAGCAGAGTTCCTGCTTTATTTTTCTGTGTAGTAAGGGCTTCCAGTACAAACAAGGTGGTCATCTAATGTTAAGTGAATGAGAGTGCGGTGTCAACTTAGTGTAGCTAAATGTAGTATTGGATGTGAATTTAACATGGGTTTTAATGGCTAGAATTCTATTTTACGGTTGCTTGAAGGAGGAACCTCCTGGCAAGGGACAGTCACCTGGTTATCCAGAGTTCTGATAACCTTCTAGACATTCTCATTACCCAAACCAACTTGTCTTCTGACTCAGATCTTATCACTCCTCGTATAAGCCACCCAATCTCTTACTCCTCTGTGTTAAGTACTTGTGGCTTCAGTCACTATGCAGCAGTGTCCAATAGAACTTTCTCTGATGATATAAATGTTCTATATCCATGCTGTCCAGCATGACAGCCAGTAGCCACATGTGGCTACTGAGCCCTGGAAATGTAGCTAATGCAACTAGGGAGATGAATTTTGAATTTTATTGAATTTTAATTAATGTAAATAGTCACATGTGGCTAGTGATTACCATATTGTAAAGGGCACATCTAGATTTAACTCCCACATTTCTGCCTCCAACCCAACTCTCTTCCTTGAGCCTCCAGATTAATTTTCATCTGGCTACTGAACATTGCCTGACTTCAATGATCAAACAAGTTCCATCTAGAATTCCTTACTAACTCCATTCCAAGTCTGACCTTTGCTTGGATTCTTGACCTCACCCACTAGATCACCTATTATCTGGTTGCTTAGTTGGAAGTTAACTTGGGATTTCCACCTACTCTTTCTTCTACATCTGGAGATTCTTCTTCCTGTTATCCTTCCTTCTGCCACTGGCTCTGTTCTGATACTAATCACCTCCTGCCTGGACCTTTGCAATATTCTTCCCATTGGGTCTCTTTTCTTGCTGCTTCTCCTGGCTTGTGGTTGATTGAATCATTGGTCCCAATTCTTCACTTCTCTGTAATGGAATCATTCACCAATCCTTTTGCCATGACTCTCTACCATGGTAGGTACATGACTACTGTCTTCATGGTAGATGGCCTTTGAATTGTGGCTTGGTCATGGACTTGCTTTGACCACTGGGATGTTCACAAGGGTGATGTGAGCAGAAGCTTGAAATGTGCTTGTGCATTTGGACTTGCCTTTTTGCACTTCCGCTATCACCATGAGAAGAAAATGCTCTGGGAAGCTTTTGGTCCAAGGAGGATGAGAAAGAGATACATGAAGCAGACCTGGACCCCACTCATAGTCTGGAGCTAAGCCCAGCCAGTCCCAGTTAAGGTCAGCCATACTTAGCCAAAAAACAGAAGCAAGAATGAGAAGTAAATGCGTATTAAGGTATGGCACTGTGAGTTTGGAGTGTTTATTATTTAGCAAACGCTGCCTAATACACAGTTTTTATCTATTCTCCCTAGTGCCAAGTCTCCATTGTGAAACATAGATATATATTGTTATTTGTATACAGTGTCTGATTTTTTCCTACAGGATAAAATTCCAAATATTTATTCTACCATGTAATCCCTGCATTGCCCAACCTCAGCTTCTAATTTCCATCTCACTCTACCATGACCCTGACTCATTTCCCATCCAAAAACACTTGAAGGTTTAAAGCATGCTTTTAACTTTGACTCCTTTATACCTTTGTTTTGTCTTTCCTTCTGCTTGGACTTTTATCACATACCTGATTTGTCAATTCCTACTTATTCTTCAAAGCCAGCTCAAATGCCACCACTCAGAAGTGTCCCATTTATGACTTCATGGTACTTAATAGGTATTACTATTAGAATATTCATTTCATGGCCCTGTGGCAGATTGTGTCTATGACCTGACCTATGCTGATAGCTTTAGGGAAGTGACTTTATTTTATTCATACTTCTGTCCCTTATATCTATGCCTAACTCATTTTCTGCCATAAAGTAGATACTTAAAAAAGGTGTAATGAGTAAATTTTAAGGGGCATCATTTGGCAGTCTGCCCTCCTAGGCAATGTGAGGAGCTGTGGAGAGCAGATTAATTCAGAGGTCTCATGCGAGCAGCATTCCTGTGGTTCCCAGAGTAACTCTGCCAGGAAAGGAGTTATGCTTGGCAGAATCTGTTAAAGATTCTGCCTGCTCTGTTTCAGAACAGATGGGGAGGCAGCATAATGCTATAGTTGGATCATGGGATAAGAGAACCAGTTTGCAGCCCTGGCTCTGCCACCAACTTCTCCCCATTTCTCACTGAGCTTCAGGTTCTTTATACAATGAGGCTCTTGGATATGAGAGTCTCCCTAGGAGTCCCTGATTCTGATATATGGTTTGGGTCCCTACAGAAGCCCCCAGGTCCCAAGGAGATATAAAAAGCCATGAAGGATGGGGCAGCTGGGTTAGGGGAACCACGCCTCTTGTGGGCAGGGAACTTGATTCTCACCAATTTTCCTTGTGTATATATTCTTGTTATCCATATTCCAGATAAAACTGACATGAAAACAGAGTAGCTTAAAGAATAATTTATTATTATTTCTCATGTTTTTGTGGGTTGGCTAGGTTTGTCTGGGAAGATTTTGCTTGAGATCCCTTCTGCAGTTGTAGTCAGATGGTGGCTGGGGCTGCAGTTATCTGGGGGCTTAACTGGGCTGGACAGCCAAGATGCCTCATCCACATGGATGAGTTGTGAGTTGGGCTGTCACTGGAGCATTGTGTAGCCTGTTCATGTGTCATGGGCTTCTCACAGTATGGTGGCTGGATTCTTAGTAGGAGCATCCCAAGAGTGAAATTTCCTAGTGCCACAGGCATAAGCTACAACACTTCTTATGACTAAGACTCAGATTCTCAGAACATCGTTTTTGCCACATTCTTTTGGATAAGCAAGTCACTAAGGCCAGCCTAGATTTAAGGGGCAGGGCACAGACACCTTTCTCCATGGGAGGACTGATGAAGAATGTATAGCCCTATTCAGTTCATCTCAGCATGAGAATATGATGAAGTGAAGGATCTTGGAATTGGAAAATCTTTTAAGACCTGATAATGAATATGGTGAATGAGGCTAGACATTTTGGGATGACTTCCGGGCTATCCTCAGGCTGAGAAGGGAGAGACTCTAGATTTCATCCCAACTTAAAAAAATATATTTTATTTTTAAATTTTTATTTATTTTTATTTTTTATTTAAATCCAAGTTAGTTAACATATAGTGTAATAATGATTTCAGGAATAGAATTTAGTGATCCATCACTTACATATAACACCCAGTGCTCATCCCAACAAGTGCCCTCCTTAATGGCTCTTGCCATTTAGCCCATCCCCTCAACTGCCACCCCACCAGCAGACCCTCAGTGTTTTCTCTGTATTTAATAGTCTCTAGGCATGCCTAGGTCGCTCAGTCTGTTAAGCATCCAACTTCAGCTCAGGTCATGATCTCACGGCTTGTGAGTTTGAGCCCCGCATTGAGCTTTGTGCTGACAGCTCGGGGCCTGGAGCCTGCTTTGGATTCTGTGTCTCCTTCTCCCTCCACCTCTCCCCACTCACACTCTGTCTCTCTCTGTCTCTCTGTCTCTCTCTCAAAAATAAATAAACATTAAAAAAATTTTTTTAAAGAGTCTCTTAATGGTTTGTCTTCCTCTCTGTTTCTATCTTATTTTTGCTTCCCTTCATCTTTGTTCATCTGTTTTGTTTCTTAAATTCTACATATGAGTGAAAATCATGTGATATTTGTCTTTATCTGGTGACTTATTTTGCTTAGCATAGTACACTCTAGTTCCATCCACATTGTTGCAAATGGCAAGATTTCATTCTTTTTGATTACCAAGTAATATGCCATTGTATATAGATGCCATATCTTTTTTATCCATTCATCAGTCAATGGACATTTGGGCTCTTTCCATACTTTGGTTATTGTCGATGGTGCTGCCGTAAACATTGGGCCACACATTGTAAACATGTGCCCCTTCGAATCAGCATTTTTGTATCTTTTGGTTAAATACCTAGTAGTGCAATTGCTGGGTCAAAGGGTAGTTATATTTTTAACTTTTTGAGGCACCCCCATACTTTTTTCCAGAGTAGCTGCCCCAGTTTGCATTCCCACCAGCAGTGCAAAAAGGGTTCCCCTTTCTCCACATCCTCGCCAACATCTGTTGTTTCCTGAGTTGTTAATTTTAACCATTCTGACAGGTATGAGGTGATACCTCATTGTGGTTTTGATTTGCATTTCCCTGATGAAGAGTGATGTTGAGCATCTTTTCATGTGTTTTTTAGCCATCTGGATGTATTCTTTGGAAAAGTGTTCATGTCTTCTGACCATTTTTTCACTGGATTATTTGTTTTTTGGGTGTTGAGTTTGGTAGATTCTTTTTAGATTTTGGATACTAACCCTTTATCCAACGCATCATTTGCAAATATATTTTTCCCATCCTTTTGGTTGCCTTTTAGTTTCGCTGATTATTTCCTTCACTGTGCAGAAGCTTTTTATCTTTATGAGGTCCCAATAGTTCATTTTTGCTTTTGTTTCCCTTGCCTCTGTAAACATATCAAGTAAGAAGTCACTGTGGTCGAGGTCAAAGAGGTTTTTGCCTGTTTTCTCCTCTACAATTTTGATGGTTTCATGTCTTATGTTTAGGTGTTTCATCCATTTTGAGTTTATTTTTGTGTATGGTTTAATAAAGTGGTCTAGTTTCATTCTTCTGCATGTTGCTGTACAGATTTTCCAGCACCATTTGCTGAAGAGACTGTCTTTTTCCGTTGGATATTCTTTCCTGCTTTGTCAAAGATTAGTTGGCCATACGTTTGTGGGTCCATTTCTGGGTTCCCTATTCCATTCCATTTATCTGTGTGTCTGTTTTTGTGCCAGTACCATACTATCTTGATGATTACAACTTTGTAATATAATATAGCTTAAAGTCCAGGATTGTGATGCCTCCAGCTTTGGTTTTCCTTTTCAACATTACTTGGGCTATTTGGGGTCTTTTCTGGTTCCATACAGATCTTAAGATTGTTTTAGCTCTGTGAAGAATTCTGGTGTTATTTTGATAGGGATTTCATTGGATGTGTAGATTGCTTTGGGTAGTATGGCCATTTTAACAATATTTGTTCTTACAATTCATGAGAATGGAATGTTTTTCCATTTCTTTGTGTCTTCTTCAATTTCTTTCATAAGCATTCTATAGTTTTCAGTGTAAAGATCTTTCACCTCTTCGGTTAGGTTTATTTCTAGGTATTTTATGGTTTTTGGTGCAATTATAAATGGGATAGATTCCTTGATTTCTCTTTCCGCTGCCTCATTATTGTATAGAAATGCAACTGATTTCTGTACATTGATTATATATTCTGTGATTTTTCTGAATTTATGTATCAGTTCTAGTAGTTTTTTGGTGGAGCCTTTGGGTTTTCCACATAGACTATCATGTTATGTAAGCAGGGTGAAAGTTTGACTTCTTCCTTGCTGATTTGGATGCCTTTTATTTGATTTCATCCCATCTTTAATCAGAAAATCTCTCTGAGGTTCAGATTCAGCTGTTTGTTTGTTTGTTTGTTTGTTTGAAGAGTTCCATGGCATTTAAAAGTAATGTCATGATCATAGTTTGGTGTGGGTCCCACAGCCTTAGCAAACAAATATACATTGAATAAATTGTTCCCTGGGTGTTCACAGGCCAGTCTGGGTGTCTATAGCAGAAGACAGAGATCCAGGCTTGGACTGACCTGATAGACGTAGGTGCTTTCTTAGATTGAGGCTTCCCAGGAGCTTGGGCAGAACTTGGTGAGAGTCTTTTTCCACAGAAAAACAAACTTTGGATCTTTGTTAAATTTCTAACTGGTCTAGATGTCTCTTAATATCTTGTTAAAATTAAGTACAAAATGGAGACCAGGCTTAACAATTCCTTGAGCACACCCATAGGCAAAAACTAAATCTAGCTTATTTTATCAACTTAAGTGAAACTTAGGTTATTTTTTGTAAATGCCTCTGATAATCATAAAAGAAAGAAACTTAAGTCATCTTCCTGAAACTAGTATGAGATAATCACGTTTAACCAATCCTCCAGTATCTGGAAACCCCATTATCATAACCAATTATTGTAAAGATTAACAACTTCCTCATTTTCACTTTATAAACCATCTTGTAATGTCATGCCCCTGAGTGTCATATCAGTTTTAAATTTGAAAGCTCCCGGTTCATGAACTTTCTTATATGCCCTAATTAAAACTCTTACTAAATAGTATTTATTGATATGGTGGGTTAAATTTTGCTGTTTCTGGACTTTTGACATTTGTTAACTCAGTTTTCCACTTGAAAACTGAATCCACAGGTACATCCTGTAGCACTTTTCACATTCCATCGTCTGGTGTATCATGAACTTTAAAAGAAGATACTTACTAACTGATGCCCTTTTTGAAAGAGCCTAAGAGCATCATCTTCTTATGCTGTTGTCATTTGCCCCATTAGACTGAAATCTCACTGAAGGTAGGAAATGAGTTTTTTTCATTGTTGTGTCCCCTTGGTGCCCTATTTGCTCACAGGAGGCACTCAATGACATTTATACCTGGGTTGGATGAACTCAAAAGCTCCAAGCTGTCTTAATGACTGTTTCCTTAGGAATCCCTTCATAAGCCTCTGAATGGCCTTGAAATCAGTGCTTTGAAGAAAATGTTTTGCACTTAAAAGGAAGAGGGCTGTATTTCCTTTTTTGGTGGATTAGTGACTGGGTAGGGTGAAGAGAGGTGACTCACCACAGGGATCAGGGTGGACAGGGAGGGGAGGAGGTCTTGGCTGGCATGCTGCTTGAGGGACCGCTCCAAGCCTGGGCTTGTCATGCTTCTTTTCTGCTTTTAGTTACTGGGGTCATTAGGTTCCATTGCACATGGCCCTCTCAACTCTTAGAAGCATAGAAAGATGGGTTGAGAATAATCCAGATCCAAAACCTGCCATAAATTTGTCATGATTCGATTTCCTTTTTCAGGCACCACACTGAGTATGTATATTTGTATGTGTCTGATGGAGGCCCGGAAATTAGATAACTCAAGGACAGTTGGCTGTTTAACCACATTTCTTTGGCCCCTCTGGGTGTTAACGTTAGTGGAAAAAATGAAAAAAACAATAATTGGTCCCTGTAAGGGCATCGTTCACCCTGCCATTTCCCTCTCCCTCAAATTAGTGGTTGGTTTATCTCTTAAGAATGACCAGGTTAAAGGGTTCTTCCTCGTATGTGTGGCTCTTCCTTAGTAAGGACTTGGGGCAGCAAGAGTGAATCTCTCTGAACTGATGAAGCCAGATATTACTGAGGTCCTGAGCCTTCAGTAATGGAATCTGTCTTGGTTTGAGTTTCCTGCCAAGAGTGGAGTCTGAAACGAGGGCTTGGGTGCAGGTAGTTTTCTAGGAGGTGATCTCAGGAGGCAGGAGAGAGGAACCAAGGAAGATGAGACAGGGAAAAGAAAAAATCAAAATGAGTGTGTATTACTGTGAGAATCAGGGCGCTATTTTGCTGAGACCTCTGAGAAGCATAGAGAATATCCCCCTGAAGGATGAGAGGCTGGGCACCTGTCCACTGGCCCCTCATTCCCCCATTTATTATGAGTAGCCCTTGGGGTGTTGATGTCCCTGCCATTTTGGCTGCTCTTGCACTGGACCTAGAAAGATCCTGCAGTGTTTTAGAAGGCTCTTGGGAAAGAAAGTGGAAACACAGGTGGGATGTGCTTGTCAGTAAGAAGTGAGTCTGTGATCTCAAGGAAATGCCCACTAAGAAGGCTAGAATCAAAGGTGAGTTGAAGCAGACATGGTGTAGGACACTTTCTACTTTTAGTAGGGACAACCTCTGATGATGTCTTGAACCATAAGGAGTAATGGGCCCTTAGGACTTATTCATTGAGAAAGAATAGGAGAAATACGCTAGGTGGTAGGCTTGACTAATTTTGCAATCTTTAAAATAGAATTGTTGCTAGTTAGAAGATCCACCACTATTAGGGTGCCTGGGAACCTCAGTCAGTTAAGTGTCTGACTCTTGATTTCGGCTCAGGTATGATCTCATGGTTTGTGAGATTGAGCTTTGCATCAGGCTCTATGCTGAGAGCACAGATTCTCTCTCTCACTCTATCTCTGCTTGGGATTCTCTCTCTCCCTCTATCTCTACCCCTCCTTCATTCTCTCTCTCTCTCTCTCTCTCTCTCTCTCTCTCTCTCAAAAGACCCACCACTATTGTCTATTCCTGGCTCTACTTTTACCAACTTGAGGTATTTTCTCATCTGAGACCAAAAATATTCTATTAGAAACATGTGCTTCATATTTACCTTCAATTTTACCATTTTCCACTTCATTCCTTTAAGACAATCCAAATATTTGAAATATTTGAAGAGATAATGGCCAAAAATTGTCTTAAATTAATGAAAGACCGTAAGCAAGAGGCTCTGTTGTACCCAGATTGGGATAAGTGTAAAACATATACATGTGTGCGTGTGGGAACACATGTGCACACCATAGTCAAACTGCAGAAATCCAAAGATAAAAACTTGAAGGCAGCCAGAGAAAAAAGAAATATCATATTAAAAAGAATAAAAACAAAGGCATTTCTTCTGTTCCATTCTCTGTCTTCTTTTCTCCTCTTGGGACTTCAATTATATGTATGTTAGACTGCTTGATATTGTCCCACAGCTTTTGCAAACTTTTTCTATTTTTCACTCTTTTTTCTTCTGGGGCTTGAGTATTGACCTATCTTTAAATTCATTGACTTCTTGCTCAGCTGTGTGCAGCATGCTGATAAAGTCAGAGGAAGAATTAATCTCTGAAATTGCATTTTATATATTTCCAGCATTTCTGTTTGATTCACTGCTGAAATTCCCTATTAGTTCACGTTCCCGTTAAGTTCATCAGATTCATGTTCAATGTTTCTATTAGATTTCTTAACATAGTAATCAGTTATTTTAAAGTCTATGTCTGACAGTGCTAATATCTGAGTCATGTGAGTCTGGTTCTATTGGTTATTTTATCTCTCTACATTTGTTTGTTCTTCCTTGCCTTTTTTTGTGTATCTCACAATTTTTTTTATTGAATGCTAGATATTGGTTGTAGAAAAACAGAGACTGAACTAAGTAGTATTTGTACCCAGAAAAGGATGTTTCTCTTCTTTTAGGCCATTAGCATGAGTGGTTGCGTCAGTCTACTTAGGAATTGTGCTGGGTTTTTATTTTGTTTCTGCTATCATTTTCTTCAGTACACCACAGACTTCAGATTTCTCTACTGGTGGGCTGCTGTTATCTTGTACTTAATGTGGGGATTGGAGTGCTTGGGGGGGATTGTCTCAGTACTCCTCATACTCAGCTTTCAGCAGTAACTGTGTGGTCAGTTTCCCCAAGATCTTGACACTCCCAGATAATAGACTTTTTTGCTTGTTACTTGGTGCTCATGATAGAGGTTAGGGATGGGGAGTGTCTCACATTTCCTGGTCTAGCCTCAGGCTTAGGCAGGGACTATGAATCTGAATCTCAGTGAAATGTATTTATAAGCATACCTTCCACCCCCATGGAAACCAAACTCTTCAGAGTTTATCTGTATTGGATCTTGGTTAAGAGAGACTTTTCTGCCCCTTCCCAGTGGTAGCAAACCTCTGTTTTGTATTGGTGAAGAATTTGGGGCTCAAAAGCATTTTTTCTCCAATACGCCCACAGCTTAAGGCCACTGCTTCATCTGAAGGAAGGTCTGGGAAGTCTGTAAGGTGTTGTGCCTACACCACAGTGGCAGAAGATCACCACCTGCACACCTGCACGACCTGGGGGCATGCATTCCAGTATCCTCTCTTGCACCAGTCTTTCTATGTGCTCCTGGTGAAGGCCCCATCACAAAGAATCTCTGTGAGGAACTTGAAATTCTCTTTGTGTCTGGGACTTCCAGTAATTCTAAACTGATATGTTGGCCCACACTTGACTTTTCAGAATTCACTAAAATTTTAGCTGATTTCTTCTTACTTACTTTTGTGATGGCCTCCTTTGTCAGGCTGTTGTGAGCTGACAAAGGTGAAACAGTTTGTGTGATCCCTCTCTCCTCGGAGAGGCTTTTCATCCTTTGGAATTTAGTTTACTTGCTTGCCTTGTGACCTTAACTCTGATGGACTCAAAAGAGTTATGTTTTTGTAGATTTTCTAGCTTTTCCTCATTGTTAGAGTAGGAAGAAGTGTTCTCTTGTGACTTGCTATATCCTTTGTGGAAGTGGGGCAGCTATTATTTGAATGTCTATTATATGCAGGAAAATGGGCCATGCTCTGTTTGTTGACTTTGTGCCATGACTTGTCCCTTTTGACATATCCCCCTTGATGGACAACTTTTTGATATGTGGAAAAGCCACTTTCCAAGTTTCTCCCTCAACTTTAAACATCACAGTCTTTGAGATAGCAAGGCCCCACCCCAGTTCTGTATCCAACATTCTGGGATACCACCCTGGCCCTGGCCCAGCACCACTTGCCTGGGAGGGGACAGAGGACACATCTATTTTGTTATCTAAGCATAGTGTGGCAGAGTAGAAGGAGGAGACCAGGTATGTTGTCAGAACTTCTAACTCCATGAAAGTGTTGACCAGATGTCCCTTCACTTGGGTGCTGATTCATACTCTCCAGTTGTGTGAGTTCAAGCATATCTCCTCAAGTCCTCTTGTTTGTAACATTAGAGGTTGGACCAAAATCCCTTAGAATGGATGCTCTCCATGCCTTGGTGGACCAGTGATTCCTGGAGTTTTGGGATCTGTATGCACATATGCATTTTCCCAGTCAAGAGGTAATAAAAGGGCAACAGCTATCATGTAAGGTTATAAGAAACCCTCCGTGTTAAAAGTAGTGTTCAGATTTGGGAAGGAGGAAACCACTGCTGAGCTTCTGTGGTTTTCAAGCAGGGTTTGCACTCCTGTCCCCCACCATTTCATCCAGGTCATCTCAGACTTCATGTAGCTTATTTCTTGGCTAAATCAGTGGTTTCTTAGGGGCCAGGGTTCAAGGGAAGGAGGTAAGAACTTTTTGAGAGATGAAAATGTCCTGTGTCTCACTTGTGGTGATTGTTACCTAGGCCCGTTGTGTGTATTAAGCAAGCCTCATTTGGCTGTTTATTAAAATGGGTGAAAAATGTAGGGAGCCTGGCTGGTTCAGTCAGTAGAGCACATGACTCTTGATCTCAGGGTCGTGAGTTCAAGCCCCATGTTGGGTGTAGAGCTTACTTAATAATAATTTTAAAAACACAGTTAAAAAAAGAAAATGAGTGAAATGTGTTATATGTAAGTTGTATTTCAATACAGTTGATTTAATATTTGAAAGCTACTGCTTCAGATTAGTGATTTTCAGATTTTAAAATGTCCATACTCCTTTTGATTAGACTAAAACCCTTACACTCTTCTTTAGTTACTTAGAATTTCAAAATAAGTTAATTGTAAGGGAAAAGAGCAAATAAAAACAATGGTAATTTTAGAACATGCTCTGTTAATTTGGAGGTAAGACTAATAAGATAGGTAACCTGGCTTCTAACTACTCAGAATTTGTATTTGCATTTTATTCTTTTTACTTCATTTTATGTGTACAAGTGTCTGTGTGTGTACATGTGTGTATGTAAGAAATACATATTATTGATACAGCCAAGTTTCCTTGGCTACAGCCATTTCATCCCTATCTCACTTCTGACCTCTGTTCTTGTCTTTGCTCCCTTTCTTCCTGGAGACAGTAGTACAAAAGTTTGGTGGACATGTTTCCAGTCTGCTTCTTGACATTTTTTTCACATGCATATATATTCCTAATAGCCACACATAGTACTGTTTGAGCCTTTATTTGTAAATTTATGCATTTAGTTTCAGTATGTATAGATCATTCTGCAATTTGCTTTTTTCAATCAACATTTTAAAAAATATTTATTTTTGAGAGAGAGAGAGAGAGAGAGAGAGAGAGTGCATGTGTGAGAGAGAGAGAGGGAGAGAGATGATCCAAAGCAGTCTCTATGCTGTCAGCCGAGAGCCCCACTGTGGGACTCAAACCCACGATCAGTGAGATCATGACCTGAACCAAAGACAGATACTTAACCAGGTGAGCCACACAGGAGGCCCAACATTATGGGTTTTTAAATGATTGTTTGTTTGTTTGTTTTATTTAAATTCAAGTTAGTTAACATACAGTGTAGAATTGGTTTCAGGAGTAGGACCCGATGATTCATCACTTACACAGAACACCCAGTGCTCCTCCCAACAAGTGCCCTTCTTAATGCCCTCCACCCATTTAGCCCACCACACCACTCACCTCCTCTGTAGCAACCCCCAGTTTGTTCTCTGTATTTAAGAGTCTCTTATGGTTATTTTAAAAAATTTATTTATGGGGCGCCTGGGTGGCGCAGTCGGTTAAGCATCCGACTTCAGCCAGGTCACGATCTCGCGGTCCGTGAGTTCGAGCCCCGCATCGGGCTCTGGGCTGATGGCTCAGGGCCTGGAGCCTGTTTCCGATTCTGTGTCTCCCTCTCTCTCTGCCCCTCCCCCGTTCATGCTCTGTCTCTCTCTGTCCCAAAAATAAATTAAAAAAAAAACGTTGAAAAAAAGAAAAAAAAATTTATTTATGCATTTTGAGAGGGAGAGGGAGGGGCAGAGAGAGAGGGAGAGAGAGAATCCCAAGCAGTCTCTGTGCTGTCAGTGCAGAGCCCAACATGGGGCTCGATCTCATGAACTGTGAGATCATGACCTGAGCTGAAATTAAGAGTCAGTGCTTGACCGACTGAGCCACGCTGGCACACCCAACATTATATTTTTCAGACCTACTCATAATGACATGTATCAAGGTCTAGGTAATTTCTCTTACTGTTGTGAAGATTTCCATTATAATAATATACCACAACTTAGGTTATAATTTTCCTTTTCTTTGTTGTTATTGTTAGGAACAGTGCAGCCATGGTCTTCCTTTTACATGCAGAAAGTTTCTCAAGGTTACACCTATAACTGGACTTCCTTGGTTATGGGACTTGTTGCTTTTCCAGCTACATAGTGCATCACAAATCCCACCCAAAATTCCTGATGTTCACATTTTTCCCTTCCATTACCTTGACTATTGAGAGTCACTGTTCTAGAACAGATGTTGGCAAATGTTTTGTTAAAGGGCCAGAGAGTAAATATTTCAGGAGTTGCTGGCTAGTAGGTAAAATTGAGAATATGTTGTGGGTATTTATATAACCATTTAAAATGTAGCCAATAGAAAAAAAAATAAAATGTAGCCAGTAGAAAAAGTAAAAATGATTCTTAGCTCATAAACTGTGAAAAAGCAGTGACTGGTAAGAGTTGGTTCATGCACTGTAGTTTGCTGATCTCTGTAGACTCTTTCAGTTCTAGACAATTTTCTCATTCTAGTATGAATTTACTAACTAATAGATAAGTTAATGCACATGTTGATCACACACACACACACACACACACACACACACACACAGTAAGAAGCTAGGTTGTTGGACACATGCACACTTCTGATTTAGGAAAGTCCTGGGGGAAATGGTATCCCATTTCCTACAAATGCCCTTGTTGCCCTTGGTTTTCAGAAGCAAAAGAGAGTGCCTCCATTTTCCACCTCCAAGGTGTCTCCTGCTTCTGTGCCCCCTCACTGGTGGTGTGCCCCTTTCTCTAGTGAGTGGACACATGGAAGTGATGCTTCTGTTTTCACGGCTGTTTGTAGTTGCAGGAACACAAGGGTATAATCTTCCACACATCCTATGACTCTCTTACAGTGAATGTGATATGTGCGTTGGGCAGGGTCTCTCCAGTTATCTCAAGGACAAATTGTATGAGGTGTTTGGAGGAGCAGTAGAAGGCAGAATCACAGAAATGGGCAGAAATCTGGAAAAAAACAGACATTAGAGAAGATCAAAGGGTTTGACTTCATCTTCCTAAAGATGGGGTGAAAATGAGATATAGGCAAGGCTGATTTGGGGGAAATACCTACCCTGTGTTGTTCCCTGAGACAACTAAAGAATGCAGAATTAATGGAATAGGTGACAATAAAAAGAGACTCAGATTAAATCAGTTTTTCATAAAACCCAAATCCTAGATAGAATTTGGCATGGCTATTTCCTGTCCTTCCAGTAAGACTGCATTCAGATTCACTGTGACAATTGACATCCAATATACTCTTTACCATTTTTGGGTAAGGCATTCTTACAGTCTCTTTTTCCCGTGACCCTGGAGGCACTGTCTAGGAGGTGGCTGCCTTAGGGGACTATGTAATGTTCCTTACTGGTACAACGACAACCATTTTGTGTGTTGGATGAGGCGATAACAGGGAGGGGCAAAGAGGGAATATGTGTGTGTGTGTGTGTGTGTGTGTGTGTGTGTGTGTTAATAGTGGGAGGGGGCAGAGAAACTGTCCCTTTTCAAAATTCCAATCTCACATAGAAAACACTCTCCCAGATCCCAGTGCCCTCTCAAATTCTGTCAATCCACTAAATGTGGACTGGCCCAGTGCTACAATCTTCCTCTCCCTCCATCCCCTGCTTCTTATTGTCCACCTCTCCAGATGACCCCAGCCCACCTTCCATTTCTCTCCAGCAGGCACACTCCCCACTTCTTTCTCAGCCACAATGGTCTGACAGAACCCAGGACAATAAAGAAGAAGAATTCACTGAAGTTCAAGACCCAGTTTCCCAAAAGGGTGCCCTGACTCCCCCCCCCCACCAAGTGTCTTCCAGGTTCCAGGCCTGAGTGATGGAGCTTATGTCATGGCTTGGGCAGGCAACCCCATGAAGAGATGTGTGGAATCAGTAGAGCAGGTAGATGAGGCAAGGCTTCGTGCCTTCCTTTCCAGAACTTTCTACCTGTGCCTGAGGCTGGTAGCTGTCAGAGCTGGTAGTCAGTGCAGGTTTTTGCCACTGGTTTTATGATCTATTAACTGAAATGTGCAGCCTTTTATCAGAAGCAAACAGCTCAGCAGTAAAGCCCCACAACCTCCTGGAGCTCAGGTTTGCTGCAGCCCACATGGAGGGCTGTGTCAGACTGTTTGCATCTCGGGCTATCTTCTAAGTGATTCTGTGGATAAAGGTGTCCACCCCCTGCAGAGATGGAATGATGCAGAGGGAGGTTCTCAGAGGTAGGATTCCATAAGAAAACAAAGCTCACTAGTGAACCAACCACCACAAGTTGAAAATATTTAAATCCACGTTTCAGCTGAGAGGAGAATGTGCCAGGACATAATTTCAGGCTCTGGTGTAAATTCCCTACTCTATAACACAGGGTCTATAGGAGAGCCTTTTGTCCCCTCTGCTCTGTACATGTTGCTCCCTGAGCCAGATACATGCACCTCCCTCCTAATCTTCCCCTGGTGAATTATCAATTGTGGTTTGGACATCACTCTTTGTGCCTTCTCGTGCTGTCACAGCACTGGACTCTCCCATCATAGAACTTGTCACATGGGTTGTAATTGCTCATGCATTCACCTGAGTCACCCACTAGATCAGAAATAACATCTTTATTACTGTCTTCACAGCCCAGCACTGTGCTTGGGATGAGGCTGAATGGAGGTGAAGTGACCTCTGGAATAGCTGAAGGCACGCACACTCAAAGAGAAGAACCCCAGAGCATCGGGGTCAGAAAAACTAGAGTAATCATCAAACCAGGTGGCTCAGCATGGCATAGTCAGGAGAGGCAGGAGGTCAGGAGCTGAGGATGTGAGGACCAGCCTTGGGATGAGTTCCCAGTGGCTGGAGTTCTAGATGCTGACTGTGAACCATTCCAGGGTGTCTTTGCTCATTCCCTGCCTTCTGGCTGAGAATGAGGGGGGTCAGGCAGGGGTTTGGAGGTGCTGAAATGGGCCAAGGGCCAAGTACTAGGCATTTAGGACCCTAAGCTGGTTCTAGAAACTCATGTTAAGGGGTGCTGGGTCTCCAGAACAGGCTCTAACATGGAAGCTCCAAAAACTCAATCATGTGAGGCAGAGTAAGAAATGCTGGACACCAGGCATGTCCAACTCCTGGAAGGGCTTATCCAGGGCTGGGGGTGTGTGGTGCAGGAGCCAGAGCTTACAGTGGAAGAAGATATGGTTCAGTGGGCTTCAGGGTCCAGGTGGAGCTGGAGAGAAAAAATAGCAAGGCATTTATTAGGCTAGGTCCCGCCAGAAGCAGACCTGGAGACAAGGATCTAGGGCAAGTGCTTTATTTGGGAAGTAGAAGCAAACAGTGATGAGAGAGTAGGGGGTGAGGCAGGGTAGGGGAATAAGTCAATCAGGTGTGTTGTGAAATGAGTGGGCACCTGAAGCTCCACCTTGCTGGGCACTCTGGGAGCCAGTGTGGACCATGCCCCAGAACCATCCTGCCTCCTATCTCACTGGTTAATGACTGCTCTTCTAGGACTTTGATTTCTTCTCCTTCATGGGTAGGGTGAAGTGACAATAGCACCAGAGAAAGCCTCCAAAAAAAGAGATGCAGTACTGGCAGTGAGTTTTAGGCCCGTGGGCACTGAATTGATAAGGCCTGAGCACTGGAATGCGCCATTACACCTGCTACAAGGCTTCAGTGTGAAGACTTGTCCCTTGGCCAGTTTTGAGCAGCTGTGAGTAGTGTGCCTACAAGTATACTTGAGCTGGCTGCTGACACTCTCCTGGGCCCTGTTGAATTGGGTGTGGTGGAATCTGCCGGCATTCCCACTGGACTGAATCCCTGGAGCAGAGACATTCTATCTTGATTCTTCTGCTCTCCTTTGTCTACCAGGCCTGCTGTATAGAAGACCCTGAATAGCTTTTGGTTGAACAGAACTAAAATCCATCTTGAGAGTGTCAGAGAGGACAGAAGACTGAGTGATTGCCCAAGGATCCTGAGGGCACCGTCAGTGACAGGTATTCCCAGGTGGAGGCCTATGTCACTTGAGCCCCCATAGTCAGCAGTAGCTGACATTCACAGAGGGCTTTCTATCTGCCAGGAACTGTGCTCCAGCCCTTACAAAATTTCTCTCATTTAGTCACCAGTGCCTTTGGAGGTAGGTACTAGTATCATCTGCATTGAACAGAGGAGGAAAACTTGAAAGCCTATGGATGCAGTTTGTCTCAAACCTCTCTTCTTTGACATGAGGTCCATATGGGACACTGACCTCATCTTATCTCTTCCTGTGAATTGGCAGCTTATCCAAAACTCAGGACTGGTCATGCTGGATAAGCTAATAGAAGGATCCACATACTTTGGAGAGCAAAGTTTCCCAGACTCAAGAGCTCATGGAGCCCAGCCTTCATTTTTACAGCAAGGGGAAATACTTGCTCCAAGGTTCCCCCAGCTAAGTGTAGAGTCCCCCTGCCTCTGCCCCAGGATTCTAAGACCAAAGCTGCATCCATTCCCCCACACTGCCTCTTCTGCTGACAGAAAGGCATTTTCTAAGACAATTTTGCTTATGTGACTCATTTTCTAGGTTGCATTTTCCCAGATGAATATTTTGTATGTGTGGGTAAGTGGATGCCTTATAGAATTGTAATGAAATGTTTATTTTAGGAGAAAAGGCTAATTTTTGGCAAGAATCCTGTGGCTGTTAGAAAGAGCTTCTTGGTTGGACCAAGGGCTGGGCCTTCGGAAAGAAGGCAGAGGGTGACTGAGGCAGCCCTGCCCTTCAGTGTCTGTAGCTATCAAACACCCTGAGGTGGGATCAGCTTGACAGTGTTCTCAGGAGGTCTGCTCTGCCTGATTCCCTGGGTTCTCAAGTCCTATGTTTAAGGTATTGTCCAGAAAAATGATTTTGACTGCTGTTGAAAAGACGTTTTTCTTCCCCAGAGTTTTGAATGCATGTCATTTTCCAATTTTAAAAAATGAGAGTGATATATTTCCCAGCTGGGTCACTGGAGGGAAGGAACAGGGAAGGAACTCTCTGGTTTCCTGTCCTTCCCTCTTCCACATCTCTGCTGTTGGCCTGGGAGAGCCCAGGTCCTCACTTGACTCCCAGACCTCTCCTCCATGACCCTGGGATGTTGTATCTTGTTCTGTCAGATTCGTCCTCCCTCAGTCTCCAGTTTCCAAGAAACAGAAAACCTAAGTGTCCCATTTCTGTACCTTCTAGTTGTCCACATCTGACATGGTACTTATTCTGAGGTTATTCATCCTGACTGTTCTCCAGTGTTGTCTGTCTCTGATATTAACCTGAAAAATGCCAAATCTTTCTGTCATTCACTGGGCCAGACCAAGGTTTCCAGACCAGGGCTCTTTCTCTCTGGGAACTAAGAGCAAGTGGGTGTCGGTGCAGGGACCCCACTGGAGACCTCCTGCACCATGCCCAACTCCCTCACCAAGGCCACAGGGGTGCCCACAATGACATCTGCATCAAAACGCAGCAGGGGGCAGTGGTGATGAAGGTAAGTACATCATGGGTTTCCAGACCTGATCCTACCACCAGATACACCTGCAGGACTTACAAAAATACAGAATCTTGGGTCTTACATCAGTTAGCTTTTGCTATGTAAAAACTGCTTCAAAACTTAATGACTTGTTAAAGCATCAGCCACTTATTTAGCTCATGTTTCTGTGGGGTGGGGTGTTCTTCTGGTCTCTGCTTGCTCATCTGATCTTGATGGGATTCCCTTAGACACCATGGTCCACTGACAGGTTGGCTGAGGCCTGGCTTATCTAGTAAGGCCTCCCTTATATTTGCTGGGTCGTCCAAGGCAGCTGGACCACAAATCTCTCAGCATTTAGCAGGCCAGCTCAGGCTCATTCACATGAAGCCACAGAATCCAGGAGTGGCCATATGGTGAGCCTTGAAGCACAGTCTCTTTTTTTTAACGTTTATTTATTTTTGAGAGAGAGACAGAGTACAAGTCGGGGAGGGGCGGAGAGAGGAGGAGACACAGAATCTGAAGCAGGCTCCAGGCTCTGAGCTGTCAGCACAGAGCCCGATGCAGGACTCAAACCTACAAACTATGAGACCATGACAGGAGCTAAAGTCGAACACTTAACCAACTGAGCCACCCAGGTGCCCCAGCCCAGGCTCCATTTAAATCTCTGCTTGTGTAACATTTGCTCATGTCCTGTTGCTAAAACTAGTCACATGACAAATCCAGAGTCTTTGTGGGACGGGATGCTCCAGGGCGTGGATATGAGAGGTGTGAACAAATTGGGGGCATTACTACAAACATCTACCACAGCCTTACTGATTTTGGAGGATGGTCCCAGGAATCCCTTAGTTTTAACTGGTGCCCTGGGTAATTCTCACACAGGTCCCCCCCAGAAGTCATTTGGAGACCACTGAACACAATGATGGGTTGTTAATTCAGAAGCCTGCAGGGGCCAGGTGAGTGAAATAAATGTTTGATGTCACAGGTGTAGAGCAACAGGAGACGCTCAGTCTGGGCAAACTGGATTGTCCCCAAATGGAAGGAATTCAAATGTAGCTTTCTTAACAAAGTGACCAGGCCAAGCCACTTAGGTCAAGGTGGCATATGGCTGTTAAGCCGGTGGCCCTGTTTTATTATGATGACTTCCCAAACTGTTTAGAAAGACAGGTGGCCCCGGAAGGAGGGGCCCTGTATCACTCCACAAAGCCCACTGCTTGCATCATACCATGGGTACTGACACAGGACAGCTGGCACTCAGGAGGCCTGCCTCCCTCCCATCATGGACTCAAGCTCACCCTCCCAGTGAAATCTTCCCTGACCGTCTTCCACTTTATTTCCCCTTCCAGCACTTCTCACCAGCTGATATGTTTCCTCTGTTTATGGGTTTCTGACCCTCTCTCTCCCACGGGAACATAAGCTCCAGGGATTCCTGCCTGTTTTGTCCACTTCCGGACCCTCAGGGCCTGCCACTGGGCAGGCACTTAATGAATATGTCTTCAATGAATAGAACTCCTACACTGTCATTTTTATTTTATTATTATTTTTTAAACTTTTTTAAAATTCATTTATTTTTGAGAGAGAGACATCGAGATAGAGTATGAACGGGGGAGGAACAGAGAGAGAGGAAGACACAAAATCTGAAGCAGGCTCCAGGCTCTAAGCTGTCAGCACAGAGTTCAATGTGGGGCTTGAACTCACGAACCGAGAGATCATGACCTGAGCCGAAGTCGGACGCTTAACTGAGGGAGCCACCCAGGTGCCATTTTATTATTTTTGTAAATGTGTATTTGTTTTTTTGAGAGACAGGGAGAGAGACACACACACACAGAGCGCAGCAGGAGAGGGGTAGAGAGAGAAGGAGACACAGAATCTGAAACAGGCTCCAGGCTCCAAGCTGTCGGCACAGAGCCTGATGTGGGGCTCGAACCCATGAACCGTGAGATCATGTCCTGAGCCGAAGTCAGACGCTTAACTGACTGAGCCACCCAGGCGCCCCCTCGCCTTGGTTTTAAATTTTGATTCTTCCTCTTTGCTGCTCCAGGTCCGTCCTCAGGGATGGTGCCAGCCTGGCCTCAAGCATCTCTCCCTGTTCTGTGTGCTTGCTCTGTGGACTGCAGCATGTTGAAGGGATAGATTCCTCCCACATATGCCCTTCTTCCCGCCAAAGCATTAACACTGTATGAATTTTCTTTTGAGGATTCTCGGAGATGGATGAAATCTCCTCATTCTGTTTGAGCTAGATCTCATCTGGAAGGGGAGCCAGGAGGGCAGGAGGGCCCGCAAGACCTGGCAGTGAGCAGGTGCTTGGAGGCCTTTGCTTTAGGTGCCCAGCATGTACTATTGTTGTTGTTATTATGGTGAGAATATTCAAGTCCAACTCTCAACAAATGACAACTGTAGTCACCATATTATATAGCAAAGCCCCATCTTGTAGCTGAGTTTGTACTACCCTCTTCCTACTTACCCTTTCATCCCTCTAGCAGAGGCAACCACTTTTCTACTGTTTTATGAGTTTGATTTTTTTTTTTAGGTTCCACATATAAGTAATGTCATGCAGTATTTGTGTTTCTCTGTCTGGCTGATTTAACTTAGCATAATTTCCTCAAAGTCTGTTCCTGTTGTTGCAAAGGCAGGAGTTCTTTCTTGGGTTGAATAGTATTTTCCTGTGTATATGTACCTTGTCTTTATTGATTCATCCCCCAACAGACACTTAGGTGGTTTTCATGTCTTGGCTACAGCATAATGCTGTACCACCTAGTCTTTAGAATGCAGACCATAGGACTATAAGGACGTATCTATGAGAGAATTGGGGTGGGGAGGTGTGTGTGTATGTGTGTGTGTGTGTGTGTGTGGCCAGCATGGGGTGTGCTTCTCAGGGCATCATGGGGCCCCTTAGTTACCTGGGCGGCATTTGGATTTGCCTCTCCAGATCTTACAGATGAGGAAATAGAGCTTTAGAGGTGTTACAAATCTGCCCAGGGTCCCAGAGCTGATTTGAGACCCCACCTTCCCATTTCCCACCCCGTTGAATGCCCACCACACCACCCCACTCCCTCTTATCCTAAAGGGGTGAGCAAACTAGATTTTTCCTTACCAAACCAAATTCCAGCTTGACTTCCCTGAAGTAAACAATGTACATGGGCCCAAAAATGCTTTTAGAAAAGGAGGCAAGGATGTAAGCATTTTATAAACAGAAACTCCCAGGAGGCTGAGGTTCACATTGTTCAAGAGGGAAACAGAACCTCACTGCACCACCCCCCCCCCCCCCACCACAAATGGGCTTTTGATGAGTCTGTTTAAAATACAGAGGAGGGGCGCCTGGGTGACTCAGTCAGTTGAATTCGGCTCAGATCATGATCTCATGGTTCACAGGTTCGAGCCCTGCATCCGGCTCTGTGCTCACAGCTCAGAGCCTAGAGCCTGCTTCGGATTCTGTATCTCCCTCTCTCTGCCTCTCCCCAGCTTACTCTCTCTCTCTCTCTCTCTTAAAAATAAATAAAGGTTAAAAAAATAAAATAAAATACAGGAGAGCAGGAGAATATGGTAAGACCCAGTCTTCTCAGAAGGGGAATGAAATGCGGTGTCAGAGCTCCTTTGGGGTGTTTGAGGTGAATCCCCTGTAGCACACATCTGGCTCTCTGTTATTGCTTACACAACTGCCTGGGTTTGCATCTCTCTGGAAGCAGGAGGGAGCAGTCCAGGCTGTTTTAGATCATGGTTTATAGGCTGGAGATACGGCACTTTCTCAGGGGCCAAATGTTCAAGGCAGATGCACCGTGTTCCCATTCAGAAATGCAGGACTTCTTGGATGAGAACATCTCACATAAAACATGAAAACCTGGCAGTTCCAAGTATCAGAGGAATTGAAGATCCAGGTCCTTTTCTGATATGCCTCAAAGTGTGTCCATATGGCCCCCTGGGAAAAGCACATTGCTTTATGATGCCAGGGGATGGGCCTGTGGGGGCCTTCCCTAGTCCATCCAGGTGTGGTGAGTGGTGTCACTAACTGGAGCTGGACCCAAATGACGCCTGTTCAGAGGAGATGCTCTGTGCTTCATCTGTGGGATAATGGGTGTCCCTTTCTGCTCCTGTCTTTTTCCTGGGGATCTGGCAGGAAGGGAGGAGGCGGGGCCATCCTTGCCAGAGCATTCCACAATGTAACCCAATCTGCCTATATTGCACAAGGAGAACGTTTGCTCAACTCACCTTCCCAAGTGTCCCTGGCTTTTAAGGCCGGTGCCCGAGGCCAGCAAGATGCTGATTCTGCTAGTTGATGGGTGACAAAGTGGCCATTTATAGGTGCTTTTCAGAGGTGTCAGCCATCTGGGGGCAGCTTTTAAGAGGTGAGGCTGGGGACAAGAGACTCATAGGGGTGAGCCATGGAGAAACAGTGGTATGAGTGAAAGCTCAGCCCTATACTCAAGAATTTGGGAGCTAAGCAGCAGTTGGAAATGCTTCCCTACTAAAGGAAGTCTACTTCATTGTCCTAACAGCAAGAAAATACTACAGGGTTGCCAGTAGGATTCACTGTCAACTTCAAAAACAACTGTTTGAGCCCAGTGATGATTATCAAAGGAGGTGGAAGTACCTGCCAGCTTCATGGGGTTATTTCCCATTTTTACCCTCAAATTTGTACACGCAGCCAGACCATGGCCCTGAATTCCAGGTATGTCTGTCCAACTGCCTGCTTGGCATCTCACATTTGACACATCCAAGACAAGTTCCTAACCCTTACCGTCCACACCGGACTCTTCCTATCTTTCCTGTCTCAATCAGGGGCAAGGAGTCTGGGTAGAACATCTTTCAGTCATTCTTGACTCTTTGTTCACAGTGTACACACAACACATCAGCAAATGTGGTGGCTGGACCTTAAAAATATAACAGAGTCTGCCCATGTTTATGGCCCCTACCACCACCACCCTGGTCTGAGCCATTGTTGCCTCTGTCTGTAGTATTGTGGCAGTCTCCTAACTGCTCAGCCATGTATTACCACCTTTCCTCAGCAAGCAGAGTGATTATCTTAAAAACATAGGTCAGACTGGGCCATTCTGCTCTAAACCATTCATGGCTTTTCCTTTTTATTCTTCTTTCTTTTTTAAAGTTTATTTATTTATCTAGAGAGAGAGAAAGGGAGAGAGAGAGAAAGATTGCATTCATGAGTGAGAGAAGGACACAGAGAGAATTCTAAGCAGGCTCCATGCTGTCAGTGTGTGGGGCTGATGTGGGGCTTGATCCCATGAACCGTGAGATCATGACCTGAGCCAAAAGCAAGAGTCGGACACTTAGCTGACTGAGCCATTCAGGTGCCTCCCATGGTTTTTCCTTCTAATCAGAGGAAAATCCAAACTCCTGACTCTGGTCCTGCATACTCTCACCCACCACCCCCTGTCTGATCTCCTCTCCAACCTGTTTCCCAAGTCCCTGCCTCAGACCTTTGTGCTTGCTACATACTTTCCATTGAGCCAACTGATTCAGAGCAGTTGGATGGTGGCTCCTACCAAGTCTGCTATGGTTGATGCCCTGGGGCCTTGTCCAATCTCAGTGGCTGAGGCAGACACTGTAGTTAGTGCCTGTCCATATCCCACCCCCTGTACTCACTTTCTAATGTAGGTTGATGGCTTCCTAGTGGGGGTACCTCCCATTCCAGGTGCTATGCTCAAGGCTTCTGTGGGACAGGCCAGTTGGGATATGGAAAGTACTCCAGGTTCCTCATCCCTAGATGGGACAACACTGGGGCATGTTAGACATGGTCTTCCAGAGGGCCCCAGTGAGAGAGCCCTGGTTGCCCACAGTAGTATCTGACTTGATAACACAGTGTGGGGCACCTGAGAGGCTCAGTTGGTTAAGTGTCTGACTTAGGCTCAGGTCATGACCTCACAGTTTGTGAGTTTGAGCCCCGCGTCAGGCTCTATGCTGACAGCTCAGAGCCTGGAGCCTGCTTCAGATTCTGTATCTCCCTCTCTCTCTGCCCCTTGCACTGCTCCAGCTCTCTCTCTCTCGCCCCCTCTCTCTCTCTCAAAGATAAATAAACATTATAAAAAGAAAACACAAGTGTTATTTGCTGCCTTCCCTTCCCTGCCTCACTTGCCTACTGTCCTCCATGTTTTCTGGGATAATCTTCCAAATAAAGCACTGGCTTTCAAGCCCTCATATCAGGGCCAGCTTCTGGGATTCCACATTAAGGAAATGACTTCAAGCCTCTGCGGGTATGAGAATCACCCAGGAAGACAGTCCAGATGGAAGACCCTGTCCACACATCGTTACTCAAATCTCAGTGTGCAAGGTCCCACTTTCCCAGAGACTGCTACTCATGGCTTCCACATGGGCAAATGACTGTGGGTCTTCAAAGTGTCAAAACAGACACTTCATGGAGCTCCTGGGTAGATCAGTCAGTTAAGTGTCTGACTTGGGCTCAGGTCATGATCTCACAGTTCGTGGGTTTGAGCCCCACAATCAGGCTCTGTGCTGACAACTCAGAACCTGGAGCCTGCTTCGGATTCTGAGTCTCCTTCTCTCTCTGCTACTCCCCTGTTCACACTTTATCTCTCTCTGTCTCTCAGAAATAAGCAAACATTAAAAAAGTTTTAAGAAAAAAATCCAGACACATCATGGAGGCCAGGAAAGAAGTCCTATTGTCATGCCACGTGTGCTTTCTCTCTACTCTCCCCTCACATGCCAGTGGACCATCTTCACTGGAGTTAAGGATTTACCTTTTATCATCCAACAAGAAGAAAAAGGTAACCTTGGTTCCCAGGGTCCTTGGGATTTCAGAACCCAGGTTTTCCAGACTGTGTTATCTGTGAAACAAACCACCTTCATCCTGGTGGCTTAAAACAATGACAATATTTCTTTTGCTCCCAAATCTGCAGTTTGGGGAGGGTTTGATAGGGCCAGCACATCTCTGCTCCCATGACATTAGCCAGAGCGCTTCAAAGGCCAGGGACTGGGATCTCCAACATGTCCTGTGTTGACTGTGTTGAAGTTGACTGTGAAGAGCGTGACAAGGGGTGGAGCAGAAGAATGGGGAAATTTGTTCCTTTACATCTGTAAAACACCATTCTTGGTACATTCTTGGAATGGGAGGAGATGGGGGAGGACCTGTGTCCTGTATCACTAGGTATAGGCTTGGAACTGGGAAGAGCCGGGTACTGATGTGAGTGTGCCCTCCTCGTGTTCACAATCAGGTTGTTTGGGGAGGAGAATAGCATGGTAAAGAGGCAGTCATAAAATAGCCACGCACAGTGAATTGTGGTGGCAGTCCTGTGTGTGCACGTGCAAGTGTGTGCATGTGCACATGTGCGTGCGTGTGTATGCGTGCATATGTACGGCTAAAAAGTGAAAGTCAAAAATTGAGTGGGTAAGGTCAACATGTTTACTGTACTTTGGCCATTCAGCCATACGCTTTGATGCAGAAGACCTTTCTTCCATGCTACTTCCATGCTTCTTCACTAAGAAGCCTGTCATTTCTGGGACTGGTGGGCAAATCTCAGTAAAAGAAAGCAAGATGCAAATTTTTAGCTGAAAAGAGACCATAGGGCTTCAGTGTTTCACAAAGGAAGGTGTGATACTGTGGGAGACATCCTGGGGATGTAGGTCCTGGACCTACCGGGAAGGCACTCACTATATCAGGGCATGAAGTGTTAACAACATTCACAGGGAAATTTGTAATTTCTTCAAGGACAGTTATCAGACTTCTAAATGCTACAGTGTCCAATGTATTTTATCATTTAAGAAAAGCCTTCCCTCCCCCTTATTTGGAAAAATACATGTTTACTTTTGAAACTCTGAGGAAAATTTGTTTTAGGAATACCCTAAGGAAGTTTGTCTCAGTCCAACCAAACTGCCATCCAGGAGTCAGTAATTCCTTTCAATCTAAGACAAAATAAAATCATCCCAAATCTTAACACTCAGATATGTTCAATATTAACATAGTATTATACTATAGTATAATAAACAATATAATAGTGTATAATAAATAATATATCATATAATAAAAGACATTAAAATAGTAAATTACAAGTGCATTTCTCCCCTCCTTTTCTGAGAGGGGAAGCCTTGTATTATGCTGAGTAGGGAGGCTGGGGAGAAAAAAATTCGGACAAGCTTCAGCTTGTCAGAGGTCAAGCTGATCTAGACATGAAAGGGCATGGAGATACCCTAAGGGGGAAAAGATGAGAGATGTGGAGGAATTTGGAAGGAGAGAGAGAGAGAAAGTGAGAGAAAGAGGAGGAGGAGAAAGTAGTAGAGGAAGAGGAGGAGGAGGGGACGGGGGAGAGAGAGACAAAGACGGAGAAGGGCAGGGGAGAGAAGGGGAGATGGGAGAAGGAAAAGGTTAGTGAGGAGAAGACAGAGCGGTGAATGATGAAGAAAGGCTCAGACTGGGAGTTTGGGGCTTGGGGCACTGAATATGATCAAAAAACGAAGGAGGGATGTGCAAATAGCTGTCGTGTTGAATAAAATTTTGAGGCAAGGATGGTAAAAGAAATTTTTTAAAGACATACTTGTCATCATACACCACTGGAAAACTTTAGTAAAGAAACACATTCCCCTCCAATTTTGCCTTCATAATGAGAGTAATTTTAAGATCTGAAGTTGAGCCAGTTTTATTTGGGATATTTATATCCATCTATATAATCCCATATTATTAAAAAAAATCAAAGTAAGGTCTTATTCTGCATATTATTTTATAACTTGCTCTTTTCACTTAACAGTGTGTATAGAAAACATAATCCTTAATGACCACATAATATTCCATTGTGGGAATGCACCATAATTTATTCAGCTCATTGCTCGTTGGCCATTTGGATTATTTCCAATTCTTCTTTTACTATTCTAAGCAATATAGTAATGAATAACTTTATAAGTTAATCTTCATGCACTTATATGGTGATTTACAGATATGATAATTTCTATAGGATACATTTCTTAGAGAAGCTTTGCTGAGCCAATGGGAATATAAAATATTATAGCTTTTAATACCCATTACTGGACTGTCTTATAGAAAGGTTAACTATTCTCTTATTGGGAGGATAACTCCCGATCTACTGATCCTAAACTATCTTCCCTTTGTTCTGTAACTATATCCTGAGGCTAATTCAGCTAGAATGTAAGTTCCAAGAAGGCAACAGTGCTTTGTGATTCTATGTAGTATGGATCTTAACACATAATAAGAACTCAATAAATATGTTCAAATAAATAAATAATTGGTTGGATGGATGGATGAATTCAGACTCCTCAAGGTCAGAGTTTCTACTTGTCTAAAGTCTTCTAATGTCTGGTATGCTGCCAAGCACAGGGTAGGTGCCTAGTGCTAAATACCCTAAGGAAGTTTGTCTCAGTCCAACTAAACTGCTATCCAGGAGTCAGTAATTCCTTCCAATGTAAGAAATCAGATTGTTCATTTAAAGGTCTCTGGTTCCAGAAGTCTATGGCCCCTAAAATAGATTGTAATCCATGGAGGGTTGGGTCCCAATCTTCATACATAGTCCATCCTAAAGACCTGTGTTGTTAAGTTTCTCTTGGAGTAGACCCAATCTGAATAAATCCTTATCTTCTTCCAGTAACAGATCAAGCTGCCTTTTGGATATTCCTTTAAAACGCTGTGTTATGGGGGTGCCTGGGTGGCTCAGCCAGTTAAGCATCTGACTTCAGCTCAGGTCATGATCTCACAGCTTGTGAGTTCGAGCCCCACGTTGGGCTCTGTGCCGACAGCTCAGAGCCCGGCGACTGCTTTGCATTCCCCTCCCCAACTTGTGCTCTGTCTCTCTTTCAAGAATAAATATTTTAAAAAATCTTAAAATGCTGTGTCATGAACACTGAGGGAGAAGATGGATGGGAGGCATCTGGCACAGAGCCAGACACAGAGTTGGCTCTCAAAAATGGTGGCCGTTACTATGATTAAATCACCACCATCACCCTTCAGTGTCACCCCTGGTCTCATCTACTCAAGGAAAAAAAAAGTAAATAACATTTTGTTAGTTTTTGAGTTTAATCCACTTTGTGCTGCTTTGAGTTCTATGTATTTTTTCCATTCTACGGTTCCAGAAAGTGGAGTTTGGGGAGGTGAAGTGACATTCCTGCTATCTCACAGTTATTAGTGGTCCATCTGACTCTAGGAGAGAACGTGTGCTGTGTCACTTTTAGTCATTTGGCAAACTCAACCCTTTGACCAATCAGCAGAGATAAAGTGCCAGAGCTGCCTATATCTCAGGAACTCTGTTGGTTGCCTGGGTGTTTGTAACATTCCTGAAGAAGGTGGGAGCCATTCTCATCACTACTAAGACAGCAGAGGCTAACTATGTTTAAGAAACTCCACTGAGGTCAGCCAGACAAGTTGTGGTGGCTCAGTCCAGACACTGTGTATGAAAAGGAAGCCAATACCTAAAAATGCTTGGTAGAGGTTCCTGTGAGGAAAGACAGTAGTCAAGATTTGCTGCATCAGGTTGAAAATAAAATGAACAAACGCTCGTGTTGAAAGTGAAACCAAACTGAAGAAGCTGGGGTGGTTTTGTTTTGTTTTTGTTTTTTTACATCCTTTGATTCAAGGTGTGGATCTGGTTCTTCATTTGGTCTAGATTCTTGTGCTTCTTAGTCAACCCGTGGGCTGAAGGAATGCAGGGAGCTTAGTCTGGCTGAGCACAAACATGAATTCCATCCTCCCAAACCCCACCACTTTGATCCCCTTTCCATTTTCCCCAGCGATGCCAGTGGCAATGGAAAAGGGAATTAGTTCAAGTTGATCAGTTTTTCCTTTGTTCAAGATTTTGCTCTTGGGGTCTTTGTTGTAAACCAGATCTCAAAGTCTAAATAGCAGCTGTGCCTACCCTGGTGTGAAGCATAAGGCTTGGTGTTTGGGGGAAAGAGGGCTTTGGTTTTCTTCTGTTAGCACTCAGATCTTGGTTGCTGTGGGAGGGAGATTGCATCTGGCATCACTGACTTGCCTAGAGGGCTGTTACATGAGCAGAGCAAAGCTGGGGTGTAAGAGGGGAATGCACACACACCGTCCCCCCAGACACACCAGGGTGGTTTCTTTTAAAAAAATCTTCAAACCTGATCTTTGTGTGTGTCTACATACTTGAAAGATGGCATCTGTGTGCAGACACCATGTTTCCAGTCTTCCCAAGACTGCAAGTGTGACTGAGTGAATTATTTGACCACAAGGAACTTCATTTTCTTTAAGCATAAAGGAAGGACCAGTGGTATCCTAGGTAATATATGTAAAAGCACCCAGCATTTAGTGGGCACATGATAAATTCTCAATTCCATCTTTACTTCTTCAGTTTCCTTCCCAGTGCCCTGGACCATCTAACATGGACACCTTCCAGGTAGGTGGTTGTAAGGACAATCATTGAGATCTGTGTTGGTTTGACTTGCTGCCTTTCCTAAGGCATCCAAGGTCATCATCTTCTTAGGAAGTCTGAGAGACAGACCTCAGACTGTGTTCATTCTTTTCCAAATGGAAAATGGAAAAATGTGGTCAAGCATCCAAATGTTTGGTCTATAAAACTCTCAAAACATTCAGATGTTTGGTGTTGGGAGGGCAGAGTGCCATCAAAGCATGTGACTGTCATAAGTCATGACTGGTCCAGCCATTGGGATCTTTGGTTTTAATCAGGTAATCCAGGGAAAATAACCCAGGCTTTGTGGTTTAACTCATTTCTTCTCTTCCTTAGACAAATTTGTATTTTTATCCTCACTCCAGAAGGTTAAAAACAAGGTTGCTTTGAAATGCATTGAGTTGCAGTGGCTGGATGGGATTCTTAGAAATTACAAATACCTGACTTTATGAGGATTCAAATTTAGATACTGGCTGCTTTTTTAGACAAAACTTGGTCCAAAGGAAATTCTGAATTTACCCTAGAGCAAAAATAAAATAAATTATTTTTTTCAAGATTATATAGATTTTTTTAAAAAGCTAGATTCTATTTAGCTCTTTATGTACATATTAAGTGAGGGATTTTCATTTTTCATCTTCCTTAGAATATAGTGTTATTTTCAATGCTATTCACAAATGAAAATAATGATGTTCAATATTTCTTTGAAAAAAACAGAATGAAAGTCCCACCATCAATGTTGCCTTCATCCATGGACTGGAAAGGGTGCTAAGAATGAGAGCTGTACCTGTGGTAGGTTGCTTGCATTGATGTTCTCAATTTTTCACTCCTGTCATTGTGGACAGGACATTTACCCCACTCCTTAACCCCTGGCTCAGCCATGTGACCTGATTTGGCCAGTGGGATGTTAGCATGTGTGATGTATGACATAGCAGAAGCTTGAAAAATGCTTATACATGGGGGCTTGCTCTCTTGCAATTAACCATGAACACACACCTGAGCTAACTTACTGGAGTACTACACATGAAATATAGTTGCATCTTCCCTCATCCCAGCTAATGCCATCATGACACATATGGGAGCCCAGCTGAGCATAGCCAGAGCTGATCAGATGCATGAGCAGGTCAAGATTATCAGAAAGACCCAGATGACCCACAGAATCAGGAGTAAGAATCATGATATACATAAATATTAAAATAAATTTAATATTTAATATTATTTTAAGCTACTGAATTTTCGGGTGTTTTGTTACAGAGCATTATCATGGCAATTGAAAACTCATATATTGCTATACACACAGCCCTGTGCCCTGAAAACAAATGGACCTGCTTTGGACTAGCTGTGTGACAAGACACACGGTACTTTATCTCTACGAGCATTATTTTCTTCATCTGAAATATGGAGAAAATAATTCCTGTCTTGCCAGATGGTTGATCTGGTTGCTATGAACTATTACTGAACAATTAATAAATAGTCCCTTTAATAAATGGCGACTACTTTTGCTTTGCCTTTATCTTTATCAAGAGCAAAAGGAGTGAGCAAGGCAGTTAATGTCTGGTTGGACCAGTGTTAAGTTTTTTGCAGAGACTCTTTTTAAATCCTTGGGATAAACCCATCCAGAGAGAAAGTCCTGGGAAATCCTGACTTGAAAACAAAAGGAAATTTTTAGCCAGGAAATAGCCTTTGAATCCGGAGTATCATTTTGACTTCATTTTTAACTCTGAGAGAGGATAGGGTAAGGGCCAAAGAAACCATGAATGACCATGCAGGAGCTGCTGACTGTCTCTTAAGCAAGGATAATTGAGTTGCAGAGGCAACTTACATAGATTTGGGAGATAGCTTCCACCACCTCAATGGATTTGTTGTAGGGGACACAAGAATGGAGTATTTGGGGCTCAATTCCTGGTTGATGGAGTTGTGGAGCTTTCCTTTGGACCCATTCTAGTTTGTGTTTCTGGCTAAGAGAGAAGACAGCTGACCAGTGAGAAATAAGGCCATGTTTCCCCTATGTCCTGTAATGTTTCCATGCTGTGAGACCTCTTTTTTCCATAACTACTGTTCAAGAGAAGTCTCCACTCCTCCACTTTCTGCAGAATTCACCCAGCATTAGAGCCTGGCTGACTCTGCTTCAATTAAATGACTGTTGGATGGATAAATAATGGATCAATGAATGGATGAATTCTCCCTTGCTACAAGATGGTATACTCTTCCATAGGAATAGGTGAGACCATTGATTAGCACAGTTAGAATCTTAGGATATGCACACAGGAAGGATCTCTAGCAACGACTTTGCTCAGTTCTCTCAAGTGATGAGGACATGGTCGTGGAGAGTTGACATCACTTGCCTTGGGTAACCAGACAGATATGTGCAGACTTTGGGATAATACCCTGGGAAGGGAGTCCAGTGCTCTTGCCTTTCTGGCCTGCTGGTCCCTCCTCCAATATTCCCTTTTTATATATCTAAGTTATAATGTGTGGCCTAGGTAAGTGTGTGGGCTGGTGATCACGTTCTTAGCATTTTTTAAAGTTTATTTATTTATTGTAAGGGGGGGCAGAGAGAGAGAGAGAGAGAGAGAACCCCAAGCAGGCTCTGTGCTGTCATCACAGAGCCCCATGAAGGGCTTGGTCTCATGAACTGTGAGATCATGACCTAAGTCAAAACCAAGAGTTGGCCACTTAACTGACTGAGCTACCCAGGCACCCCTGCTAGATTTTTTAAAAAGTTTTATTTATTTATTTTGAAAGAGAGAGAATGAGTGGAGGAGGGGCAGAGAGAGAGAGGGGGAGAGATCATTGCAAGCAGGCTCCACCCTGTTAGCGCAGAGCCCAGATTGGGGCTGGACCTCATGAACCAGTGAGATCATGACCTGAGCCAAAACCAAGAGTTGGATGCTTAACTGACTGAGCCACCCAGGCACCTCCCCCCTTGCATTTTTAACTTGAGCATGTGTGCTGTTTCCTTTGTAAAGTTCCTTAAGTTATCAGAGTTTCCCTAAAGACCTGGATTTCATAATAATATATATTTATATTTTTATAATTATTGTAATATAATATATGGATGTGTATATAATTATTATTATATAAATATTACTAAAAATATATGTACATAATATCCAACCATTGCACAAAATGACTTTCTGTGCCAGTTAAGCTACACCCCTTGCACTGGGGCCTCACCATTTCCATGGCAACTAATGCATGGCAACTAATGCAACTAAAGTGGGAACACAGAGAGGAACTTGGTGTAAAGGATTAAAAAACAACACCATATATGAACACAGATAAAATGTGCTATTGGACAGGGAGCAGGAGAGGTCCATAATGTTTTTAATTAATGTCTTCTTAGGAAAACCCCTGTATCTGACTCACAGCTTTGCCATTCATAGCAATTAAAACCTCTGTAGCATCCAGGTCATCGAACCCTTTCTACTAATGGTGCAGGAGAACAGAGAAGCTGTTTGCTACCTGGTACTGGCAGAGGACTTGCACTGAAATGTTTGGATTTTAAACTTTCCATTTGTCTGGAAACTTCCAAGAATGCAAAGGGGTTCCAACTTCCCACCCCAAGCAGGCGCTTGCCTGCTAACTCAGCCTTGCAAATTACCACCTGCCCACGATCTTAGGCCTTGTTGGAGAGCAGGCCAGACTCAAGGAATGAGCTGGTGAACCACCACGAACTTTAAGGAGCTGGCCTCCTGGCCAGCCCCACCAGGACCTCTTTTCTTCCTTTTCCTTCTTTTTTTCTGTACTGTTTTGATTTTCCTCTCTGCCAGCCTGCCTTTTTCTCTTTAATTTCTACTTTCCTTTGATTTTTCTTTTCTATGAATGCTTCTATAACATACCTTTCTGTGACCACTTACTTTTGTGTGGGGTTCTTCCTAGTATTTTGCTGCCGCAAGCACTTGCCTCCCCCTCCTTGCCACACCATGGCTTCTGGAGGACAGAAGCTCTGCCTCCTCCCAGCTCCCAGCTCAGTGAGTGATGCCTGCCTCATTCTTTAGCCTAAGAGTGGTCCTCAAATTTTAGCAAGTATAAGAATCTCCTAAATTGCTGGGCTCCCGTGCCATAACTTCTGATTCAGTAAGTCCAGGGTGGGATGAGAATTTGCACTTCTAACAAGTCTCCAGGTGATGCTGCTGCTGCTGTTCCAGGGAACACATTTGGAGACCTGTTGGTCTGAGTCAAGCATAGACTCTTGATCAAATGACATCTTGTGATTCTTTTTCTCTGTCTCCTTTTTAAAGAAGAGTTGGTATAGTGCTGCACACACAGAGTTTTGTATTCTGTTGGCTTACCCTACCATTATCCTATGGTGGTGTTCCCAAACCCTTGTTCAGACCAGTTTTGAAAAGTTAAATCTCACATGAGGGCAGTGGTAGTAGGGAAAAAAGGTTTTGCTTTCTCTAAACCAATAGGAGAATTGATGGGAAGTGAGTCTGAGAGTTCCTTCTGGAAAAGCCACGCTTGCCTTAGTCTGGTTACGCTTACCTGAGCTCAGAAATCTTCAAGATGAGGCACAGCATTGTCTGTGCTGGCTGGGAGTGCTCAAGCTGGAAATCTCACTGCCAATGAGTGGTGCTACATCCCAGAGGACAGCAAGGGCCTGTGATTCATCTTGCTGACAGCCCATCAACGGTCAGCCTGGACAGTTCAGCCCTCGATCTTGGAGCCTGGAGGAGCTGGAAGAGGGAAGTTATCGGTGCCGATGTGTGAGTCAGGGCTTAGACAGGCTGGTGTGAGTATGGGGACTACCTTCTCTGATTTTAAAAGTGCATCCATGGGATGAGTGTTTTTGCATGAAGAAAGTGCTGGAAGAGTCACATCTCCACTTCCCACGGAGTTTTCAATAACCAAATATGTGATTTTAAGAGGGACATCTTACCTCGAAAGAGAGCCCATGGCATCCCTAAGAACATGAAGGAGTTCATAAAGGCTCATGTCTGATTTCAGCTGCTGCTGTGGAGGACAGCCCTTCCAAGCTTCAGGGGTATGGGTGCATCCCAGATGCATGTGTGTGCATATGAACATGTGTGAGTATAGTGTGCACACATTTGTGTGGGAGTAGTTAATGCCCCTAGGACAACTCTCACTCCAGAGTCTAAAGCAAGTGGATAACACCCAGCTGCTTTCTTTGAGGCAGATGATTCTGGGGGACACTGTGCATGATTCCCAGTGGAATCGAACCCCCATTGCCCAGCAGCAACCTCAGTATATGCCCTCTCATTGACCTTTCATCTTCTCCTGTCTTACTCCTAGCTTTACTGTCCTAAAGAAGTAATATATACCTAAGTCCTTGTCTCAAAGATCCTTAGGGCTAGAGAATCCCAAACTTAGGGGACATGGGTTTTGTTTGTTTGTTTAATCTTTTCTGGCAAATGGCTGTGATCCTCCGTTCTGGTGGAGGGTCTAAAGCCAGTGGATAATGCCCAGTTGCCTTCTTTCAGGCAGATGATTCTTGGGGGGCACTGTGCATGATTCCCAGTGGGATCAAACCCCTGATGCCCAGCAGCAACTTCAGTATATGCCCTCTCATTGACCTTTCATCTTCTCCTGTCTCACTCCTAGCTTTACTGTCCTGAAGAAGTGATCTGCACCTAAGTCCTTGTCTCAACAGTCCTTACTGCTGGAGTGATCCTCCATTCTGCTGCCTCCAACATATCCCCGAAACCCACAAAAGCCACTGAATGAGAGAGGAGGGCAGCAAAATTCAGGATGGTGGCTTGAATTTGGTGTCATGGAAGCTGAGAGCTCCATGCAAAGCACAGGGACTGCTGTGAGCATGGAAGGTGTAGAGGCCACAGGAAGGCCTCTGGCATCAACCAGAAAAGTTCTTCATTACCTGTTTAGGATGTGGGATCCCAAATAAGAAACTTAAAGTCATGATTCTGTTGCTTAAAAATGCTCCAAAGCCAGTGGGTTATGGTATAGCCCTCCTTAATGAGGGTGAAACCTTTTCCCCAAAGCAAGCGTGAACAGCACTCTCCTCTTCACGTATTTGATCTGTATTTGTTTGCCTTCGGCCATAGGAGATGGATTGCATGTCTTTGGGGGAGCAGTTGGGAAGTTGAGCCCTTAGCTTCAGGACATCCTACCATTCTTTCTGAGGGAGCAGGCGAGAAGGCTCAGGTCCTGATGATGGCTGTACACCAAGCCAGTTACCCCTGTTGGGTGAAGCCGGGGGAAAAACTTCATGATGCTGTCTCCACAGCATGCTTGTTCACCTAAAACCAGGTCAGAGCAATCATCAGGGACAACAAGGAAGGGGGAGACAAGTCACAAAAATATACCACACTGCTTGAATTGGGCTTAGCGAAAAGTCCAGGTTCATAAGGCATAGAAGGAATGGTACTTTGTCATGGTAGGTTTGCTTTGCTTACTTAAAATGGGCACACTGAGCTAAAAAATATATATCTCACCTGTTATGTAGAGGCTTGAATGGAGTTGGAAAGCATTGGTCAGAGACCTCTCTGGGAGTTAGGTATCAACACCCTGCCATTTCTAGATGCAAAATTCCTTCATGGCGGTGGTTCTCAGAGATTAGTGGGAGGGTATTGTCCTGGCTGCCTGGACTCCACTCCTGGATAGTCTAATTCAGAATGCCTGGGGTGGTTCCTGGCATCTGAATGTTTTTTACATGCTTCCTAGTTTTTTTGAGATGAAATCAGGTTTGGGAATTTGTGCCACATTAGGGCATATTGGTCTCATTTGTAGGTCAGGCACATCAGGAGACACTATGGCCAATTCTGGCATCTTGAAGGCTGTGGGGCAATCAGCTGGCACATGGGAGATACAGCAGCCCTCATGCTTGCAATTCAGGGAAGAGGGCAGAGTTTTCTGATGGGAGCTTCCTGCGATGGGGACAGAAGAGCTGGTTAAAGGGCTGGTTATTGGACTTAAATACCTGCAAGTGACCCTGCTTGCAGTTCTTTAATGCCATTTGAAATGTCCCAAGTTCTAAAGTTTCTCAGAGGAGTAATCAAGGCAATCTGCTTTCCTTTCTTCTATAAAACTGTGTCCCTCCTCCCTGATGAGATGTTCAAGGACATGTCTGCATTTAGTCCCATTTCATCCTGGAGAAAATAGAAGTGTGGACTGAGGAAGGCTTTGCTCAAAGTGGAGGTGAGGTCCCAGGGCACGAAGAACCAGGAAAGGGGGAGGAGGAAGGACTGTGATGAAAGGAAAGAGAGGTGTGGAAAGAATGAAATGGAGAGAGAGATGGAAAAAGACATGAAGGAAAGGGAGCATGAGGAATGGAAAAATGAGAGGCAAATGGCACTGGTAGCTTATTCCAGATTCCACAGGCAGTGACTAGCAGGGCAGGTGCTGTTCTTCTGCATCCAGGTAGGATATGGGTATCTGCCATTTCCTCCAACTCATGGGGTTGGCAGAGCTCCTACAGTGCCACTGTTAGCTTGACCACAGTGGAAAGTACTTTGATTCTTGCATGCTGCATACAATACCTAGATGCTGGGATGCAAAATGGAAGGAGAGATGTGGGCACTCTTCTTTTTAGGGAAAGGGCTGAAATAGAACCAGAGTATGGTCATTCAGTCATTGCTGGTGCCATTATGAACCCAGAGGAGGGCAGTTCTACATGGACTGTGGTTGGATAGCTCACCTCTGTCAGCTATTTCCTTTTGGGAATCTGCTTCTTTCTTGGCATTTGATTCATTTTAGGCTAAAAGATAGTTTACTTGTGATTAGCCTTGGTAGCCATGTTAATCTCTTTAGCAATGACTTATTCCTGACTACTGGCTCTCTACATGTTCCTCTGCTCTGAGATGGTATCCATCTGGTCTATCTGGTTCACCAAGGGCTCTGGGTTATTGCTGTTCATTCAACACATATGTTGTAAGCATCTCTGTTGGGGCAGACACTGTGGTGTTACTGACTATATAATGGTAAACACATCCTTGCTATTTTGGAACTTATGGTCTAGAACATCACTTCTCAACCCTGTATGCACATTACAGTCACCTCAAATTACCCCTGTGCAGGCCCTATCTCTGACTCATTGCATCAGAATCTCCAGTGGGGATCCAACTAATTCTGAGGCTCACCCAGCTTTGACACCCCCTGGGAAAGGATGCTTTCTAAATATTAATATTAATTGGGTCCTAGAATCCCACCTTGTTTCCTCAGTGGGGACACGAAAAGCATCTGATTTCCCATCTCTTCTCTGAGTAGCATTTCATACATAGCTGTTATGGTTGCTGGATGCCTCCTCCTTCCACTAACCCGGACTCAGTGCTAAGGCCAGCCATGGGTCGAACTTCTGCAGCTTCCATAACACCATTTCCTGTATTTGTCATCCTAGCCCTGAGGGTGGAGTGGCCTCTACCTGTCATTAATCTTTATGTGGCTTCTCAGCTGTTCCATCACCCATGTAACCAATTCCCTGTAATAAATTCCCTCTTTTTGGAGTGTCTGGGTTGGTTTCTGTTTCCTGAAGGGACCCTGACCTATACAAAGTAAAATGTAATGGCAAGCATCTATAAAGTGGCAGATTCCCTCATCCCTTGTGAGTGGTGCATATGATGTGAAAGGAAGCAGAGACAAAGTTTGTTGAGAAAAGGATGTTCAGAGACCAACGTTGTTGAGAAGAAGATGTTCACATACTGTATCTGAAGCATCCACAACAGAACTTCTAACAGGTGGTCCATGGCCTACTTGCATGCAAACCCTCAAGTGCTTCCTGGCTGCCACTTCCAACTGCTGGATCAAATTATCTGGCTGGGTTCAGAATTTGTCAACTTAAGGGGGTTCCTCCAGAGGTTGAGATGTATCCTGATACATTTAGCCATGCTGCAATAGAAAGCTGCTAATGATCTGACCCTCTCAGAGAACCATCTGTACTTCCTCAGGGTCAACTTCAGTTCCACCTCTAACTCATTAGCTCTTTGAGCAGGAGAATGTCTTCTTACCATATGGGATAGCTCCGTGAGTAACAACTGACCTGTCTTGACATAGCACCAACTCACATGCATCTCTCTCAAAAATCACAGTGTTCTGGGGGCACCGGCATGGCTCAGTCAGTTGAGCATCTGACTTTGGCTCAGGTCATGATCTCATGGTTCATGAGTTCAAGCCCCACATTGGGCTCACTGCTGTCAGCAAAGAGCATGCTTCAGATCCTCTGTCCTACTCTCTCTGCCTCTCCCCTTCTTGCACTCTCTCAAAAATAAATTAAAAAATTTTTTTTTAAATCACAATGTTTTTGGAACTGGAGGAGAGGTTCAGTGTATGAAAGTAGTGTGACTTTTCAGAGAGTAAAGGGCATGGAAACTTCAACTCTTTCAGATCTACACCGCAATCCATGGTCAGGAATCTTGGTTGCATATTTACCCTCTAATGATCTCCAATATTTGACAGTAACCTTTCCTTGTAGGGTAACTGTGAAGAGTAAATGAAATAATAACTGTCAAATTCCCAGCACATACTGGGCATCAACACCAATAGGTTCCTTTCCCCGCTTGTCCCTTCCTCCCCCAACTTGATGTAAAAGTCCAGCAGAAGAAACTGGGATCAAGAACTACTTGGGCTTCTATTTGGCTTACTCATTCCTACTTCTCTTTCTCGTCATGGTAAACTGGGAATTCTGTTGTGTGCTATGGATGATTTTCCTTCCTGTAAATGACAATGACACATAATATTTGTAATTATTGTTTACTAGGTATTTATTGCTTCTAAGTTTCTTTGAGATACGAACCTCACTCCCCCATTGTTTAAAAGTATCTTGCTGGGAACATCGTATATATTTGATAAATACAGAACCCTCTCATATATATATATATATATATATATATATATATATATATATATTTGTTGTTATCTTTGTTTTTTTAAATAAAATTTATTGTCAAATTGGTTTCCATACAACACCCAGTGCTCATCCCAACAAATGCCCTCCTCCGTGCCCATCACCCACTTTCCCCTCTCCCCGAACCCCCATCAACCCTCAGTTTGTTCTCAGTATTTAAGAGTCTTTTATGGTTTGCCTCCCTCCCTCTCTGTAACTTTTTCCCCCTTCCTCTCCCTCATGGTCTTCTGTTACATTTCTCAAGATCCACATATGAGTGAAAACATATCGTATCTGTCTTTCTCTGCCTGACTTATTTCACTTAGCATAATACCCTCCAGTTCCATCCACGTTGCTGCAAATGGCCAAATTTCATTCTTTCTCATTGCCAAATAGTATTCCATTGTATATATAAACCACATCTTCTTTATCCATTCGTCAGTTGATGGACATTTAGGCTCTTTCAATCATTTGGCTGTTGTTGAAAGTGCTGCTATAAACATTGGGGTACAAGTGCCCCTATGCATCAGCACTCCTGTATCCCTTGGGTAAATTCCTAGAAGTGCTATTCCTGGATCATAGGGTAGTCCTATTTTTAATTTTTTGAGGAACCTTCACACTGTTTTCCAGAGTGGCTGCACCAGTTTGCATTCCCACCAACAGTGCAAGAGGGTTCCCATTTCTCCACATCCTTGTCAGCATCTATAGTCTCCTGATTTGTTCATTTTAGCCACTCTGACTGGCATGAGGTGGCATCTCAGTGTGGTTTTGATTTGTATTTCCCTGATGATGAGTGACATTGAGCATCTTTTCATGTCTGTTGGCCATCTGGATGTCTTCTTTGGAAAAGCATCTATTTATGTCTTCTGCCCACTCCCTCACTGGATTATTTGTTTTTCAGGTGTGGAGTTTGGTGAGTTCTTTATAGATTTTTAGATACTAGCCCTTTATCCGATATGTCATTTGCAAATATCTTTCCTCATTCCATCACTTGCCTTTTAGTTTTGTTGATTGTTTCCTTTACAGTGCAGAAGCTCTTTATCTTGATGAGGTCCCAATAGTTCATTTTTGCTTTTAATTCCCTTGCTTTTGGAGATGTGTTGAGTAAGAAATTGCTGGAGCTGAGGTCAGGGAGTTTTTTTCTGCTTTCTCCTCTGGGGTTTTGATGGTTTCCTGTCTCACATTCAGGTCCGTCATCCATTTTGAGTTTATTTTTGTGTATGGTGTAGTGGTGGTCTAGTTTCATTGGTGGTGTAGAAAGTGGTCTAGTTTCATTCTTCTGCACATTGCTGTCCAGTTCTCCCAGCACCATTCGTTAAAGAGACTGTCTTTATTCCATTGGATACTCTTTCCTGCTTCGTCAAAGATTAGTTGACCATACATTTGTGGGTCCAATTCTGGGGTCTCTATTCTATTCCATTGGTCTATGTGTCTGTTTTTGTGCTAATACCATAGTATCTTGATGATTACAGCTTTGTAGAGGCTAAAGTTTGGGATTGTGATGCCTCTGGTTTTCGTTTTGTTCTTCAAAATTACTTTGGCTATTCAGGGCCTTTTGTGGTTCCATACAAATTTTAGGATTGTTTGTTCTAGCTTTGAGAAGAATTCTGGTGCAATTTTTATTGGGATTGCATTGCATGTGTCGACTGTTTTGTGTAGTATTGGCATTTTAACAATGTTTATTCTTCCAATCCATGAGCATGGAATGTTTCTCCATTTCTTTGTGTCTTCTTCAATTTCCTTCATAAGATTTCTATAGTTTTCAGCATACAGATCTTTTACATCTTTGGTTAGGTTTATTCTTAGCTATTTTATGGTTCTTGGTGCAATTGTGAATGGGATCAGTTTCTTTATTTCTCTTTTTGTTGCTTCATTATTGGTGTATAAAAATACAACCTATTTCTGTACATTAATTTTGTACCCTGCGACTTTGATGAATTCATGTAACAGTTCTATCAGACTTTTGGTAGAGTCTGTCGGGTTTTCCATGTAAAGTAGCATATAGGGTTTAATTTGCAAGATGTGTACTCCCACAACTGGAATAAATTCTCTCAAGTACTATGCCTGCAATTGGAATAGCTGCCATTAGGTGGCAGTATAGTGCTGTGGGATGCCATTGATGTTATTCAGCCTCTCAGGAGGCACTGATTATGGCTATGCACTTGATCTGGTATAGGGGGAAAAAAACCTTTATCAAAACATTGTAAAACATTTAGCTAATCATCAGCTGCATATCCTGTGATTTCTGTTTACTTTTTCCCCCCTGCCTAGCACTTGGTATTTTATTATTTTATTTTATTTATTTATTTTTAAATTTTTAATGTTTTATTTATTTTTGAGAGAGAGAGACAGTGCAAGCAGGGGAAAGGCAGAGAGAGAGAGAGAGAGAGAGAGAGAGAGAGAGATGGAATCTGAATCAGGCTCCAGACTCTGAACTGTCAGCACAGAGCCTGATGCAGGGCTTGAACTCACAGACCGCCAGCCAAAGTCAGACACTTAACCAACTGAGCCACCCAGGCACCTCTATTTTTATTTTTTAAATATAATTTATTGTCAAGTTAGCTAACATACAGTGTATACAATGTGCTCTTAGTTTCGGGGGTAATTCCCACAATTCATCACTTACATATAACACCCAGTAGCATTCGGTATTTTAAATTACATCTTTTCACACTTTTCTTCATTTATAGTCCATCCACACCTCTAAATAATTCTTGTCATCCTAAGGTCCTTTATTTATTTATTTTTATTAGAATGCGTATCTGAGTTTATTTACCTTTTATTTACCTTTCCTCTCTCTTTTTTTTTAACTGCATGAATTACTTACTAAGATTCTGCTTCCTTTGGAATAAATGCTTAATCAATCCAGTAATATCCTTTCGTTTCTCCCCAAGAAAATTCCAGACTTTATATAGGTGGAAAAGCTGTAGGCATTCTGTACTGGAAAGCTATTTTCCTTCTTTAATATTTGGAACTGAGAAAAACAGAGCATACAGAGAAAGCAGGGGTGGAGGGGTGGGGAAAGAGAGAAAGAGAGAGCTTTAGATATGTGTAACCAAGGGTTTTTTCATAGTGGTCTCACGAGAACTTGTGTGGATTAATGAGACACACAATTGTAATGGTTTTCCTAAGCGTTGTATAATAATGTTATTACCAGGAAAACCTCCCTGCCCATCAAAATTCAGTCTGAAAAATTTTCAGTGTGAGAAAGTGTGTATGGGAGGGGGATGAAGTTCAAATACAGAAATTAGTGTCTGCCCATAAATGCCTTTATGCTTTATGGAGCTCCTTCCTTATCCTACCATGCTTGAGCTCTCAAGCCTGAGCCTCTAACTGCCCATTTATTCCTTGGGACATCATCTCCAAGAGGAGAAACAGAATCAGTTTCCCATGCATGAAAACACAAACATCATTTGAATGGTGCCTAACAGAAACCTCCAGCTTTGAAATAGTTCCTGTTGAAAGGAGAGAAGACTAGAGAAAAATACGAGTGGGGATACTAATATCCGATGCCCTTTTGTGGCAGCTGCCTACGGGTTTTATATGCATGAACCCCAACCCCACTTACCATCCTGTTCTCTTGTCATGTAACAGAGCATCCCAAAACGTAGTGGCTTAAAACCACTAAAATAAGTTTTATAAAGTTTAAAGGTAAGTTTTATTATATCTCATGATTTTGTGGGTCAGAAACTCAGGCCAGTCTCAGCTGACCAATTCTGCACCACACCCATCAGTTCGGGTCATTTGGTTGTTGCCAGGGGGTGGATGGGCTGGTCTGGGTGGTCCAGATCATTTCATCCCTTATCTAGGGGCTTGGTGGGATGGCTGGAAAGTTGGATCGTTGGCCAGAGCATGTACACACCACCAGTGTGTAGATCAGGTCTCCCGGAGAGAATGTTCTGAAAGATCCAGAAAGAAGCTGCAATGCGTCTTCTGATCCTGCCTTTCCGTGGAATCCCAGAACGTCATTCTTTGCCATGTTCTCTTGATCAACAAGCCACTAAGGGAAGCTCTGATACAGGAGGTGAGAATTAGATTGCTCTTCTCACTGGGAAGACTAGCAAAGGGTATGTGGCCATTTTTCCTTTACTTCACCTTCTTTAGATTCTCTGCGTGTTGTTAATCTATCCACACTTGAATATGAGCTCCACGAAGACCAGCTCCCCACTGATACATCCTAAGCACCTAAAATAGTGTCTGAAACATAGTAGTTGTTGAATGCTGAATGATTTCATTTAATTTTCTTTTTTTTTTTTTTAAATTTTTTTTCAACGTTTTTTATTTATTTTTGGGACAGAGAGAGACAGAGCATGAACGGGGGAGGGGCAGAGAGAGAGGGAGACACAGAATCGGAAACAGACTCCAGGCTCCGAGCCATCAGCCCAGATCCTGACGCGGGGCTCGAACTCACGGACCACGAGATCGTGACCTGGCTGAAGTCGGACGCTTAACCGACTGCGCCACCCAGGCGCCCCCTATTTAATCTTCTTATTGCCATTTGAGACAGCTATTGTTCTTATCACTATTTTACAGATAAGAAATGGAGACACATAGAGGTGAAGTCATTTGTTCAAAGTCACACAGCTATCGTGTGGCAAAGCCAGGGCTTGAACCTAGGTCTCTCTGATGTACTTTTGTAGATGGGGAACTAATTCAAGAAAGAAACCCAGCACACAAGAGAGCAGGCAAAGACCTGTAATTATAGACTTTCCTTACTTCTCAAGCCAAATCAGTGACTGGCTTAGGGTTGGTGGTTTTCCCTTGAAATGGTTTATCTCATTTGCTGGCTTTGCCTTCTTTTTACCAGGAAGCCCTAGGGGAAGACTGCTGTGCCAAGTTGAGTGTGGGGCGAGCTCGGTGCCTCTCTCAGCGCTGCTGGCACTGATAGTCCGGGCCTCTTGGACGTGGAAAAGTCTCTTCATTTGATTGTGAAATCAAGCTAGGCCCAACTGTGATGAGCAGCAGTTTTTTTTGCATTCCTGTTGAATAATTCTGTGTAATATCCTCTTGGCTATATTTAGATGTGACACACGGTCTCTGTTTGTTAAGACGACGAGACAACCTAGGGGACAGTGTCGCCAGAGCCACCCCATGCAGGCAGAGCTTGGTGTCTGCAGTCGCACCTCCTCTCCTGTCCCATCCCCCTCTCCTCCCATTGCAAATGTTAAGTTCCCCAAGGTCTCCAGGGCAAAGCCAGCCTCCCTGGACACTTTTGTCATCTCTGGAACAGCTTCAGTGAAATGACATCATATGACCTTGTCAAATCCTGTGAAATCTTTTCCCATCTACTTAGAAGTATTTTGGTGCATGCGATTTCTTTTGGGGTGGAGGGCCCAGATTCTGGCAGTTGGAAAAGTTCTCTACGGCTTGTCGTGTGATCCTCCTTCGTCTCAGCTCTGGCCACCCCTGCCACATACACACTGTCCTCTTTGCTAGATGCAGCCCCATGTAGGGGGCCAGCCTGAAAGTGGCCTTGCTGATTGGTGATGCTGGACCCCTTGGGGCAGAGCAGAGCTGCTCCATACCAGGTGGAAGATGGAAAGCAGGCCCAGCGGGGTTTTGCTGTAGGTGGGGTAGCAACTAGGGCCTGCCCCGGGGTGGGGCCCTCAGTCGAGGGCAGAGCCTGGAGGATGGGTCACACTTTTTTTCTGTCACTATATTCCTCTCAGCCCACTTTTTAAAAAATTGAGGTAAAATTCACATAGCATGAAATTCACCACCAGCCATCACCACTGTCTAGTTCCAGAACATTTCCCTCAGCCCATGGAGGATCCTGTACCCATTAGCGCTCACTCCCCTCCCCTAGTCCCTGTCAAACACTAATCTACTTTCTGACTCTTTTTTTCTTTTTTGCTAGTTCTGGACATTTCATGTAAGCGGGATCATACAATATGTGTCAGCCACTTTCTTGTTCCTGCTGTTGGGGTGACAGTGAGCTCATATCAAGGGTGATCTGATGGAATCTTCCCTCAGCTGCAGGAGGGTCCCCACAAGGGATGCTGGGAGCCACTCAGCTCTCCTGGTGTTGAGGAACAGGGCCTGGGGGAGGATGCTCCCCTCCTTCACGTCTCAGGTGGACAATTCAGAGGTACCTGGTTTCCCACAGCAGCGACCAGCTCAATAAGGCAATAACACATCGTTGGGTTGACATTCTTTCCCTCAGCACTGCCAATCCTGTTCCACAAGCTAACTGCCCGGCTTCTGCAAACAACAAACAAACTGAACAACAAAAACAACTTCTTGCATGTGAGCCCTTAACTCAGGTGTTACTTTTTGAGGGTGGTGGGGAGGCAGGCCCCAAAGAGGAAAACTCCCAGAAGGGAACTCTGTAGCTTTTGGACACAGCTGTGTCGGACGATGTGGATATGGGGAGGCAGTGAATGCAGAGGCACTGGGGTCTTTCTCGCTTCCAGCCCAGCTCTGCTCCTCAAGGGGCTCTGCACAGCACTTCCCATCCCTGTGCTTCAGTCTCCTCATCTAACACGTACTACATACAAGGATGCCAGGAAGTTTCAGTGCTGATAGAATTACCAGACCCCTTGAGCTCAGGTACTCTACTGAGTGAAACGGATCTCCAGCCTTGCTCTACTTGAGCCCTCCCTGGACCCAACTGTCCAGATCTGTACTGTCTACACAGTAGACACCTGTGTCTTTTTAAAAACCAGTTATTTAAAATTAAATAAAAGATTCAATTCCTCTGAAGACTAGCCTCCTTTCAAGAGCCCCACATAGCTAGGGGCTCCTACATTGCTTGGCATGGATACTGGGCATTTCTGTTATTGAAGAATTTTAGACAGCACTGCTCCCAACACTCTGAGTTATTCATTCGTTAAATGTTTACTGTCTTTTCCCACCCCCATGCCTTTGATCATGGCCTTCCTCTTGCCTGGGCTGCCCCTTCATTTGGCTGCTTCCTTTCCCTGGAATGTCACCATCCCTCCGGAAGGTGAGGCTCTCCTGGGCTCTGACCAGCACCAGCCCTGTGTGTCATCAGCTGGCAGCTGGCTCTGCTCCACATTGCCTGACCAGCTGCACCGGGCTCCTGGCTGCCAGTGTGGCTCAGGTGCTGCTCCCTCTGGCTTTGTTCTACGTGCCAGGATGGGGGACAGCAGCCATCGTTGGAGGGGTGCTGTTCTCACGGTGATGCCAGAAGTACAGGAGGCTGTGGACAGACACACTGTCACTTCGGCCCACATCCCACTGACCAAAGCAAGGCTGTGACTGAACAAATCAGAGGCAGAAAGTCCCCTCTGCCTTAGTGGGAAGCACTGCAAGTCATAAGGCCAGGTCCAGGGATACAGAGAGGAACACAGAATTGGAGGCAATTGCTTCATCCATGGCTTAGGAACCCACTCTCCCTCTTCCAACTTAGTGCCTTGGCTTTCGGGCCTCTGGCTGCCAAGAGGCTCTCCTAACACTTCTCCTCACACTCAGATGGAGACCCGTGCCCATGATGACTCTTTCTCTGTCTCCCTCCACACCATGCTCCCTGTGAACACTGCCATCCCTTTGGTTCAGGCTCTCAGCTTCCTGGAAGGCACTGCCTTAAAAATATGAATCTCTGAGAATTAGTACTTCCGTTGAGATATTTGCAGGCTGACCCGGGACTATGTTTACTCAGATCAGTGAGTGTTTAATGATGTAGGCAGTGTGAACGGTATTTCGGGGCTCTGTTTATTGTCATCTATATGTTCATAAACAGGAGCTGGGGCCAAAGATGTTTCTCCTGCAAGGAGCCTGTTAGGGCACTGGTCTGGGAGTCAGGACACCTGGAGTGGGCTTGAGCACTGTCAGGTTGCCTTTGGAAAAGTTTCTCCCCATCTCTGGGCTGTAGTTCTTCATGGGTAGATTGGGTAATCAAGCTAATGGTTGCTATGGCCCCCGATGGCCTGAGATGTTGTGGTCCTGAATCCTCACTGTGTCCCTGGTTGGGCAGCAATTGGCCCTGCTTTCTGATTGCTGTGTCTACCCACTTTTCCAGCCTCTGACTCTTTTCTCTGCCAAGGAGCTGACTTCCATAAAAAGGGTTTCAGGGTCTACTTTTCCCAGAAGGTATGGCGTGTAGAGATCTCAGAGTGGACTAAGCCATGCACGGGCACTCCCCGACCAAGAATCCCTTTGACCTTCCTCAGGGTGGGAGAAGGCCTCACTGGGCATCAGTGCCATGTTGCAAACTCAAGTTAAACTCAGTCATATCCCGATCGTGTTCCAGGGCAAGTTCAGGATTCCCCCTGAGGCGCTGGGTTTTGGCAATACCAGAGGCCAGGACCCTGGCTTTTGGGGCTTGTGGCCATCCCTGCTATACACACTCAAGTTTCACAACAGTGATGTTTAATTTTCTGCAGAAAACCCTGGGCTTTTCTTTCCCAAGATTCAAATTAACTAACATTTATCCAGAATGATTTGTTGCTCGTTTAGAAGTTCATATTTGGAGACAAGGATGTTTCTGAAAAGGGCCCAGAAATAGCTGGAGAAAATCATCTGTTGGGTTGCTCACCTTTGGACAATGATGGAAGCAGGCAGAATGATTCATGGCTCCTGGGGAAGACGGCTCCCTGCAGGGCCACACCTGGGCAGCACTTCTCCAGGAGCATTTGCCAGGGCCAGGGTATCTGTGACAGGCTGCAGACTAGATGGAAGGAGATTTAGATAGGGATGTTAGGAGAAAAGGTTTTGGGGGTACTGAAGGTTGCAGGTGCTGGTCAGACAGGTGGATGCCGGAGGTGGCATAGTGCCAGACATAGTCTGCTAGGCAGGAGGGAGGCAGGAAAGCCTGCCCTGATAGTGCATCTCCCAGAACGGGGCTCTTGCAAATGAATCAGCCTCTAGTCTGTGACTCATGTCCTCCATGGAGCACCTACTATGTGTCAAGCACTGTGTGAGACTCTAGGTGTCCTAAGTGAATATGATCCTTGAGACCACCAAGTTTACTGTAACTGTTAATTCTATTTAATACACTGACGTGATACTGATAGAGATCAGATAATATGCTGGGTGAATGAATGATCTTCTTTTCTCACCCTTAGAGAGAGGAGTCATACTGTCTACATTTTATACAGAAGGAAGTTGAGTTTCTGAGAAGTTGAATAATTTGCCTTAGCTTACAACTAGTACAGAGGGGTTCTGGGAGAATTACCTATGACATTGGTGAAGGCCATTGGAATAAAGTGAACTATGTAAGCAATTTTAAGCATTCTACTAGCCACATTAAAAACAGTAGAGATGGGTTGCCTGGGTGGCTCAGTCAGTTGAGCGTCTGACTTTGGCTCAGGTCATGATCTCATGGTTCGTGGGTTCAAGCCCTGCGCCGGGCTCTGTGCTGACAGCTTGCAGCCTGTAGCTGCTTCCGATTCTGTATCTCTTTCTCTCTCTTTCTTTGCCCCTCCCCCACTCATGCTCTGTCTCTCTTGCTCTCAAAAAATAATAAAACATTTAAAAAAGTAAAAAAAACAGTAGAGAGAACAGGTGAAATCAATTTCACCTTTATTTAACCCAATATGTCAAAAATATTATCATCTCAATGTGTAATCTGTAATCTATATATTTTTAATGAGCTAATTATTCTTTCTTTTTCTCCACAAAATCATTGAAATTTGGTGTGCATTTCACCCTTAACAGCGCATCCCAAGTGGGACCTGCTGCCTTGCAGATGCTCGGCAGTCACTTGTGTCCATGGCATTCATACTGAACAGTGTAGTTCTAGAGGCACCATAGGGTTTTGCGGAGGTGGGGCGGGGCACTCCTGAGAAGATCCCTGGTCAGTCGGCTTCAAGGGCAAAGTGCCTCTGGAGCTGGACTTCAAGAACACAAATGCCACACCACCAAGTTTAAACTCCAGGGGGTACCCTTCTCCACACAGTGTTCCCTGGAGTCTCAGTGACCCTGGGGGTTAGCCAGGCAGAGAAGGGGGGGGGGGAAGGGTGTGCCTGCAGAGGGAATGATCATAGGTGAGGGCACAGATCCCCCAGCGCGGCCACCTGTTGAGGGAACTGCAAGCACCTGCCATGGGGAGGAGGGGGATGGCAGGGGTTAGTTTGGGGAGGAGGCAGAGAGGTTATGGCAGGTCTCACGTGCCACCCCAAGGAGGCCGAGCTTCATTGTGATTGTCCAGGACTTACTTTTCAGTGGACAACTCAGGCAGCTACAAGCAAGCTGGGTTGGAGGGGCCAAGACTGAGAGCGGGGAGGGAACTCCCTCACGAGCAGGAAAGAAATGTTGAGGGGTGAGGATGGGGTACAGGGTGGGTGGGAGCATGGGTGTGCAGCAGTGAGACCGAAGACTGAACTCGGATGGATCGGATTGGAGTGAAGGTGAAGGAAGAATCCAGGAGGCTCTCATTTGCAAGGTTATGTGACTTTTCTGCAGAAATCCCCAGTCGTCTGGGACAGAAGTAGAGGGCCAGGACTTTGGAGGACATCATGTCTACTTCACAGAAATAAAGGCGCTGATTTGACACCAAGAGGCAGCCAGAAGTACCTCGAATCTCCTTGCCGCTTATGCTACCCCCACCCCCAGCACAAATGATTCACCTTCCTCTGCCCTCTTATCTCCCTCAGCTTCCAGTGAATGTGCCTGTTTCTTCCCATTTTTATTTCTCCCAATGGCCCACTATTATATTGGGAACACATTTTTGTGGGGTCACCTGGAGGCACCTCTTCCAGAACACCTGTGGTAAATAGAAGCACACAAGCCATGGCTCCAGCATTGCTCTTTCTGGCTGTATTTGTCACACTTAGCCACAAGTCCTGGTTCCAGTCACATCAAAGCACTACCTCTGCTGTGAGGGGCTTGAGATTCCACATTTCCAACAAACTTCCAGCAACCTTTGCTGCTGGTGCATGAACCACACTTGAAGCACGAGGGGCAGAGCTGGGGTCCTCAGCCTTGGCCAGTCAGCACAGAAGTAGCTGGAGAGACTGAAATGCCCAATGCCTAGGCTACACTCCACACTAATTAAAGCAGAACATCTGGAAATGGGACCTAGCCTCAGTCATTTTTTAACATTTCTGCTTCTGGGGCACCTGGGTGGCTTAGTCAGTTAAGCATCCGATTTTAGCTCAGGTCATGATCTAATGGCTTGTGTGTTTGAGCCCAGCATCAGACTCTCTGCTGTCAGCATAGAGTCTGCTTTGGATCCTCTGTCTCCCTCTCTCTCTGCTCCTCCTCTGCTTACATGTGCACTCTCTCTCTCTCTCTCTCTCTCAAAAATAAATAAACATTTCGGGGCACCTGGGTGGCTTAGTCAGTTAAGCACCCAACTTCAGTTCAGGTCATAATCTTGTGGTTCACAAGTTCGAGTCCTCCATCAGGCTCTGTGTTGACAGCTCAGACCTGGAGCTTGCCTCAGATTCTGTGTCTCCCTTTCTCTCTGCCCCTCCCCTGCTCGTACTCTTTCTCTCTGTCTCAAAAATAAATAAAACTTTTTTTAAATTAAAAAAAAAAAGGTAAATAAGCATTTAAAAAGATTTCTGCTTCTACTCACTTGGAATACAGCCACATGGGAAGAAGTCCACACTATCTGGCTGGAGAAAAGGCCCCAGAAGGATGAGACAACAATGTCAAAAGAGAGGCCACAGGGAAGAGAACATGATCCATTCCAGCTGAGGGTTCAGACACGTGAGTGAGCCTGACCAGCCCCAGGCCAGCTGCCCCAGCAACACCACACAGAGCAGGGATGAGCTGTCCCCACAGAGCCCTGCTTGATTTCCTTACCCACAACATCATGAGTTTTTGGTGTTTTTTTTTTTTTAAGCCAAATGGTTGCGGTTTGTAAGCCAGTAAGCTTGGAGTGATTTGTTATGCAGTTGTAGCTAACTGATACAACCCACAGGACCTAAGTGCCTTGAGAGTAGGACCTATGTTGGTTTATAACCCCTACATGCTTAGCGTTTAAGTTGGGATTCAGAGAATATTGGAGAAATGCTGAATGTCAGGGAAAGGCCCAAGTGAAAAATCACAGTGTTTTCCAGGCCAATTAAAGTCAGGAAGTGGAGATTTATTGTTTGGACATATATTCATTAAAAATCAAAGCAAAACAGACAAGGCTCCCTCCTTCCCTGGAGGAGCAGTCATTCTCCTGCTGGCCTCCACTGACTCTGCCTTCCGCTTCTCCCTGCTCAGTGCTTTCTTCGTGGTCCCAGCCTCCGACACAGCTCTGTCACTCTGAGCAGTGATCAGTGAGGGGTAAATGGCTTCAGGGGTCTCCCTGCAAGGTGCTCAGCTTGGCTTCCTGTGACTCTCCACAGCATCTCTGTGCTTCTCCGGGGGCCTGTGGCTCACCTGTCATTTCCAACAATGCCAGGACTGGAGCCTCAGAACTCCCTGAAGTGCCCCAAGGTGGCCTTGAAAAGGAACAGGTGGGAGAAGTCCAGAAGAGGAGCATTCTCAGGTCCTAGGTTGATCGGGGAGAGGGGGAGGGCAGAGCAGGCAGCAGCTCCTGGCCAGGAGGCCTGACCCTGCTCTGGAACATAGGCATAACTTGAGGATGCAGTGTTAGAGATGTGGCTTTAGTTCCTCTCAGGGGTTCCTGTCTCAACCCTGGTGCCTGCTGCTGCCTCCAGAAGCATCTGTCCTCACCATGAGGAACAATGCCCCAAGGTCTGGGCTTAGGGATCTGCCCTGCCCTCCACCCCCTGCTTTTATGTGAGTGGACACGGAGGGCAGCCCTGGAGAAAATGTCTCCCGGCCCCTCCCTGGTGCCCGGCTAGTGCCAGATGCTGGGCTGTATTCAGGGTGGACATGTGAAGACCTCTTGGGGACACAGAGGCTATTAGTGGGACAGCTCAAAGTGGCCCATGAGCTGGTGCCAGGCCATCAGCTCTTTGGTACCAGTGGGTGACAAGATAAGCATTTAAGAACTTTCATGGCACTTCAACACTGCTGCAGCATCCATTCCTGTGGCTTTGTACTTGACAAAAGTATTAGTTCACGATGGGCTGGAAATGAAATAAAGCAAAACCATTGCAGAGAAGCAGCAGTGCGCTAGGAACTATGGGCTGTGCACAGACAGCAAGAGAGCTGCTCCTGGGAACCTCCCGGCCACCACACACCCCTGGTTTCATACTTAGGAAGCGGTGAGACATTCAGTCCCCCAGCGTTCCAGCTGGTTCCCACGCCAGCCCTTCCTTCTCTGAGATCCTGTTGTCCCAACGGCTCTCATAGTATGGTCTACCCGCCAGCGGAGTCAGCAAGACGTGGGAGCGCATTAGAAAAACACACATTCTCAGGTCCCTCCCAAGACCCACTGCATCAGGAACCCTGGGCCCAGCAGTCTGCTTCCACAAACCCTCCAGAGCATTCTGGTGCTTTCTTTAAAGTGGCCCGACAGACACTTTTATGCTTTGCTTCCTTTGAATGGATCACTCTTCTCCACAACCATATTCTAAGCTCCTTGAGGGCAGAGGTCCAGAATTCCCCATCTGCTGTGTCTCAGCATTGAGATAGGAGCTGAAAAAGCCAACCATCAATACGTTTTGTCTCCTCAGATTCATTGCAATTGCTGTGCCCATTATATAGCCAGGCAAACCAAGCACTAAAAGGAACATGGCAAGACTGATTTTAGGACCAGATTGTGGAAGAATTGGGATGAAAATTCTCTTCTCTTCTCCCTGGCATCACTTGCTCCAGGAACCTAGAATTAATTCCCTTCAGAGGCCCCTCTTCACTATTTCACAGTCCCCTACCCTTCCCGAAGTCTGTGCTCACTGGTTTTGGCCTTTTGTAGGGCCTGCTGGGTCTTTTAAATTTAAAAAACAAAAAGTTGAGGGACTACCAGAAAGAAGTGACCAACTCTGTGGCCAGTTTGGGCACTCAGAGAAACCTGACCTCTGTGGACCCATTGCTTGCTGCAGGCAAAACAGAGGCAACTTGGGACATTTCTCACAGTCTTTTCTACAACCGCCCACCGGCCCTGAGGCCATGGTATTGTGGCACTTCTCTTCAGAGGTCTCAAGGAGTGGGACTACCCCTCGTCCGGGTGGTGGCAGGGACTCTGATGGCGGGGCCGGGGGTGGGTCCCTGGGGCCTTGGTGCTCTGTGGGGCAAGATCTGGGGAAATGAGTGTACCGTCTTGCTCCGGGTCTTGGAGCTCTGGCCTGCTGATGGCCTGCTGAAAGGAGGGAGGGTGGGAAGGGTTTGGAGAGAGTATAGGTGAGTCGGCACATTTCCCATACTTGCCAGATGACAAGTTGCAGTAACGCAAGTCAGGAGATGGGCAGGGACATACGTATGGAAACAGCTGGCTTCTGTGCTGAGGACCCTGGCACTGCCCTGGGGTCTCACCCCACGTTCTCACTTCTTCTTCTTTTCTGGGAAGAGCAGGTCTTGGACCTTGGCTTGTCGTGGCTGCTCCCCAGACCCCTGTGGTCAGCACTGGAGAGCTGGCTGTCTCTGAGCCGACAGAGCTTGGGAGAGGCTCCGCTCAAACCAGCCCTCCTGGCTGGGCAGCGATCATATCCTATTCCCCCAGCTCCCACACCTCTGCACGCCTCCCTGCTATTAAGATATGATGCTCTGTGGCTCCAAACATTTTGTAGGTAACACCTAAGAGCAAGTGTCCCTCAGACTCCTTTTTGTGTCCCTACTGCTCTGTTTATTGCGGGGAACAAATTCAGGACATTAAGTATTGCAGGGCACCTGGGGCTCACCAGTTGCTTGACATGGCACCATTAGAATAAAAGGCGGCTCCTACTCAGTGTCCAGCTCACTTCCTGCCCTCACCTTCCCACTAGGTCATAGCTGATGTGCCTGCTGCCATTTCTCCTCCATGCCAAGCTCCTGCCCACCTCGGGGCTCCACGGTGCTGTTACATCCACCTGGGTCGTTCTGTGCTCATCCCTCCATGCCTGGATTCTTCGTCCTATTTGGGTCTGAGCTCACACATCATCTCCACAGAGATAATCACATCTCATGACCACATACAGTGTCACCTGCCTTCCTTCCTCTGCCCCTTGCACTGCCCTGGCCTCATGCACCCTCTCTTCAGTCCTTTCCTTTATTTCCTTCCTGGCACGTGCCACCCTCTGCCTTTACTTCCACCTTTGTGAGAATGCTTACTGCTGTCTGCCTCCCTGGGATGAGCACTCCACAGAAGGGGAACCGTATCTGGCTATTCCCTCCTGGATCCCAGTGACTTTATCCATGCCTGGCATCCTGTGAGTGTCGGTGGAGTACATCATGAATTTGGAGACAAGAGGCTATATTAGCTTTCTGTAGCTTGTATTTGTTCTGCTGTAACAAATTACCACAAACTAGATGGTTTTAAACAAAATAAATTTATTGTCTCACATTTTGGGAATCCAGAAGTCCGCAGTTTCACAGGGCTAAGGTACTGGTAAGGCCACACTCTCTCTGAGGACCTCCAACATGCTCTTTGCCTCTTCCAGCTTCCAATGGCTGCTGGTGTCAGGGCCTTATCTCTACAATATCTACCCCCATCTCCACACTGCCTTTTTCTCTCTTATAAAGATACATATGATTGCATTTTAAGACCTACCAGGATAATCCAGATTAGGCAATTCCTCTCAATATCCCTAATTTAATCACACCATTGGACACATAAGGTCATAACTGCAGGTTGCAGGGATTAGGAGTTGGAAGTAAGAGCTGAGGTCACCATTCAGCTCACAACAGATGGAAATCATAATATGGCCTAGCTCATTGCACAAAATTGTTGGCAAGATCCAAGAGCATTTGCAAAAGGATATGCATTGAAACTGAACAATTCCCTTCAAATCTTTGTTCTTAGTGACTTCTAGAAGAATGCAAGATGCAACATAAAAGTGAGTTCTTTCACTGACTACCAGGATGCTTGCTTCCATGCCTGTCACCACTGAAATATGGAATGGTGCAAGGGGAATTTGTTATGACCTTGGTCTCCTGGGTGTCGCTGGCCCGGCAGCCTCTGTTGGTGTCACAGCCATGCTTTGACAGCAGCAGCTGCCTGAACTATGGGTGTTTTGCTGAAAAATTAGACAAGACTGAAACAATCTGAGGGTTGTAGCCTGTTCACAATATTGCAAGCTCAGCAAAGATAACCAAATTTGCTTTGTGTGCAGAATGCCATTCCCTCTCTGGCAGGAAGCTCACAGTGTCTTTCCAATAGGAGAATCCGGTGTTCAACTTAGTGGCAGAGGTGAAGGACGGACAGGCAAGGAACCGAAGGCTGTGGGAGGGAGGTCAGGGGAGAGAAAACAGAAGATCACTGTAGGGCTCTTCCTGGTTCCAACTAGAATTGCTGCGGAGTTTTAAAGTCCTGACACCTGGACCCTACCCCAGAGCTTTCTGATGTAATTGGTCTGGGTGTGTGTGCCCTGGGCAGCAAAGAGATTTTAAAGCTACCTGGATCATGTGTGGGCCATGCTCAAGATCTCTGTGCTAAACTCTGACTAGGACCAGGCTATAACTCCGCACAAGCACGGTGAAAATGATGGTCTTAGGTTTGAGGGTTCAGCCAGGTCATTGGATGGGAAGAGGGAAAGTTGGGGGTTTTCTTGGGTGATTTATGTATAAAGTACACAGCTACTGAGGCGCCTGGGTGGCTCAGTGGTTACGTGTCTGACTCTTGATTTTGGCTCAGGTCTAGGTCTCATAGTTTGTGAGTTCAAGCCAGACTCCGTGCAGACAGTGCAGTCTGCTTGAGATTCTCTCTCCCTCTCTCTCTGCCCCTCCCCTCTAATAAACAAATAAGCTTAAAAAAACCCCACATAGCTTCCCAGTTGATTTATGTATAAAACAGGAGCACCCCAGCTTTCCAGGTGCCTCTGGTATTTGGGGAGCTGATGTTATGGTCCCTGGAAACAACCTTAGGTTTGAGCTGGTTTAGCTTCCCAGCCCCTACTGAGGTCCCAACACAGGTCAGTGGTTCTCAAACTTTAATCTGCACATGAATCACCTGGGGATGTTGTTCAAGCACAGATTTGGATTTGATAGCTCTGGGGTGGGGGTCTGAGATCCTGCATTTCTCAAAACCCCCAGGGCTGCTGCTGGCCCCATTTTAAGGAGTAAGGAGCACAAATGTGGTCTGCTTTAGCAGCCCACTGCCATCAGGCTTTGCCAAGGAACCTTCTGGAACTCAGCAGGGCTACTTCTAGTTGGGATTTCAGTGGCTTCAGGAGATATAAGTGTGGCCAATGTGTAACAATGTTACACTGCTTGGTGCTGTGCCCTGGTTTTCTCTAAGGTGCTCTCTTGGCTCTCAGTGGGAGCAGTGGTTCTCAACTTTGGCTGCACATTAGAATCATCTTTCGAGATTTAAAAAATGTGGATGCCTGGGTCCCACCCCCATAAAATCTGGTTTGCTTCATATAGGGTTTTGCCTGCCCACTGGGATTGTTAAATCTCCCCTGCGGGTCTGACTTGACGCTGAGGCTAAGAACCACTGGCCTCGAGCAGAGATTCTCCAGTGTAGAACCAGTGCAGAAGGAGTGGGGTCTCCTAGGAGCTTGGGAGAAAGGGGAATTCTCAGACCCCACCCAGATTCACTGAGTCAGGGAGGCGGGGTGAAACCTGGCAATCTGTGGTCTGACTGCGATCCGTGCTACTCCAATACACCCTGACTTGCAGGATATGGAGGCAGCACAAATCTTGTTTGTAACCCAACCACTGCCCTGAGGACGTATATGGGGTAGGGGGGCCCGGCTGTGTCTTCTTGGGAAGGCTTGTGCAAAACCAGTTGTTCCTGAAGGGGGCTCCTAGGACCCTGTGATGCCGGGAAACTGTGGGGTGATTCAGCAACCTTATTAGGCCCCCACGTTTGGGGGCTGGCTGCTCTGGCTGCCTCCGCAGGCCACCTTCCAGCCCCAGATGCACCAGCTATTTAAAGTCTCAGCTGAATAATATTTTCCGTCATGTGGAGCAGACTTTACTTAGAAGTCCTTCGGGGCTCCTGGGGGTCATGTTTCTCAGCTTATCTATGACTGTCTGGACCCGAGTCCCTGGGACGGATCACTTGTTTCTGGTTTTTCCCTCCTAATTGAGGCCTAATTGAGGGGGAGGGGGAGGAGAATGACCTGGAATGTCCCCTTCCCTTGTAGGAAGCCTCCCAGAGCACATGTAACCTTCACAGCCCCTCATCCTGTGAGAAAGGGTGGCTGTGAGGGAGGGTGAACCATTGCCCAAGTTCACACCGCTCATCCGTGACAGCCCCAGGTCTCAAATATAAATCTCTGGCCAAGTGGGCTCATTGTCCCGCCCCGCACTGTGTTTTAGGGGCTGTGTTCACCCCTCACAGGCTGTGAGCCTGCCACCCTTGGGGACTGATTCCAGATTGAAGGTTGGGTGATTAACTGCTGAATGACAGGAAGTCCCTGCCTGCTATCTAAGGTATGAGTAGAGTCCCATCCCAAGAGGCATGGCACCCATCAGCCATCAGCCATCTCTCCCTCCTGAGCGGGAGGGGGAGAAGCCCAGACTGCCCCTTAGGCTCCTGGCAGAGCTAGCTGATGGGTACTCTCCCCACATCCAGGACCAGTCTGTTCAGGCACCAGAGGCAGATGGCCTGCTTTCCAACACCCTCAACGAGACATCATCTGCTCACAGGATCACTGTCTTTGGGTGAAATCTGGGACTCTGACCCTGAGCTGGAGGCGTCCTCTTAGGTACAGCCCCTGGGGGTAGTGGTGTGGGCATGGGGACAATTGGCCTTCCATGTCATCAACAAAGTCCTCAGCCAGTCCCATGGAGTCTTTGGGCCAGTCTGGATAAAAACATGGGGGCTTTTTATGTATGTGTACTCCCACCATTGCCAAATTTGGGAAGCATGTGAGCCTGGGTGAGGAGAGGTGCACGGAGGGGGAGGGGATCTGCCAGCCAGCTCTCTGGAGGCTACGTGAGCACGTGCCCTGACCTGATGGAGGGATCCACGTGAACACAGAGCACACACTGCAGTCACATGCCAGTGAGCCAAGCCCATTCCAGGCCAGCCTGAGGGGTTGTGTCTCATGAGAGAGCAGAGCCGGTGTGGCCATATATGAGGCCTGAGAGTACTTGGGCTTCAATCAGTCTTACTGCTCATTAGCTGTGGGGCCTGAGGAAGGCTACACAGTCTCTCTGTGACTCAGTTTTCTTGACTGTAAAATGGAGATACTATTGGCATTTATTTTCATTGTGAGGATGAAAGGAACTATCATGTGGAAAGAATTTAACTCAGTGGTTGGCAAAGTGCTTAATAAACAGCATTTTGTTCCTGGAAAGGGTTTCGTGTGCTGAGGAAACTCCCTGAGCATAGAGAATGCCAAGTCTGAGGACAAGTATGACTTTGGGGTAGGAGAAGACCAAGAGGGTGTACCCCTTCCTGGCACACACATGCATGCATGTGCACACACACACACACACACACACACGCACGCACATACACACACACACATACACACATACACCCACCCCCCAGGGAAAGGCTACCATGGCAAGAACGTGGAGAATTAAAGCAGTCAATGTTCAGACTTAGAGTTTCTACATGAACTTGTAAAGCCCCACCAGGAAGTTGGGAATCCCAGGGAAGGCCACCCACAGGTAGGGTACTAGCGAGTCACGTCGGCAGTCAGGTAGACGTATGGAACGGTTCTGAGGTGTCCCTCCAAGTCTCCTGGAACTCTTCTGGGCTCCTGAGATACATGCAGATTTGATGGTGTCCCCAGTGGGGAGAACAAGGAGCATGTGGACCGTCAACCCAAGCCTGCTGGGAACATGGCAATGGCTGAGAGCCAGGCAGGGGGACATGTAGCTCCAAAGACACTGGAATGGGCACATGCTGACCATAACCTCGAGGCTCCTGCTGATACCTCGGTGCCAGGAGTGCCTACCTCCTCACCTCCTCAGTCACTGGTTTTATAAGCCCCCCAGAGAAAAGGAAGGAGAGGGAAAAATTCAGCTTCAATCTGAGATGACCAAGTTTACTGTCATAGAGATAAATTAAGTTCCTCACCCCCGGCAGGAGGAATGGGGGTAAAAAGTAGTGACTAAGTTACATGGTTGTGGAAAAAGTGTTGCACTGGTGTCTGAATTCTGGACCTGAATGTTCCCACCTCTTTAGGTCTCTTGAAACCCATCCATCACTCACTTAGCATTCCCACTTCTGACGGTTTCTACAGACTCCATCCAAGGGGTAGAGAGCATTGCGTTTCAAAGATGAGAAGGCATACACGGAAGAGTATTATATGAATGTTAACACGCTGTACAAATATAAGAGATGGGGCTAATGATAATATGCAGGATTCAACTAGAGAGAGAAAAGCATTAAATGCAAAAGGCACTAAGAGGGGATTATCCTGAGAGGAAGTTCCTAATGTTACTTCAAATTGTCTCAGTTACTATGCCATGTAAAGTCCTAAAAATCGCTTCCTGTCGCTGTTATATATGGCATAATGCAGGTGATTAAATAGCTCTTGAGTGAGTCATATTGGCTAATTCCTGTAATTGTAGGGCTTTTTTTTTTTTTTTTTTTTTTTAAAGCCCATAGTCACTGCTTTGGGAAGCTTCCAGCAGGAAGCTTCCAGTAGGCTCATATCCAACATAAGCCTGTCAAAATCCTGTGTTTACAATGTTAGACTATCATTTTTCCAAATGCACCTTTCCTTTCCTTGGTTGATTGGGATTTGGGTTGTATCCAGATTTTTGAAGTTGTGAATAATGCTGCTGTGAACATTCAAGTGTTTGTGTGGCTATAATGTTTTCGTTTCTCTTGGGTATATACCTAAGAGTGAGATTGTCAGATCATATGGTAATTCTGTGTTTAATCCTTTGAGGAACTGCCAGACTGGTTTTCAAAGTGGCTGCACTATCTTACATTCCCTTCATCAATAAAAGAGAGTTCTGATTCTTCACATCCTTGTCAATACTTATTGTCTGACTTTTTTTATTATTATAGCCATCCTAAGCAAGTGAGTGTGAAATGGTATCTCATTGCAGTTTGGGTTTGCATTTCTTTAATGACTAATGATGTTGAGTATATTTTCACGTGCTTGCTAACCATGTGCACATCCTCTTTTTTTAAAATATAATTTATTGTCAAATTGGTTTCCATACAACACCCAGTGCTCATCCCAACGGTGCCCTCCTCAATGCCCATCACCCACTTAGAGAGATGCCTGCTCAAGATTCTTGCTTATTTTTATTTACTTTTATTTTATATTTAAGATTTTATTTTTAAGTAATCTCTACACCCAATGTGGGGCTTGAACCTACAACCCCAAGATCAAGAGTCGCAGGCCCACTAACTGAGCCAGACAGGCACCCCCTTTGCTTATTTTTAAAGTTAGGTTGTTTTCTCTTTTGGTTGTTGGGTTGTAAACTTTCTTATATATTCTGGATACAAGTTCCTCATCAGATATATGATTTGGAAATATTTTCTCCCATCCCGTGAGTTATTTTTTCATTCTCTTGAAAATGACCTTTGCTGCACAAGAGTTTTTTATTTTGATGAGGTCTGATTTATCTATTTTTCTTTGGTTGCCTGTGCTTTTGGCATCATATTTAAGAAACCACTGCCAAGTCATGCATATTTGCCCCTATGTTTTCTACTAGACTTCTTAAATTTAGGTCTTTGATCCATTTCATATATGGTGTGAAGGATCTAACTTCATTCTTTTGCATGTGGATATCCAGTTGTCCCAGAAACATTTTGAAGACTCTGTTTTTTCCTTATTAAATGGTATTTGGCCCCCTTGTTGGAAATCAGTTGACCATAGATGTATGGGTTTATTTCTAGACTCATTTTTTTCTGTTGATCAATATGTCTCTATGCTAGTACCACACAGTGTTTTCATTACTGTTGATTTGTAGTAAGTTTTTAAATCAGAAAATGAGAGTTCTCAAAATTCTTTCTTTCCACCCAAGATCATTTTGGCTATTCTGGGTGCCTTGAAATTCCATATGAATTTTAGAATCAGATTTTCCATATCTGCAAAAACACTCCTTGGAATTTTGTTGGGGATGGCATTGAATCTGTAGATCACTTTAGGAAGTATTGCCATTACATCTTCCAACCCATGAACATAGGATTTCTTTCCACTTATTTAGGCCTCCTTTAATTTGTTCAGTTATGCTATCTTTTACAATTATATACTATCCTTAACCAGTGTTTTTTGTTTGTTTGGATAAAAATTACTGTGTCTGTGGTCACTTGCATTTGGCATGAAGATCTATCATAAGTATTTTTTGTAAGGTGATCTACTAACAACAAATTTACTCACTTTTTAATCTGACAATGCCTTCATTTTGCCTTGTTCTTCCCTTATTTTGGAAAGAAAGGTTTGCCGTCTTAGGATTCTTGGTTGACTGCTTTTAGTTTGTTTTGTTTTGTTTTGTTTTTAGCACTTTGAGTGTGTTATCTTACTGCCTTCTGACTTCCATGTTTCTAATGTGAAGTCAACTATTAATCTTATTGGTTCCCTTGTAAGTAATGAATTCTTTTTTTCTTGCTGCTTTTACAGTTTCCTCTTTGTCTTTAGCTTTCAGCATTTTTACTCTGATTTGTCTGTTTGTGGATCTCTTTATATTTATCCTACTTGGACTTTGTGAAGATCCTTGGTGTGTAGATCAATTTTTTTCAATAAATTTGGGATGTTTTTCAAAATTATTTCTTTGAATGTTTTTTCTACCCCTTTCCCTGTCTCTTTTACTTCTGGTCCTTCCATTACATGTATGTTGGTATCCCACCTTTCTGTGAGACATTTATTTTTCTTCATTTTTCTTTTCTTGTTCTTCTTTAGATTGCACAATCTCTATCAATCTATCTTCCAGTTTGCTAATTCTTTCTTCTGCCAGTTCAAAGGTACTGTCAAGTCCCTCTGGTGAGGTTTTCATTTCAATTATTATACCCTTCAGTTATGGAATTGCCATTTGGTTTTTATTATAATTTCTATCTCTCAATTGGCATTTTTTTATTGGATACAACATTGTCATCATACATTCCTTTACTTCTTTAATCATAGCCTCCTTTATTTCTTGAACATAATGGCTAATGTGAAGTCTTATTCTCTTAAATCTGACTTCTGGTTTCTCTGAGGCAGTTTCTAATGACTGTTGTTGTTTTTTATTCTTTCTGGTGTGTGGGATGTATGTTCTCATTTCTTTGAATGTTTTATATTTTTTGTTGGAAAATGGACATTTTAGATAATATATTGTTGCAATTCTGGATATTGGTCTCCCTTCTCTGGGGCTTGCTATCATCATAAGCTTGCTTACCTATTTAATGACTGGCTGGATTATTTTAGTGAAGTCTATTTCCTTCTCTTTCTCTGCCACCTTGCTACAGTGTGAGACCTCAGATGGTGCTTCTTGGGAACACATCCTTGGGGAATCCCACAGTCACCCTAGAGTGACACCAGTTTTGTATGATTTCAATTCGTTCTTAACATTTGTTAGGTTTGTTGAATAACTCAGGATTTGGTGGATCTTTATGAATGTTCTTTGTGCACTAGAAAAGAATGTTGTATGGGCGTGTTCTATAAATATTTATTAGACCCAGTTGTTGGTTTTTTTCCTTTTTTTAATGTTTATTTTTGAAAGAGAGAGACAGAGCACGAGTGGGGGAGGGGTAGACAGAGAGGGAGACACAGAATCTGATGCAGGCTCCACGCTCTGAACTGTTAGCACAGAACCAGATACGGGGCTTGAACCCACAAAATGTGAGATCATGACCTGAGCTGAAGTTGGGCGCTTAACCAACTGAGCCACTCAGGTGCCCCAATGATGTTTTTCTTTTTTTTTTTTTTTTATGAAATTTATTGACAAATTGGTTTCCATACAACACCCAGTGCTCATCCCAAAAGGTGCCCTCCTCAATACCCATCACCCACCCTCTCCTCCCTCCCACCCCCCATCAACCCTCAGTTTGTTCTCAGTTTTTAACAGTCTCTTATGCTTTGGCTCTCTCCAATTCTAACCTCTTTTTTTTTTTTCCTTCCCCTCCCCCATGGGTTCCTGTTAAGTTTCTCAGGATCCACATAAGAGTGAAACCATATGGTATCTGTCCAATGATGTTTTTCAGTTCTTCTCCAACCTTGGTGATTTTTGTTCTACTAGTTTTTATCAGTGACAGAGAGAAGTAGTGGGGTCTACAACTACACTTGCGCCTATTGGTCCTTTCTATTCTGTTTTTGATGACTGGTATTTTGATGCTGTTACTTGCTGTGGAATTATTTGGAATTATTACATCTTCCTGATGAATCTACATTTGATCATTATATAATGTCCTTCTTTGTCCTTAATAAGTTCTTTGTTCTAAAGTCTACTTTGATATTAACAGAGACACTCCTTCTTTCTTTTAATGTTTACGTGAAATATCTTATTCCATCTTTTTATTTATAACCTACCTATACCATTATATTTGAAGGGAGTTTCCAGAAGATAACATATAGCTATGTACATGTTTGTTTGCCTTTCCTATCTATTCTGACAATATCTCTCACTTTTAATTGGTGTGTTTAGACCATTTACATTCTATATCATTATTGGAATGTTGGATTTAGGTCTCTCAATTTATTATTATTTTTTGCTCATTATTTCTGTCTTATCATTCCTCTTTTCCTAATTTATTGCCTTCTTTTGGGTTATTTGAACATTATTTAATACACAATTTTAATTTATCTATTTTTTGACTCAGTATCTTTGCTTAGATATTCTAGAGAGTACTCTAGGATTGCAGTATACATACTTAATTCTTCACAGTTGACTTAGAATCAATATTCTACCACTTCTGGTGAAATACAGAACTCCTTACTACTATATAGATCCTCCTCTTTATGTGGTAGTTATCTTATGTATTACATCTACATACATTGAAAACACTTGAGAGAAATGTCATAGTTAGTTCAATTCTCAAAGTCTATGATATATTTTTACGGTCAGATTCATGCATGTACAGCTTGTGGCTGAGCTCAAGAATCATAACCAAGCTATGTGGTCACTTTCCTGAGCTCTACCTTGTCTTTAACCTCCTGAATACTTTCTGTTCTCCTAGGGGCTCCCCCATTTCAGTCTTCAAGACAGAAACCTGGCACTTTATCCCACTTGGCCACATCCTTCCCCCAAGTACACCCTTGTCTGGGGTCAGGTGGCAGGAGCACAGAGAGCAAAGAAAGAAATGGGGGTTCACCCTTCCTACTTGGGATCACAGTTCCTCTGATAGGTGAGAAGAAGTTCTCTCCCTCACAGTTGGGGGCCTCATTGATGTTTCTGCTGGTACCACCATTGGCACCAGATCATTTGAAGTTGGAGTGCGAGAGAATGGAAAAAAGAACAAAAAGGGAGAGTTTCCATGCTCTCTCTGACAGTTAGGATAGCCCTTTTCTACTTTATAAGTCAAAACTAGAGGCTTCTTCTAGAGCTGTTTTGTCCATACCCATACCCACATTCAGGTTTTAGGCTGTAACTTAAGTCTACACCAAAGAGTACTGGAGGGAAATAAAATGAAACATCACTGCTAGTTCAATGACACTTGAATTCTGGTCTTCTTTCCCAATATGCTTGCTAGGTGTTTATTTTTCAGGGTCCTCAAATAGCTGCTCCATGCATCTGTACAGATTATAGCTGCATTCAGTGAGAGCAACATGCTGGGATAGACCTCCCCTATCTTATACCAAACTGGAGCTCCTCTGGGTCTTTTTTTTTTTTTTTTGGCTTTTGGGGGTCACTCCCAAACCTCCCTAATCACTGAGAAGTACTCTTGTGACCCTCTTCCTCTTTTATTGCTACTTTACTCCTAAGGCATCCTCCAACAACTGTTGGATTCCAGGACAAAAATCTGTGGGTAAGCTCAACTGAAAGTATCATCAGCAGTAGAAACTCTGCTGCTCACAATGGAACAGAAGATCCAGACCCTTCTCCTGTGATTGTTGGTTAGCCAGGTCCTAACTCAAACATTTTCTGAGCAAGAATTACATCATTGGGATAATACTAAAAGTGGAGGCCTTGGGGTGCATGGCTCAGTTGGTTGAGCATCTGACTCTTGATTTCAGTTCAGGTCATGATCCTGGGGTCATGGAATCAAGCCCCTGCATAAGAGAAGTTTCTGTTTCTCTCTCCCTCTGTTCCTCTCCCCTGCTCACGCTTGCTCTCTCTAAAAAAAATTGTTTTTAAATAGTAAAAAAAATAATAATAAAGGTGGAAGCCTTGTTGACCATATTTATCATTTTTTAAAAATTTTTTTATTTATTTTCGAGAGAGGGAGAGACAGGGCACAAGTGTGGGAGGGGCAAGGAGAGAGGGAGACACAGAATCCGAATCAGGCTCCAGGCTCTGAGCTGTCAGCACAGAGCCCGATGTGGGGCTTGAGCTCATGGATGGCAAGATCATGACTTAGGCTGAAGTCAGATGCTTAACTGACTGAGGTGCCCCTACCATTTCTTTATATAGATAATACGAACAAGAAAAAGATTATGACAGGATAGAGTTGAAATAACCTGCATGATCAGAATGATAGAAGAGAAATACTCAACCAATACTTTTAAAATTAATAACAGTGTAATTGGTACAGCCTTCTTAGAAAGGAATTTGGAATAAAACCAAAAAATGTTAGAGCATTTATACATACTTGGGAATTTATCCCAAGGAAATAACTCTAGAAATGAAGCTATATACTAAGAAGGTACTTAATTAAGAATTATCTCTAATAGCCAGGCATTAGAAATAACCCCAATATACCCAAACTAGGGAATAGTTCATTAAATTATGGTACATAAATAGTAGGTTATGGAATGTAGTCATTTAAAATGAATATTATGTTGAAGCATACAAAAATGAATCAGGTATCTATTGCTGTGTAATTTTAACACTTAACTGGACCAGATTAAGCTTTTTTTTGAAAGAGACCTAAAACTATGGATCTTACCCAAATGAAAGGGATAGGAAAGGAAGTTTCAACAGAATATTGTTGAAGCCTATAATTAAATAAAAATAAAAACACCCTTCATATTTGTACTTCACCCAGCATGTTAAAAAGAAAACCAACACCTCCACCAGTAACATGTACTTTTATATTATCACTTTATTAAATCCTTATTAATTTTAGTACAGATTTTTGGGGAGGTGGTGTTTCTAAGTATGTAAGCATACAATCGTCAAGTGAAATTAATTTTGCCTGATTAATATTAGTCCTGAGTATTTTGTCTTATAGCATTAGGAAAAGAAAACTGGCTGGCTCAGTCAGAAGAGCATGTGACTCTAGATCTTAGAGTTGTGAGACTTCATTCACATGAGGACTTTAAGAGACAAAACAGATGAACATAAGGGAAGGGAAATAAAAATAATATAAAAACAGGGAGGGAGACAAAACAGAAGAGACTGATAAATATGGAGAACAAACTGAGGCTTGCTGGAGGGGTTGTGGGAGGGGAGATGGGCTAAATGGGTAAGGGGCATTAAGGAATCTACTCCTGAAATCATTGCTTCACTATAGGCTAACTAATTTGGATGTAAATTTTAAAAAATAAAAAAATAAAATTAACAACACAAACAAAAACAAAAAATTAAAATGTCTCTGTACCATAACAATATTAATGTATCGAATTTAATGAATTTAGTTCAAGGATTATTATGTTAATTTGAATATCCTTGAGAGTCCTCCTTACCTCCTTCCCTCCCTCCCCCATTTTCATCTTTTGTGCCATGTCTGTGAACTCTATGCTTAATCCCAGGTCATAAAGATTTTCTTCTATAGGTTCTTCTCAAAGTTTTATAGTTCATATTTTACACTTAGAATTATGATCCATTTTGAGTTAATTTTTGTGTAAGGTGTGTGGCTTAGGTTGGTATTCAATTCTTTGCATGTAGATGTCACATCTCCATTTTTTGAAGACTGTCCTTCCTCCATTGGATTGCTTTTGCAGTTCAGTTTCACTCCTCCAGTTTCTCAAAATTCGCTGGCCATTTTGGTGAGTCTCGTTTTGGACTCCCCTTTTGTTCTACTGCCTTAATTACCATAGCTTTATTAAATGTAAGTCTTAAAGTCAAGTAGTGTGATTCCTCTAACTTATTCTTTTAAAAAATAGCTTGGCCATTCTAGTTCCTTTGCCTTTCCATATATATTTTGGAATCAGCTTGTCTATATCTATCAGACATTCCATTGTGATTGTGATTTATATTGCCTAAATTCCATATAACTTCAATTTATCCACCAAAAAAAATTATTCTGGAAGCTGAATCATAATTCCTGGAATAAGTCTTCTGTTATCATGGTTTGTCATCCTTTTAATCTACTGATGGATTTGGGGTACCTTGGGCTCTGTCGGTTAGGCATCTGACTTTGACTCAGGTCATGATCTCATAGTTTGTGAGTTCAAGCCCCGTGTTAGGCTCTGTGCTGACAGCTCAGAACCTGGAGGCGGCTTCAGATTCTGTCTCCCTCTCTCTATCTGCCCCTCCACTCCTCTCTCTCTCAAAAATAAACATTAAAATTTTTTTAATATACTGATGAATTCAATTTGTCAATATTTCATTTATATTTTTTTTTGCCTTTACATTCATAAATAAAGTTGACTTAGCGTACAGTTTCTTTGTTTTGTACATCCCATATAAGGTTTTGTCAATATGGCTGAGGTAGCTTCATTGAATGGATTTGGAAATTTTTCATTTTTTTCTATAATTTGGAATAGTTTAATATAGGAATTATCTATATTTTTTAAAGACTTTCTGAGTCTCTGCATATCTACAAATATCTTCCCTTGACAGGTGATTCATTTCGCGGCTGGGTATAGGATTTTTGGAATACTGTCCTTATTTGGTCATCTTGAAACATTTTCCCACAGTCTTACCTCCAGTATTGCAGATAGGGAGCCTGAAGCCAGCCTATCTTTTTTCCTTTGAAAGTAATCTGTCATTTCGTTCTATAAGCATGTAATATTTTCTTTTCTATAATTGGAATTCAGGAATTTAATCAGGAAATGTCACTGGAGGTCTGGATTTCTTCTTTTTTTTAATTATAATTAATTCTACTTGGGACTCTATCACTCCTTTAACCTGAGGACTCAAGCTTTTTCCTACTCAGATTTTCTTTTATGATTTCTTTATGTGTTAATTCCTCATATGTTCCCTTTTCCCCTTCTAGTAAACTTTTATTATTCACATTCACATATCCTGGTCTGTCTTCCAAGTCTCTTTTCTTAATTCCTTAGAATTCCACATCATTTATAAAACACTTCTAACATTTGACTTTCCAAAATAGCAATTTGGTTCCAACAAAGAATATTCTCTTCTCCATTAGTCTATTGAATTTGATGTAAGTATTTTAGTTCTAGACAGTTTTTTGTTCTGTGTTAAATTGAATGCTCTTGGGAGTTATCATTTGCCTTTTGTTTAAGTTCATCCGTTTTTTCCATTAGCTCTATTTTAATAGTGGTCCTGTGTTCTCCTTGTTAAACTTAGTCTACTCCCTCAGGTTGCTGAATTTCCTTAATTCAGTGGTTCTTGACCTTGGCCAACATGAGAATCACTCTAGGAAGGTTTTTAAAATCCCAGTGCCCAGAATGCAGAGAAACCAATTAATGAAGGATCTCTGGGAATGGGATTCAGGCATCAGTAGGTAGCTTTTTAAAGATCCTCAGGTGATTTAATGTAGCAGCCAGGAGTAAGCACTATAGTCTTAAATAATTCTCATTTTATTTACCTATTTATGAGTAGATATTCCCTTACAATTTGTAGAGGTTATAGCATTGGTGTCTCAATGAGCACTTTTTTCTCTTGTGAGGTAATGGTGAAGAACCTGGAAACATGTTCACTCTGCCGAAAAATGGGAGGAGAGCCTGCAGCCTGTTTCAGATTCTGTGTTTCCCTCTCTCTCAGCCCCTCCCCCACTTGCTCTCTCTCTCTCTCTCTCTCTCTCTCTCTCTCTCTCTCAAAAATAAATAAACATTTAAAAAATTAAAACAAAATAAAGGTAATTTTTTATTGCACCTTGCTAGTTGTGTCATTCTAGATGGAGAGATGGAAGGGAGGTGAATAGCCATGCAGGTAAGCAGCCATTTTGCCAAAATCCCCTCTGAGATTCTTGGTGATTAAAACTTTATCACAATTTAGATTTTTAAGATCAGATGATTAGTATAAATGTCAAATGTCCATATCATTAAATTGGGTTCATAAAAAAATCTCATGTATATATACACAACAACGTGGATGAATCTCAAATGCATTATGCTAAGTGAAATAAGACAGACACACAGGTATACACACTGTATAATTGCATTCCTATGATTCTGGAAAAGACAAAGGCAAACCATAAGGACAGAAAACAGATCACTGGTTGCCAGGGGCTAAGAGTCATAGGAGGTGATTGTCTACAAAGGCACTGGAGGGAAATTAGGGGTGATGGAACTCTTCTATATCTTAATTGTGGTGGCAGTTACATCATTATATGTATCTGTCAAAACTCCTAGTACTGTGCACTAAAAATAAATATTTTATTGCATAAGCATTGTACCTCAGTAAACCCTCTTAGAAAATAATTTCATGTACCTCTTCCATAGTACTAGTCATTTTTCAGATCCCCAAAATGCTCAAAGCCTCTCAGCCTTTGTCCATTCTATTTGCTCTGCCAAGAAATTCCCATTTAACCTTTATGATTTGGATTAGATGCTGCATCCTCTGGGAAGTCTTTCACATCCCTGCAAGACTCCTTGTGCTTTTCTAACACGCAATGATTCCTGCTACCCCAGCCCTCCTTCTGTGCTGTTGCAGAAGCTTGTCTATGCATTTGTATTCCCTGGTAGACTGTAAGTCAACAAAAGCAAGGATTTTATCTTAGTTATCATTGTTTCCCCATCATGTGACTCAGTTCTAATTATTGAGTCACCTACAACCTGACCAAGCAAGGTAGCTGCAAGCTAGCACATGTACCTATTCACCAGGAAGCCCCTAAAAAAATCAGGAACTGTCCCAGAAATTACTTGAAAAATCTTTGCACTAGGGCATGTGTGTTCAGCTGTGGAGCTCACAAAGCAGATGAGCCATGCCACTGAGTTTTTGAACATGAAAAGTGGGTATCTAGAGGAAGATAGACAGAAGTGAGTTCCCTGAAAATCCATGGTCCATAACACCTCATTCATTTTTATAGCTGCAATCAACAAGAAAGCTTGTTCTATTTGCCTTCCTTGCTTGACATTATAATTTCAGAGACCGATGAACAATGTTTTCAGCACTAGAATCAATACTTCTGATTACGGCTGCTTTTGTGCTGGTCTCTCCCCAGTGGAAATATTGCCAGGAAAGAGGGGACGATCTATGGTTGCCCCACAATCCTGATGTTTTAGCTCTAGAAAGCTGTCTGTTCTAATAAAAAGCTGCATTCATTTTGAAAAATTTGAAGGCTCAGATAGGGGTAAGAGAAGACAGTTGATAGCTTTGAGGCACTTATGATAAAGCTGTTGTATCTGAAAAAATAAGGACCCGTCCACCCACCTCTGCTTCAGAATCATTTCTTTTGCTTGATTCCAAGCCAAAGGTGTCTTGTAAAAGCTCTTCGTGTAGTTGTCCTCTCAATCTGTGCTCCCAGGGGACTCTTGTTCAAGATGGTGGATGTAACATCTCTATTAGGAGGAGGGGCCTTTGCAGTCTCAAGCCACACCATCAAATGAGCAAGAAATGCAACTTTGCCTACTTGTATTTAACTGAATTAATATCTCTTTTGCATTTAGCTCAGTGGTAGAACCTTTATATTGGTCACTTCAGGATTCTCCTCCTTTTTACTTTAGGATTGCATCTAAGTTCTGGGAAGCTGCAGAGAGCCCGATGTCCAGACGTGAGGGGGGAAGGGAGGCTGTGATCTTGTGATTTATAATAAGGAATACACATATTGGTTTTTGCTCCTTGTTCCTGACACAGGAATCCTTGTAACTTCCTAAATGATAAGGGCACTAGAAACATCTCTTTTTCTAATATTTGGTATTTGACCTTGGTTTCTGTTCCTGATACATTTGTAATTTCCAGGACTGTCTTTTGTCCTATTGAGGTGACTCTGGGTATGCTCCCAGATGGCTCCTGAATAGGGGCCAGTCACTAGAAAGACCAAGCCACAATTAGAAGCTTGGAATTTTCAGCCTCACCCGCCATTCTCTTGAGAAGGGAGAAGGGCTGGAAATGGAATTAATGATCAATCACAACTATGTGAGGAAGCTTCCCTGACATCCCAATAGTATAGGTTTGGAGAGCTTCTAGGTTGGCAAATGCAGGTATGGACCTGTAGGGCAACATACCCGATTTCCAGGGGGACAGAAGTTCCTACACTCAGGACCCTCCCACACCATGCCTTTTTTTTTTTTTTAAATCACTTCATCTGGTTGTTTATCTGTACCATTTATCATATCATATTCTTTATTAAACTGGTAAATGTAAGTGTTTCTCTGACTTCTGTAAGTTACTGTAGCAAATTAACTGAACTTGAGGAACGGGTTATGAGAACCTCTGATTTGTAGCCAGATCATAAAGAACGTGGGAACGTACTTCTTGAAATTGGCATCTGAAGTAAGGTGGGACAGCCTTTTCAGACTGAACCCTTAACCTGTGGGATATGACATTTTCTCCATGTAGATGGTATTAGAACTGAGTTAACTTGTAGGACACCCAGCTGGTGTTGCAGAGAATTGCCTGATGTGAGGAGAAACCACACATTTGGTGACCAGAAGTGAAGTTTTGTGTGACTAGTGAAAGAGAGACCCAGGAAAGAAACACTCAGTAGGGAAGAACTGGGTTTTTTGCCTGCCTTGGTGGAACGCTGAGTTTTCCCGTTTTTAGAGGCACATCTCATTCTCTTTTGTTCTCATTTCTCTGCCATTTACTTCATCCCATCTGATCACTGATTGATGCAGGTCATTGCCTTCTCATTCCCTTTTTTCCTTCCTCCCATTCCATCTCTGCATCCTCATTCAACACAACTGCTGGATCTCTGTCTGTCTCTCTCTGTCATACAGAAACATTTAATTTTCCTATCATTGTGCAAGGGGTCTTTGAGGTTGTCTTGGCCCACCTACTTAGATACTCAAGAGCTCTGTGTCTCAAGAGCATCAATCCTGTTAGTGTCCCAATCTCATTACCTTATCTAAACCTGTTAAGCTTCCAAAGGCTCCCCTTCAAAATGCTATCACAACTGTCTCCTCTGTCTTAAGCCCCGGAAGCATGGAATAAGTCTGTGCAGTTCCTGGGTCCATTAGGAAGTGGGGCACAAGGTTCTCGGCTCCCTGGAGTTCTATTTACTACACCTAGATCCTAATTTACCTGAGTGGAGGTGGATGATGGATGGGTTGTGGGGCCCAAGTCTCTGTCTCAGGGCAGCCATGAGGCTCTAGACTACTAGATGCCACACAAATATATATATGGTCAAACCATACATATAAAGTCAAAAGCAAGTTTAATGGTGGCAATTTCATGCAAAATTAAATTAAATTGAGTAAATGCCTACCAAATCACAATCTACAACTTTCAACCTGTCCACCAGCTTTACAAAGATTTTTAAATGCAAAGATTTGTAAATGTTTCTAGCAAATTGCATTTGTCCTTGATGACCTTCAGTTGTTCTTGCAAACTAATCAGAAGGTGTTGTGCTTGTATATTTTGAACAAATTGTTTCTAAGGTGCTGACATGCTTCATTTGGAAGACCATTTAATGGGTTATAAAATGTTTCCAAGTTTTTAGAGTGTGCACAGAGTAGACTTTTTATAGATAATACACATGATTTTAAAAAGATCACATAATGTTGAGAAGGTATCCAAAAATCTTTTATGAAATGACACATTTCTTTAAAACAGCAGTTTCTTTACACTCTTTGTTTAAATATCATCTTTACCTGAATGGACAGATATGGCACTTCTTTTAAAAAGAAATACTTGTTAGATAGCAGGACAGTGACAGTCACTTGTCATCTCAGGAAAGGGCAGCAAATTTGAAACACCTGTCTTTTTGTAAAAGAAAAGTATATAACTCATTTTTAAGTCTGTCACATCTTTTAAGTACTTTGCTGTGACATAATATACAATCTGTATGTGGCACAAAAAAGTTTCAAAGTCAGTCCCTTAGTCTGCTCAGGCTGCTATAACAAGATACCATGGACAGGGTGGCTTAAACAACAGAAATTTGTTTCTTACACTTATAGGAGGTTGGGAAGTCCAAGATCAAGATGCTGGCTGACTGAGTGTCTGGTGAGAGTCTACTTGCTGCCTGGTAGATGGCCGCCATCTTGCTGTGTGCTTTCCTGGCCTTTCCTCAATGTGTGCTCATGCAGAAAGAAAGAGAGAGAGACAGAGAAAGAGAGAGAAAGAAAGAGAGAGAGACGTCTTCTGTCTCTTGCTTTCCTTACAAGGGCACTAATCCCATCATAGGGGCCCCACCCTCATGACCTCATATAAACCTAATAATCTCCCCAAGAAGGCCATACCTCCAAACATCACACTGAAGGTTAGCACTTCAACATATGAATTTGGAGGGAGTACTTTCAGTCCTTCACAGCCCCCTTCTATTATAAAGTATTGTAAAAATTCTACTTGATATTAAAAGTCTTAATTTTATAAATTCACCAACATCCTTGATATTCTATAGTACTTGGCATACTTCTGGCTGTGACATATTTGCTACAAGAGTTTGCCTATGAATGAGGCAATGAGTGAATGTGTCTCACATGTAGTATTATCTTGGCAGCCTTACACCAGAATTCTTTTTTAATCTCATAAGCCCTTACATTTAATAAAGAATTCAATTGTTGAGATTATATCTTTCCTTGCTCATCTTTACTATAGTGACTCACCAACAGTACTTTTTGTGGATTTCATTATTGAAGCCAATCTGTCAAATCCCATAAGCCAAAACTTGTTAGAAACATCTGTACTTGATCTGTTGTCAACCTCCTGCTCTGCATGCTTGTTTAAATGCTTGTTTCTTCCATGGCATTTTCTGTGAGGATTCCAATGGTGTTTTCTGATGGAAGGATGCATTGTAGTTTGTTACCATATTGTTTTCTGTAGTCATTTTTTATTGTTGTAGGAAGACAAATGTTCTCCCAAAGCTAAGTGACTTTTTGTACATCACTAATAAATAAAAAGAGCTTTGAAATTTTGTATAGTACTGGACAGGGACTTTAAACATCAATGAAAAAATATTAATATTTGTCCTCTCAGTTTTGATGCTGTTAAAAAAGTCTTGCTAAATGTGATGGCTTCATTCAGCCATTCTCCATTTAATTAAGCCCCACAGATGATGATTTGAGTGATTTTTCTGAACACCTTCAAGGAAGGCACAGAGCTAGTTAGTACCACTCTAGATGCATAGGGATGTGTTAGGGCCGTAAGACTTACTTCCTCGGAACTCCAACTGAGAAGTATTGCAAAAATCTCAAGACAAAATAGAATTTAGGGTTATATCCATCATCCATAATAGTAGCTATAAATGTTTATTTTAAAAAGGCTTATTTAACCTAAATAAGAATCACTGCTAACCTTTCTGCATTATAGAATTCCCATCCTTCTTTTTGGATTCGTAGGGACATGACTGTCCTATGGATCTATTGAAGACCCATGTCATTCCATACATTGATGAGTAGAAGGCTAAGATCTTTTCTGTGTTTTTGATCAAAAAGTAAATATAGGTTTAAGTATTAAATTAGTTTATTCTCATACTCCCCAAAGAAGTGTTTCATTTTGGAGATAAATGGTTTAGGAACACAAATATCACTGTTTTGTTTTATTTAATCTTTTTTGAGTCACCATGCCATTTTTCATTGAGAATTGGAAATTGTGAGGGTGAGGGGGGTGATTATGCAGTATAATTTACATAATAGCAATAGCAAAAGCTACGTAGACACAGAATCCCAGGAATCTGTGTTCTATTTGTTGTACAGCACTAATTCAGGAGAGGATGCCCTTGTAAATTAGCTGTAGCTCCTTTATTCAGGTAACAGAATGAAAAGCACACAGGGGGATCAAACCCAACCTGCCACCTGGAGCTGAGCCCTGCTGGCCTGCAGATCCACAAGTAGTATCACAGCAAAACAATGGCAAGTAAACACCTGAATGTGAGTGTGTGAGTGTGCTCAGCATTGATTTCAACCTCCAGGATTCTTGCACTCTTCTACCCTAAGTTCCAGGAAGACTTATTAACATACAATACTCAGATGCATATATACATCCTCTGAGCAATTTTCAGAATTAGCTGGTTATGACTTGAGTTCAAAATATATTTCTGGCAACCATGTCAGACTATGAGCCAGTCCCCAAAAACATCTTATCATTTCTCATTATTCATTCCTTTGGGATGAAAAATGTGTCATGGTGCATTTGGTCAGTAAACAGACTCACTGACTATGTTATAAGAAATAGGAATTGGGACCTACATGAATGTGGGAGTAGCTGAGGCAACAACAGCTGCAGGGCAAGGATGAGAGAGACAGTCACTTGTAACTCACAGCTGGAAGCACTGGAATTCTCAGAGATGTCTGAGAAGCCACCATGTCTGGCTGCCAAAGTGTAGACTTGAGATGAGGAGTAGCCATGTTCAACAAAACTGAGTTTGTCAACATGACTTCCTAAGAAATATTACCACTGCATTTACTTTGCATGCAGCTCTTCTCACTGGTAACGCGATTTTCTCATTCAAACCGGGAGCCTCTCAGGGAACAGAGTGCTAAGAAATGTGGCTGCCAATCTTAGGTGGGACTCCTGGTGGTGCCAGTAGACCACAGAGAGTTCAGCAGAAAGACTGATGTTTGTTGTGTTTTCTCTATGCCAACTACCAACTCGGGGCTTTATGTACCTGAGTCTGTTTAGTTCTTGTAATAGCATGGAGGAGTAGCAGTTCTTCCAGGTACTCAGATGCTAAGACCAAGACAGGATGGAAGCTCCAAAGTCCGTGGGACTTCCTCCTTGCTACATGGCATTGTCTTGGGTCATATGTGTCTCCTCTGCTGGACTCCAGGTTCATTGGAGAGGGGGATCTCTCTTATCTTTGGTTCTTCAATTAATTGGCATTTTTGTATATTTCAGTATTGCATCTTTTCATATTAGGAATTCAGTAAGTATTTTTCTTTTTTTTAAACATTTTTTTCGAATGTTTATTTATTTATTTTGAGAGAGAGACACAGAGAGAGAGAGAGCAGGGGAGGGGCAGAGAGAGAGGAGACACAGGATCTGAAGCAGGCTCCAGGCTCTGAGCTGTCAGCACACAGCCCAACGCAGGGCTCGAACTCACGAACTGCGAGATCATGACCTGAGCCCAAGTCGGATGCTTAACCGACTGAGCCACCCAGGCACCCCCTGAATTCAGTAAGTATGTTTCAGTTAGAGTGTTTAATCTGGAAACAGAAAGCCAAATATGTGGATGAGAAGGTGGATAATCATACTCACCACTGAACACAATGCTTCCTTCCTGCCATTTAGGGTATGTGTATTTTGAAACATGAATTCTTGCCTCACTCCCCAAAGCCATTTTCTTGAGAGGCATGTATCTGGTTTGTCTCCTGGACTCTAGGCAGGGCTCCATTCCAGCTAGATGTAAGACCATCTTTCATTGAATTAATTAATTTGTTTAAAAATTCTCACTGTCTCTCCTGAATTTGCTTAGGAATACAGAGAAAGGAACCGAGATGGGACTGAACATCCTTAGTTGTCGTCCGTTCTCAAACGGCACATGTGATTTGATAGAGTATTTGCATTTAAGAGAAGCATCTGTTAGCTTGGTTTCTGGAATTTGCTTTCACTCTGAACCCGTCCAGTCTGTCTCTCCCAGCTTCTAAAAATATGATCTTATTTTTACTCTCCTTTCAACTTGAAACGGACATTGAATACAGACATCTCATACCATTTACACCCAGAAGGCTGTCAGCAGAGGCGCTTGGGGAGAGAGCGTGTTTAATCCTGAGAAGGAAACAGAATGTATACACACCCAGCAAACTGAAATGTTTTACCTTGGCTCTGGCTTCCACCGCCTCCACGTATGGTAGCAGCTACCAAGGCTTAGCTATGAATCTCCATCATCATCAGAGCCCTGTTGATGGGAATAATTGCTAAGGTTTTCCTGCTTTGTAGACTCTGGGCCCAGCCAAGTTACCAAGTCATCGTTAGCCTGGGCTGCTGATTCAGTTCCATTTGCTGACTCCACTTGGGGTAACTATTTCATGACCAGTTTACAGGGGGTAGAAATCAAAAGTACAACCTTATTTTCTGTTGGTCTCTTGTCTTCTGCTGGTCCCTTCCATCCTCCTTCTTTGGTCTTTGGAGCATGCATGACACAGTCACCCCAGCTCCCATTGGTGCTTGGAGTGGCTTGGAGGTTGATCAAAGTCAACCCTTCTTAGGCTGTGAACCACACCATTGGTGCATTTGTGCTTCTGCCTAAACCATGCCTCAGGAGGAATCATTGGCATCCCTCAGGGCAGAAGTGCATGTTGCCTTGGGCTCCAGGGGCATTGTCACTTGCTGGAGTGGCATGTTCCTAGGAGAGTCAGATAATTCAATAACTATCAATATCCCCCCAATCCCAGAAGCCAGGCCCCTATAGCAAGAAACTGCATGTGCTTTTCCCTTATAGCCTTTGAGAAAGACCAAAGCACTCACATCCTCCAGTGACCTGAAGAAGGAAGAGAAGTGTTTTTACATTTTTATAGAGTCTCTGCTATTAGTTATTCCTCTGCCTCCTCCTCCTTTTCCTGATCCTTCTGCTCCTCCTCTTCCTCTTCCTCCCTCCCTTTTCTTCCTCCTCCCCCTCTTTTTCCTTCTTTCTCTCTTCCACCTCCTTTTCCTTTTTCAGTGACTCCTAGGTTAAAAACTAAAAAGCCCACTGGCTCTCATGCACTGCTGGTGTAGGTGCATTTTGTATGACCACTTGGGTACACTGTTTAATTACATCTAATAATGTAGCACCAGCAATGTGTGAGAGTCCATGGTCTTTTTAGTTTTTATATATAATGTGGTCCAGAAATTCTACTCCTCGGAACAAACCCAATAGGAATGCATACATTTGTGCATCACGAGACATGTACTAGAATGTTCCTAGCAGTGTTATTCATAAGAGCCCCAAACTGGAAATAACAACTGCTTATCATCAGTAGAAATCGATGACTGATTTGTGCGATATGTACACAGTGTCCTACGACAGCAATGAGAATAAACAAAATACAACTATTTGCAATAATGTGAATGAATCACAGCAATGTATTGTTCAGAATAAGAATCCAGACACAAAAGAGTGCGTATTTTTGTGTTGAGTCCAGTTATGTAAAATTTGGAAACAAGAAACATTAATGTATGGTGTTAGCAGGCAGGATACGGAGTGGTCTGAGTCTGGAAGGGGCGGAAGGAGGCTTGGGGGCAGAACTGGCAATGCTCTATTTCTTGATCTGGGAGCTGGTTCCATTTGTGTGTTCAGTCCATGTGGGTTCATTTAGCCACACACTGGTCATTTGTGAACTTTCCTGTGTATATATGTCTTACTTCCATGATTTTAAAAGATATGAAAAACCAAAATATAAAGTCAATGAAGACAGAGTTTATGTATGTGTTGTTTCTCCCCCCACCATGACATCCCCCTCCAAATTAGCTGTCTGCAGAGAGAGGAGTGGCTGGCAAGTACCTCACTCGCTCTCTGTACTCGGCAAGATCCTCTAGCCAGTGGTCCTGGCTCATTACCCAGCCCTCCACCCCAAACTCACATTTCCCCCTTCCGTGTAATCTACATTACAGATGTCCATCAGCCTCTCCCCCAAATTTCCTTCTCTACCAGGATCCCCAAGGCTCTGGATCCATTGCCCTAACTGCTGCCCCCTGCAGTTTGGGGCCTTAACAGGGCAGGCCTGACGCAGCAGTAACTATTGGTGCATGTTGAAGGCCTGGAAGCAGAAACATAGCTCTCTCTATCTCTCCATAATCCTGTGCTATCTCAAACCCCCATGTCATTTAACTCTTTTGGATGATGGCATTGAACATTCCTATTTAAATGTGAAAATGGAAGTGGCATACCTCTACTACATGATAATGCACCCATTAATCAGACTTTCCTTAAAGTGCCCTGTGAGCTAGAGGATCTTCAGCCAACACTTCTTTGGGTGTAGTCATCAGATGTTGGACTTTAAAGTTTTGAAGAGTGGGCTGAACATTTTCTTTCCCTCTTGTGTTTAATAATCGTATTCTGTCCTTTCTTGACATAAATTGTGGGTACCAAAGATTTACCTAGATTTTCAAACTGCTTTTTTATCTGTCACAGTATTTATTCAAATGATGTCTGAAGTAGAAGCATGAACACTTAAAACAGATTAAGGTGGAGTTATGGACCCTTCTCAGGGGTCCAGGTGTTCAGGTCAGTATGGGGGCTCTGAGGATCTCAGATTAGAACATCAGGTATCTTGTCCAATCTTTTAATTTTACAACCTCATGAGTGAAGTGACCAAGGTCTCTCTGGCCAAAATGACTGAGCTGGGTCAAGAATCCCCCTCCCAAACCAGGACTCTGACACCTCTCTGGCATGGGAGGGGTTCTGGTTTCCTGTCTTGCCTCAACGTCTGCAATTGGCATCTCCTTCTGTGGTTTCAGGTTTGACTTCTTAAAGCTTGGATCCTCCTCAGATGTTTGTAACCTCTGTTTTAGCAGTATGAGTTTCCTGCTAGAGCCAGACGCTGGGAAATTAGGGCTTTCCTCAAGGAAACCTGAGCATTTGCTTCATAGTTCAGAGATCCTGGAGTAGGTTCTGCATAGATAGGGGAAAGATCAAGGAAACTTGGAATCTGGGAGAGTGATCCAGCCCTCCATCTTCTGAATTACTTGCATGGGGTGGGTGAAATTGATGTACAATGAGTTTCATCTTTGAATACACTTTTTAACCCTTTAAAGTGTGGGAAGGGGCGCCTGAGTGGCTCAGTTGGTTAAGCATCCGACTTTGACTGAGGTCATGATCTCACGGTTCATGAGTTTGAGCCCTGAATCATCTCTGTGCTGACAGCTTAGAGCCTGGAGCCTGCTTCAAATTCTGTGTCTCCCTCTGTCTCTGCCCCTCCCCTGCTTGCACTCTGTATGTCTCTCTCTCTCTCTCTCTCTCTCAAAAATAAACATTAAAAAAAAAGTGTGTGTGTGTGTGTGTGTGTGTGTGTGTTGTCAAAGCCCCACCAGCCAAAGACTCCAGGAACACTCCTGGAAGAACAAAGTCAGGTTCATTTAACTTTCTACATCAGGGGAAGGGGAAAGCCCACCTTGGGGGAATTGGGGGTATGGCCGTAAGAGGACATTGAGAGGGGCTGTTCATGAGACCAGGGGCTTGTTGGGTGATTCTAAAGATGGTTTACATAAGTGGAGGCTGCTTCTAAGCAGGCTGTTTTTAGGATGTAGGAACAACCCCATTGATGAGTGTCTTGGTAATTTTTATGTAGGAGGCAAAAGGATTAAAATGGGGCTGAAGTTGTCACTGGTAAAGGAACATGAGTTAATTATTAGTTATTTTTCTGGTTGCAGCATGTCCTTATCTTTAATGAGGTTTAGATAAGACTATGGAGAGGTCTTGTTTCTGTCTTGGTTCACTCAGTGTCTTTGTCTGAATATTATTTACATTCTGCAAAAGTTGTTTACACTCACTTGGTAGCACTAGGCCCTGTTTGTTGCCTGATGTCAACTGGAATGGCTGTTCTTTAAACACACACAACATACTCACACATATAGTTATGTCCAGACCCATGTTCATATTTATATACTGCGGGCATGTCATTAAATGATGCAATATATTTCCGAGTACCTGGCATGGTATGTATGAGGTATGCAGTCTGGAGAGACTGTCTTGCATGGAGGCTAATCACAGACAGGTTGTGATTAATTCTTAACTCAATTTCTTCACCAAAGTCTCAACGTTCTCATCCATAAAATAGGGATAATAATACCTATGGTATAGATCTGTGAGAAGTCAACAGGCATGTGCCTGCAAAATGGTAGAAAATGCCTTGGAAATAGTAATGAACACACACATGAGCAACCCCATTGATCCCTACAGCCATCTCTATGGTCTGGACTGGGGTAAATGTGCCAGAATTTTGGCAGAGAAGCCTGACACCAGAGCCTAGATCGTGCAGTTGCATTCTGCTTCCTGGTATTTGGCAGTGAAGGCAAACCCCTGTCTGAGCTATGTGTGTATATCAATGAGGGCAAAACACTGCTCCCACCATGATAGGAAGGTCCAATGCGGTCAACTTGCCACCCGGGTAGCTGACTGTTACCATATTTAGCATTGGCTAAAGCCAAATGGAAGCCAGAGAGTTAAGGAGGTCATTGATGCTGTCCACACTAGGGAGAGCCATTTGGTGAGGTTGGAGAGTCATACATGGGTTCATGAGGCCCCCATCTAGGGCCCCTACTCTGAGACTTCCTAATTATTCTGTGATGTTTTTACACTTCCCCACTCCTCTCCTTCTGTCACAGTGGAGCCCTCCTTATGGTCTTTCCATCTTGGTAGGAAAGCAAGGTGCCCCATGCCATTTCCAGGAGTGTTTGCATTTTAATACTACTGTTTAAAGTGCTATTGTGTCAAGCATGGCTCATTCCTCTATGACCACAAAGTTGGACCTGTGGGAGCAGAGATCATTATTTGATTTGACTTCTTGACTCTTGGAAAGGACACCTAGGGTAGCTGGCTTGCCTCCTGGGTGGATGTGGAAACCCCACGGGGATTCACAGAGAAATTTGAGGAAAACCTGATTTGCAACAATTCTCAGAAAACTTCCATAAGATGAGCTGAGGAAGAAGAGCATGGTGCTAAAGTCTGGAAATCCTGGATTCAAAGCCAGGCTCTACCAAGTCCTAGAAGGTATGACTTTGGGCAAGTTACAAACCCTTGGGAAGAGTCATTTCTTCCTCTGTAAATTAGGAACAATTTAGACTGACTCCCCCCAGGATTATTAAGAAGTTAAATACAATCATGCAGGTCTATCACACTGTTTCCAGTGGATGTCAACGTGTTCCTTCAGTCCCACGCACTGCCCTGTGATGCAGCAGACTCCTCCAGTCACCTCTATATCATCGCTGGCCCGCGTCAAGCTGCAGAGTTGATAGTTGTATGTCTCATTAAGGGGTCTCAGAGTCTGAGCCTCCCAAGAGAAAACCAAACATAAAAAACAGAGGTGTTAGGTAAAGCTGTGGCTTTTTGCCAGTGAAGCCCACCATATCAATCTGCAAAGATGTGATTCCTTATTGTCAGGATGATACGACTAGTCTTAATGTCATGGCAGGGACTCTGAGCAATGATTCTCTCTTTTTTTTAATGTTTATTTATTTTTGTGAAAAAGAGAGATAGAGTGTGAGCAGGGTATGAGTAGAGAGGGAGAGAGATACAGTATCTGAAGCAGGCTCCAGGCTCCAAGCTGTCAGCACAGAGCCCAATGCGGGGCTCGAACTCACGGATCGCGAAATGATGACCTGAGCCAAAGTCAGATACTTAACTGACTGAGCCCCACAGGCGCCCCTGAGCAATGATTTAATAAAATCATTAAATTAAATTAAATTAAATTAAATTAAAATTACTCATCAAATTAAAATTATTAAATAAATTTAATAAAGCTTCCAGGGCTGAGGTCAAAACCACCCACTGCTTGGGTTTACTCATCTGCTTTCCAAGCTCAGCCATGCATATCCACTGTACTTGTGGTTCTTAATCCATCTGAAGGGGGGATTGTTTCATGATTTGCTATCATAGGCATCCAGCTAGGACATGGACCTGCCTCCTCCAGCAAGAAAACAGGCCAAGGTGGAGAGCAAAGGCAAAAAGCTGGTGTTCTCAAGGAATATGAGCCAATGGCTTGCAATGGTTGGAATTGAACAATTTCTTTGTGCATCACCCACAGAGTTTAATAATGTACCAAGAGGACTGGTTTGTGTCCTTTCTAAGGGGTTGAAAAACCACAGACTTGCTCTTCTATGAACCTGTCTGTGACTAGCACAGCCTTCATGGAGAACTCTTTGCTCTAAATATTTATAATTCTCATAGTAGGTTAATAACTGCTATATGCCTAGCCAACAGTCATCTCCTGCCTTTTTTCCTTGCCAGCAGAGGCCTACCATCTACTCTGAAAAAGGTCAGATACTCACTTTCCCAGACACCTTTTCACTAAGACATGGACATTGACCCAATCTTGGCCAATGGAACCAGAAGAGCAGTCAGCTAAGGGCTTGAGAGAAGGATTTTCGTCTGTATTCAAAGAGTAGCACAGAGGAGGAAACACCCCTCTGCCCACACTGGACTATATATGTGAGGATGCAAAGTCAGCTCTCTGGTATCCAAGAAGGTAAAGCTGAGAGAATCAGAAAAGCCACACTGGAGCCTTGATGTGAATGGACCAGCTGTGGAGCTGCCCACTCATGAATTTCCTGTTATATGAGATAATCTACGTACCTCAGTTGATTGTGGCAGACACTACTATTTATGTGGAAGTATTCACCCACATTCCTTGCTAAAAGAATCACAATTTTATTTATTTGGGAGGAGATTCTCTTAGCCTCTTTGCTGGTGGGGGCAGTGGGGCGGTGGTGGGAGGCATATAAATTATCCTGAACAGCAGGCTGTTAAGAAGTCTTCTGGAGGGCCCTGCGAAATATTCTTCTTTTGTAATAAAAGAGAAATATGTGAATATAAAGGTCTGCCAGCCTCTTCTCTTTTGAAAAAAGCTGTATGAGGTCACATTCCCTGAGACTGTGTCCATTCTCTTAGGACCAGAAGAAGATCGGAGACACCATAGAGGAGGCACCAATGAGCTGTTGAGCTGACCTCCAGTCATGTGAATTTAGGGTTTTCAATAAAAACCATTTAGTACTATTTGATTTGTAGCCATGGGTTGGGCATTCCCCTGCTAAAGAGGTGTTGAAATGTTCAAGCTTAGTCCAGGGCCCTAGAAGTCTGGCGAGGAGGGAAGGGTAGATTTTAAGAGTGATGCAGATTAGTTTTCCAGTCTAGACAAATGGGATGCAAACCATGTTCTTAGGAAGGGGGAACTGGAATGAGCCAAAATACCTGGTCAAGTAACAGACCGGTTCCCTCAGTTAGGGGCTCTGAAACAGGCTAGGGGACATACGGGATGACCACTGGAATGGCTGAGGACAGGAAGACAGGTTTCAGCACAGCCAGGGGTGGGGCTGGGTACCTAGTGGCCTGAGGGCTGCATCACAAATGATGGGAGAGTGGAGGCAGCTGTTGTCTCCTGGAGGCCGGACACAGCCCTCTAGGCATAGTAGGGGGAAGTAGAAATTAGTTTCAGTGATTTGTTATGAAGGCTAAGTCAGTGACCGTTTTATCACCCAAATCCACAGCCCTGGACTGTGCTACCAGATTGCTGTGGTTTGGTGAAATGATGGATGCCCCGTGTTTATCTTCATCTCCCCAGCTAGTTTGTAAACACCTTGGAGGCCCAAATTTCAGTTATCTTTCTCACACACAGATTACCCTGTGTGTGGGTATCGAATACTTGATTTTTAAATTTGATTCAACAAATATTTATTGAGATCATACTCTGCTCCAGGCACCATGCCACACGCTGGGGATTCAGCAATGAACATTTGCCGCGAGGAGCCTTTCCATCAATGCAGTCTAACAGATAACCCTTGGGAGTATACCCAGTGGGGCTTCTGCACTAATCTGTCTCGACCACTAGAGGCCAGAAGAGGAGGCCCTTTTGCAGGACACTATGCCCTCCCTGGTGGCACTGCCAGGAATCTGAGGGGCCAGGCTCAGGACACCACCTAAGATCTAAGACGGAGGCAGAGATGGGGACAGTCTACTTTGTGATTATTTCTGAGTGGTGTGCTTGGGGTTGGGTTTTGTTTTTTCTTTCTTCCCAAGGCACTCTGCAAATTGGAAAATCACTCAGTCATGCTAATGGTGACAGCGTGAGACCTCTGTCAAATTACTGCAGTGCCTGTGCTCTGGGGAACACTGCCTTTTAAGTTGCAAAATGCCTTCTTTTGCAATAATGAACATCTTTTGCTAGCATAAGAATGCACCAGAGGGTTCCCAAGAAAATTGAATAGGCTCTTTCCCACGGGTAGTTTTCTGCCTCCCTCATGCTCCCCACCCACCTTGGTCTAGAGTAATTATGAAATGATCAGATTTTCCCCAGCTGATGGCGATGGGGGAAATCTACTCAATATATGAGCCAGAGCCTCAGATTGTATCAGTTCCTCAGTCCTTAGGCAATTGTGGCTCAATAGAGGATTAAAGAGCTCTGGGTGTCAAGAAATAGCCACATTCCTTTATCTCCTTGTCAATTTTCTCAACCTTTTAGTTATTAACTTCTGAACTTGGTTGCTTTACAATGAATGGGAAAATCGTGAGTCTTTCTTTACCCTGTTTTGTTGCTTGCAGTTTTTCACACCTGTGGTGAGATGACCCCAACTTTGCCACCAGGGACTAACTGGCAGAGATGCTGGAGTATCTGTACGATGTAAGGCGCTTGTTAGTGTTTGGACCAGGAGCAAGTGGAGCTCTGAAGCTTGTGGGTATGGGCTCCAAAAGAGTCAGAGACAGAGTTAACAATCCTATAGTCTTATTTATGTGAGGCCACACAGTTAAGTTTCCCATGGAGGGGCGCCTGGGTGGCTCAGTCAGTAAAGCATCCGACTTCAGCTTGGGTCATGATCTCACGGCTTGTGAGTTTGAGCCCTGCGTTGGGCTCTGAGCTGACAGCTTAGAGCCTGGAACCTGCCTCTGATTCTGTGTCCCTCTCTCACTCTGCCCTTCCCCTGCTCATGCTCTCTCTCTCTCTCTCTCTCTCTCTCAAGAATAAATAAAACATTAAATTTTTTTTTTAAGTTTACCATGGAATTGCCTGCTGTGACTGGCTACATTATTTTGGATTTATATCCTAAATGTTTGAGGAAAACATCAAAATCAATACATTTAATGGAAAACCACTTATCTCCAATCATTGACATTTCAGTCAACAAGACTTTATTGAGCATCTGTTAAGTGCTGGTCAATATCTGGATACTGGGAAAAGTAGAAGGCAGATTGGCTAAGATTATGGGCCATGCTAAAATCAAAAACACAGGAAACAATACATGTTGGTGAAGATGTGGAGGAAAAGGAACCCTCAGCCACTGTTGGTGGAAACGCAGACTTGTGCAGCCACTGTGGAAAACAAAGAATCCTCGAAAAATTAAGAATAGAATTACCATGTGATCCCAGTAGTTCCACTATGGGTATTTACCCTAAGAATACAAAAACGCTAACTCAAAAGATATAAGTACCCTTAGGTTTGTTTATTGCAGCATTATTTACAATAGCCAAAATATGGAAGTAGCTCAAGTGTCCATTGATAGATGAATGGATAGAGAAGATGGCATATATATATATATACACATCTCCAGTATACATCTCCATATATATATATATATATATATACATATATACACACACACACACACACACACACACATATATATATATATATATATATATATATACATCTCCAATAGAGTATTTCTCACCCATAAAAAAGAATGGAATCTTGCCATTTGCAAAAACATGCATGGATCTAGAAGGTATAATGCTAAGTGAAATAAATCAGTCAGAGAAAGACAAATATCATCTGATTTCACTCATATGTGGAATTTAAGTAACAAAATAAGCAAAGAAAAAGGTCCAAACCAAAAAACAGAATCTTAACCATTGAGAACAAACTGATGGTAACCAGAGGGGATGTGGGTGGGGTATGCGTGAAATAGGTGAAGGGGATTAAGAGTACACTTATCATGATGAGCATTGAATATAGAATTGCTGAATCACTATATTGTACACCTGAAACTAATATAACACTGTATGTTAACTGTACTGGAATTATCTATGTATAATATACAGATAACATATAATTGATTTTTATTTTAGCTTTTTTACGTTTCCAGAATCTGCCATTTTGTTTTGTTTTTTAAAATATGAAATTTATTTTCAACACCCAGCGCTCATTCCAACAGGTGCCCTCCTCAATGCCCGTCACCCACTTTCCCCTCCCTCCCACCCCCCATCAACCCTCACTTTATTCTCAGTTTTGAAGAGTCTCTTATGGTTTGCCTCCTTCCCTCTCTGTAACTTTTCCCCTCTCTTTCCCCTCCCCCATGGTCTTCTGTTAAGTTTCTCAGGATCCACATAAGAGTGAAAACATATGGTATCTGTCTTTCTCTGTATGGCTGATTTCACTTAGCATCACACTCTCCAGTTCCATCCACGTTGCTACCAAAGGCTGTATTTCATTCTTTCTCATTGCCAAGTAGTATTCCATTGCGTATATAAACCACAACTTCTTTATCCATTTATCAGTTGACGGACATTTAGATATAATGTATTTTTAAAGAAAACAAAAGGAATACAGGGCCATGGAGTTAGATCACATGATTATGAATCTTCCCCACACTACTTCCAGTTTGAAGCTGACCTTGCACAATTTATTTCATCTCTGTCCCCTCTCCTTAGTGACCCTCACCATAGGGTGAAGGATTCTGTATCCTGAGTCATCCCATGGAGGGGAACTGCTCAAGAGAGCTGTTGACTTTTATCACACTATGGTGTGAGTGAGAAGTAAAATGTTGTTATGCTAAACCATTGAGATTTTAAGCTTTGTTGTCACAGCAGAACCCTAGCTGACACTAGCTATAATGGCCATTCTTATTCTCCTGACCTCTGCCTATCTGCTGAGCACTCTTCCTCCAGGGGTCCCTGTTGCCCCCATCCCTGTCCAACTACTACCCTCAGTCCACTTCCTCTGCTGCTTCTCCCTCTCTCTACACTTGCCTCCATTTCTCACTGCTATGAGCATCCTGGGTCTCTTGTCCTACCCCATCTCTGTAAGCCAGGCAGACATCTAGGTCACAGATGTGATACCCAAAGGACAGAGGTCAGAGCTGGGTAGTGTCATGGAAACACCAATGGACATACCCCACCTTATGCCTTACAGCCTCTGAATTGGAAACCAGTCTGTCCCAGAAGAGGCAGCCTTCTATACTCTATCTTACAATTCACAAAACATGGTGGCCTTGCATGACAGAGCTAGCCCAAGGTGGAAGGGCATTCATTTTACAGCAACTTGTCTCCCCAGACCTCTTGAGATCCAAAAGTGTTCCTCAAAGTGTGTTCTAATAGACCGCTAGCCCCCAAGGTGCTCTGTGAAGAATGTGGGGGAGAGTCAGCTTAGAAGGTATCACACAAAACACTCCCATCTTGAAATTTCCCACACACATCAGCACATTAGGGTTTTGACAAGTCCCGTGATAAAACGACCACTTTAACGTGGTTTAACCAAACTCGTTCCACCCTAGACATGTCTTCTCCTTTCTCTCACTAGCATTATTAAGAAAAAATTTATAGAAATGATGATTTTGAGTATTGATACTTAGTCTCACAGCCTCTGACCTTCACAGCATCAATTGGAGCTATATTACAGGAATTTGATATTGATTGTTGGGATAGTAAAGAAAGTAGAATTATTTAAGTTTCCTATTTTAACTTATGTGATTTTTATAGTTTTATACTATTGCCTCCCAATGATGATTAATATGAAGTCATGTAACTAAATTCAGTGATTGCTAAGATAATAAAATGGAGCTGTTTTTCCCTTTAATGTAAGAGTATCGAGGACTTTTCATTTGATGGATGGGGATGGCTTACTTTTATGTACCTAGTTGTGCCTTACTTTTCACAAAAATGAGTTCTGAGGATTCGTATAAATCAAACTTTTGAAAAGAGCATCTCACTTTCTCATTGGTTTACATTATCAGTATTTCTTTCATCTTACTTGATACCAATCTGTATGAATTCATTGTTTTCTATCTTTTGTCAGCCTAATGTTTTAATCCATTAGCTAAATAATCAGTAAACTGCTAACTACACAAAGAAACCTAGCAGGGAATCATTAAATAAATGATCGTTCACTATAGATAACTTTTGTAGTTTTGGAACCTTCTGTATTACAAACACTTAATAAAGATGATCTAAACGAACAAGTAAATTTGTTCTTTAAATTTAGTGCAGAGCACACCCAAATACAGGGATATTTGAGCAAAGCCTAAATTTATGTCTGCAGTCAGAAATGTATATCCCGGTTGGGAATCATTTCATATTTTTAGAATAAGTGAGAATGTATGCAGAAAGAGTAGACATAACATTTTAATATAATCGCTAAAGAAGTTCTGGGAAGCAATTTTAAGTAGAAATGGTGTTATGTGGTCAGGTTGGGGCAAGAAAAAGGAATTATACCAAGATTCTGCAGAGAGGAGAACAGGAAAGATGGGGTGTTGTAAATGTCCTGTTTTAATCATTTTGTTCTTTGTGTTAACTCTGCCTTGCACGATGCATTCTGTTCCCTCTTGTATTTGCCCAGCTCCGAAGCATTTGGTCAGGCCTTGGTGTCTGCTGTCAGCTCTGCCTTCAGGGTTGTGCAGTGACTGGCAGCCCTGGCCTGCCCCAAAATGGCCCTTCTTATCAGCTGCTGGCATATACTTCCTTTCCAGGCAATGCCCATCTTCATTCAGGCTGGGGACCAGGGGAGGTGTCATTGGCTGCTCAGCCATGACTGGCAAGGGCAGGTGTGCAGAGGCAATCTCTTGCCCTGTCCATCAAACCTGGCCACTTTATCCATCCTCCATCACCTGAGGGAAACGGAAGGGAGGGCTGGCCCTTAGCAATGGGATTCCATCCCTGTGCAGGCACCAGCAACCTTCTGGGTGGTTGGAGAGAGATCCATGCTGGCGGGTGCCATGTTACATGGGAGTTTGCTTATCTGGCACCCAGTCTAGGTAGAGGAGAGGCATTAGAAACTAGAGGCACTAAAGGCTGTTTACTTGGTTCAGGCAATTCACCCTGATGATGCCTGGAGGGATTCTTTTGTATTATTCTTTATATTTTCCATTAAGATATAACATACATGATATACCTAAAGTTCATTTGAGAGTGTATAGCCCTAGGGGTGCCTGGGGGGCTCAGTCGGTTGAGTATCTGACTTCTACTCATGTCATGATCTCACGGTTTGTGAGTTCGAGCCCCATTTCATGCTCTGTGCTGACAGCTCAGAGCCTGGAGCCTGCTTCGGATTCTGTGTCTCCCCCTCTCTCTCTGTCCCTCCTCCACTCATGCTCTGTCTCTCTCTCAAAAATAAATAAACATTAAAAAAAATTTTAAAAGAGTGTATAGCTCTATAAAACTTCATCTGTTGTATTCTCTATCATCACCTTGAGCTGCCATAACAGAGTACCACAGACTTGGTGGCTTAAACAGCAAGAATTTATTTTCCCACAGTTCTGAAGTCTAGAAGTCCAAAATCAAGATGCCAACCAAGGTCAGTGTCTAGTATGGCTCTCTCCTTGGGTTGCAGATGGCCACCTTCTCACTGTGTCCTCACATGGACAGAGAGAGAGAGAGTGAGGCATTTGGTATCTCATAGGAATGCTAATCTTATTGGATCAGTGCCCCATTCGCCTGACCCCATTTAATCCTAATTGCTTCAAAAAGGCCCTATCTCCAACACATTCACATTACGGGTAGGGCTTCAAGGTATGAATTTTGGGGGGAACTCAATTCAATTCAAGCACATGTGTATTTGCCTGTGTAACCAGAACTCAAATCAAGATTCAGAACCCTCCTAGCTACACGGAAGTCTCCCTAGTTCCCCTCCTGGTCAGTCATCCCTACTAGTAACTACTGCACCTCTGTCTCCACCAAAATGACATCATACCATATATGAATTTTTGTGCCTGGCTCCTTTCCCTCAACATTATATCTATAAGATGCATCTATATCATTGTGTGTGTTCATAGTTGATTCGTTTTTATTGCTGTTTAGTATTTTGTTATATGAATATACCCCAAAGTATCCGTTCTCCTATTGATAAAGCTGATTTGAACGCTCTTATGTATGTCTTTTGCTGGGCACAGACACACTTTCTTTTGGGGCCATACTAAGAGTGGAATCGCTTGGCCATAGATTTAAGAATTGATTTTAGTTCAGTTAACTTAAGCATATGTGAGTTGGCACAAGTAACTTTTAGCTATAAATAAAACACGAGTGTCCCAGTTTCAATCAACTGCAAGTATAAATGGAAGTTTATTGCCATTGAGGAAAAGTGATCACAGACTGCCTGGCCTTGAACCTTTCCTCCTCCACTTAAGCCCACTTAAGTTTACTTCAGTCCTCTGTGCCTCAGTTTCCTCATCTGTAAAAGGCTGATAATGATAACACTAGCTACTTACCAACAGCAGTGTGTCTATTTGACCCAGGGAAGATTGTTTTAACACTCCCTCCTCTAGATGACAAAATAGTTCCCAGTATAAGCCATGTTGTAATCAACAATAATCATTCATTCCTTAATTTGTTCTTCAGGTTTTAAAATTGAGTTTTAAAGTTATTGTTCAAATTTGATGAACTAGTTCACGGACGAGCTAACATTGTCACTTATCAAACGGAACTAGCGTGTCCGAAATGCTGCACTCAGTTTCACTGTTGTAAGCTTTAGTCACAAATAAAAGCCCCATCTGGTCACACAGAATTGAAGTGACTCACGTTCTGTATCTTCACAGTCACTGTGCTATCCTTGTTTCACTAGAGTCTTCTGGCTACATGCAGACACTTGCAGGACCTCAGGAGTCAAAGACACAAACTGAGCCCCAAGCACCAAGAATTCCCGGTGGTTATGAATTTACTCTCAAAGCGAATGCACACGGCTGAGGCTGCACGTGTCAGAGGCCAGCTCTGACACTGGGAATTCTCCAAATTACTTCCATATAGAAAACAATGTTTATTAAAGGAGAAGTAATGAAAATATGCTAATTTGAAGCTTACATGTATAATATTAAAACTCAGTGGCAATTATTTCAGACCTAGACCAATGGCTGGTTCACGGTAATGATTAAAAAGGAGGTGAACCTCTGGTTGGTGTTATTTCTGCTCTAACATTCTCTCCTGATGATGCAGCTTCTTAATTTTGTGCATCTGGGGCAGAGTGCTCCGCTGCCCCGTTCCTGACACTTTACTTTCTCCCTCAGCCACTGTGAGTCATTCAACAAACATTTACTGAGCACAAGGATGTATAAGGCACCACTCCTGACACTGACTCCAGAGAAATGAACAAATAAGGGCCCCTGAGCTCAAGGAACTTATGTTCTGGGGATTAGAGAGAAGATAGACTGTAAAAAGTAAATGAATAGTGTTATCATATGTCAAGAGTGATAATGCACTAATAAAAAAGGGTTAAGGAGGACAGAGAGGGATGGGTGGTTGTCCAGTTTCTGATGGATGATCAGAAAAGAGAAGGCCTGTTCGAAGAAGCGACCTGTGGGCCACACAGACATCCAGGTGGACAGAGGTCCAGGCCGAGGCTGCAGGAAGCCAAGCCCTAGAGGGAAGCATCCTGCAGATCGCAAAGAGGCCCATGTGGTCGGACCTGGGTCAGGGGAAAGAGAGGTGGGAGATACAGTTGTGCAAGCAAGGCTGGGCCAGGGGGCAGGTCCTTGCCAGCACAGGGGGGACTTTGAATCCTACTCTGAGGGAGGTAGGAACTCGTTGGGGGCTGAGATTGGAGCAGAGGAAGGACATGCTCTGAAATGTTTTAGCAGGATCACTCTGGCTGCTGTGTTGAAGACAGACACATGTCTACGTGAGGGGAGAGGACAAGGGCAGAAACAGATGTCCCTTGCAACAACCCAAGAGTGACCAGAGTGGTGAAGGTGGCTTAGACCGGATACTAAGGGTGGAAGTGGTAGAAATGGTAAAATTAAGGTGCATCCAGCTGGATTTGCTGCTGGAGTGTGTGTGTGTGTGTGTGTGTGTGTGACAGAGACAGGTGACTGGTCAAGGATGACCACTTATCAGACCTCTAGCCTTGCTTCTGGAAGGATGAAGGTGCCATTGACATATCAGGGGAATACTAGAATAATGGGGAGGAGCAGGTGTAGGAAAACAAATCACAAGGTCTGTTGAATATGCTTGGTGTGAAGTGCCTAATAGCCACCCCAGCAGGGCGAGCTCTGGAATGGAGGTAAGATCTTAGTTGGCAGTTATGCGCTGTGTGTAAAGCCCTGGGACTACCATAGGTCATCTCAGAAGTGATGAGAGGGCGGGACCCCAATGTTCAGTGAGTTACGAAGGGAAGGAGGAGCCAATTAAAACAGCTTAGAAAAAGCAGCCAAGAGAGGGTGCCATCCTAAAAGCTTTGTGGAGGAGAAAGGAGTGATCCTGTGTCAGGTACTGATGGGGCAGGAGGGAAGGAGGTGAGAAGTGGCCACAGGGTACCTGAGGACTGAACAAGGTGGTTCACCTGGGACAGGGCCTGGCCCATGCAAGCACTCAGTGATCATCACCATTCCCAGTATGAACTAATCATTTTATGGGTTTTAATATTTTAATAACTGTTAGTATTAAAACGTTACTCTTATCATTTACAAGCCTTGGAACATTAGAAGGATGCTGGATGTTAGGGGGCCGATTAAAGCCTTTTCCCATTTGAACAGGACAGAAGAATTTGGATACATTCTTCACCATAATTATTTCTAGTGGCTTGTCATGCACTTTCATAGGCCCACTCCTTGCAAGGACAGCAGCTGGGGTTCTGTATTGCTGCTGGGGTGTCCAGCTCTCCTATGTCTTCTACGTAAGCATGTCACATGAGCACATCTCTGTGCTGTTTAAGGTTTTATACTGAATGTGGTGATGATGCATCTTACCTTCATAAACTGCAAAGTTTGCACCTGTCTTTCCTTGGCTGACTCTTCACAGCACTGATTTTTCCCGCCAGAGGAGTATGTTAGTTTATTTGAAGACATGTATGTGGTCCTGACAAAAAAAAAATTACCCAGGTGTCAATGACAAATATCACACAACTACTCTGGGGGAAATTTCCTTGGAGGGTCTAGGTCCTTGTTTGGGGTGGTGAAGAGTTGCTTCTGAGGCCTCACGCCTAGACCTTACATCCCACAGGAACAGAGAACGGACAGCAGGATGGTCATTTATGTCCATCAGGCAGGGGCAGCAGGTGGCATCTTGGTGTGAGGGTGTGGTCAGACTTTGGTGCTCTCCCCTCTCTTGTGAACACTACATGTGACCCTGCGTGGCTCGCAACTAGCCTTCTGGCCACTGCCATGCTTGGCAGTGTCTCCACTGTGCATCTGTAGGACAAAGAAGGCAGATGAACCCATATCCACTCGGGCCCTAGGGATAACCTGGAGGAAGGAGTGATGGCCTGGACTCTTGAATACAGCCTTCAGAAATGAACCGTAGGCTTCATAGATAATTGTAAGCTGGCTGCAGTAACACTTTGTTACTTGAGATCCAGGGACAGAAACCCTGACTAGCTGAAGCCCATGAGGTAACAGAGAGAAGCTTTAGGTTATCTGCTCACATGCACTCCTATACCTGAAATGGACCCCTGAGACCCTTGGACTGCTCCCTGAAAGTGACTTTACATCCAAATATCTGCTTCATATCTCCACTTGAGGGCTGAATAGGCATCTCAATGGGAACATATCCAACATCAACCTCCTGGTCTCCCCTACTCCCAAAGTTCTCCTCCTGTGGCCTTCCCTAACTCAGTAAATAGCAACCGCATTCCTCCATTGGCTCATGCCCAAACCTTGGAGTCAATACTGAGTTCCTTGGTCACTTTTCTCATAGACAACAGAATAAGTTGGGAATCCAGTCAAGTCTCAAAACATCCACTTACCAATGGGGTCTGAGCTGCCTTTCTCACTCACCTGGAAGTTTCAGTAGCTTCATAACTAATCTCGTTGCTTCTACCCTTGCTCTCGTCCCCACCCCCTCCTCCCATCTCTGCCCAGTAGCCAGAATGATCCATTTTAAATATGCCCATTTCCTGCATAAAACCCTCTGATTGCTCTCATCTCACTCACACAACCTCCAAAATCCTTAACTATGGCCTCAAGGCCCTGCATGATCTGGCCCCATTGCTCCCTGACTTCATCTTCTGGTCTCCTTTCCCTGGCCAACTCCACCCTGACCACCCTAAACTCTTTGCTGTTCCTGGAGCATGTCAGGCACAGCTGGGCTCAGGATATTTGCTCCTACTGTTCCTTGTTTCTGGAGCGTGCTTCCCCAGTATTCACGTGGCTCACTCCCTCTCTTTCACTGGTGCCTTGTCAGTAGGGACTTGCCTTTCATCCAATGTCCAGTTCAGCCCCTGGCCCCATCCTCCTCATTACCTACACTTCTTCCCCCTTCCCTGCTTAATTTTTGTCTATGAGACATATTTATCTGACATACTGTAGCCCAGAGCAAAATGGTTAACAGCATGAACCCTGGAGACAGACCAGGGGTCCGCACAGCTTGATTTCATTATATAGTAGCTGGGTAACCTTGGGAAAATTGGTTAATCTGGGCCTCTATTTCCTCATCTGTAAAATGGAGATTCTAGTAATGTTGACCTCACAGTGGAGTTAGTATACATATAGTGATATATAATTGTTGGCTATTGTTATTATTATAATTATCAATTATTTGTATTGTCTATCTACTCATGAGAGTGTAAAATGCCACGAGGGCAGGAAGTTTTGCCTGTTTTGTTCATGGCTGTATTCTTAGTGCCCAAAATAATGCCTGGCATATAGGAGGTGCCCAATTAATATGTATGGAATAAGTGAATGAATGGTAAAGTATATAAAGTACGCAGTTCATTATCTGTTACTTTGCAAATAAAAGGCTATTTTTATGATATGTTTTTCTATGATGTGTTTTTCATATTAATAAAACCTCCAAGTATAATAGAGTAGGGCATCCTAATTGAAATTCAAAACAATTCAGCAGAATAAATAATAAAAATAGTGAAGATCCTTTTCATATCATCCTCCCCCTTTCCCAGAGGTACATCCAGTTAAGTTTGCTTTGCATTATTTTTGAGATTTTAATCTAAGTACACACACACACATATATATATATATATATATATATATATATATATATATCAGTCATTTCCTTCATGGCATGTATCCTGTAAGGATCCCAACATTTATCTTATATTTTCCATCTGGTTGTGTCTTTCAGCTCACTGTTTTGGCTAAGAGAATCTGGTAAAGAAAAGAAGACAGTAAATAGAAACATTTTGTAGTCTGCAACATGGCTTATCTGCTCACCTATAATGTCTTCTGTGGGATGAATGTTATTCAAGAAAATGGTCCTCTCTCTATCCCAGGAAGACTTTATGGCAGCTGGACCCACCTAGCCCTTGAAACTTACGTAAAATAGCCTTGAACTCCCAATCCATGGCCTATTGCATCCCAAGATGCCCACCCCCAGCAAAGTGTCTGAGTTCCAGCCTGTGCTCACACTCTGATGGCCTCTTTGGTCTGGGGTAATTGTTGTGTTGCATGAAATATTGTTCCTCCTTGTGAGTGTCCAGCCGAGAAACTCAGTCCTTGCTTCAGTTTAAAAGTTATCTTCACACGGAATTGTAAGATGTTACTAAAGAGCCAGGGGAGATGGCCTAAGGGATGACACAACAAACACTGCACTCCTTCACCCCCTAATGTCTTTTCTCCAGAGCCCCTTCCAGACACTCAGCCACCTAGGGCTCCTCAGTGACCCACCTTTCCTGCAGCTTCACTGACCCCTCGCCCCCCTTTCTCTCCAAATCCTCCCCATCTGTTAGGTGGGGTCACCCAGCCACCTTCAGCTCCTGCTCCTAAACAAGCATAACCAACTGCTTCCACGTCCAGGGCAGACAAAGAGCTTCCCCTAATGGGATCTCTTCTCTTTATAAGGCAGTTTGCGTTTTAAGTAACAGTATTTTGCTCTGTTTTACGTGACCAGGAGTGCTGTCTGGTGATTCTAATGGGATGATGGAATGATTTTAGCATTTCAGAGATGGAAGAGACCTCAAGATTTTCTCGCAACTGTAATGTAATTAATTACCCTTCTGAGTTCTATATTTGTTGCCTTATAACTTCCCACCAAGGACATTTTTCACCTATCAGAGAACTCCTCCATGCATAGCTGACATGCCTAGACAGTTTTCACTGTGCACATTCCACTGGAAATCTGGCCTCCTATTGCTTCTAGTTTTTTCCCCAGATGAGTAAAATCAATAGTGCATGGCAGTCAATCAGCGATGGAGAGTAAGACTGTGGCAAATGATGAAGAAATGCTGAGGCTCTTTAGCTGACCAGAAAGCTGGTACATCTGTTAAGAATTTGGCTATGAGTAATGGTGGATTTGAAAAGTAGAGGCATGTCTGTTTCATGTAACAGGAAGTCTAGAGGTGGGCAGCCCAGACCAGTTCAGCAAAGTGAGATATCATCATTGACCAAGGGTCCTTTATATGCTATTCCCTCTTTATTGGGTGGCAGACTAGAGTCACATTTGCAAAATGGCTGCATTGGCTCCAGCTATCACCTACTTATCTGTCATTGGCCAGAAATGTTTGCATGAGCCTCCTAGCAGTGAGAGAGCCTAGGAGATTAAGTTTTTAGCTTTAATAGGTTCCATTGTACAGGCAAGAAAAGGAGAGGAGGTTGTGAGAAGAATCTGGATGAGCTAAACTACGGGGTCTGCCACATATTGTAATGGCTTCTAGGGACATGGGAGGAATCATGTGCTTTGGTGAGGAAGGTAGATTTGATTTGGGGCATATTGAATTTCAGCTGCTGGCAAGGTTATCCCAAAAGACTGGTGGTTGGATCTGCTCCAGCTTGACCCTTTTTACCATTACTTAATATTTAAAAAGTGGTGTAGCTGGGGAATCTGGGTAGCTCAGTTTATTAAGGGGAAGACTCTTGATTTTCGGCTCAGGTCATGATCTCATGGTCTGTGAGTTCGAATCTAGCATCAGGCTAGTGCTGACAGTGTGGAGCCTGCTTGGGATTCTCTCTTTCCCTCTCTCTGCTCCTCCTCAGCTCTCTCTCTCTCTCTCTCTCTCTCTGTCTCTCAAAATAAATAAATAAACATGTATTTCTCTCTTTCTAAATAAACATTAAAAAAAAGTGGTGTAGCTAGAAGCCCTTGAGTTACGTCTGCCTATTTGTAAATAGTACAAAGGACACAACCATGAAGTAAAGAAAGAATTTAAGATACAGGTCAGGCTGACTAGCTCCTTGGTCTTCATAATTGGTCAAGGTCCCACACATGATACATGAACCAAAGTGGACCAATGAGACTCATTTCTAGGACTTTGGTGGGGACTGATAGGAAAGGAAAACTTATTTTTCAATTGGATTGCTGATTGTGGGAGCTACAGATGGCCACTTGACTAATCTATGGCAAGATGGTGCTAGGGTGGAACTGTAGAGATGGCCCTGCATCTGCCCCGTGGTCAATGGACGAAACAAGATGGTGTATGGGACAAGAAGGCTGCTTCTCCCAGGCACAAGTAGTAGCTGCGAGACTGGGGTGCGAGTTTCCATGGTCTAGAAGCTTTCTTAGAGCAGCAATGTCAAAATCACAAGAATGAATATGATATAATTAGAAACCTTATACTCTGTTACAACTGGTTGGATGTTTTTACAAAAGGCAGACTCCATGCAAGATTTGAGAAAAAGAATGCACAGCAGTGGATATCACAGCATTGTTTTTAGTAGTAAAACTTTGCAAAATGTAAATATCGAGCAGCAGTAAAATGGATGGATGAATTATGGTATGTCCATGCATAAGCATGTTAGGTAGCCTTTAAAAATTATGTTTTTTTCAAACAATTTTTAGTGATAATGGAAAATGCCCATGATATAATGACACAAAATTATATAAACGATATAATTCTAATGTTTTTCTTTTCCTAAAAAGCCTCAATGTGCAGATAAAAGAGATTGGAATGAAATATATCAACATATAATAATGTTTTTCTCTGGATGATGAGACTGAATAATTTTAATTTTCTTCTTTATCCTCCCTGTATCTTCCAATGAGCTCCTACTTTCAAAGTCATTATTATTTGTTTAAAGATAGGAAAAAAGGGGGTGCCTGTGTGGCTCAGTTTGTTGAGCATCCGACTCTTTATTTCAGGTCATGATCCCAGAGTCTTGGAATCAAGCCCTGTGTTGGTCTCTGCCCTGAGCATGGAACCTGCCTAAGATTCTCTCTCTCTCTCTCTCTCTCTCTCTCTCTCTCTCCCTCCCTCCCTCCCTCCCCCTCCCTCTGCCACTCTCCCCACTCAGTCTCTCTCTCTCTCTCTTAAAAAAATGATAGGGAAAATGAAGCACAGCCTCTGTTCATTATTTTGAATTTATCCTGATAATTCAGCTGTCCTTCCCTAGTCGCAGCACATGGGACTTTCCACCTGACTCAGAGCTAAGCCTATACCCAGATTCATCTCCATTGCTGGACTGTAGACTCCTTGACAGTGGGCGCCCAGCCTTTATCTTTCCCGACCCCATGCTGGACCTGTCTGATACACACTTGAAATCTGAGGAGTACTTGCTGAGTTGAATTGCAGTGTGCAGCCCAAGTCTGAGGTTGAGTCTGTAACAGGAAGAGAAATGAAGAGACTAAAAAGAGCTGAGAAGTCACCTCCAGGCAGGATGTGAGGGTATTTTGCCTCACTTTAATCCTCTGTGAAGTGAGATTAACAGCAGCGCCCTCTTTATGGTGTTGATGTGAAGATTTCATGGGTGAGCAGAGGTGAGGTCCTTATAAGGGCGCTGGGCACATGGGAAAGGCTGTACAAGCATCTGTTCTTCCTGTTGGACAGTCTTGCTCAAATGTGCGTCCCGTCCCACAGTGGGGACTGCCTTCTCCAGGCTCTGTACCAGGAGGCTGTGTCTAAGTCCCCCTCTCCTGTGCAGCCTTCTATCAACTCACTTGCAAACTTCTTTACCCTCTGGGATCACAAACCCCCTGAAAGTGGGGATTTCTTAAACTTTATATTCCCTTCCCTCATTGCACCTGGCAGGTACTAAATAAAACATATTTAATTAACTTGAAAATAATGTGTTCCTTTCTCCTCCCAGGTGCCCTGACTAATTTTTCTTTTCAAATCAGAGCGTCCCTTAAACTCCAGTGTAAACATTGCATTCTCTTTATAGAGTCAGTTCCCAGAGAAAGGCACACTCAGCTTCCTGACTAAGGGCAGGACTTTGGAAATTGAATGAGAGGTCATTTGTCCAAGGAACACATCCTGGCCATGCTAAGGACACACTGGAACCCACACCCCCACCTGGGATCCTCTCACTGCTACCTCCCCCCACCCAGAAGCTAATCTTCAATGTAGAGAGGAAGGGGTCCACTCCTGGTTTCCTATTTCCAGCCACCCAAGGGTGGATTAGCCATGTGCACACACAGCTCCTGGCCAGTCAGCACATGTTCTCGTGAATGAATATTTATTAATCATAAAATTCATTCATGGCCCCAGGCTGCTCAGTTACCCTTGCCCCAGTTCCCTGGCAGGTTTGTAGGGAATGGAAGCCAATTTTTTAAATTATTCATAGTTTTAGGGTTCTATTCGAGGTTACTTTAGGAGTAATAGTGGGGGACACTTCCATGTTGCATTCTAGAGCCTGTACAGGAGCTCTATCTGTCCTCAACCGTACTTCATATAGATCATCATTCAGGAGGTGTTTGTGAAGCACAGCTCCCAGTTCAAATTCTATCTGTCCAAGTCAGTTGCCAGGTTATATTAGGCAACCCCATTCATTTTCTCAGTCTGAATGTTGTCATCCAGCCTAGGGAGAAGTCAGCTTGTTGTGACCCCCTTTCTCACCTCCTGGAGCCAGGTGAGAATTCACACGTAAATGATTCCTAGCATTTTTCGAGCATAAATGTGAATTGGCAATGACCATTGGCCATGTTGATTGAAGAGCCTCTGGAAAAAGCTTCCCGTTTAATCTGCAAGTAAAGGTTCTGTGTTTGATTGTGGGGTTGCTTGTCATTTCCTAATGCCATTGGAGCATACGTCTTGCTGGTGCATGATTCACAGGCTGAGTTGCCCACCACCGGATGCCACAAATAATGCTGCTATTCAAAAGAGGAGGGATGCTATCGACAGGGTTCAGAAGTGATTTTTAAAATTAAAAACCTTATTTATGTGTCCTCCAGAATATTCCAAGCCCCTCCAGGAGGAGACACAATGCTCTTTGTGTCACTGCTGAGGCAGAGGAAACAAAAACCACATTATGTGTAATATCCCTGAAGCTAAATTACAATATTTACCTCCGCATGTTAACTTGACGTGCATAATTATCTGTGCTTGGAACAGAAAATGGAAGAAAAGGTTCACTGAACACCCACCTGGGTGTTGGTGAATGATGTTGTTCCAACAGAAACAAAAGTTGAGGAGGAGGATTTAAGGAGGAGGCATGAAGTGTGGTACTTGAACATCTTTAGGTGAAGAATGAGTGAGACTTCAGGAGAATTGCTTGGAGCATAACGATCTCCCTTGTCCACCTCATGAGAGATGACTTATGTCATTATTTCCCCCTCCAAACTACCACTGGTGCCCTGAATACCCCTCCATAAACCATCAGGAGAAAGCAGCCCTGACATAATGAGACAAACTCAGAGAGCATCTAGAGTCTTTTAGCAAAGGATTGAGGCCAATTCTGTGGAAGGCTCCACTGTGGCCTTTGTGACCACCTCAAGTTCAGTTGGGCAGGCTGGGCCCATGGGAGCATATGATGTAGTGCTGCCCTCACACCCCCTCTCATCCTGGTGGGCTTCACTCCCAGCAGCCAGTACCTGTGTCTCTTCCCTGGTAGACCCTTCTACCCCAAGTCAAGGGCAAATGGGAACTCACAAGTGCCTGGGAATTTAACTCCTGCAGTGGCTGTTCTTGACCAATGACAGTGAGTGTGAAGGTATAAGATTCTCTAGCGCTCTTATCTTGCTCTCCCCACACCCACAATTCCAACTACCCTGACGCATCTCCTAAACTCCCCTGTGGGAATGAGGCAAAATCCCCCCATGGAACTTTGCTGAATGCTGCACACTGATCCCATTTTTCCATTCCCTTATTAGGTTTTCCAGGAAGTCTCCTTAGCAAATCACTTTCACATGAATCCATGGATCGTTGCCATGAGAAGCTTTCCAATGCAAGAATAAGAATATAAGACTTAACTGTTCTAGCCACATGCAGTTGGAGCAAGGATGAGAGTCTGATCCAAAGCGGCCAGTCAATAGAATGACTGAAGAGGTCTGTCTAATGGTACTGGTCCTTGATGTCAACTCGTTACCCCAATCATATCCACTCTTGTTCAATTCAAATAGGAGACGCACAGTTAGTTGGAAACCCTAGGAAAAGCAGAAGCAGCGATGGTGAGCAGTTGCCTTACCAAAATGGTGAAGCATTAGACTAGTGACTCAGGGAGTCATAGGACCAGCATTACATTGCTTGAACTTGTTTTACCCTGAATGGCCTCAATCCTGCATGTCCCATCAGTCTGCTGAGGCCTGGCTATGGGGAGGTTGAAACCTTTTTCTATCCTCTTTACTTGCTTGTACATCTTTTAATACCCTTTCTCCCCTACCCCGCCCCCTACTGACCAACATGACCATGTTCCTGAAAAAGCTCAACAAGTACAAAGAAGGGTACGAAGGAAATCCCACAAAATTCTAAGACCCAGAAATAGTACTGTAGTCCCTATTAACATGCTTAAACTTATATAATTGTGTGTATATAGTTTACGAAGTTAAGGTTATCCATTATATCTCCAGAGAATTGTCTCATGCCCTAAAATATTCTTTAAGTACATGTCTGACATACTGCATAATATTTTGAATTAGGATAAACCATAATTTACTAAACCAACCTTCCATTGGTCACTTATGTTGCTTCTAGATATTTACTAGTATAAATGTTGCTGCAATGATCATCCTTACACATAAACCTTAATGTTCATCTCTGAATGGTAGACTTACAGGCTCAGAAAGTATGAATTTCCTACAAGTCTTCTCATGGCCCAGTCCATGGTTCCTACATCAGGCTGCACACTGGGGTCCCCTGGACCCCACCCTCAGAGTTTGTGATTTGAGTGGTCTGGGGGGTGGTCATTGCTAGGAATTTTAAGATTTTTGGGCATTTATTTATTTTGAGAAAGAGAGACAGAGAAAGCAAGGTAGGGGCAGAGAGAGATGGAGAGAAAGAATTCCAAGCAGCTCTGCACTGTCAACAGAGCCAAACAGAGCCCATCAGCCCAACTGTTGCTGATACTCAGTACCCTGAGCTTCCCAGAAGGTAGGGGAATGACTTATTATGGGCTGGACATCCCTCTTACACTCTGTCCAGGTCCCAGGCTTTCCCGGAAATTTAAACCTTGCAGCCAGCTCTGATGCTGACGTAATTTTGGAGGCATGCCTTAACATCCCATGGTGAGATCTGCTTCCTCACTGTCATGCCTGGTGCTTCAGGTAGATGCCTGGAGGAGCTGATGACTGGCTGGATCTCTGTCTCTCTCCACACAGCTGGCTTGGGCTTCCTCAAGCACCGTGGTGTCAGGGTAGTCAGAATTTTACCATCTTGGCTGGCTTCCTCCACAGTGTGTGTCCTAAGAAACCCAGTTGGAAGCTGTGAGGTTCTTTGTAACGTAGTCATAGAATCTGCATAGTGTCACTTCCACCACAGTCTACTAGTCAAAAAGTGAGTTATGGGGCCAGCCCAGATTTAAGGGATGGGGACTGCACAAGGGTATGAATACCACGTATGGTGTTCATTGGGGAGCCATCTTTGGAGATGACTTACCACCACAACCTCACAGGACTGAGTGGGTTTGTTAGAGGTCTCAGGAGAATGCAGTGCCCTAGGGCTGATATTCACATCATTCTCCTTTCCTTTTCCTGTTCACCTGGGAGACTGTCGTTTTTCCAGCAATTTCTCTTACATGCACATTTGCCCAGAGAGTGGTGGTAGGAGTGGTATTTAGGCAGAAAGCAAGAGTGATTTTGCCCAAAAGTCAGGGGAAGGACCTTTGGCCCTGAAATCCAGTGCTTCTTTTTTAGTACTGTGTCCTCCCCATTAACCCACTGGCTCCCTGATGCATTGAGTGAAGGCTGAAGTTTCTGAGACCTGAGATAATTAACAGCACAAGAAATACCAGGGTCCTTCTACCAGAATCCTCTATATGCCTACAAGGCTTTTGAAAAAACAGTATCCAAGGGAAGTTGCTGTGATGGAATCCAATGACCACTTTATTAATGGTGGATTGACACAAAACTGATTTCTGAATTATCCCATGGGGCACATGGGAGATGTGTTCTTCAGGAGGAGCACAGCACTCTTTTTCAGAAGCACAAAAATGATTTATAGCTTAATCACCACTCCCCACTCTCTCTATCTATTCCCAATAAAAGGCACTTAAGTCTTTTGTGTATATCCAGTATCTTCAGTGGAACCAGAGACCAGATCTGGGTATATTTCAAACTTCTCAGAGTAAGAATCCAATTGATTGTGGTGCTTCCTGTCAGAGAGGTAATTGTTGACCTTGAGTGGGCATCTAGTTGAGACCACTCCACTGGACAGTTCCAAGGGGCCATCTTGAGCCCTGAAGAGCTCAGACCTCAGGTCACCATCTGCAAACTTGGCTCCTAGACTTGAGCCTTGGAGATTTTGCCATGCAATTCTAATTCAAATTTTAATCATGAATCCAGATTTTTAAATCACAGTGCCAAGCACATGGACTGGGTGACACACAGCAGGTACTCAAAATGGAACAGAATAGAGACCCCAGAATTGGACCCACAAATGTATGGCCAACTAATCTTTGACAAAGCAGGAAAGAGTATCCAATGGAGAAAAGACAGTCTCTTTAACAAATGGTGTTGGGAGAACTGGACAGCAACATGCATAAGAATGAAATCAGACCACTTTCTTACACCATTCACAAAAATAAACTCAAAATGGATAAAGGACCTGAATGTGAGACGGGAAACCATCAAAACCCTAGAGGAGAAAGCAGGAAAAAACCTCTCTGACCTCAGCTGCAGCAGTTTCTTACTCAACACATCTCCAAAGGCAAGGGAATTAAAAGCAAAAATGAACTATTGGGGCCTGATCAAGATAAAACGCTTCTGCACTGCAAAGGAAACAATCAACAAAACTAAAAGGCAACTGATAGAATGGGAAAAGATATTTGCAAATAACATATTGGATGAAGGGTTAGTGCCTAAAATCTATAAAGAACTCACCAAACTCCACATCCAAAAAACAAATAATCCAGTGAAGAAATGGGCAGAAGACATGAATAGACACTTTTCCAAAGCAGACATCCACATTGCCAACAGACACATGAAAGATGCTCAGTGTCACTCATCATCAGAGAAATACAAATCAAAACCACACTGAGATACCACAGAGTGGCTAAAATGAACAAATCAGGAGACTATAGGTGCTGGTGAGGATGTGGAGAAACGGAAACCCTCTTGCACTGTTGGTGGGAATGCAAACTGGGGCAGCCACTCTGGAAAACAGTGTGGAGGTTCCTCAAAAAATTTAAAATAGAACTACCCTATGACCCAGCAATAGCATTGCTAGGAATTTACCCAAGGGATACAGGAGTGCTGATGCATAGGGGCACTTGTACCCCAATGTTTATAGCAGCACTTTCAACAATAGCCAAATTATGGAAAGAGTCTAAATGTTTATCAACTGATGAATGTATAAAGAATCTGTCATTTATGTATACAATGGAATACTATCTGGCAATGAGAAATAATGAAATCTGGCCATTTGTAGCAATGTGGATGGAACTGGAGGATATTATGCTAAGTGAAATAAGTCAGGCAGAGAAAGACAGATACGATATGTTTTCACTCATATGTGGATCTTGAGAAATGTAACAGAAGAGCATGGGGGAGGGGAAGGGGAAAAAAGTTAGAAAGAGGGAGGGAGGAAAACCATAAAAGACTCTTAAATACTGACAACAACTGAGGGCTGATGGGGGGTGGGGGAGAGGGGAAAGTGGGTGATGGTCATGGAGGAGGGTACTTGTTGGGATGAGCACTGGGTGTTGTATGGAAACAAATTTGACAATAAATTATATTTTTAAAAAATAATTAAAAAATTAAAAAAAATAGTTGTTGAATGAATGGATGAATGAAGTCCAGAGATATAACCTGACTTGTCTAGGTTCACACAATGAAATAGCAAAGTGGTTTCCTTCTCCCTCTCTCTGTCCCTTGGAAGTACTTAATTTGAGGTTGATGTAATTCCTGTGGTGCTGATCTCTCTCTTCCTAGCCTTCTCTGTATCTGTGCTGGCCCCTTACCTTTCCTGTTAAACAGTAAGCTCCTCAGGGACAGATGTTTGCATACACCCCTCCACATCTCTTAGGGAGCCAAGCTGAGTGTCTTGCACACAAGTAAGAGGTCAACAATGTGTAGGTTCTGATCCTGTTGGTTCTGGGTCTTTGAGTTGGTGTATAGAGCTTTTTGTGGCTTCCCTAATTGTGTTGCTGTAAGTTTTTTGATTACTTTTTGCTCTTGTTGGTGCCTTCTAATTTGTGGTTTCCAAACTGCCATAGGCAAGAAATCAAAAACCAAATTGGGTATGCACACACACACCCACCCACAGTCACTTCTTGTTATTTGTGTTGGTGGTTATGTTCTATAAAGTCACCATGAGCACTGAAGCCAATACTAAACCACTGCTCCTGGAGGAAATACAGATTTAGGTGCTTGCCAGCCTTTGGTCACAACACAGAACAATCCAGAGCCAGGGGCAGACAGTCTGAGTCTTGACAATGTGGTCCAAACCTGATCTACCCCTTGACATTTTAACTTTGCGAGCCAGAAAATAAGTCAGTATGAGTCACCTTTTTTGTCATTTCCATGTGAACGAGTCCTGACTAATTTGACCACTTAGTAAAAAATGCCTCTTACTATATTCTAGAAATGAGACACAACTGATGTAGCTTTATCTTCAATGATAGAAAGCTCTCTACCCAATGAAGCATTTTACAAAGATGGCTCTTATGTAGCCAATCTCCCTAACACACAAGCATATGGAAAAGTTTATTGTTCACCAACTGTGTATCAGGCACTGGAGTATGCTTTGGAGATTAAAAAATGAATATGAAAGCTTAAACCTTAAAAGATTTCATGGTTTAAGCTCTTTTAAATGTCTAAAAAATTTTTTTCTTGTAATTAATGAGGGAAAGATGATTTTCTTCTTACTGCTTGTTTTACTTAGCTATTCTGATAATAGTGCCACATAACAAAACAACAACAACCATAGAATCTTGGTGACACACAATAACAACCTGGACGTGGGCCGGGGTGGCCCTGAGGACCCCAGTTTGGCTCATCCTTATGTCTGAGGTTGACTGGGGGCTGGCTGATCCAGACTGGGCTTCACTGGGAAGCTCTTCTTTTTGAACAATGGGAATGTCTCAGAATCAAGCTACAATGACTGGAGGTGGGGATTATTCTACACATTTCTCATGCTCCTTAAACCAATAGTCTAGTCAGACGTGTTCTTCTTATGGTGATAGCTGAGGCCTTCTAAGCCATAGGCTCACTTTCACCTTGTTCTGTTGGCAAACGCAAGTCACATGGACAAGCCTAAAGTCAAGATGAGGGGCAGGGAAATAATGTACCCTTTTAGTGGGAAATATTGCAAAGACATATAACAAAGGACATGTATAGAGGGGTAAAGAATTGGGGCCAATAATGCAATCAACCACACTCATTCATTGGCCTTAGATCTGCCTCTTAGAAATCCACTCTAGCTTAACATAAGGGAGAATTGCATACTTAACGATGGCTTCTACATCTGCTTTGCGGATGCTCCTCAGATGAACTTAGAGATCTTGCTAGGACTCTCTCCTTTCTGGGCCTCACTGTCATCGAATGGGGAGCATCTGTCTGTGAAAGGGCCCAGAAAGCTGTCACTGGTGCCTTCATGATGTCCTCTGATCATGAGCTCCCTGGAAGTAGAGCTCTGCATGATTCCAAGTTCCTGTAAATCGCTAAGTTCCAGAGAAGCCAATGTTAATGGCAATGTATTGGGTATGAGGTTATCTTGAATTTGTGTACTTCTTTCCAAAACCACCCTGAGAAACTGTCTGAATCAGGCTAGTTTTGCTCATTCCTTTGGTAGAACTATGATCTGGTAATGGGATTGGACAGGCTACATTATTGTCTTTAATGTCTTGCTGGAGAGAGATTGATTTTCTCGAAGTGAAGTATGAGGCATCCTTTCCATTAGATAAATTAAACTGCTTCGGTCAGAAAGGCTGTAAGAAGGAGCAGTGGTGTGCTCATAAATGCTTAACAACCAGCTCTCTGGACGAAAAAGCCCTGATTTGTAGTATTTGTCAATTTCTATGGTATAAACACTCCCATGATGGCTGATTTCAAGCTGCCCACACGGTGATGTCCCTGAACATGGCCTTGAGAAGTGATGCATCTGAATGGGTCCACTCTGCTACCCTGCTGCCTGCACAGCTGTGCTGTTGAGATAGAAAAATGGGTTTGTTTTTTGGGTGTTCCTAGAGAGAGAGGAGGTGGCGTTTGTGTCCCAAGTTGTGTTCTAAGTTTCTTAGAAGTTAACACCAGCACTGAATTGATCAGGATGAATCCAGAGTGCTGACAAAAGGGCTTTGTCTGGGATAGTGCTATAAAAAAATAACAGTAACACTGGCTACTTCTTTTTCTGGTGCCTACAGGCCTGGAACTTTTCTCATTACTTGGCATGCATCAGCACTATTACTTATTGCCACAACTCTATTGGAGAATCTGAGGCACTAATTTTTTTAAATTTTTTAATGTTTATTTGTTTTTGAGAGAGAGAGAGAGATAGAGAGAGAGAGAGTGAGCGTGAGTGGGGGAGGGGCAGAGAGAGAGAGGAAGACACAGAATCTGAAGCAGGTTCCAGGCTCCAAGCTGTCAGCACAGAGGTCGAAGAGGGGCTCAAATCCACGGACTGTGAGATCACGACCTGAGCCTAAGTCAGAGGCTTAACCCACTGAGCAACCCAGCCTCCCCTGAGGCACCAATTGTTAAATGACATGCCCCAGGCCACACTAAGTAGAGACTGAGATTCCAACTCAGAGCCCTTGTTTGGTCCTGAAGCTCTCCTGACACCGTCTCAGAACCAAGGGAGAGCTTCAGGTTGGGACTATTAGCTCCTGCTTGCTCCCTTCAACCAGTTGCCTTTGTCCACTTTCTCCATTTAGCAAATGAATACTTCCCTGCAAAACGCAGGAACAAGAATTATCTTCTCCAAGGATGAGTGTGCGTCTGCCTGCCTGTGCTATGACTCATATCTGAAGCCGAATCCCCAGGCTACATCCAGTGCTGGGCAAGCTGGGCTCATCCTAGCTAGCTCATAAGAGCCATTTGGTAAATCACCAGGAATTCTGCAAGCCGTTACTAAAACTCAAATTATATAAAGTTATGATGAAATATACTATGTTAAAAGTAAAGGGAACAAATACTCATGACTCATCACTTCTTAATTATTTTACTATAATCTATGCTGTTGGGGCCATTTGTGTCTATTGCATCCACATAGTGGAAAAACCCATCTTGTGGTGGCTACTGCGCATCTCTTCCTGACTCCACATTCAGTGACATCACATTGGTATCTTGAAATCATTTGTTACAGGTATTTGTATACAATGGAAATGAGAAAATGCTGGAAAACAGGGTTTGGTTTGCTGTTTTGTTGATAGGCTAGGCTTTCAAAAGTGATGAAGGGGTGCCTGGATGGCGACTCTTGATCTCAGCTCAGGTCTTGATCTCAGGGTGGTGAGTTCACGCCCTTCATTGGGCTATGCGCTGGATGTGAACCCTGTTTTTAAAGATTTAAGGGGTGCCTGGGTGGATGAGTCAGTTAAGCCTCTGACTCTTGGTTTTGGCTCAGGTCACGATTTCACCATTTGTGGGTTTAAGCCCCATGTCCATCTCTGTGCTGACAGCCCAGAGCCTGCTTGGGATTCTCTCTCTCTCTCCCTCTCTCTCTGTCCTCTGTCACACTCATGCTTGCTTGCTCTTTTTCTCTGTCTCTCTCAAAATAAATAAGTAAACTTTAAAAAAATTAAAAAAATAAAAAGTGATGGAGAAAATATTAGTAAGGCAGATTAAACTTAAAAGCATGCCACATCTATAATTGCTACATTATAAATAGCACAAAGCTTAAAAAGACATTTTTTTTCCCAATAGTTGAAACCTATTATTCATTTCAGGAAATAAGTTGCTCACATCATTGATAAACAAAGTAGCATTCCAGCATACAGCTTTGTACCACTTTTGTCTTACTCATTACTGTGAACAAAAATATCAACCGGCATTCATAATAGAACTTCACTCATTTGTCAGTTGCTACCATAGGTTGGCTACAGATACAGGAGTTAGACACAAATCAATGAGAGCAACTTTCATGTTTAGAACAGGGGCCAGATTTATCCTTCCACCTAAAACAACAACAAAAATGGACAGAATATGTGAAAAATGGTTCATTGCATATCAGAAAGGATAGTGAGAAAGAGACAGGAAACACACGATTACCCAGCTTGCTGGGTGAAGGCAGTGAAACAGAGGAGGGGACTGGTCAGTGGGGTTGGAGAGAGACAGAACCTGATGGACTTCCTGAGTTGAAGAGATGGAGGTGAAAGTCTGGAGAGGCCAAGGTGGTGGTCAGAGACTGTTGCCCCCGTATTCAGGTGCCTGTTGATCAGCATGCTGGCTATGCAGTACTGGGTATTAACCTGACTCAGTTGTTAAAGCCTGCAGGGTTGTGCATAAATAATTTTCACATACTCTCTGTACCTCGGTATGATAGACTAAAATTTACATATGAGTAATTTGAGATTGCATGTCTCCTCGCACATTATAAAACATGGTAGATTAGGTGTATGTTATCAGTAGATGCCCTTTAAAGTAATTCACCTGGACCATGTAAAAAGCCAGATTTATTCACAACGCCTCTGAGATGCAGCATCATTAAAGGGGAGGGATAGAACAACATGCAATGTCCACAGCTAATGGAAATATATATATGCAAGATGCAGGTGTCTATATACGTTCAGATGTGGAGGTCAGTCTGGGTCAGGTAGCTGGACCCAGGTTGCTATGCCTCTGGATTCAGAGTCATGGACAAGCTGGACGGAATTATTATTTCTCCATGGCACTTATTTAAAAGCATTTACTGAGACTCGCGATGATGATGTTAGTGTGCTGACCATCAGGCTGGATGGCAGGATGGACATGGCCACTCAGGTTGGGAGCTCAGGGTCCCAGAACTGCAGCCTCTGAACATGGGCGGGAGTAAGTTGGCTTTTATCATTTCCTCGGAGTGTCACTCTGAGTTTCTGGCTGCCAGAAATTATGTTTATATAATGCCTCTAAATTCCAGTCATCAAATTTGTGTGTAAAGCCACAGAGTCACACCGAGACCATAAATCCTACTGCTACTAAAACTACCTTTTTTCTTCCCAGGCTGCATGTCAACTGTGCCACATGCTTTTCCATACATCATCTCAATAGGGGCAAAAAGTTACTTAAGCTGAAAATGCAGGCTCAGAGGGAAGATTCCTTCCCAAGATCTCACACAATCTCCCTGGGCTATCTTACTAAAAAGCTTGTAATTTTTTTTAAATTTTGTTTTTAATGTTTATTTATTTTTGAGAGAGGGAGAGAGACAGAGTGTGAACGGGGAAGAGGCAGAGAGAGAGGGAGACACAGAATATGAAGCAGGTTCCAGGCTCTGAGCTGTCAGCACAGAGCCTGATGCAGGGCTTGAACTCATGAACCATGTAATCATGACCTGAGCCAAAGTTGGACGGTCAACTGACTGAGCCACCCAGGCTCCCCTAAAGCTTTTATTTTTAAATTTCACGTTACATAATGGTTCTTAAGGAATACTACCATACACCATTATTCATATAGTGCTTTACTGTTAATCATTTACATCACCTGATTTAATTATTTGCACACTCAAATATAGCCTGTTGCATAGGTACCTCCAACCCCATTGTACAGGTGGGGAAACTAAGCTTTAGGCAGGTTGTATGTCTTGTCCATTTGAGGGTATGTGGTATGTGGCAGAGCTGGAATCAAAACATGAGCACAAGGAGGAGAGAGTGTCCTTATATAAAAGACTGGACCAAGTTTCGTATGGTTTAGTCAGAAGAATGTTAGTATACAAAATTGTTCTCAGCAGCAGTTGGAGAAAGGGGAGAAGTTATTTCAAACTCTGCAATGTCCACAGTGCTGTTGTCACTTCAGTGAGCCACTTGAAAAAGCCCCTTATATTATACCATATACAAAAACCTACTCAAAATTGATGACATATTTAATTGTAAGACCTGACACTATAAAATTCCTAGAAGAAAACATAGTGGGAAAACTTCATGATAATGGTCTTGGCAATGACTTCATGGATATGACACCGAAGGTACAGGCAACAAGAACGGAAGTAAATATCAAATTAAAAGCTTCTGCACAGCAAAGGAAGTAATCAATGGTGGGGAAAAAAACCTATGGAATGGGAGAAAATATTTGCAAACCATCTTTATGATAAACGGTTAATACACAAAATACATAAAGAACTCATACAACTCAATAACAACAACAAAAAACCCCTAATAACCCAATAAAAATATGAACAAAAAAGATGAATAGACATTTCTTCATAGGACCTACAAATGGCCAAGTATATGTCAGGTGAGAATTCTACCACTGAACCACCAATGCTCCAGCTGACAAGTGGCTAAGTATACGAAAAGATGCTTAGCATCACTAATCATCAGGGAAATGCAAATTAGAACCATAATGAGATATCATCTCCCACTTGTAATGATGGGTATTATCAAAACAACAAAAGACAACAAATATTGGCGAAGATGTGGAAAACTGGAACCCTTACATACCATTGGTAGAGATGCAAAATGGTGCATCGGCTGTGGAAACCAGTATGGAGTCTCCTCAAGAAATTAAAAATAGTACTACCATATGATTCAGCAATCTCACTTCTGAGTATTTATCCAGAAGAATTGAAATCAGGATCTCAAACAAAATGTCAGCCTCCCATGTTCATCAAAGCACTATTCACAATAGCTGAGCAATGGGAACAAGGTCCATGTCCATAAACAGATACACAGATAAAGAAAGGGTGGCATAGACACACAGTGAGATACCATTCGGCCTTAAAAAAGGAAGGAAATTCTGCAGATGCGACAACATGGATGGATCTTGAGAGCATCTTGCTAAGTGAAACAAGCCGGTCACAGAAACAAAAGTACTGCACGATTCCATTTATAGGAGTTATCTAAAACAGTCAAATTCATAAGGTCAAGGACTGGAATGGTGGTTACCAGGAGCTGGAGGAAGAGGGAGATGGGAAGTTGTTAATCAATAGGCATAAAGTTTCAGTTACAGAAGATGAGCAGACTCTAGAGATCTCCTGAACAGCATTGTAACTATAGTCAACAGTAATGTATTGCACGCTTAAAATTTGAGAGGATAGATTTCATGTTAAGTGTTCTTACCACAATATATATATATATATATATATATATATATATATATATATATATATTTGGTGAACAAACAGACAAAATCACTTAGAACATTGCCAGAATTGGGGGTGGGGAGGAGGAAAGGAAAAAAGGAAACAGAAAAACTCACCTACTCAGATCTGGAATATTTTCTTTGGCCTCCTGAAGAGCTGGGCCTCCAGATTCAGCTGGTCTGGGTTACAGTTCTAGCATTGCCCTTTCTGGGCCGGGTGTCTTGAAGCAATGTACTTAACCTTTCTGAGCCTCAGTTTTTCCAAATGGGAAAACCATGAGAATAACCATGCCTCACAGGGTTGTTGGAAGTTTAAATAGATGATCCATGAGATAAAGTATCTAGTGTGGTCACCGTTCTCAGGAGCATTGTTTCTGCAGCATTTTTGGGCTGGTCAGTCTCTGGGGGCCAGAGAGAGCAGGGTCACCTGCTATCTCGTGCATGGTGTCCATGGGAATGGGGAGTGCAGAGGGGATGTGGGCGGGTGCTAGCAGCTGACGGTATCTTCTACGGCCTCATTTCTGTACCCCTAGCAGGTGATGGATGATGGGGGCCCATTCTCAGAGGTGTATAATCCTGGGAGAAGATGAGACATCCTGCAAAGCTGGCAAGTGTGGGTGTGGAGGCACTGTCACGTGAGATGTTAGTGCCAACGTGTCCTCACCATCCTCCTGGAAGGCTGACTTTGTGAGGCCCCGACAGCATCTCCATGACAGTGTGTTGTGCTTAGAGCTCTCCTCTCTCTCAGTGTGTAGAACTCAGAGAACATTCCCCACCCCATTAAACACCTAGGCTTCCATTCTACCCTCTGCTTTCTCAACACCACACATGGTCCCTCATTAATTTTAAGGAGCGAAATTGTTCAGCTGAAATTTATTTGAAGAATTTTGCCACTTGAAGGTGTTGGAAGACATGACTAGGGAATCCCAATTATTTTAACTCAAAAGTAATAAAGCTTTAGGTATTAAAAATACTCTCCAGTTGAAACACTTCCATTTTAATTGGCTTCACGATCTTGCACAGACACATCGCAAACACTTAGAACCTGCCAGGGAGTACTGTGGCATCATCACATAATATTCTGGGAATCTGGGTACCTGAGTTCTGGTTGTGAGGATGATTCACTCCCTAGTGTCCTTGGGAAAAACACATTAGACCTCCCAACCAAGTTAAGAGGAGGGACTTGGGAACACCTTTTGTTCAATCTGTCTTAACTTTAAAAAAGTAAATAAATGCAAAATAATTTTTGTAATAATAGGAATGACACAAGCATAAGATCTTATACTTGCTACCCAGCTTAAGAATTGAATATTTAAAAATAATATAATTGAAATATTAATGGGGCACCTGGTGGTTCAGTCAGTTGAGCATCTGACTCTTGATTTTGGCTCAGGCCATGATCTCACAATTTGTGCCTCGAGACCCATGTTGGGCTCCGTGCTGACAGGGCAGTGCCTGCTTGGGATTCTCTCTCTCTCCCTCTTTCTCTACCCCTCCCCTGTGTGTGTGTGTGTGTGTGTGTGTGTGTGTGTGTGTGTGTTCACACATGCATGTGCACATGTACTCTCTCTCTTTCTCAAAAATAAAGAAATAAACTTTAAGAATTGAAATATTAATGATTTCTTTGACGTTCCTGTGGACCCTCCCTTATCCTACTTACCTCCCACCCCTACCCAGGGGTGATCACTACCTTGAATTTGGTGTTTATGGCTACTTTGTTTTTATTTATAATTTTATTACATATGTAGGTATCATGCTTGCTTACTTTACTATTTGATTTGCACTGTACATATTCTTCTGGGACTTGCTTTGCCCCTCGACATTATGTTTTTGAGATTCTTGCATTTTGTGTTGAGTTGCTGCAGGCCAGTTGTTTGCATTACTTTCCATTGGATGGCTGTACCATTTACCGTCGCATTTTATGGTTTTTATTTGTCAATTTTTCTTTTCTTCTCTATTGTTTTCTGGATTGTTTTCTTTGACCCCACTTCACCCCTTCTTTAAACTCCTTTACTTGGTTTGGAAGTTCTTCCCTCCACATTTATGCTTTGTGACTTCCTCTTTTTCCATCAGCCAGAGAAGTCTTTCTAGTTTTGAAGGGGCCATGTGATTGGATCAGCTACCTGGATAATCTCCCTATCTTATGGTCAGCTGTGCCATATAATATTACAGAGTCACGGGGGGACACCTCATCATTGTCACTGGTTCCGTGGATCAGGGCAGAATATTTTTGGGGTGTCATTTTAGAAGTTGTACCACAGCTTGTGGCAATTTGACTGATAGAGTAGGGCAGAAATGCTCTGTACACCCTCTGAGGCTAGGTCAGGAGAGATGGTCCAGGTGTCCTCCTTGTGCATTGGAATACTACTCCTTGGAGCCCTGGAGCACCATGTAAGACATCAACTACCCCCAGGCCACCATGCTGTGAGGAAACCCAGCCATATGCAGTGTCACAGGTAGGCACTCTGGTTGGAAGTCCTAAATTATGCAGCAGCCCAGGCCAGGCCCCAAACCTGTGAGGGAACTGGCCTCAGGTGACTCTAGTTCCCAGCTGGTGAGTCTCTTCCAGCCTTCAAGTCTTCCTGGTGGAGGCCCCAGATACAGAAGAGCAGAAGCAAGATACCACCCCTGCACTTTGTTCAAACTCCTGACCCATGAGTTGGAGAACATAATAAAAGGATGGTCTTACTCTCTATTCTGGGGGTAATCTGTTATGCAGTAATAGTAACTGGGGTAAATGTGAAGGTAGAAAAAAACATGCAGAATTTCTTGCTGACCTTTATTGAAAGGCTGGGTGGGCGTGGGGGGCACTGCTGACCAGAATCCCTTCCTAAGGAGTTCTCATATGTGGTGACAAATGCAAGGAGCTAAACTCATTTTTTAAATATTTATTTTTTACAGTTACCCTCTGCTGGACACTAGGCAGGGTGCTAGACAGTGGGGGATAACATCATCCTCCCTCATGGGTTTCAGAGGTTAATGAGGAGGAACTGTGAAAATCCAGAACATATCCCATTCAAGATAATTTTATTTATTTATTTATTTGTTTGTTTATTTATTTATTTATCTATTATTTATTTATTTATTTATTTATTTAATGTTTATCTTTATTTTTGAGGCAGAGAGACAGAGCATGAGCAGGGGAGAAGCAAAGAGAGAGGGAGACACAGAATCCGAAGCAGGCTCCAGCCTCCATGCTGTCAGCACAGAGCTCGACACAGGGCTCGAACCCACAGACCACAAGATCATGACCTGAGCTGAAGTTTCATGCTTAACCGACTGAGCCGCCCAGGCGCCCCTCCATTCAAGATAATTTTAGATAGTGGTAACTTATACAGGACACGTGAAACTTGTAGGTAATGATAAGTCCCACAGGGTTGGGTGAGCCCCAAGGTGGTAGAGGGGAGGCCACTTCTGACTAGGTTGTGAAAGAAGGCCTGTCTGAAGATGTAGCAACTGAGTGCTGAATGACAAGTCATTCCTGCAATCACACTTGCTTTGAAAATTTGAATTTGTCCCCAATCTGATTGCTGTAGCAGGAAAGGAATTTTGAATTCCCTGATGCACAATGTCGTCTGTAAAGACGCCAGGTGGGTACAGAAAACCGCACCCAGCTGAACTGAGCGGGGTAGGAATACACAACAGGCAACCACATGGGCCCCAAACATCCACCAGCTTCCTCAGCTCAACACATGCACTGGGAGCCATGCTGTCTACATCTAGCTGTACAACTTCTATCTGGTTTGGGAAAACTTCCTTCATCCCATTCACAATAACCCACAAGCTGCAGCCCCTCTGCTGTCCACTTCCCTAGCAAACTTCAGGCCTTTTTCAAGGTTAAGTGACACATTTATTGTCACATTTACCTATTTCTTAACCATTTTTATTGGGTTCCAATCTCTTAAAATTTTTATTCAGTTCCAGTCCTTTTGAATGTGTCACTGACATTTTTGAATATTGTAGTTAGGGGGCTCCTACCCCCACATCCACCATAAGCCTGGTGGTTCCAATGGCATGGTTTTGCACACACGGTGGTTTTTAGGATCACACACGTTGTGTTGTAGCAGAGTCGACTGCACAAGAAGGACTATATGAGATCCTATGAAGACCTTGGGGCATCAAGTGCTAGGTCCCAGAGGCAGAAAGAAGCTTCGTGCATCTAAGGAGCAGGGTGACCGCATGGACATTTATAAATAAGAGGGAGATAGCCGTGTGGGTGGGATCAGGTGGGGCCTCATACTGCATAGGAAGCAGCTGGGATGGGACACAATGGAAGGATTACATACAGCATCAGCCGCCTGAGGGTTGAGCTGCACTGGAAAGGAGGAGTAGAGGGGAAGGAGAGATGGGCCGGCTACGTGTTCTCGCCAATGCTGCCCCCTGTGGGCGGATGAGTGCATGCCCTCTCAGGGAAGCTGCCGGATAAAAAGTAGGTTTCTTTCAACTTAAATTCCCTCCTTTCGGGATGCGCCTGGCCCTAGACCAGTGCGCAGGGCTGACTAGGCGACACGTGGCGTTAGTCCTGGATGGCATCTTCACCATTACTTCATCCCACCCCTACTCTGAGAGGGGAATGATTGACCTATGTTCACAGTGGGGAAGCTGGGACTGGAAACCAAGTCTAAATTTTTTTCATGTTTATTTATTTATTTATTTAAAAAAAAAATTTTTTTTTTCAACATTTTTTATTTATTTTTGGGACAGAGAGAGACAGAGCATGAACGGGGGAGGGGCAGAGAGAGAGGGAGACACAGATTCGGAAACAGGCTCCAGGCTCTGAGCCATCAGCCCAGAGCCTGACGCGGGGCTCGAACTCACGGACCGCGAGATCGTGACCTGGCCGAAGTCGGACGCTCAACCGACTGCGCCACCCAGGCGCCCCTCATGTTTATTTATTTTATTTTTGAGAGAGAGAGAGAGAGCACAAGCAGGGGAGGGGCAGAGAGAGAGGGAGAGAGGGAATCCCAAGCAGGGTCCATGCCACCAGCACAGAGCTGGAGGGGGTGGGGGAGGGGCTCAATCCCCTGAACCAGGAGATCACAACCCAAGGCAAAAGCAAGAGCCAGTTGCTCAACTTACTGAGCCACCCAGGTGCCCCAAGTCTAATTTTTAGTTGATTGGCAAGTGTGAATGGAGGCACATGTTTTCAATTTCCTGGGAGGAGTAATGCCTTATGTTCCTAAATATTTAATGGTACACTGAAGGGATTTGAAGAAATCATGTTTCTTGCTACCAATATCTGTTCAGAAGCATTAGAGACTTCTTTGGCTGCATAGTGGAAATTTTCCATTGCAACATTATTTCTACTCATTTATGTTTGAGTCCTTGACTTTCTAATGTTCTGGAGGACAAAGTGGTGCTTTGATCTCACTTTGATTGGCATTCCATAGCAATCCTGAGAAGTCTTTTCTTGGCACCAGGATGAAGTTTTAACTGGGTTGATATGTAATTAGTAGAGGGACTCCAATGGATGTGCAAATGGTTGAAGAGAAATAACAATAGCTTTATTCTATAGGTGGGGAAACTGAGGCAATGGAGAAGGGCAAACTATTGCATAATAGAGTTCCTTGTAATGGAATGCTCAGACGTAATGCATTACCTCTTTTCCTTTTTCCCACCAATCACTTTTTTAAGCTACTCCTTACCCACATTGAGAGGAACCAGCATCCTCCAGGGTTTAGCTCCCAGTCAAAGCACCCAGTCAGGTGCTGTTGAGCTCTTCCCTAGGCATTTAGTTTTTTCACATTCTATGGCTACTTCACATTCTATGGTTCACGGGTTCCATGATGAAACAGAAGTCTCTCTTGGTCTTCATCGAGGCTCTTCCTCCTCAGCTGTCAATACCCCTTCTTCTTCAGAAAGGGACCCAGTGTGGGAACTCACAAGGACCTTTGCTCAGATCTGCCATGCTCGTTCCATCATTACTGCTTATCTTCCTGCTCATTCATCATCCAATATCACACATCTTTTAAGGCCTGAGTATTTCTTGCTTTCTCCATGACTATTTCCCCAACTATTCTAGCACATACTGACTCCCCCATCTCTACATTTCTGTAGCCTTGGGTCCAATACTCAATAAATGAGTATTTCATTTATAAAGAACAGACTGACACTCAGATGAGTTTAGTAAAAAAATACAGGTGGTATGTGGGAAATTTACATATGAATACAGAAAGGAATTGGAATGGCTGAATACGTAGGCTTCAGGATGGGTGTGAACTGGTCAGTTCTGAGAATGGGGCTGGCCTCTACTGCCTCTGCAACTCTTTCTCCCTCCTTCGTCCCCTCCTTCTTTGCTTCTCTCTGTAATCTTTATCCAGTCCTTCCTTCCCAATATTCTTCCTCTGAGCTTTACTCTCTCATATCTTTGGTGTGCAAATGGTCCTGGATGGCTCCCCTGTCCTCAACTCTCTATGTCCATTGGCACCTACAACTGATTAGGAACTTACCTCTGAATCTCTTATTCTAATTCTTGGGACAAGAAGACTTTGGTTGATCCAGATCATCCTTTTGAACCAGGGCCCACAGACCATAAGTCTGGGTAGCCAACGGCTCACTCCTCTTGGGTCAGATGTCCACCCTGGCTCAATCAATTGTGACACCAAAGATTAGAAGACATGGTGTGATGCCCATTGATCTAGGCGGGTGGAAGGAGGCTTCATTAAAGAAATATCTGTGGAGTGGGGGATAAATTGGCATCTTTAATACAACTTATGTTCTATTTCACAGACTGTAATACTTAATGGTCCTTGTAATGCTTCATATGTCTTAATCTTATCTTATTAAGGAACCCTTATGAGAAGGGTTCCTTTTGGCCCATCTGTCAAATAGTCCCCATTTGACCCACATTATCCACAGTACTGTTGAGAGGACCAACAGAACTGGTGTCTGCTTTAAATATAAAATGTCAGCCTGGGTGTCCAATGAAGAGCAACCGATTAAATAAACCACATCAGGACTGTACAATGGAAAGTTATTCCAACATTAAAACATAGTAGTAGCAGAATTTTTATGTGGCAAGATGTTTAAGACATTGTTAAATGGAAAAAGTTAATTCCAGAAGTATACATTCATGATTTTATTTGTGAGCACATGCACACACACACACACACACACACACACACACAGACACAGACACACAAACACATTAATCCTCATAATTAGAAAGATGCTCACCAAAATATCACCATACAACCTGGGCAGTGAGATTATTGATGATGTAAATTTTATCTTATTTGGTGAGGTATATTTCTAAATTTTCTGCAATAAGCATGTATCACTTTGGGAATAAGAGAAAGAAATAATAGTTATTTAAAAAGAAACTAAAATGTAATGTAAGGCTGCAGTTTCCTTAAGGATAAACTTGTTTTGTTTTGTTTGTAGATCTCATCATAATAAATAAAATTGGGTCCCTTTAAATCCTACATGAAAAGGTTGTATATAAACATGTACACGTCTATGCCTGAATGCATGTGCATTAAAAGATGTGACTGCCTGTTGCATTACATTGAATGGCTTTCTTAGGCTGAGCTTCCTGGAAGGCAGTAGTTTATTTGAGAGGCATTCCCAGGAAGCACTGGTAGGAGAGGAGGAAAATAGAGAATGGAAGAAAACCAGCAGCATGTGTGTTAAGTGAGCACTGGGCGTTCCATCCCCTTGGGGACCTCTGAGAGGGACAAAGATGCTTCAGAGTCACCCTTCCTGAGGAGCAAGTGAGCTCACACGTTTGCCTCCCACTCCATCTGCTATTGGTTTAAGGCCTCTGCCAGAGTGTGCCCTCTGGCACTTCCAGTCTCCACAGGCCCGAGCAGGGAAGCCTCCAGGACCAGGGAAGTCCTTTGGTTTGGGGGACGCACAGTGCCAGCAGCTGGAAGGCATTGGGTTGATATATACAAGAATGGTTAAGCGTGGAGGGCGTGTAGACTGGGTCCCGCTAACACCTGCTGCAAAGGCATTCAGCCTTTCTTGATGAGCACCACCCCACCAGGTCTTAGGTCTTACTTGCATTTCTGTCCTGGTAGGCCCCGGAGCTGCAGCAGGAGGCAAACACCAATGGTTGAGAGGTAGGAAGTCTGCAAGGGAAACCCCATGAATGTGCTTGCTGCCCTCCTATCACCCACTAACTGCTTCAGTGTTCATGTGGAAAGCTGACCCCCTCTGGTGATGTTGGGAATATTCAAAACGAAAGTTGTGAAGTCCAGATTTCAACATGAAGCCGCTATGGCCAGTGAAATTGAAGAATGCACCATGAAAACATGATGTCAGAACTTAGACATGTTTACTTATAAGTTTGGCAAGGGCCTTTTTATTTTTCATGATGTGTTTGAACTCTTCTGTGTATAAGGCAGATTCCATCAACCCCAATCTATAAAATCCTTCACAATTCATTTTATGATGTGTTTGGAACAGCACAGACTGAATTATTGGTTGGTGACTTGTCCTTTCTTTTTGACACCTCGGCTAGGGATTGTCCTCCTAAAAGTAGAGTTGCTAACTTCTTGGAGACCTGTGACTACTGTTTGCTAGCAACATCACTGTCCTGGGACAAATATTTATTTATTGGGGCCAAGGGAGTAGCAATAGAGTTCTGACATCAGAAGCTCTAGGAGGAACATAAACTCTTCGAACTAGAGCCATAAACTTTTCATTTTATGGTTATGGAAACTGAGGCATAAGGGCACCCACCTAGTATGAGGTGGATCTGGACAGAAACTCCACCACCTCATCCTGTGACGTAGCCCAGGTGCGAGGGGTGGTGGGTGGCACATACTGGCTGGCTGGTAAATGGTACTGACCATATAATTCTGTAATTCACGTGCAGCGCCCCATTAGACCCCAGTGGTGGACTTTGATGGCGTCTTCCTCTCCTTGACCACTGGGCGATTTTGGCTGTGATGTCACTCTCTGTGGCTTTCCCGGGTGTTTTTCAGGTTCTCCTCCTTGGTCTCCTTCAGGAAAAACTGACTCCCCCCTTTTTTTCATCTTTATTTTTTGAGAGACAGAGAGAGACAGAGCATGAGTGGGGAAGGGGCAGAGAGAGTGGGAGACACGGAATCCCAAGCAGGCTGCAGGCTCTGAACTGTCAGCACAGAGCCTGACATGGGGCTCAAACTCACAGACCACAAGATCATGGCCTGAGCCAAAGTCAGAAGCTCAGCCGACTGAGCCACCCAGGCACCCCAAAACTGACCCATTTTTTAAGAATATTTCCAATCAGCCAGAATAAGTTTTTCTGGGGTCCTTGTATAATATTTTGGAGTGTTGGGGACACACACGCACACACAGAGAAAGGAGAGATGGCTGGAACCCTATACATTTAACATTCAGGCCCAGGCTTCTTTCCATCTCAGTGGGGGCACTTGTGAGGATATACTGAATAATATATGTAAGGAAACCACACTGGACTCAGGTTGAATTCGTCAGAGATTAAATGTTCAAAGGAAAAAAGGGGACTTGGTCTCTTTGAGGATTCAAGCATGATGTCAGAAGTCAAGGTACAACCTGTCAGGGCTCACCTGCTGGCTGGTCAACAGAGAAAGAGGCCTAACACCGGATAAGGACAAGATGGGTGGACATTCTAGATTGGCCGTGCATGTGTGAACGGGGCTGAGAACTTGTAGGTTATTAATTAAGAAAATAACCTTTTTCAGCCTCTGTGCATTCATTGGCGAAATTGAAATAATTTGCCTTGCCTTTTATTTCTTGGATGGATTAATTAGGACACAATAGAAAAAGCACATACAACAGTATTAAGATTGTAGTATGTGTTCAATAGATGTTTCCTATCTATTATCTATCAATCATCTATCTATCAATCATCTATCTATCTATTAATAAACAACCTATCATCTATATCCAGCTATCATCTAACTATATAATTTGCCATCTATCTGTATAATATATCTATCATCACTTATCACTATCAACAATAATGACAAAGTCATGATCAACAGGCACAGCTTCCTATTAATTTCCTCCCTGAGGCCCTGAGTTTTCCTCTTCACATACTGCTCTGTGCTCTTGCTTCCCAGAGAATTTTGAGCCAAGTTAGCTCATGTCTCATGGCTGTTCCTTCATCTGCTCTGCACCCATGTAGCCATGGGGCTCAGTCCCTCAATCTGGTCACCACCATGCCACCAGTCATGCAAGGTCTTTCTATGCAGACTTTACTGAGAGTTCAGGGGAGCTTAGGGGGCCCAGGCAGTGACAACCCTGTGGCGGGCCTGCTTAGTTCCTAGTAGCCACTCCCTCTTTTTTTGTTAATTACAGAACCCCAATTTTATTTATCGTGGTTACATGCTCAACTAAAAGTAATCACTTCCTCAGATTCCCTTGTAGCTAGGGGTGTGACACAATTCTGTCTAGCAGGGCAAGACTTCCACCATTGCTCTTCCATAATCTTCCTCCCTAGAAGGTGAATGTAATGGCTGGAGATACAGCAGCCACTTTGTGGCCATTAAAAAATGGGAAGCACATGCTAAGGAAGACAAAGATTCTTTGTTCTTGAGGACATTATAGAGCGGCCAGACTGCCCCTGAATTGAATTGTCAGGTTTGTACTTACTGGAGAGAGAGATAGAGGGAGAGAAAGAGAGAGAGAGGGAAAGAAACATTTCTATCCATTTAAGCCTGAGTCAAACACTATCCTAACATAAAGACAAATGCCCTCCTAAATGGAAGGCTAATTTTCCTCTTCTGTTACACTGGTCTCTGGCTGTTTGTCTCCATGTGGGGTCCAGTCCAGTTTCCAGATATTTACCTCATCTTCTATTCCCAGCCCCACTCTGGCTAGCAACTTCAAACTTTCTTCTTGCTTTGTTATCCAGAAAGATTCAGTGCTTTTTACACCTTATTTCACAGATTCTAGAAGACTTTCGGGGGAAAAGAGCCATAGTGACATGCATTAGGACACTTACTTTGGAAGAGAGAGTTAATTAAAGCTAGTATTATTCCATATTGTGCACATTATTATATACATTATATAGCATAGTAAGATAATTTATTATGCTCATAGTTTTAATTTTTAAGTGAAATTGCTCTCTGATTGGACAGTTAGTGTGTCTAGGGGCAAAGAGGATTCACATTCAAAGAAAAGGACTAAGGAAGGATTTTAATTCTTGACTCTGATAACCCAGAAAATCAAAAAGGTTTTTTTTTTTTTTTTTTTTTTTTTTTTGGTAAGGAAAAGCAAAGCCGCATTTCCTTATGCAAAGCCTGATAATAGCCGTTTGAAAACAGAGACATATAGGTAGGGATCTATATTACTTAAGACATTGTTTTACTTAGCTTTATTTTGCATGTGATTTGGAATTATAGTTATCAATATACAGGATTCCTTTAAAAAAAGATTTACAGTTTACTAAATTCATTGTAGATTACATATCTGTTTGTCATGGTTCCGCACTTGACAAAAAAAAAAAATCATCTAATTCCTCGGCACGGGTGAGGGCATTAGATGCCTCTTCTCCCAGGACTGGAGGGAATTTGGGGGCGGAAGGGCTCGGCTGCCTCCACAGGACAGCATCAGAAGTGGGCGCTCTGTGTGACCTCTGGAGGCTCATGGCCTTGTGGCCCCTGTTTATTACTTAATGGTAATGGTACCAGTTGGCTTTTTCTGAGCACTTCCTCTGTGCCAGGCCTTTGACCTTGGTAATTCTGCCCTGCACCCCGATGCAGAGAGTGCCCAGTGCACCCAGATCCCAGAGGGGCGAGTTGACCTGTCCAGGACATTGGTAAAGGGGCTCAAACCCAGGCATGCCAGACTCCAAAACCTTTTCATCGCCATGGTGGGATGACCTGTTGTCTTTTAGTTTTATTTGTCGACAGTCTTCTTATTTTGGAATACCTTTGTGCAGAAGAGAGATCAGAGCTAAGTCCCAGCAGGCTTCTTACCACCTGTCCTCCCTCTCATTGTTAACATCTCACATTGCCATTGTTTCCTTTTTATCATTTCTTTCCCCACTTTGAATTCTATGTTTCACCTTTTGGACTATGAAAAAAATAAAGTCTCCCTTTCCCGCTTTTTTCTTTCACTGCAGCCTGCCCGGTCTCTTCTTTGGAAGGAGAGGCAGAACTTGCAACGTGGAGAACTGAGTTCTTTCGAGAGGTGCACTGGGCCTGGCCTGGGGACAGAGAAGGATGATGAGGTGCCCAAGTCAGCCAGATGCCCGGCCTCCTATGGCCCCGCTGGAGATCTGCGCGGTGCCCAGAAGTGTCTACTGTTAGGAAAACTCGTGCGGAGTTTTCCAGTGAGAACGCCAATGGGATGCTTTTCTGGAACAATTCTGTTTGCTTCAGACCGTTTGTACAAGCTTTTCAGCCCAAGACAAAGGCATGTTCAGGAATGCTAAAGTAACACCACTTTGTTCTTGCGTTGTTTATTTAAGATGGCAAAGCTCGCTAAGGGCACGGAGACCATGGTCTCCTGTCGATGTAAGCATGCCAGCATGCCGATGACCTTGTGCAGACTGCCCTGCCCTGTGTTTAACAAACTCCGGAAGAAGGTAGAAGACTAGACCTGCCACATTATCCTGGTTGCTGGTACAGCTCATTCAGCTGGTGGAGAGAGGCCAGCATATTGTTACATTGTTACTTTCTCCCACCCCACTCTGTTCTATGTATCAGTTACCACCCCCTCAACCCCCCACTCCCTCCCACCAGGACAGCTCTGCTTTTTTTTTTGCCAGGTTGCCATTTCACATAATCACACAAGGGATGTTGGACCACAGGGGAGGCAGTGGGCTGGTTTGGGGACAAATTGAATCCATCTTTTAGCCAGGAAAGTGATCCGTATACTCATGCCTTAGCCTGGCATTCAGGATTTTCCCATCCTATGGGCCGTGCCCCACCCCCTTATGTGTATATACTGACTCAGGAGGAGGACTCAGTAAGGAGGAAGGGTCTACTGCCCCGAAACCAGGGCCTTGGGAACAGGGATCCCAACAGGAGGGGTTGTAGGAAAGGCACGCAAAAATATGAGATTCTTGGGGCACCTGGGTGGCTCAGTCGGTTGAGTCCAACTATTGGTTTTGACTCAGGTCATGATCTCGCAGTTTGTGAGTTCGAGCCCAACATTGGGCTCTGCACTGATAATGCAGAACCTGCTTGGCGTTCTCTCTCCCTTCCCCCCTCAAAATAAATACATAAACTTAAAAATATATATGGGAGATTCTTATAAATGTGGGTGTTTTGAAGCACAAAAACACCTTCAGAAAAAAGCAAACCTTAGGCTTATCTGTAGGGCTTTGTGAATTGTACCTTCAAAGGGCATTCACTTAAAAACAGTAAAAAGGGTGCCTGGGGTGGCTCAGTCAGTTAAGCATCAGACTTCAGCTGAGGTCATGATCTTGTAGTTCGTGTGTTGGAGCCCTGCACTGGACTCTGTGCTGATGGCTCAGAGCCTGGAGCCTGTTTCGGATTCTGTGTCACTCTTTCTCTCTGCCCCTCCCCCACTCATGCTCTTGCAAAAAGGAATAAATGTTAAAAAATTTAAAAAAAAATTTCAAATAGTAGGAAAAGTTGGGAGGTTATCTAATGTACTTTCCCTTCCTGATCACATTGAAACTTTCGTCTCTTCCAGAGAAAGTAAAAAGTCCTGTTTTCTTAACAGTTGTGCTAACAAGAGGACTCCACTCTCTGTCCTCATCCTACTTTGCGGTATTAATAGATCACTAACAGTTGGCCAAGCCAAGAATGGCTAAAAGCTTTCATTGGGCAAACACCAAAACTCCCCCTCTGTAGGGTGCATGGGGAAACCCTCATGATTTGAAATACAGAACAGGCTCTTTCCACTTCCTTCTGAAAATAGAGCTTGCCCATTTAAATACTCATGGTAATGTTAACCTTAAAAATAAAACTTCCAGGGGCCCTGGGTGGCTCAGTCAGTTAACCGTCTGACTTCAGTTCAGGTCATGATCTCATGGTTCGTGGGTTCAAGCCCTGCGTTGGGCTCTGTGCTGACAGCTCAGAGCCTGGAGCCTATTTCAGATTCTGTGTCTTCCTCTCTCTCTGCCCCTCCCCACTTGTGCTCTGTCTCTCTCTGTCTCAAAAATAAATAAACATGAAATTTTTTTAAAAAAATAAAACTTCCAGGTATTTTACCAGCAGATGAGTTTATTCAAGAATAGCAAAGGATTGCAATCCAGGACAAGCAAGATAGAGTGAAACCACAGGAACCTCTAGCAAACAAAAGAGAGGAATATTATTTCATGGAGAAGGAGGAGGAGATTGGGAGGGGTTGTTTTGAACAAAAGTCCACTGGAAAGGAGCAGGAGTTCAGGGGTGGTTGATTTTTTTATAAGAGATACAATGTACATCCTTCCCCGTTTGGACCTGTAATTGATGATTCTTTCCTGTTGAGATTCTCCTTTCAGGGTTCTATAATGGGCAATTCTTCCTGTAGTTGACACAGAGTAAGATGCTCCCCCTGCCAATCTCACCCTCTAGCATCTCAGGTCCACTTTAGTGAACTTTCCCCTTATTAATTTTCACAGTAATAATCCCAGAGCGTCCTGCCATCTGGATTCCCTCAGTTGGTGCATGTGCACGGATGCCCCAGCAAGGTCTAAACTGGAGCTTGCAAGGGGCGCCTGGGTGGCGCAGTCGGTTAGGCGTCCGACTTCAGCCAGGTCACGATCTCGCGGTCCGTGAGTTCGAGCCCCGCGTCGGGCTCTGGGCTGATGGCTCAGAGCCTGGAGCCTGTTTCCGATTCTGTGTCTCCCTCTCTCTCTGCCCCTCCCCTGTTCATGCTCTGTCTCTCTCTGTCCCAAAAATAAATAAACGTTGAAAAAAAAAATTTAAACTGGAGCTTGCAAGAAGGTAACCAAGGGTGGCTTAACTAGGCTGAGCTAGTTTTAAACCAGGCTTCCAGATAAGTGAAACATTGTGTGTGTATGCATGTATGCACACGTGCATGCGTGTGCATATGTAAGTGGCACTTGTCTCCAAATGGTGTTTGTGTTTTGGTGGAAGCATGCAAAGAGGCAACGAGACTCTTGAAAGCGATCATCACTTACAGAGTACCTGCCATGTGACAGACACTTCATCAGTGGTTGGAATCCTCACACAGCCTTCACAGTGGGCATTGGTGGCAGTGATATTTGAGGGATTGACCACGGCAGATGCTCCTGTCAGTGCTCCACCCACCACCCATAGGGTTTGTTCACCACTGTCATGCACACCCAGTGTCCATTCACCTCCTTCAGCCAGCCCCTGTGTCTCTGTTGGAGAAGTTCCCATGGGCTGCTGGGATACACTCTGCCTGCGCGTGGAGACTTGGAAGTTCTTGGGAAGTGTGTTTTATTGTGCGATCTAACAATAAGTGGGCACATTTGACAAGAAGCCAATGCAGTGAGATGCCAAATTCAGATCAGGTCTCTGCCACCTTCCCCTTTGCCTTTTAAGGCAATGAGGTACAATCTATAGTCACCACAGCCTGCAAGTCATGGGTTTTGAAAAATACAGACACCTGCAAAGCTCACACCTGTCCCCCCTACTGTCATGATAATGAACATTTTCCTCAACACAGACTTTTCTTTGCATCCTTCCCACTTCTCTAAGACCACAGACAACCATTTTCTGATTCATATTAATATCATTTCATTTAGCCTGTTGTATGTTATGCTCTTTCCTGTGTCATTTTTCTTTCTTTCAACATTATGTTTGTAAGATTCATCCATCTCATCGTGTGTATCAATAATCCTACCGTTTCCATGGCTGAGTATTCCATTGTTTGAACCCCTTACAGTTTGTTTATCCATTCTTCTGTTATTGGATGTTTGTGTTGTTTCCATTTTGGACCATCATGAATAAAGCTATTATGAACATTCACATACAAGTTATTCTATAGACCAGCTATTTTCTTCCAGATAGTTTTTCTTCCTTCTTCCTCTACCCTCTTTAAGCATCTACTTCAATATGTTCTTGGGGGTACTTTTTTTTAATATATATATGAAATTTATTGACCAATTGGTTTCCATACAACACCCAGTGCTCATCCCAAAAGGTGCCCTCCTCAATACCCATCACCCATCCTCCCCTCCCTCCCACTCCCTATCAACCCTCAGTTTGTTCTCAGTTTTTAACAGTCTCTTATGCTTTGGCTCTCTCCCATTCTAACCTCTTTTTTTTTTTTTCCTTCCCCTCCCCCATGGGTTCCTGATAAGTTTCTCAGGATCCACATACGAGTGAAACCATATGGTATCTGTCTTTCTCTGTATGGCTTATTTCACGTAGCATCACACTCTCCAGTTCCATCCACGTTGCTACAAAAGGCCATATTTCATTTTTTCTCATTGCCACGTAATATTCCATTGTGTATATAAACCACAATTTCTTTATCCATTCATCAGTTGATGGACATTTAGGCTCTTTCCATAATTTGGCTATTGTTGAGAGTGCTGCTATGAACATTGGGGTACAAGTGCCCCTGTGCATCAGTACTCCTGTATCCCTTGGATAAATTCCTAGCAGTGCTATTGCTGGGTCATAGGGTAGGTCTATTTTTAATTTTCTGAGGAACCTCCACACTGCTTTCCAGAGCGGCTGCACCAATTTGCATTCCCACCAACAGTGCAAGAGGGTTCCCGTTTCTCCACATCCTCTCCAGCATCTATAGTCTCCTGATGTGTTCATTTTGGCCACTCTGACTGGCGTGAGGTGATATCTGAGTGTGGTTTTGATTTGTATTTCCCTGATAAGGAGCGACGTTGAGCATCTTTTCATGTGCCTGTTGGCCATCCGGATGTCTTCTTTAGAGAAGTGTCTATTCATGTTTTCTGCCCATGTCTTCACTGGGTTATTTGTTTTTCGGGTGTGGGGTTTGGTGAGCTCTTTATAGATTTTGGTTACTAGCCCTTTGTCCGATATGTCATTTGCGAATATCTTTTCCCATTCCGTTGGTTGCCTTTTAGTTTTGTTGGTTGTTTCCTTTGCTGTGCAGAAGCTTTTTATCTTCATAAGGTCCCAGTAATTCACTTTTGCTTTTAATTCCCTTGCCTTTGGGGATGTGTTGAGTAAGAGATTGCTACGGCTGAGGTCAGAGAGGTCTTTTCCTGCTTTCTCCTCTAAGGTTTTGATGGTTTCCTGTCTCACATTTAGGTCCTTTATCCATTTTGAGTTTATTTTTGTGAATGGTGTGAGAAAGTGGTCTAGTTTCAACCTTCTGCATGTTGCTGTCCAGTTCTCCCAGCACCATTTGTTAAAGAGGCTGTCTTTTTTCCATTGGATGTTCTTTCCTGCTCTGTCAAAGATGAGTTGGCCATACGTTTGTGGGTCTAGTTCTGGGGTTTCTATTCTATTCCATTGGTCTATGTGTCTGTTTTGGTGCCAATACCATGCTGTCTTGATGATTACAGCTTTGTAGTAGAGGCTAAAGTCTGGGATTGTGATGCCTCCTGCTTTGGTCTTCTTCTTCAAAATTCCTTTGGCTATTCGGGGCCTTTTGTGGTTCCATATGAATTTTAGGATGGCTTGTTCTAGTTTCGAGAAGAATGCTGGTGCAATTTTGATTGGGATTGCATTGAATGTGTAGATAGCTTTGGGTAGTATTGACATTTTGACAATATTTATTTTTCCAATCCATGAGCAGGGAATGTCTTTCCATTTCTTTAAATCTTCTTCAATTACCTTCATAAGCTTTCTATAGTTTTCAGCATACAGATCCTTTACATCTTTGGTTAGATTTATTCCTAGGTATTTTATGCTTCTTGGTGCAATTGTGAATGGGATCAGTTTCTTTATTTGTCTTTCTGTTGCTTCATTGTTAGTGTATAAGAATGCAACTGATTTCTGTACATTGATTTTGTATCCTGCAACTTTGCTGAATTCCTGTATCAGTTCTAGCAGACTTTTGGTGGAGCCTATTGGATTTTCCATGTATAATATCATGTCATCTGCAAAAAGCGAAAGCTTGACTTCATCTTTGCCAATTTTGATGCCTTTGATTTCCTTTTGTTGTCTGATTGCTGATGCTAGAACTTCCAGCACTATGTTAAACAACAGCAGTGAGAGTGGGCATCCCTGTCATGTTCCTGATCACAGGGAAAAAGCTCTCAGTTTTTCCCCGTTGAGGATGATGTTAGCTGTGGGCTTTTCATAAATGGCTTTTATGATCTTTAAGTATGTTCCTTCTATCCCGACTTTCTCAAGGGTTTTTATTAAGAAAGGGTGCTGGATTTTGTCAAAGGCCTTTTCTGCATCGATTGACAGGATCATATGGTTCTTCTCTTTTTTTTTTTGTTAATGTGATGTATCACGTTGATTGATTTGCGAATGTTGAACCACCCCTGCATCCCAGGAATGAATCCCACTTGATCATGGTGAATAATTCTTTTTATATGCTGTTGAATTCGATTTGCTAGTATCTTATTGAGAATTTTTGCATCCATATTCATCAGGGATATTGGCCTGTAGTTCTCTTTTTTTACTGGGTCTCTGTCTGGTTTAGGAATCAAAGTAATACTGGCTTCATAGAATGAGTCTGGAAGCTTTCCTTCCCTTTCTATTTCTTGGAATAGCTTGAGAAGGATAGGTATTATCTCTGCCTTAAACGTCTGGTAGAACTCCCCTGGGAAGCCATCTGGTCCTGGACTCTTATTTGTTGGGAGATTTTTGATAACCGATTCAATTTCTTCGCTGGTTATGGGTCTGTTCAAGCTTTCTATTTCCTCCTGATTGAGTTTTGGAAGAGTGTGGGTGTTCAGGAATTTGTTCATTTCTTCCAGGTTGTCCAATTTGTTGGCATATAATTTTTCATAGTATTCCCTGATAATTGTTTGTATCTCTGAGGGATTGGTTGTAATAATTCCATTTTCATTCATGATTTTATCTATTTGGGTCATCTCCCTTTTCTTTTTGAGAAGCCTGGCTACAGGTTTGTCAATTTTGTTTATTTTTTCAAAAAACCAACTCTTGGTTTCGTTGATCTGCTCTACAGTTTTTTTAGATTCTATATTGTTTATTTCTGCTCTGATCTTTATTATTTCTCTTCTTCTGCTGGGTTTAGGCTGCCTTTGCTGTTCTGCTTCTATTTCCTTTAGGTGTGCTGTTAGATTTCGTATTTGGGATTTTTCTTGTTTCTTGAGATAGGCCTGGATGGCAATGTATTTTCCTCTCAGGACTGCCTTCGCTGTGTCCCAAAGCGTTTGGATTGTTGTACTTTCATTTTTGTTTGTTTCCATATATTTTTTAATTTCTTCTCTAATTGCCTGGTTGACCCACTCTTTCGTTAGTAGGGTGTTCTTTAACCTCCATGCTTTTGGAGGTTTTCCAGACTTTTTTCTGTGGTTGATTCCAAGCTTCATAGCATTGTGGTCTGAAAGTATGCATGGTATAATTTCAATTCTTGTAAACTTATGAAGGGCTGTTTTGTGACCCAGTATACGATCTATCTTGGAGAATGTTCCATGTGCACTCGAGAAGAAAGTATATTCTGTTGCTTTGGGATGCAGAGTTCTAAATATATCTGTCAAGTCCATCTGATCCAATGTCTCATTCAGGGCCCTTGTTTCTTTATTGACCGTGTGTCTAGATGATCTATCCATTTCTGTAAGTGGGGTGTTAAAGTCCCCTGCAATTACCACATTCTTATCGATATGGTTGCTTATGTGTATGAGTAATTGTTTTATATATTTGGGGGCTCCGGTATTCGGCGCATAGACATTTATAATTGTTAGCTCTTCCTGATGGATACACCCTGTAACTATTATATAATGTCCTTCTTCATCTCTTGTTACAGCCTTTAATTTAAAGTCTAGTTTGTCTGATATAAGTATGGCTACTCCAGCTTTCTTTTGGCTTCCAGTAGCATGGTAAATAGTTCTCCATCCCCTCACTCTCAATCTAAAGGTGTCCTCAGGTCTAAAATGAGTCTCTTGTAGACAGCAAATAGATGGGTCTTGTTTTTTTATCCATTCTGATACCCTATGTCTTTTGGTTGGCGCATTTAATCCATTTACATTCAGTGTTATTATAGAAAGATACGGGTTTAGAGTCATTGTGATGTCTGTATGTTTTATGCTTGTAGTGATGTCTCTGGGACTTTGTCTCACAGGGTCCCCCTTAGGATCTCTTGTAGGGCTGGTTTAGTGGTGACAAATTCCTTCAGTTTTTGTTTGTTTGGGAAGACCTTAATCTCTCCTTCTATTCTAAATGACAGACTTGCTGGATAAAGGATTCTCGGCTGCATATTTTTTCTGTCTAGCACCCTGAAAATCTCGTGCCAATTCTTTCTGGCCTGCCAAGTTTCAAAAGAGAGATCAGTCACGAGTCTTATAGGTCTCCCTTTATATGTGAGGGCACGTTTACCCCTTGCTGCTTTCAGAATTTTCTCTTTATCCTTGTATTTTGCCAGTTTCACTATGATATGTCGTGCAGAAGATCGATTCAAGTTACGTCTGAAGGGAGTTCTCTGTGCCTCTTGGATTTCAATGCCTTTTTCCTTCCCCAGTTCAGGGAAGTTCTCAGCTATTATTTCTTCAAGTACCCCTTCAGCACCTTTCCCTCCCTCTTCCTCCTCTGGGATACCAATTAAGCGTATATTATTTCTTTTTAGTGTATCACTTAGTTCTCTAATTTTCCCCTCATACTCCTGGATTTTTTTATCTCTCTTTTTCTCAGCTTCCTCTTTTTCCATAACTTTATCTTCTAGTTCACCTATTCTCTCCTCTGCCTCTTCCATCCGAGCCGTGGTGGTTTCCATTTTGTTTTGCATTTCATTTAAAGTGTTTTTCAGCTCCTCGTGACTGTTCCTTAGTCCCTTGATCTCTGTAGCAAGAGATTCTCTGCTGTCCTGTATACTGTTTTCAAGCCCAGCGATTAATTTTATGACTATTATTCTAAATTCGCTTTCTGTTATATTATTTAAATCCTTTTTGATCAGCTCATTAGCTGTTGTTATTTCCTGGAGATTCTTCTGAGGGGAATTCTTCCGCTTGGTCATTTTGGATTGTCCCTGGTGTGGTGAGGACCTGCAGGGCACTTCCCCTGTGCTGTGGTGTATAACTGGAGTTGGTGGGCGGGGCCGCAGTCCGACCTGATGTCTGCCCCCAGCCCACCGCTGGGGCCACAGTCAGACTGGTGTGTGCCTTCTCTTCCCCTCTCCTAGGGGCGGGATTCACTGTGGGGTGGCATGGCCCATCTGGGCTACTTGCACACTGCCAGGCTTGTGATGCTGGGGATCTGGCGTATTAGCTGGGGTGGGTAGGCAAGGTGCACGGGGGCAGGAGGGGCAGGCTTAGATCGCTTCTCCTTAGGTGATCCACTTCAGGAGGGGCCCTGTGGCAGCGGGAGGGAGTCAGATCCACTGCCGGAGGTTTGGCTCCGCAGAAGCACAGAGTTGGGTGTTTGCGTGGAGGGAGCAATTTCCCCGGCAGGAGCCGGTTCCCTTTGGGATTTTGGCTGGGGGATGGGTGGGGGAGATGGCACTGGCGAGCGCCTTTGTTCCTCACCAAACTGAGCTCTGTCGTCCGGGGGCTCAGCAGCTCTCCCTCCCTTTGTCCTCCAGCCTTCCCGCTTTCTGAGCAGAGCTGTTAACTTATGACTTCCCAGACGTTAAGTCGCGCTTGCTGTTGGAACACAGTCCATCAGGCCCCTCCGCTTTTGCCAGCCAGACTCGGGGGCTCTGCTTGGCTGGCAGGCTGCCCCTCCGCCCCGGCTCCCTCCCGCCAGTCCGTAGAGCGCGCACCGCCTCTCGCCCTTCCTACCCTCTTCCGTGGGCCTCTCGTCTGAGCTTGGCTCTGGCGACTCCGTTCTGCTAATCCTCTGGCGGTTTTCTGGGTTATTTAGGCAGGTGTAGGTGGAATCTAAGTGATCAGCAGGACGCGCGGTGAGCCCAGCGTCCTCCTACGCCACCATCTTCTCCGACTTCGGTATTTTTTGACAATTCTAAATGATAGAAGTTTCCTTTACGTGATTTCAAAAGGGCATGCCCTTACAAAGGAGCATCCTGAAACATTTGCAGCCTAGAGGATATTCTACCCAGACTACGGAGGACCCACTTGGGCTAGGAGTGGTGAGGAAAGATGGAGGAGACAGAGATGTGCAATGGTCAGCGGACCCCAGAAGAAGCAGACAGGACTCAGTGGGGCCACATAGCCAGGAATGTGTAAAATATGAGATCAAAGGACCATGGGATTGGTCCAGAGTCTTGGTTACAAACAGAAATTGAGCTCATTTAAATTAAGCAGCAGAAGACTTTTTGAGTGCATATTGAATAGCTGATAAAATTAAGAGAAAAACAATGGAACCATCATCAGAAAATGGAAAGAAGTTAATAGAACTCAGGAGGCTAGACCCTTAGCCATGGTCATATCAAAGGAGCAGCCAGGACAGGATGAGATGTGGGTCCTGAATGCTGGAGCTGACACCACCACCTTTGCCATCTATGTGGACCCATGCAGGAGCGTATGACACTGCCATCTACCCTGGAACTAGGGATGCTGGAGCTTTCTTATCTGGACTTGCCACTGGCACTGGAATGACATGGAACACTATCCTACCCTTGCACCTGCTAGAATGGCCTCTTAAGGAATCCCTGCCTCATTGAGCCCCCATCTCTGGACCTTAGGACTGGCTTTTCTGAGGTTGGGTCCACACATCACTTACCAGAGAGAGTGAGCACCTGGTCTTCTATAATTTACCTGGTAGGAGACAAGTGCTATCATACAGTATGGATGGTTATCCAGAATGTGGGGTGCAGATGCTTGTCAGAGCAAGGCACTCTGGCACCCAGCACAGTTACCCTGCTGGGCTTCGTTCAAGCTCTCAGAGCTGTGAATATGCCACACATGCCTGACTTCACTCAACAGGCACCACCATGACCTGCATCAGGGCTTTTGTTAACTGTCCTTGGATGTCCAGTGAGGACTTTTCCTCAACCACCAGCTGGTCCCCAAGTACCTGCTGATCAGGATTGATGACTGCTGTGTACTAGGCTTTGGTTGGTCTCAGGCCACCTACATGGATCCCTCTCCACCTGTAAATCCAAGATTTGGCAGTGGGGTGGTGATGAGAAGGCAAATCTTTATTATCTGAACTGGGGATATTTTCCTGAACAGACTAGCTAAATTCTTTAAACTTTTAATGCTAGGGGATATTGAACACACAAGGTCCTTTAATCTGTGCATAAGTCTGCTCCTTCTATATCCTTACCCATATACCCCAGGCATCATATCATCTTGTTTATAAATAATACAGTATATATCTGTGACATTTGAAGAGACACGCAGTATACCCAAGACCACCCTCACTTTGGATACCCATTGCACAATTAGAGAGGGTACTGGATTATTACAGGCGAAGAATTAAAATTAGCCAACGGTAGAACTACATAGATGAGGACACAGGAAAGTTCCAAACATGGAGCTTCCAATTATCTTCCCCATAGAGTCACAGACAGCTTTATTTTCCTGGCATTGACGTGTGACAATATGCACAGAGTGCTGGCATCCAGGGAAGTTCATTTGAGCCTTGGAGTCCAGAATCTTTACTGGGGTCCCTGGTCAACTGCTCATGTGGCTGAACTCAGTCTCCAGCCCCTTGGGAGATTGAGTCGATATTTCATGCCTCAAGGCCCCTTTATAATTCATGTTGTGAGCTCTGTTGGTGTGGCCAGCCCCAACCCTAAACAAAGACCCTCCTGTTAGGCAGGACATTCCCAGGGTTGAAAGATTACCTTTCAGAAGCTGAGGACAAAATCCAGATCTCTCTTAGGGCAAGGTTAAATTCCTTACTACACAATATCTCTGAACAAATACCACTTATTAACTTTTTAAAATGTTATTTATTTATTTTGAGAGAGAGTGAGAGAGTAAGGGAGGGGCAGAGAGACAGAGTCCCAAGCAGGCTCTGCACTGTCAGCACAGAGCCCAACATGGGGCTTGATCTCACAAATCATGAGATCATGACCTGAGCTGAAATCAAGAGTCAGATGCTTAAACAACTGAGCCAGCCAGGTTCCCCTGAATAAATATAGCGTATTTAAAAAACATAACAACTGTACAATGATCACACCTTAAAAAATGTCTAATAATTTCTTAATATCCTCAAATATGTAGTCAGTGTTCAAATTTCCCTTTATTTAATGAATCATAATTTTTAACAATTTTTTTTGTTTGAATTAGGATCGAAATAAGGTCTAAATGCTTGTTGACATGCATTTAAAGCCTCTTATTCTACAAGTTTTCCCTCCATACTTTTTCCTTTCAACTTATTTGTTGAAGAAATTAGTTGTTCACCCTGTAGAATTTGGTATAGTGTGGATTTCACTGACTGCCTCCTCCTGGTATCAGTTGACGTGTTCCTTTGTCTCCTGTATTCCTTGTAAATTGGCAGTTGAATCTAGAGGCTCAACTAGACTCAAGCTTGATTGTTTCTGGCAAGACGACTTCACACATGGTGATACGCTTGCTATCGGACACCTCTGTTTTTGTGATACTGGTAGCCACCGGTGGTCACTGTTTAGAGCCATTAGTTCATTATGGGTTGAGAAATGGACCAGCCCCAGTGAACCCTGGGTTGGATCAGTGATCAAATAAATCTTGCCACTCCTTCCTACCCTCATATTTTTGTTCCTATAACTCAGGTGTGGAAGGAGCCCTGTGTTTCTGCCCACCAAGGTGCCACTTACCAATTTATTGGAGAAAACAATGAATTCAGTTTTATCCATTCACTCCATGGGAGACACTTTGCTGGTCCACAGGCACCTCAATTTTCCTGAGTTGGTGACTCCATCCAATTACCCTTAAGGCAGTAGGGCAATGGCCTGCAGACCGCCATCTTTGCTGTTTATTTCTCCGGTACTTATTCTTTTGCCTGTCTTCCTCAGAGAAATGCACCCTGGGTCAGGCTGTGTGCATGTGTGACCTTCTTATATGGGGGACTATGAAGATGCTCTAACAGGGCAGTACAGGAGACCAGAGTGGGGTCACCCTGCACAAGGGCCATACAGTCTGAGCCTTCAGAGGAGGCTCTCAGACAACTTTCCTCTTGTCCCTGCAGTCACATTGGTCAGGCCTTACAGCCCTGTGTCCCATCTCTTTCCCTTGGGAAATCCCATCTCTATGTAAGGCCTCCTTGCAAACTCAAGTTCCATCATGTACAGAAGTGGCTTCTCAGTGCCTGAGCACTGGCCACTCTGTAAGGGAGAAGGTGGGCAGGGCCAGGCTGGAGGGTGGTACCTTTGTGACCAGTTTTATACTTCCAGCAGATTTCCTCACTGGTTACTTAGGAAGCAAGCTCAGTCACCAAGATGGGCACTCTTTTTCACCCAGACCCAACAAAGTCTAGTCTCTTACAAAGAAAGGAGCTCCATTCTTCTTACCAATATCCCCAGCATCACTGGGCTAAGGATCATTCGACTCTTTTCAGAGCCTGGTTTACATTGTACATGCATCCAAACAGCCACAGGGTCCCCTCTTATCCACACGGAATCTATAGCTCCAATCTCAGTGAGCTTCTTTCCCCCTGGCAGAAAGAGTGGAGGTCTGCATAGCTCACCATACTGCTGCTGTATATAGCTGAGAAACTTTGGACAGAGAGAGGTTAAGTGACTTGCCCAAAGTAACACAGCTGGTAAATAGCGAAGCCAGAATTTAAACTCAGGTTTGTGTAGGAACACCTGGGTGGCTCAGTCGGTTACACGTCCAACTTTGACTCAGGTCATGATCTCACAGTTGGTGGGTTCAAGCCCCACGTTGGGGTCTGTGCTGACAGCTCGGAGCCTCGAGCCTGCTTCAGATTCTGTGTCTCCCTCTCTCTCTGCCCTCCCCCACTCACACTCTGTTTGTCTGTCTGTCTGTCTCTCTTTCTCAAGAAATAAATAAGCATTAAAAAAAATTAAACTCAGGTTTGTTTCTTCCCAAAGTCTACACTGTTTTTGCTCCAACCTTTAATGTAATGAGCCTTAGATCTATAATTAAGGAGAAGGGGATTGCAGGTCAGAATCTTTGACATAGTGGGGTTTTTTTTTATGTATAATTAAAAGGCAGGCTCAGGGCACAGGTGGCTGGTGTGAAATGAAACAGATGACTAAACCTGGAACAGCATAAGGGACGCCTCTCAAGGTGAGTGAGCCATGTGAGGAGGCACAGTGGTGCAGGGCAGAGTGACAGCCGTGAAGCTTCCACAGGCACACGCAGCAGGTAGGACAGAGGGAGGGTGAGCATTGTACTCAGGTTGACTCTGATGAAAGATACATTTTTTAAATGTGTAGCCTGGGAAAACTGGAAAAAACTGAAAACTGGAAATTCAGGGTTACCGAGGGGTAGCAAATCCTTTTCTGTGCCATCGAGTGACAAAATGAAAAATGGTGCAGGGGAACATCAGGCTGTTTCAGCTGTGTTGACAGCATGCTGATCTTTCGAACCACCAGAAGCTCTGGGCTTTAGGAACACCTGGAAAATGGACTCACACATCAAAATATACTCTACTGCTATCTCTCCTGGTTACTGGTCCTCCAACATCGGGATTAGCCATCACACTGGGGATGTGACTGGCCTGACTGCCACCGGGCTTTGTGGCCATGTCCTGAGGGGAGGCAAAGCATCTGATGGTAAACAGAGCCTCTGTGTTTGAGCAGGTGTGAGCAGGTGAAGACAGCCAGCTATTGGTAGCAGACCACGCGAATTGTCTGCAGACTTACAGCTCTCCTGTAGCACTTTATGGTTGAGGGAGTCAGTCAGTGTGTTTGTGTTTGTTCTGAGAAACGCTGTGTTTATCAAAATAAAAATATTGAGGGGAATAAATCATTCTTTCCATGGTAAAATAATCAAGGTCTTCAGTCCAAGCTTCATTGTCAACAGTATGCTTCTGGGAGAATAATGTTTTGAAAGTAAGAAACCAATCTGAGTTTCAGCTCTATCCCTGTCTTTTTTTACCCAACAGCCATTTGGCAAAAATAGTCAGGTGAAAGGGGAGGGGCAGTTGCCCCTCTGGGAGGCAGGCTTTGATGTAAGGATGTCCTAGCTGACAGGAAGTAGAAGTGGAAGCCCCCAGGGAATCATGGGAAGGAGAAGAGGTGGTGACAGGGAAGATAGTGAGACCTACACCCTGACCCTCTTCCTGGCCCTAGGTCAAGTGGCTATTTAGAAGCAGAGCCACATTGGCTATGTTTGCCGTTTGGAGTGTTGGGTCCTCTGAGTAAGCAAAGGGGAAGAAGAGAATTTGAGTTTGCACTTCTAGGAATCTTTGGTTCCCCCGTGGCAGGGTAAAGATCCAGGCAGACCCCTGGGCTTCCGAGTGTGGAGCATCAGAAATGAATCCTTAGGAGGCTTACAGGGGAGTTGCTGTGTTTGTGGCACCAGTGACTGGTGGACAAGACCTACTGACTGTGAGTTCCAAACAATTTCCACACCAGAGAGGGCTGAGTTGGCCGAACAATCAATGGGAGAGGACACCAGGCTCTGATGGGGCTCAGAAGCTGGACTGTGAGTTCATGGACTACAATTCCAGCCTCCAGTACAAAGAGGGGGCTTAGGAAACAGATAGAGTAGGGGCCTCTCCAAGGAAGGCAGAGGAGCCACAGCTGTGTCAGGACCAGATCCCCCACTCCTCCCTCAGCCCCCACCTCCAACCCCACGCAACACCTCGGAAGAACAGAGAATGAGAGGGCTACCCATTCATCCAAAACACACCGAGTTAACTGAAAGACTTCAGATTTGGTTCAAGCTGAGTGGACCAAGTTAGCCTAAATTTAACGCAGCGCAGACCTGGTAGGATGGAGTGGTGGGGTCATGTGGAAGCTGCCTTTCCTTTGAATGTGAACATGTAGCCTTGCTGCTTGGGAAAGCAAGTGGTGAGAAGTGAATGTTCCTGCTCTCTGGGTTGAATTATTGAATGGGTTGAGGGCACCACTGAAAACTGAGGGTATTCGCCTTATTGCCCTTTGGAAATATAGAAGGAGGCTGCTTCCCAGGGGGCTCCTGCACCCACATAGCAAAGATCCAAAGGCATGATTAGACAGAAAGAGAGCCAGAATTCAGCTTCTAGACTCTTTGTCTTCCCTGTGGCAAGGACATTATTCACTAGCTCCACACCTGGTGGAAGGATGTGGAAAGAAGTTGCTGACAATGAGCTTACCATGGGGGTCACTGTGGTGACAGTAAAATGACCCAGTATCTGAATGCCAATCTCTGAAGCGGCATAGGTCATTCTGTCCACATGCCTTTGGCTAGAACTAGTCACATGGCCAGACTTGGCTGCAAGGGAGTCTGGGAAATGCAGTCTTCCTGCATGCCCTGGAGGTAAATGATATGCTCAGTGAATGCATAGCATTGCCTTGTCTGCACAGGCAAACCTCAGGGGGATGTATAGTGCCAGTGGGATCCCAGACTGGGCATGGTAAGTACAGAAACTCATCAATCCTTGACAGATTCAGAAGGGATATCCCGTGGAGGACACTGTCAACCCCAAGGCAAGGGGACTCCAAAGAGCAACACAAGGACCTCCTACTGCAGCTTTCCCCCATGACAAGATAAGGACATCCTTGTACCTAGGTGCCATATTAGGGAAGAAAAGGAGGAGGGGCAGAATTTGAAAGACCCAAGCATTAATCTGAAAGAGGCTATTGTAAACTAAAAGAAGTCTGCTTAAGACCAAAGAGAAAATTACTGTTGATTATCCAGATTGGTTCCAGTTTACTCTGAGGGGTAGAGACAAGCATTCCCTGGGGAGATTAAATCTTGCATTGTTAATAAGGGAGCTTAGCCCTGAGTACAGAGTCTGTTAAATTGTGGCTTTACATAATGTTTTATTTAGCTGAGTTCAAAACCCACACCAAGAAATGAGCCTCATGTGTCCTCTCGACTGGCCTAAGGGATGCACCCACTGAGATGCTCTTTAAAACTCTGCCTGGGTTTCTGATATGGACTTCTGGGGACAGGATCCCTTTGCCCTGAGCTTTGCCAATGATCACAGATTAACTCTGCTTGGAGGAAGGAGAGTGGACCAGATGTCTTTGGTTCAGTGAGTCTATGGTGATCATGCATGCTGCCTTGAAAAAGAATTGACCTTCAATATTCGTTTAACTATTGCAAGCTGAAAACTGCGTGCAGGTAACTGACAAGTAGTGTATATTGGCCAGAGTGAGGCATTAGGGACTTTGGGTGACTGTGGCAAACTAAAGGCCACATGTCTTGTCCAACGATATTCAGATTTATTTCTAAAAATAAAGCAAGACATTGTGCTCACAAACAGAAGTGACTATGGCAACATTTAGGTTGCCAGTTTGCAGCCTCACTTTAACAGCCAATGTTTTAGAATTTTTAAGGCATTAAATGTAGACATAATTTTAAAAACTATTTGCCATTGGGGAGTAACTTCCTTTCATAGTTGTCCTTTTATGAATTGTTTTGAAACTCTTAGAAGTTCTAGGGTCACAAGAGCCCCAGACTATCTTAGGAAAAAAATCAAAGACTGCCAGGGTGCTTACATGGCTCAGTCAGTTGAGCATCTGACTCTTGATTTCAACTCAGGTTATAATTCCAGGATTGTGGGATTGAGCCCCATGTCAGGCTCCAAGACAAGTGTGGAGCCTGCTTGAGATTCTCTCTCTTTCACTCTCTCTCTGACCCTCCCCAGCTTGTGCACGTTTTCTCTTTCTCACCTCCTCTGTCTGTCTCTCTCTCTCTCTCTCAAAATGAATAAATAAACATTAAAAAAAAAAAGACCAGTCAAAAGAGAGGTGAATTCATAGCCTTTGAAATTTCAGTCCAGCATTTTCATTCACCAGGAGACATGGGCTGGGGGTCAGTTTTATGGGTATTAAATTAGGGTGCTTCTCTGTTGATCCCTGAATGAAATAAAATGCAGAAAGACAAGTACCAAGAAAAAGTTAGAAATTGTATGGAAAGGCTCTCAAGATCAGCGAGGCCACTTGGTGAATGCAGGCATTCTGTTCACCCATTCAAGCTGCTTTAAGCTCTGTGGCTGTCAAAGCCCTGGTTTCAAACTACCTAGAGATGGACCCAGTGACTTGGGAGACCCTGGGTCTCCCTCATCTTAGGGAGAGAGGTGGAATAGCTGAGTTGTTCAAAGGGTAGTTTCAACTTTTTAGGTGGACACCTAGAGTGGTCTAGCTGGTGTTTGGGAAATGCACAGAGAGCTGTACGTGGATGCTGAGTAGCCAAAGGGGTGGACTGTGCCAGCCACAGAGCTATTGTGTCCCAGGCCCCAACTCTCCCCTCTATGCTCTGCTCTGTGGGCTGGACTGAGACCCATCCCTGCTCAGTCAGCTGCTAGGCTTCATCACTAGGGGCATGAGTGGAGGGAAAAGGACTTGCTCTTCTCTATGATGCTTCTTGTTCCTGTCAACATTGTCCCACCCTGCTCCCCACAGTGCCATCAACAGTTTGTTCCTATAGCAGCCAGGTCTAGTTGGCAGTTTTCCCAATGCCCACAAAACGAGCTCTCTCATGTGTCCCTCAGAGACAGGGGCACCAGCTGGTCAGTGCCCCCTCCTCAGAGGTCTTCCTTCAGCCCCACAGGGACTCTCTTCCAAGATCAGAGACATGAACACCAGCCAGCTGCTGGCCCCTCAGCAGCATGAGCTTTACCTGCATAGGATCTCTCCTGTCAGCATTTATGTTTTAGTAATCCTAGCCTCTTCCCTGTGTGCCTCCAGTGCTAAGGGTGCTTGCTGCTTCCCGTGAGTGTTCCTCCACGACACCTCCATGACCCCTTTTTGCACTTTCTGTTTTCCAATACCTGGTGAACAATTCTCTACACTAATTTCTCCTCATGAAGTGAACCAGTTGAGTTTCTGTCTTCTGACTGGACCACGGTTGATAAGATGAGCTTTCAGAGGTAAAGGACCCATGGGGTGCCTAGGTGGCTCAGCCAGTTGAGCATCCGACTTTGGCTCAGGTCATGATCTCACGGTTTGTGAGTTCGAGCCCTGCATGGAGCTCTGTGCTGACAGCTTGGAGCCTGGAGCCTGCTTCAAATTCTGCATCTCCCTCTCTCTCTGCCCCTCTCCTGCTTGCGCCATCTGTCTGTCTCTCAAAAATAAATAAACATTAAAAAAACAAAAACAAAGTAAGGGAGCCATGAACAATGCAGCATTGCTTATAATTACAATTCTATGAGTGTCTATGCCTAGAAACATCCCACCCAAGTGTGGGTTCACGGTTTAGGGGTGTTATAGTGAAATACAGAATAGAGATTTGATTTTAGAATCCTTTGAGCAGACAAAGCCATCTAAGCCCCATAAGTGAAATTTAATTAATTTATTTGGCAAAACAAGCGAAACTTAACTTGGCCTTTTCTTTTTTTTTTTCTTTTTTTTTTTTTGGCCTTTTCTTGTAAATGCTTGTAAAAGTAAATAAAACAAACTTTAGTCTACAGACTTGTCAAAACACTATATTGCCCCTGAAACTAATGTAACATGGTGTGTCAACTATATTTCAATTTAAAAAAAATTGAGATGTGCTGTAGGCATAAAATACACACTGGATTGCAAAGATCTATTACGAAAAAAATGGAAAAATGTCATTAATAAATGTTGAAATAGTTTTGTCATATTTTTTAAATAAAATGAATTATTAATTATTTTTATTTTTTAAAATCTGTTTATTTTTGAGAGAGAGAGAGATTTAGAGAGAGAGAGAGAGAGAGCGCACAGGGGAGGGGCAGAGAGGGAGGGAGACACAGAATCTGAAGCAGGCTCCAGGCTCTGAGCTGCCAGCACAGAACCCAATGTGGGGCTTGAACTCACAAAGCCTGAGTTCATGACCTGAGCCTAAGTCAGATGGTTAACAAACTGAGCCACCCAGGTGCCCCAAATTATTAATTTTTTTTTTTAAAAGAAACTTAAGCGGTGCCTGGGTGGCTCAGTCAAGCATCTGGCTCTTGATCTCAGCTCAGGTCATGATCTCAGGGTCACGGGTTCAGGCGCTGCATTGGGTTCCATACTGGGTGTGGTGAGTACATAAAAAACAAACAAACAAACAAAACAGAACTTAAGTCATCTTCCTAAAAATGGTATAAGATGACCACTTTTAACCAATTCCCTGCCATCTGGAAACTCCTATTATAATAACCAATCATGCAAACATTAAACAACTTCCTCATTTTCACTTAATAAGCTGTCCTATAAAATCATGCCCTGAGCTTCCTGTCAGTTTTAAATTTGAAAGCTCCCAGTTCACAAACTGTTCTTACATGCATGATTAACTCTTACTAAATACTGTTTATTGATTTGGTTGTTTTAATTTTTCTGTCTCTGGATTTTTGACATGGGGGTACCTGATGGATGTTCCCCACCTTCCTCCTCATCTGCTGCCAACCTTAAGGGGCTGGGTCACGTTTACCTAATGGGATGCCCTCTCCCCCTGCTCAGCCTGGGCACCAACAACCACATGACCTTAGGGAAGACATTTTTATTTTCATTCCAGACCTATCTTTCCAGGTGATGTATTCCATCCAACACAGACTCCTTCCCAGTGATTTCGAGTATGAAAACTCCTCAGATAAACACTTTACTCACTAAAGTGTGTTTGCTGCCTGCCTCTCACAAGGCAATTGTTCTAGAACACAGTAGACCAGCATGCAGATGCATGGTGTTATCCAGGGTTTGGGAAACCAGCTTTGGGACTGAGCACAAACCAAGGGTAGATGGGGGATGGGGGAGAGGGGAACTTGGGTGATGGGCATTGAGGAGGGCATTTGTTGGGATGAGCACTGGGTGTTGTATGGAAACAAATTTGACAATAAAATATATTTTAAAAAAAGAATAAAGATCATGTTCACGACAAAAAATAAAATAAAATCTGATTATAATAAAAAGAAAAGAAAAGAAACTGGAAGAGGCAAGAAAGGATTCTTCACTGGAGCCTGGAAGGCTCTGCTCACACCTTGATTTTAAGACTTCTAGCCTCCAGAACTGTGAGAGAATACATTTTTATTGTTTTAAGTGACCCAGTTTATGATACTTTGTTACACAGCCCTAGGAAACTAACACAGTGTATTTGATTTTTGAAGATGTCCCTTGGGAAGAGTTTCGCTAGTTTGCTTGTTTAAAGTTTAAGTGGTTTTAAAAGTTTAAAGTTTAAAAAGTAGAGCTCTAAATAGTAAGGTAGAAATTTGGAAGGTATCTTTGGCAGGTGATTCAATGGGGAATGTAGAGGAAAATGTGGAGGGACAGGTGATCACAGGAAAATACCAGGAGAAAATCTTAGGGTTCACTTTCTCCTGGAACATTCCTTGACATTAAGACACAAAACTAATGCTTTTTAGTTAGTGAGCTAAAAGAAGAAGAGGTAGATTTCTGAAAATCATGGTATTATAACCTTTTGCCAACATCAGAATCAAGTGCAGTAAACCTTGGATTGCAAGTAACTTGTTCTGCAAGTGTTCTGCAAGATAAGCAAACATTTATAATGAATTTTAACTTGATAAAACAGCAATGTCTCGCAGTATGGGTGGCATGTGATGCTAAACATCACATGGTCACAACTGAGCCAATGGTTCTCTCTCTCTATCTTGCTGTGGGATTATGGGTGATCAACTCCCATGCTCGGATGCTCGGTCTCAGGCCATGATGTTTGGCAGAAATCAGTGATTTTTCAGAACGTCAGAAGGTGCCCACGACTGGCACTAGTGTATTTTTTTGTCACTTCAAAGCACCTATGGACAGTCCTTTGCTTTTCCATACAAGTGTGAGCTTAGGAACGCTTTGCTTCATTCTAGGTCAGGCTGCCTGCTGATAGAGACCCTTTCCTCTGCTGCCTCATTGCCAGTTACATTAAATACAGTATATGACAAGAGTTTATTAATACTGTATTGTAGTCAACATCCATGCAAGTATATACAATGTCACCCATGCAGAAAAGATTCCATTGAGCCAATGGAAGCAGTGATTCCGTTAGTGATAGGGCAAGTTGTCCTACACCATAACCCTCCTCTCTTGTCTCCCTCACACCAGCCACGAAGGTTTTCAAAGGTAAGTGCAAGTTAATTTGGTTTATTTTTCTTTATATTTTTTTATTATTTTATATTATATTACAGCATTGTAATCATTTTTATATGAATATTTTTCGGTTGTGCAACACACCATCTGAGTTTCCATTATTTCTTAAGGGGAAATTTGCTTTGATATGCAAGTGCTTTGGATTATAAACATGTTTCTGAAATGAATTATGTCCACAAGCCAAGGTTTTACTGTATATGCTAAAGAAGAGAAACTAGCAAACCAGAGTTGCTAACTCAAAGTGTTATGGGACCATGTACTACACAACCATGTCTAGAGGGGAAAACATCTGGCCAGACCACCTCTGTTCCCTCTCTTTGGTTGAGTATATTTGTGGTGGGAGAGAAGCTGTTACACACACACATTGCAAATACAAGGCATGAATCTCTCTTTCTGTGCACTTCTTGGATGTTCTACCAGAATCCTTACACCAAACTGACCCTCTTGACCCTTGGGTAGAAGGAGTAATGGCCCCACAGATGTCCATGACCTAGTCCCCAGGAACTGAATATTACTTTACTTGGCCAAAGGGACTTGGCAGATGTGATTAGGGTTGAGGATCTTGGCAAGGGGAGATTATCCTGGATTATCCAGATGGGCGCAATCAAATCATACAAACCCTTAAAAGTACAGCACCTTTTCCAGCTGTGGTTAGAGAGATGCAACATTGCTGGCTTTGAAGCTGGAGGAGGAGGAGAGCCATGAGCCAAGGAATGCAAGCAGCCCTTAGAATCTGGAAAAAAGCAAAGCAAAGCAAGACAAAACAAACAAAAAAGAATTCTCCCCATATTAGTCTGCTGAGGCTGCCATAACAAAATACCATAGACCCAGTGGCTTAAACAACAGAAATCTATTTCTCACAATTCTGGAGGCTGGAATTCCAAGATCAAGGTGACTGCCAGGTAGGTTCCTATGAAGGTCCTCTTCCTGGCTTGTAGGTGGTGTCTTCTCATTGTGTCCCCACTTGGCCTTTCCTTGGTACGTGTGCATGAAGTGACAGATCTCTCCCTTCCCCTTCTTATTAGGCCACCAATCCTATTGGATTAGGACCCTACCCTTATGATCTCATTTAGCTTTAATTACCTTCTTAAAGTCCTATCTCCAAACACAGTCACACTGGAGGGGTTAGGGCTTCAATATATGAATTTGGGGGAACACAGTTTAGTATTTATCACTCCCCCTAGGGCCTCCAGGAAGGAAGGCAGCCCTATTGACATCTTGCTTTTAGCCCAGATCCAGGTCAGACCTCTGACCTACACAACTGGAGGATAATAAATTTGTGTCATTTAGCCACTACGTGGTCATTTGTTGCAACACCAGTAGGAGAGTAACCCAGACTCTTATACCTCTATTTAGCATCCTTTCATCTTTCATGGACTGGGTTTGCAATGCAGACCAAACTATTATGTGCCAGCCATTGCACTACACACAATGTTTCTTGTCCTTCATTCAGCATCTGCCTGACTTCAGAGCCCATGCATTTAATCACCAGAACAAACACCAGCTGTGTTTGTTCACAACAAGGAGGCTGTGAATTGTGTTGGTCGTGACTCCCCTGGTCTAGTCTAGTGCCCAAAACATAGTAGATACTCAATAAGAATTTGTCAAATGGAAAAAGGAAGCAGACTGATATACAAAGAGGATCAGAAAGGATAACTTTCTCAGGATCAGAGGATGATATGAATCCAAACCATCTAAATGAAGGTCATAGACTTTCCATTACAAGGTGTAAGCCCCCACGTCACAGTACATACATACAAAGCAAGAAAAGATATACCCAGTCAGTTCCCATTGTTGCAGATCATTTTCATGCACTATTTCCTTTGTGTCTTATGAAGCAGACATTAACATTATGCACCGGATGGATGAGAAAACTAAAGCTCAGAGAGGTTAAGAAATGTTCTCAAATGTTTTATGAGTAGCTGTGACAGAAATCATTTCAAAACCCAAGTCCGCTAGGCTTTTGCAAAGTCTACATTTTTTTTCACTGCCTCACCTTGGAAATGTATTTTTTAGTTTCATTTGTCTGTGTTCATAAGTGCCCTACGAAAGCAGGATCTATTGTTCTTTTCAGATGTTCCAACTGTTCTTTTCAACTGTGGTCTTTTTGAAGGCGGTAGCCAGAAGGCTTATTCCCAGTGGCAGCTCCTTCCACGTGGCATATCACATATGCAGGTGCTATTAACGGGCAGCAGACTTCCTGATTCTAGACCTCAGAGGTATGCCTATACTAATTAGAGCTATTTCAAAATTTTACAACAGCTGGAAGTATTTTGTTCTGAAGAGTCACTCAGTCAAGACATTTTGTGTGTGTGCTTGTTATTCAAGAGACACTGTGTATGGGCTAGAACAAAATCCACCCATAGGTACCATGTTTGTCCTGGTGATTAGATGCATGGGCTATGAAGTCAGGCAGATTTGGCTTTGGATTCCTGGACCACCATGCACTAGCTTTGGGGCTTTGGCAAGTTACCATCTGTCTGAACCTCGGTTCCACATCTATAATAGTTTTTATTTCCCAGGTTTGTTTGTTTTGGGTAAAGATTAAGTGAAATAAATCTGAGAGACCCAAAGAGAGATGCATGGTGGATCTAGAAGCCAGGAGACATGGATGGGCAGGGGGAATGGATGTCTGAGACCAGTGGGTTGAAATAAGCATTTGGTCTAGAGACCTCCTCCAGAATTTGATAATGTCAGATAAGTAACTTTTATTTGAAAAGTAAAGGATGGGAATGTGTTCTGGATGGTGCTGAATGCTCTGTGTGTATGGAAGACACCACTGTTTACTCATGTAGCAGTCACCCTTCCTTTCTTCTTGTTAAAAAGCGTTCATTTTCTTCTGATATTGGCTGGCCGGCCAAGTGTGTTTGTGAGGTGCAGGACTCTCCCATAGACCCTGGGCAGGGGTGGGGTACATTTCTCCACACCCTTGCCAACACTTGTTATTTCCTGTCCTTTTGGCCATGGCCATTCTAACAGGTGTGTATTCAACAGACAACATAGAATAGCTACACTCAAAGGGATATTCTTGCTTTCCAAACTCAGTTTGGTATCTTAAAAGATGTTTCTGTATTTTTCTTAGCATTTTTAGGTATACCATACCAAGAAGATTGCCTGTCTGCATAGGAATTGGAGAGCCAGAAGAAGGCAGTGTGGAGAGAGCTTGGAGAATAGAGGAGAAAGGGAAAAAGAGAAGGATGACAAGAGGAGAAAAATGAAAAGAAGGAGGAGTAGGGGAGGACAAAGAGAAAAATGTAAAGAGAGAGAAAGTAGAGCAGAGAAGAACATAGAAGAATCAGAGAACTGGGAAGTGATAATTTCTTGATTGTCCTAGAGACCTTTGTTCCTGGGACTACAGCACTCCTGTTTGTAGGATTTGGGAGACATCCTGGGTCTGTATAAACATCCCCATATTTACTTGTTTAAGCATCTCAATGTAGTTCCTATTATTTCTAACCTAAAGGGCTTTCTGGATACTCCATCAACTCACTTCGGAGACTAAATAAGCTGGCTTTCTGTTTGGGTGGGCAGCTTTTCTACTTCACTGTTAAGACCCAAGGGACTGTAGTCAACCAAGACTTGGTCACAATGTATAATCTCAAAATCATAGTTCAGTTTAGAAAAATGATATTCAGTGAAGATGATTTAAAGGATTCTACTCTTTCAGTTGTTCTAAATACTTACTCCTAGATTAAACCATAACTAAGGAAAGTGAGGTCCCAGATGGCATCATTCTGGTACCTCCTGATAATTATTTTACTTGATTATTATTGATTTGATGCTACCACTATATATATTCACAGGAATATGAGTACCCTGATTGATAAGAACCAGTCAAAACCCACTCCCAGGAGCTGCTGGGGATTCATGTTTGTTATAAGAAATAAGATCCATGTGGTTAGTGGGTACCTTGCTTATTGTTATGGATTCAGTTGTGTTCCCCCTCAACCCATACAAACCCAAATTTATATGTCGAAGTTCTAATTCTCAGTACCTCAGAATGTGACCTAATTTGGAAATAAGGTAGTTTCAGATGTAACTAGTTAAATTAATTTGAAGTCATTTGGGTGAGCCCTAATTCAATATGCCTAGTGTCCCTATAAAAAAGTGAAATTTGGACACAGAGACACATACACAGAGCATGACAGACATATAAAAATGGAGGCAGAAATTGGGGTTATATATCTGCAAGCCAAAGGGCACCAAAGATTGCCTGCAAAGTAGTACAAGACAGTAGGCAAGAAAGACAGATTCTTCTTCAAAGCCATAAGAAGCAACCCTGCCAATAATTTAATTTAAGACTTCTGACCTCCAGAGCTGTGACACAAGAAATTTCTGTTGTTTAAGCCACCCACTTTGTGGGTACTTTGTTACAGCAGTCCCAGCAAACTAATACTGTGAGTCCACTGACATGGGCTCTTTCCACAGGAATGACTAATGGTGGTTCCTAGTAGAGGCTACACATGCATATCACTCTGTCCAGTCACAAGTGTTCACAACGATGACTTTTCATGACCTGTTCAACTTGAGCTTAAGTACAGTCATGATTGTACTTAATATTGCATTACTGCTGCTCACTCACCAGGAAAGAAAAGCTCAGGTGTGCCAAGAAAAGCATCAATCACTCACCTACAAACTTTTGTTCTTTTAAAAATGCCAATGTGAGGCTGTCATCTAGAAAAAACTCCAGTCATGCTTGAAGTGGGACCTGTTCAAGAAAATGGTTGAGAGGTCACCAGATTTCTCAGTAGGTTATTTGCCACTCTTTGATTTTGATCCAATAGTCAGAGTAGACTTTTCCTACCTTCTTACATAAATATATGACAAAATAATTCTTTGCACTAGAGAGGGACTTCCAGCAGCCCTCAGAAGGTAAGGAGTTTGGACTTCCTATCACAGCAGAACACAGCATGCCCCTGGTGTGGAAGAAGTGTACTGCTCTCACATCTTGTGATAAGGGCTGACCCAGCCATGTTCCTAGGTGGTATATTCTGTGGTCTGGGCATAGCTAACCACAATACTGCTCCTCCAGTGTCTTCCATGCAGTGGACATTTTTGGTGACTTTTCTTAGGGTGGGCTTTAATCCAATAGGACTAGAGTCCTTATAAAAAGAGGAAATTAGGACATAGATACACAGAAGGAAGACCATGTCAAGACATAGGAAGAAGATGGCCATCTACAGGCCAAAGTAAAAAGAAAAAATAAATTTCTGTTGTTTAACTCACCTCTCTGAGGTACTTTGTTATGGCAGCCCTAACAAATTAATAGGGTACCAATCAACCAGTAGCTCCAAGGATGGGTTTTAACTGGTTCTTATCAATCAAGGCATTCATATTCCTGTGAAAGCAGTGGTTGCTTTACTTGTGAGAGCAACAGTTTGAGTGTTCAACTTTAATTTCCATCTTTATTTACATGTTTATTATGACTTCATGGTGGGAAGAAAGTACTTTCCTGTCCCCTGATGTTGGCCTTCTTTTGACCAGTAGCATTGTGGGTGGAATTAACACTAGGCCAGTTTCAACCAGAGGCCTTAAGATGCTTTCTGTTTTCACTTCCTCTCTTGAAGTCCTGTCATTTCTATAACAATAGCAGACTTACCTAGCCTCAGATCCTAGGAAAATGAAGGACAGTGGAGTAGAACCTCCCTAACTTGAAGTAGAGCCACCCAGTCCACCCCACACTAAATCAGCACACCCCACCCAGCCTGTAAGCATGTCAGAGAGCCCAGATGACATTAACAGATCTTCTAGACAACTGTCAGACACATGAGTAATACTTCTTGTTAAATGACACCAAGATTCTGTAGTTGTTACACTGCACTTTGTGGCAATAGCTAACTGATACAATAAACATGTGACCTGAAATGTTCAATCAAAATAGAAACCTAAGACCTTTCTCCAGTGTTGGGAAAAGTTATTTTTTCTCTCTGAGAAAGCATGTAGACTTGGAAATTTTTGGCAGATTATAGATGATACTAAGGAGATAGAATAGAGAAATGAAAGGAATCTGTGTTCTTATTGGTGTTGTTGACCCGTAAGATCTAACCAAACATAAACCTTGAACTACCTCTGAAATTCCCAGTTACACAAGCGAAGAAATTCCTTCATCATTGAAGCCTATGTGGTTTAGATTTTTCCATTACTCCAAAAATATAGATACAGAACTTCTGATTTCAGCTCCAACATGGAAATGGCTTGGAAGTGATCCTGTTCTTATAGGAAAGTCCCCTCATGGCTGTGGCAGGAGCAGAGAGAAGTTACCATTGTGAGCTACATCCAGAGAGTCCTCCGTAGCAAATGCTTACTCTCGAAATCCAGCAGGAAGAATTTTGCCAGAATTTAAGGGGAGGAAGAGAAGCTAAGAAACACTTGTGAAGGAGGGGGCCCAGGGACATAGGCCTATTAAAAGCCTGAGATTTAATCAAGCAGTTACGGCATGCTTCCTCTCCCCAACACTTTACCACCACATCAATAGGACTCCAGTATAACAACACTGGATTATAGCTGAAAAAGCTTCAAGGCACAGACTTTATTTAAGGAGCCCAAAGGCAACAAGAGAGACAAAAACAAAGACATTAGACAAATCTCAAGCCCCTGACATCTACAGTTACAACAAACATTAAACAGAACCCAACTCTCAGATTAACATAAAACCTTACACTAAAGGTCTTACTTCAATTCTTATTACTCAATACATCATGCCTCGCTTTTAATAAAATATTACAAGGCACGCTAAAAGGCAAGAAAAAACACAGCCTGAAGAGGAAAAGGAAGCATTAGAACCAGACTCAGATATGACACAGATTTTAAAATGGTTAGACAGGGAATTAAAAATAACTGTGATTAATATGTTAAGGGCTGTAATGGAAAAAGTAGACAACACACAAGAACAGATGGATAATGTAAGCAGAGAGATGGAAACTATAACAAATAATCAAAAGGAAATCCTACAAGTCAAAAGCAAAGAAAGTCTTTGATGGACTCATCAGTATACTCACCACAGCCAAGGAAAGAAGCAGAGACATTAAAGATATGCCAATAGAAAGTTCCCAAATTGAAAGTTTAAAAAAAAGAAGGCAGAACAAAATATTCTAGAACTGTGGGGGAAAGTTTCAAAAGGTATGGCATCTACAAAGTTGGAATACCAAAAGAAGAAAGACAAAGAAGGGGAAATATTTGAAGTAATAATGACAGACAAAAACAGAGATGCAGGAAACTCAGAGAACACTAAGATAAGTACCAAAAAAAAATCTATGCTTAGGTATCTCATGTTAAAACTACATAAAATCAATGATAAAGTCTGGAAAATAGATGGTGGTATGAGAAGGGTCTTGTGTATAGAAAAACCAGCATAAGAATTACAGAAGACTTCTCATTAGAAGACGTGTAAGCAAGCAGAGAGTAGAGTGAAATATTTAAAATGTTGAAAGAAAAAAACTATATAATTCTATATCCAGCAAAATTATCTTTCCAAAGTGAAGGGGAAATAAAGATTTCTCGGTAAAACAAAAACTGAGGGAACTCACTGCCAGCATACCTGTCCAGAAAGAAATGTTTAAAAAGTTCTTCGTGGAGAGGGGCAACTGGCTGGTTCAGTTGGTTGGTTCAACTTTGGCTCAAATCATGATCTCAGGGTTCGTGAGTTTGAACCCCACATCAGGCTCGCTGATGTCACCCTGTCAGCACAGAGCCCACTTAGGATCCTCTTTCTGCCCCTCCCTCACTTGCAGTCTCCCCAAAATAAGTAAATATTTAAAAAAAAATTAAAAGTTCTTCATGGAGAAAGAAAGTTATATAGGTCAGAAAGTTGGATTTTTATAAGGAAAGGAAGACCATCAGAGAAGCAGTAAAAGAAGGTAATATATTTTTTTTAATTTTAGAGAGAGAGAGAGGGAGCAGGGGAGAGGGAGAATCTTAAGCAGACTCCACGCTCAGTGCAGAGCTCTATGTGGAGTCCATCCCACAACCCTGAGATCATGACCTGAGCTGAAATCAAGAGTCAGACACTCAACCAACTGAGCCACTCAGGTGTCCCAACAAGGTAAAATTAAAAAAAAAATCATATTTCTTATTCTTTTTTCTCCATCTCCACCCTTTTCACCCACCCTTACTTCCAACCTCTGGCAACTACCAATTGGTGATCTATGTCTATAAGTTCAATTATTTTTTATTTTTTAAAGTTTATTTATTTATTTTGAAGGAGGGGGGAAACCAGCAGGTGAGCGGCAGAGAAAGAGGGGACAGAGGATCTGAGGCGGGGTCTGTGCTGAAAGCAGAGAGCACAATGAGGGGTTCGAACTCACGAAACACAAGATCATGACCTAAGCCAAAGTCAGACACTTAACCAACTGAGCCACCCACGTGCCCCAGTTCAATTATCTTTTTTAGAGTCCACATATACATGAGATCACATAGTCTTTGTCTTTTTTTGTCTGACTTATTTCACTTAGCATACTACCTTCTAGGTCCATCCGTTTTTCTCAAATGTCATTTTTCTAAAATTTCCTTCCTTTTTTATGACTGAATAATATATACTCATGGCACATCTTCTTTATTCATTCATCTATCAATGGACGGTTAGATTGTTTCCATGTCTTGACTGTTGTAAATGATGCTGCAGTGAACATGGCAGTGTGGATATCTTTTCAAAATAATTTCATTCCCTTCAGATAAATACTGGAAGTGGAATTACTGGGTCATATGTTGGTTTTATATTTAATATTTTGAGTGCCTTCCATACTTTTTCCATAGTGGTGCACCAGTTTATATTCCCACCAACAGTGCACAGATCCTCCCTTTTCTCCATATCCTCGCCAACACTTTTTATTTCTTTTCTTTTCTTTTGGGTAATAGCCATTCTAACAAGGGTGGAGTGATATCTCATTGTTGTTTTGATATGCATTTCTCTGATGATTAGTGATGTTGAGCACATTTTCATGTACCTGTTGGTCATGTGTAGGTCTTCTTTGGAAAAATGTCTATTCAAATCCTCTGCTCATTTTTTTTTCATGTATCAGTAATCTCACATTTTATTATGGGATTATAGAATGTTAGAATAAAAGAGTGTTTAGAGGTCAGCTTGTCTAGGCCCTCTTTCTTTTTAATTAAAATTTTAGTTAACCTACAGTGCAATATTGGTTTGAGAAGTAGGGTTCAGTGATTCATCGCTTACATACAACACCCAGTGCTCATCACAAGTGTCCTACTTAGAATCTATCATCCATCTAGCCCATCTCCCATTCACCTCCCTTCATTGACCTATAGTTTGTTCTTTATCAATAAGAGTCTCTTGTGGTTTGTTTCCCTCTCTTCTCTCCCCACCCCTTCCCATATGTTTATCTGTTTTGTTTCTTAAATTCCACATAGGGGTGAAATCATATATTGTCTTTCTCTGATTGACTTATTTTGCTTAGCATAATACACTCTAGCTCTATCTGCATTATTGCAAATGGCAAGAGTTCATTCTATCTGATAGCTGAGTAATATTCTGTTGTATATATACACCACATCTTCTTTATCCATTCATCAGTCAATGGACATTTGGGCTCTCTCCATAGTTGGGCTACTGTTGGTAGTGCTGCTATAAATGCTGGGGTGAATACACCCCTTCAAATCTGTATTTTTTTTTATCCTTTGGGTAAATACCTAATAGTGCAATTGCTGGATTGAAAGGTATTTCTATTTTTAGTTTCTTGTGGAACCTCCAAGCTATTCTCCGGAGTGCCCGTACCAGTTTGCATTCCCACCAACAGTGCAAGAGGGTTCCCCTTTCTCCACATCCTTGCCAACACCTATTGTTTCTTGTGTTGTTAATTTTAGCCATTCTGACAGGTGTGAGGTGGTCCTCTGCCCATTTTTAATCATATTTTTTTCTGTTAAGTTATATGAGTTCTTTATTTATTGTGGGCATTTATCCCTTATCAGATATATGATTTGCAAATATTTTCTCTCATTCTTTGGGTTGCATTTTTATTTTGTTGATGTTTTCCTTTGCTGTAAGAAGCTTTTTAGTTTTATATAGTCCCTATTTTTCTCTTTTTCTTTCTTTCTTTCTTCTTTCTTTCTTTCTTTCTTCCTTCCTTTTTCCTGAGAAAATGTTTTCTTATTCTTTTTTTTTTTTCAACTTTTATTTATTTTTGGGACAGAGAGAGACAGAGCATGAACGGGGGTGGGGGTGCAGAGAGAGAGGGAGACACAGAATCGGAAACAGGCTCCAGGCTCCGAGCCATCAGCCCAGAGCCTGACGCGGGTCTCGAACTCACAGGCCGCGAGATCGTGACCTGGCTGAAGTCGGACGCTTAACCGACTGCGCCACCCAGGCGCCCCTTGTTTTCTTATTCTTAACTGAGCTAAAAGATATCTGTTTAAAGTAATAATAATAATAGTAACAATAATAATAATGTATTGGGTGATTATAACATATGGATACATGAGAGGAATGACAGCATTCCTGTAAGGGATGAGAGGGAGGATCTGGGAATACTGTTGTTATAAGATAGCTACACTACATGTGAACTTGATACAGCGTTATTTGAAGGTTAACTTAGATTAGTTGTAAATGTATATTGCAAACTGTAAAGCAACAACTAAAATTTTTTTTCATTTTTTTAAGTGTTTATTTTTGAGAAAGAGAGACAGAGCGTGAGCGGGGGAGGGGCAGAGAGAGAGGGAGACACAGTATCTGAAGCAGGCTCCAGGCTCTGAGCTGTCAGCACAGAGCCCAACGTGGGGCTTGAACTCACAAACCATGAGATCATGACCTGAGCCTAAGTCAGACAATTAACCGACTGAGCCACCCAGGTGCCCCTAAATGTTTTTAACGAAGTGTAATTTGTATGCTAAGAGATAAAACAAAGTGGAATAATAAAATGTTTAATTTAAACCAGAGAAAGCAGGAAAGAGGAAGCAAGAAACAAACACCAGTTATGATGAACAGAAAACTGTTGCAAATATGGTAGATATTAATCTAACTATATTAATCATCAATCAATATGAATGATCTAAAAACCCAAATGAAAAGGCAATGGTTGTCAGAGTGGATCAAAAAACAAAACTCAACGTTCCTGGCTGGCTCAGTCAGTTGAGCGTCTGACTCTTGGTTTTGGCTCGGGTCATAATCTCATGGTTTTGTGGGTTTGAGCCCTACGTTGGGCTCTGCACTGACGGTGTGGAGCTTACTTGGGATTCTCTTTCTCCCCCTCTCTCTCTGCTCCTCTCTCACTTGTGCTGTCTCTGTGTCTCTCAAAATAAATAAATAAACTTAAAAAAAAAAAAAACCTCAAATATACCCGTCTACCATAAACCCTCTTTAAGTACAGAAATCAGATTGGTTGAAAGTAAAGGGATAGAGAAAGATATACCATGTTAATGCTAATATAAAGAAAACTGGTAACTGCATTAATTTCACAGAACACTGACTTCAGAACAAGGAAAATTATCAGCGATAAAGGGGGGCATTACAAAATGATAAAGAGCTGAATTCCCCAAGAAGACGTAACAATTCTAAGTGTGTAGCCACCAAAAACACAGCATCAAAATATGTGAGGCAAAAACTAATAGAGCTTCAAGGAACAACAGACACATCCACTGTAATAGTTGGTGACTTCAACATCCCTTTTTCAGTAATTGATAAAGCAAGCAGAAACCAGTAAGAATGTAGTTGATCTGAATAGCGCTATCAATCAACTTGACGTTTATAGAATACTCAATCCAACAACAGCAGAATACACATTCTTCTCAAGCTCTCATGGCTCTTTCCCTAAGACTGACTGCATTCTGTGCCATAAATCACACCTTAACAAATTTAAAGAGTAGAAATCATACAAAGTATGTTCTCAGACCACAATGGAATTAAACTAGAAATTAATAACAAAAAGACGGCTGGAAATCCTAAAATAGTTGAAAAATTTTTAGAAAGTTCTTAATAACACATGGGTCAAAGAAGAAGTCTCAAGAGAAATTTACAAATATTTTGAACAAAATGAAAAAGAAAATACAACTTATCAAAAATACATACTTCCCAGAGAGTTGCTTGTGCTCTTCCAGAAAGGGTACTTCTTTATCTCTCTCTCTGTCTCTCTCTGTCTCTCTCTCACCTATCTATCTATTAACTACCTGCTGTCTATCTATTAGATATCTATCTATCTGTCATCTCTATCACCTATTTATTTTTTATTTTTATTTTTTAATATTTTTATTTATTTTTGAGACAGAGAGAGACAGAGCATGAGCAGGGGAAGGGCAGAGAGAGAGGGAGACACAGAATCTGAAGCAGGCTCCAGGCTCTGAGCTGTCAGCACAGAGCCCGATGCGGGGCTCGAATTCACAGACTGTGAGATCATGATCTGAGCCAAAGTTGGATGCTTAACCGACTGAGCCACCCGAGCGCCCCTCACCTATTTATTTTTTAGTAATCTCTATGTCCAACATGGAGCTTGAGCCCACGACAGGGAGATCAAGAGTTGCATGCTCTCCCGACTGATCCAGCCAAGGTATGTCAATGAAACTGTATCTAATCCCAATGTTAGAATCTGACTCAATCACAGATGTGATGAGCCCCCCTCTGAGGTAGCTAAGGGCATTCAGATGGCTTTGATGGGACTTAGGGACAGGCACACTGTGGCTGAAAACTTTAGAAGATAAGCTCTTGGAGAATGAAGGAATTCATCTAGACAGCTTGTTCCATACAGAACGTTCAAATGATCTCCCCCACTCATGTTATGTCTGTGTCTCTCAAAAATAAATAAATATTTAAAATATATATTTTTAAAAAGGGGGTGCCTGGATGGCTCAGTCAGTTAAAAATCTGACTTCGCTCTGGTCATAATCTCACAGTTCGTGGGTTAGAGCTCTGCATCCGGCTCTCTGCTGTCAGCTCAGAGCCCGCTTCAGATCCTCTGCACCCCCACACCTCCCCCACTCATGTTCTGTCTCTCAAAAATAAACACTACAAAATTTATTTTCAAATGCTGTCTGTTTTTTACTATAAATACCCCAACAAAACTGTAAAACTTTTCAGATCATGAATTTAAGATATTCTAAAAATGACATTGCATTCCCCCAAAGATCTGAGCCTCTGGAAGGCTAGTGCTCACTTGGGCATTTTTGTTTTTAACTGGGTTTAGCAGGAAGTGCTGGCATAAAGCATAAGGACGCATCATAGTTTAGCTTTGACTTCACTGTTGGGCTGCAATCTGCTATTTGGCTTTGCCTGATCTCAATCTTTGGAAGTCTAATACTTCCCGCTTTTTTGCAGCCTTATCTTCTGTTTGATCAATAATCATGTGATTGCATAGGGAACTCAAATCTAATTGGAAATAATGCCAGTAATAGGAATGACACATGCCTTTTAGATTTATCTTTAATATTTGAATATTTATTTACAAATATAGGCAAGCATTTTAGATGTTACTTAGAGTGAAAAGTCTCCAAAATTTGAAATTGTGTTAGTTAGCTAAGGTTTTAAGTGTATGTTTATTATTATAAGAGTATGGTGTTGTACTAATTAATGGTAATTGTGAGTCATTAAATTTATGTATAAAAGTAATTAGTATTTTCAGATATTTAACAGGGAAAGAGATTGATAATTATTATAAATTTTTGAAAGGGAGGGTACTAGCTAAATAACTTTAATATGACCAACCATCTCATCCTTTACAAGCAAACAGATGTGTATAAAAATTGGAACAATAATTGTATTAGTCTGTTTGAGATGCCATAACAAGACACTAAAGACAGGGTGGCTTAAACAACAGAAGCTGGTTTATTGTCTCACAGTTCTGGAGGCTGGAAGTCCAAGATGAAAATGCTAGAATGGTCGGTTTCTCGTGAGCCCTCTCTTCTCACAGATGGACACGTGCTCACTGTGCCTCACGTGGTCTTTCCTCTGCACACATGCTCCCGGTGACTCTTGCTGTTCTTATAAGGACATCAGTGCTATTGGGTTAGGGTCTCATTCTTGACCTCATTTCAACCATAATTACCTTCTGAAAGATCCTATCTTCAAATACAGTCATCTTGGGGGGTAGAGCTTCAACATATGAATTTGGAGGAACTCAACTCAGTCCATAACAATAATACAATAATAAGGTAAAACAGTAACAATGTGTTTGGTATACTAGCATCCATAGCATTACATAAAATTAACTTTGTGAACTATGTTAATTTTTATTTATTTCATGCCACATAAACTAAAAGAAAAAGTCTCACGTGGGACTTCTTCAGATCTTATGAGGACAAGTTAAAAGTGGAACTTCAACTTTACCACCTCAGGATTCCACAAGGAAGAAAAAATCCAAACCCTGAGATAAAACATCTTCAATCCAAATGTAATTTAAGAAGAGAGAGAGAATGAAGAAAAGGAATAATTTGAAGAGTAAATAAAAATTCAAAATAATGGAATTCCAAGTGCATTAAGAAGAAAATTTTTTATAGTTTTGAGTTAATAGGAGCTTAGGTTTTATTTTTTATTTTTTTTAACGTTTATTTATTTTTGAGACAGAGAGAGACAGAGCATGAACAGGGGAGGGGCAGAGAGAGAGGGAGACACAGAATCTGAAGCAGGCTCCAGGCTTCAAGCTGTCAGCACAGAGCCCGAAGCTCGTGGGGGCTCAAACTCATGGACCGTGAGATCATGACCTGAGCCGAAGTCGGACGCTTAACCGACTGAGCCACCCGGGCGCCCCAGAGCTTAGGTTTTAAACAAAAATAGTTCAAAATAATTGTTTTAGATTGCAATCATTCTCAGTAGTAGACAAAGCTGTGGATCCTCTGTGCAAATTTCCTTTTAAAAGTGGGTTTTGAAAATATTTTCCTGAATTACAAAACGCTGTACTCAAAAAGGGCGATACTATTACTTAATGTGCCATCTCCGTATCTTGCATCAGGCATCTGGACATGTAAGATCACAGGTCCTTCTTACATTTGATAGCAATGGTGAATGGTTTACTAAGAGGTTTTTAGCTTCTACTAGTTAACATATGAATCTGCTAAAGAACTATTTACAGAATGGAAATTTGGTAAAGGAAAGACCCCTGCAACTTGTGATGGATCATACATGGCCTAGGTCAGGAGTGGATGAGGAGCTCACAAGCATGCCAAGTTCTGTGCACATCCTCCAGCTGCATGTTCAAAAGGTAATAAAACAGTGAGTAAAGTAAGAGAGTTACCAGTCAGAAGTGGATTGTGGCCCAGGTCCACTGTCTAATCACAGGCAGACTACAAGACATGCAAGAGATTACAGACCTCTTGTTGAGTTTTAAGAGTTTATGTGTAATTTGCACCACAGTCCTTTATCACGAGTCTTTTGCAAATATTTTCTCGCAGTCTGTGGTTTGTTTTCTCATTCTCTTGACTGTCTTTGGCAGAGCAGAAGTTTTTAATTTTAATGAAGTCCAGCTTATAAAGTATTTTTTTTCATAGCTAATGACTTTGGTATTGTATCTAAAAAGTCATACCCAAGCCCAAGATCACTTAGATTTTCCCTTATTTTATCTTTTAGGAATTTTACAATTTTTCCTTTTATATTTAGGTCAAGGATCAATTTTGAGCTAATTTTTGTGAAGGGTGTGAGGTTGGTGTCTAAGTTCCTTCCCTCATTTTCTTCTTCCTTCCTTCCTCTCCCCTCCTTCCTTCCTTCCTTCCTTCCTTCCTTCCTTCCTTCCTTCCTTCCTTTCTTCTTTCTTTCTTTTTCTTTCTTTCTTTCTTTCTTTCTTTCTTTCTTTCTTTCTTTCTTTCTTTCTTTCCCTCTCTGTTTCTCTCTCTCTTTCTCTCTGTGTTTCTCTCTTTCTCTTCTTTCTTTCTTTCTTTCTTTTGTTCTTTCTTTCTTCTCTCTTCCTTTTGCATGTGGGTATCCAGTTGTTTCCAGTGCCATTTGCTGAAAAGACTATCTTTAGTTTACTTTATTGTCTTTGCTCTTTTGTCAAAGATCAGCTGACTACTTACGTGGGTCTATTTCTGAGTTTTCTATTTTTTTCCACTGATACATTTGTCTATTCTTTTGCAAGTACTTCACTGTCTGGATTATCATAACTTTATAGTAAGTCTTGACGTCTGGTGGCTTCAGTCCTCATGGTTTGTTCTCTTCTAAAACTGTGTTGCATATTCTGGTCTTTTACCTCTCCACGTAAACTTCAGAATTAATTTTTCAACATCCACAACATAACTTGCTAAAATTTTTTATTGGGACTGCATTGACTCTAGAGATCAAACTGGGAAGAGCTTGTATCTTGACAATATTGAGTTCCCTATTGATGAATGTGAAATACTTATTTATATAGTTCTTTGATTTCTTTCATCAGAGTTTTAAGTTTTGCTCATATAATTCTTATACCTATTCTGTTAGATTTATGCCTAAGTATATAATTGTTTTGAGTGTTGTAAGCGTATCATGTTTTTAATTTCAGGCTCCACTTATTTATTCCTGCTATATAGAAAACTTTTGTGTATTAATTTTGCATTCTGCAACCTTGCTATAATTGCTTATTAGCTCCAGGAGATTTTTTTGGTCTATTCCTTCAGATTTTCTACATAGACCATTGTGTCATCTGCAAAAAAACAAAAACATAAACACAGTTTTATTTCTTCCCAATCTGTTTCTTTTTGTTTTGTTTTTTCATTTTTGCATTAACTAGGATGTCTGTGATGTTGAAAGTGGTGAGGGGTGCCCAGGTGGCTCAGTCGACTGAGCGTCTGACTCTGGTTTCAGCTCAGGTCATGACTCCAGTTTTGTGGGATAGATCCATGCTCACTGTGGGGCCTGCTTAAGATTCTCTCTCTCTCTCTCTCTCTCTCTCTCTCTCTCTCTCTCTTTAAAAAAAAAGGTGGTGACAATGGTGAGAGGGGACAGACTTACTTTTTTTCTGATCACTGTGGGAAAGCTTCTAGTTTCTCACCATCGAGTATAATGTTAGCTATAGGGTTTTTGCTAGATATTCTTTATCAAGTTGAGGCAGTTTCATCTATTCCTCGATGACAGAATTTTTATCAAGATCAGGTGTTGGATTTTGTCTGATGTTTTTTCTGCATCTATTGAGATGATCATGTGATACTTTTTTTTTCTTAGCTTGTTGAAGTGAAGGATTATGTTAATTGATTTTTGAATGTTGAACCAGTCTGGTACACTTGAAATAAATCCCACTTGGTCACAGTGTATAATTCTTGTTCCACATTTTTGGGCTTGATTTACTAATACTTTTTGAGGATTTCTGCATCTATGTTCATGAGAGATATTAGTTTGTAGTTTTCTATTCTTGAAATATCTTTGTCTGGTTTTGTTATCATAGCAATGCTGGACTCAGAATGAGATAGAAAGTTTTCTCTCTCTTTCTATCTTTTGGAAGAGATTTTAGAGAACTGGTATAATTTCTTCTTTAAATGTTTGGTAGAATTCACCAGTGAACCCATCTAGGTCTGGTGATTTCTGTTTTAGAAAGTTATTAATTACTGATTCAATTTATTTTATAGATAGATGTAGGCCTATTCTAGTTGTCTATTTCTTCTTGTGTGAGTTTTAGCACATTTCAAGGATTTGGTCCATTTTACCTAGGTTATTAAATGTGTGGGCAGAGAGTTGTTTATAATATTTCTTTATTCTTCTTTCAATATCAATGGGGTTAGTAGTGATGGCCCCTATTTCGTTTTTGATGTTTGTAATTTGTCTTCTCCTTTTTAAAAAATCAGTCTTGCTAGAGGCTTATTGATTTTACTATTTTTGAAGGATTAGTGTTTTATTTTGTTGATTTTCTCTACTGCTTTTTTTTCACTCTCATTTCATTCAAAATACTTTAAATATTTTTAAGATTTCTTCTTGACCCATATGTTGGTTGGAAGTGTGCTGTTTAATCTCCAAATATTTGGGGATTTTCCAGCTTTCTGTTATTGATTTCTAGTTTAATTCCAAAAGTATACTTTATATGATTTCTGTTATTTTAAATTTATTAAGGTGTGCATTATGGCCTAGAATGTGGTCTATCTTGGTGAATGTTCCATGCGGACTTGAGAAGAATGTGTTTCCTGCTATTGTTGGATAAAGTAATCAATGGATGTCAATTATATCCAGTTGATTGATGGTGCTGTTGAGTTCAGCTATGTCTTTACTGATTTTCTGCCTGCTGGATCTGTTCATTTCTGAGAGAAAGATGGTAAAGTCTCCAACTATAATAATGAACTCATCTCTTTCTCCTTGCAATTCTATCAGTTTTTGCCTCATGTATCGTGACACTCTGTTATTAGGCACATACACATTAAGGCTTGTTATGTCTTCCTGGAGCATTGATCCCTTTATCATTATGTAATGTCCATCTTTATTCCTAATACCTGTCCTTGCTCTGAAGTCTGATCTATCTGAAATTAATATAGCTACTCCCATTTTCTTTTTATTAGTGTTGCCATGGTATATCTTTCTCTACCTCTTTATTTATAAACTATATGTATCTTCATATTTTAATTGTGTTTATTATAGGCAACGTATAGTTGAGTCTTGATTTCTCAAGACAATCTTTGTCTTTTAATTGGTGTATTTAGACCACTGATGTTTAAAGCGATTTCTGATACAGCATACCATATTTGTTACCATATTTGTTATTGTTTTCTACTCATTGCCCTTGTTTTTTTTTTCTTATTTTTGTTCTCCACTCTGTTTCTGACATTTGTGGTTTTTATTTATTTATCACTTTAGATGACTCCATTTTATTTTCTTTCTTAGCATATCACTTATACTTTTTTCTCCTGGTTGCTCTAGAGTTGGAATATACATTTATAACTAATTCAAATTCATTTTCAAACAATGCTACATGGTTGGTGAAAATACCTTATAATAACAAAATAATCCTAATTCTTTTCCTCCACCCCTTGATCCCATGTATCATTGTTTATTGCTGTCATTCATTTCATATATACGTGTGTGCGTGTCATAAATTGGATCTACGTAAAGCAATAGCATCAGAAAAGGAATAAGTTAAGGTAAAATAAAAACTTTCATCTTTCTTATTCTCAATTGATCTAGCAGATGACAGTGAGCAATTTCTCCTACCAGAAACTTGGAAGTCCCTGATAACTGTTTACCACTATGAGTGACGATGTGATAGCTTTTTATCTTGGAGAGAGGAGAGAACCTGGGGATTTTGTAAATGAGGAAATTAAGGCACTTGAGGGTTGTGACATTCTCCTAATCCTTCATATAAGTGGAAAAGCTAGAAATAGCTCCTGGTTCCTTTGAGTCCTGGCTTTGGGCTGAATTCATTTATAGTTCTGGAACCAGAGATTGTTGCTTAGGAAGGAATAAAAGTGATTTGCTGTGTAGAAAAAGGAACCCTTGTTATAAGTTCAGGGTCTCTGAGGGAAGAATGCATGTTTTAAGAACAAAAAAACAGAACACCTTGAACCATGACATTTTGAAGTTGGTGGACACAAACAGCGTAATATCCAAAAGGTCTAACCAAAGATTTCTTCATGAAAGCCACTCAAAGTAATCAAAGACAAAATGGTGATTATCAAATACTTTGTTAATACTAATAAAATATTGATGACAAAATAAAAAATACAATCTACTTGATTGTAAATAAATACTCAGCTTGATTTATGTACTTTACTAACACTAGGTCTGGGATCATATAGATAGTTATTAGGTTTCTCCCTTCTTGTGTTTGTTTGTTTGTTTGTTTAAAGCTTATTTATTTTGAGAGAGAGAGAGAGAGTGTAGGAGAGCACAGGGGAGGGTCAGAGAGAGAAGGAGAATCCTGAGATTCAGGTTGGAACTCACCAACAAGGAGATCATGACCTGAGCCAAGATCAAGAGTTGGATGCTTAACTGATTGAGCCACCCAGGTGCCCTCCCTTCTTGTGTTTTTAAAGCACACTTATTCTTTTAAAATTAAAAAAAATGTTTGTTTATTTTTGAGAGGGAGGGAGAGGCAGAGAGAGAGGGAGACACAGAATCTGAAGCAGGCTCCAGGCTCTGAGCTGTCAGCACAGACCCGAAGCAGGGCTGGAACTCGCGGACTGCACCGCAAGATCATTACCTGAGCTGAAGTTGGACGCCCAACTGAGCCACTCGTGTGCCCCATGAAGCACACTTGTTCTTTTAAAGAACACAACTCTGTATTATAAACCTCAATTCCTTGACTGGTAGATTCATTTCTATAGATAGGTTGTGAAATCTTATATAGGAGGTCTTGAAGTTGAGTGCTGCACTACATAAGTAGCTTCCTGGGATACTGAGATAGGATGGAAACATAACCTATGGAGGGGCCCTTATGTTTCCCTCTCTCCTCCCCTCCTTGTTTATTGTTTGAACACAGCTCACCTCCCTTCTCAAATTCCCATTTACTCTCACACACTTAAGTCTTCTTTAGTAGTTATTAAAGGCTTTGAAGAAATGGTAAGTAACTTTTAGATAAAATGGTTTAACACTATGCTAATAATTACTGTGGATACGATCCACCAGTGGATGTGAAAATTAGTAAGTGAAAATTTGAAGTGAAACAAAATTTGCATAGTTTCAAAGTATCTCCACCTACCCCAGATATTAACTCCAAGTGATCAAGGTTCACATCACCAGTAACAAGACATAAACCCCTTGATAGATTATCATGTCTTGCCAAAAATGTATAACCTCATGCAAATCATGAGAAAACACTAGGCAAACTTAAATTGAGGAACATTCTACAAAATAAACCATCAGTACTCTTCACAAGTGTCAAAATCATGAAAGATAAGGAAACACTGACAAATTGTCATAGATTGGATGAAACTAAGAAGTAATTACCAAATATCATGTGGGATCCTGAATAGGATACTGGAACAGAAAAAAGAACATTAGAAGAAAAAGTGATAAAATTTGATCAAGGTCTGTAGTTGACTTAATAACATTGTACCAGTGTTAATTTTATAGATCTGATTATCATAGTGTATTAGATATCTAAGATGATAACATTAGGTGAAGTTCATGAGGGGTCTACAGGAACTCTTTTTATGATGTTTGCAACTTCCTGTAAGTTTAAAATTAGTTCGAAAGAAATGAACAAAGGGGTAAAAAAGAGAAAGAGACAAACCATGAAACAGATTTAGAGAACAAACTGATGGTTACCACAGGGGAGGTAATGGGGGATGGGTGCAATAGGTGATGGTGATTAAGGAGTGCACTTATCCTGATGAGCATCGAGTAATGTGTAGAATTGTTGAATCACTAGATTGTGTACCTGAAACTATTATAACACTGTATGTTAACTATACTGGAATTAAAATTTAAAAACTTAATTTAAAAACAAACCATCGGAAAAAAATCAGCTCAAAATAAAAAGTTAAAAAATTTGTTGCACTCACTTTTGAACACCTCAAAGGGCTATTTTTTCCCATTCCTTTAATGATCTTACTCAAAACCTTGATATTTTTGGGCATAATGTTCTAACAAGACTATGACTAATGCAAATGATGGATGGAAACGTTTTGAAAGAAAATAAAAAATATTATACCAAACCAGAGTTGTATTCTCAAATTCTCATGCTGCTTTTTGAAAGTTTAATTTATACCCTGTTTTGTGTTTCAATGAATTCTGGTGGTGTTATGGACTAACATAGTTTATGATAGGTGTGGGATTTAACTCAGAAATTCTTCTTTTGAATATTTTCTGGAATGGAGGGACTCACTATTCACATCTAACTGTTTAATGATGTGGCTGAAATTCTTATTCCTTGGGGACTTCCGAATCTATTGCTTGTAGATTACTTTAAATGCTAAACATTCAGAATTTGGTTTTGTTGGTTTTCCATATTTAAGTAGTGTTGAAAAGCAAATGAGACATTACAAGTGCAAAGAATAAAATGGTATATATAATCTCAAGTGTTATAATTTGTAGTTAGCCATAAATATGGGTAGTTACGAAGTCCGAGAGGAAGTACCAACCAAATCCATGCTATTATCTACATAGGAATCTATTGTGGATTGTGTTAAAAAGCAAATTCTGATTCAGCAAGTGTGCAGTGGGCCCTGATTTCTGCATCTCCAAGCATCTTCCAAGGATGCCATGTTGTTGGTCCATGGATGACATTTTGGGCAGCAAAGACCTAAATGCTTGGAAGGGAAACGGAACAGATGAATCCTGTCTACTTCAGGCATAACATTTCAAGGAAGGGATTTAAAATTAAACAAGTGAAATACTTAAGTACTTAAGTGCCGGAAGGCAGTGCGGCCATAATCAAAATTTGAGGAAATCTCCCCAATGACTCAAACTCTGGGGACAAAGAGAGCAACAGGTGACTCAGCAGTCACCTCAGTGTCAGATGTTGCCTGAGCAGAAAGGATAGAGACCGGATTCGGTTTGAGAATAGGCTGAACCAGTCACGGGCAGGTTGGGTAGGAAGGAGCCCCTTCTTCCAGGAGGTCCGGAATCCCCCCAGGAGAATGTCTACCACTGCCACCAGGGGGCGCGCCCCCACCGCTTTTCAAGGTCGGCAGTAAGGATTGTCACCTCCCCTTGGGGAGGCCCGTGGGCTGGGGGATGAAATGAGATAAGGAAAGGGACACAACGCGGGATCATCCCAGGGTCTTAGAGCCTGACCTCGGGTCTCTCTGTTGACAGAGACTCGGTGAAGAGTCATGTGCTTACAACTCTTAGGATGTTTACACTTGGCAGTCCAGCGAGCCAGGCTTGAAGTGGGTTTTGGTCTGCAGTTAGATTCCAGGTGTTGGAGAAGCAGGGTTTGCCTTGATTACCCTCATTAGAGATAACACTCGGTTATTAAATGTGAAGAGTGACAGACTTTGGCATCTCTTTCTTTTGGCTGTTTTGTATTTTCAAAATGCTGCATTGCTACAAACAACCTTCCGAGGAAGGGCTGGCAGCATCTCTCTAGTTATCAGTGAGGAAACTGAGGAACAGGGAGAGAACGCCTGCACCTTAGATCTTTGGTCAAATCAGAATCAGAAGTCCAGCTTCCTGCTCTAGCCAGCCAAGGCTGAGCACCTGGGTGGGCTCCCCCCCATCCTCCCCCATCTTAGGGCTCCTGAGAAGCCTCAGGGCACAGGGCGGCTGGGAAATGTTGGGCAAAGTGGCTCCCGTAGGGAGGCGGGCCTGGGGCCCCCCGCCCTAGCCTTCTGCTCAGTCCTGCCCAAGTCAAATCATGCCAATTCCTCTCATTTAAGTCAACTGTCTTAACTACTTACACATGAACAGATTCTTTTAATTTTTTCTTTATTTTTTAAACTAAAAAAGTAGGACATGCTGATGCCAGAAAAATAATTCCAAAAATATAAAACAGTATAAAATAAAAAGTGGAAGTCCCTCTTTATTCACTAATCCCTTTCCAAAATCCTGTAATTCCACCTCCAGAAGTAACTGTTGCTAGCCATATTTAAAATATATATATTTTATATTATATAAGTGATTTTTTTAATTAAGTAGGCTTCATATCCAGTGCCGAGCCCAATGTGGGGCTTGAACTCACCACCCTCAGATCAAGATCTAAGCTGAGATCAAGAGTTGGACGCTTAACCAACTGAGCTACCCAAGTGCCCCATAAGTGTAATTTTATATAATACAAATATATCTATATATGTTTATTATTACATATATTTATATATCTATAAATAAGTATAGAGAGATCTATAAATTTTATATCCATATGTATTTATACCTATATATATTTTGACATCTATTTGCCTGTCCAGAGACATACATGATTTTGCTTAACTTTACAAAAATGATGTTGCACAATTCTTTACACAGTTTGCTTTTGCTACTTAAGATATATCTATCAGGATGGGGTCCCAAAATTTAAAAATAATAAGACATTTTATAGATCTATTTTCTTTTTTTTAAGTCTATTTACTTATTTATTTATTTTGAGAGAGACAGAGAGCGTGAGCAGGGGACAAGCAGAGAGAGAGGGAGAATCCTGAGCAGGCTCCTTGAGGTCAGCCCAACTTGGGGCTCAAACTCATGAAATGGGAGATCATGACCCAAGCTGAAATCAAGAGCTGGACGTTTAACTGACTGAGCCACTTAGACGCCCCTTATAGATCTTTTTTTTTCTTTATTAAAACCATGGGATTACTAAGCCTAGTATTTATATCTTTACAGAAATAAGCTCCCAGGGCCCTCCCTGCCATACTCAGCATCCTGTGTTCCAAGTTTACATCCACAGAATGAAATTAGGGGGGGCCTAAGTGTTTTCTTTCTGAATGATTATGATAGAATGAGAAATTTGTTCAAATTATGAATTCTCAATTTTTGTCCTCTGAGGATTCAAAATTTTGACCCCTCTATTATCTCCATGGCTCTGGATTATTTTTTATAGGAGTCTCTTTTATTTTATTTTTATAATGTTTCTTTTTGAGAGAGAGAGAGAGAGAGAGAGACAGAATGTGAGAAGTAGAGAGAGAGGGAGACACAGAATCCTAAGTAGGCTCCAGGCTCTGAGCTGTCAGCACAGAGCCCAACGTGGGGCTCGAACTCACGAACCGTGAGATCATGACCTGAGCCAAAGTCGGACACTTAACCTACTGAGCCACCCAGGCTCCCAGAGTCTCTTTTATTTTTAATAGCACTTGTGTGAAACAGAAGACAGACACAGCCTTAGGAATAAGGTGTGTTTGTGTGCCCTATCTTTCTTTCTTCCAAACACTCAAAACAAATTGCTTAAAAATATTGACAAAAAGGGGCTAGGTAATATATTTTTCATTTTTAGATTTGCCCTCCAGGATCCACCAAAAATACACACCAAGCTGTATTCTCTCAAACAGCAGATCTCAAACCTTAACGCAAGAGAATCCCTGGGAGCTTGTGAAGGATGCAGATTTCCAGGCTTCCTGAATCCCATTCCCCTGGATGGGGCTAGGGATGGACATTTCTCACAAGCTGTCTTGTACTTTTTAAGCCCACGGGCATTTGATTGAAAGGCTGCTCCATGGCTCTGCCACAGACTGGGTGGGAATCTCTCCTGATGGTACCTATTCTACTTTCTTCTCATTTAGAAGAAAAGAAGGGTGGAAAGAATGCATAAGAAATGGCTTGTGATTTTTCCATTAAAATCAGAGTCCAAATCTTATGCACATCTGAGGGATTCTTCTGGGTCTGTCTTTAAAGGCTTGACCCCCGAAGTTTACCGGTTGACCTGTCGTCCTGCAGTTACCCTGGGGTAGTGTAACTGGTTTGAGAAGCAGCCGGTGACTGTTTGAATTTCAGCTGAAGTTCCTTATAAAACTAGCCAGTCTGGGAGGTCATTTGTCTCTGATCCAGAGGCAGTGGTTTCGTTATTCTTGGCTTACACTGAACTTGGAAGGGAACTGAAGCATCAGGTAAAAACAATCTACACCTACGCAGCATGAAAAAAAAAATAGAGTTCTATACACCGGTGCAGATGGATTCCACAGGAACAAGCATCCGTTTCCCTGAAGTTCAAGGACAGGCAATGATGACCTATGAGGGATTATTTTCAGAGGGTTATTGCCTGCAGGGGAGAATTGGCACAAGGGAGCCTTGGTGGGGGAGCGGGTTCAGGAAATGTTCTAAGTCATGATCTGGAACCCATGTAGGGTATATGCTTAAGCTGTGTGCATTTTATGGTATGTATATTATGATACCTGAATACTTTTATTTTTTTTACTTTTATTTATTTATTTAAAACAATTTTTAATGTTTATTTATTTGAGAGACAGAGATAGAGCATGAGTAGGGAAAGGGCAGAGAGAGGGAGACACAGAGTCTGAAGCAGGCTCCAGGCTCTGAGCTGTCAGCACAGAGCCCAATGCGGGGCTCGAACCCACGAACCGCAAGATCATGACCTGAGCTTAAGTTGGATGCCTAACCGACTGAGCCACCCAGGGGCCCCTATTTATTTATTAAATAGGCTCCATGTCCACCATGGAGACCAACGCAGGGCTTGAAGTCACGACCCTGGGATCAACACCTGAGCTGGGATCTCGAATTCAATCAACTAAGCCACCCAGGCACCCCACTAAATATTTTTTTGAAAAATAAATAGCTGTGAATATGACAGTGTTCCACTAGGAAAACAAAATCTACAGTTATACCCATGTAGCAAGTCAAAATTACCAAACAGTTGTGCAAAAGGAAAATAAAAAATTGGAAACTATAATAAAATAAGCAGTTTCTTTTAACTCTCGTAAACTGAACACTTAACATAGCATAAGCCCCACCTTGCAGACAAGGTGTTCTCAAATGCCTCAGGATGTGAAGTGTGGACTCACACACACACGAGTGATTATTTTGTGTTCTTCAAAATGTTGACAGGAAGAGTCTAAAGGAGTTTTACTGGCTTTTTGAGAAAGACAGCTAATAAGAATGGGGAGGGAAACATGTGGTCAGGCTTTCCTGGATGAAGTTGGGGTTCCATCCAAATCTGGGTGCTGCGTGCATGCAGGGTGACACGTGCACAGGTGAAGAGCAGCGGGTCAATGCTGTAGTTTACCAAGGTTAGGCAGTGACAGGGAGCCTGGGTGGTTGTCTCCAGACACATGGAGGGGGTGCTATACCTGAGGACTATTCCAGAAACATTTCATGGAAGAGTTTCCTCCTTTCATTCCGTCATCTGCCAACATTTGGCCTTATTGTGTTTAAAGGTTTTCCGTGAGGGGCATCTGCCTGGCTCATTTGGTAGAACATATGACTCTTGACCTCAGGATCATGAGTTCAAGCCCCTCATTGGGTGTAGAGCTTACTTAAAAAAAAAAAAAAACACGTAAAAAGGTTTTCTGTGAACATCCAGTGGTCTTTCCTCTTTCTTGGGCCATATCTCCCTGTGTTATGGTGCAGCCATGGTGAGCACCTCACACAGCAAGTGGCTTTTCTGGTTTTCTCATTTCTTCCTTTCCTTCCTCTCAACTGGTGGTTTGTCTGACACACTGGCACTGTTTCGTGTTACAAGCTACAACCTTGTTCTGTTGTGGAAGCTGCTTTATCAGGGTGGGTGCTGTGGGCGAGGGGTAGGCTAGAGAACTAGAAAGAAGGCAGAAGGGTCTAGAAGCTGCTGGCTGTCTGGGCACAGATAAGGCCCTGCTCCCTGGCTGATGTTAAGAGCTCTCCTGGGCTGAGCATCAGTGAATGTGGTCATGGGAGGCTTTTAACTCTTTGTTATAAAGGCAGAGCTGGGAGACAGATGAATCACTTCTGGGCCCCCGCATCCAGCCCAAAGTCTTTGCACAGCACTGAAACTGGAATGTTGATAAGGAGGTAAAAACAGGGGCTGTGTGTGGTGATTCCCAGCACCCAGCCCTGGGTGAGGAGGCACCTGGCTCACTCCTGGAAGAGTGAAGGCCTCAGCACATCCTTGGTCGATGCCTCTCTTTCTAAGCAAGCTAATCCTTAGACTGAATATCAGGGCCTGGAATTTTCTCCCTATGGCTCCCTGCACAAAAATGTGAGATCGAATACAAACAGATTAAGAAATAAAAGGCAAAACCTACCTGAGGATTGATGATGATCCTGATGGTGAAAGGTAAGTAGCACATTAGCTATTTTAGTTGCTGCTCCTAACAAAATTCAGTTGGAAGGGGGGTGCCTCTGAAGACTAGGAGACAACACATAGGACAAAAATAACTGTTTTCGTTGGAAGAGGAGCCCACTGGGGTCTGTCTTCCTCCCCCAGTGCTGACACAGGACTTAGCAGTCTGCTCTCCTCCCCACCCCCCCAAACTCCAAAGTGTTCCTGTTGAAGAAGAGGGACTTCCTTGACCCAAGAAGGAAGCTTTCCTCTCCTTCTTGCAGAGAAGCCATCGCCTGGGAAGTCGGGGTGAGGGATCCACCAGGGCAAAGGTGCTATCAGACTGGGGAAGAGAATTCCCCATTTTTCATCATGGGTGGTGACTGGCTGCTTGGGGATCTTTGTTTTTACTTCAATACCCTCTTTACTCTGAAATCTGTCAAAATGAGTATTAACTAAAATGTCCTTTCTATGTGCCACTGGAGTGATCTGTCTCTCTCCCCTGCCCTGTTTCTTCCTCTCACTGCAGGTGTTAGGAGAATTTCTAGGGAATTGCCAGTTCCTGGTTTCTCCTCCCTGCTCCCTCCCGGATACCTCTCCCTTTACCGGATTACACAATTCCTTGTGCCTGTGGCAATCTCCCCCTGAGCTGGTGTTGTGTTCATTCCCTAGCCCAATTAGTTCCAAGTTCTCTCTTTCACTTTTATTTTTCCTATTTACACTAGAAAAAGCTATTTGAGTATCTTCCCCAGTTAGCTGAATGAAGGCACGTACTCAGCTCCTAATGTTCCATTCCTGTGTCTCTGAATGTTTTGAGGGAGGTAACACCACTGGAGAATTCCCCACACACACTCCAGCCTGGATGAACTTACATAGTTTTAAATCCTTCTCAGTACCTGGGAACCAAAGCATAAGGACAACCACACCGGCATCATAGGGAAGGTGCTCTGTGTCTGGGAATATGTTGAGCTGAGAACAGGTCTGAGTGAATGACATGACCAAGAAGCAGAAAAGTCTTCCAGTCTCCTTGAGTGAAATGGTCCCTCTGTGGAAAGGAAGCCAGCCACTTTTGAAGGCTTGCTTTGTTTTTTGCTGTGAGCCTGCTGTCCCCATGTGATGTCTGGGTTCATCTTAGAGACTGTGGGCTAGGTGATCACCCACGTGGCTCCAAGGTTGGTGACACACTTGGACTCTGTGGGTGCTCTCAGACCGAGGAGTGGAGAAAACTTCCTTCCTCCTCACCTGCCTAGATGTCTGCATCTACGTTCCTTAACATGACCAGATTCCATGGAGACAGTCACCCAGACAGACCCCTGGTGTCCAGGTGATCCTTTTTTGTTTTCAGCCCCATCGCAAAGGCTGTATCTCAGGTCTATTTATCTGCCATCCTGCCCGCAGACCTAGGGAGGCACCTGGAAACCCTCGCAGGAAGGGTGGGTGGTTCTGAGACCACTAGGTGTTCTCTCTAAATGGGCACCTTTTTGCAGGGCTGTGGGCCGGTCCAGACTCCAGGACAGATACCACCCTAAGTAGGTGAGGGTGGGAGCAGAACTGGGGGCAGGGAAATGGGGGAACTAGAGCTTCCTCCTCATGGGGGATAGGAGCAGGCTGATGCTCCCCGCGGAAGGCCAGGGTCTTCCTCCCGAGGTTGGCTAGGGATCCTCAGGCTGCCTCACTCAGGGACAGTGCCAGCCGTCCCTCCCCCCTCCCCTCCTCCCTTCAGCAACAGCATTGGGTTGGATCCAGAGCGATTGGGAGTGAAGTGTGAGCTGAGCCAGCGCGGGGAGCCGGGACACCCTCGTGAGCCAAGTGCCTCCAGAGAGTCCGGTTCCAGGTCCAGAGGCTGGCGCGCGGGGGATCCCCACAAGGGGGCGGAGGGAAACCCAGGAGGCCCGCGGGAGGAGGCGCGGCTAGCGGCTGGGCGCGCGCAGCTTGAGCGCACTCGAGGCGTCTCCGCTCCGGGCAGACAGTGGGGAGGGGGCTGAAGAGACCCCCTCTGTTTCTCCGAAGTTTCGGGCGATTCCTTCTGCCCGGAGACCCGCCTCCCGGCGGCGTGCTCCCCACGAGGGGGCCTTCTGCGCCGCCCCCTCCCTCCCCCTGGCACCGCACGGCCGAAGGATCGCGCACGGGGCTCCCTCCCCAGCTCAGTCTCCTCCCCACGCGCCCCCTCTCCGCCGCGCCGGCCAGCGCGGGCTGCGTCCCCGGCACTGCCCCCCGCCCGCTTCCGAGCCTGAGCCGCCGCGCCGCCGCAGGCTGCGGGAGCTGCGCCGCCCGTGCTCCCGGCGCGCTCTGGCCCCGCTCGGCCCCGGCTCCCCGCTCCCCGCGCGCGGACCATGGAGTGAGGGAGCGGGCGGTCCCGCGACGCGCTCCCGCAGCCGGCGAGGCCGGAGCCAGCCCGGGTGGCCTCGCCAGCCCGCGGAGTTGGCCAGCGGCGGGCCCTCCTCCCGCCGGTCCTTCCCCGCTCCTCCTCCTCCTCGGCCGCCGCCGCCCCCGCCTCCCGGCCGCCCCCGCCGCCCCCGCCGCGCCGCCGCCCGAGGCCGAGCGCGGACGCCGAGCGTGGGAGCCATGGCGCGCGAGGAGGAGAGGGACCCCGAGCGCCGGGAGGCGGCGGCGCGGGCCAGCGGCGAGGAGGAGGAGGAGGAGGGCGAGGAGGGACTGAGCGACAGCGACGACGAGGACGAAGACGACGAGCCCGGCAGCGGCAGGGAAGAGGAAGAGGAGGCGGCGGCGGCGGCCAGGCAGGAGCGCAGCGAGGACGCGCGGCTGCAGCGAGCAGGGGTGCCTCCCGCCGCCGTCCCCGCCGCGGCCGCCCGCGACAGGAGCGGCCGCCGCCAGCCGGGGCCCCCGCCGGGGCCGCTGCCTTGCCGCCCGAGGATGCCGTCGCCCGACGACGAGGACCGCGAGCGTCGCCGGAGCCGCCGGAGGGACCTTCTGCTGAGCCAGCTCTGCTTCCTGGCCTTGGTGGCGCTGCTGCTCTGGTCGCTGTCGAGCATGCAAGAGCATAATGGTGAGTGCTCGCGGCTCGCCCCGAGTGGGCGCTGCGGCTCCGGCAGCTCGGGGCTCCCGGGCCGGGCGCGGGGCGAGCAGGCTGGCCGGCAGGAAGGGGTGCCGGGCACGAGGACTCCCCCTGCCCCTCGGAGGGGCTCGGGAGGAGGGGGCCCTAGAGGCCAGGACCGCGCAGTGGAGTCGCGGCCGGCACGCGGGGGCGCCTGGCTGGCCCTGGGGACCCTTACCTGTGCCTCTTGGCTCTCTGTCCTTCTTACCCACCGGCAGGAGGGACTGGTGGCGGAGGGGGTGGGGGCTGTTCCCCTAAAGAAGTCCCCCAAGGCCAGCAATGAAGTTGTCCCGGTACGATTTGGTACCTGTACAGGTAACCACCTGTACACCTTCGGCTTGTTGAGGGCACGAAGGGGGCTGGTTGATTGGTGAAACACATAATTTCCCAGTGTTCCCCATACGGAACAGGCGGTCTGGACCAGGCAGAAAGCTCCGTACCCGCTTTTCTAGAACAGGTGCGGGGAACTCCGGGGAGGAAAAGTGTTGGCCGCCTGGCTAGGGTTTAGGAATGGACTTGTTCTCTTTCACTGACCACTCACAGGGAAGACTGATCCCTTCTGGGCACTTGCAGCTCTGGAAGAAATGATTTAGATTGTGCTGCCCCGTCACGCTGCATTCTGCTCTCATGGTGCCCTGCAGTGGGTCTGCCCTTTCCCCACAACTTTTGTCTTATTTGTCCTTGGCCTTTCTTGAGCTGAAATAGACCTTGTGGAGAAATGTGCTCAGAACAGTTGTCCACTGAAAACAGTTTGGACCCTGGGGGGCAGCTGTCTAAATAATGGAGGGAAAGACTTGGAAGAAAAAGAATGTTGTAAAAACGGTTTTATATCCCAGCAGTTCAAGTGGCATGGTTCGTGGGAAAACAGCCGTAAAAATGGTTGTGAGAAAAAGAAAAAGCCGTTACAAGTATGTGCCTTGGTGTTAAGAAAGATGTAGCTCTAATACAAGGCGTTATGAAGTGCAGCACAAAAGCACTTTGATAGTGATGGTGAAGGGTGGCATCGGTTAAAAAGGGGATGTCCCCCAGATTGGCTGGTCTCGTGCTTCGTGGGGAAAGCAGGTGGTCCCTCTTGGTTCAAGTCTTAGCAGACCTCTTGACAGACTTCATCTTATATGGTAATATGAGGGAGTCGGTCCCAGTTTTCAGTGGAGCCGTCGGGACTCCAGAGCTCTCTCCTTTTCTCTTGAATCCCAGATTATCTGGTGAAGGGGAGTGTGCCAGGGAGGGAAGCTGGACTTCTCTTAAAGGGCAGTGTCGGACCTGCCAAAAGCAGTGACTGACTGATTCTCTCGAAGAGGGTTTTCATTAACCCCCTTTTAATCTTGCTGATTTTTGTGAGTGCAAAGCCAGTCTGTACTTGATGCCACCTTTGGTAAGGGCTCTTCTAAGTCAATTACATGCCGGCCATGTTTCCTGCATGCTGGGGCTCTGGGAGTTCTAGAGTGCCCATCACTTCCAGGATGTAAGGGGCATTTTTCTGGATGGCCAATGTGGCCCATATAGTTAAGTCCATCGATGGCTGGGGGCCGCCTGGGGCTCTGGGAAAGCCGGGGTGTTCAGGAGGAAGGGGGTGGAAGACACTCTGCAAACTAGAAACCTGGTGACTAGAATGTCATTTTGAAATGGTTTCCCTAGCAGTGACATTTCTTTTCAGGTGCCACCAACTCCGACTTTGTTCCATAGCACAGCCCTTTCCCTGGTCTCTTCCCTTGATCTCTGTCCTCCCATATTCTCTCTCTGTTTCTCTCTCCTTCCATAAATGCAAGCTTTCAGAAGACCCCCACCTCAGCAACTGAAGATCACCGTGAAAATCCAGCAGTGTGAAGGGGGATGCCATCCAGCCCCCAAATGGCATGCCAGTTGTAATTCTGTCTCGAATCACCTTTTCTTCAAGTAGATACTCATGATTTCATTATGTGATACCTTGCTGATTCACAGCCAGGCCCAGGTGTTGTGTGTGTGTGTGTGTGTGTTTTAGATCATATTTAAGATATTAATGTGTGTGAATCTGCAAGTGGTTATTTAGCTTGGGGGGGGGTTGTCCTTTGGCATACTTAAGCTTTAGAATAGTGACTTACCCTGGAAACTTGGGTGCTAACTCTACTTAAGTGTCTTTTCAGTATGGATAAAAAGTTTGGAGTTTGGCCTTGTTTCAAAGACCCTGTGTCTGCGAGAGGCTGAGTGATTCACTTAAGGTCACACGGCAATTGAGGAGTAGAGGGAGGACCTAACCCAAGGTGGCCTGACTCTTTGATCCCACCTCTGTTTCCTGGTATTCATGCCACCATCTGGGTGCAGCTTTGTAATATTTATATAATCACATGGGGGGTACCTTCCTAATGATCCAAGGAGAATATAGTTTTTAATTCACCTTGAAAACCACACCGTGATTAAAATGTAACTTCTCAGAAGCCGGTTTTCTTAACACATATCGATTTTTCTTTTTTTATAAAAAGGACTGTTCTTTTACCAAACCAAAATAGGGATGTGTGGCAGTTGTGTTATATAGTGTTGTGTAACACTTCTGATGGTGTGGAACCTGAGCTCCCTTTCCTGACATCTAACCAAACTCCAGTATTGACTCCTTTCTGCTGAGATGGGACGCAAGCATTATTAAATACAAGCCGGGGAAGGGTTACTGCTGGAATCAAGAAAAATGTGAATCCTCACAATAACCAGAGCAGGAGTAACAACTGGTGGATGGGCTTGTACGTGCCAAGCACTGAGCTCAGTACGCTTTATGTGCATTGCCTCATTCAGTAGCTGCACACCATCTTCACAGACGCTTGAGCTTTCAGCGGTAGAGGAAGCAAGGGCTTCCTCTTCAGGAAGGGAAACAAGGGCTCTTCAATCCTAGCTAGGGCTCTATGGTTGCTGATAAAGATCACGTTTTTTTTTTTAATTAAAAAAATAATTTATTTATTTAATTTACATCCAAGTTGGTTAGCTTATACCGCAACAATGATTAATGATTTCAGGCGTAGATTCCTTAATGCCCCTTACCTATTTAGCCCATCCCCTCTCCCGCCTCCCACCACAACCCCTCCCGTAACCCTCTATTTGTTCTCCATATTTAAGAGTCTCTTCTGTTTTGTCTCCCTCCCTGTTTTTATATTATTTTTGCCTCCATTCCCTTGTGTTCATCTGTTTTGTATCTTAAAGATCGCATTTTTGATCTGTTTTCAAAGCCAATTGAAGTAAGGTGTCAGATTGGCTAAATGAAGGTTTTCTTTTCTTTTTCTTGTTTCTGCAGTGAGAATGGATTACTTTTGTATGCTTTGAGTGGTCTGAAAATGTTTAGTTTTTCTCTGAAGTGAGGAACCTGGTCATCTTTTTCCAGAAGTGGTACAAATAAAGCCCAGAGGTTCTAGCTTAGGAGTGATGATAGACATCCCCTCTAGAAAGTTCCTAGGTAGGTGAGTAATGAATAAGAAAAAAAAAATGTAATATATATAGCTCAAAGTTTACATATATATTCTGGCCCAGTTACTGTTTCTAATAATGGATCTCCTCAAAACGTAGTGGTGTAGAACTACTGTTTTATGTTTTTGCTCATGGATACTTTGGGTCAGGAGTTTGGACAGGGTGTTCTGGGATGGCTTATCTCTGCTCCACGTCTGGGGCTCAGCTGGAAAGATTGAAAGGCTGGGTGACTTGACAGCTGGGTCTGCAGTCATCTGGAGGCAACATCACTCCCATGTCTGGGGTTGAGGCCAGCTGTTGGCTGGACTCTCAGCTGGACATTTACCCAGAACACCTATGTATGGCCTCTCCATATGGCTTCTCCATGTGCCTTAGTTTGAACTTCCTCAGAACACAGCAGCTGGGTTCCAAGAGGATAAAGTGGACGTACACAGCATTTATGTCTTAGCCTCAGAAGTCATGTGGTATGACTTCCACTGTTTTCTTTTGGCCAAAGCATTGGCATTTGTCATCCTAAGTTCAAAAAGGGGGGACATAGATGTCACCACTTACTCAGTGGAGGAGTGTCAGGTTATATTGTAAGGAGAGCAGGTGGGCATGTATATTGTGGCTAGCTTTGGAAAACCAGGGATCCAAGGGATAATAACTTAGAGACAGAGACATTTCCCAAGGAGGTAAATGGTGAATGATAAATATACACATATTTGAAATACCTTCCAATCATGAAAACATGGCAGCCCGTCTTAAGTTAGGTGTGGGGTCCACAGGTGGTATCTGAAAAGAGGGCTGTGTGGGTACTTGAACTGCACATTTCAGTTGCCAAGCTGAGAGCCTATCTTTAGCTTTGCGACCTCCCCTTCCTCAGAGGACAATGGCCACGACCTCTCGATCTCTTGTGTGGTTTACGGGGACGCCTTGCTGGATTCTTCTGCCTGGATATCCTCCCTTCCTGCCCTCCCTTCCATGCTTCACTACACTGGTCTTTCTAATGCTCCTCAAAAGGGTGACATTTCTTCTGGCCCCAGACCTGTCACACATGCCAGTTCCACACTTACCAATCACAGCTCGTTCATCTTTCACTTCCAGGCCTAAGATCTACCCAACCAGACTAGGTCCTCCCATTTTGCTCCTTGAGCTATTTTCTCTTCATAGCATTTATCACATTTGGCAATTATGTATTTGTTTGGTTGTGATTTGAGTAACCTGTCCTCTTCACCACATTCTAATAAACTCCAGGAGGTCAGGGACCCTCTGACCTTTGCTCACCTTTGTCATCTGCATCAACTGCCCTTAGTAGATGCTCAAAAGACACTTGTTAAGTAAAGAAGCTGTTTTGATTTCTGAACTACAGGACCTGTGATAAAAACTAGCGACTGCATGTCAGGAGCTCAGTTACTGGCATGCGTTTTAATCTCATGATTTAGAATTCTTCCCCCCCTCCCCCATCCATCAAAGTCAGTGTTGTTACCCATTTTTCATGGGCTAACACGGAGGCACACAAGGTGAGTACCTTGCTTTGTGTCACTTCATTAAGTGGCAGGATTTGATCCCAAGCCCACTTGTATCCAAGCTGCATGCCCCTGCATTGCCTAGCTCCAGCTGAGGAGGACACGAATAGAAAATGGGAATCACACTGCCTTTTTCAGTCGACTGGGGAGAGTAAAGGAGTAACAGAAGGTTGCTTTCATAGAAGCAGTATTTTAGAAACACATCGCTTTTCAACCTTTTCTATTTTCTGCCTAAACATATATAGATGTGTCTCTCCTGGCTTTTCTTAGCTGCTCATCAACCCAGATTTTTCTCAAAGATTTCCTTTACTTGCAAGCCTTGAATCCTTGTGGGAAGATTTTTTTAATACCCTGGAGGGTTGGCAAAGCCAAAAGAATTGCAAAACCAGCCATTTGCTGAGAATTCCAGGGCTTGGTGGAAGTTGGCTGATAGGACAGGATTTTGGCAACTCTCTTTTTCCTCAAGGAGATTACTTTTCCTTGAGCTAAATATATGTTTTTGGAGGGAATAATAGTACAGTGACTCTTGTATTGGGGAGACTGAGGTACAGAAAGTTCATAAGATGTCCTTGAAGTCACATAGCAAATGAGTGGTACTTCCAGAAGGTAATTCAAGTTTTTCTGCTCTTTTCCTGCCCTCAGTTTCTGGAGGGCTTGTTTGGCACTGACTTTTGTTTGTCTTTGCAACAGTTTGAAACATGGTTTTATCCTGTAGGGTTTGAGAATTTGACGTATTAAGGGATACAGTGGAAGAAGGTTTTCTCTAGTGAAACGTGGTGGTTGCCATCCAGGCAGTTTTAATCACGGAGTTGTGAGTTCTAAGACATGGAAGATATTTTCCAGACTCTCTCCTGTGGCTACAGGTGCACCAGTCCTGTCCTCATTCTCATCCCTGGGGGCTTCACCTCCCTTACCAGTTTTCCCACTCTCACCTTTGTAAGTGGTCCCTTGTGAAACAGTCTTCAGTGGCATCTCTTGAATGAGTTTCTGCCTGGACTCCACTGGTAGAAGACCCAAGGACCTCCATTCATTCATCCAGTTAATGTTTGGCAGGCTTTTTACTAGTTGTTGGGGTGACAGCAGTGTCTGAGATGGATACCCAGAATATTGTCCTCATGGTGGCTTAGACTTTAGTGGGAAGAGAGGCGTCGAACAGCTAATTTTCAAGAATTATAGGAGAGGCGAATGAGAGAGACAGCATGGCGTGAGGAGGTGTTGGTAGTAAGGAGAAGCTGGAACCCGGAAAATCGAAGGAATTACGTTGGTAATGAATGGGGAACAAAAAACAAATGTATAAAAATTGGGTAAAAGATACTGACAGGCAGTTGACAAAGCAGTTGCAAATGACCAGTAGATACCAGTAAAAATCCTCAACCTCAATAATAATCAGGGAAATCTCATTTTAAAAATGATGAAATACATTTTTAAATATCAGGTTGGCAAAAATGAAAATGCAGGATAATGTCAAGTATTAACACAGGTGCAGGAGAGATAGCTTCTCTCATTTACTGCAGGTGAGGGTATAAATTGGGTCTCCAAACATGGTGGGGAACTGCAAGGTGATAAGGTTTTAGGCACAGACCCCAAATGAAACCTTGGCTAATAAATTTTTTTTTTTTTACTGTTTGTTTATTTTTGAGAGACAGAGAGAGCACAGGCAGGGGAGGAACAGAGAGGGAGGAAGACACAGAATCTGAAGCAGGCTCCGGGCTCTGAGCTGTCAACACAGAGCCCGACACAGGACTTGAACCCATAAACCGTGAGATCATGACCTGAGCTGAAGTCAGATGCTTAATCGACAGCACCCCTGGTTCCCCAACCTTGCCTAACTTTCAATGAGATGTATATATGGGAATTGTGAATTTGAATGGCAGTGCATAGACATTTGACACTTGGATAGAAGCTCAGCTTTCCCAAGGGGAACTGGGTGGGCTCAGGTGGTTAAGCATCCACCTCTTGATTTAGGCTCAGGTCATGATCTCAACGGTTTGTGGGTTTGAGTCCCACTTTGGGCTCTGCACAGAGCCTGCTTGGGATTCTCTCTTCTCTCTCTCTTTCCCTCCCTTGCTCACATGCTCGCTCTCTCTCTCTCTCTCTCTCTCTCTCCAAAAATAAACATTAAAAACAAACAAACAAACAAACTCAACTTTTCCTGGACACCTCAGTGATCGAGGAGCAGTCATGACCCTTTGAACTCTAGACTTCAAACATTGGAAGGTACGGGGAATAGGCCTTTGATATTTCTGGAGGTATTCAAACCAATACAAATTGCTTATCTAAATCATGAAATCTAGCCATTATTCCTTGTCCATCACTCTTCATTTCTAGGAGAATGAGAACAATTAAAGTCTGCTTCTCTGTTGACCTAGTTCAGAGGAATTTCACATTTGCAACTTTGTGTTTTTCTCTTCATGACTCCCTCTCTGCTTCTGCATTGTTTGACCTCAGCAAAAGTCATTTTCACTTGAGTGACAAACAGTGCGCTCTGAACCCACAGGGAACAGGAATTAACAAGCACATTTCTTGGGTAGGGTTTTGATGTAAGAACAAAGTGGGTGATGGGAAGCATGGGTGACCAGGAGAAAGGGAGTGCTGAAGGTTAACGTTGCTGAGTCAATAGCACCATCTTTAAGAAGGAACATTCACTTTTGGACATTTTGACTTTGATTACTGGTAGGACATCTGGGTGGAGTATAGCTGATTGTCAAAAGTCAAGACCATAAGCAGTTGCTACAGATAAGTACCTGGGAAATAGTATGCATGAGGGTGAAAATTGTATCTTTGCTTGGCTCCTGGGTTTCCGTCTTCTCTGCACCTTGTAATCACGAGGGAACTTTAAACTTTACTTATGTCTGGGTCTAACCCTCCCCCCCCCCCCCGCAGAGATTCTGACATAATGTTCCTGGGTATAGCTTGGGTATTGGGATTTTTTTTTTTTTTAATGGAAGCAGATGGCTCTAGTGTGCAGCTAAGACTAGACACCACTGGATAGATCAGTGGTCAGTATTTATCACAGCCATGTCAGTGCTCTTTGTACCCGAGCTATGAAGCACGCTGGGCTTAATTTTTCTGTCCTAAATGTGAATGAATATTTGCTTAGTTTTCTAAGCCTTCACCACTAATTGAAGCCCAAACTTTCCTCCGGTTGCCCTCACCTTCTTTGCCTATGTACACTGCCATTAGATATTCTATCCAGTTCTCTTTTTTCAGAAGTCCTTCTCAGATTGTTCCAGCTTGTTCTAGTCTGGATAGGTTGCTTGTTAAATCTGCTGCCCAGCTGTTATCTTGAGATCTGCCTATAGCTTCATACTGCCCATGACTTCCCCCCCAACCCCCAGCTCTCCCTGTGTTGCAAGGAACCTGTATGCATTTCCTGCCTTGCTTGGTTTATCCCTTCATCTGTGGTACACGTTTCTGGGGATCACACACTCCAGGTGCCTCCTAAGAGAGGGTGTGGAAACAAGAAAACAAAGGTTTGAGACATCGTAGATTTGAAAATAGGCTTGAAAATACATTAATTCGAGTCTCACACTTTGAAGATAGTTTGGCTGGAGGGGGAATTTATGTTGGAACTCAGTTTCCCCAGTTTTGAAGGCATTGCTCTTAAGGGTTACCCCTGAGAAGTCTGATGCTGTTCTAGTTCTTTTGTATGTTACCTGTTTCCTCCTGTCTTCCCCAAAAGCATGGGTGCTCTTTGTTCCTAATGTTCAGGCATATCAGTTAAATGGCTGGGGTGGTTCTGTTTTCATGTATTGTACTGGGAACTCACCTGGTTCTTTTCATCTGGAGGCTCATGTCCTTCAGATCTGGGAACTTGTGTGCATTCCTCCAACCCAAGCTCTCTCCCCTCTCTGGATTGTCTGTTACTGGGGTGTTTGACTTCTAAGATTGATATTCTGATTTTCTGATCTCTTCTCTCCCATTTTTCCCTCATCCTCCTGCTCTAATTTCTATAGGTTGCTGAACCACATCTTCTAGTTCTACTGAGGATTTCATTTCTGCTGTCGTATTTTTAGTTCCAAGAGCTCTTTTTCTCCCTCCTCTGAGAGTTATTTTTAGTAACATCCTGTTCTGCTTCATCAATACAGCATCATTGCTTATATCCTAAAGTGTGTGAATAGTAAGTAGTCTTTGGAATTTCCTTTTCTGTATGTGGACTTGGTTTTTTCCAGGTTGCTGTTGTCTTTCCGTTTTGTTTTTCATATTATGTGCTTTCTTTAAAAGTTAAGTGATCCTTTGTGTGTACTCATTGAAGAGAGGCCACTGAAATGATGATTGGAAACTGCAAAGAGGAGGGTCTGTTGACTGTTTCTCTGTAAGGTGATCCAACTGGGCCATGTCACCGGGCAGTGCTCCATGTCTCCAGTTCTGGATCTTTATCAGGGGGTGGTTGGGTTTCTCAGAGTGGGGTTGCCCCATGTCCTGTCTGGAGGGAGAACCAGTAGGAATCCAGTGGGAGAGGAAGTGGGGGCTAGGGGGTGTTGTTCAGCAGAAACATTCTCCTAGACTCAGTGAGTTGTCCTGAGGCAGTTATAAGTATGACGGAGCTGAACAATTTATTTTGATGCAATGCAGTTTATTTCAGGCTCCCTTCCTCCTGCCCTCCTTCCCTCCCTTCCTGCCTTCCTCCTTTCTCTCTTTAGCTCTCATATACATGAAACTGGTAAGAGTTGTTGCCCCCTGATGGGGCTTATGCTCAGGGTAGGGGGAAAGAAGGCATAGTCTTCATCATCTCCTTTCCTTTAACTGAGATTTTTATTGAGATAGTTGTGGATTCATATGCAGTTGTAAGGAATAATGCAGAGAGATGCCTAGTACATTTCCCCCAGTTTCCTTGAATGGTAACATTTTGCAAAACTCTAGTGTAATACCATAACCAGAGAAGTACCATTGATAACAAGCCACCAACCTTATTCAGATTCCCGAGCTTCATTTGTGCTCATGTGCGTGCATGTGTATATGTGTATCTGTTTAAGTGTATGTAGTGTTTGTATGTGTATATGTATGTGTAGAGCATATGTGTGCAGTATGTGTGTGTGTGTGCATTCAGTATGTGTGTGTCATGTGTACACGTGTGTATGTGTAGTGTATGTAGTGAATTCAGCATGTGTGTGCCTGTAGTGTGTATGTGCATGTATGTGCGTGTAGTATTTGTTCATGTGTGTATAGTATTGTGTGTGTGTAGTGTGTGTTAGAGGTGTGTGTATGTTTTATACAGCTTTCTCACTTGTGTTGGTTGCTGTAACCACCACAATCAGAATATTGCACAGATTCACCATCATGAGGATAACTTGTGTTGCCCTGTCCTAACCACACACGGCCTATGTATCTTTTTATTCAGAAACAACAGTCAAAGTAAGTAACTTCTGTCACCTACTCCAAAAATAAAGGTAAAAAAATTGTAGCTTCTAGAATTAAAGGAAATTCCACCACCAGCAGTGTCGCTCTGCACCGAAAGCTGCTTGTGAGGTGGGGGTGGGGAGAGGAGTGTGAAGTCCGTCAACATTCGGGATACTGGGGGCATGGAGACCTTTCTCAGTCGTCAGGTTCACTCCTAATCAGGGATGGCAGCCATATCTAAGTGCTGGGTGAAGGCTGCATGTGGCTGGTGACCTGTTTCTCTGGTGGATGATGTTTCCTGTCATTTGCACAGCATTGCTGGATGAATTCTCTGTGGAAAGTTTTTTCAAGTTGCTTGTTCATTCAGGCAGTTTGGCTAAGCTTTCTGCAATGAGATTTTCACCAGTATCTGTTTCTTAGGGTATTAGAGATAGAGATCTTGGGGGCTATTGTCTCTTAACATCTGAGAATTACTGCTGGGGGAGGAGCCGGGTTTTCTGACTCTTTGCTTAGTAAATACTTAAGGAAAAAGCAGAAAATTAAGGCTAGAAATGAATTTAATGTAGATGGACTCAGTGAAATTATTTCAAAATCTGAAATGTTCCCGAAGTGTTAGAATCTTGTTGGGAATTATTTGGCATTTAGTGTAGTCACTAAATGGGGAAAATTAGGGAATGTCGGGGGAGGGGGCGGCTACTTCTTGTAGCAAATAAAATATTTTGGGGGGGATTTTTTTTTTTTTTGGAAATACTGGCTCTTAGGACAGTCTTAACTTGCTTCAGGAGAGAGTTAACATCGCTGGTTTACTTTCCACCTGGGGAGTCACCTCATATAACCATGGCAATGATTAGTTGTTTCAAAAATGAGTAACCTTGAATTTTTTCCTGTTGGGGTTTTTGAGTTTACAAGATTTCAACTTTTTTCATACCTGGTGTTACAATTCTAGTCTGTGATCTGAACACCACTTCCAAACAAAGCAAAGTTTCCTAGGACCTTAACACCCTAGGCTTTGAAAACCTGATGATAATCACCTTCTTAGTAGGATTTCATAATGTGGCTATTTGAAATCACAAATGTTTGCTGGGTTAAGTGCAAAAAGAAAACCTATTGCACCTATTTTCGATAAATCTGGACATGAAGACAGGTCAATTCCAGTATTTTCCAACATTGTGGTATATTTCCTCCCTCATATATTACAAAATTGATTGAATACTATATATAATATCTTGGATACCGCTTTTGAATTAAAAAATTAATATACATTCAAATCGCCATGATGCAGAACAAAAATACCAGTCCCCCAAAACTTTGTCAAACCAACCCTTTGCAGTTATACCCTTCTTCATCCCTATTGTTTGACCTCTGTTACCATTGGTTTTGTCTTTTTGAGAATGTCAAACAAATGGAATCCTACAGGATGAAATACTTTGACACTGACTTCTTTCACTCAGCAGAATGCCTCTCAGATTCATCTACACTGTTGCATGTGTAGGTAGGTCCATTCCTTTTCATGGCTGAGTAGTGTTCCATTAAACCAGATGTACAACAGCTTGTATATCCATTTACCTGTTGATATTTGGGTTGTTTTTAGTTTTGGTGATTATGAATAGAGCTGCTGTAAACGTTCAGATCCCAGGGTGGGTTTTTTTTTAAATTTTTTATTTCTTTTTCTGACTTTATCATACTGGCCGAGACTTTCAGTACAATGTTGAGTTTGAGTGGACATCCTTGCCTTGTCCCTGATCTTAAGGGGAAAGCCTTCAGTCCTTTAAGTATGATGTTTACTGTAGGGCTTTCATGTCCTTTGTCAAGTTAAGGAAGTTCCCTTCTAGTTACAGTTTGTTGAGAATTCTTATCAGAGATGGGTATTGAAGTTTATCAGGTGCTTTTCTGCATCAGGTGATATGATGCTATGTTTTTTATTCTTTAGACAGTTAATATGGTGAATTACATGGATTGATTTTTTGACTACAGATTTGAAAAAATGTATATACCCTGGAGAAGCCCCACTTGATCATGGTGTGTTTTTTCTTTCATATTTCTGGATTTGAATTGGTCCTGTTTTATTGAGGACTTTCACACCTGTGATCACCCAGAGTGTTGGTCATAGGTTTATTGTACTTTGTCTGGTTTTGCTGGCCCCATGAAATGAATTAGGAAACATTATTCCCCTTTCCTACATTTCCTGGAAGAGATTGTGTAGAATTGGTAGATTCTGCTCTTTGACTTATCATAAACATTTCTCTATAGCATCAAACTTAAGATATTATTTTCACTGCCTGCATAAGCATAGTATTAAAAATCACAAAAATTTTCTTAGTATTATAGCAAGTGACGTTTATTGAACACTTTGTATGCTTGAGGCACTGTTCAAGTGCTTTTCCCTGTATTGAATCCTTTAGTCTGCACGATATCCAATGGAGTGGGTACCATTATGATCTTCACTTTACATGCAAAGAAAAATAAGACAGTGTGTAAATGACTTGCCCAAAATTTCTATGTGGTTAAGTTGTATATGAATTCAGGCTGTCTGATTCCAGACCCCATGGCCTTAACTATTACATTTTATCCTATGGTTATATTACAGTTTACTTTTTCATACCTCCATTTGGGATATTTAGGTATTTTCTATATCCTCACTGTGATCATTGTTCTTGTACTCAAGTCCTTGATAATTGATGGCAATTCCTTTAAGCTGGTTTCCTAGACGTAAGTGCCATGTCAGTGTCAAAGTGCATGCCTATTGTAAAGGCTAACATCCTGCTATGTAATTTTCCAGGAATTTGAAGAAATTAAAAATTCCAACAGCAGTGTTTGAGAGTACTCAATTCAGTGTTCTCTGCCAGAATGGAATATTATGATTATTTTACATATTTTAAATTCAGTTTGCAGAGAGATGGTATCTTACTGCTTTATTTTGTGTTTTCTTCATATTGGTGAAACTGAATGTTTAAAATGTTTATTGACTTTTTATTTCTTGTGAGAAAAACTTATTCATGTCTCTTCTCCATTTTTTTCTAATGGGATAACTATTTTTCTTAATGATTTGTAAAACTCTTTATATATTCCATAAATACGTTTTTAATCCTATGTCAGTTTTGTTTTTTTTTTTTTTGGGCATACAGAAGATTTTCATTTTTATCTAGTTAAAACTATATTTCTTTTTTTCTTGTCTTTTTTCATTGTTTTATTCTTCGATCCAGGATCTCAAGTGTGTACATAAAACCTTGGTTTGTGAGCATAATTTGTTCTGGAAACATGCTTGTAGTTCAAAGCACTTGTAAGTCAAAGCGAATTTCAAGAACCATTGGCTCAGTTGTGATCATATGACATTCGGCATCACGTACTACTCGTATTGCAAGACATCGCTCCTTTAGCAAGTTAAAATTTATTAGAAATGTTGGCTCGTCTTTCAGAACACTCGCAGAACAAGTTACTCCCAATCCAAGGTTTTACTGTATTTATTCCACATAATCCTTTATGTCTTTTTCCTCATATTATGGTTTAGTTTTAAAAAAATTAACTTTATTTCATTTGGAAGGTATCAGAACTAAGATGAAGATTTCACTTAAACTGATGAACAGATTTAATAGTTAAATTGTTTATTGAATAATCTTTCCTTTACCCAGACATTTGTGGTCTGACCTTTCTTCCATGCTTGTTCTCTTATGTACCAGAAGAGTTTTTGTGATGTGTATTTTGTTCTATTTACTCATTAGTTACTTGCTGTAGTTCATTAGCATATTTATTAACAATAGGGCAAGACTCCTCTCCTCTTGTTTTGGGGAAAAAAATCATTTGCTATTATCACTTGTTTATCCTTCCAGGTGAACTTTAAAATCTCTGTTGAATTTTGCTCAAATGCCTCTGGGTTTTGACAGATCTATAAATAATTTGTGGAAAAATGGCATTTTACAACATTGATTATTTTCATTCAGAATGTGCTTCATTTGATCAAGACTTTAAAACAAATCTGCCCAGATTCATAATTATTTCCCTCTTTCTTACATTTCTTTGTGGAAGTTATTCTGTTATTATTTATTGTGGCTGTTGTTTCATTCTTTATATATTCTCTTAAAATATTTACTCTTTGTAATTAATTCTGTTCTTTATTTTTCATTCTTAAGTTTTAAACTACATAAGTATTAATAAACACAAATTGATTTATTAATGACCATTGGTTTATTAATTACAATTAATAACCAAAATAATACCTTATATTTTCCAATATTTTTCTGTTAAAGGGAATTTTAATTTAATTTTGTTTCTTTATGATAAAGCCCTCAACAAAGTAGGTTTATTTATTTTTTCTTTTTTGGTTAAGTTTTTAATTCCAGTTAGTTAACATATAGCGTTATTAGTTTTAGGTGTAAAATACAGTGATTCCACACTTCCATACATCACCTGGTGCTCATCACAACAGGTACACTTGGAAGGATTTTTTTTTAAAGTTTATTTATTTATAATCTCTATACCCATCATGGGGCTCGAACTCATGACCGTAAGATCAAGAGTTGCATGCTCCACCAATTGAGCCAGCTAGGCACCCCTAGAGGGAATTTTATGTATGTATGTATGTATGTATGTATGTATGTATTTATAAACTAGCAATTATTTTTATGCTTACTTATTTTGAGAGCAAGTGAGCATATAAGCAGGGGAGGGGCAGAGAGAGAGAGAGAGAGAGAATCCCAAGCAGGCTCTGTGCTGTCCTGACATAGCAGGGGGCGGTGCGGCGGGTGGGGGGGATGGGTGCTGGGTCTCTCTTGGAATGGGAATGTCATGACTGGAGCTGAAATCAAGGGTCAGATGCTTAAACGACTGATCCACCTCGGCACCCCGTAGAGGGAATTTTTAGGTTCATGCTGTAGTTGGGTAGTTATTTACTGTTGGCTCTTGGTTATGTTAGTTGCTTTTCATTATGTTGTGGATGTTTCCTCATCTCTCTCATTTTCAAATAAGTTTCTTTTTCTTAAATCAGCCATGGATGTTGTATGTGGTTAGATGCCTTATCAACATTTATTGAAGCGTTTAGTATAATGTGATGTAAATAAATATCCACATGAAGCTGCTCCTGAGGCAAACCCCAGATAGCCACGACAATTTTTCTTTTTTCTTTTTTAATAGGATATTGGATCTGATTTTTCTATACTCTTTATAGAATTTTTGTTTTTGTATTCTTTTTTTTAACATTTATTTATTTTGAGAGAGGGAAAGAGATGTGTTTGTGCATGAATGGGGAAGGGGCAGAGAGAAAGAGAGAGAGAGAATCCCAAGTAGGCTCTGCCCTGTCAGCACAGAGGCCAATGAAGGGCTCCATCTCATAACTGCAAGATCATGACCTGAGCAGAAATCAAATCAAGAGTCAGATGCTTAACTGACTGAGCCACCCCAGCGCCCCTGCTTTTGTATTCTTTTTTTTTTTATTAAAAAAAAAATTTTTTTTTAACATTTATTTATTTTTGAGACAGAGAGAGACAGAGCATGAATGGGGGAGGGGCAGAGAGAGAGGGAGACACAGAACTGGAAGCAGGCTCCAGGCTCTGAGCCATCAGCCCAGAGCCCAACGCGGGGCTCGAACTCACGGACCGCGGGATCGCGAGATCGTGACCTGAGCTGAAGTCGGACACTTAACCGACTGAGCCACCCAGGCGCCCCCCTGCTTTTGTATTCTTGATAGACATTGACCTATAACTTCTTTGCCAGGTTTTGGTGCTAGCATTACACTAACTTTACAAAACAAATTGATGATTTCCATGTTCTTCTATGTTCTAGAGAATTTTATGAAGCATGGGGATGGTCTGTTAAGTTTAAAATTTGAAAGGACATTTATATAGTACTGCCTGGCCTTTACCTGGACTGTAGCAAATCTTAAAAGTAATTTTGGAGACACTTTTCAATTTCTGCCACTGCTACTTTCCATGTAGGTAATTTGTTTTCTTAGAATTTGTTTTCTTTTCTCTATTTCATTATTTTTAAACTGAACCAAATTCTGCATTGCATTTTAAAATTTTAACTTGTTTTGTAATTGTGATTATGTAACATTTTCTGATTACTAACGTATGTGTTTCTCTTTTCCTTGATCAAATCTGACTGTATTTGGTTTATTATATTTGGAAGATCCATATCATGTGTATCTTTATCAATTTTCCTTTCCCCCCTGTTTTCTGAATCAGTTATGGCTTTAATAGTTCCTTGACAGTCTTCTCTTAATTCCTTTGTATTCTAATATCTTGAATTAATTGCTTTATATATTTTTATTCCTTCTTGCTAATGGTGCATTTGCCTTTGAGGGCAGCTTTAGACTCGCCTTGTAAGTTCCAAAGTGTCAAGTAGTCATTATTGTACTTTTTAAATAGTCTTGTCATTGTAGTTTTTTTTTCCTGCAGTTATTTAGGAGAGTGATTTTTAATTTCCAAGTTGTCAGGATGATTTTTAGGTGTATATTTTTATTATTTTTAAATTTTTATTATTTTTAATGTTTAGTTTTGAGAGAGAGAGAGGGAGAGAGAGAGAGAGCGAGCGAGCGCAGGCACACAAGTGAAGGAGGACAGAGAGAGATGGAGATGGAGACACAGAATCCAAAACAGGCTCCAGGCTCTGAGCTGTCAGCCCAGAGCCTGATGCAGAGCTTAAACCCACAAGCTGTGAGATCATGACCTGAGCCAAAGTCAGATGCTTAACTGACTGAGCCACCTGGGCGCTCCCAGGTGTATATTTTTAAATACCAAATTCTAATTTTATTTGTTTGTCTAGAGAATATGACCTTTGAGTGTGGTTTTTCATTTGTTTTGGTCATTTTTCTTGGAACATGAACTGTTCGTAATTGGATAGCCATTTGTCTGTCTTTCATGTCTGTCATCTTCTCATTTCATCATTTCCCTCTTTTGGTCATTTCCTCTTCATTCCGCAAGAGTCTTTTTTTTCATTCTGCAAGAGTCTTGAATTTTTTCTTTCTCCTGAATGGTTTTATTTTTAGCACTTTGGGTCTGCTCAACTGTCTTTTATTCCACTTAGGTTTTGTTTGTGCATTTCTGACTTTTTAACCATTTCATATCTCGTGCATCTCCATATTAGCTAGCTTCTATTGTAATATTAGCTTTTCTGTTCATTTTTAATTTTCTGTCATATAGCCCATATTTCTTTACATGCCCTTGATATTAAAAAATAGATTCTCTCTGAAATTTACTTCTACTTCCTTTGATAAATTATTTTTAGAATGTAGTATTCTTTTTTTTTTATGTTGCAGAGAATTTTCAGGTTTTTTTTTTTTTTGTTACCCACCTTTGAAGGAGAAGATCCAGGCCCTGTGTGTGCCTGTCAGTGGACTTTCCTGTCTCTCCCAAGCATTCGCCTTGTCACATTGTGTTAGGTTACTGTTAGCATATCTTCAGCTGAAGATCTGGTTGTTGTTTGTTCATGGTCTTGGCCAGATTCTCTTTGTTTATGTTGACTTTTTAAGGATGACTCAGCTTGCTTGAGAGGAGATCTCCTGGTAGTTTGAATATTTAGATGGAGCTTTATTTATATAATTTCACTCAATTGATAGTTCTTCCATCTAGAGACAGTGCATTAAAATCCAACACCCTCATTTGTATATGTCCATGGTTCTGTCTCTTCTCTTTTTTGTTATTTTGCAGAAGGCAGTATTCCCCCATCTACCCACTCTTTCCCTGGTTGAGTTATATTTCCAGGAACTGGGGTTTCTGTGTGGATGGATATAGAGAGACATTCATAGGGTAGGGAAACCCTTGAAAGCAGCTCCTTTCAGCAGCATGGTTCTGAGATAGGGTTTCACACCTGGGGATCAGTGTGTTCTCCAGCTGCCCACCTGTCACACTCCATTATTATGTTTCAGGGGCTCATCCATACTCAGCATCTTTTTTATGTGTTTCTGTATTTCTTTCAGTGGGCATATAGGAAAGAGTAAATCACATACTATTGACTGATTATCCTAGTATCCCAGAATGCCTGTTCAGATTTCAGCTTGAAATTTTTAGTTTGTTACAAAGAAGAAGAAATTTAATTCATGGATAGAGGGATTCAAGAACAGCTACATCTATCTAATATTAAGCAGCTTATCAGTGTGTTTTCCATGTTCACACCTCTTTCATGTATTTTATCTCAGTTATCCCACAGAACGATGGATTAGATGTTATTATCCTCTTTGGGTTAAAGTGACTTGCTCAGTGCCACATAGGTAGACAGTGGTAGTTTCCACTGTGCTAAGCATCTTTGAGGAACATTTCCTGTCAGGGAGTTCAACAGAAGCTATCCCAGTGTGGTAGGCAGAATAACGTCCCCCTCCCTGTCAAAGATGCCCATCTCCTAATCCCAGGATCCTGGGAATCCATGGTACTATATGACATGGGGGAATTAAGTTTGTTAATCAGATGACTTTGAGAGTATCCTGGATAATCCAGGTGGGCTCTTTGTAATCACAGGAGTCCTAGTAAGTGAAAGAAGGAGGCAGGAGGGACAGAGTCAGGGACAGTGGGGACAGAAGCAGAGATGGGGGTGGTACACTTACTGGCTTTGAAGATGAAAGGGGCCAATGAGCCAAGGAACATGGGCAGTTTCTAGGAGCTGGGAAAGGCCAGGAATGGGATTCTCCTGTGGAGTCTCCAGAAGGAACACAGCCCTGCTGACACTTTGAATTTAGCCCACTGACACCCCTCCCTATTGGAGTTCTCACTTCTAGAACTATAAGATTTTGGTCTGTTTTAAAGCCACTAGGATGGTGGGACTCTATTGCTGCAGCATTAGAAAACTAATACACTTCACGCATCAGACTTTGTGGTCTGACACCAAGAAGCAGAAACTGGAAGTCCTGGAGTGATCCATCACACAGATGTTTACCTGGGCAGTTACTATGTCATCGTTTGATAGACCGTACATTTATTTTCTCACTATGCTGCCGCTACCCTCCTGAGGAGAATGTCAGCTCCCTGGAGCAGGAGCTTCGTCTGTTGTGTTCTCCACCTTATGCCCAGAGCCTGGTTTGCAGGAAAAATTCAATAAATATTTGTTAAATTATTCCTTTTTGCCCAGATGACACTGTACCAACTGAATGGAGTCTCAGATGTGTCCTTGACACATCTATAAGTAATAACTCTATAAGTAATATAAGTGACAACTTATTTTATATATTATTATATATATATACTTATATATATATACTTATATATTATATACTTATAATATATATAGTATATAATATATACTATATTATATATTATATACTATATATATATAGTGTGTATATATATATACTAATATATACTACATAATATATATGGTACTTATATATATATACTTATATATTATATATATATAATATAAGTGACAACTATAAGTAATAACTCTATAAGTAATATAAGTGACAACTCTATAAGTAATAACAAAAATAAAAAGAAGAAACCGAGTTAAAATTATGCCATCCCCAAAGATCAAATATTAATTTTTCATGTTTTTTCGAGTGTTTAGTTACATGCATAATTTTTTTTAGAGTTAGCGAATACTCCTCACACACTCTCATGTGATCCTCTCATAAAATAAGATAGATGGTGGTCATAAAGTAAATACAGTGTTGTATATTATATTTTTGACTTATTTTTTAATGTTTTATTTATTTTGAGAGCAAGAGAGTGTGTGTGCGAGTGGGGGAGGGGCAGAAAGAGACTGAGAGAGAGAATTCCAAGCAGGCTGTGGCTGTCAGCACAGAGCACCACACGGGACTGGGATCCATGAACTGTGAGATCATGACCTAAGCTGAAATCAAGAGTCAGATGCTTAGCCAACTGAGCCACCCAGGCACTCCTACATTTTTGACTTATGATGTTCCGTGTTACATTTTTGTTACTTAACATATTTGAAATAATGATAACTCAGTTTTTTCAATAATTACCATTTCACAGGCTGATTGGCATTCCACTGACTATATAGGCTATTCCATTAAATGTATAGAATATATATATATGTGTATATATGTATTCTATATATTTAAATGTATAGAATATACATGTATATTTTAGAGATTGAGAGTGCAAATGGGGGAGAGGGATCGGGGGGGGGGGGAGAGAGAGAGAGATAGAAAGGGAGAATCTTAAGCAGGCTCCATGCTTAGCATGGAGTCCAGTGTGGGGCTCGATCCCACAACCCTGAGGTCATGACCTGAGCTGAAATGAAGAGTCGGATATTCAACCAACTGAGTCACCCAAGCATACCTAATGTGTGTAGGTGTATGTATATATAAATATATATACATATATATGTGTATATGTATATTTATTTATTGTTGGTTATCTAAAATATTATGGGTTATTTAAAATATTTGGTTACTACTAATTAAACACTCTAATGCGTGAGTCTGTTACTCGGTCTGTCACTGTACTCTCTAGTCATTATTGTGTTTGTAGTAATCCAGTAGGTCCGGTAGAGCTTTTGACAATGTCTGTGGAGTAATGAGGCTTCCACATGTTTCTGTATAGAGCTCTGTCCACTAGGTTCCCTAACTTAGAGTATACTGAATAGGTTTTAAATTTTTAAAGGCATATCCTGAGGCAGTCTCTGCCTGGTATCAAGTGTCCCCACTTTATCTCATCAACCTCAGATTGCACTTCTATGTGAAATTGTTCCTCAGAAATCCCCAGAACCTCTATAACAACTGGAGGCAAACAGAGTGTTAATGCGACAGTGATGGCAAAGAAATACCAGCTTGGAAAACACATCAAGACAGTTATGAGAATCAGGCAAAATCATTTCCTTAAAATATATCCTGTGATGACCTTCCCTTTCTTAAGTAGATATTTTTTCTTTCCTCTCTTCTTTTCTTGACAGTTGTTTTGGTTTTCCTACATGCTGATTGCTCTTCTGGTAACAAAATAAAAAGGAAAAGAGGAAAAAAAAATGTTAACCATTGACTCAGTTTTACAATAGCAGTGGAACACCCAGGAGTGGGGGAGGGGATCTCTCCACACTCCCTTTGGTTATACAAGTCAGCAGTATTAACTGAATTACAAACAACAGCTCCGAGCCTGGGAGGAGAAGGATGTCCACTCTGAGGCAGATCTGGACAGTTGTTTCGCCTAAGATGGCAAGAACATCATCTTTCAGTCTCGAGCCAAGACACCATAAATGGGCAGATCTTGTCCTGCCTGGGAAAGGATGCTCCTGGGGGTTTCCGGGTGCCATAGTATCTCTTGAAAGCCCTTTCATTCCAGTGTTTGCTTTATCAGTGTCTTCTGAGTCTGTTGGGAAGTAGGGTAGGGAGGAAAGTAGGAGGAAGGGGAGATAAGAGGAATGCTTGCTTGGGATCACTGTCTTCCGATGAACCTTCTGACTGTCTGTGCAGAATGAGGGTTTATTTTAGGAGACATCAGGAATGAAATATTTTATGTTGATATTTTGCAGGGCTGATCTGTATTGTTCCGCCATGAAGGAGAGTAAAATTTCACGATCCCATCCGGTATCTTTATAGTTTCTGCCATTAAGACATTCATGGATATGAAACTCAGCTCATCTTGTCCCTAACAGGAGTACTGGACAGTGAGTCTGGAGCCCAGGGTTCTAATTCCACTTCTGTAACTAACCTGCATGTTCATGTTTGTTCTCAGTTTCCTCTCTGTAAACTATGAGTATTTGTGCTACATTGTATTTACATTGGAAAACACTAAAACTCTCACATTTTATCATGAATTTTAAATTGGTAGCCTGGAATATGTGAGAAATACACTTCCTTCTAAGGCTAATTTACAGCCAGAGCAATATCGTTTTGCTTCTGAGCATGCCCTGAATCATTATTCATTTTTATTTCATAGAATTACTCTTATAAATGTGATTTTCTGTTGGTTTCACAGAGCCATTGAAATTGTACTGCTCGATGGATTTCTTCTGCATGTCATAAATTTTTGCTTGTAGTAGACGCCAGTAGTGATCAAAGCAAGATCCTTGGATTGGTTATCAGTATTGCCTGCCACCTCCTGTGAGCTTGCTAGACATGTACTGTCATGGGCCCCACCCCTGCCTCCTGAATCAGAATCTTTGAGGGATGGCAGCCAGGAAACTTTGTTCTCTTATTGCATGTGAGAGAAGGTTGAGAAGCATCTATAAGCCATGGCAGGAGACAGGTGCTTTGGTTTTGCCCTGTGTGTGTGAACATACTCCAAAGTATGCTCCTTGAGTGACTGTCCTTCCAACAGACCTGATGAGCTTTATTTGAAATGCCAAGATAGGGACCCTTCTGTGGGTCCCTTCTAGAAGCTGGGGTTGCTCTGTTGAGAGTCTGAGGATGTTGAGAGGGAAATGCAGACGCTTTTGGGGTAGGAAGGAGGATGCCCTTTACTTATAGGTTGGCATCCATTCCCCTTCCTACCCCAGGCTTACCTTCACATGTGAGGTGCCCTAAAAAGAGCTGTGGGAGGAAGCGGACACCAGCTCTGGCTGGCAGGATTGGGATGCAGCACACACCAAACATGGCTCATGCATTCACCTTTTTATATTCATTGTTATTACCCAAGTAATCCATGGGTTACTTCCTTCTTGAGAAAATTTAAGACATCACAGATAATGCTAATGTCCTCTTTGAGCATTCTGCCTCTATCCCCAATGTTTACAGCTCTGTCCAGGAGCCACTGGTATGGCTTATCTTGCTTATTCTTATTCAACAATATATTGGAGATTGATCCACCTCATTCTTTTCAATGCCACAATGGTATTCCAGGATATCCTGTGTACCTTCAGATGCCCTTCCTTTTATTTTTTTTTCAAAAAAATTTTTTTTAGCTTTTATTTATTTTTGAGAGACAGAGAGGGCGAGCAGGGGAGAGTCAGAGAGAGAGGGAGACAGGTATCTGAAGCAGGCTCCAGTCTCTGAACTGTTAGCACAGAGCCCAACACGGGAGCTCGAACTCAAAAACTGCGAGATCATGATCTGAGTCAAAGTCAGACGCTTAACTGACTGAGCTACCTAGGTGTCCCCCAGATGCACTTCTTACCCCTTCCCTGCCCTTCTTTTATCACAGGGAGTTACTTTCCCCAGCTGCGTTGCCCTCTGACTTCCAGGCAGTTTGGCCAACAGGGAGTACAGGATGGGGAGAGAAAGAAGGCGTCTCCTTCCCCTTCTCTTTCTTCCTCTTCTCTTCCCCTCCCCCCTGCTTCAGGCAGCCTCTCTGTGGCTGCATTCATGCTGGAAGCCCCTCCTTTTCATGGCCTGGCTCCCGAGCTCTAGTAACACCCCCCTTTCCCATTGCCCTTCCCATCCTAGGGATGCTGACAACTGCCTGCCTTTGCTAATCTCTGGGTTGCCTCACCAGCCCTTTGAAGCCGCTAACTGTGTTGTTACCTATACAGCCTGTGTTACCCTGTACTATGTCCTCTCCATTTGAAATACCCATGTGCTTGTTTTCCTCACTGTGTCATTCGCATGGATGTATCAGAGATGATTTTGCTTTTTAGCTCTTCCCACTGTGTTGGACATTTGAGTTGTTTTCATTGTTTTTCACATCACAGAGAGTGCTGGAGTTGAACATTCTTATACACAGCTCCCGTGCCTGGGATCACATCAGTTATTTACCTTTTTACATTGAAATCTGTATGGGTCCGCTCTGGATCTCAGGTGTTCTCCATGTCCCTGCAGTACAGAGTGAATTTGCTGTGCAGAGGGGAGCTTACTAACTAACTGTTGAATGAATGAATGAATGAATATCCATATGTAGATCTAGGAGAAAGCATTGCTTTCTGAAATACCCTCCAGGCCTTTTGCCTCTGTTTATGGCCTGTTCACCTGCTACAGAGCACAGGTTATTTTGGGGCTGATCCAGGCTCCAGACCAGCGTGGATGTCTAGGAGCAGTGTTGTGGCTGGTGTGAAATGAGTGCTACTGAAAAAAGTCCCCAGTTTCCTTATGACAGGGCTTAGGAAACCCAGTGTCTGCTGTGACTTGGGAGAGTGTTGTGACTTTGAGGGTGGGGGTAGGTGCTGATAAGGAGCTATGTGGGTTAGGAGGACAGAATAACTCGAGGGAAGCAAGCAGCTCATGCCCGCAGATGCTTGGGGTCTACATCACTCCCTAGAGAGGCAGAAGGCGAGCCTGTGTTTCATTGTGTGCTTCTTTGCTCCACCCCTACAATGTTTGTAGATGAGAAAAAAACCCTCAAAATGAGCATCAAGGGCCATATTGGAAGGCCAGCAGATGTGACAGAAGACCCATAGACAGACAGGGATGTGTGTGTGGAAAAGGAGGGAGAGAGGGTCCCTTGGGGATGGTGGACATTTATAGCTCACTGTCTTTGGGTTTATAAACGTTTTTTCTTTTTTAACAGTTGAGCTGGTAGAGTTTCCCCTCTTCTTCCCCAAGCTGCCGTTCCCCAGGGAACTGCCCAGACTTCAGACACTTCTAAATCCTGCAATTAACTTAAAAAAAAAATAAGATTAGTTCTGTTTTATAGTGCTTGGCCTATAAATGATGGTAATGAGGAGTCAGGGCCATACAATGACCATTTGATGAACTCCATCCTCATAAACACGTTTGGTTGGGATCACATTGTGCTCCCCTTTCAGGAGGATCCTTTACATTGTGAGTTTAGAGACCCTCCCGGCTTCAGGAGCTGCGGCTGCTCATTTGTTTTCCTTTCTTCCCAACACAGAGTTCGTTCTGCAGTGGGAGGACACGGTGTGGTGCTGGGACCTGAAGTGCCCTCTGTCGCCAGCCTGGCATCGTGGGTTAGGGTTTGGCGGTGGGCGGAGTTTCAGGATTTGGTTGGTTACCCAGCAGCACTGTTTGCCCTTCTCCTGCCTTCGCCTACTTTGCTGTCTGCGGGTCATCCTGGAAAGGAGTTCGTGAGAAACTACCTTATGGGGAGGCCTGGCATGGGGTCCCTTTAAAGTCATGGGAACCTGTGCTCTCTGGGATTCAGTATCTGCTCGTGTCTGCACAAGCTTAGCTTGGCTCCAGGCTCTGCGAGGCATCTGAAAACCAGTGGGGCCAGGCTGGAATTCAGGGCGCAGATTCGGTCCTGCACACATCCTCCTTGTTTGGTACCCTGACCTCTCTGGTCCCGTGTCGTGTCAGTACACATGCATTGTAGTTTGAATGAGATGTTGACGTCCTGAGCATCCGTGTGTGGCCGGATTCAGTCAGATTGTGATTAGCCCCCGGTGAGAGGAAAATTGGTAGAGTGGAGAGATGGGAGTCACACAGCTCTCCCACGGGACTCTGATTTTGTCCCCTTCTCACTAAATACCACCCCCAACGTTCTCTCACAGCCTCATCTTGCCATCTTTTTTTTCTTTTATTAATTTTTTTTCATGACTTTATTTTACTTTATGTTTTTAATATAATTTATTGTCAAATTGGTTTCCATACAACACCCAGTGCTCATCCGGACAAGTGCCCTCCTCAGCGTCTACCACCTACTTTCCCCTCTCTCCCACCCCCTAAATGTTTATTTTGAGAGGGAGAGAGAGGGAGGGAGGGAGGATGGGAGGGAGGGAGAGCGAATCCCAAGCAGGTTCTTTGCTATCGGCATAGAGCCTGACATAGGGCTTGAACTCATGAATCGTGAGATCATGACCTGAGCTGAAATCAAGAGTGGGACACTTAACCAACTGAGCCACGCAGACACTCCTCCCTCCCCACCCCCACCCCCCACCCCCTGCCTTCTGAAGTAAGTGGGAGCCTGCATCTTGCTTGTATTGATTGACTTCCAGAGCCTGAGCCCCTCTGACGTTTTCCTGCTGCCTTTTCTATTTTCAACCCAAATAGGAAATGACCGGGATGGTTTCAGTGCAGAGAGATAGGATTCATGTTGTTACTTCTAAAAACTCATTTGGAAGTTTAATGTATACGTGTACGTACATACACACACATACAGAGAAAAGTGGATCTGTCACAAGTGTATCACAGTTCATAGCTCGATGAATTTTCACAAACAAACAGCGCCTGTCAGATCAAGAGCAGAGCAGGGCCTGCACCCCTGAAGCCCCTTTGTGGTCCTTTCTAGTTACCGTCTCCAAGATTGACCACTATCCCAACTTCTGACAGCATGGATTAGTTTTGCCTGTTGTGTGTTACTTCAGTGTAACCTGTGTACATACTCTTTTGCTGAATATATGCATGTGAGATCCATCTACATAATTTAAATTTTTTTAAAATTTTAAATAGAGGGAGAGAATGTGAGCAGGGAAGGGGCAGAGAGAAAGAGAGAGAGAATCTTCAGCAGGCTTCATGCTGAGTGTGGAGCCCCACGCGGGGCTTGGTCCCATGACGCTGGGATCATGATCTGAACCGAAATCAAGAGTCGGATGTTCAACCCACTCAGCCACCCAGGTGCCCCACCCCCCCATCTGTATCATTTTAACTAGTTGTAGATTCCTCACTATTGTTGCCGTTTCATATTTTATTGTGAAATTATTGGATATTTGAGTAATTCTTAGTGTTTGTCTGTTATGAATCCTGCTGTTCAGAGCATTCTCATACATGCCTTTCCATGATCATGTGTGCACATTTGGGTTAGGTCTGTACCCTAGTGTGGAGTCACTGGGTCTTGGGAATGTGCCTACGTTCGGCTCTTCCAGATCCTAATGAATAGTTTTCCACAGTGGATGTATCTATGTGAAGTATAACTTGGATTTTAAAGCAAAATAGGTAATTGAGTTTGAATTTCATGGTCACATTTGGTTGGATTGAAAGGTTTCTTGGGCAAGCCATAGCCAAGAGAGTCCAAACCTTTGGGATGGAGAAGTTGTACCGTGGTAGCCTCACCCCTGCTTGGCGTTGGGTCCCTGCAGCAGGCAAGAGGTGGCCAGACAGGCACATGTCTTGCCCTCTCTGAGTTGAAGCAACAGTAATTTTATTACCATTGTTGACGCCTCGCTGCATCTCCTCCTCCTTCCTGCCCCTCTTCTTCGTAGACTTTTCTTCTTCTCTCCTCTCAGAACACCTCCAAAGAGGAGTTGTAGTCTTATCACTGACCCTCCTCCCCCATATTTTCACGCACACACATCCCTTGCCTGTAGGAGGCCCAGCTCCTAAGGTAGTAATGCAGTCAGGGGAAACACAGCGTGGAGAAAAGTGTTAATTATATTGGAGAATGTGTGATCACCGTAACTGGAGCTCTTCAGAGAAAAGCTTATTTAAGACAAAAAAATAGTAAGAGCAAGTCCTTCCACTGTTGCTGTGCCTGAGGCCAGGCCTGTATTAGACAGTCCCGCTCTTGCTCTCGTGCTTTCCTTGCGAGTTTGTGATATGCCAAGCCCATGGTGAGCAAGCCAACCAGCAGAAACAACCCAGAGACGCACACATAAAAATAACAAGGCGGTATAGTTTCTATACAGTGTATTGTCTTTCTAGCCAGTACCTCCTGTGCTGGGGATTGTACTGCCAGCTCCTTCCCCAGCTGGGGTCTGGCCCCGGACGCCAAGGCTTGGAGTGAAGGGCCAAGGATCTGGCACCTATCTGGCTCCTGTCCCTTGCCCCCCTCAGGGTACCTGTTTGGGGAAGTAGAGTGGAGACTGTACCTTGGGTGACTGTTTTGACATGTGGGGTCCTGTGCCCATGGACCTCTGCAGAGACCCAGCTCTCGGCCAGACCTGAGACTCCTGCTGCCAGCCCGGGAACCTCCAGAACCTCTGTCGTGGTGGCTGTGCCTCCTGGGAGCTGGTGCGGTGAAGGCATGTGTGTGGAAGGTGACTGGACACAACCCAGGGGGCTTGCAGGCAGCTGTGGCACTAGTCCAGTGGCCCTAGACACAAAGGACTGTCCTGGGGAGTGGTGCTGACTTGGCTGGGAGCGAACACACTAAGCAAAGACAAGTGACCAAGTCGGCCTGGTAGGGTTGTATGTTGCCATCACTGGCTCCTCCCTGACCTCTGGCCAGGTGCAGCCCTCTCTCCTTGACCACTGCAAGCCCAGGGCTAGGCAGCTGTCCCTCTCCATTCTGTGGCCTGCTCTTTGGAGAGCATAGGGTACCATGGGCCCTGGTGTGGGAGAAGAATGATTTGGGGCCATCTCATCTCCATCTTCTCTCTGCCCTCTGAGGACAAATAGAGACAGTCCCTTTAGCAAGGTGTGAAAATGGTGGTGTTAGTACCTCCTGTTACTATTTTCTTCCATTCGTTCAATGTCTTAGAAGCTTAGTTGACTCATAAAGCCATATTAATAAAGCATTAATCTGTTCAATTTCCCCTGAAAATCATCGAAGAGCCATATGACTAACTACTTTTGGGGGCTTTCGGTCACCCTGCTGTAACTGGTGCTGCCACCTGAGTTTATATAATTGCAGCTAAAGCAGAGGCTGGTGGCATGTCCATTAGCCATCATAGCCTTAATTGGAGTAGATGTAAGCGTTCTGTTATTCTGAAAAAGCATGCAGATCGTCAGTACCACATCATCCTACCGAGAGATGAGGGCTGGCTCTGAGATGTGAGTTTGCATTGTGAAAGCAGCCTGTTTCCAGTGCTTTCCCCATTCTGAGTTGCTGGGAGCTCTGGGGGCAGTAACACTGTTCAGGATGGGCTGAACTATGTGCCTGCAGGTGTGCAGTCAGGCCCGGTGAGACCAGAGAAGCCAACATCAGTGCTGCCTGCCATAACTCATCCTTGTTGGGGAAGGAATAACTGAATATGGAGTCCCAGACCTCCTTCTTCAGGGTGTCCACTGTCTCTGGTGGGCAGAGCTAGGTTCCTGGGCAAGTGAGTTATTGAGGGATGGAAGCCGTATAAAGCAGGATAGACTGGGTGTGAAGGCTAAGCTGGGATGTAGTCTCTCCTAGGGTCAGCTGATCCCACAGGAAGCCCCAGAGCACAGCTACATCCCACAGTTGATCCTGTCTGGGGCAGAGTCAGTCATTCACTGGCCACTGGCTGCCCCTGGCACAGGGTTGGGGTGGGGGTGTTGACCTGCCGGGCAAGGCAGCTGCCTTGGAGAAGGGGGCAGGTGAAAGCCATTAGCAGCCAGAGCTTATAGTAGCTGGGATGATGCCTGTGAGGTACAGGGGACCTGCATGGGCACCAGCAAGTAAGTACCACACTGCCCGTGTGCCTGGATGGTGATGAGCTGTTAGTGGACTCAGGTCCTTGGGCCCAGTGAGAGTAGAAATGAGGCTGGACCCTGAATGTGAAGGCACAGGCAAGGCTCTGTTTGGGCTACAGCTGCAGCTGAAGGGAGACACAGTCATGACAACGGTGTCAGACTGGCTCTCCGAACAATAGTCTGGGAGTTTCAAAGGCGCTGAAGTGGGAAAGGAGTGATGTCTAAGCATGTAGGGGCAGGGAGTCCCAGGAAGGTGGGCACTCAGGCACAGTTGACATACATTGTACATTTCATTTGCGTGTTAAACCTTCACCTCTGGGTGGTTGGGTTTTGTGTTTTTTTGTTTGTTTGTTCTTTTGGCATTAAAGTGAGGGGAAAAGTTGGTAAAGGGCCATCCTGTCTCGGATCAGTTTGAACCCGTCTGGGCTTGCTCGTTGGTCTGTGCTCTGCTTTGCAAGAAAAGTGATAACAGCAAGCAGGGAGTGCCCCGGGTGCATGGGACTTGTTCCCGAGGTCCCTGACTATCTCAGGGCCACCACCTCTCCCAGCCCTGTCCCTGGGAACAAGCTCCCTCTACACCTGCCAGTTGGACATCTCTGTGTGGCCCTGCCCAGGACATTGTAGTAGGTTTTAGAAAAGCAAACAGCTGGATCCAAGACCACGTAAGCAGGCATAGCCAGGCTTTAGAGATGTGGCTTTGAGAATCAGAGAGGGTTTGGAGGGCTCCACATGTTTGGGGAGGTACTCCTGTTTGAGATTGGTGAAAGATGTTTTTTTTTATTGGTGTTTTTGCCCAGCCATACATTCTTGCCTCATCCATGTACTCTGGGACACCAGGATCTGTGCAGATGCTAAGTGGGGCTTAGAAGCTCTTTCAGGTCTCAGCAGACCCACAGCTCTGTGCTGTGGGTCCCTCCCACCTCTGTGCTGACCCTACTTTCTCAGGATGGTCTGGATCCTTTCTAGGCTACTCCATTTCTCCATTCTGGAGGTGGGGTTGTTGGTCAGGAAAATATCTCTTGTTCTCACTGGGGTGGAGGCGAACATGTCAGGTCCAGATTCCAAAAAAATGAAAATGTGCTTCTAGGTAGGTTTACTGAGCATACCTAGGGGGTTTCCTGGGACCCTCATTGATGAGTGAATATTTAAAACTAGCACTTCCATTGGTCTGTGTTGGTGGCATTTGTGGAGACATGGTGGCATGTTGAGCTCTGTCTCTTCTTGGCCAAGATGCTCCTTCCAGACTTGTGGTGGCTCCAAATTCAGAGCTTTTGGCACACTTAGCTCCCATTCAGGGCAATTGTGAAGAACAACATCCCCAGACAATGGGGGTCATTTTACTGCAGAATGGCTGCCCTTTGTCCCTCTGGCAAAAGGGTGCTGAGAAAATGAATGTTCAGGGCTGTAGAAATGCTGAATAATAAGTGAACTTGATCCCATCAGGCAGCCAGGGCTGAAAGGCTCCCTCTGATTGACCCAGTTATACCTTCAGGGTCCCCAGACTGGTGCTTTGGAAAAACTGGTTGGCTTAAGCGTATCTCTCTGTGCCTCGATGTTATCAGATTCCCCAGTGTAGACTTTCATCTCAATAGTGAGTTGTAGGTTTTGAGAATAATAACCCAGAGGATTTCCTGGAAAAGGGGGAGGAGAGGAGTTGGCCGCAGGATTGTGAATGGGTGTATTGGAGACCCAGAGCCAAGACGAAGATTAATTTACACTGGGAGGGAGGAGTGATGGGCCCCTAAGGGAGTAAATAAAAGCCCCAGTTCTTGTAGGTGTTTCACCTTCATTCATTCATCCATTGATTGATTGATTCATTCGTTCCTTATCCATTGAGTCAACAGACGGGTGTGGGATGAGGTCAGTTTGGCTGGTATCATGTTTGAGATGTCCCATATAGATTGGGGTTTGGACAATAGAGGTCTGGGTTGTGGGAAGGAGCAATTCTTCATTCATTTCCCAGAACTGTAATGCAGGTGGCTGGGATCACAGCTGACATTTTCGACACATTTCCATGTTCTGAAAGGACAGGTCAGTTTTTAGTTTTCTCTCTAAATTCACAGGGCAAGTTCCGTCACTGTTAAATAATTTTCAGCAATGGTAAACCTCAGCTCCCAGACAGATATAAAATGAACATATACTAAAGGTTTTATTTAACTTATGGATGAGGAAACTGGTAAGATGTGATAAACATTTCAAAGGAGAACCAGAGCAGACACATTTATAGATCAGGAATATTGAAATGAATATGCAAATAGAGGCAACATTGGTTTCTTCCTCAGTAGGGGAGAGAAGTCAATTTGCATGTATAGACAATAGTTACTGTGTATCACTGTCAAATTACAGAATTGTAAAATAGCTCAAGGGCCATGAAAAGTAAGAGACAACCTAGAAAGGTGTGTTCTTGGTTTTCTGTTGAAGCACAGGTTTTTCCCTGTACTCTTCTTAGCACCTTTCTTTCTCCAAATTTTTAATGTATAAGTAGCAATGATAAAAGTGTCTTGTTTTTTCATTTTTGAATGTGTTATGTTTGTTTTCATGGTACTAAAGCTTAGCTAAGCTCTTACTTTCTAAATAACTTCAAGAGTAATTTTGGAAGAGAATTACTGACCTTACTGTACGTAGTTTCCTCAGACTTATATTAATGAGTAGAAAGTATGATTTATAGGCATTATGTATATGATTTATAGGACTTTGGGTATATGAGTAACATGGGAACAGTGAATCTGTGAACCAGAAATGAATTGGCTCAAACAACATAGAATATTCCAAAGCACAGCTGTTGCAGGGTGGGGGATAGGAGGTAGGGGAAGAGGACCCTTGGCAGAAACATCTAGATAATACTAGAACATAGTTCCTGAAAAAATACTTGGGGATCTCTTCATGCATTAACTTTTAATCTCTGAAAACTTAAAAAAAATTTTTTTAACGTTTATACATTTTTGAGAGATAGAGAGACAGAGCATGAGCGGGGAAGGGGCAGAAAGAGAGGGAGACACAGAATCCGAAACAGCTCCAGGCTCTGAGCTGTCAGCACAGAGCCTGACACGGGGCTCGAACTCACAGACCGCGAGATCATGACCTGAGCTGAAGTCGGTCGCTCAACCGACTGAGCCACCCAGGTGCCCCAATCTCTGAAAACTTTTAATGTAATGTAATTGAATATTTTTCACATCTCTGAAGGCTCTAAAATTCTAGATGTTTCTGTCTTATTTGCCTTTCTGAAGTTTATCATGAAAAGATACGTAGATGTTATGAAAAATGGAAGGACTAGGGAATTTATGGTGGGATTTAACTTAACCTCTTCTGGTTTATTGTGAAAATATTTCTTTAAAAAAATTTTTTTTAATGTTTATTTATTTTTGAGAGAGGGAGAGAGACAGAGTGTGAACAGGGGAGGAGCAGAGAGAGAGGGAGACACAGAATCCAAAGCAGGCTCCAGGTCCTGAGTTGTCAGCACAGAGCCTGATGCGGGGCTCGAAACTACAAACTGTGAGATCATGACCTGAGCCGAAGTCAGGTGCTTAACCGACTGAGCCTCCCAGGCGCCCCAGTGAAAATATTTCTTCATCACCCTTTGGTAGCTCTGACCCACCTGTCCTGTTGGAAACCTGTTCCTTCCTTGCTTGACCCCCTACAGTCCCTGTTTTCTATCACTGGGGTTATTCACTGTGTCTTTCCCTGGTCCCCCTTCTACCTTCTTTCCCTTTGTTCCTAGGATGCCACTCTAGGTGCTGTACTCCTCTTTTCCAGCCACTACCTCCTGCCCAGCACCCGCCGGACACTGCAGCCTCATCTGGAGAATCCGCTCTCTCCTTGGTTTAGATGGTCATGATCTTCATTCTGCTCCAGAGCACCACACCAGCATTGCCACCTGTGCCTGGACATTTCCACCTGAATATTTTTACAAATAACTGTCAGTATATTTCAAATGCAAGTAATCAGATTCCTTCCAGTGAAATATAGCTGTTTTTTGAACTTATTCTCCTGTCCATTTACCAAATACTGTCAGTTCTTTCTTCTCCGTATCTCTCTTATTGGACATTTTCTTTCATTTCCATTGTTGCGCCATAACCCGGGCCTCATTCCTTCATCACTGAGCTGTTGCTGCAGCTTCTGTGTTAATCTTAATTCAGTCAGTGTCCCTTTGGAGCCTTGTGAGTAGATACCATGAGCTGGACCCCAGTGCAGCCATTAGGGGTCTAAGGCTTCTCAGTCTGCAGAGAAGACAGATGTCAATTAGATGCTCACACTACTAAGCGTATGATTATAAGCTGCTGGAGGAAAGTGCTGTAAGAGCCTGTAATGGGAAACCCTGAATTAGTCTTCAGGGCAAGACAAGCCTCCTTGGAGGAAGTGATCACCGAGAACCTTGAGGAATGAACAGGCACTAAATACATGAAGGCAATGTGGAGGGTGTGAGTTTTATCAGGAGAGGAACGTAGTGTTCCCCACGTCCTGGAGGTGGTTGGAGGCTTGGCACATTAGTGAGACTGGGAAAGACCCACATGCTGCTGTGAAGTGAGTGAGGGCAGAGTGATGTGGGATGGGCTGGGGGTGGGAGGAGGCTGCGGCAGGTTGATGCTAAGTTGCCATATGAATTCAGGTGTCTACATGGATGGACCTTGAATGCTTTATTGCTAAGGGAAATAAGAGGAAGACGAATACTGTATGATCTCACTTATGTGTGGAATCTAAAAAAAGCTGTAACTCCTACAAACGGAGAGTAGAATGTTGGTCAACAGTGGCTTTGGGGGAGGAGGAAATGGAAGATACAGACTTCCAGTTACAAGTAAGCTTTGGGGATGTACAGCACAGTGACTATAGTTTGCAATCCTGTATTATATACTTGGAAGTTGCTGTGAGAGTAGATCTTATATGTTCTTACCACACATGTACATAAAAAGTAATTATGTGAATTCGTGGAGGTATTAACTAATGTTATTGTGGGAAGCATTTTGCCATATATACTAGTCTTAAGTCATTACCTTTGAGCTTCTACAATGTTATAAGTCAGTTATATCTCAATAAAGCGGGGAAAAATTAGGTGTCTATCTTCAGAGCAAAGGGGAGTCTTTGAAGGGCTTTAAGCAGGAAGGGAATGACATGACCAGATAAGCCTTTTCAAAAGGTCATTATGACTGCTGTGTGATATCCAGAGATGTCCAGAGACAAGATAACCTGAAAATCCTCTTGATCCAGAGCAAAAGGAAATGGCTGGATAATATCATAGTGGAGCTGCACTTACTAGAAAGTAAGAGATATCACTGGAGCTGTAAATAAACAGAAAGCTGAATACTCAAGAAGCATGCTGGCTCTGATTGCATCATCTTCTCTGGTGGCATTTGTCAGTTTCAGTAAACAAAGAATGTGTCTTCAATCACTACATAGGGCCAGTAGACAAAGCAAGGGATGTAAATGGATTGGGGAAGCGATCTGAGACCCTGGCATGAAAGAAGAACCCTTTGATCAGTAAAAGGGGGACCATATAATAAGTCTGTCCCCCCACAAAAGAAAAAGCTAGGAAGTTTGTCTCTTTTGACCTGGGTTCTGGTTGGGGCTGGGGCAAGTCTTCTCCAAAGATATCTTACAATGGATGGTGCCCAAGTGTGCTTGGGAATCTTCTTTATACTATTTTCATGGTCCTAGAACCCATGCCAAAAAATTAACATAATAATGAGTCCCGCGCTAGTAATCACCCTGGGATTCCTAGAAGAAGCATCACAGTTTTCTCTGCTACCGTTAAGTAGAATTAAACCCTAAAGATTTTCGTATGATTGTGTTCCTAAAAAAAGTATATAAATATACATATATAAAAATATAAATATATGTGGATATGTGTACACATATATGATGCACATATATGGATAATGTCTATATGGAGACATATGGGTATATACACCCATGCATATATTCAATGTACATTCATATATATCTATATCTATATCTATATTTATATCTATATCTATATCTATATATAAAGTTTGGATATATTTTAGATAGTATAAAGCAATATTGACTGTGTAAGTATATGACCTGTTTGGGCAGGTCAGTAAAAAAATCAGTAAAGCATTTTAACTTTTTGTATTTTTGCTGAAGAGAGTGGATATATTGATTACAACTTAATTTTATGAAGTTAAATATGTACGTTAAAAGTTATAGATAACTACCAAAATACTAAATAGGATATATGATTTCCAAACCAATAGAAGAGAAAAATGGTGTATAAAACCCAGTCAGTTCGAGGGTTGATGGGAGGTGGGAGGGAGGGGAGGGTGGGTAATGGGTATTGAGGGGGGCACCTTCTGGAATGAGGGTGTTGTATGGAAACCAATTTGGCAATAAATTTCATATTAAAAAAAAAACCCAGTCAGTTCAAAGAAGGGAAAAAAGAACAACAAAAGGAGAGAAGAAGAATAAATACAAGATACAAAATCAGATGGTAGACATAAATGCAAACGTATGAATAATAATAAATGAAGATGGACCAAATTCATGACAGATTGCCAGATTGGGTTAAAAGAATTTCATCTATATGCTGTTTACAGGCAACACATCTACAACATAAAGGCACAGATGGTTGAAATCAAAAGATTGGGAAATTATGAAGGCAAATACCAGAAGATATCATTGGGTTGGATAAGATTGGTACCATTACCCAATAAAGTAGATTTAAAGGCATAGCTTATGATTTGGGATAAAGAGACAGTATTTAATGGTAAATGATACAGTTGACTGTGAAGATAGGACAATTCTAAACTTCTAAGAACTTAATAACATAGTCTCAAAATTACATAAAGCAAAACTGATGTTTTTTCAGGAAGAAGCTGAACAAAAGGACAAACATAATCATATTGAGAGATATGAATACAATTTTGTTAGTAACCCACATATCAGATAAAATCATTAAGGATACAGAGGATTTGAACAAAGGTTTGATCTGATGGACATGTGTAGAATATTACTGTCAACAATAAGTAATACACATTATTTTCAATATGTACAAAGTGGAACATATATAAAAATTCATCTTATATCAGGCCATAACAGAAGTCTCAAAACAGATCACAGAATTGATATCACACAGATTAAATTCTTTGCTCACAGAGAGACACAACCTTGTTAAATATATAGTATGTTATATCATAATACATTGCAGTTTATTATATTGTGTCAGAATAAAGGAATATTAAAATTAAATGAGTGGGGTGCCTGGATGGCTCAGTCGGTTGTATCTGACTCTTGAGTGCAAGACCCATGTTGGCCTCTGCATTGGCTGTGAAGCTTACTTAAAAGAATTAAATGAGTTAACTGTTTAGTTTAAGAGGTAGGAGGAAAGAACAATAAACATACCCAAATAAGTCAGAAGGAGAGAAATAAAAAATAAGAATAATGAATGAAATGGGAAACCGAGTTATAATCAATAGAATTACCCAAATCAGACTTTGGTTATTTATAAAGAACAATAAAATACAGACTCAATGACAGGTCTGGCCAGCATAAATGGATATTAGTAGGCATGAAAAGGAGGATAGGTACAGCTATGGCAGAAATGGAAAAGAATGATTCTCAGTGTAGTAGGAAACGCAGATGAAATTGATACTCTTCAAGAAAAATATAACATAACAACATGACTGAAGAAATTGAAAACCTGAAGAGATCTGTAATATTAAAACAAATTTTAATATTCTTTAATCAGTATGTTTATTCATCTATTTAGATGCATTAATGTAATTTTCCTCATGGACAGATTTAAAAAGATAAAAAGTGATCATCTCAACAGGTGGAGGAAAATATTTAAAAATCCATGCCTACTGTCTACCTCCATCTCTGTTTCTCTCTCAAATTATTCAAACCTGAAGTAACAGGCAGGTGTAAAGAGTATCAAAACCTGAAAATAAATATATGATCATTAATTAAGCACTAAAAGCCTTTTCTTTAAAGTCAGCAATAAGCAGGAGTTCGCTTTATCTTTTGTGGTCAACATTTTATCAGAGTTTGTAGCTCATTTTAATAAGTCAAAAAACAGATTGAAAGTGGTAGAGGCATTGCAGTGTAGAAAATAAATTCATTTACAAAGATTGTGACTTTCTGATAAATAAAAGATTATTATAGGTTATTAGGATTAATGAGAAAGTTCTTTCAGATTGCTGGATATAGGATCAATACACAAAAATTAATTCCATGTCTTTACATTGGTCACATATAAACAGAGTAATATATACCACTTAGAAAGCAAAACCAGGGATGACCCCACTCAGGTACCATCTCTGTCTGTGGAGCTTTCCCTGATCAGGCAATCTTATAACTCAGATACAGAAACCATTCCTTGTACATTGGCATGCCCAGCCTCCTACCCACTTTTACCAGGGTTCCTTCCTCAGTTGCTTGGCTTAATAGTCTTCTGACTAAAAAAACAAAAGCAAACAAACAAAAAAAACCCTAAAACTAAAAAAAAAATTAAGTCTAATTATTGAAACGTCTTCATCTCTTTACAGAGATCTACAACCTTCTCAGTACATTCTTCACAGGGAAAGGTGTAATTGCCAAGGTAACGATTTTATGGATGAAAATATGAGGCCCACAGCTAGAAACTTTCATTTCTGGAGGCAGAAGGCAGTTCCTAATCCCATCCAACACTGTAGCCATGGGCCACATGCAACTAGTCAAGCCTTTGAATGTAGGCTTGGAATGGACTGTAAATATGAAGCACCCACCACATTGGGAAGACCTCGTTCAGAGGAATGTGGACATCTCATTAATGATTTTATATAGATTATGTGTTGAAATGCTTTTGCTTTATTGAGTTCATTAAAATGAATTATTAAAATTCACTGTTTTTTACATTCTTCATGTGAATACTAGAAAATCTGTCACATATGTGGCTTGTGTTTGGTAGACATTTAATGTCTGCTGTTCAGCACTGTTCTAGGGTTCTAATTCCTAATTGTGTGGTTTGGGATTAGTGCTTCATTTTCTCCGAGGCTCAGTCTTCTCCTTTGTAAATAGGGGTGATAAATGCCTCACGTACCTTGAATAGTTGAGAACATTCAGTGGAGAAACCCATTCTCTGAAGAAGTATTTGATAAATGGCAAAGCTCTATAGCTACACTGGATGATTTTGTGTCTTGTTTGTCACTCCATCTTTCTTCCAGAGCACAGCACAGTTCCAGAAATATAAAAACAAAAGGACTTGGAGAAAACTGACCACATTGCTGGCATCTTGCCTGTTTATTGGAGCCCCAGGGATTAGGACCAGCCTCTAGGCAAAACTTTGCTATGTGTCTTCTTTATGGGCTTCTGCTTTTAGAGAGAATTCTGTGTGCCTGACATCCTTTGAATCTGCTGTGGTTGTGCAGAATGGTAAAAATGACCATGCAAGCAGAAGCTGTGCAAAGCAATCTTAATACTCAATAAAAAATTATGATGGTTTTGTGAACTTTGAAGTTTTGGGTATGTCATTAAAATGTGTCTTACTATCAGTTATACATGTACAGTGAAGTGAAAAATAATAGAACTAGCATTTAGTACACAGTTCATTTTTAGAAATATCAATAATTAATGTGCTTTATTTTCTTGTGTAAAAAAAAAACCCTTACCAATTGTAGTTTAAATAGTGGTTATGATGCATCACTGAACATCTTTTCTAGATCTTGGAAAGTTACCCTTCTACTTTCTAAGTTTGGATCAGCTTCCAACATTCTATGTTTTTTTTTTTTTTTTTTAGAGAGAGTGAACGAGAGCAAGCACACTTGCACATGTGCATGTGCACAAGAGTCGGGGAGGGGCAGAGAGAAAGCAGAGAGAATCCCAAGCAGGCTCCACACCCAGTGCAGAGCCCAAAGTGGGGCTTGATACCATGATCCCTGGTATCATGGCCTTAGCTGAAATCAAGAGTCAGATGCTTAACTGAATGAGCCACCCAGATGCCCCTCAACATTTTATCTTTTGTTTTTAAACTGAAGTACAGTTGATGCACAATGTTACGTTAGTTTCAGGAGCACAGCATAATGATCGTTGGTGCCTCACTCACTGCTCGCCATGATGAATGTCATCACCATCTGTCCCCATACAGTGTTATTACAGTATTATCGACTCTATTCCCTGTGCTGTACTTTTCATCTCCCTGACACATATTTTATAACTGGACAATGGGCGAAGGGGATTAAGAGGGACAACATGGGATCTTTTGAATTTTCACCATCGCAAAGTATCTCTAAGAGCTCCTTCAACGTGAAAGTTTTTGCCAGCATCACTTCTTAGAGACCTCTTTGTCTTTTGGTCACAAGCACTTTCTTCATTTGTGCTGATAAGTTTGTTTGCACCGAGTTCTTCTGGCCGCACATCTTTTTTTTTTTTTCTTCAGTATATGAAATTTATTGTCAAATTGGTTTCCATACAACACCCGGTGCTCATCCCAAAAGGTGCCCTCCTCAATACCCATCACCCACCCTCCCCTCCCTCCCACCCCCCATCAACCCTCAGTTCTCAGTTTTTTTTTAAATTTTTTTTAACGTTTATTTATTTTTGAGACAGAGAGAGACAGCGCATGAACGGGGGAGGGTCAGAGAGAGGGAGACACAGAATCTGAAACAGGCTCCAGGCTCTGAGCCATCAGCCCAGAGCCCAACGCGGGGCTCGAACTCACAGACCGCGAGATCTTGACCTGAGCTGAAGTCGGACGCTTAACCGACTGAGCCACCCAGGCGCCCCTTTTCTCAGTTTTTAAGACTCTTATGCTTTGGCTCTCTCCCACTCTAACCTCTTTTTTTTTTTTTCCTTCCACTCCCCCATGGGTTTTTGTTAAGTTTCTCAGGATCCACATAAGAGTGAAAACATATGGTATCTGTCCTTCTCTGTATGGCTTATTTCACTTAGCATAACACTCTCCAGTTCCATCCACGTTGCTACAAAGGGCCATATTTCATTCTTTCTCATTGCCACGTAGTACTCATTTGTGTATATAAACCACAATTTCTTTATCCATTCATCAGTTGATGGACATTTAGGCTCTTTCCATAATTTGGCTATTGTTGAGAGTGCTGCTATAAATATTGGGGTACAAGTGTCTGGCCGCACATCTTGAGTCTCTGGGCCACACTAGTGCTGAGCATCCCTGCAGTAGGCTGTTCCTTCTAGAAGGACATTTATGCTCTGGCCACGTTTCCCTTCCAGCGCTACCACTTCTCATTTCTATGCCTCATTTTCATTTGTTGGCTGGTTCCTTCTTTCAGTCGTCCATCTTACAGAATGTCACACAGGTTTGTCACTGGGAGGCAAGGGGGGCAGTCACAATCACACAATTTGCTGTCTCTTGGTGGACGAATCACCGATGCAGCACCTGGTCGTGACAGACTCTTAGAAACATTGACGTGTTGGTCAGTGATCATGGTGTGCATGATATTTACATAGCGGTCACGGACAGGAGAGCAAACAGGGAAGTTTGCACTTTGAACGGTTCTTCATAGTTTAGCATATTGCGGTTACAGAAGCATGAACCGTTTTGTTGGGGCGCCGCTATTTTTCAACTGAGTGGTGGCACCTGAGATAAAATTCTCTTGTAACTGGGCAAAACGAGGACTCCTGTTCTCGGCATGCTCAGAGGTTATTCCTCGGGGGAGAGCCCCGCTAATCCCTCAATCTTTGTCTTTCGTCCCTTTTCTGATCCAAAAAGCCACCTTTCCTATTCATAGTTCTCAGATGTTACTTTGAGGGCAGGCCGAGTGTGCAGGGGGAAACGTGCAGGGGTCAGCGTTCATTAAGTCATTTGACAGCTATGTGCTCTGCGTCCACCTGTGCTGGGCACCGTGCTAGGCTCTGGCATGTTAGCTGGCAACTGAAAGTGCCTTAAATTGCTCTCATTTTTGGTTTTTGGCAGCTAACTCTCCAGCATACTTTCCAAACCACCACTTATACCATTTTCATAAGGTTTTAAAGTGACTTCCTCCTTGCACAAGTTCCTGCTGTCTTGATCGCCAGGATACATATGCTGTCAGAGCATCAGGTTCCTGAGATTGGGATACGGTCTGCATCTTGGCATGCCAGATGGGATGGTCCCTTTTCTAAAAACAATTAACTAATGGACACAGTCTAAACTTGCATAGTCACTGGTTAATTATTCAAAGCATGTTTCATCCAGGCGAGTTTCCTTTCTCAGCATCTTCTTTCTTCAGTGTTTTTAATTCACCTGGGAATTATGGCTCCATACTCCAAAAAGTGTGCTATAGTTTATTTAGAATCAAATGTTTCTGCCTGGAGCGTTAAATTCCCCTGAAAAACTGCTTCAACCGGAAGAGAGGTGTGGCTAGAAGGGGAGATTCATAATCTTAAAGCGTTAAATTAAAAAAAAATCCTTTTGAGATTCTTTGCCATGAAATACATTAAATAATTTTGGCAAATAATGTATTTGCGTAAGAAATCCAAAGCACTTTCTTTTATAAAACAGCTCTCTGGCTCCTAGTGGTGAAGGGAACCAAACACTTACTGAGCTAGGAGTGTGCCAGGAGCTTTTCCATATCATCATACTTAATCCTTATAATAGCCTTATAGGATAGGAACCATTTATCTGCATTTATATAGTTGAGGAACCAGAGGTCTGAGTAGGAAAATTAAGATGCCCAAGACTTAACATCTGTTAAGTGTTAGGGTTGAATTTTGAGTTTGTCTGATTCCAGAGTCCTTATCATTTTCTGTATAGAAATGATTGTAAATGCCTGGCATACTCACCATCACTCACCTATCCTGGTCCCAGTACAGACATCACTAATTGATAACCCACTTTTTCTCCCTGCCTTATTCTGTGCTACTGCCCATAAAGATGCTAAATGATGCTCAGAATGGAAAATCTTTTTCACCCCTTAAATGAAAGGTCATACAAGTTAGATTTTAGGGACATCTGGAGCTTTTAGACCAGTTTGGCCACTCACTACTGAGGGCCAGATGTGTTCCTCCCACCTTCTAGCATGCTCACTGTTTCCATATTTGGGATTCTGAGAGCTAACGTGTTCCCTGTGGAGTAGTCACAGACAGGAAGAAAAATAATTATGAATTTAAATCCTGTCTTGATTTGGATTTCCCAAAAAGCAGACCCTCACACCAGGACGTGGGCACAAGGAGGTGATCCAGAACTTCTTCCAAGAGAGGGTGTGAGGCAAGTGAGACAGAATGGGAGAAGTGCCAACACAAGAGGCCTTCTTAAGCAGAATAGTGCTATGGGCAGCTGGGGTCAACCCTGGATCTCTGGGAGGCTGCGTGGGACATGCCTCAGAGACAGGAAACTGGGGTGTTTATTCCCCGTATCCACTCCCCTAGTGGTGGAGGGCTGCTTACACACACCCTTCCCTCCGCCAGAATTAAGTCTCCCACACTTCTCAGGAAAACCCTCAGGCGGAAGCTGGCAGGTACAGTCCTTCAGTGGGGAAGTTGTGAGCGGACCCTGCACCCGGAAACTCACAGGGGGACCTTTGGGGCCTGGAGCAGGGCTTGTCCAGTGCCTGCTCTAGCTGACATCTGTTGGGTAATGTTCCCACATGCTGGGCTATAAGTGAAGTTAATCCCACTTCTGTCACTCTAGAAAATCCCCCAGATTCTTTATATTCTGTACGCCTAATGTCATGGGATGGATGGGCCCCAAGTTGCCTATCTCTGTGGCCAGGCTGCGTTCTTAGTGGTTGCAGAGCCCAGCAGTGCGGATTTGAAATTTATGGTGGTGGTTGAGTCCATCAAAGACAACACAGAGTGCTGTGTGTAGCTCCTAATAAATTCCTTGTTATCTTTTACAACCATCTCGGGCAAGCATTGTTCCTCTTGACACAGTGGGCTGTGTCAGCCAGAGTGAGTGTTATCCCAGACAACCATGAATTGAAGACCACAGAGTGTTGGGGCCAAAATAACTAGCTTTGAAATGGAGCCAAACAGTCTTTCAACAGTGGAAGGGCAGATCCAAGGCAGGGTGTACTCAAATGACCTTTGCCCTGACAATACCCTTAGCTCTGGGGGGCCCTTGGAGTAGCAGGTAGCAAAATCTCTGCCACCAGAGCTTGGAGGAAGAAAAGAAGAAGCCGTGGTGGTGACAGGATAACGATGTATTTGCGGTAATAGGCGCTAATTAACCCAGACGGCTGATTTTAATCATTGCTGTCATCTGGTGAAATCAGCTAGCTGACAGAGTGGTTCAGTTTCATCGTTTCCAATAGGCGGATATGCAAAAACTGTTCTTTTCCCCCTTCTAGATGTCTTATTTTAGCTTAAGAAAAACCAGCTTAAAATGAGAACAGAGTTCATTTTCAAGACCCCCACCCCCACCCCACAGTTTCCCTTGAGTCACTGTGCTACCTTCTTTTGTGTGTGGTTTTGTCTCACTGGATCATGTGTACCAGGAAGAGGACAATTTCACATTCTCTGTTGGACAGTTTTTTTTTTTTTTTTCAATGGAGCATCCATGATAAACTTCTTTGGATCCTCCAGTAGAGCCTCTAATATGGGGGAAGGGTCAGCGTATATTAGGATTGATAGCTCTGTGTTAAATTCTGAAGAGATACAATGAAGAAGTGGTAATTGATTTCACAATCTTGTGGTAGGAGCTGTATGTGCATTTAGATTTATAGAATTATGCAATGGGTACTTTGCCTCATGGAGTGAAGCAAGGTCATGTGGAAACATCTGGAGCAATTCCTGGATGCTTGGTCTTCCCACGGGATTAGGCAATAGTGCTGGTCTTAATATGCCCCCAGGCAATGGACAGAATGGTATCATTTACAGAAGGCATCCTTGTATTTTTCTGGCGGTCTGTGGACTCGTGTCTTTTCCTATAGGAACGGTGGAAGCAGGGATAGACCTGCAACTTCACATCCTCTGGATGTCCCAGGGCCCTGGTTATGTCCTAGAAATCTCAATCAGTGACCAACATGTTGAATGTAAATGACCTGCCACTGTTGGCGTCTAAAGCATTTTCACTATGGGAGAAGTTTGAAATAATTTCATACCTTAGGGTCTGATGACAGCGAATGTGGCGCACATACTAATGAATGCTTGCCAAGCCGTCACCCTCACACAGTCTCACTGTTACCCACAGGGCCTGAGCTCTTCTGAGCAGTCAAGTTGGAATCCTCTAGACTTCCCAGACCCTTCAGCCATGGTGTCTGGCATCCACTTCCCTCATTGTTTCACGGTTGTTGATTTGGGGTCATCAGCATCTTTACTTGTAGGAGCCACATCTATACATCCTTCATGGTCTTCTGAGTAGCTGCATGGAGTCGTGCCTCTCTGTCCTTCATCACCCCAGGGTCTCCTCCTTATGTCACATCACCCTTGTTGTCTACCTACCATGGGCTCAACCCAGTTTGGCAGCAAAGAAACCAAGAGAAGGGTATGGAATGTTCCTTTCCTCAAAGAGCTTCTGGAATGGATGGAGAAATGAGGCATTCATATGTGAGAAAAACACAAGATCTGACATTCCAGAATTAAATGTGAGCAAGAGTAGCCTCAAAGTGGGAGAGTGAAGAAATGGGGCTTGAGGGCAGAGAGGGAAGGTATCACAGGAAAGGAGGGATGGAGGCTGACCATAGCTCCAAGTGGGGCGTGAATGTGGATAATGGGTGAGAACATGCTGCTTGGTAAACCAGGGGCCTCACCATCCTCTGTGCGTGGCCAGATCTTGTGTGCATGCTCTATGTCTATAGAAGGCCTGGTGAGAGAGTAGGGAGGGTGGGGACTGTGGTGAGGGCCAGGGAGCTTTCCTCGTCCAAAGGGGAGTAGGTGCTCTCGGGGCTATCCACATGGCAGGAACTCAGGCCTATTTTGCCAGGTCTCCCAGTTTTTCAAGAGAAGCTGGAAGTCTTTTTCTGTGACATCAGGGACCTTTTGTAACACTGTCTGAACGAAACGTTATCGGTGCTGCCCTCCAGCTAGGCTGTAACTCTGGCTGTTGCCATCACAGTGCGCTCCTTCTATAGGGTGACAGTGCCTATGAGCCTGGTATTTCCCTGTTCCCAGCTGGAACCAGAGCCTGGCTGCCTTTGTGTGGCTACCCCACACCTCCAGGGGTTCCTAAGCAGGTGATAGGATCCCAACTTCATCAGTATATGGTGGGGAGAGTTCCCCGGTGGGGAAGCTGCCTTTCTCATACTCAATGGGCTGCTTGCTGGCTTGTACTGGGATTTCAACAAGCCGGGGGTGGGGACTGGTTTTGGGGACAAAAGCAGTGAATCCATGTGTTGTGGTCTGTCACTCCTTAGCAACAAACTCAGCAGCTCGCCTCCCAGTTTAATAAATCTAGACCTTGGTGGCTCATACAGCAGGCATGATGACAAGTAATAGTAGCTCATAAGAAGAAGGAGGAATTTTTTTTGTTGTTGTTCCTGACTCATGCGTCTACAGAGCATGGGTAACCTAAGCAAGGGTGGCTACAGATGTCCTCCGGAGCTGGAAGGTGCGAACCCAGAGATGGTGCTGCTGCACGGGCTGGGAGGTCTGAGCGGGTCCATCTAGGAGGAAAAGGCTCCATGGGGAGGGCCCTGGGATCCTTGGATGTCCGAGGCCTCTCGAGGGCATGTGGTGGTCAGAGAGCCTAGATTCCAGAGGCAGACTGCCTGGGTTCAGATGCCTGCTGTTCTGGTTCCTAGCTCTGTGACCTTGAGTAAGTTACTTAACCTCTGTGTGCCAACCTTTCTTCATCTTTAAATGTGAGTAATAATAGTAATAACAATGCTGCTGCTGCTACCTCCCACACACAGTTGTAAGAATTGAAGCTGCTGTATGTGAACCACTTCGAAGACTCTCTGGTACAAGAAGCATGTGCTGTTATTGTTTTAATTCCTGTACCTGTGCCACATAGAAACATGCACCTGCCCTCGCTCATAAGTAGTAAATGTCTTCGATTTCCTGGGTGGGGATCCACAGGACAACATTATTTATAAGAGATAGAAGTTCATTGACTCTTGTTAACCCAACAGACCTGTCCTCCTCAGGTGTGTCTCCATCTCCTCTCCCGAGCACCCCATAAAGTCAAGGATGTGTGCACTATCCCTCCATCAAGGGGTCTCAGGGAGGTTGAGTGTCTTACTCACAGTGACCTGTGAGTGTAACCTTTGTTGCCTTGTACCGCTCTCATTTTTGGGAGTCAGCGCATCTGCAGGGTGGAGAGGTGCTTTCTTTAGGGAGAAGGTAGGTTTGAGCTCTAGGCATCTCAAACCCAGGTGTTCCCAGGCCCACCCAGTGGCACCATGCTTCATCTTCACTGACGCTTTGGGCCCCATAGAGAGGGCAGAGATGGAAACATGGCAGGCCAGCCACTTTTCTCTCTGAACAACACTCCAAACCTGGCTGGCCATCATTCTGTTTTCAACTATGGCGTGGGCCCAGTGGGACAACGTCTGGGCACCCAGCCACAGTATCCCCCCCACCCCGCTGCCCCAAGCAAAGCAGAGTCTAGATCTGTCCTTGTAGAGGACACTGAGCACTTGAAATGTGGCTCATCTGTTAGAGACATGCCGTGTGTGTAAAATGCACAATGGCCTTTGAAGGCTTTTAGTACAAAACCTGAATGTGAAATAGTTCACTAATAACTTTTATCCACACAATGGAATATTATTCAGCAGTTAAAAGCAAGGAAGGCCTGATGCACAGTGTGCCTCGAACACATTATGTGAAGTCAAAGGAGGCAGTCACCAAAGACCCCCTACTGTATAATTTCATTTAGATGAGATGTCCCAAATAGGCAGGTGTTCAGAGGCAGAAAGTATATAATTATTGTCTAGAGTTAAGCATGGGGGTGATGGAGAGTGACTGCTAACGGGTGGAGGATGTCTTTTCAGGGTGCTTAAAATATTCTAAACTACATCGTGGTGATGGTCGCACAACTGGAAACTAGAAACCACTTAATTGTACACTTCGAATGGGTGGGTTTTATGGTAGGTTAAGGTGTGTCTCAAAAAAGGTGGTAAAATCATTTTTATAGTTATTATATGGTGAAACTATAATGTTTTTGATATATCAGGTTAAGTAAAATATATGAACATTAATTTCATCTGTTGCATTTTATTTTTTTAACACGTCTGGGAGAAAAGGCACAACTGCCTATGTGGCTCATGGTATATTTCTTTTGGACCGCACTGTGCTGCACATTCTCGAAGGACCTTCCTGGTTCCAAAATTATATTCTGCCATACAATGATCCCCAGGTTTGGACTTCTGATGACTCATCTGGTACCATGGCGAAAACCCAACTTGAAAGAAAGTTCATTTGGGTCTCTTTTAAAAACCATTTGCAAAAATAGGTTTTTGAAGAGAAATCCTGGAAGGAGGCACAGAGTCAAATAAGGTGAGCCTGAGAGCTGAGGCCGTCAATTTCTCCTGTCCCCATGAGCCACCAGAGCCAGCTCTAAGTGTGGACAGGGCTGTTATAAAAAAATTTCCAGTCTGAGCCTGAACAACGGTTTTCTCAATCAATCCTCCTCTTGAAAACTTGACTCCGGGGCTACCGCTGCCCAGAGAACAGGCAGTAAATCCCTGGTTGGCAATAGGGCTTAATGGGAGCCAGTGCCTGGATTCCTCACCTCCTTATGGCCCAGCCAGAGACCATGGAAGTGTCTGTATTTCCCCAAAAGCTCAATGTCAGAACACAGACCTTGGCCCAGGCTCATCTACAAGGAGGGCTGAAGATGATCTCAGCAAGTGTCTTTTTACTCTAATCTCTTCTGTAGTTGTTATTCACCAAAAGCTGGATGTCCAGTGCCTTAACCATCCATCATTTGCTCAGTGATGAGCCTGTACCCCCACTTTGGGCTTTCTCATTGTGCTCCATGTTTGTCGCCTCTAGAGCTGCTGGATCCTGCTCCACCCAACAGAGGCGACTTGGCTGCCTTTTACTGGGTGCTATAGGGAAATGTAGACTCCCAAGTAGTACAGCTTTGTGGAGATACCTGACTCCTGCAAGAGCAGGGAAGCATCTGAGTGCATTAAAAAAAAAGCCCGTGGGAGTGGCTTATCTTTCCCCTGTGAGGTGGTCTTTCCCCTTTGCTCCTTCAGCCAACCCCTGGAAGGCTGTTAGAGGCTCTGAACCCTTGTCATCTTCTGTGTTCTTCAGCACTTGCTCTTGCATAGGTCCCTGTTTGGAATGCTATCCCTAAACTCCTTTACTTCTCTGTGGACCTGTTTTCACATAAACGGCCAATGCAAGTGTTCACAACCTTGTGGAGGCCCAGTTGCAGGAGGCTGGCACCCCTGTCCCATCTGTTCCCATCCCTGTCGTCCCCTGTCTCTGGATGGATGTTGCTGCACCATTTCAGCATTTGGGCAAGGGCATGGGGAAGCAAGGGCTTTATGTAAAACCAGTTTTGACATTTCTCCAGGGAACAAGGCAAAAGCAAACTTCTTTCGTTCCTGGGCTTCTTTTGAAATAATTGTGGTCACAGAGAAATAGTAATAGAAACAGTAATGGCAAGGAAGATATAAGAGTGAACACTTTCCTATAGCTTTTCTACTAAGTGCGAGCTTTCCAGAAATCCCCAGAGAAGAATAAGCAGACACAGAGCTTGCACAGGAGGATAAAGCACAAGAGACAGAAAATTCGACAAAGGCCAGTGTCCACAGAATCAGAGTGGTTTTCCAGGACACTAAAGCAAAGCATGTCAAGGCCCTATCTCTCCCTGGCAGTAATGCACCAGAAAAACGTGCCATGTCACCAGAAGATTTCCATTTTAATATTAGTGCAGGGATAGCGCATCGCGATTAAATTAGACTCAGGTGCGTTTTCTGGTAACCGTGATATCCAGAGGAGGGATTGAAAATGGAGCTGCTCAAAGATAACCTGCCTCTGAGCTAAGTTATTTCATGGATCTCCCAGGAGAGGACACTTTGCTGATATGGCTTTGCTACTGAGGGAAGGCCTCTGAAGCCCTCTGATGAGAAGATAAGTCAGACTGTGGTTACAGAAGAGGAAATGAAGCAAGCATGCAGCTAGCCAGGCAGTGACGTGCTGGGATGTCCTGCCTCCAATGCCCGGGTGTCTCAGGAGTGAAGGCTCTGGCGCTTAGGAGTGTTGGCTCTAGAATGGACAGCTTCCACCTGCTGGACTGCCACGACGCTGTCTTCTCCATGACAGGTGTTTGCAGTGCACTTGGCCACTGTGTTGGTGCCATGCCCGTCTGGTGGTGACAGTGTGGGCCCTGAAGCCTTTTGGGTATAGTGGCTATAGTTTGGGGGGCAGAGCAGTGCTGGGTGGCAGCACCCCATGGTGTTTTGGAACCAGCTAAGCTGTTGTGATCACAGTGGTGACTGCCCTGCCCGGTCTGGAGGGTTTCCTTGAACAACACACAGATCTTGGCCACATTGCTATTATCTTCCTTTTCCTCACTCCCAGATATGATAAGAGGGATGGTATTGATACTCATGTACCTCTGAGACCTTCTTCATAATTATTTCCCTTCTGACATTTTCTGTGAAAATATTCAACCACATAGTAACATGGAAAGAACACTCAGATACCCACCATCTAGACTCTGCCATTAACTTTTTGCTATTTTACAACATTTTTATTTTTGCTATGGTAAAATCTGTTCACGATTCTCCCATCATATGTTCCTTTAAGAAAAAAAAAAGGAAGCCCCAGCCGTATTCCTCCCATGTCTCAGATGGAAACATGGAGGGGAATATAATGTCGAAGAGCATCTTAGTGAAACTGAGGCAAGAATCTAGATGTCCTGAGATTAGGGCAGGTCAAGGTAAAGGAAAGATTCCTGAGGTGGGAACTTGAAGGTGAGGGGTTCCAAGCCAGGCTCTGCTGCTGAAAATCCTGCATACCTAAGCAGATCACCTTCATTCTACCAGGACAGTCCTAATGCTGACCTTGGACTACATGCTGCCTATAGTCTAGTCCAAGGCAGGAACTAGACACGTAGCCTGGGACCTTTGGCAGATTGTTGGCCTAGATTCTGAGCTATTGGTTTCTTGTTTTGGAAGTGGGGATAACAATACCCACTTTACAAAGCTCTTATAAGATTAAGTTGGATCTTGAGATGCTACAAAATGCCCCAGGCAATGCCAGGCTTGAGGTAGGCATGCTCAGGGTTGCACATATTATGAATACAAATGCGCGTATACTTTTGTACGGTGTCCAGCACGTAGTGGCCACAGAGGGTCCATTCTGCTGCTGAAGGGACAGCGGTATTGCATTTAGAAACGTAGCAGTAACAATAACACTAGTTATCATAGAGTTCAGTAAACCTGAACCAAAGACAAAAAGAGCCAGAGAGAAAAAAATTTCTCGGCTCACACCTGGAGCATCCTGTGCATGCATCTGTAGAAAGAGCCCTTATGTTTGCCTCTGCAGATGAGAATTTTCTGGTTTATTGCTTCTCATAAAAGATTGAAGCTGCAAGAGCACTGTCCCCTGTGGCCCTTTGAAGGCTTAGGGCCAACATCGCTGTATAGGACATGATTATTGGAGCTCTGCCCTCCCATGGGGTGGCCACCTCTGGCATGGATGGACACATTCCCCTTACTCAGTGACTTCCTGTTTGTCATCTGGCGGTAGCAGCAGCTCACGCCTGTCATCGGAGGGAATGGGATGAGCTCGAGTCACAGATGTGGTGTGTTCTTGATTGAGCACCAAATCAGAGTGGCCCTGCAAGCAGGCGATGGCAGGGAAAGGCTTTCTACAGCACTTCAGAAGCCCCCAACCCCTCATGAGGCTCTCATCACATGCTGCTGGCTCCTCAGAAATTAGATGACACCATTCATAGCACCTTTCATGGCTTCACTGAACTTTTCTGAGGCAAGGAATCCTTCTGGAGCAATGGGAATTTGTTCCAGGGGCTCCTCATCCTTTTATCCAGCCTCCTGTCTACTGCTGTTTTGAGCTGAGAGACCACACTGCTGACTGTTAGATTCTCATGATGGGCAACAAGGGAATGACAGATGCTACCATTTTCTCTATGGTGGTTTCACCTGATGGATAATGGATCCCCGAGAAGGGAGGAGGGACTTTGTGATGAGCTTTCACTGCTTTTATTAGGAAGCTTTGTGTCTAGGTGGGCTAATGTATGGACATTCACTTATGTGTAGGGCCAGCGTCCAGCAAGAAGTTCGTGCAGTGGTAAGGTCATGTAGGTTAGAAAGTTGCACAGCTGAGGTTTGGACCAAAGTTTGATGTTTCTCATGGCAGCACTCATTATCTTCTTAACGAAAGGATTAATCTGATACATCAGTCATGACACTTCATGCTGTCAGATACAAAAAATTCAAAACACCTAACACATAGGGCATTTTTCAGACGGTGTTTCTGTAGGTTTCTGTAGGTGGGCCTAACAGTGGACCAGTGATGTTGTAGGGACTCACTTTTTCCCCCTCTCTTTTCCTCCCTTCCTTATGTGAGCTTCATCCCAAGGCCAGCTTCTCCCATGGTGGCAAAATGGCTGCAGAGGTTCCAGGAATTCTTTACTCAGAAGGAGAGAGAAATACGACATCAGCTTCTCTCTGTGGAGAGGGAGACTCCTTCCTTCCCAGAAGCTGCTGGCAAACCTTCCCTCACATCTCACTGACCTGAATAGGGCCACTTGCTACTCCCGAACCAATCTCTTTTGGCTATGGGCCCAGCCCTGGAGATGAGGTGGGGTCAAGCTACGCCTTCTCCAAAACTTGATGCTGCTACACAGTGGGGAAGAGTGGAGGGGTCTTGAGAAAAGAACCACAATGTCCATGACATCTACCATAAGAGACATGTACTAACCCCATCCACTGTGTCTGTGACTTTTCTCCATTTCAGTGCCCACTCATCCTTCTGCCAGGGAGTGACTCATACGTGATTCCAGGAGTGATGGGCAGGCTCATCCTGCAGTTCCCAGAGTCCCTCATTCCATCGCTGCTTCTCAATCTGTGCGTGTATGTGTGTCCTTTTGTTGCCCTCCTGTTGCCCTCCTGCCTCTTGTTTCCTACTTCCTTCACTTTCAGAAGCAATGGAAGAGGCCCTTTCTTTTCTTGATTTCTTTCTGGCGCCCTGTCAAAGGGCTTATTGACCTTGACTGCTGCTCGTAGCTGTGATGGACAGGGTCTCTTTCAGCATTTGGGATGGAAGGGCCTAATGGTGGCTTTGGGAGAGAGAGCATGGGCTGGAGGGAAGGGCATAGACAGGCATGCATAGAGCAAACTGCACAGAGCATGATGAAGAGTCACATGACCGATCCTAATTACTGAATCTTGGTTGTTGTTTTCAGCGATTCTTCTCAACGGGAAGTTATTGAAAGCCTGCTTTTGTCAGGACTCTAGAAAATAAACAAAGCCTCATTTAGGTAAATACCAAATCCATAGAAGTACCCTTGGCAGGTTTCACTGGGGCAAGGGACATGTTGCTCTCTGGCTGGAAGGGGAGAAGCAGCCCTGCCCATTGCTCAGGTAGCAGGTGGTGGCCTGAAAGGTCCTATACGTGTCAACTTATCCTGGTCTGACCATTCATGTACTTTCTTCCCATCTTCCCTTTCCTGGTGCTGGATCTCGGACTTGGGACTGAAACCTGAGAGGGAATGGATCCTATCTTTCTTTCCACTCAACCTTGTTTCTCTCTGATGGCTGGCTTCAGTTTCCAGCTTGGAAAGTGGCAAGTGGTGGGCCAAAGAGTAGGAAAAAGTGAGAAGAACCAAGTGGCTTTGTGCTTAAATGAAAACTGCACTGCCTGTCCTCTCTTTGGCCCTGTCCTCCTCATTGTGAAACATCAAGAGGATATTTTAGTTCTGGCGTCAGGTTCCCTGGTGAGAGAAGAGAGAAGAAAAGGAAAACTTTATTGGAAAATATACACATCTGTGGCTCTATCTTCCTACTTGCTTTAAGAGGCATTCTTTCCAAGATGAGGCCAAGGTTACCTTTGGTAGCTGACATCATTTGATGTCCCCTGTGACACCCCTCAGCTCTTCTGGGATTCTGGCTGCAGCCGTGGTGGGCAGTTTGGTGTGAGTTCAGACTTTTAAAAGTTGCAGTGGCCCTCAAGCATAGCCCAGGGTCTTTCCCGGTAGGTAGGAGCTGGTTTGGTACACTCAAAAGTGCAGCCCAGAATTTGGGGGGTTCATGCTCCTGAGCAACCCTCAGCTAGTGGGCTATAGGAACCATGGCCCTCTTCATTCAGGTAGGCATCCTGGATACGTCTCTGAGCTTCCAGGGGGTTTGTGCCCTAGTTGTCAATAGAAGCAACTTCCATAGTGAGTCCTTATGTATCTCGTGTCCCTTTCCTTGTCTTGCGTTCCACTCTCCCTCATTCCTCCTACCTGGGATCACCTTCAGAGTAAACTACTTGCACCCAAGTCTTTGTCTCAGATTCAGCATTTGGAGAACCCAAACCAGTGCACCTCCCAACATGGTAGACACTGCATTACCATCTAAAGCATTGGACATTTGAAGCTTTTGTTTGTTTGATTGGGCCAACGTCTAGCCATCATCTGGCCCAGGTTGGCAGGGTATTTGGAGACTGTGTACAGACTCTCTCTCTCTCCACTATCAGTGGCCAGCTTTCATCCCTTGCAGCCTATACTTGAACCCTTTATGCCCCGAAGCCATCTTAATTCCCATACAATTTCCTGGTGCTCTCATAGCTTTATTAGTTTGGTTCACAGAAGCCATTGGGAGGCTCTGTGTTTGTGGCAGGATGAAAGACATTCGTGCAGAGAAAAGAAAGAGCCCTCTGTTTGGCAGTGCACCCATAAACATGGTGAGGATAAAGGCCAGGGAAGTTTGGGGACTGTCATGTGATAAAGATGTGGAGGTTCTAATATTTTCTTCCCACTCCTCAGTAAGTCATGTGGCCCATCTTCCTGGAGTGCTTGACTTTGAAGGATGGAGATAGATGTGCCATGGGACTCTGTTGACCTTTGGTCAGATGACTCTACCCTAGATTTAAAAAGATCTAAACTTGGGGTGCCTGGCTGGCTCCATACTCAGTGGAATTGTGTGGCTCTTGATCTCGGGGTTGTGAGTTCAAGCCCCACATTGGGTGTAGAGATTGCTTAAAAAATAAAATCTTAAAAAAATATCCAAGCTCAAGGGACTTTAGAGGTCGGATCACTCATGCCTTTCAATTCTCAGATGCAGCAACTCAGATAAAGTGACTCAGCTTCTCCAGCAGCCCGGAGCTAGTTACAGAGCTGGAGCTAGGATCCCAAGTCACCAAATGCCCTAGATAGTGAATTCCTATGACCACAAGCCCTGGGGTCCTTGGAATAAACCCGCTTGCTTTATTTAGTATGGCAGTGAAAGAAGATGGAGCTGTTTTGAAAAGAGAAAGCTCTGAAACCAGGCGCCCAGGGCCAGGTCTTTCAAGCCTTTCAGAGGAATCGGAAAATGGATTTGGGGAGGCAGTCATGGGAGCAAGTGTCTCAGGCTGGATGGACAGCACTGTGGGGGCCAAAGCACCATCTCTGGCCAGGGCTCATGAGGTGTTCTGTGAGAGGCCTTTCCGGTCTCTGAGGATGTTGAGGGGTCCCTGCTTCAGACTTCAGAGGTGGGAACTGTACTGTCGCACAGGCATACAACAACATTTGCAAACAAAATAGGAGGAGATGGTGCATGTGAGCCACCTGTTTATTTTATTTATTTAATTTTTAAAATGTTTATTTGAGAGAGAGAGAGCGAGCGAGCAAGAGAGAACGCACAAGCAGGTCGGGGGCAGAGAGAGAGGGAGATACAGAATCCGAAGCGGGCTCCAGGCTCTGAGCTGTCAGCGCAGAGCCTGACGTGGAGCTCAAACCCACAAACCGTGAGATCATGACCTGAGCTGAAGTCAGATGCTTAACCGACTGAGCTACCCAGGGGCCCAAGCCACCTGTTTAAATGCAGCATCTCATGCATTGTGGGTCTGAGGTGGGCCCTGCATCATGCATTTCTAGCAAGCTCCCAGGTGATGCTGATGTGGCTGGTGCCAGGACCATTTTGAGTGGCAAGGCTGTAACGCAAACAGTTTTGTCCATGAACCTGGAAAACCTGAATTCTGGTTCAGATTTGCCACTAAGATTCCCAGCCTGTCATTTAAACATGACCCCCTAGTCGAGGGGCATGTCCCCTGAGGGATGATATAGAATCACCCGGGAATCTTTCCTGGGGATTTGCTGAATACTCTAGGCCCACCCATATGGTGGCTTGAGTGAAACACTAGGACACAGTGGCTGTCCAGCATCCTCTGAGTTCTAGGCCAGGCAGACACAGTGAAGACACACAAACAGGCTGGGTATTCCTGGAGCTTGCATACAGGTTGGGGGTGGGAAGGAGCAATAAAGACAGGTTATGATTCTGTCTTTGACACATGCTCTAAAGGAGGAGAAGCTCCTTCTCTGGGAGCTTGTGGTGGAAGAGGTCCTGGAAGGTCAGGGAAGGCTGCCTGGAGGAAGGGCTTCCTTCTGGAAGCTGTGAGAGGCTCAGAGTCTCACAACCAGACTTGCCTTCTTTTGCCACAGCAGAGTCTGTATTTGGGGCCAGTTTGGATGCTTGGCTCATGCCTTTGGGTTGAGGGCCTTAGGCAGTCCCTTGCCCCAAGGCCACTCTTGCAGGGGCTCAGCCAGCTTCTGTGAGCCTGGGGGGAGTGAGTGGGCTGGGGCTGGCTGTGTAGGGGTTGATGTCAGGGAAGGCAAGGTGCAGCAGTAGCGGAGACTTTGTAGGGGAGTAGAGAGATAGCTAGGCCCTCCTTTTCCCCTCCTGTGGGTGGGCAGTGAGACCAGTCATTCTGATGCAGGACACGATTGAGCACCATGGCATGGCCCGAAGCGCCACCAAGCTGTGCGCTCCCTGCCTTCTTTTTGCCACCCAAGGTTCTTGCTTTCCTGCACGCCTCGGTCTAGCAGGGCTGGGCAGAGACCAGCTCTCTGTGCCCTGCAGCCCCCTTGTGTGGTGTTGTGCTGGGAGGACTGCCTCCGGGACATGGGAGCAGTGGCTCAGGCTCCAGTGTGCCCCATGAAAGCTTCTAGCTCTCCTCGGCCTGAGATCTGTGTTTCCAGCTAGCCCCCTAGGCGGTGCCCATGCTGCAGCTAAGCAACCACTCTGTGAAGGAGGGGAGACCATCAGGAGACTGGGCATCAGCAGAAGTGCCTGCCTCAGTGGGGCAGGTGGTTCAGGGTTACCTTTGATCTTGGAGTGGAAGGGAGGCCTTTTGGAGGGACCAAAAGCCTTCAACTTTCAACTTTCCTCTTGAAGAGGTGTGCCTCAGTGCTAGAAGGTTCAAATTCAGTATGAAAGCAGCAGTCTGTGAATGCCGTATGCAGATGGAGCGCAGGAGAGGGGAGAACTTGACTCAGCCCACTGGGTTCTAAGAGTCCCCCACCCACTGGACAGCACGTGTGAGCAGCTAGAGAGGAGACATTTAAGCAGAATGTGTGGCCTCCCCGCAGCAGCGAGGTCTCTGGATCTGCCCTTCTCTGTCTTTTCTGGAAGCTTTGAGGCAATGGAGAAGACCCAGTGTACAGCTCATTCAGCCTCTGGCTTCTTCCTCTCCTGGTGGTTTTGGAGAGCTCGCAACCTCTCCACAGTGTGTGTTCCTTTCCAAGGACCAAGAACAGTGCAGAGACACACTCTCTTTCAGCTGGAAAATCCATGTGAAAATCCACGTGCAGAAAGTCAGAGCCTCCCTTGCTGCCTCTTTACTCACAGAGGGTGAGAAGCACCAGGCTCACTCTCGAGAGACTCTAGGGGTGGAGGGTGCTGCTGGGGGTGGGCAGATGCACCCCTGTTCACCAAGTCTGCAGAAGGCGGTCTGCTGGCTGCGGGCTTATGCAAACCTGACCTCCGACCCCGAGGTGAAGACCCAGGGCGCAGAGAGTGGAGACAGCTGTGTAAACTTCAGGGTGGGGTATTTATAGCCTTGGTGAGGAGCGCTGAGCCAGCCTAGAGAGCCAGAGTCAGTCCCTGTGGTCATCGGCTCCGTCTCTTGTTCTCTTAAGTGAGTTTTCTGTATATTATTTCTTCATTGTTGCATTAAGCATTCTGAGATTCTGTTTCCCCATCTGCAAATGAGGGGCTATTGCCCTGATCCTCTGGGTGTTTCAGAGTGGTGGCTCCCTCCATCCCAGTTTCAAGAAGAAATGCAGTATTCCAGTTTTGGGGGAGGGGAGACTTAACATGGCCTCTCAAAGTGAATGTGCTGACCCCTGGAGGCCAAGTCCCCTGGGCTCCTGGAGCTCTGGGAAAGGTGGAATGCTCATACCTGGGCTTTGGAGTCAGATCTGGGCTTGATTCCGGCTTGGCCACTTAGCCCCATCAGCAACAGCAGTAAGACAGCGGAAATGCCCTGTGAGAGCATGGAGTGGCTTGGTGCATAGGCAAGGGGCATGCAGGATGGTCATGATGCTGTTGCAGCAGACATGCCCATCTGCTGCTTGTCCCTGTGTCTCAGAGAGCAGACAGCCACACCCCTCTGAGTACCCTGGGGCCGGTATTTGGGAAGGGTGGAAACCCTGTGGGACAAGGGGACACACAAGAGAAAGTGTGTTAATCTTAGAGTGAAGGCCGGGATCTGGGGCACCCAAGGAAACCCATTCTTGGTGTCAGAAAACCTTGGGTTCTCCCAGCCCCAGTCCCAGGAAGAAGAAGGGGTGGGGGAAGACAGAGAAAGACAGAGGGGGGTTGGTGAGAGCAGGAGAGGGTGAGCACACAGCTCTGTAATGGAAACTTGGCACCCAGCCTCCACTTCTTTCCTTCCTTAGTGCATGTGGCTTGAGCCTTGGATTGAGAACTTCTTCTCCTTTCAGCAGGCACCCCACGCTATCTCCATGGCCCCCTCCTGTCCCCCCTTCTCAGAGCCTGCAGTCATACATGCTGCCTCTGCTGGTGACATATGACATGTGAGCCATCTGCCTCCCTCCTCACACGCCCCCCGCCCTCCACCCCCTGACTAATTAGGCCAACATGCAACTTCCAGGCCCTGGCAGATGAGGAGCCAAGAATGCGGTGGACAGGCGCCAAGTGTTTTTGTTGACATTGCTGAAGTGTAGCTTTGTGGAGCAGCCTCTGCCCTAGCAGCGAAGTCTAAGGAAGCCGGAGATGAGTGAAGGGAGAGCAGTGAGAAACCAACTGTGGGTGCTGCTCCCAATGCCCTGTGCCCTCCCCGTGGCCCACCCTCTGTCCCTCCTCCTAAATCCGAGAATATAGCCCTCCATGTCATGACCGATGGGACTGGCTTAGTCTGTAAGAAAAACACACTGGGCAGAGCATCATGTGTTCACTAGGGTTTTTGGAACTATTTTCAGTTTGTGATCGTTTCATGCTGTGTGTGCCCCATTGCTGTTCCTAATTGTTTCTGAGGAAACAACCTTCCTGGAAGGCGGTTTAGTGAGACTATTTTCATCCCTAACCTCTTATAAGGTGCAGGCTGCATCGTTGATCTACCTTGCCGTAGCTGAATACCAGATGGATTTCATCCTCTCCAGGGATCTACCAAGAATGTGGCCATTGGGTCACTAGGCCTGGGTTCAGATCCCCATTCGACTCCTCCTTGCTTGTGACCCTGGGAGAGTCTTTCAACCTTTTTGTGCTTTGGCTTCCTTATTTGCAAATCAAGCTAATAGTTAAAAATAAGACTTGTTAAGTAAGATGAAACATGGATGGAATAGAAAGTTCTTCGTGCATAATAGACCCTCAATAAGTGGAAGCCATAATAACAATTAAATTGTAGTTGATGTGGCTGGCTATGGATAGGTTCTGATTTTAGGAAAATCTCTTCTACCCTGACATATTTACTCCCAAGGCAAGTTGACCCCAGCACCAACTGCCCTTTCCTACCTCACCAGGATTTCATGAGGACAAATGGAATGGGGTATAATATTGTCACACTTGGTTCTCCATGGGGAGTGAGTGAATGCAGTGCTTACTTTCATCTCTCTGATTTTCTCAGACTCTGGTGTCTGCATTGGTCGATCAGTGGTTAGTGGTCAAATATATTTTTGTTGAGATAAAAATTTGTAGGTTTTGGAATCCAGAGGTGCTGCCTTAATAGTCTCTAATGCCTGAAGATATTGAATCATTATGTAAAAAAAAATCCTCTAATTTTCTGCTACAATAGCTGGCTTTATTTTTATATCTCTTAATTGGTATCAGCTTTTCTTTCAGAATTACAGAACCATGGAAACTTGGCCTAAGAAATAACTTTGGAAGTCATTGGAAGGGACACTTGCTTCTTTGCAAATCTTTGGAGTTTTCCTAAACATTAGGATTGTAGTACCACAAAATACTTTTCTTTGACCCAGATTATTAAATAGCAGAATGGCCAATCTGTTGGTCCCTAGCACCACTCTATCTTTGGATCTCATGCAGACTGGAAGATGCCATTGTTGCCCTGCCCATATCTCTTTGTTCTTACCTCTTCAGTGCACACTGGCACTGCTTAACTTTCAGCATCTCCCTCTCATTGTCTAAGGTCTTCTTCTGGACACTAGAGCCCACCTTGGACACCCATGTGGCAGGTTAGAAGTGCCAGGGAATTCATGTCCCCTGGAAATAGCCTTCAACCAATGGCAGATCAGGAATGAGTGGATACATACCTAAACTTCCTCACCTCTTGAGTGTCTTAGATACCTGTCTGCCCTGACCCCCAGAGCTTTCCAGGGGAGCCAAGCTTTAGTTTACTCATTTTGGCAATTGGCTTGAAGCGTACCCTTTGTTGGCTGGCTCCTCTCACCTGTCCCATGTCCCTGTTCCCCCCAGGTGCTTCCTGGGATCATCTCCATCCCCCAGAGAAAACACGAGCGTTCAAATCCTTGTCTTGGGCTGCTTGCGTGGAAACCCAGCCTGAGACAAATGGGATGTCTTTCTCCACACTTTTAGATCATTTGTGACAATATGGTGCTATATTCACATTTCAGGTTGATTGTTGGATTTTCAGACCACTGACCTTGTTGTTTCTTTATGAGTTTTTGAAAATATTTTTCTCTGCATCTCACCATTCTTAATCCTAAGAATTAACTGTTGAGATTAACCAGAGTACACAAATGTCTTGCTTTCACCTTGAATTATCTTTGGTATTGCTCTCTCAGTTTTGACTAAACTAATATATGTGGCCTCCATGTACGCTTTTGCATTTCAGAATCTAAACTTATTGTTTATTCTCGTTTGGCTCCACATTGTACATTTTTTATGTGAATATGCCTAGTGGCTGTTCTGACTAATATGCATAAGTCATAATGAGATACCTTGATAATTTTAAATTTGAGAGCAGATTCCATTTGAGGAAGATCTCAGTGCATGAGCTGTTGGTATTATGTGTGTCCTCTGGCTTAGGTGAGATGCCTACAAGCATTGCGATTTCCAGAAACTTCCATGAGTCTTACTTTATCCGTATTCAAAGTGGTAATGGTTATTTCAACACATATACCGAGCATCTCCTCAGAACCAGGAGTGACTGGGTGTTAGAGAGGCAACAATGGACAAAGTGGACAATATCCCTGCTCCCTCTTTCTTTCCTAAGTGGTGTTGTGAGGTTCAAATTCAGTAATGAAGGTGAAATCATTTGGGAAACTAAAATCACCATGGAAATAGAGGAATGGGTATGATGACCTAGCTCTTCATTGATCATTTCAGAACACCATACTGATGTGGCTGGGTGGGATGTACCCTGTGGCCTTTCATGAACACCACTTGACCCATGATCCTTATCTTGTACTTAGATCCATTTTCTGACCACAGCAACTCTGGACACTTAAGAGGTGGCCATTGCCTCATGCCACATCTTTCTTTAGTGCTAAGCCACCAGAAAGACCATCTTTGCTTGCTGTTTCCACCTTCCAGTGGCTCTCTGATGTCCAGCTCTGTTGTGTCTTTGCCTTTGTCTTGCTTGAATTGTCCATAGTGGTCAAGGCCAGTGGCCACTCTTGAAATTCCCTTTCTGCTGACCTTGCTTTATACCATTCCCCTTCCTCTTTCCTTTCATGATTCATTGCTGAATTCTTTTACTTTCCTTGCACTCTGAAGCAATGTTGAGTTCTCCACAACTTCTTCTTCTCTTCTCTTCTCTTCTCTTCTCTTCTCTTCTCTTCTCTTCTCTTCTCTTCTCTCCTCTCCTCTCCTCTCCTCTCCTCTCCTCTCCTCTCCTCTTCTCTTCCCTCCCCCTTCCAGAAGGCCCCAGACATCATGTCTCATACTCTTCCCTGTTTGCTTATGACTCTCTAGATGCTCTCTGTTGCTTAGCTCTTTCCCCTGAGGTATCCCCACCCACATGCATACAGGCAGCTTACCTCCCCTTCCATGTTCCACAGACACTTCAAGCTCAACAAGTCTTTAACAAAACGTGCTCCATTCTCCTCTCTGATGTGCTCTTCATCATCCATCCTTTCTCCTGGCATGTTGGCCCCTACAGTCATGTCGGCTGGAGACCTCAGCACTATTAGCCTGCTCATCCCATCACACATTCAGTGGTTCACTGTTTTCACATCTGTGCTTTCATCTGTGTATTCACTGGCCTAGATCCTGGGGACATTGACATGGTGCCCTATCTTGGACAACCCTCCAGAAGCAGATCCTGGGCATGTGTTCAGTTGCAGTAGCTTTATTTGAGAAGTGGCTCAAGGAAATACTGGTACGGAAGTAGATGCTGGTGGGATAGAGACAGTCATGCTGACTTAAGAACTGAATTGTACCCATCTCTTTTCAAATCTGTGTTCAGTGAGGTCATGTTGGTCGTGTTGAAATTGGCCATGATGAGAATATTTACACTACGGAAATTGGCCAATGGCTATAAAACAGGACCTTTCTTTCCCTGGAGAGTTGGTTGTTAAACATTATCAGCATGTTACTGGGAGTGAGGAATTAAGGCAAGGAAGGACAGCAGTTAATAAATTGTGCTTTATCAGCAGAGTTTCTCCCAGTGGAGAAAGAATACATACCTAATAGTCATCCCATTGGAGCGGTGAGGTAGTTAGTTATACACTCCCTACTGGTTAGTGGCTGAGGGCTGCCTCTCTTGGGCCCAGCAGGATCCAGCCGCTAGAGGAAGCCCTCAGGCAGTTAGAGGCAGCATGGATGAAGTACAATAAGGGCCAGGATGGGGTGTATAGGCTCATCAGTGAGCAAATGATGGCTGATCAAGACACTGGACATGCAGCATTGGTAAAGGCTAAAACCCGACTGTTAATGATGTGTGGTAACCTTTTTCTCTCCAGACCTCGACTTCATGGACCTCCTAGGGGAAGACAGACAATGGACGGTGGGGAGGAAGTTAATGCAGGTGAACGATACTCTGACTTCAGAAGATGCAGGACTCCGGAGCAGCAAGAACTGCACTGAACCAGGTAATAGTAACAGCTTTGCTGTGGGCAGTGGCTGCCATTTTTTCTGGTTGTGTCTGAGGAAGGGCTGGATGCCATGCTTTTTTCCCTTTGAGTTCGAATCCAGACGTTCTTAGGGACATTTAGAGCAGGCATCTAAGAAACTGAAAGGTGAGATCCGGGACCATTCAGCTGTGATTCTACCTCTGTATTCTTTTTCTAGGGCATGGGCGACAAGGTAAGTCAACATCAGTGATGCTGATATCAAAGGTGGACGCTGGTGCTCTCAAGTGGGAAACTAAGTCTGGAATAGGATGAGTGAGGATGTTCTGTGGTCATCATTGCTTTGATCCCTGGAATTCTCTCTGGCTGGTTTTTAAGCAGGAGCCTTCTTTGTGTCACAATAATGACACTGGGATTGAACCAGATCCCTACCTATGTTGTTGGTCTTTTTGGAAGAAGTGAATATTCATTTCTAAGCTATTATATTTGATACTTGTTGTGTTTTTCCTCAGAAAGATATGGAACATTCTATTTCCAGTGTTACTGAACGTAAAAGGAAAACAAACACAACGTGAGTGAGGGGGACTTGGAATTGTCAGAACTCAGCTCACCGAATCTCAGGAAATGGCAAGCACCCCCTAGGTGGTTGAGGTCCTTGCTAGTTCCGACCAGGGGTGAGCAAACTTGTCTGACAAATGGCCAGACAGTAAATATTTCAGTCTTTGTAGGCCATATACCGTGTCTAAAGTTTTTGCTTTTTAAAATACTCTTTTATAACCCTTCACACATTTAAAAACCATTCTTAGCTCGCAGACTGTACAAAACAGGCATGGGGATGTATTAGGCCTGCAGCTCTACTTTGCCAATCCTGACTTGGACTTCTCAACTCTCTGGGACCTCTTTTCTTTGCTTGATGGGGACATGGGCCCCATGTGTGCCCCCTCTGAGGGTTCAGGAGCTCAACCAAATGTTGATCCCACATCCAAAAACCAGTCTTATTTTTAGTGTCATGCTGGAAAGATATAAACAGTCTTCAGTGCAGCCCAAAGAACCTTAGACCTTTGAGAACAGAAGGTGTTCTGTGAAGTTGTGTGCCTGCTCTTTTTTGGGAAGGTGGGTAGGGGTGTCCTTCACCACCATACTGAGAATTTTAACAGTCACTTTCCAAGCAGAGCAGGAAGGAATTAAAAATAGATTACCAGCCACCCCCTCTCCCCCCCAAAAAAAACCCACAATAGCCCTCAGCACTACATAATCTATATTCCTCAAGCTGGAAAATTCAAGGGTCACCATGGCTATTATTAAATGCTCTGAAGGAACACTCTTGAAGGTTAGTGAAGCACATAGTTGCTATGTGAGCTAGAAGTGAAAATGGATGTGATGGGTTCGAGTGCCACACACAGCAGACAGAGCCTTTGTAGAGCCGTTTGTAGAGAGATGTGCCAAGAACCCTGGTTACTGATCTGGCATTGTAGCCAAGCGTTTTTCAACATCTTTCTGGAGCTAAGAGGCTGATGGTGATTGGGATGTCAGAAGACAGGAAATACAGCATTATGGAGGCCAGTCGTCACCTTTGGTATGGGAAAGAATGGAGTCACATAATACAGTGACTGGCTCCAGGTTGGGTTCAGCCAACATGCTCTGGGCCAGTGGTGATGGAGGGCTTCTGTTCCCTGTTGAGGGATGTGTGTTGAGGGAGGTGGTGTTGTCTCTGTGAGTGGCAGAGAGTATGCTCACTGTGTCAAGAAGTGTCTTTCTCAGAGTGGCATGTGTAGAAGAATAAACACATTAAAAGGCATTGCAAGAGAGGAAATGACTCAGTTCCAGGTAGAAAACACATCCAGGTTTTTAAAAAGAGCACAAGCCCAGCACCTGCTGGTGTTGGCAAGGAGGGCATAGGGGGAGAGAGAAGGAAGGGCTTCTAGAGGGCAGCAGGAGCACTGAACAAGAGCTCATAATGCTGCTTAGAGGCAGTACAGAAAGAATAAAGACCCAAAAGGAATATTCTCGATTTCTTCATTTGTGTGCTATGGGAACTGGGCTTGATTTCCAGAGCCCTTGACTCTGAGCCAAATTCTACAGGGAAAGTGGTCATTCCTGAAACAAGGAGGGATCTTTTTAAGTCCTGATACATCAAGGGCCTGCCTGGAGCCTCTGTTCTTCACCAAGCCTGCTGTGACCATTCTGTTTGCTGAATATCTCTGCTACAAAATGTCTCTAACTGTGCTGTCCAATATGGACACTCAGTGGTGACTTAAATTCAAATTAAATACATTAAAAATTCAGATTCTCAGCTGCACTAGCTACATGTCAAATACCTAATAGCTGAGTGTGGCTTGTGGCTACCGTATTGGAGAGCACAGATCATAACATATTTCCATCACCACAGGAAGTTCTATTGGACAGGCAGATCTAGAACTTCCATTTGTTTTTGAACATCTCCTCGTCTTCCAGGCTTAATTGGAAGCACCTCAAGGAGGTAAAGTGGACATGTAGATTTGAGAGCTCCATCTCTTCCTGGGTTTTGGAGTCCTACTCAACCTGCATTTGAATCCCAGCTTAGAAGCTCTGGGCTTTGGGAGAAATAGGCTTTCTAAGCATCTGTCTGCTTCTCTGAGAAATTGAGATAATCATTCTGACCTTTCATGACTGCTGTGAGAATTGGTAATGAAGTAATAAGAACAGCTCAGTGCCCTGTGTGTGGTGGTAGTTCTGTAGTGGGACCTCACTCGTGTATTTCTCACTCTCTGCTGGGGGCAACCATCCCTCCATTATAAGTGGGTCATGGAACTACCTTCTCCAGCCACTCCTCACAGGAATGGGCACATACGGTCCATCTGGTTCTGTCAACAGGCCGTTGCCTCAGGTGGCCCAAGTCTGAGCAGTCAGCCAGTGGGGCTGAGATGTCCTAGCACCATCTTCTAATACAGACAAGCTTGAAAGATCCTGCCACGGTAATGAGCACAGCGCCTCTGAGGAATGCTCTGTTTCTACAAGAACGTGGCCAAACCATGACCATGGACACACATGCCCCCTGGTAGCCTTGGTGCTCTTTCCAGAATGCTGTTGGAGGTCTGCTTCTCAGTCTTGATGGAACAGGTATTTCATGCAAAAATGTTGAGAGCTAAAGCACTCATAAGATCCTGGTTTGGAAAATTTAGTAGTTTTCATCTTCTCTGTCTCTAACTCACTATGGGAGGGGAGGACTGAGCTAGAGTGAGCCAAGGCCCAGTTGCCCTGGTTTCCTTAAGAGGTCAAAGTAGCCCTGTATGCAGAGAATAGTGCATGTACTGGTTGAATGCTTAGTGTCTGCTCTCAAGAGTCTTAAAAATTTTTTTTAATGTTTATTTATTTTTTTGAGAGAGAGAACACGAGCAGGGGAGGGACAGAGAGAGAGGGAAACACAGAATCCAAAGCAGAATCTGAGCTGTCAGCACAGAGCCCGACGTGGGGCTCGGACTCAAAAACCATGAGATCATGACCTGAGTCAAAGTCAGCCGCTTAACCTGCTGAGCCACCCAGGCACCCTGCTCTCAAAAGCCTTAAATGTAGGGCTAGGAAGTGAGCCCTGTGTTTCTGGACCAGCTTTCCTTCCTCTTTGTTATGATGTCAGCAGAGCGAGAATGTACTTCCAAAGATGATGCACTTGGGTTCCCTCTGTGCTCAGAGGGGCACTTATTTACTCAGGGACCTGAGTATTTGGGGTGCCAGCATTTGCCATGGCCAAGTGAGTAATGGTGCCAGGGTCACAGGCAGGAGTGAATTTGGCTCTTGTCATAAAGTACATCTAGCAGAATTTGTGATGTCACTGGGCTTCTCAGGCTGTGTTCTTGGAACCCTTGGCCTCAGGGGCCATTAGAGTAAGTAGGTTCAGAGTTTGGAGATGGAATGACCTTATATTCTCTGTTCAGGATATGGGGCTGGTTTGCTTTCTCAGATGTCAGTTTCCTTATCTTTGAAATAGATCTGCAACTAGTTTATCCTTTCTATCCCTTCCATTGTACAGATCCAATAGTTGCATGAAATTTCAAGACGAGAGATTCATGAAAACTTCCACCCCAAGCTGCCCTGCTCCACTGCCCTGAATAACTTCTTTGCATTTGCAGAATTGCTTGTCATACCTCCTCCTTTGGCCCTCATTCCCCTTTCTTCTTCTCCTCTACCCCTCTCCTGCCCTCTCTCCCTGTCCCTCTCCTTCTTCCTTCCTCTGGAAACCCTGTACCCAGAACACTGCCCAGGGAAAGACCAGGATGCAGGGTGCCCGTTACAGTGTCAGCGCTCTCTTTGGTTGGTGTGACAGCACAGAGATGGCACAGTCTTCATATGACAGCTGCCACTTTAAAGATACATTTTTTTGCAATATTTTGGAATTTATTATTTTATTTTATTTAAAAAAATTTTTTTAACGTTTATTTATTTTTGAGACAGAGAGAGACAGAGCATGAACGGGGGAGGGTCAGAGAGAGGGAGACACAGAATCCGAAACAGTCTCCAGGCTCTGAGCTGGCAGCACAGAGCCCAACGCGGGGCTCGAACTCACGGACCGCGAGATCATGACCTGAGCCGAAGTCAGCCGCTTAACCGACTGAGCCACCCAGGCGCCCCTGGAATTTATTTTTAAATGGCATTATCTTCCCCCCCCCCCCCCCCCGCTACTCCAAGACATGATTTTGGTGGAAATTGGTAATTTTGTTTTTACCTTCAGAACTGCATGAAAACGACTAAGCTCTGGCTCCAATTTTTCTGCAATTATTCCAGTCCTCTGTGAATTTTTAAGGTTGTTTTCTTAAACACTGACACTGCCGATTTCATCTAGAGCCTGGAAACATATTGTTTTTTGGCAAATAACATTTGAAACTGTTTACTCAGATGACCTATTAAGTGAAATTTAACTTTGAATAAATTTTATCCATGGAAAATTAAGTTAGCTAAATGTAATATTGAGAGTGGTGGACAACTGTGGCAGAAATGAACTCTTTGTCATCTTTATTTGTGCACTTTGCAGATTTTTATTTATACACTTTGCAGTCTGTCTCTAGAAGAATCTGTCATCTTTTGGTTTTTAGTTCTTTGATGTTTTAAGGAAATAAGCTTTTCCTGAGTGCCTCCTTCAAATAAACTTTGGAAGAAAGAAGCTATTTAAAATGATAGCCTTTGGCATGGGCTTCGTTCTGAGATCACCGGATGTTCTTTTGATAAAGGGCTCATCTCCCTCTCTCTGACTGGCTTAATTGGGTCTAAGGTCCCTGAAGATGGGAAAGACACCCCAGGCCTGTGTTGTAGGTATCTATGGGGCATGCCAGGAGGGTTTACTGAATCAGGGGTCTACTGAAATGGCCAGAAACTGCATGATCTGAGAGCCAAATGTGAATTGTAATAGAGGAGGGAAGTCAGAGGTCCATAAAAGAGAAGCAATATGGGATAAATACAAGGGGTGAGTATGGCCCCAGATTGGCAGGCAACACAGACTAGTTCAGGCTGCAGGTCACAGACAAAGTTAAGTGTTGGGGTCCTACTGTTTCCTTTAAAATTTTTTTTAATGTTTATTTTTGAGAGAGAGACAGTGTGAGCAGGGGAGGGAAACAGGCTTGAAGCTCTGAGCTGTCAGCACAGAGCCTGACATGGGGCTTGAACTCCTGAGTCGTGAGATCATGACCTGAGCCAAAGTTGAATGCTTACCTGACTGAGCCACCCAGGTGCCCCAGGGTCCTACTGTTTTTTGACTTTAAACCATAACATCAAGGCCAGTTGGTCTAAGCAGGTGGGTGGGGGATGGGTGAAGTAGGGGATGGGGATTAAGGAGGGCACTTGTCATGATGGGCCCCAGGTGTTGTATAGAAGTGTTGAATCACTATATTGTACACCTGAAAGTAGTATTACACACTGTATGTTCACTAACTGGAATTTAAATAAAAACTTAAAAAAAAAAAAGGCCAGTTGTTCTGAAACCACAGGACACAGGGTTGGGCATGACTAATCTATGAAGTGTGAAAAGGCTACATCTCTTATCTCTTAATGAAGAAAAAAATATCCAGAGTGGGTGAGTGGGTGAATGCACTTGTCAGAAGCAGAGGAGAGCCCCTCCCCCAACTGTCATACATAGATACTGCAAACATACTGGTGATCAGGTGGAAAGCCTGACATTTGCATGATTTAGAGTAGCACTGTCCTGTGGAATTAGAATGCAAGCTACAGATGGAGGTTTAAATTTTCTAGTGGCTACATTAAAAAGGTAAACAGAAACAGGTGAAATTTACTTTAATAATATGTTTTATTTAACCAAATACATCCACAGTACTAAAAATGACAAACTTCAGTTGTCCCAGTGTTTTATCCCTGGGATTGAACCCAGGAAAGAGCTAAGGGTTTTTTTTTTTAAAGTCTTAAAATCTATACTTTATTATACTCGCTTACTGAACTTTCACCAGCTTCCCTATGCATTTGTAATTTTCATAATGATTCAAAAAATAGCTGTTGACATTCTTAAGTGCCACAAGTTAGACACTTATTGTGATCTGCTCTTTAATTTGTGTCAGATTCTTTACTGGATTAGTTAGACAGGGTAATAGTAGCTGCTGTAACAAGAAGTCTAGCTTTGGGAGTTTAACACAAAAGGAGTTTCTTTCTTTCTTGTGGAAGGTTCTGGTCTTTGGGGGCCCTGTTTCAAGAGGTGGTCCATGGACTCTGAAGCCTTCCATTTCGAAGCTTTCTCATCCTCACACTTGGTTTCCAAGGTGGTTGTGCTTCTTTGCTTTAAGAGGCAAAAGCATGGAGGTTTGTGCATAGCTGAGTGTGAGATCCTCACTCCTGCTCACATTCCATTGGTCAAGGCTCAGTCCAGGACAACTTCTCACTTCAAGGGAGGCTGGGATTTGTATACTAGCAGAATGCCCTTGAATAAGAGACAGCAGACCTGGTGAACAGCTAGCTAGTCTCTGCTACATTATTCCCCCTGCCCAACCCCCAAACTTGTTTCTTTTTATCTGTTTACAAGAGCAGTATTCTCCCTCTACAGCAAAATCCTAACCCAGACTGACATCTTCTGAGGTGAACTTAGCTCTTGGTTTAACCTTCATGATTCTCACTTGCTCAAGGTGACATAATTCAACTCTCTCTTCACCTTGGGAGGGTCACAATTCAGGTAGGAATGGTCCCAGTTGTGCCTAATTGCAAATTGCATTTCTTCTTTGTAAATACAAGAACCCTAGGAAAAATGATGAACATTTAATACATGAATCATTGGCAATAATGTAAGAGTTTAAGTTCCAGAGTAAACCCTAAATCTCAAATCCATCACTTTCAGCCTGTGAGATGCCAGGTGAGTTTCTTAAATTCGTTGAACCTCATTTCCACCATTTGCAAAATGCAAGACACCCACTTTACAGAGTTGTAATCATGCAGTGAAGTGAGCTATGTGAACAGCTGGAACCTCAGTCAGTACATGTTCATTAAATTGTGGCCACATTGTCTTTGTTACCAGAAATACAATGGAAGGCAGAGTGATGGCAGTCATTTATAAGGACTTTGCCACTCTGAGGCACATTAGGACATGGTGGGATCATGAAGACTGTTTTAAGGATGGATAGCTTATTGAGTATAGTTTGGCCACAGTGCAACATTCTTAGAGCTGTGCGAAGGAGACATGTCCAGAGATTAACTAGGAGACTTCTGACTAATGCCATGTTCTGGCCTCATAGGCCACTGTATAGATACATAGGATAAGATAAGGAGTACAGGATTTTCTACTTCACACTAATGAAGGGCTTAGAAGTCTCCAGCTCTGGGAGGAAAGGGCCAGACACTATTCATTTCTTCTAGCTACATGATCCTTTTAGGACTTATTTCTTGAGACATTCTTAACAGCCTTGTTCTTTAAAAGCAGCCTGGGCAGACTAATCCAGTCAGTGGTACCTAGAATCTTCCCAAAACACAGGTGAAGGATGATAAGCTCTGCTCTTAGATGCTTTTGTGGGCCTGCCTGTTTGCACAGGACTTTAGACCTTCAAAGCAGTTTTACATTCACTAGCTTATTGGAACATGTTTGGATCTTGGAACAAAAAATATTTGAAAGTGAGGAATGACTGTATTGTTTGTAGATAAATTAGACTGATAGCAAGGCAAGTTGAGTTAAAGAATTGAGAATTCATAGTCATAAATGTGGAAAGAAGCTTAGGGATTCTTGATTCCAAACATTTTTCCTCAAGCTAGGGCTCAGCAAACCATGGCCCTTGTCCAAATCTAGTCTGTTGACTGTTTTTGTAAATAAAGTTTTATTAGAACACAGACATACACATCCATCTATGTGTTGTCTGTGGCTGCCTTTGCTATATGAAGGCAGGGCTGAGTAGTTGCAACACAGACCATAGGTCCTGCAAAGCCTAAAGTATTTACTCTGTGGTCTTTCATAGGAATATTTGCTGCTACACCCTGCTCTAGGCCCTGGGACTGGCACCTGATGTGGCCTGGAGGGGAGGTTAAGACAAGAAAAAATCCCCCCTCTCCCTGACCCTTCCCCCAGATGGTGCCTGTGCCATATTAAAACTAGTGTTTTAGATAGTGCAGCCCTGCCCTGGGCTGCAGGGGTCTGTGAGTTTTATTTTACTGCTTTCTCTCCCACACATAGATACACAGTCAAGAACCTTTAATGTTGTCTGTCCGTATTGTAGGGATCTGTTTAAAGTAGAAGAGGTAATGTTCACTCCCATAAAAATGCTTGAAAACCACTGGTGTGGACTAATGCAATCTTCCTTACACCTGGAATTGCTTCCCTTTTGGGTCAGAGGATGAAGTATCCATGAGGGGCTGGTTGCTGGGGAGTGTGGTATCCCCAGGGCTTACCTTGCAGGTACCCCCAGAGCAGTGAGAAGTGAGCTCACCTGTGTGTAGAGACCATGGGCATTGGAATGGGGTGGCCAGGAACACCTACCTGCCTTGGGGTCAGCTCAAGGGTTAGTCACCTCCTGGCCCCGGTGTACCCCTTGGCTGCACCCATGTGGCCTCTTGATAGTGACAGTGGCATCCACTTCTTCCTTGAGGCCAGGGAGCAAATGTGGCCCTGGCCCCATCTCCAGCTCTATGGGAGTTCATTCTTGCCTGCTACCTATTCCTTGGTGGTGCCGCAGCACACCCCAGGTGATCTGTGGACTTTTTTCTTGAATTACACATTCCAAAATGATCTTGTGCCACAGATAGCCTCATTGTACAGTTGAAGCCAGGACTGAGGTCTAGGGGCATGAAAGGGGGTACGAAGGGTGGCATGTCCAGCATCCACCTCTGGTTGGTAGTAGAGTAAGGACTAGTCCTTGCACGTCTCGACTTTTCCTGCCCTTGGCCACAGGGCTGGGCCATGTCCCCTCACCTTGTTTGTGTGTGGAGTCTGCCTGAAATCATACCTGCAAATCGAGGTCAGCAGGAGGACACTACCCTGTTCTCATACAGGTGCTTTCAGATAACTTAATGGTTCTCAAAGCGAAGCAGACGGGCAGCAGCCCTGGGAGCTTGTCAGAAATGCTTGTTCCTGGGCCCCACCTGAGGCCTGTTGCGCCAGAGCCTCTGGGAAGTGGGCCCTGCCATCTGGGTCTTCACAAGTACTCCTGGGGCTTGTTAGGTGCACTTGAGTGCGAGGAGCCCTGGCTTAGTTCCCTGGAGTCCCCTGGGGAGATTTTCAATCCAGGCCCCACTCCACACCAAGACGACTCAAGTCTCTGGCTGGAAACCAGGCTTCAATGGCTTGAGAGCTCCCCAGTGATGCCAGGGTGCAGTCAGGGCTGAGACTGTGGCCTGAGGCCACTTGCCTCCATGCACCAGCCAGCTCTGGAAAGCTGGTCCAGAGGAAGAGAACTGGCATTCCTTGTGAGCCACACAGACTCCATCATGGGGGGACAGTCCTTGGGTTTTGTTTCTAAGACTTCTTCCCCTGAGAAACACCAGGATGGAGTTTCACCTAGCTGTATTTTAAAATGTGTGTCTATCAGGGTCAAGGGGGAGTGTTCCTGCCTTGCTTTTCAGGGGATTTCCTCTTGTGTTTTAGACCTTGGGGGGTTGCTGAGCACTTGTCTCTCCCATCATGATCTCAGTGGGCACTCTGATCCTGACCTCACTGGGACATGCTCAGGCCTGGGGTAGACTCTGGGAGCTTTAGGGTAGGATGAGGCCCAGTCAGGGTGTCTCTCCTCAGAGGCTCATGGCAGCTCCTCTGGGCCTCAGACTTTTAAAAACAGGCTATGTGGAGTAGTCAGGCAGTGTGGCTGAGGGCTATGGGGAGGGCATATCTGAGTTAGTGCACTGAGTGTGCCTTCCACAGACTGCATACTTGGGCATCAGGCAGCCAGCCTATTGCTTCCTCCTACGTGGGGGCTCCCCATGGCCTGTGGGCTGACGGCCACCCCCAGTCTGAATTTACTGGGTTAGGCCCTATCTATGCCCATGACAAAGTTCACATTCCACCTTGGAGAGTAAGGTTAAATAAGTACATGTCTGGATTTTCATATTGGCGCTTCTGAGGTTCCTGATATAGTTTAAGCCATTAGTTTGGCTGAAATTTCTATAATAGAACAATAAAATCCCTGAATTAAAGATTAGAAGCTTTTTTTAGAAGCGGACTCAGAACAAAATAGACATGAGCCCAGCCCAGTGGCTTGTCCATCCCTGCCAAGGCCTTTCTGCACAAAGCCCAGCCTGGCTCCCTAGCCCTGAGCCTGCACGGAGCCTCAGAGCTCACCCAGTGTCCATACTGTTGGGATTAGGGGTGCTTGGCCGAGAAAGGGAAGAAACAGGATGCAGAGTACTGGGGACAGGCCACTCTAGAAGGAGCATAAGACTGGGGTCTGTGTAGTCAGGCTGGACTCACTTAAGCGTCTATTACCTCAGTCACTAAATAGGCACTCAGAGTTCCCACCCTGCCTTGGACTATTGAGAGAAAAAAGAGATAAGGGGTAGCCATGTTTTATAAAGTACTTCTGGGCAGAGGTAGGGATGTGGACCAGGGTTCCACAGACCTGGAGAGGAGTCCTGTTTTGATACCTATGGGCTGTAGGATCATGGACCAGTCATTTAAACTCTCAAAGCCTTGGTTTCTTCCCCTGAGAAGTGGGATAATTCATGGTACAAATCTAAAGGGTTGCCATGAAGAATCAATGGAATAAAGATTGTAGAGTAGCACACAGCAGATGTTCAATGTGTGAATGGATGCCCATATTTTGAGCACCTACTGTGTGCTAAGGGGTTTCATAAGCAGGGCCTCAATTAGTTATGCACAAGAGATTGTGGTTATTGATTAGGGTGTTGATTAGGGTATGGAGATTTCTATAGGAGGAAAGTAAACAGATCTGACATACTAATATTACACAGGTACACCTGATTTTACTGCACTTTGGTTTATCTTACTTCACAGATACTGCATTTTCTTTTTACAAATTGGAAGTTTATGGCAATCCTAGGATGGGCAAATCTATAGGCACCATTTTCCCAATGACATTCACTCACTTTGTGTCTGTCAGTCACATTTTGGTAATTCTCACACTATTTCAAACTTTTGGAATTCTTATTATATTTATTGTGGTGACGGGTGATTACAGCTCACTGAAAGCTCAGATGATGGTTAGCATTTTAAGTATTTTTAATTAAGTTTCACACATTTTTTTTTTTGGCCCAATGCTATTGCACACTTAATAGACTGCAACAGAGTGTAAACCTAGCTTTTGTACGCACTGGGAAACCAAAACATTCATGTGACTCACTTTACTGAGACATTTGCTTTATCCCAGTGGTCTGGAATTGAACCCACAACATCTCTGAAACATGCCTGTAATATGTAGGTGGAAAGTAAAAATATTCTTTAAAAACATTTTTTTTAACATTTATCCATGTGTGTGTGTGTGTGTGTGTGTGTGTGTGTGTGTGTGTGTGAGAGAGAGAGAGAGAGAGAGAGAGAGAGAGAGAACAAGTGGGGAAGGGGCAGAGAGAAATGGAGACACAGAATTCAAAGCAGGCTCCAGGCTCTGAGCTGTCAGCACCGAACTGGATTGTGGGGCTCAAACTCATGGGCTGTGAAATCATGACCTGAGCTGAAGTTGGACGTTCAACCAACTGAGCCACCCAGGTGCCCCAAAAGTAAAAATGTGCTTAATTGTCAAACCTTATATGTTGGCACATGAACACGTGTCAGCATCAACCTCAGCCCCCCCAGTGGGTCTTTCTTGGGAAATGGGAATTACACTTACCTGAATTCTTGTTGAAATGTCCTGAGAAAATCTATAGAAAAATCACCGGTAATGGGAATTTTGGTCTTAGTAGATGGAGTGTGCGAGGTTGGCTGTCCAGAATGGATATTGACGGATAAAAGAAGAGGCAGTGAAGGGCAGTGAGAAGGTGGGAAAGAAGCTGGGATTGTTCTGTGCTCGATTTTGCCCATGTTCACCCTGCACGTCTGCCCTTTGGACGTAACTTTGTCAGGTCATTTGAAAAGAGGTGACCTGTGTTCCATGGACAATGATCCTTCCATATTCCAAAAACAGTTCCTCCCCTACCTGTGCCATTTTAACCACAAGTACTAGACCAATTTATTAAGTTAAATTATAGTTTAATGCTGAATTTAAAGGAAGGAAAATCAACAAAGCTGTACCCATCCTCTGTCCAGTGTTTTTATCCATTGATGCTAGTTTCATGCAGAACATTGGCCCCTTTGCAGGAATCATTTGTGTTTGTGGTTCACAAAAAGGTGTTCCCTTGCCTGGGGCCTAGGATGAATGGCGCTTGGTGGTTGCTGAGGGTACACAGACTCTCAGTAGTAAATCTACTCATTGTAAATCTAGAATTATTGTCTTTTCAATGCCACAATTTCATGTGCTGTTTATTTATGAATTTGTATCCCCTCTCCCCCATCCAGGCTCAAGAATTCTACTTTCAGGTACTTTTGTTTTCACTCCAGCGTTTTATTATAAAAATTTGCAAACATACAGAAAAATTGAAGGGATTTTACAGTGAACTTAGACTCAGGACCTAGGTTCTGTAATTCACATTTGACTCTACTGGCTTTCTCACAGATTTGTTCATCTAGCCAGCCCTGTATCCATCCATCAATCTGCCCTGTTTCAAATGTTTTTTTATTTATTTTGAGAGAGAGGGAAAGCATGTGTGGGTGCGTGCAAGTGAGGGGCAGAGAGAGAGGGGGGGGGGAAGAGAGAATCCCAAGCAGGATCCTCACCTTCGGCACAAAGCCGACATGGGGCTTGAACCCGACAGCCATGAGATTATGACCTGAGCTGAAATTAAGAGTCAGATGCTCAGCTGACTGGGCCACCCAGGCACCCCTCTCCTGTTTAATTTAGTGGATTTCAAAACAATTTGCAGAAATAAATACACTCCCTCTCCCATAGTTTAGCATGCATATCATTAACTAGAGTTTATTGTTTGTTTATCCTTCTTTTTGGGTAATGTTTATACACAATGAAGTGCATGCGTCTTAAGTGTCCCATCAGTGAGTTCTGACATATGCATACAGTAGTGCTCCCAATCTCTATCAACATCTAGGGCATACATCATCCCAGGAAGTTCCTTCATGCCCCTTCTCTAGAAACCCTCAGCCCACCCTTCACATAACCACTCTTTTGATTTCTGTCACCATAGATTAGTTGATGCTTATTCTAGAAATTTATATCCAGGAATCATAAAATATGTACTCTTTGATGTAAGACTTCCTTATTAAAGCACACTATTTTTGAGATTCATTCATGTTTTTGTATATAGATACATCCTTTACTATATGCAAGCACACACACATATACACATGTTGGTAAACATGTATATATGTAGATTACACATACACATGACAAACTTTCCATGTAAATCTTAATATGTTGGGTATATTTCTCTCTAGGAAATGCCTTACAGATTTTGGCCACTTCTTTTAGAAACTTATTTAGGGGCACCTGGGTGGCTCAGTCAAGTGAGCATCCTGGACAACTCTTGATTTCAGCTCTGGTCCTGATCCCAGGGTTGTGGGATCAAGCTCTGTGTCGGGCTCCATGCTGAGCATGGAGACTGCTTAAGATTCTCTCTCTCCTGCCTTCTGCCCCTCTCCACTACTCATGCACACACACTCTCTATCAAAGAAAAAATTTAAAAAATAACAATTATGAAAAAAAAGAAATTGGATCCACTTTCAAAGAGACCTTTGTGATGTCTGGCAAATTGGTAAGAGCTTTGGTTGACCAGGGGTTAGTTATAGACAAGGGCCAGTCATCCCTAATGCCACCTCTCACTCCCCCCCCCCCCCCCAACCAGAGCAGAACCATGGACTGGAGCCAGAAGTGCTCTGATTGTAGGAAGGGAAGGGGGAGGGGTTGGAAGGGGTGATCTCCCTCATCCTTAAGGCCTTATAAGCTCTCTGGATGCAGTACTGGACATTCAGTTATTCAGTTACAAAAAGAAGTGGGAGAAGCAGAGCTGTGAAGGTGGAGAAAAACAGTCTGATTCATTGAATAAACAGCCATGTGCATTCTGCTGTGGAAGCTGCTTCATGGAGGCCCGTGTGACATTCTTTCCTGCTGGAGCTGGGCATGCTCCTCATCACAAACAGCATCAGAGAGAAAAGGACATTCTCTCTCCAAGCATCTCACTGGGAACTAGATGCCTAGTTGGGGAAGAGGACTAGCTTTGCATTAAAGTGGGAACTGTGTGTGTGTGTGTGTGTGTGTGTGTGTGTGTGTGTGTGTGTGAGTCATGTCTTTGGAATGGAGGAGATCCTCATTTTCCCGAACAAGTTCTCTCCTAGCAGAACCTTTTGTTGGCACAGGTCTTCATTTGTTTGTGTTCCGTGTCTGCTTGTCTGCAGTTCCTGACACACAAGTTGATTTGGAGTAGGTAGTTGAGGTACACAAGCAACTTGTACAATGAAGAATACCCTTGGTGATCATTAATTTCATGTTGTAGCCATCAAGTACCTTGAGTCAGTTCTGGTTCTCTTAGAAGCACACGCTGAGACAAGGGTTTGGGTCCATGGAATTTATCTGGGAGGTGATCCCAGGAAACACCAGTAGGGAGTAGGGAAGAGAGAGAGGGAGGATGTCTGACATGTCAGCCAGTTACCATTGGGGACAACAGGGTATAGAAGATACCTTTGACCCCTCCCCCCCCCCCAGGGGTCAGGGAGCCAGGTTATGTATACACCAGTTCCCAGCAGTCATCAGTTGAGGGCCACTCCCAGGGAATGCACTAGCATTCCCAGCCTGCCCCTCATTCAGACAGAGCGGCATCCATGACTAGAGACAGTACCTGGTTGAAGGGGTGCAGGTGCCGGCAGCTGAAAGTTGGGCCTCTGTGCACCCAAGTGCTAAGAAGAGGGAAGGTGAGTGGGGCGCCGGCTATGATTGCCAAACACTGACTGCTTCTTCCCAACTAAGCAGTTTCATGTTGTAAAACAAGTTAGAAAGCTCCTCCTGAACCAGGAAGGGCGCGTGATGGCACTTTGCACTTCCTCTGCGTGCACGGGTTTGTCTTGTTAGGAACTGGCACTCAGACTCACCCCATTGGTTTTCACCGTGTCATAATGTGTTTGTACAAGTGCCAACTGCTCGCCAAGCCCTGGTGCTGCAAGCAGCAGGCTTAGGCTGGATGAACCGAGAATGCTTTCCAGGCCAGGGTCCAAGGGCAGAAGGCTCTCACGAAAACCAGGAAACACGCATTCCCTTCCTCATTCATCTTCGATTGCCTCCGTGCACGTGTTAGACTTCCGGGGACCCCAGGGAAGTTCAGAACATGTCAAAATCGAAAAAAGAGGAACACCAAGAAAATACTGCCTGAGCTCCTTCTGCAAGAAAACAGAGCTTTTGCCCACCAGGCAGATCTTTTTATTTTGAAGTCAATTAAAGTAAAAGAGTTATTTCTACCAGTGTTGCTAGGGCCTGGGGCCTGGAACTTCTGTAAATCCACAGAAAAGACTCAGTTTATTTTTTCTTTCGTTTTTTCATTTATTAATTTTTAAAAATTTACAAGTTAACATATAGTGCAATGATGATTTCAGGAGTAGAATCCAGTGATTCATCTCCTATATATTAACACCCAGTGCTCATCCCAACAAATGCCCACCTTCATGCCCCTTGCCCAGTTAGCCCATCCCCCCCCACCTCAAATCCCTCCAGCAACCCTCAGTTTGTTCTCTATATTTAAGAGTCTTTTATGGTTTGTCCCCCTCCCTGCTTTTATATTATTTTTGGACAAGACTCAGTTGAAACCCTGAATAGAAATTGGGAAACGTGGTGTCACTACAAACATGTGGCCCATACTTTAGTCTCTAGCACGTGTATTGTTTTAGGGGAATACACTGGGTTTTCTGGCTCCAGACTCAAAAGAAAAGGTATCCATATCCTCAGGTAATTTTTTAATCCCTCAGGGACTCTATCTTGTGTTAAATGGAGTTTATATGTCACACCAAATCATCTTTCAAAGTGACTCGACATCTTTAAAGTAGGGAACTATGTAGCCCTGGTATTTAGGTCCTACATGCTTTCATGTTTCCAGAACCTCCCACCCCCAAATGTGGGACTTACAAAGGCTTCCAGAAAAAAACACATCCAACTGAATGATATTCTTCATCCCAAAGCCTGGCACATTGGGAGGTAATTCCCACCTGTAATTGGACATTTTCAGATCCCTTGAAGGCTATGGGATGTAGTTTTTAGCCCAGGAGGAAGGATTGTACCTTACAGTGTTTTAAAACATTACCACAAGTGTTTTGGTATTTATCTGGGTAGGGCATAGGCTCTCATTCTCCTCCTCTAAGTCTGGCTGCCTTCATGACTCACTTTTAACAGATAGACTATGGTAGAAGTTGTGTGGCTTCCAGAACTGGGTCGTAAAAGGCAATACAGCTTCCACTCAGCTTTCTCCCTTGGGATAGTTGCTCTTGGAACTGGGCCACTGTGCTGAGAGGAAGCATGGGCCTCATGGAGACCCTTATAAGTGCTTCTGCTAACAGCCCCAGCCAGGGTCCTGTCTGATTGCTGATAGCCAGCATCAACACCCAGACATGTGAGTGAAGACACTCTCTGCATGAGTCCAGTCCCGGTCACCATCAGACTGCAACCAAATGGCATCCTGAGTGAGAACTGCCTAACTGAGCCCAGTCACCCCCAGAACCATATAGACAAAAACAATAAGTGATTGTTGCTGTTTGGGGCTGCCAGTTTGGGCTGGTTTGTTATGCAGCCATGGTGACTGGTACACTCATACACTCATGGCTGCATTGCCAAAGAGGTCCTGGGGGAGTAGAGGATCTCCAGTGTTCACTCACATCTTTCATCCAGTGTGGTGACTCACTTCTTGCTCCCCGGGAAATCGGTATCTGGGGAGAAGAGACAAGAGTGGGCATGCTTCTCGGATTCTCAGGAGTCTCCAGCTTGCTGCCAGCTTGGCGGCCTGGAGGCGGTATGAGGTTTCCAGCCGCTTCAACCTCAGCAGGTTGGGGATTGAGGGCCTGCTTTAGGTCTGGCTACAAGCAGCAGGGGCAGCAGCAGTGGGAAGCTCTGGGCTTCTGTGGCTCACTCGGCACACCTTAATGCTTCATTGTCATGACCTCTTCCTAGGGAGGTAGCGGGTCAGGGGGGCGTGGCAGGGAGCACCCAGGGTTTCCTCCAGTGTTTTGGTCCCATGAGGGCTGGTCTCTGGGTGGCCAGTCAGGGCTCTTTCCTCTCACTTTTCCTCCGCACTTCGCCTCCTTTGGCCTGGGAATGGCTCCACCATTTCTTCGGAGAAATGTGAAAATGCACATGAGAGAACTTTGAAAAATCTGCAAAGGTGTTACAAAACCAGAAGGTACTACTGCAGGATTTGCATATGATTACTGGGTCATGCAGGAGCAGCACACCTGTGTGGCTGTCTTATCTTCTCAGAACACCATAAGTGAGAGTCCTCAGCTCTGGACACTCAGAGACTCTAAAAAACCATGTGGCCCAGCACCTGGTATAATGCCCAGGTTCTCTTTACGGCATCTCCTGAAAGTGGTCTTTTTTTGTGTCCTTGGATATCCTCAGTGGTAGGGACCTTCTCCCCCACCTCCTTATAAGAGGCCTTTTATTCCCTGGGGCAACTGGAATTATTAAAATTGTCTTCCTTGGGCTGAACCAGTGATCTTCCTTTTCGTCATTCTGACTTCTTTTATTATTTTTTAAAGAATTTTTAAATGTTTATGTATTTATTTTGAGAGAGAGAGAGAGAGAGAGAGAGAGCGAGCAGGAGGAAGGGGCAGAGAGAATCCAAAGCAGGCTCCACACTACCAGTGCAGAGCCTAATGTGGGGCTTGAACTCACAGACCGTGAGATCATGACCGAAGCTGAAATTAAGAGTCAGATGCTTAACTGACTGAGCCACCCAGGCAGCCCTAGTCATTCTGACTTCTATAAAAGAAATCCAATTCCTTTTCCCCATGGCTTCCCTTTAAGGTCAAATATTAAGGTCTTCCTTGTTCAGACTTCCATATCTTCAGTTTTTTTTTTTAGCTTCCTTCTCCCCATCCCCTCTTCATATGACATGGTTTGGAGACCTCCTCACCATCCTGGTTACCTTCTGGACCAACTCTTAAAACTGTCTTGTGTCACTGTGTTTGAACAACATATGAAGAATTGGACCTTTTGCCATCCATGCTCAGCTATTAGATAACAGTATGATTATTTCAGAGGCAAACTCACCTAACGCAAACCCATTTTCAGATGTAAACCCATTAATTCCTCAGCTAGAATTTAAATCCATAGGTTCTTTCCAGAGACGAGGTCAAGTGTCTACTTGGAGTCAGGGCTGGGCTAAGTGCTCTGCCTGCAAGTTTTCTTAATTTGGACATGCTCGTGAGTCACGTGTTCCTTGAGCACCCAGGGATGGCTGCCGAGTTGGAGTTAAAACCCAACCACACCCAAGTGTTCCTTCCCAGCACCTCGCTCCCCTCTACATCAAATGTCAGGCATGAATGTCAAGTTGACACATGATTTCCACAATAGTCTTTGCCTGCAGGAGCTAAACCCTGTGTGGACAGGCACTGGGGCTGTTTTGCTCACTATTGTATCCCCAGGGTCTACATAATACCAAGAACATGGTAGTTGCATCTCAAATATTTGTTGATGTTAAATCTTTGTTGAACGAATGATTGATTGAATGAATGAATGCATGTTTTTTTTCCCAACAATTTACTTCAAAGTAACAAAAGATTAATACAGAAAACTGTAAGGGAAAATATAACAGACTTCAGTGTATTTACTTTTTGAATTAATGAGTGTTGATATTTTTATTTGCTTCTACTCTTTTTCTTTTTATAAGAATATAACATTGCAGATCAAGTCAACATTCTTTTTTTTTTTCAACGTTTTTTTTTTTTTAATTTTTTTTTTTTTTAATTTTTGGGACAGAGAGAGACAGAGCATGAACGGGGGAGGGGCAGAGAGAGAGGGAGACACAGAATCGGAAACAGGCTCCGGGCTCTGAGCCATCAGCCCAGAGCCCGACGCGGGGCTCGAACTCACGGACCGCGAGATCATGACCTGGCTGAAGTCGGACGCTTAACCGACTGCGCCACCCAGGTGCCCCAACATTCTTTTTTATATGCTTTCTCAGGTCTTCTACCTTCAGAAGCAATCATCATCCTTATTTTGGGCATGGTTGGCCTGTGGTTAGTGTTTCCACTTCATGTATTTGTGTGTGCAAACAATAACATTGTTTTTTCTTGTGATTTCAAATTCACATGAGTGTTATTTGGCTATAATGATATTCTGCAGTGTTTTTCCCTCTCCTGTATTTTTGAGATCTGTGTGTATGCATGTGCTGATCAATCATTCATTTTAACTACTGTCTTTTTTTCCATTGTTAAGGCTGTGTTGCCATTCCCTAGGAATACATATGTGGCTGGTTTTCAGTTCCTTGCTGTGGTTAATTAATATTCTCATCACCCTGAGTTTTCAGGCAAGGAAACTTAGAGCCAGCAGTTAAATGACCCATCCAGGCTGTCATATTTTAACAGGTAGTAGAACCAGAGAACGAGCCCATGTCTTCTGACCTCGGGCAGTGGTCTTTCTCAGTGCACCCACAGCTGTCTCTCTTTGGGAAAGGAGATCATAGGTTGAAGGAAATGTGGGAGGGCTCTCTCTCCTATGAGCTCCAGGAAAGGAAATGACCATTTTTAAAGACTAGCATGAGTGTTTGCAGCAAAAGGAGGTTACCACCCCTAGCCCCCGCCATGTTTCAAGGAAGAAAAAAGACCTGTGTGTGATTGGAGGGGCATCCCTGATCTTGGTTCTTGTCTCTATTGTCAGTCACCTGGACAAATAGGACAGGATGTGTGTTAAAACAACCTCAGAGCTGGCCCGAATTTCACAAATGCATCAAGCGGGCCTGGGTGACTTTATCTCCAGGTCAGAGGGTCCTGGGGTACAGGACCACTTCTGTCCTGGGGGTTGACTTCTTTTTTTTTTTTCATTTCATGTGACTATAGTGTCACTGTAGAGCAGGTTTTAAAACCAGTTAACCTAAAAAGAGACCAATATTTCTGTCTTCATTTCTCTTTAAAAATTAGGGCTTTGAAAACATGAATCAAGTTTTACAAATTTAGCAAAAGATGGTCAAGTTTCTCAGACAATAAAGACCTTCTTTTCCCTTCTCCAGAAATGGTATAATGGCCTTTAGGCCACCTGGCTCAGTGACTGGCTGTGGAGATCCTCTGAGGCAATTTGTGTAACTTCTCAGTTTCCTCATCTTTCAAAGCAGATCATGCTGATAACTGCCTCACCGCCAGAACAGATTTCCCAGGAAGTGGGAGCCTCAGGGCTCCTCACTTGCAAGAGCCCTTCTAAGACCTTCTATCTTATTTTTATTCATAATTTTGTCTGATTTTCCATGAAGAGGTCCACCAAATTGTTTGAGCTTCAGCCCCACGTGCCCTGGATTCACCTCCTTGCTCATAAGATGGTTGTAAGGATGCCCTATCGTATAATTAGTGCATGGTAATTGTTAGCTGTTGTTAGGGTAATTATTTAATTAATAGCATGTGCCTTGACTGTAACCTCATGCCTGGAACTGAGTCGGGGCTCAATTAGTAGCAGCTTTAGTTATTCTGTTCTCAAATTCTGCAGAGTTCAGGTTTTTTAGTGTCTTCATCTTTAAGGACAGTGTGAGGAGGACCAGAGGTAGCCACTTATGCTGGCCTGTGACAAAGACAATAGACAGAAATCCCTTTAAAGCCATAAGAGCTTTCTGCCTTGTCTTCTCCATCATCTGGCTCCCCTGAATGGTCTGGTTGACCCCCATGTTCCATGGTAAGGTGGGCTGTCAGCCAGGCAGGGACATAGAGGTTGACCATCAGCTTCCACGTTTTCTCCCATATAGTTTTTCTCAAGAGACCATGAATATGAAAATCCCTTAGCTAAAAGCCAGTGGCAAATGATTTTATGGGGTGGATGGTGGAAATGCTTCTTAGAGAATGCTAATCCACCAAACAAAAGCTGAAGGAGAGGCTAGAGTGCTGAAAAGCCTAGTCTTAGGCATCCTCGAAGCCTTGGCATCTTAAACCCTCCACACCCTGAAAACTCAGACCAGGATATTTGCGCCCCATCTGAATTTTACGACCTGTTGAGTTACTTTGCTTTTTCCTTCTTGAATGCAACATGACAGTTGTGTTTCTAAATTTAACTCTTCCTGTTTTGGCTTCTTGGAATATTTGTTCACAGAAGACCTGTGTGGGATGAGAGCAGCTCTCCCTCCGGGGGTGGGATGTGTATGTGTGGTGGTTTGAGACTGCTGTGGGCTGTCATGTTGCTGGGTTACCAGCCCATGGGGTTAGTGGCTCGTGGATGTCACCTTTTCCCAGCCATGATCTAAATATGGGTGTGTGTGTGTGTGTGCGCGCGCGTGCGCGCATCCCTCCCCCCGCCAAGGTTAGTTTCCTTGGCATTCTGTTACTCAGTCTTGTCATTACACCCCTTTTTTCTTAGGAAGTTCTGAACATTGCCTTTTTCATGAGAAGATATGAAAGGTGGTTGCTTTTCCGGTATAATTCTGAAAGCCTTTTATGGAGTCTTCTTCCAGTTTCTCACCTCTTTGAACTCATTTTCAGAATTCTGGGTAGCCAGAGTATCTGATGGAGGCACCTGAACCACAGGGAGGGTAAGGGATTTGTCAAAAGTTACACAATGTGCTGAGAGTGGGTGCCAAGCCCTTACTTGGTGGCACTGCTGCTCTTGCTTGGACCTCCATCATTGGCCTTGCTTGGCTGTTTGCCCCAGCACGTCTATGTTTGACTGGTGGGGTTAAAAAGGATCTCATGCAACACGTGTAGCATTTGTGCCAGCAGAGGCATTTCTCCTTGACCATTCACTGAGCTTTTTTGGTGTGTGTGTGTGTGTGTGTGTGTGTGTGTGTGTGTGCACGCGTGTGTGTGTGTGTGTGTGTGTGTGTGTGTGTGTGTGAGAGAGAGAGAGAGAGAGAGAGAGAGAGAGAGAGAGATCGAGAGATCTGGGTCTTCCAAGGACTGGAGGCCTCCTGAGCCTTCTTCAAGCTCTGACTGTTCTCTGTCTTGGTGAGGATTTTGGTTGGGGTGGTTTGGGGAAGGCCACGGGGTTCTGGAACAAAATGTGGAGAAAGATTTACAAGATGGTTTAGTACAGCAACTGGTAACTATAAACTAGATTTTGGTCCATTTTTCCGTTCATTATAGATGGGAATTTCAGTTCCTTATCTCAAGATGGGGATATGAATTATATCACTGTGTTGTTACAAAGAGTAAATGAGATAATATTTGTAATTGCACCTACTCTTTGTGGTATATCACGTGGACAATAAATGCTCAGTCACTTGTCACTCTCCTTTGAGCTCCTGATTCTTTGTCTATGAAACACACGGAGTAGACTGGATGATCTTTAAAGTTCCTCCTACCGCTAAAATGGAATGATTTTATTGTGAGGAGACATAAAATTTGTCCTGATGTAGATGAAGAGCTTCCAGATATGAGAAAAGATAGTACCTCAGTAAAACAAAACAAAACAAAACAAAACAAAACAAAACAAAACAAAACAAAACAAAAGTCTTGTTTGTGAGGCACTTTGCACAAGAATATTCACCCAAGACACCTCCTGGGGGCAGGCCTTGATCATGCAGCTTCTGCTCTGCCCCCTGGGCCTAGAACAGGCCTTGGCATAGTGTAGGCTCTGGTTGGATATTTGATGAATGAGTGAAGGGACAGCATGACTGTCTTTGTAGCACATGAGACCCCAGCATCATGGCGGTCCAGAGCTGGAAGGAGAAATTGCTGGCTGCAGTAGAGGTCAGGGCTGTTGATGAGGAATTGGCTTTAGTTGTCCATTCTCCTGCTCTAGGATCCATTGATCTAACTTAAAGAAAACACAGTTAACCCTTGCATGGCACATACTGAAATCGTGTCCCATTTCACAATAGTCTGGCCTGTTTGGGAAACAAAACTAAGGGCATGAGCTTCCATGATCCCCTAAGTTGAGGAAACATGGCGGCATATTCTTGGAGAGACCAAATACACATTCCCATCAAAGCTTCAGAGAACTGTAGAAAAACTTGTTTGAATTTGTTTAAGCTCATGTTTCCCAAACCAACTGGGTAATGGAATCCCATTCTGGTAATTCTTGTTAACTTGCTTGGGATCTAGGATTGGGGAAAGCCCATTTGGGGAAATGCCCATGCTGGTGAATGTGAATTATGTTGCAAATCATGCTTTTTATTCAAGTTCTACAATTCCAACTATTTTCAAAATCGGGTAGTGACCCTCTGAAATGTCTCACGCTGGGCAACCAGTTAAAATTTTAGAGGTGCATCTTTAGTGCCCCGGAAACCTCTAAACTAGTCATACATCTGTAGTGACCAAGCAGATGCTGGCTTACTTAACACAGCACGGGAATATTTGCATTTTTCCTGTGCCTGATTCTATTGAAAAGACAAAGAAGTTTTAAAAGTGAAATATCATTAGGGCGTCTGGTGGCTCAGTCGGTTGAGTATCTAACTTCAGCTCAGGTCATGATCTCACAACTCGTGAGTTTGGGCCCCACATAGCGCTCTGACAGCTCGGAGCCTGAGCCTGCTTCAGATTCTGTGTCTCCCTCTCTCTCTGCTCCTTCCCCACTCATGCTCTGTCTCTCTCCTTCAAAAAATAAATAAACATTAAAAAAATATTTAAAAGTGATATATCATCTCTCTTTGGTTTACTTGATCTAACAGGAGTATAACAAGGGACTTGGGAAACAGAAGGGGTGCAGGTGCATGAGCAGTCGGTCGGTCCTGTTTCCCTTCTAGCTTCGCCATCAATTACATTGAGGATGTATCCTGTTAAGCATATTTTACTCCCATGCTGTGAAATTTTCTACTGGACAAATAACGGAATGCTCTGAAAGGAGAAGGTCTCTTTCGAGGTGTGTTGGCCCAACTTGATGTTACCTAAAGCCCCTTGATGTCTAGTTTCTTTGACTCCGTGGCTATTACGTTTTGCTCAGATGGCCCTTGCAAGCAGACAGCTCCTGCTTAGACTGAGAGCGGCTTCATTTTCAAATGGCCAGAGACTAAAGATGCTTTTATTTGCAGTCCCCAGACTCTCACTGGCGGGAGGTGACATCTGTGGTATATTCTAAAAGCAGATGTTGGAGACCCAACTCACACCCAGTCCTCTGTCCATTTGCCTCATTAGCTGAGGGTTTATCAGGATAGGTTTGATAAGTGATGCACTTTGTGAACTTTTATTGAGCTGTTTTTTTAAGATTCATGTCTGAAATCAGCTGTGTTATCTGGAATGTGGGAAAGAGAGAAACTAAACTGGGTTGCAGTGGGGGCTTTGTTCCTTATTAAGGATCCTGTGTTATGATCTAAGCATCTCATTTATCTATATCATTGAGAAATCCTTCCACCTGAACGGCTGCTGCTGATAGCACAGCCTTGCACATCTAGAAAGTCAACAAGTGTTCAGTTTGCTTGAATGAACTAAGGGAAACATCCTTTCAAATTCCAGACCACTTGAAAAGGTGGTAAGTATTTGATTGATATCTTTCTAAAGTAAACTCTGTACATTCTTGCCTCTAAGATACAATGCTCCTAGTGGGGATTGGACTTTATTGTGGTAAATTTAGGCCGTCACTTTGTTGAGGAAAGAACGTGAGCTTTGGTGTCATGCTGACCAGACTTAAAATCTGAACCCATATTCTAGCTGCAGAACTTGATGGGATTTTCTAATCTCGATGATGGTTGACTTCTTCCTGTCAGGCGGAGGGCTGTGCCTGACCAGATGGCACTGTATATTAATGTAAATGAAGGGCCTAACTGGTGGCTAGCACATTCTCCCACCTTTGGTTCTCCAAATGTGAGGGACCAGTGCAGCAGCTTCAGCACCTCCAGAGAAGTGGCTGGAAATGCAGAGCCACGTCCCACCCAGATGACTGACTTAGCAGCTACCTGCTAACAGTCTCCCCAGGTGTTTAGCAGCAAATTGAGTTGAGAACCACCAGGCCAAAGCTCCCCCTTTCTCTCCTATTTGGGAGAAAAAGCAGTGAGCCAGCTTTAGGTAGTCAGAGCCTTCAGCTTTCTGGAAGAGTGCCGGGTCCTGAGTGTCATGACAGTGGCCTACTGAAGGAGTGTGGAACCTTCTTTCTGATTCTTCTCCATGTAGGTGGGTTAGTGTGAGATAGCCCTTTATTGTTCATTTCTCAGCCATACACAAGTAGATGTAGAATCATCCACTGGGGGATATAAAGACAAGGGATGTCTCCTTCTCCCAGGAGAGCTGGGCTCCCACATGTGTCCCATGCACCACATGCTCCTGGGAATGATTCCAGGCCATCATACTAGGCCAGAGCATCACTGTCTCTGCTACAGCATCCAACCTACCCAAGTGCTGATCCTGCACAGTGGGGGAGTCCAGCAGGTCCCGAGCGCCTGAAGTGGAGCCAGGTTCAACGTCAGAGGCAGCCCCTGGAGATGGACCCGGCCTTGCTTCCTCCTGGGGGAGCTGGTTCTACATCCAGCTACCTTACCTGGACACCTGACATCCAATCACTGACAATGAAGTTTTTTGAATGGATGGACCCTTGCTTTCATAGTGCCCCTTCTAACATCTTTCACTGTATTCTAAACTCTTGCTAATCAGTGTGTGGTCCAAGAATGGAGAAGCATGGGCATGTCTGGGAGCTCATTGGTCACCCAGAAGCTCAGGTCCACCTGGACCCACTGAATCTAAATGTGAATTTCAAACATTCCCAGAGGATTCATGTGCATAGTAGAGTTTGACAAGTTCCAGGCCAATGTATGCTTAGTAAATATTAATTCTGTCTTCTTCTGTTAAACATTGTGTATAAAATAAAAATCAATAAGGCTCCCCATGAGAGCTTCAGAAATGAGGAGTAAGAGGTCAGGGCAGAAATTTCATGAAAACTGGCCCTTCCCTCTCTAGTGCAAGCCAGCTCTCTGGAAGGCTGGGCTGCTCCACGACTGACCTGTGGCTACCTGAGGAGGAGCCTCACTGCTCCCGGCACTGTTCTTCCTTGTCTGGGGCCTGGCCCAGAGACAGCCATTGTCTGTGTTGCAATCCTTTGGGCGGCGAGAGTATAAACAGAGCGTGATGCTGTGTTCAGCTTTGTTACGTAACCTTGCTCGGGAGTCATACTTTCCAGATGTTGTGTATCAACATGCCCCCCGCTTCTTGTACTACCTGTTTCTTTAGCCATGTGCAGCCTTTCTGGGGAAAGGTCAAAGACAAGCTCCTAGGATAGCCCGGTGCTTTTAAATCTGGGAAAATGCTTTTTTTGAGCTCATTCTAGGTTGTGTTTATTTGCTTTCTTGGGGTGTCTCTGACACACTTTTTTTCCTCTCTGTTACTTTCCTTCCTTCCTGAAGGAAGGGACCATTTGAGACTTGCTTTCAATTGCTCCCTTGTGCATGTGGACTTGAGTCCATATAGATTTGGGGCATGAACCTAAATATTCAAGGGACCAGGGCTGGAAGAGAACCCCAGACTTGCAGCTTTGGGACATTGGGGTCCAATGGTAGTTTGTCTCCATGTGGTGAATCACCCTGGGACTGCGCACAGGAAATAAGGATGAGGTGACAATAAGGACCCAGCCTCCCTGAGCTTTCCTGCTGGTCCTGGCACTCTCTTGGTGGCAGGGAGACTTGGGAGATAGAAAGGACACAGTGTCAGCCCTTAGGAATACCAATCTGAAGGTAGGGGGAGAGAAATCCAACTGGAGTGATGAACACCCCACTAAAGGTGTGCACTTTGGACCCGGTTGGGGCCCAGAAGAGGGTCAGATGGACGGGAGGGTGCTGGTAAGGAAGGGCTTCCAGGAGGAGGCAGTGTTTGAGATGACAGATATCTCCAAGGGAAATGACTAGATTATGTCCACCCAGGAGGACAATGGGAATGGGGCCAATGAAACCAGGACAGCCTGTTGTACATTAGCAGTGACACACAACCCCTTCTGTCCACTGTGGTCAGCAGAGAATTCATTTTGCAGCACTTGCTTCCCACGCTCATTAGAATACATCTCTCGAAAGGATCACACAAAAGAAACACGGCTGCAGTTGCCTGATATAATCCTTGGCCCATGTGAGAACATGGCTGCCTGTGCTCTGTTTGTTACATGGGGACTTTTCCCAGCAAATTCTCTTTATTTCATCTGTTGTGAGCAATGAGTAATTGTGCACCCATTTCCTGCTCTCATTCTAATTCATGTTCTAAATGCTAGAATCACAAATGGAAGGGAGCCTATAATATAAGAACAATAAATTCAGGGGTAGCTGGAAGGAAAATTGGATGTGAAACTGCCATGTGGACCAAAATGGTATTTGGTTAATTTATGTCAGTGATGAGTTTATTTTTAAGTGTCCATGGATGTCGCCCAGGTCAGAGTTATTGGAAGAGTTCTCTAGGAGCGTAAGACACTGTAAGGCACAGGGCTCTGTTTTCCCCATAGTGAAGGACTTCATTCTTGCTTCTAAGAAATGTATCTGTGATGCCAGCAGGCTGTCCAATGTGTGGACATAAATAGGGAAAGACATTCCCTGAATCCACCCAAAGCTCCAGTAATATGGAAGCTTAGGACAGCTTAAGTATATAGTTTTTATATTGATATTTTTGACTTTTTTAAAGTTTATTTACTTTTTCGAGCTCGGGGCGGGTAAGAGAGAGAGACAGAGACAGAATCCTGAGCAGGCTCCATACTGTCCACACAGAGTACAACAAGGGGCTTGAACCCAGGAACTATGAGATCATGAACCTGAATTGAAATGAAAAGTCCCGCCAGGGCACCCCCCTGATATTTTTGAGTTTTTAAAATTATAAGTCATTTAAGAACACATACTTATTAGCCTAGATAATCCAAATTGTATATGCTGAACTACATAGAGAAAAAGTTAAAGTCCTCCTTTTCCCACACCTGGCCTCTTCCATTTGTGTTCCAGGAAGATAGCCATTGTGAACAGGGTGGTTGGGAGGGCAGGATTCCTCATGACTTCTGTTCATTTACTCACAGGTGCACATATATAGATTATTAAAACATAAATGGTTAATATCCAAAATATATAAAGAATCCGACACCAAAAAAGAAAACCCACAAATAATCCAATTAAAAAATGGGCAGAGGACCTCAGTAGACATTTTTCCAAAGAACGTATACAGATAGCCAACAGACACATGGAAAGATGCTCAACATCGTTACACATCAGGGAAGTGCAAATCAGAATCACAGTGAGCTATCACTTCACACCTGTCAGAAGAGCTAAAATCAAAAACAAAAGAAATAGGTTCTAGTCCAAGATGGTAGTATGGGAGGACCCTGAATTCACTCCCTTCATGGAACACACCACATTATACCTATCTGTAGAAAAATTCCTTCTGAAGAGCTGAGGGCCAAGTAAACAGAGTCTGCACAACAAATAACAGAGAACAGCAGAAGAGAAGAGCAAGAGAGACAGAGACATGGAGCCTTATTCATGGAAAGCCCAAGAACCTCTAGCCCATGCCAGCCAAACACCGGCCAGCAAGCAGAAGTCCCCAGGCACACACAGTCTGCGTAGGGCTTGACCACACACAAGACCATTCCTTGAAGTTTAGAAGTAGCTGGTCCACCTAATCCATAGAAACAAACACAGAGAGTCAAGCAAAATGGGGAGACAGAGGAATATGCTCCGAAAGAAAGAACAAGAAAAAAAACTGAGAAAGAGAACTAAATGAAATGGAGATAAACAATATGCCCAATAAAGAATTTAATGTAATGTTCATAAAAATCCTCAGTGGGCTGGACATAAGAGTGGAAAAACACAAGAAATAACAAGTGTTGGTGAGGATGTGGGGATAAGGGAACCTGGTGCACTGTTGGTGGGAATGCAAACTGGTGCAGGCACTGTAGGGAAACTGTGGAGGCTCCTCAAAAAATTTAAAACAGAATTACCATGTGATCCAGTAATTTTACTACTCGGTATTTACCCAAAGAAAATGAAAACACTGATTCAAAAAGATACACGTACCCTTATGTTTATTGCAACATTATTTACACTTGCCAAAATGTGGAAGCAACCCAAGTATCCCTCTAAAGATGAAGAGATGAATGAATAAAAAAGAGGTGATATATGGAGGGAGGGAGAGAGGGAGAGAGGGAGAGGGAGAGAGAGATGTACAATGTACATATATAATGAATATAGATAGAATGGAATATTGCTCAGCCATAAAAAAGAATGAAATCCTGTGATTTGCAACAACGTGGCTGGATCTAGAGGGTGTAATGCTAAGTGAAATATGTCAGAGAAAGGCGAATACCATACAATTTCACTCATGTAGCATTTAAGAAAACAAATGAAGAAGTAAAGAAAAAAGAACCAAACCAAGAAATGGACCATTTTTTAATGTTTATTTTTTAGTTTTTTTACTTTTACTTTTATTTTTTAAATTTACATCCAAATTAGTTAGCATACAGTGCAACAATGATTTCAGAAGTAGGTTCTTTAATGCCCCTTACCCATTTAGCCCATCCCCCCTCCCACAACCCCTCCAGTAGCCCTGTGTTCTCCATATTTAAGAGTCTCTATGTTTAGGTTTGAGAGAGAGAGAGACAGACAGACAGACAGACAGACAGACAGACAGAGAGAGGGAGACACAGAATCTGAAGCAGGCTCCAGGCTCTGAGTTGTGAGCACAGAGCCCAATGTGGGGCTCAAACTCATGACCTGGGAGATTGTGACCTAAGCTGAAGTCAGATGCTTAACCGATTGAGCCAACCAGGCACCCCCAAGAAAAGACTCCTAAATACAGAGAACAAACTCAGTTTGGGTGGTTGCCAGAGGGGATGTGGGTGAAATCAATAAAGGGGATCAGAAATACAGTTATCTTGATGAGCACTGAGAAATATATGGAATTGTTAAATTATTATATTGTATATCTGAAACTAATATAACATGGTGCTAATTATACTTTAGTTAAAAAAACGGGGTACATTTCATACCCTGTTTTGCTATTTACCCCTTATTTTGCTACTTGGTAAACTGTTTCCCCCCTGATGCTTTTTATTTTGCTTTGTGCACACCTCTTTGTCTAGATTTCACATTGACATGTGTGATGGGGAGGACTGTGGGGTCGTGACAGGTTTTATTTCAGCACTTGAGTGAAGTAGGGACTTGCCACATGCTCACGTGGTGGCTCAGTGTCTTGGGCTCCCATGGCCAGTGGCATGTATACTACAGCAGGGTGGGTTTTGGTGCTCAGTGGTGACTTCCCAGCGTCTCCACGAGTTGGCACAGCCTGGCCATGTGGGTTTCCTGGCCACCTCCCTTGCACACGGTTAGTCTCCTGCTAGGTATCCCCAGTACTTTATATGACTGTAGTGTCAGGACCAACACAAGGAGATTTCACCAACTCTGGTGTCTTCACTTATTTCTCCCTTTTTCTTTGCTTCCTAATTCCTGCTCTGTGCTCTGGGAAGAGACAACATGGAACAGGGTGTTCCAGGTGCTGCTTCTCCACTCTATGGTGGAACAAAGTCAGAGCCAACCAAGGAAGAATAGGGGGTATGCCCTGGGCTCTGCACCTGTGTCATACTGCATGGGTTCAGCAACCTGAGCCAGTCTGGAATCCAGCCCTGTTCTGGGCCACATTCAACTCTGGTGCCCAAACTTGCCTCTCTGAGGCCTTTCTTTTCTTAGTTGATCTGGAAAGTCAGATTTTGAGATTTAACTAAGAATCTGAGGCATTAAATCTATTATGGCTGCTAATTCCAGGTGGACACATAGCAGCTTCTGTTTTCAGAGTAGGTCCTGAGGATTCCTGTGACGTCTTGTGCTTGAACTTTGTGCTTGAGTCTTGTGCTTGAACCTCGTATTCCACCCTTTTGAGGCTGGTAGCAGGGAACTGCCTTGATGACTAGTTTAACCCCCCTGGGGCTTGAGAAACTTGTGCAATCTGCCCCCCACCCCTCACCAGGAGATGATACATTTTAAAAGGTGGGCAGAGGGACGGAGCCATGCTGGGCACGTGGGATGAACCGTAGAATTTCAAATATGGGGGTGCAGAAAGGAGATTCTTCTGTGAGCATTTTCTGGTACATCTCACAGTCCAGTCAGTCTGGTCATTTATCCAGCTCACGTTTGTAGAGCGGGGCAGTGTTGATGGATGAAAAAAACATTTGACTTGAAGATTCTTTGGCCCCAAGGTTGTCTCTGCTTTGATTGCAGGGTCAAAAGGGTTGCAGACAGGGTCCTTTCAGAGGCAGTATTTCCCGAGGAAGGTAGGAGTAAAGGAACAGTTGTCTCCTGGTCCTGTTCTAAACCATCTTTACTGGTGTTCTGGATTCTTGTGTGTTGTCCCTCAAGAGGGAGGATGTTCCTCCTCTGTAGGTTGCAGGGAGCTGCGGCGGAAGGTTCTTGGCTGTGTGGACAGCCACACCGGCATGCTGCCTTTCCTCACCGTCTTCCAGAACAAGAGTCAACTAAGGCTTATAATAATACACCTTGGCATTTACCAGACCGTGGCCGGCTGGTATGTCTGGATGCAGGCAGGAGGTCTGATGTGTCAGATGTGTGATTTACACGTGGTGTGTGCAGTGCACAGAATTATAGTGTCACCCTATTGTCTAAAAACACAAATGTTGTGCTTTGGTGTTTGGTTGAAGGCTGTGCATAAAATGTACTAAAGGAGAAATTTGCTTTGATTTTATGGGCCATGGGGATAGTGTGCTGGCAATCAAGTAACTTGCTTCTGGGGCACCCACATTCTGTCTCAGCTCAAGGAGGTCATGTGTTTTGTTTTTGGCTTCCTGAAAAGAAAAGGTCCTCTGTGTCACACCTTCACCCTCAGACCCATATCTGTTTCTAGCACTTTCACGCATGATAGGTCAGTTTCCTGTGTGCCAGGTAGACCTGTTTTTCCCTCTTTTCTACTGGACTAGGAATGCTTTAAATGAGGAATAGAAAGGAGTCTCTGGGAAGTATCCTGGCTGTGTCCCTAGTGCAGGTTTTCCAGAGCATGACACTTTTAGGACCCATCATCAGGGCTGGGCATCAGAGATTCCCACTCAGGTGTAAAACAGGAAGTGTTCATTGAGGAATTTTCCATCAGGCATCAAATAGGAATGAAATGGAATGTTCTGGAAAGAGGTGGGGTCATGGTTCCACCCTAAGTAGGTTGAATGGTGGGAGGCAGAACCTTTACCTTGCAAGGCTGAGGCCTCTCTCTCCTCCTGTCATGGCTCGTATGTAGGATGGTGTACCATGCTTGAGATTTTACCAAGAACACACACGCTGGTGATTCTGATGATATGTAGGGATCCAGTGGCTCTGCTACTAGGAGGGTCACTACTCTGCTAGAACTCTGAGAGTTCTAATGCCGTAATCAGCATTCACAGTTCTTTGGTCACTCATGCACATAAATACTCGGAAATGCTTGCGGAAAGGGCGTTTGCAAAGATGGGGCCCAGGTCCAACTTCCACAGACTTTCTGTGTAGCTGGAGAGAGAGAGAGAGAGAGAGAGAGAGAGAGAGAGAGAGAAAGAGAGGTAGGGAGAGCAAGCGGAAGAGGGATGACATGAAGCCTCGGATACAACCAGAGGAGGTAAGCAGGTCCTCCGGGTTTACAAAAACAGCCAAGGAAGGGAGTTGGCCTGCAGCCACCTCGGGGGCGGCGGGCTATAAAACATCAGTGTTTGTGCCTCACACAAGCAAATATGGTGGTCCATTTGCCAAGACAGGGTTTCCCTGTTCAATCTGAGCTATGGTTCATAAATCAGTCAAATAAAAAAAAAATCCAATCTTGAAAACGTCTAGTGGTTCAAAAACTCTGGGATTAAGTTATACCAGTGGGAGCCATAAATCAGCCGGAAGCTAAGTCACTCTGATTCCTCTGGGCAGGAACAGAGGAGGGTCGAGGCCAGGTTGGCTTGGAGGGTGGGAGAGGGTTGTGGTGGGGAGATCACCTGACCTGAGATGGGCCTTGCAGAGGAGACAGTGGGAATGACCTCAAGGTCTTTGCTGAGGAGACTTTAGGTGCTCCCGCTGCTCTTAGCAGAATTTTTAAACACGGAGTTTCCTTGATTTTCCGAGTGAGTGAGCATGGCTGCCCTCCTTCACGGGTATCAGGATCGTATTCTTTCTGTTTCTCCTCCATCACCAAGTGATGCTTTCATTTCTACTCTGCTTCCCATGCTGACTCCCCTATGACCTGCTGTGTTTATAGGAAAGAGGCTAAAGGGAAAATAGCCCATCAGGGCAGAGCAGCCATGCAAGGCCTATGGGCTGCTGCCCCTCGCTGTTGTGACCCCCAAATGATAAAACAGATTTGCATCCCCAGCCACACCTCAGACTTGCCTTGAGCACCTCTCTGTAGCAAGCAGACAAGAAAGAGCCACCACGGGGGACTGCCTTTCTTTGCAGAGTTGCTGTGACAGGGACATGCTCCTTTGGGGGTTCCTTTTGTTCTCCACGAGCTCTCCCCTTCTTGTCAGGGAAATAGAATTGCTTTTCTGGGTGAATGATCATGCCTTGTGTTATGGGACACCTCTCTTCTGTGGAGCGCAAAGCCTTTTACGTGTGGGTGTCCTCAAGCACCCTAGCTGGTGCAGTGGCAGCTGGTTCTGGATCTTTCAGGAAGCATATGTTGCCTGTGCCCTGTTCCTGGCTCTTTTTCTTCCTGTCTTCTGCATTCCTTTGCTGAAAGGCTTTCCCTGGTGTCAGAGTTCATTTTGCCCTGCTGAGTGGAAGGCTGGAAGGTCAAGGAGTAGGTGACCCCTGGGAACAGCTCTCACCCAGTGACAGATGGCAGCTGGTGCGTCACCCCTAGCTGAGATGCCCACAGTAGGTACCTGGTTGGTGACAACAAGCTTTACTGGCTGCCTTTTTCCTGCATCTTAAGTTCACATTCATCATACTTATACTGATTACCTTTTTTTCCAAGTGCTGTTCTCTGGAATCTTAAACCAAGACATTTACTTGCATCCTTTGTGCAGGTAGGTGATGGTGGACACTGGGAAGAAGGGAGTAAATGGTGAGCACGAGAGTTTCCTGGAGCAAGGCCTGAGCAGGGGAACATACTGGTGCCTCTGCCTGGGGAGAAAATGCTGTTTCCTCACCACTGGTATTGATGCTCATACCTTTTCCAGAAAAGCAAGTTAGCTCCCTCGGGCCCATTTCTTGAGCGTAGCTGCTGTTAGTACCAGACGTGAAGTCAAGAGTGGGAGACACAGGGTGTGCTTTTCCAGGTGGTACAGAGTATTTTGATATTTCAGCAACTGGTACATCTGTCCATACTGGTATATGGACAGATACCAGCTGGCCTGTGCCTGATGGTGGGGCCGTGCGCCACTCACACCTAAGGAGGTGGCGCACAGGGCTTGCCAAAAAAAGACAGCGGTTCCTCCCAAGCTGGGGGATGGGGTAGGGGGGATTCCCAGAGCTCCCTCCTGTAAACTCCCAGGGGGAGTCCTCCTGGGCCTGCCTTGTGCCTGGGCAGCTGGAGGCATGGACTGGAAAAGCCAGGTCCACCCAGCTCGCTCACCTATAATTACATTTGCTTAAATGTGCTGGCTTGTCAAGGCTGCACCTGGAACCAAGTGTGTGTGAATGAAAGCAGGGCCGGAGGAGCACTGATGCCTCTGTTCTCTGCTGCAGCCGTTCCCTGGCTTTGTTTTCTGTGGGGCACAGACTAGTCAGGCTTGTCGTTTGCAGAGGCAGTGCATGTGTGTGTTTTTTTGTTTCAATCAAAATATGCTGATTTACTAACACTGTAAAGGTCGTGCTATGAAATTAACATGAGGGGATGCCCGAGTGGAACTTAAAAGATTATTTCCACCTCATTTAAGAGATTGTTGCTGAATCGCTGTTCTGGAGCTCTTGGGTTTGGACATCTGCTCATTTCTCTGGGAGGGATGTTGTCCCTTGTTTGGTTCATGCTGTGGCTATTCTGCCTCGAGTGAGCTGATCTTACTGACACTGTGCACTTATGGCTCTGTGTCAATATCATATGGAGGGGGTATCACATTTGTGTGTTCTTTCTGTCCCTATGTGTGCATACTCAGGCATGTGTGTGTTTCCTGTGTGTATTTTCCTATATCACCAACCCATTCTTTTTTTTAAACCTTTTTTAAAAGTTTATTTATTTTGAGAGAGGAAGGGGAGAGGGAGAGAGGAAAAGAGAATCCTAAGCAAGCACCTCACTATCAATGTGGAGTCTGATGAGGGGCTTGGACTCAAGAACCATGAGATCATGACCTGAGCTGAAGTCAAGATACAGCCAGATGGAGAGGTATGTAGGGCCACAGCCAGATGTGTCTTGTGTTCAGGATCTTCCGTCCCCATGGAACTGGGGTACAACACCCTCCTGGCACATTACTGCATTCACCAATCTGAGAGTTCATTGACTGTTGTTGTTTAAGAGTTTTGATAGAAGGGTGCCTGGGTGGCTCAGTTGGTTAAGTGTCTGACTTTTGATTTTGGCTTAGGGAGCCAAATCAAGCAGGGGAGGGGCAGAGAGAGAGGGAGACAGAGAATCTGAAGCAGGTTCCACACTGTCAGTGCAGAGCCTGATATGGGGCTTGAACCCATGAACCATGAGATTATGACTTGAGCTGAAGTGAGAAGCTCAACCAACTGAGCCACCCACATGTCCCCAAAAGAGGCTTCTTAAAAGTGACAAAAGGTATTCTTTTCCCTTGGGAAATTCCAAGAGTTTTAGGAGCTTTTTGCTAGGAACCAGGGACAAAGACCAAATATATTACATTGGACATGCTGTTATTTATGTACACACACGTGTGTGTGTGTATGTGTGTGTGTGTGTGTGTGTGTGTGTGTGTGTGTGTGTGTGTGTATAAAACTTATTTGTGTTTTTTGGCAAGATCACTTGAAAGTAAGTTGTAGACAGACATCACAGACCTTTGCCTCTAAATACTTGGGACTGATCTCCTAAGAATACAGGCACTATATTCCCCTCCATAAACACAATACTGCTGAAGAAATGGAACAGTCATGTTGGAAACTTTGGAAACAATATGAATGAAGTTTTGATTGAACTGAGATGTGAGTATCAGAAGAATTCAAAGTTACTTGTGATTTATTGAACATACATTTACCAAGTCACTGGTATGCACTGATCACTGGGCTTGGAACCAAAGAAGCAAAGGGCGAAGGAAAGACTGAATTGGTGAATATACTGGAAACGTGTGAAGGGCAGAAAAAGAAATTTGAAGAATCTCATGCTAAAGGACTTCAGTGTTGGAAAAATAAAAGCCGCTTCTATTTCCAGGCTTTCAGATATCCAGGAATCAAGACATCATCGTAAGGGTTAAGACGGTCTTATTCCTTGGGTCTCTAAGACATGTGCTACATTTAAAAGTGTTTAAAATCCCTAAAGGTGTATGTCAAAGGACAGTGGTTGCTCTATGGTTCCCTTCTAATGTTAAATAAATACAGTTCCATTTTCTGGCTCCCAAGATAATATCAACAATTGCATATATGTGTCCATATTGATATTTCTCCCAGTTGTCCCCAAAAGTGTTTTATATTTTCATTTAAAAAAAAATCTGGAATATAGATGAGGTTCACACATGGTGTTTGGTTGAATACCTTTAATCTGCCTTGTTTCAGAACATTTTCTTGCTTTTTTTGTTTTCCTTTCCTGCCGTTGACATTTTGACAAATCCAGACCTGTTAACTTGAGTGCCCCACGCTTCTGGTTTTGTTTCGTTGTCCCTCCCTGTGCAGATGCCGGTTGAACACTACTGGCAAGAATTGTGCATAAGGAATGTGGTGTCCTTCTCAGTATGGCATTGGGAGGCATGTGATGCCAGTATGGTCCATAATTCAGTTTGACCAGTTGGTCATGGTGTATCCACCAGACTGCTGCTTTGCGTCTGTGTGACTATCCTGCTTTTGCCCTGTGGCTTCAACCATCCATAGATCATCCTCATCTAGATCAATATGCAAAATGATGATTTTCCTATTCAATCACTTCTTTAAAAAAAATTTTTTTTTTAATTTATTTTTGAGAGAGGGAGAGAGACATAGTGCGAGCAGCGGAGGAGCATAGAGAGAGGGAGACAGAGAATCTGAAGCAGGCTCCAGGCTCTGAGATGTCAGCACAGAGCCTGATGTGGGGCTCAAACCCACGAACCGCGAGATCATGACCCCAGCTGAAGTCAGACGCTTAACTGACTAAGCCACCCAGGCGGTCCTCAATCACTTCCACATTATATTAGGTGGCATTCTCTCTAAAAAAAGAGACTTTCTGCCCCATTTAGTATCACTATGGATTCTTTTTTATCCTCCCCCTTTGTTTTACAATTCATCATCATCTTTTTTTTTTTTTATGCTCAAATTGTCCTAATTTTGGCCATGAGAGCCCATTCAAGCTGACATGTTCACTAATGACTTCCCAGACTCCCCTCGCCTTGTTCTTTCCTGCAGGGTATTTCAGACTTTCAAAGACCTGGGGTTTCTTTCTAGCCTGCACTTACCTCTTCTGTGAAATCCAGTTAGACTGTCACAATTTTCTTATGATTTCGGAGCATTGGTCTTAAAAATCCAGCACTCTTTTGTGTCTGCTTGGTACACACAGGAGATGTCATCCCTCTGCCAGACCTGGGCCCAACAGCCATAAGCTGGTGGAAGTCAGCAAGCCCAAGCTAAGCCCTTCTCTGAGCTTGTCTGAATTAATTCACATTATCACCTAGAGCTGATGAAATGACAGACACAAAACCTGGAGACGTGGGGACATAAAGGAACTTATTATGGGTGAACAGCATTTTTCTTTGAGTAGAAATACAATCTTCTTTATTCTTTAAGCTTTTAAAAGTTTGAGAAGAGTATTGTAAACAGAATGACCTGGAGCAGAGTTTGACTGTCAATGGGCTAACTGATGGTTAGAGCGTAAGCAGGTCTATGACATAAAGCTTTTGCGTGTCCCCGCCTGAAAATGCTCTAGACTTCTGAGACCAGCAGGTGTCATCTAGAGCTGTTGTTTCTGGCAAAGTTGATCACATCTTTTACATTTAGGTCAGTACACCTCAAAAAGCAATGGGATCAGGCCCTGTGGAGTCAATAGAACTAGACCTGCACATTGATGTGACCATGGGGCCAGCTGCGGCTGCAGCCTGTCCTTTGGAATGCCCTCTCTGGTCCGCTTCTTCACTGAGAATCCTCCCCATATCCAGTGGGTTCATAGGAGGTTAATATGGAAGTTGAGTCCTAAGAGGGCCTTTTGCTACCATGTACACCTTTTCTGGAACCTTCTGCCAGAGAGATGCTGGAAATCACGCTTGCCTGCACGAGAAACTAACAGTATGTGCTTCATTTGCCAAGATGGCAGAAGATTTGGCTTTAGCTGGAAGATTGCTCCTTTTCCCTGCTCAGTTTGAAGCAATTTTTTTATTGCTCTGCAGACCATTTAATTGATGTTACTGTTATTAACACCATCAATAGCATTTCAGGCAAGTCTACTGAATTCAGAATGTTTGCTTTCTAGTATGTCATAGACAAGAAGAATACCTGCCTCGCAAGGTTGGTGAGAGGTGGGTGAGATCAGGCACAGAAAGTTCCTAGTACAATGCCTGGTGCAGGGTAAGAGCTCAGAAAACATTGGTTTTGATATTTGGTAGCTGTGATGATCTGGCCTTGGAACACTTCAGAATGAAAAATGCTTTTCCTCAGTCACTAAGTAATTCCACTTATTTCAGTCATTGGAAATCTCCTGGTTGTCTGCTATAATGGATAAGTTACAAATGGATGTCAGAGGGCAGACAGGACTGCCCTTTCTCCTCATTAGAGGAGGGGAAATTAGCCAGAATGCCGCTTTCCTTGGTATTAAAACTGCACTCAGATCAGTTTGAAACCATTTTTAGTTTTGATGTTTTTCTTGTGTACTGATCGTAGCTGCAGCAATATTGGGCTGGAAACATATTATCAGTTGTAAACCCATTGACATTTACTAGGGGGAGTTTTCACTACTCTCATTGATAAGTAGGAAGTTCTGCTTTTAAGAAAATGGTTCTCTCTGATTCACACCAAGAAGTGTTACAATCCCACAACCCCCTGAGTTTGCCAGTCCTCGAGGTCACGAGGCTCTGTGGTGGTGGCTGCACTGCTCATCACCCTTTCCTGACTCCACACCATGATGGTTTGATGTCTTTACCCATCCATGTAATCAGAGAAAATCAAATTGTTGGCTCTTAATGAGATGCCTTTAGGCTGTGTCTATAGAATGCCAATTATGCAGCTGGAAATGGGAAAAAAAGTAATTATCTTATTTTTCCTGAAGACTTTAACACAATCTGATATTGCATTAATATTGTGACACATGCTGTCCTGGGGAATGTCTCAGACTTTTGTTCAGTGACTTAATCCTCCCGGTGTGTTCACTTTTCAATCTTCATCCAGGTAGCTGACATTCCAAGAAGTACAGCCTTTCTCTGTTGTGACAGCTCATGGAGGTGAATGGAAGGTGGGACTTGTTTTTTTTTTTTTTTTTATGAGATGACATCTTCTCATTCTTACTCCTGCTCATCATTCTCTTGCATTCCTGAAATAACTTAGGTGGCCTTTAGGTCAAAGTGGCATTACCTCAGAAAGACAGAAGGAACCCAGACCTCAGGTCTGAGCACTGACTTGGGTGAACAGACCCTGCCTGCTTGCAGAATTGGCTGCCAGTCCACAAGCCCTGCACCTTCCTTACTGCTGCATGGGAGACAAGGCATGGCTTCCAGAACTATAGGGATGTATTTCCCTCAAGAAGTGGTCTTCCCTTTGGAACATGAATCTTCCCTTCAGCCGGGGTCTGGGAGACAGCACCTGGTATGCTCCAAAGGGGGTGATGAGAGGTAGTTTCAAGAGGAATAGATTTTTACCAACAAGTGGGCAGGATGGGGAAACATGAAGAGATGATAAAGCTTCCAGAGAGTAGACATAATGAAGAGCTGTCAACACCTCTGTGCTTAAGAGAACATGGAGGGCACGGACACCCCAACACTGTGAGCTGTGAGCTATGGAGGGGGGTCTTGATAGGCTGTGGGTCAGAAGAGGAGAAGTGGGAAATAAGTGTCCTGGTCTCTAGATCTTTAGTCTCCTGCCATTGGCCAAATCTACCAAGAAGCCAAAGGCCTAGAGAGCCAGGTCTGGCAGTTTAGGGCCCAGAGCAAGAATGGGGGGCCTGTGGGTTGTGGGTCAGGAGGGACAGAGAGAGAATTTCCAGCACATTCAGTTTTCCGTTTTTTTTTTTTTTTTTTTTTTTTTTTTTAAATACAGAACAACGCTTGTTTCCTTTGTTTTACAGAAATGGATACTTTGGAAAGCCAGGAAAAATAAATCCTGCCAATAATTAGGTACTGTTTAGAGATTCATTACAACCAGGCTTTGCCCTGGGAGAGGGATGTGGCCTGACCATTTTATGACGGTTTACTGTTCCCTTCATGTATTTTGATTAACGTTTCTCTATTTCTTTACTTTTATTTTTAAAATATCCTCTTAATATTTAACTATACCCAATATTGGAGCGTTTTGTTCTGTTATGACTTACACAATGGGAAGAGACTTTCCAAAGGCCTTCCTACTTAGGACTTCTGGATACCTAAAGGCCACCTAAGTTATTAAGGTGATTAAGATTAAGGGAGATATCTTGAGTTTTTCCAGCTTTTGAGGAGGTCGTTGTTGACTCCCTGTGCCTTCCCATTTCATGGCTGGGCTGGAGAGGGATGGGCAGCAGCAGAGAGCTACAGTTGCTTTGTTGCTGAAAGCCAAGGCACACTGGCCACCAAGAGAAAGACCTTCTTTCATATTCACCATGCAAGAGTCCTCCAGGTAGAGATGCCAGTGGACAGAACCTCTGAGATTGGAACCTCTGAGGTGACCTGGATGTGCAATCACAGGATTTGTTGCCTGCACAGACTTCTGCAGAATGAGTAAGAGAAGCATCAGTGTGTGTGCTATACCCAGATGCTGCTCAGAGTCTCCGTTTACTACTGCCTCACACACCAGTGGAGTCCTCCACGCCTTGCCCCCAGGTGGAGCTTGCCTCAGGACTGCTGTTCTGCCTCGATAACTATTTATCCCACTTATCTTTTTCATCATCATATCATTGGGATGCTACTGATGAGCATGTGTCTGCTCCCCAGGCTCAGGCTGCATTCTTGGCTCACCGTACTTTAATTGTTTAAACGTGTATTTCTTATTCTGTCCACTTTTCTACAAGATTCTGTAGGGACATGTTCATTCAGTGTGTATTTATTGGGCATCCACTATGTGTCAACCACTATGTGTTCTGGGACATGAAGACATGGAACAAGAAAGCCAAAATTCCCATCCTCATGGAGCTCCCATCCAGGCTGGGGGAGGGGATGGTAAAGACAAACAGCAAACAAACACAAATAAATGTCAAGTTTGGTAGAAAGTGATAGGTGGTGTGAAAGAAATGAACAAGGTAATGAGGGACCAGGAGTGGGGAGAGTGTAGGGTGGGTTGCAAATTTAAATCAAGGTAGAAGTCTTTGAGAAGATGATATTTCAGTCTCTGAGGAAGGTGCAGGTGGGAGCCTTGGAGCTATCTGAGGATGAGCATTGCAGAGGGACAGCAAACGCGAAGACCCTGAGGTGGAAGCAAGCTAGACGTGTGCACGGGGTGATGCAGAGTCAGTGTGGCTGGAGCAGAGTGGGGGAGGAGGAGAGGAGCCGGAGGGAGGTCAGAGGGGTCGGCAGAGTCTGATCATTTAGGGCCTTGGAGGCCAATGGAGGTCTTTGCCTTCTACTCTGGTTGGGGAGCCATTTCTTGCTCTGAGAAGTGATGGGACCAGGCTTATGTTTTTAAAGGACCAACTAGAATGTTGGGTTGGTAATACAATATAGGGGGCAAGGGTGGAAAGTGAAGCCTTAGGGGACTATTAAAATAGCTGTGGCTCAGAAGAGGGTGGGAACAAGGCGGGTGGTATGAGGTGGCATCAGATCCTGGCTACAGTTTAAAGACAACAACAGGATTTCCTGAAGCAATAGATGTGGATGAGATGGAAATATAAGAATCCAGGATTCTTGAGCTGAGTAATGGCAAGAGTGGGTGAAGCAGGTGGTGCAGCAGTCTTTGTTGGGGAGATGATAAGGGGTTCTGTTTTGGAGATTTGATTTGGAGGTGCATGCTAGGCATCCAAGTAGAATTAAAGTTTTTTTTTAATGTTTATTTTTGAGAGAGAGAGAAAGTAAGTAGGTTAGAGGCAGAGACAGAGGGAGACACAGAATCCAAAGCAAGCTCTAGGCTCTGAGTTGTCAGAGCCTGACACGAGGCTCGAACTCACGAACTGTGAGATCATGATCTGAGCCGAAGTCAGACACTCAACTGAATGAGCCACTCAGGCACCCCTGGCATCCAAGTAGAATCAATGAGTAGGGGTCTGAAGTGTGCATCTGAAGTTTACTTGATAGGTCAAGGCTGGAGATCTGAACTGGGGATTCAGCAGCATGTAGAAGCTTATATTTACAACCATGAGTTTCAAGAGATCCCCCACGGAGTGAGCATGGACAGAGAGGGGCCCCGCTGGGAGCCAGCAAAGGACACTGAGGGGAGCAGCCAGCCATGGGGGTTGGGGTGGGTAGAAGATGTGGTCAGTCTTAGAAGCCCAGCACCCGGAGAGAAGGGAGTGAGTAAGGGAAGTGAATGCTGCCAACACATCTGGTGACTCCAGGGTCATTGATGACATGCACAAGAGCAGGCTCAGTGCTGGTGGGGATGATACTCTGATTGGAATGGGTTCAAAGAAGAAGGGAGGGCAAGAATTGGAGGCAGATCATATAGGCACCTTTTTTGAGAAGTTTTGCTACAAAAGGGTGAAGAGAAATAATACAGTATCTCATAGGAAAAGCGGGAAGGAGAATAATTTTTACTGGTTGGAAAATAAATAAGAATATATTTGTGTGGTAGCGGGATGATCTTTGTTCATCTGAATGTACTGACTTCATACAGACTTTTTTTACTTAATACATTTATGCCACTACGTCATTCCATGGGTGTGCCTTACCCTCTCATCAGTAGATTGAAACAGTCATTATTCTATATGAGACACACAATAAGACATCCTTGAACTCCAGTTTAGTTCATTCATTGGGCACATGTAAACCATATGGCAGTGCTCAACGATAAGCCTGTTATATTACTTTATTCATTAAAGTATTTGATTGTTGTATTCCACTGTATAGCTATGAAGGCTGTTTTGAATGTACTGTTATTGAATTTGTTATTTAGTTTACAGAGCACTGGGAGGTGTAGAATCATTGCTTGGGGAACAAATAAGACCTCTTCTAGATTTTCCACTCCAGGAATAATTCCCGTTCAGGGCTAAATGGCTGAGGTCAATTAATGTGTTGTTGAAAACATGTTCATGAGCCCTGAGTTTGCTATTTGGCTCAGCCTGTCTACTTAATACACAGTGAGTGCTATCCTTTTACCTGTGTTGTTTCAAGGTCATGAATTTGACCTTGGCAGCATGTGTGGACTCACTATGATCTGACATATGTGGGATCTTGCTTATTCCACCTTGGAGCCCAGTCACATTACTGGACACCAGTTGAGCTGGTTGCAATCAGTGTTTTAATAATTTAGAGTCTTTAAGCATGATTTTAATTGAAAAGGACTCCTTAATACACATCATAACTATCTTATACATGTTCATTATAGTGTGGTTCTTGGGATAACCAGGTCACACACTTAAATATTTAAATACACTTAGGCCTTAGTGAGGAATTGTTTTTAGCTGTTTGCAGGAACAAAGTGCCAGTATCTCTCATCCAGAGATTCCTTTGGGCAGGACTGGCTGAGGAAAGTCTATCAGGCTCTGGGTCTGAACATCCTCAGACCCTATGGATCTGGTTTCTCTGCTCTTGAGGAGGTAGGCAAGGACTTTACAAAGCTGTGGCCTGGGAAGTTATATATCCCCCAGCTGTCCAGAGCCTCCATGGGGGATGCAACAGACTGCATGTTTATGTTCCCCCAAGTTAATATGTTGAATCCCTAATTAGGTTTAGATGAAGTCATAGGGTTGAAGTCCCCATGATAGATTTAGTGCCCTTATAATGGGAGGAAGAGCTCAGAGCCCTCCCTCACAGTGAGATGGTGGCCAGGAAGAGAGCTCTCCAGACAGACACTGAATTTGATGCACTTTGACCTTTGATCTTCAGCCTCAAGAACTAAATAATATTTAGTTTCTATCAAGAAATAAATATTTGTATTAAAAAAATTTTTTTAAATGTTTATTCATTTTTGAGACAGAGAGACACAGAGTGTGAGCAGGGGAGGGGCAGAGAGAGAATAGAGGGAGATACAGAATCCGAAGTAGACTCCAGGCTCTGTGCTGTCAGCACAGAGCCTGATGTGGGGCTTGAATCCACGAACCGTGAGATCATGACCTGAGCTGAAGTGAGATGCTTAACCGACTGAGAGCCAACCAGGCACCCCTAAATGTTTGTTACAAAACAAAACAAAATCTATGGTATTTTGTTACAGCAGCCCCAAATGGCTACAGTATGGAGGAATTCTTATGTTTCCCTTAAGTCAAACTTTAGGGAAAAAAGGCACCTTTCAACCAGCCAGAGTCTAATGAATATATTTAAAAATAAGCTCCTTTAACATGGGACCCAGCTTGAAGGAGATCTGCCGGGACCAATCTGGGACAGTTTGAGTACCAAAACAAATAAGGACAGAAATGAAGTATAAAAAAATATGAATCCATGATCCTATACTTACATAGATAAACCAGTAAAGAAACAAATCCGGGAGGAGGGAAGGCATGCGAATATTGAGTACTGATTGGTAAAATTTACAAAGTTGTTGGGTTGGGAAAATCATAATTTTGCATCATCATCTAAGTAAGGATTGAATCAGGTAAAAGTTATCAGTAGGTGCAAAATCTAGGGATAGTTTTGATGAGGAAGAGGATATTTGTCTGTTCTTAAGCTATCTCCCCATAAATTGCTTATAAGTAGCAAGAGAAACAATAGTAACGACCATGGATAAATCCAACAGTGTGCTGACTGAAATCGCCTTGATCAAAGTTAACATCATCAATGAAACCAGGTGGTCATGGTGCCCTGCAGAAATGATGCCCTGGAAGGAAGGGTGACTTATGCCTCCATGGTGTTCTTTCTGGGAGCACGCAACCCAAATCTAATTATGAGGAAGCCCCAGAAAACCCCAAACAAGGAACACCCCATTTAAACAAGGAATCGTTCTTCAAAAATGTTGGTGTCATGAATGACAGGAAGGCTGAGGAGCTGTCCCAGAGTAGAGGAGACTGGAAAGATGGGACAGCTAAGCACAGATCTTGACCAGCTTCTGATGGACATTACTGGGTCAACTGATGATGTTTGAATACAGACAGTAGACCAGACAAAAGAATTATATCAATGGTAAACTTACGGAAGTTCATGAGTATGCCATGATCTTGTAAAAGAGTGTCCTTTTGTTGAAAAATAAGCACTGAATTGTTTCAGGGTGTAGAGGTATAATGTTTGCAACTTACTTTGGAGTAGTTCAGAAATAAGGATGCGTGCATGGATGGATGGATGGATGGATGGATAGGATAGACAGAAATTAGATAAATAGAATGATAAAGCAGGTGGAACAGAGTATGTTGACAATAGGAGAAGGGTTTATGGGAGTTCAGTGTATTGGTGCAATTTTTATGTAAGTTTGAAATTGTTTCTAAAGAAAAGTTAAAGATCCTTTGTTGAAGGGTCAGCTGATTCACCCATTCATGGAGGATTTATTGAACATGGGTTTCCCATGCAGTGAGTGTCCCACGGACAAACCCCTGGTTCTCAGGAAGCTTCTGCTATAGGGGAGATGACAGGATAGAGGAATACACAGAGAGCCACGGGAAAGTGTCAGATGGTAATCAATGTTACGAAGGGAAACAGGGTCTTAAGGTGGTGATGAAGGTCAGTGGTAGGGTTCCTATTTATATCAAGGGCTGTGGAGGGAATGGAAACCTGTTGAGGGAAGGAGTTGGTCCTGTATCCTCCCATGGGAAAAACTTTCCAGGCCAAGGGACAAGCTACTGCAGAGGCCCTTTGGCAGGACAGAGATGGCATGCTTGAGGAACAGAAAAGGACTTTGTGACTGGGCATTAGGGAACAGGGACAAGGAATTGGAACCTAGGACAGGGCAAGACCATCTGGGGTCTTGCCGGCCACAGTAAGGAGTTCAGATTTTATTCTGAATAGGAGAGGGATTCAGCGAAAGGTTGGAAGAATGGAAGTGACATTAATGAATTCATGTTTCCAAAGATCACTCTGGCTACCTAGGGGAGTATTACTTATAGGGGGATGCTGATGGGGGAGGAAGCCCCCACCAGGCACCAGGAGAGGCCACTGCCCTCTGTGGGCTCCACTGGTGTGAACGTCTGTGGGAGTCCAGGGTGGCGATATGAGCACACTCTTTTTGTCTTTTATACCAAAACATACCTTTAGTGCAGTCACTCAGCGCTTCTCAGCAACTCTAAAAATTGACCAGATTTCTTTTTCCAACATTACTTTGACACATGCCAAGAATGACAAAAATGTATCTCTCTCCATTTTTTTTTTCTCTTGAGCTACTTTCAGGCCTGAGTGTTGGGGAATAATAAATAGAAACCCAGAACATGACTAAAGAGGCCCAGGTCCACAGGGAGAAAACCACCATGAGGTTCCAGAGAGGTATTTGGGGTCTCACCAGAGCACCCACAATGGGAGGAGGTATCGAGGGGGACATTATGGTGCTACATGGAATATTGTAAAAGAAACAAAGACTAGAGTTTTTCTTGTTAATGGATTCCCACTGCTGCTTCTGCCATCTGCCACCAGCCACCCTTTCTGGAATTTGGAATTCTTTAGTCTAGGGAGGACACTAAATAGCCCTTTGTCCACTTCCTGGTGTCAGGGAAAGTGAGGTTTTTCTTTGGGAGGCTGAAGGGGTCCAGTGACAGGGTTTTTGTAACTCTTAGGTGGATGTTTTGTTGAGGCACCATCGTGCCAGAAAGCAGCAACGTGACACTTAGAGAAAGGGCCCTTAATTGCGATGATTGATTCTTTAAAGAGTGGACAGACTCTTTCTAAGACCCTTGTAAGACCCTTTAAACTTCAGGCTGTGTGTGTGTGTGTGTGTGTGTGTGTGTGTGTGTGTGTGTGCGCGCGCGCGCGCTTGTGTGTCTAGGGGCTGGGTGAGTGCACAGTGGGACAGTGGGTGTCCCTAGAAAGACATTTACCTGTGATGTCAAAAGTTCTAGTTGGATCTTTTGATGGTTATACAGAGTGATACCCTTATATCTTCCCTCTGGATGTGTTTACCTGCCCTAAGGCACTCTTCCTCTGTAACCAGGGGGCTAAAATTAGGGTCTGGGGAGAAGATTCTGGTAGGGGCTTAAATGGTCCCAAACAGATTCAAAGTGTCTAGGGGGAGGTGGGAGACTTGACTTACTGCAAAGAGCAGTGTGGGAAGAGGAGGGAAGTATTTCACCAAAGTGGTTTGTGGCATCAATAAGAATCAGAGAACTAGGGAGGAATGGAATTTTAAAAAAGAATACATTTTTGTGTGTGCATTTACATTTTGTTGAGCAAACAAAATGTTACTGAGTTCAGTCTTGGTAAATTTTTTTTTTGCAGTGTAAATAGATAAATCAATAATTGAACATGGTAAATTTTTTTTTAAATGGAAAGGAAGAAAGCCACACTAGTATAACTATTGCTTATTCTTTTCTATATGCCCAGCGGTAGTAAATGATCCTTCAGTGAACATGACTTTGATTTTGGATATAGCCATTGAGTCGTTGAACAGGAATAATGTGTGTGAGATTGCTGACTGCCTGTTACCGTTTTGGAGAAGGAAGAGCACAGGAGAGATAGTTGTACAACCCTTTGAACATACAAAAACATGTTGAACCACACACTTTAAATGGGTTAACTGTATGATATGTTAATTATATCTGAATAAAGCTGTTAGAACAAATAGCCAAAGAGAAGTAGACAAGCAGACAGGTTTGACTCTGAAGAAATCAAATTTTAAAAAGTCATACAGGAAACAAAGCATACAAATGGGCACTGATCATCTCCATGGGACTTGGATGATTTATTTTAATGATTTGATATGAGCCCAAAGGTCCTTAAGCTGGACTGTGGGAAAGTTTTCAGAACCAGGGACATACTGCCTTCTCTATCCTCAATGGGGTCAAATGTCTTTGGAGGGCGGTTTGATTTTTGGAAACAGCTAAAATGACTCAAAGGTGAGTTTAGCAATTAAGCAAATGATGAAGCTGAGAAATAACAACACAGTAAAAATAAAAACAATAAAGAACGCTATACAGCTCAGAGCCTGGAGCCTGCTTTGGACTCTGTGTCTCCCTCTCTCTCTCTGCCCCTCCCCCACTCATGCTCTATCTGTCTCAAAAATAAATAAATGTTAAAAAATTATTTAAAAAATAAATAAAGAATGATATAAAGTAAGGTGACAGACATTTTCTTTTGAGAGCTCCCATTTATTGATTCCATAAATGACCACCTTTTCACCAGTGAAATCAGCTAGTTTTCAAACACCATCCTTATAAGCCAAGGGAAACGTGACTGTCTTGTGATGTGTGAATGACTGTAGTGAGTTGTCTTGGTTGCGTTCTTCTAGAAACCAACCCAGTCAAGCCAGTGAGGGGTGTGTTCACAACAGGTGATCACCGTGGACATCTGGGACTTGCTGTCTCGAGGAGAATGCCTCAGAGTTGCCCAAGCCAGGAAGCGAGGAAGGTGGGGTCTTTGTCCACCAAGTCCCAAGTGTCATTTGTTGAGCTCTGCTTCTAGGGGTGTCTGTTGGCACTGTTAGACTACCCTGCTCTTGGGCTGAGTGTGCTCTTCCAGACAGAAACACGGCACTCAGGTAGAGTTAGAGTTTTTAGTAGAATCTGCTACTGTAGTCTGAATCGGTGCTGTTCAAAAGAATCTTCTTCAGTGACAGACATGTTCTGTAAGCTGGACTATATAGTGAGATAGCCCCTAGATACTTTGAAGATGACTCATGTGACTTGGGTTTGCTTCATTTCCTCACTTCATTTCCTAGCCTCTTTCTATTAAGGATAAAGACTGTATATTTATTGTCTTCTTTATAAAGCTAGAGAGCAGCAGCTGTACATCTTTGTGAACTTGACTTTAATAATTCATATGGATGAAAGGCACAGTGTCTGCAGTGGCCAGTATGGCCAGTGGCTACCATCATGGGCAGTCCAAGTCTAAATAGAATATTGTAAAATAAACCTAAGTCTCATAGTCCCAAATTCTCAAGATGAGGTATCAAGAGGATGAGAATAAAATGAGTGGTATCTAAAGATGTATTTTCATGGACTGTTACTTGGTCTTTTGCACATTAGCTGAACAGATTTTCAGCTGCTCTTAGCTGACAGGTAGGACTCTGTGTGCTCGGCCAAAGATAATTGCCAATTAATACAGTTCACATGTTTCAGTGCCTACTGTAAGTTCTGTGTCTCTGCATCCTAGCTCTGAACATAGAGAGGGGTGACTAACATGCTAGCACCTTCATTGATAGGAATCCGTGCCTGCGAGGCTGCTTGACTCTGCCCAGGTCAAGACTGCTCAGGTAAATATTATTGCAAGGGGGTTAATGGAATTATTTATTTGATTTGATGGTTATAACTGAAACAGAGTCATTTGGTTTGATACTTGTATTTGAAACAAATGGTTAGGCAATTTTGATCAGTCTGTTTTAGCTTCATTGTATTGACCAGCTTTTTCCTTTTGGGCTGCTTTGTTTGAAGATAGCAGATCATTGTGTTGTAAAGGCATTCAGAGGATTATTCACACCTGTGTCTGAAAAGCAGCCTGAATTATCAACAATTAATTTTTATTGAAAACAAGAAACAGCGTACATGACAAACGTGTGGGACACCTGACTTGCTGCATTTTTCCTCCCTTCCTTTGCCTAAGGCAGACATGGCTCATCTATCACAGTGCTCTTTTTTTTGTGGACCTGAAATGCAGCCTCTGGGTCTTTCGTAACACAGTGCAGCTGGCATATACTGCAGGTCAACCAAGATTAGCATGTTCAGTAAGAAACAATAAGTCATTTCTGGCATACCTGACATGATTCAGAGATCATTTATACGTAAGAGACTTTTAATACACTTGCTGTTATTGTTTTTTTCCTGACTCTCGGGACTGAAGGTACTAACATTATAAGGTAATAACATTATAATCTATTTCCCCTCCCCTGGCTCTATCCCTTAGGCCATGGATCAGCAGACTACCTGTTTTTGTAAAGAAGATTTTATTGACCACAGCCACACCAACTGTTGTCTGTTGTTGCTTTTTTGGTACAGTGGTACATTTGAGACTGTATGGCTTGCAAAGCCTAAAATATGTACTATCTTTATAGAAAAAGTGACACTTTGTTTGACTCTTATTTTGACTTTTGTACAGGGAGAAAACCTCTCCTCCCTGTTGGCATGGGAACAGAGTTAGATTAGCCTGTGCTCATCCGTCCTGGACTTGGTGGTTGCTCATGAAACTTCCAATTTGTAAAATATATGTGAACTTGATATGTGGCCACAGTGCAAACTTGTTAATCCCAGCACATCATAATTAATTACAGAGATAGAACTTCTTAAGTTCACTCTGTAAGGATGCGTACTTGGGATAAGTTGGCCTTGGGGTCACATTTTTGGATCTGCCACTTAGTGTGTGGCCTAAGTCGAGTTGGTCTGAGTATCTGTTCTCTCATCATTAAAATGATACTATTAAATCACAGCCCTTGTTGTGGCTGTAGAGATAACATTGCAGTGAGGATTAAATAAGAAAATCACTAAAACATGTTTATTCTAGTGTCTTATATGTGTTAAAAGTCCAGAAATGGTAGCTCTTTGTGGAGCAGCATGTTTTAGTAAATATGGTGATGGACTAGGAGAATGGTCTTATTCAGAACAAGCTCTTATCTGCCATATGAGATTCTTGGGAAGGAGTCTCCATTCATACTTGGGGAAACCTGTTGTATCAGTCAGCTATAGCTGTGTAACAGGCCACCCTAAAACTCAGTTGTTTAAAACAATAAGCATTTACTATGACTCATGAGTCTGTGGGCCAGCTGCATAGTTATGCTGGATCAGGCTCAAATGATCTCAGCTGAATTGATTCATGTGTCTGTGATCATTGGTGGTCAGCTAGGGTGGGGTTGGGGGCTGCTGGACTATGATGGCCTCATGTATCTTGACACCTATGCTGAGAAATGGCACAGCTTCTACACATTTCTACCACATTCTCTTGGCTGTCAAGTCAGAAGGACCACCCACATTTAAAGGACAGCTCCATCAAAAGGTGGAATGAGCTGAAAAATATGATTGCAAGAGGCATGGAAAGGGATGAATGAAGAACTGGGAAATCTTTTGCAATTGACCTCTCACTTTGGCTATTTCAAGATGATAAAAAATAAATCAAGAAATTGCAGACGTCGTTACTTTCATTCATATGGATTTTTAAAGTCAAGTCTTGGCATATTTTCAGCTACTACTGTTTAGCCTGATAAAGAAGACAATGAATATACAATTTTTATCTTTGATAGAAGCTAGGAAACAAAGCTTTTGATTAAGAGGTTCCAACATGGCAAACCCAAGATCTTTATTGACACATGGTCTTTGCTACAGACTTTGGCTAGTGGAGCCTTTAAAGTGACAAGATGTTAATTTGGGGCTTTCCTACCTCAGTTTTGTGTGTCATGTAATAGGACAAACCTCAGGCCCTGTTGGCTTGTCAATATCAGATATCTTTGACCTTCTTATAAGCACTGTAGCCCTTGGATTCTTTTATGAAGGAGCCATCAAACCCCCTGCTTCTCAGACTTATGGAATTCCCTGAGGCTGTGTCTGCACATTGGCACAGAGGCCACTCGAGAAGTGACAATTGTGGCTGGACAGTGCACTGTCTTGGCCTCGGGGATCAGGCCAATCCTGGCTGCCTTGGCAATTTGATCTCATTGGCTATTCAATTTCTGCTTGGGGTTGGCTAACTGTTGAAAGCATGAGTCATTCAAGAGCTTGGACTTTGGAGCTGAACAGAACGTGGAAACCTGGCTCCGTCATGTACAGATGTGACCTTGGGCAAGATGCTGACCTGGAGGAGTTCAGGTTACGTTAATAAGATGGAAGTGTCATGGCACTTAGGATATGGGGCTGTGAAGATGATACAAGGCAAAGCTTGCAAGGCATCTGACTTCAGTTTGTGGAATAAACACTCACTTGGCGACAGCTCTTATTATCAAAATTATTTTTAGGGGCCTGACTGCACTGTGGTGTGAGCCCCTTGGTGATTTTTGAGTCTGAGTTACATGCCCAGTTTTGCCTCGTTGAAGGGGTCTTCACTGCCTTTCTTCAGCCGGCTCTGGAAGGCCCGATTTGAGTGGAAACATCCGTGAGTTGCCATGACGATGTCATTTTTGATTTGCACAGGGACTTTCCACATTTTGAAGGGGATAGCTTCTCCTCAGCATGGGGACACTTGCCAAGCTTCAAAAGAGCTATAAACTTGCTGAGTCGTGGAAAGGTATTCTTGGATACAGAGCTTCCAACAAACCAGACCCTGTTTGTAATTAATTTGAATGTTTCCAGAGCTTCATGTTATGCCCTCCCTGTTGTATTTCCATAGGGAGTTCATTGGGCCATAGCTCTGGTTTGGAAAACAGTGCTCACTCCTCACTTCTATTGCGTGGGCTATGTGTTAATGGAAAGCGGTTATTTTTTGTCTCCAGGTATGTGTTTTTGTTTATCTTTCCTTACCTGCACAGCATTAGTGTTGGTGTTTGCCCCACAGAAGGGAGCTTGTTAATAAATACACTTGATAAGAGTACCATGAGAATCTTCACTCATAAACTATCTTCTGAGTCCATATAACAATTTGTAGGAGGAAACAGTGTCAGTTCACTTATTTAACTGTTCAAAAATTCTGGTATTTCCTGTTTTGTAAGGAAAAGTGATAGGAGCAGGTTAGGAAGACAACCTAAGGTATGGAAGTGTTGGAAGAAGCAGAAATTGTTAAACAAATATTAGAGTTCACATTTCACTTGGCTGCCACGTAGGGTTTCAGAGAGACCCCACCCTGACCTACCTGCTGTGTTGAACTGTGTTCTTAACTCAGGGCTGTGAAGTTTGCCAAGCTCCGAGGGCTTAGGGCCAGGAGCCCAGGGAGGGGGAGAGGGCAGAGCTGAGCTGGGGATGGCCCTTGTCAGGTCCCGACCACAAGCTGGGTCACTTGGCTTCAACTCTGAGTTAGTGACACTTTAAGTGTTTGATCAATCACCTTTAGCCACCAGTAGATTGGGTAGAGGCAGGCAAAGGAGTTTCAGGTGGAAAAAGAGTGAATTTTGTATAATCTCCACAGGACTTTTTGTAAAGCAAGGGATTTTGATGGAGTGGCATTCTAACCAGGACCTCACACTCATGCATGTGTTTTGCAGCCTATCCCTATCAGTGGGACTTGAGGCATGTGCATGCATGACCTAGGGGGGATGCTCACAGATCTTTAGGTTTGGGAGGGTTGATTTCTAGCCTCTAGGACTGTGACACAATGAATTTTTATTGGTTAAGCCACCCAACTTATGGTATGTTGTTGAGGCAGCCCTAGCAAACAAATACAGCTAGCATGGTGATACAGGGCATGGATATTCTCACCTGTTCCCCCACTGTCCTGCTTATACCACTCCCACAGCCTTCGCAGGGAACATGTGTGGTGGGGAAAGGGCTTGGGGGCCAGGTATTTCCAGGTCCTCTCAAATGAGGCTGGGAACCATTTGGCAACTGAGACTTGTGTATTTCTTTTTTATTTAAAAAATTTTTTTTGAGTTTATTTATTTGCAAATAAAGACAACACAAGTAGGGGAAGATAGAGAGGCAGAGAGAGGGGGAGACAGAGAATCCCAAGCAGGCTCTGCACTATCAGCTCAGAGCCCGATGTGGGGCTTGATCCCATGAACCGTGAGATCATGAGCCGAGCCGGAACCAAGAGTTGGATGTTTAACCAACTGAGCTATCCACGCTCCCCAAGACTTGTGTATTTCTAATAAATACCCAGAAATAACATGATGAGGTCCAGATTTCTTCCTCTTGTCATCTAGATTTTATGTTTGCAATAATAATGATAATATAAAAAACGTAGTAGTACAATGTGATTCATTGAGAGAGATGTCACTGCGAGCCATAATTGGTTTTTACTTCCACTGAATGAACGTCTTATGGGCCTTTTTTTTGAGGGGAACCTGAGGCTTCAGAGGGTAAGGGGATTTTTCACAAGGTTAATGATAGGACCAGAGTTCTAGTCTAGGACCCCCAACTTACAGGGTTGAGGATCTCTCCACCGTTTTGTAGGATGAGTGCACTATTGGTCACCTGGAGAGTTCTGAAGGTACTAATGCCTGGATCCCCCCAAGGGGCCAGTGTAATTGATCTGGGTGGTTGGTTTTGGCTTGGGGATTTTTCAAATCTTCCAGCTTGAGACACACCAGGATAGCAAACCAACAAATTATTTTATGTTGAAAATTTTAAGCTAGCTTATGGAAAAGTTCTCATAGAGGTTGCTGAGAATCACTTGAGAAATTTTTCCTTGAATACAGATTCTTGAGCCCCTCCCAGGCACACTAGATTCTAATTTCTAGGAGTAGAGTCCCAGAGTCTGTATTTTATGAAAGCTCCAAAGGTCACTCAAGGATCATACAGGTTTGGGTCCTAGAGTTTGTTCTAGAAAGAATTCTAGGCTATGAAGGGCTCTGCTGTTTTCCCAGAAAGGCTTTGCCCTAACATCTCACATAGTGACCCAGGGAGCCTTATGTTCACTTCAAACATTCTAAAGGTAAATGTTATAGTGTCATATGAGAAAGTACCTGGGACTTAACTATGGAGTAAATACTCCTTCACTCAGTAACTGGGTATAACTGCCATTCACCCAGGAACCCTGCTTTGGAATTTTGCAGCTTTGTGGAAGTCTGATAAATGGAAGCAGTTTTCCATTCCATAAGAAAGCCATAGTATGTAGCCTTTTTTACATCATGTGGCAGATATCTTTGTTCTACAGAGCAGGAAACTGGAGATCATAGAGGGTGTGGCTCCCACGTAATACCTGCGAAGAAAGGTGGGTGTAGGATTGGAGGCTTCTAATGTGAGCTGTGGCATTCTCCTCGTTGTCCCTGTGTTTCTGACCCTTTACCCATCTAGCTGCCATTCACTGGCCACATCTCCAAGAGATCCCTGTTGTGGATCAGGTCTTCCTTCAGGAGTTACAGGAAAGCTATTTTTGGCTAGGAGCTATGCTAGAACTTGGGGGAATCTGCCCAACAAGAACACGCTTCACACCTTGTGGCTTAGGGCAGAGGGAGTCAGTGTTTCTATTCAGAATGTTCTGTAGAGTGTATGATATGATCTTCTCTGGAAGGTTGTCCACTCAACCTGATTCTGCATCCTATAGACCTGTGCATGCCATCTTACATGTATCAGGGATCCTCTGTCCTGGGGTGGCTCATCGTTCCCTGTGGGAAGGTAACATGATGTGGTGGAAATGAGCACAGCGTTTGGGCTTGGGGTCCTAAGGTGTAATTCCCAGCTCCACCCCTTCAGCTGCACTGGATAAATTCATTAGGCTCTGTGGGGTTCCATTTTCACTTCTCTAATAGTATCTTGGAGTATAGTGAGCATCAAAACACTTTAAAGCTTTATACAATATTATTTACTATTATTACTATCATTGGAATGTTCGTCTGCATTAGGGTGATATGGAAACTCAAGATGGGACCCATCTTTGGTTTGTACCTGCAAGAACAGTTAAGTACCAATTTCTATTTGTGGGTCTAGTTTTCTTTTGCCAAACTTCAAACGATGTAGTACTATACTATACTATACTATAGTATACTATAATATAATATACAATGAGTTAAGCTGATTAGCTTTCTATCCTCCTGAAGCTTAAAATCTAAGACATAAAATATTGGCAGTGGCAAAAGTGCCTGGGCCATTGGCCAAAGCAAATTCATTAATTCTTCGGTCTTTATATCTTGACTAGGCGCTGTGGGAACCTGGGACACAGCCCTGGCATCTGTACTCTGCCCTAGGTACCCATCATGATAAGTTTCTGCTGAGTTGGCCATGTTAACCTTTGGATTGATTAGATGATAAGATTTATGATCATATCCAATTATAGAACAACAATATGTTAGACTATTGGGTAATCATTAAAAATCAGATGTTGAATATTGAGTGAGGTAGGGATATATTTATGGTAAATGTTTGGATGCAAAAAGCAAATTATAATATGGAAACATATAGAACGTTAAGAATGGGTTTCTTGTGGCAGAAAAAAAGATATTTTTATTTTCATTTTTGTATCTGTTCTGGCATTTTTCAAGGAAATGCTAATTCTGTCTGATGAATGTAGTTTCACAGAAGAGGTAACACTTGATTTGGGTCTTAATGGATGTGTAGGAGTTTGAAAAGGCAGAAAGGCCATCTTAAGAAATGGGACTAGCATTTGTGGAGGTGAAGAAGGGTAAAAGCTTATGACCTATTCTGGAAATGGTCAGCAGGTCAGGCTGGACCACGTACAGAGGATCATCAGCCAGTTAGGGTTTGTACCATGGTCTGGCTGGAACAAACAGAAGGCTTTGCGAGCATTGGGAAGCAATGTTGGATAAGTTTACATTATGGAGGACCTTATATGCTTGGTGGTAGATTTCTCACACATAAAAGGGAAGGGGATTATGCTGTGATTTTATAGGTGTTCTGTGCTTGGTAAAAAGTGTTAGAGCATAAGGGGATTTGCCCATGCCATGTTTTACCAAAGCCATTGGGTCCTGGACCTCACCTATCGCCAATACTGATGTGGAAGTGTTTTGGATTTGTGTTTTGTCACAGGCATGGAAATAAGCCCTTGTCTCTGAGCCTGGAAAGAATCATGGTGGATTTTACTTCTGAGCATTGGTTTTTGGGTTGGGGAAAGCAGCTGAATATCTGTGGACACCTACTCCTCCAGTGAATAAACAGGACAGCGGTCAAAAGAGAGAGCAGTGAACTTGTTGAGGCCATAGTAAAGTGTATTGCTACATCATTTTAAAACTTTGTTTGCCTTTTAAATTTTTTTAATTTAATTTTTTACTACCTTACTATTTTTGAAGCTTAATAATATGGTTAAAAGTTATACCTGGATAGGTTTCAGGTGGAATCACCACCCCCATATCTGACAGTGTGTACAAGCTTTCTGAATCCTAAATTTTACACCTGTAGATGGAATGAAAAGTTATGTACATATGTACATGGTTTGGTGTTGGGTTGGGTTTTCCAAAAATCAGACTCTGAGAGTAGGATTTTTAACTAGTTTATTTGGGAAATGACCCAAGGAGCACTGGTAAAGAAGTGGGAAGTGAGATAGGCAAGGGATAGAAGCCAACAAATGAGGTAATAATAAGTAAGTGACTTTTTGGGGCAATAGGGGTTCTGCCTCCTGGGGACCATTGGGAGCCTGCAGAGAGTACATACAAGATTGACCTCCTCAAGCTGTGAGGACCCACCACAGAGCATTTAAATTAACTCCTATATACCATTGGTTGAAGGAAGTAACTCACTAGCACTCCTGGCCTTATCCGATAATGGGCTAAACATGCTCTGTGGCCAGATAAAGCCCTCAGACAAGGAAGGGTGAATGCCAAGAGAATATGTGTAGTGGACCCATTACTCCATGTCACATAGAAGGTTTAACAGTAAAGTGATGCTGAGAAACTAGATGTCTTTCCCCTAAGATCAGAAATAAGTCAAAGATGCCTCCTATCACCATTTCTATTCAACATCACACTGAAAGTCGTAGCCCATGCAATAAGATAAGAAAAGGAAATAAAAGGCATACATACTGAGAAGGAAGAAATAAAACTGTCTTTGTTCACTGATGTCTTGATTGCCTATGTAGAAAATCCTAAATAACTGATTAAAAAAGCCTCATGGAACTAGTAAATGATTATAGCAGAGTTGCAGGATACAAAAATCAAGTGTTTTTCTGTATATACCAGTAATGAATAATTGGAATTTCATATTAAAAATAGCATTTACATTAACAGCAAAAATGATGAAATACTTAGCTATAAAATCTAATAAAACATGCACAAGATCTATATGAGGAAATCTGGAAAACTCTGTTGAAAGGAAACAAAGAACTAAATACATGCATGTATGTGAAGAACTATTCCCTGTTTATGGATAGGAAGATGCAATAATGGTAAGATGTCAGCTTTTCCCACCTTGATCCTGATAAACTTCAGTGCAGAATCCCAGCAAGTTATGTTTTGGATATCAGCCAAGTGATTCTGAAATTTACATGGAGAGGCAAAAGGCCCAGGATAGCCTACTCAGCATTGAAAGAGAAGAACAAGGTTGGAGGGCTGACAGGCAACTTCACCCTTATTGTAAAGCTGTAGTATTCAAGAGAGTGTGATATTCTCCAGAAAGCAGCACAATATATGTGGAAAATAAATAAATAATAAATAAGCTTGTGTTTATTGTTTTTTTTTTTAAGTGTGATAGTGGTGAAAGAATAGGTGAATAGATCAATAGGACAAAATGGAGAATTGCCAAATTGGAGGCAACCAAGATATCTTTCAATATGTCTATGGATAAGCAAACTGTGGCACATCCATGCAATGGAGCATTATTCAGCAGTAATAAGAAATGAGCTGTCAAGCCACAAAAAGACATGGAGGAAGCTGAAAGCATATTGCTAAGTGAAAGAAGCTAATTTGAAAGGGTAGCCTACTGTATGATTCCAAGTATATGACATTCTGGAAAAGGCAAACTTAGAAAGTGAAAAGATCAGTGGTTTCCTGGGGGTCCAGGGGATAGAGGCAGGGATGGATAAACAGGTGCAGCATTTAACCATGTATGTAAGATTTTTTAGGGTGGTGAAACTAATTCCGTATGATATGTAATGGTGTATGTAATGGTGTATGCATGACATTATTTGTCAGAACCCACAGAACTGTACAACATGAAGGATGACCCCTTATCTAAACTATGGACTTTAGATAATTATAATGTATCAGTACTGGTTCATCAGTTGTTACAAAGGTACCACATTAATGCAAGCTGTTAATAATAGAGGAAATTGGGGTGGGGAGGGGATGTATGGGAACTCTGAATTGTACTTTCCACTCAATTTTTTTGAAAACCTAAATTTCTCTAAAAAACAGAATCCATTAGTAAATGAAAAAAAAAATAAAGCAAGCCAATAAGTAGATTGGAGTTTTAAAAATATTAATATTTGTAACTAACTTATAAATTAGAACAGAGTCCAGATCTCTCCCACAAAACAAAGATTCCAATGTGAATATGAAAGGGTGACACTATAGAAATCAGACACTGTGTTGGGCATGTGTACAGTTTAATAGGAGACCATGGGCTCAGGAATCACTCCTGCCTGAATCCCGTGCCAGCCTGTTTCTTAGCAGCAGTTATATGAATTGTAACTCAGCCTTGCATTCATCGTCTGCAAGGTGGGCACAGTAAGACCTACTCCGTGGTGGTGTTGTGGAGGTGAAGGGAGATAATGGCTGTAAAGTGGTTGGACAACTCAGTGCATGGAGCTCGGTTTCCTTCCAGTCTCACCCTGCCTCCAGACCTCTCTCACAGTGCTATACAGACGTTTCGCTTTGATTCTATCAAGGGTTGTGCCATCTTTGGCTTATGTTCTGTGGCTAGGCTGCCAATTGATGACAGACAACTACTTGGGCAGGTTGCAACGGAGTGGTAATTGACCTTGCTTCCCCACCCCCTAAGACATCTGTTCAGGCTCTGCTAGAAGCCAAGGGCTCCCTGTGTGGGGTTTCAGTTTCAAACTGCGGCACTCCAAACATTCTTTATGGGCTGGCAAAGGTGTTTCACACTTCACATGGGCCTCTTGAGGATGATTTGCTTTCTACAAGGAGAGTTGGGAATTCCCAGCTGATCGTAAGGTTCTGTTCAGTGTCATTTTGGCACCTCAGGTAGATTCTCCTATATGTGCGTATATAGCCAAATCTGGATGAGTGATCAGTAGGTAGTAGGGGGTCAGCTGTAACTGCATGAGAGAGTGCAGATAATGGATTATTTCCATCATCTCAGAGAGTTCTGTTGCATAGCACAGGTACGGAATATTCTGTCTCTCTCACTGGCTTCCCCTCATGCGGTGCATGCATCTGTACTTTGCTGTTCCAGTTCTGGCCCTCAATGCCTGTGACCATGTTGACATACCAGTAGACTTGTCCTTTAGCAAGTCTGGTGTAATGCTGTACCTCTGGCTTCTCAAACGACAGAGCAAGTCCTCTGCTGGGTCCTCAGGCTCTTACTGGGAGACCAGCTAGCCTGTGCTGCTTTAATCTCCTCCTGTTCCCCAGCCTGTTCCCAGGGTGGGCGGTGTGTATGCACCAGGCTCTTGGTGTTTTGGGAGCCTGTCCATGCCTCAGTGCTGGGTGTCATTTCACTCTCTACTCTTGGAGTGAGCTCCTTCCTCTGCATCTGCCCTCGTCAAAGTCTTCTTTACTGTGTGGCACACTCCTCAGATATCACTGCTCAAAGAAGTCCTGCATGCCCACCTAAGCAGAGATGATTTCTTCCTCAAGAAGATGCTTGAGGTTTCCCTTCCTTGTGACACCCAGAACAGCTTGCTTCATCATCTGTCTGCATTGCCCATTCTCACTTCCTCCTGGAAATATACCCCTTAAAATTTTTAATGTTTATTTATTTTGATAGAGTGAGTGAGCATGAGTGGGGGAGGGGCAGAGAGAGAGGGAGATGCAGAATCTGATGCAGGTTCCAGGCTCCAAGCTGTCTGTACAGAACCCGATGTAGGGCTGGAACTTACGAACTGTGAGATCATGACCTGAGCCAAAGTCGGATGCTCAACTGACTGAGCCATGCAGGCGCCCAGAAAATACACCCATTTAAGGACAAGCCGTCTACCCTCTTACTCTGTGTGTGCTAGCCTGGTACTTCGCTGAGCAATACATATTTGGTGAATTATAAAACCCTCCTGTCAGGAAACATTCTCCAAAGTCACTCCTCCATGTTCTTTTCTAAATTACCGCGGGAGCAAGCTAGCACACTTACACTGTCTCCACGTAGAGAGATTTTGCAGAATCTCTGCTTTAGTCCCCAATTTCTCTGCCTCTGGACCAACTTTTAGACACACTGCTCATGTGCTCCCTTTTGCACGCTAAAGGGATTGTGTTGTGTACCACTGTTGATGCCCAGCTTGTGTCCCTCAGGCTTTAATACTTGTGTGTACTGCCCAAGCTTCTCATGGCTTGAATCCGCATCTCTTTGCCTGTGGGTTTTTGGAGGTTCCCCAAAGCCCAGGAAGACTACTCTGCTCCAGAGAGTCAGCCAGAAGTTTCCAGGGGATGAATATCCTTGGGAATGGTTCTCAGCCAAGAATTGCTGAGAGGTGGTGTATAAATGCCCCAGCTACCACTCCATCAGGTGGGAAGGCTCTCAGGTACATTCTTTGGATGGTTTCCCAGAGGTTCTCTAGAGGATGGCCTTCAGTTGCCCACAGAGTCACTGGCTTGATAATTTAACCCTTTGTTCGCTGCCTTCCCTTCCTGTTCCACTTTCTCACTATCTGGGTTCCCTTTACCTCCCATTAACTAGCCTTGAATATTTGTCTCAGATCCTGCTTCTGGGGAACCCAAATTAAGATAGAATGACTGCAGTATAGGCTTCATTGCTGACACTCTGGCTTCTTTGGTTTTGTCATTCTTCAGTTTGCTCTGGTTCGTGTTTTGTCTGTACAATTTGTCACCCTGTCAGGCAAACACCCCTAAGATTTGAGCTGGAATGACTGCCTTACTTATGTCACAGGACTAATCCTTATAAGTAATATGTTCATCCAGGGACTCAGCAGGATGAAGAAATTGCCTTGAGAATTTGGGCACAATTGGGGGTCTCCAGGAGTTCTGGAGAAAAGGATGCAGAGATGTTCTTGGCTATAGTAGCTCTATCTGAAGCCAGAGATTACTGAGAGTTACCAGCTCTGCTATTTATAAGGAATGAATTCATAGCTAGGGTGTTTACATATTAAAAATGGGAAATTCTTTTGTAACCCTAAATATAATGTTGTTTTGTAGTTGATAAAAAGAGCATTTAGTTAGAATAAATTGGTGGAATGAGGCACCTGGGTGGCTCAGGGAGTTGAGCATGTGACTCTTGATTTCAGCTCAGGTCATGAGCCCAGGGTTATGGGATTGAGCCCTGCATTGGGCTCTGTGCTGAACATGGAGTCTGCTTGCGATTCTCCCTCTCTCTCTTTCTCTTTCTCTGCCTCTCTCTGCCCCTCTCCTGCATTTGCATTCTTGTGCTGTCTCTCTTTCTCTCTCTCTCTCTCTCCCCCTCCCCCTCTCTCCCTCTCCCCCTCACCCTCACTCCCCCCCCCTCTAAAACAAAGAATTTGGTGGAAGATAGGAAGATATCAAAGTTACTTTGGGAAGTTTCTTTTATAGGCTTATTTTGATCTGAATTTCTACTCCCCTGTCCTCTTTTTATTTTCCTCCCTTTCTTCCTGCCTCTTTTTATCATTGTTATTTGTGCTATTGTATTTAGGCAATGTTAAGGTGTTTTTAAAAATTCATATGCAGATAATTTGATTTATCTGTTTAGCATTTGAACTCATTATAATTTTCTAAACAAACAAAAAAAAAGGACAGATTTGTGGCACGCATGGTGCATCTACCACTGCTCTTGCCAGACATCAATAATCAATCACAGAGCCCTTCTCAATCCAGAGCTCGTGGAAGCCATTGCCAAGTGATTTGTATTAGCATAGGAAATGACATTTTATAATTTAATATGAATGATTAGATTGAGGAGACCAGTTTAGACAGATAATTGATACACCTGCTCTTTTCATTCATCCTTTGTTAGAAGTCAGAAGAAAGGACTGTTCAAGGACAGCTTCTCCTTGGATTCTGTGGGTTGTACATCAGTCTTGGGTACAATCCTCTGCTAAGTTTTCATTAGCTTGAGGGAGCCCCAAGAAAGAGAAGTACCACAAGCTGAGTTTTCCATTCACCTCTTTCGGAACCCCAGTGGCAGTTTAATAAAGACCTTTCGTGGTATGTACAAATGGGCTTCTTGCCCTTTCTTTCCTCCCATTGATTTTGCACATTTCAGTGCCACTGGCATTCCCCATAAACTATCTTCTAGGTCCCTTGGTCATTGACTACACCCCTCCTTGGATGCATTGATGTTTAGCTGGCTCTGTGATGGTCTTCAGGGACTCAGGTCCAGGGCTGGCCTCCATAGAGTCTGTCGAGGGAGGCAGAGAATTTTCCTCACATTCATGCCTCATCAGTCTTCCCCAGAAACTCAGGCTTGGTGACGTGGACATCTCGAATTGCTGTTCTGCCAAGTCCACCCATAGGGGTGAGCTAACTCCTTTAGATGTGTGGGGATCACTTCTTCTCCTGCCTACATTTCTTAAGTCAAAGCCATTCTTTATTTTCCCTCTCTATCTTATCTCTGCATCATGGCCCAACCCATGGGGTTCAGCTGCTGTGTGTTCTCCGAGTCCGGATGTGTGACTAAACAGGATCTCTCTCTCTCTCTCTCTCTCTCTCTCTCTAACTCTGACTCTCTGGCTACTAGGACCCTTTCTGGCTTCTCCTGCTTACTTGTCCTCATGTCCCAGCTCGACAAACAACTTGGAGAGCTTCTCCAGGGTGTGCGGTGCAACCTCAGTAATTAAGCTTCTCATCACTCGTGTGTGTATCAGCAGGGGTAGTCCTGTTTGTCACTCACAGCCTCCCCAGAATTCCCTTCTCTGGGGTACTTGTCAGTGTCTTTTATGCCACTGACACTCTGAGTAGAGGTTTGGCTTTGGGAAGCTCTCTTTTGTACCATCCCAAGGCTTCCGAAAGTGCTTCTTGTTCGATTGCTAGGGTGCCTGGTTGCCCCAGGTGATTGGTTTAGGACAGGCTGCATGCCATAACCTCCAGAGACTCCGTGGGTTTGAGACAGCACAGAATTCATGGAAAAATTCTTCTGTGACTGTTTATACTCCATTGACCAGGGTGTTTGGCTTCAAAACAATCTTATGCTTTGTGTCATTAATGGAAGGGAAGAAAACGGTGCCCCATGAGTCCCTCAGTGTGGTTCCTAGGAGTAGATCCTGACATGGGGATCCATGAGCAGGTATTTTACTGAGGGAGAGTTCTCAGGAGAAATCCATGAAAGAGGGAGAGAAGCAGGACATGGCAGGGGAAGGGGCCAGAAAGGATGTCTTCTAAGGCAGGTTTAGCCTTGACCTGACCCAGTGTAGGAGAGGGTTAGTTCTGTAGCCAAAACCATACCCATAATTGTCCCTGCTTGAGTCAAGGGGCCTTAGCTTTTATCCTTGTATCAGTCACTCATTGAACACCCCCAGGGACATTGGGGGTGCCTAGACTTCCAGGGGGCAGTTCTGTGGACAAAGTCCCGCCTCTAGCCCCAGCAGTGGGAAGACACAGTACTAGCTACTGTAGAAGATCTTGGCTGGCACCAAGGGCGGCAGTTACCCTGAGTGTTACACAGGAAGAAGGAAGCTCACACTTATTGAAAGGCTCTTGTGAGCGGGTGTGTGGGGGGAGCCTTCACATCCATCTCCTCATGTATTTTTTAAAGTTTATTTATTTTGAGAGAGAGAGAGAGAGAGAGAGAGAGAATTAGAATGAGTAGGGGAGGGGCAGACAGCGAGAGAGAATCCCAAACAGGCCCTGTGCTGTCAGCACAGAGCCTGACACGGGGCTCGAACTCACATGCCATGAGATCATGACCTGAGCCAAACTCAAGGGTCAGATGCTTAACTGATTGAGCCACTCAGGTGCCCCCCTCATTTAATTCCTTTTTTTAATGTTTTTTTTTAATTAATTTTGGGAGAGAGAGAGCACAAACAGGGGAGGGGCAGAGAGAGAGAGACAGAGAATCTTAAGCAGGCTCCAGGCTCTGAGCTGTCAGCACAGAGCCTGACATGGGGTCGAACCCATGATGTGTGAGATCATGGCCTGTGCCCAAGTCGGACATTCAACCAGCTGAGCCACCCAGGTGCCCCTGTTTGCTCATTTTTTAACAGACCTGTATTGAGTACCTACCATGTGTCAGGTACTGTCCTAGAGATAGAAAGACTATTGATACAGGCTCTTTGTCCATATGGGGTTTGCATCATTAAAAACTTAAAACAGAAGCAAGAGACAAGAGCAAGAGCCTTCCTTGAACAGAGTCCTTTATCACCCTAACCAGAGTAATAAAAATATATGACTCCATAAGCTCTTGAAAGGATGCTCAGCATCATTAGTCATCAGGGTGATGGAAAGTGTAAAACTACAATGAGATACCAGTGCACGCTCACCAGAATAGCTCAAATTTAAAAGCTGACAATGCTGAGTGTTGCCAACGATATGGAGTAACTGGAACTCTAATACATGCTTAATGGAAATATAAAATGGTGCAGCCACTTTGGAAAACAGTTTGGAGTTTCATATAAGTTAAGCATACACTCTGCATATGACCCAGCTATTGCGCACTTAGCTATTTACTGAAAAGAAATGAAACACCTGGTTGTAAAAAGATGCACGCCTGAATGTTCATAGCAGTTTTACTCCCAATAGCCCCAAACTGGAAAAACTCAGAGAGCCATCAACTGGTAAATGGGTAAACAAATAGGGGTTCATGCATGTAATGGAATACTACTTAGCATTTAAAGGAATGAACCCTGAAAATACATGAATGGATCTCAAAAACATCACACAAAATGAAAGAATCCATATGCGAAAGCATATGTACTATAGATGACTCCAGTTGCATAAAATTCTAGAAAATACAAACAAATCTGTAGAGTTAGAAAGCAGATCAGTGGTTACATGGGGTCAGATGTGGAAGAGATGCACCACAGAGGGCACAAGGAAACTTTGAGGGTGATGGAATTGTACACTTTAAGTGGCTGCAATTTATTGCAAGTAGATTACACTTCAGTAAAGTTGATTTTTAAAAACATCTGACAGCATGCCTGCCACATCACAAGTGCTTGATGAATGGACTTCATGAAGAGAGAGAGAGTGTGTGTGTGTGTGTGTGTGTGTGTGTGTGTGTGTGTGTTTCTCACCAGCCTCACTTCCACCACTGGCTCCCCAGGGCCTTCCCTGGAGGGCAGAAACATTGACCCAGCCCCCCTCCTCAGACAGGGCTGCTTCCTGCCAAAAGCCATTGCGTTCTCTTTTCCATCTTGGCATCTTTTGCCTCCATTCGGACTTCCCGAGGCCTGGCTACACCTCAGGCCGGGCTGAGTCAGGAAACCAGCTGGCTCCTCACGCCTCTGCTCCCCTGCCGGGCATCCTTCTGGCCCGTAGGCAGGAGGCTGCATGTGGTTCCAGTCACCGAGTACAGGCTCAGCCTTGACTTGGGTTTCTGTTCTTTTGGAGGCCTCCTCCGAGCCTTTATCCAGTAGCTTAGTTCTTGTGTCACATTTTGATCTGGGTTTCAGAACGCTTCACAGGTTAGCCCCTGATGAAAATCCAGTAAAACAAGGCAGAGAAGATGGGGTAAGAAGGATGGCATGCTCGAAAATAGCTCAGCTTATCTGCTGGGCTCTGTGTTTTACATCTGCTAAGATAAACGAGTGCAACTTGCCTCTCTTCCTTAAATTGAGATCTGATTCCTCTCTCTGCCGTCTCCAGCCTGGAGCTGTGGGGACCCCCAGGGACCTTCCATAGCCACTGACCCAACTCCACAGGAACCCCTAGTCCCTCTCCTCCTCCAGGGCTGCAGAATCCCCCCAGCAGTCTGGGGAAGGATGTTGTTTTAAATACATTGGATAAAATACAAAAGGGCAACAGAAAGTATTTCAACTACACTGAAATACAGTTATCAGTATAGCGAATAAATAGTCTGGCGATGGAGTAAAAATCCATGTGCTTCTTTACTCTCGCATTCAATAGCAAGATCTGGTGGTGGGTCTAATAACCACTGTCATTTTGAATTGCTGATGAGCATAAATGCTATCCTGAGGTATCTGCCACACTGTAATGGGCTGTAAAATACCTGACAGCTATGGGTGATAAAGTCAAAGAAATTGCTATAATACCATGTGGCTTGCTTTCTACCTACATTCATATTAGAAGGAAATGCTGCCTTTCAGTTAGAAGTTGGTAAAAAATATATATTTCCTCATTGTGGTTTACAGGTCCCCCCCCCCCCCGCCCTCCAATTCTACCCATAGATACCTTGGTTAAGAACCCTTGTGACCAAAGCCACTCTCCCTCCCACCAGGCCCTCCTGCTGAGATGAATCATCTGTCACCATTCCTGCCTGCAGTATAGATCACCTTTTAAACTGAAAAAAAAAGTGACTATTTCAGACATGAAAACATATAGAGAATAATATAATGAAGCTCCATATACCCATCACCCAACCGAGAAAGAAACTATTGTAAATACATTTTGAAATCTCCTTTGGACATCTCATTGATCACATTTGCATTGCATTTCCTGCCTCCCAGGGGCAACCTGTGTCTAGAATTGGGTGTTTGTGGTTCCCGTATATATCTTTAGGCTTCCACCACAAATGTACATATCCATAACCAACATCAAGTATCAGTGGCATGTTTTTTTTTTTTAACTCGGTGTGAATCATTTCTCACTGTGTGAGTCCTGCAATGTGCTTTTCGCCCTTGACCTTATATGGATCAGATTTACCCATGTCAATGTATGAGACTCCATTCGCTTCTTTTCAAAGCTGCATAGTATATTGCCTGACTACACCATGGTTTAGTTAGCTATCCACCTGTTGATGGACATTTGGATTGTTTCCAGGTTTTCAGCATGACTGTGCCACATTGAACACTCTTGTGGGTATCTTCTGCTGAGATGCATTTCTCTAGTTGTGGAATGGAATGTCTGGATCTAGGATACATGCATCCTTAGTTTTTCAAAAGGGGACTCTGCCAAACTGTTCTCCAGCTTGGTCGTACTGATAGATTTACACTCTCAATAGCAGGAGATGTGAGTCCCTATTGCTCTACATTGTTATAAACACTTGGTATTGTCAGACTTTTTAATAAATGCCAATCTGATGATACGTCTCATTGTGGCTTTAATTTGCATTTCCCTGGTTTCTGACTGCAGTAAGATGAATGGTGCCTTCCAAAGATACCAGGTCCTAACCCCCTGGAAACTGTGACTATTCCTTATGCGGTAAAAGTTTTTGCAGATATGATTTAAGTTAAGGATCTTGAGATGGGGGGATTACCTTGGATTATTAGAGCGGGCCCTAAATGCCATCACAGGTATCTGTGTAAGAGAGGCGAAGGGAGGTCAGACGTACACAGAGCAGGAGGTGATGGCAAAGGTAGAGGCAGAGACTAGAGCAATGAGGCCAGGAGTTGGAGAATGCCAGCAGGTACCAGAAGCTGAGAAAGGCAAGAAACAGATTCTCCCTGAGAGTCTCCAGAGCACTGTGGCCCTGCTGATACCTTGCTCTGGCGTTCTGGTCCCCAGAGCTGTGAAAGGCCCCCAGTGTCTGGTAATTTGTTACAGCAGCCCCAGGGCACAAATGCACTGATCAAGTTCAGCTTCCATTCACAAGTTTATTGGGCACTTGTATGGTTTCTTCTGTGAATTGCTTAGTCATAAACCTTGCCTTTTTTTTTTCCCTTAGTAACTATAAGAGAGCTTTACAAGTTCTGGGTATTAATTCTTTGTTAGTGTTAGGTTTTGTTTATGGCTTGTTCTTCTGTTTGACAGTGGTTGTGCATACGCGGAAGTTTTATGCTTAAAGGTGGTCAAATGCATCATCTTTTTTTTTTCTTGTTTAGAAAGTTCCTTTACCAGCCTGGGGCCAGAGATGTATACATATCCTGATGTTATCTTGTAAATGCCTCCTGCTATTTAGAAGCCCTCTTTCTGGTGAGAGACCCCAGCTGGGAAAGTGCACTTCACTCTTCAGACAACCAGCAAAGCCTCACAGACATTCCAGTGAGCCCACCAGGGGCTGCTGGCCTGGACACGGGTGTGGCCTGCCTTGATTTTCCAGATGGCCATGCACATTATTTTTACGTTCAGCTTTAATAGCTGTACCCACTCCTGCCCTTTTTGTTTGTTCGTTTGTTTGTTTGTTTGTTTTTTTTAATTTTTTTTTCAACGTTTATTTATTTTTGGGACAGAGAGAGACAGAGCATGAACGGGGGAGGGGCAGAGAGAGAGGGAGACACAGAATCGGAAACAGGCTCCAGGCTCTGAGCCATCAGCCCAGAGCCTGACGCGGGGCTCGAACTCACGAACCGCGAGATCGTGACCTGGCTGAAGTCGGACGCTTAACCGACTGCGCCACCCAGGCGCCCCTGTTTGTTTGTTTTTAAGTGGGCTCCACACCCAAGGTGGGGGTACAACTCAGGACCCTGAGATCAGGAGTCATGTGCTATACTGACCGAACCAACCAGGCATCCCCATTCCTGCCCTGTTTAATCATCCCTTGTCATTTGTTGCTTCTCAGTTACCAGCACTATAGGTCCAAGCAAGGTACATTTTCCCTCCTGCTCAGCAAGGAGTTGCTCTTTCTTTCCTTCCTTGTGCTCCAACCGTATCATCATTTTGCTTATTATCTGCAGTGCCTGAAGTTCCAGTAGTAACAGTTCCATTTCATTTTTTGCTGCCAATAATCCAGACTAGGGGCCATGACCTTGAATGCCTTCAGGATGAGGCAGGTGATGTAAGAAGGAGGAGGTGGGGGTACAACCTTAAGGGGTGGTCACATGGGGGTAGATCTCACCTGAAATCTGGTGTTGGCCACATGCATCCCATTGCCCACCACACCTGGGCACATCCCACCTATCCCCCTGTCCCCCACCACATCTGGGCACATCCCACTGCCCACCACACCTGGGCACATCCCACCTGCCTCCAACACCTGGGCACATTCCTCCCACCTGCCCCCAACGCCTGGGCACATCCCCCTGTCTACCACACTTGGGCTGTGGACCACATTGATGGATTGTTAGAGACCACCACCATGTAAACTTTGTTCTGATTTTGGGAAAAAGAGAAGTAGAACCTCCATCAAATGAAACGACTCCTAATTCCCTTTGCAACCTTAACCAAGTCATCAACTACTCTGCATCTTTCTTGAGTTTTAAAATCGAATTACAGGGCAACTTATCTCTTAAGGTGCATTTGAGCTCATAAAAGTGTCTTGATAGCACTTCAGAAATCCAAAGGTGTCCATGTTCACAAACTTCTGTCTTCCTGTTTAAAAATTGTGGTAAAATACACTTAAAATTTACTATTTTCGCCTTTTTAAATTGTACAGTTTAGTGGCATTTATTTTATTTGCCATATGGTACAACCGTCACCTCTTTCTAGTTCCAGAATATTTTCGTCACCCTAAAGGATGCCTTGTATCCATTAGCAGCCACTCCCTACTCCCCTCTGCCCCTAGCCCCTGGCAGACCCTAGTCTGTGCTCTGTATCTGTGGATCTGCCTATTCTGGATAGTTCATATAAATGGAATTACATAATATGTGGTCTTTTGTGTCCGGCCTATTTCACTTAGCATAATGTTTACAAGGTGTGTATGTATATATATTTATTTCATATATGCATTAAAGAACATGGGTTTTAACTATGTAGGTCCACTTATATGTGGATATTTTTTACAGTCTAATACTGTAAATATGTTTTCTTTTACTTATGATTTTCTTACTGCTGTGTTTTTCTCTAGATGACTTTATTGTAAGAATATGGTATATAATGCCTATAACATACAAAATGTATGTCAATCAACTGTTTATGTTATTGGTCAACAGAAGGCTATTACTTGTTAAGTTTGGGGGAAATCAGAAGTTATACAAAGGTTTTCAACTGCTCAGGGTCAGTACCCCTAACCCTCACATTGTTCAAGGGTCGACTGTAACATATCATGTATCAATACTTCACTCCTCTCTGTGGCTGAACTGAATAATATTCCATCATGTGGATGTGTCACGTTGTGTGTATCTGTTCACCTGTTGATGGACGTGACATTTGGGTGTTTTCCCCTTATACCTATTGTAAATAGTGCTTCTTTGAACATTAGTGTCCAGTTTTTTGTTTGAATGCCTCTATGGTCAACTAACTGAGGAACTGCCAGTTTTTCACAGTGGTTGTACCATTTGTATCTTTCATGATGCATTGTTTTTCCATGGAAAAAAATTCTTATTCTTTCATATTGCCCATGTTCTAAGATTCTTTTGTCTCTGCAAGCATCCTTCGTTTATGCCTACCCAGTGATTCAAGGAGAAATTTGTGTTGAACAGCCTGTATGGGGCTCCAGAACCTTCTATACTCATTGAGGGAACCATTCTGGGAGCATCCCCCTCAAAGAGAATAGTCAACCCCTGTGCCACTGACTCACATGGGCATCTGGATTTGGAGGGAGAGGAGGGACCCTTCCAGATTGCCACGTGGTGGGAGACTATCAGGTACTTCCACAGATTTCTCTTATCTGGTGTCCTTTAGTCCTCAAGGAGCAGGTCCTGACCTCCACCTGTTTTAGCAAACTTAGTGAGTAGCCAGTAACGTGGAAACCTATGGAAGAGGGTATGTCTTCTGTAGTAGGTATGAATGTACTGACCTTCTGCTTTCCGACTATTTGGAGATAGGACTGGTGCTTTGGAGATCACTTAGTTTGGGTTCCCATCAAAGTCAGAAACACAGATTTGGGTGCAAGTATATTGTTTGGGAGGTGATCTCAAGAAACACCAATAGGAGATATTACCACTAAAACAACTGGACTCAGTTGCAGTCAGGACCCTCTGGGAGATAGTATTAAGCCACTGAAAGGTGAGGAAACTGGAATATTTACCTCCTAAATCTCATCCTGTGATAGTTGAGGGTCACTTCTGGGCTGTAAACTCCCTGGCATTTCTTGTCTGCCCGTATAGAAGTCGAGCACCCCCTTGGGGCCAGAGAATGTCCTCAGGCAGAGAGACGCAGGGTGCCATAGGCCCATTGGATGCAAATCATCCATGGAGACCTCCAAGTGGTGCCAACACTGTTTGCTATGGGCAAAGGGATGTAGAAGAAGAGTTTATCAGATATCGCTAAGTATCCATATCTTAGGCCCAGCTAAACTCATCTTATGTTTGAAGTCAGACATATGAATGAGAAGGTAACATCTCAACCTGTAAATGTTTCAGCATCTCAACATGTGAATGTCTCTCCTTACCAGTTTGTGAGAAGCTCAGCATCTGAATCCACAAATGTTTTAATATGTCAACCTGTGAATGCCTTAATATTGGAACCTGTAAAGATTTTAACACCTCATTGCGCAGATGTCTCAACATCTCAACATGGGAATGTCTCCGCATCTCAGTATACAAATGTCACAACATCTGAACCTGTGAATGTTTTAATGTTTCAACATGTGAATGTCTCAGCATTTCGACATGCAAATGACACAAAACTGAACGTGTGAATGGTACCTCAGCGTCTCAACATGCATATCAACATGTGATATTTTGACATATGAACTTGTGAATGTATCCACATCTTAACATATGAATATCTCAACCTGTGAATCTGATTCTCCCATCTCAACATGCAAGTGCCTTGACATCTCAACATGTGACTGTCTGTATCAGAACATGTGAATATCTCAACATCACAACGTGTGAATATCACAACACCACAACTCCAAAGAGGCGAATGAGCCAGTATCCTCCTTTAAAAAAAATTGGTGTTTTTATTTTTAATTTATTTAAAAATTTTTTATTTTAATTCTAGTTAGTTAACATACACTATTAATTTCAGGTGTATAATGTAGCAATTCAACACTTCCATACATCACCCAGTGCTCCTCACGACAGGTTCACTCCTTAATCCCCATCCCCTGTTTCACCCACCACCCATCCCCCTCTCCTCTAGTAACCATCAGTTTGTTCTCTAGAGTTAAGAGTCTGTTTCTTGGTTTCTCTCTCTCTCTCTCTCTCTCTTTTTCTCCCTTTGCTCATTGATTTGGTTTCTTAAATTCCACATAGCAGTGAAATCTACAGTATTTATCTTTCTCTGACTTATTTCGCTTAGCATTACACTCTCTAGCTCCGTCCATGTCTTTGCAAGTAGCAAGATTTCATTCCTTTTTATGGCCGAATAGTATTCCATTGTATATAGATATCACATCTTTATCTATTCATCAATCGATGGAAACTTGGGCTGCTTCCATATCTTGCCTATTGTAAATAATGCTTCTATAAACATAGGCATGCCTGTATTTTCCTCTTAAAGTCAGTCCCTCAGAATCCTGGTGAAATATTAGCACATAGAAATTTTTACTCCTGTAGTAATTCTGTTCTTTTACAGATCAGCACTGCATCTTACAGATGGAGAGATAGCTGCTGAAGCTTTATAACAGCCCACTAACACTCTATTTATGTGGAAATCAGGCTGCTGGCAATGCCAGATACTCCCAAATCCTTGCAGGGCAGGGCGAGGGGAATGCCTCTCAGCCTCAAGGAAAAGACAACCCTAAGCCCCATGCACTTTCCTGAAATGGCTTTAGAATTTCGCTCACAATCCCACCCAGGTAATTGCAGGTAAAATGAGGTCACAGATTAGAAACAGAACCTCTGACATTTGTAAAGTGACATTTGACAGCACGGGGAGGAAAAGGAAGACCTATAGAAAGTAGGCTCCCCAGAAATACAAGTGAAATTGAGTAGGACAGGGCGCTTGAGAACTTTCTGAGGCAGTAGTCATGGTCTGCATCTTGGAAGGGTTTTGTTACACAGGTGTATTCATTTGACAAAACTCAGTGAATGTTCACTTAGGGTTTGTGCATTTCATTGTCTGTAAATGTATCTCAACCGAAAAATTACCATAAACAAATAATGATACGATACACATGCTGAAGTTATTCAGAGAGAAGTGTGCTGATATCTGCAGTGTATTTTAAATGCATTTTTGAAAGGACAGATGGATAGGTAGATAGAAGAATGGATAGATGGAAATGGGTGTGATAAAACAAGTGTTTTACAGTGTTATATTAGAATCTAGGTGGTGGGCATATTCTTTCAATATTTCTGCATATTTAAACATTTTCCTAATAAGGTATTCTGGAAGAAAGTAGGTTTGGAAAACTAACAAGTCTGGCCATTTGGGGCTGCTTTACCCACATCACAGACTCTGAGAACATTGCCCAATTGTATCTCATTTTCATGCCTGATATTCATTAATGTCCGGGATTATTTTTAGAAATCTTAAAATTCTGATCCATGTGTATTTAAGACACCAAAAAAGAATGTAATTACTTTTGGAAATTTTCCATGAAAATTTTTTGCATTAAAAAAAGAGCTCAGTTCTTAATTAGGGGTAAAGTTAAGGTACCTGGAAAATCCTGCCTGTCAGAGATCATACATTCCCTAACAATGCTGGTACGTGAGATATCTTTTTATTTTATTTTATTTTATTTAAGTTTATTTGTTTTTTTATTTTGAGAGAAAAGGAGAGAGAGAGAGAGAGAGAGAGAGAGAGAGAGAGAGAGAGAGAGAATATCCCAAGCAAGCTGCATACTGTCAGCACAGACCTGATGTGGGGCTCGATCTTATGAACCTTAAGATCATGACCTGAGCTAAGATCAAGAGTCAGATGCTTAACCAACTGAGCCACCCAGGTGCCCCTGGAGATGTCATTTTAATAAGCATTTATAGTTAGTGGATGATCACATCATCTTACCTTTGATGTGGCTTCAGAATTTTCAGGGCATTTTTATGTGTATTATCTCAGTGTTTTAAGGAAAGGATTTGGAGACTAGAATCACTTGACTTTAGGTTCTGTCTAGTACATCCGTTTGTTGAGTGTGTGACCATGGAGGCATTTCTTGATCTGAGCTTGATGCTTTTTTAGAAAGTTTTTTTTTCTTTTCTTTTTTTATGTTTTATATATTTATTGAGAGAGCGTGAGCAGGGGAGGGGCAGAGGAGGGGGGACAGAGGATTCGAAGTGGGCTATGCACTGACAGCAGATAGCCTGATGTGGGGCTTCAACTCACGAACTGTAAAATTATGATTGGAGTCAAAGTCAAACGCTTAACTGACTGAGCCACGCAGGCGCCCCTGAGCTTGATGCTTTTATGTGACAAGTGGGAACGATGATACCTAAAATAAAGGCTTCTTGTACGACATAAATAAAATATGGGTTTTGCTTCCCATCCGAAAGTAGAGCATTCCTGTGAAACCTCTTGTAAGCCAAAATGGCATAAAGTGAAGAAGCAATTACCATTTATTTGTACAGAAAAAAATATTTGAGCATTCCCAGACCCAAGAAATAACCTCTCTTCAGCTTTTCTGATACCTTAGGACACATCTTGCTAACAGATTCACAAAACAAATCGAGATAAAGCACAGATCTCACAGACACAGTTCAAAACTATGGTGGCTTGATGCTGAGACGCTGAGTGTAGTTCCCTGGGGAGGTGCTGGGTGATGCTGTTATCACTGCTCAAGGTGCTCATTGCCCCTATACAAATGCTAAATGCTATTTTCACTTTTCACCTTTTTTCATAAAGTGAAAAATCCTCTTTGGATTTCTTTCAGTTAGTGAAAACAACTACTAATGTTGGTCTTTTGTAAACGTGAGGTGGTTAAGGTGAACTTTCGAAAAGTGAGGGATACCTGTCATGCAGGCAAAGCACATCAAAGAGACTGACCCATAGCGGGTTCTTAATCAGGTGGAGTTCTCAGCCTCATTCCTTTCATGGAGTCCCTGTGACTTTCTGTGCAGCAGAATGAATATTATGTACATTCCCCAGAGAAGATGGCTGGTGTTTGTAGAAGTGCAGTGACCTATAGACCCCTAACCATATGGGTAAGCCAGAGTAAATGGAGGACTCAAACCAACATATGTGAGTCCATTGCTGTTTTTATTTCAGCCAGTGGTGGTGTGTCAGTAGGGCAGCAGTGGCCTTCCAAAGAGCCCTGGGTCCTTTGCAAACGCACTCCCCTTTGCTTTCCTTCCTTTGGCCAAAACTGTGGAGTTTCCGCACATCTCCGTCAAAGAACAATTGGGTTATTTACCGAACAATTCCCCTGAGACATTGAATCTGCCCCAGACCTGGTTGTCTTGGACAGCCTTTAACAAAGATTTGCCCATCTCTTTAGGTCTGTCATCCAGAATTGGCTACTGGCCTTAATTGCAACATAAAGGAAGACAAAAGTGCCCATTTTAAAATAACTATCAGCCTTCCAGGGCTCCGTCAGTGCTGAAAGGGAGAGCCCTAGAGCCCAGCATGTGTGTCTGGTGGGGGATGTCCACTCGGGGTGCTATATGGCATGATAGAATCCATGGAAGGAACAAAGTACAGTCAAACCAACCCCTGGGGAGCAGCCATGGCCAAAGAACACACACCCTCATGGGGCTTATTGTTTTTAGAGCATGCGAGGGAATTACAACAGACTGTTTGGAGCCTTAACAATCGCTTATTTTGTATTGGATGTTTTAAAAAAGCAAAGGATTTTTTTTCTTTGTATGTTACATGGATGCCAGGAAAAATAGTTCCTGGAGAATGAAAACATCTCGAGGGGCAGTTTGCAACTTGAGAGGGGCCGTTGGGCCCAGTTGCAAAGATGCCATTTTCTCCCAAGCAAGGAGTGTCCAGGGAGGAAACAGATGTGGTCAGGCAGATGGGCTGATGTCAGAAGGTTTCCGGTCTTTAGTGAGGGCCCAGCTGGGTCTTCAGTGGGAGCTGCGGGTGCAATAATGACCTTGCCCCTGGCCATGAGGGACATGGGCTCCAGAGAAGCTGGGTCCAAAACCTAATGGGGAACAGGATGATGGAGTTCTGCACTGGCCTGGTGTCCTGTAGCCTGGCCTGGTGTCCAGCTGACTTTGAAAACACACATTGCCTCAGCACGGTCAGGGTGCTGCCCAGGTCCCAGGTTTTCTGTAGATGGTGTGGTCATCTGCAGGACTGAAGACCTGTGAGGTCTGGGGCTACAGGGGAGTAGGCACAGGGAAGAAGCAGTAGGAGAAATGAGAAAAAGGAAGTAGCAAGATAAAGTCCAGCTTGCAGACTACCCAGGGCTGTGTGGGGCAGCTCCCCTGTAGACCACAGAGAAGGCTTCTCGGGGCTGGTGTTCACTGTCTGCTGAGAAGGACGCCAACCACAGGGCTCCTCCGTGCAGCCACACGGTGTGCTGACACATTGCTTTTCTGAGCAGCCTTGCATTTGACACCAGTGATGAACAAGGAGGAGAAGGATATTCCCTTACTGACCCCTTCAGCTTGGCTCTCCTTCCAGGAATGGCAGGAATCATTTAGGAAGGGAGCATGTCTCAAAGAGCAGTTCCTGGACCACCAGCATCAGTTACCCCTGGGAGCCGGTGAGAACTATACATTCTCCCACTCCTCCTAGACCGACTGAATCAGGCACTCTACGGGCGGGCCCGGGAATTTGGGGCTTCAGAGCCCTCCAGGTGAGCCTGATTAGCGCTCCTGGTTCGGGATCCACAGGTGTAGAGGACCCCAGCTGGGTCCTGCAGAAACTGGCTGAGGAGGGGGGTTCCCCTGTAGGGTGTTTTCCCATTCTCATTTCTCTCCATGGACTCTAGTGGGGTTTCTATATGGGAGGAACTTCAGGAAGATTTGGGGGAGTGATCTACCTGGAACAGGGCACTGGGCATTACTTCTTTTGAAGTTGCCATATAGAAGAGCACAGGGTTAATCCTTCAGTGATAGAAGTCAATAAGAGCAGTAATGATTTTATAATGCTGCCTCTGTTCACGCTGTACATAAGAAGGAGAAGACTAGTGTTAGTAATCCTTGTCTATGGGAGGTAGTGCTAGAGCCCCTCCCCCAGCTCCTCCTGGAGGCTCTGTAAAGGACACATCCAGCACCAGGGGTTGCCTGCTGTGTTGTCCAGAACACTGCCCTGTGAAAATGAAGATAGTTTTTTTTTTTTTTTCTTTCTGACTTTTCCCTGACGTGTGGGTCCAGGTATTATTTATTATCTGGTGTTGCTCCCTGCCTCTGGGCAAGGACTATATTTAAGCCAAGTCAAACTTTGCGAGTCTTAAAAATAACTCTCTCTTTGCGAACCCCTTCCAGGTTTGGCAAGGCTCTCCTTCAAACAGGAAATCCATCTTTTTTTTTACCTGCCCAACCCTCGTGATGAGCTCACCCCGTGATCTGCTCTTACTTTTTCAAGCTTCAGGTTGACAGGGTGATTTTGTGTGTGTGTGCACAGGGGTGTGGGGGTCCTATTTTCCCTTTCATTGCCAAGGGTCCTGATTTTCTGTGTGGAAGGTTAACTTCTTTAAAGGCAAAACGTCATCATGGGGCCCTCATGAATAGTCATGCCTTTAGTGAGTTCATCTCCAGCTAGTTGTTCCTGAAAGTCATCCCAGGCATCTAGAAGTAAAAGTTACTGTGACTATGTTAAAGAGTGACTTTTAAATACTGCATGCTCGTGGCATACATTTAAGCTGATAATGATCTCCAAAGTGAATTACTTTCATACTGAGAGGTAAGCTCTGGAGACTTGACTTTTCTTGTAGTTCCTTCCTTTTAATGGATTTTTGACCGTGATTGTGGGTTCCAGTCTCCCTTTCCCTATAGCCTCCCCACCCACCTTGATGACCAGAGTCCTAAGACTTCTTTCTGTCCTACAGAAAACATCGTTGTACTAAACTGACTCTCCATCCCTGGAGGGGCCCCCAAACTATGCCTTCCTCTTCATGAAACCCTGAGTTATAATACTGAGTGGGAGTCTTTGGTCACAGAGAGACGTTTGGTATGGTCAAAATTAACTTTATTAAAAATTAAGGAAAATATAGGGACTAACAGCCTCCATATTGAGGGGAATGTTTCAGCTTACGGAGAAATGAAGAGTGGAAAGTATTCGGAGGGTAAAAGGTTAGGAGAAGAAAGAGAAAGCTCAGATGCCTCCCATTCCCTGCCTCTCCACCCCTCAGATGTATATCCCTTGCACCTGCTCTGAGCCCAGGCTCACTCTCCTTTGAAATAGGTAGGTCCATTGGCTAGTCCTGCCCTCTAATAGAACTCCCTGTGCCAGAATGTTCTGTGTACTGTTCAGTAAGGAAGTCACTTGCCACTTGTGTCTGTTGAGACCTTGACATGTGGCTAGGGCAACTAATGAGCTACATTTTGAATTTTATTTAATTTCTATTTAATTTTCTTTCAAATGGCCACATGTGGCTAATGGCTGCCATGCTGGGCAGCACAGAGCTGGTGGGAAGGAAATGAAGTTGCCTGGGCAGTGCCTGCTCCAGATAATTCCACTGGATAGTGGTAACAAGGACCAGACTGGTTCCCCAAAGAGGACTTCCCAAATTATTAAATCTGGAAGCTGAGAAAGGAGCGTATCGTCATTTTACAAAGAAATTGAGATAATTGAGGCTTGAAATTTTCACTGAGGTGAAGCAGAGCCTCCCTTCATTATTAACAAGCAGGCTTGGGATAAAAGCAAAGGACTAAACAGGAAGCCCTGCATTTTTAATTTCTTTTTAAAATCCCATTTCATCAGCCAGGGATGAATTGCAGAAAACTCTGTGAGAATGCAAAGTTGTGTTTTGTTTTGTTTTGCCTAGGAAAAGGATGGAGTAGACAGTTGTCTAATTAGATGCCCCAGTTCTCAGAACCTGGTGGTCTGCCTGCATTCTCTTTTACCATGTGCTGAGCCACACTTTGGGAAGGGGGAAGAAGAGAGGAAGGAGAACTAGCTGATTTGTCTTGTTGGGCAGTTTTTGGAGGGAGTCTGATGGAAGGTGCCTGAAACATCCCAATGCCTAGAAGATCTCAGGTAGTCCTGTCCCCAGTACCATTTGGCATTGGTGTTTGGGCAGTTTTTGTCTGAGAAAACTGGTTCTGTTTTGGAATGTTCCTTAGTAATGGGCAGCCAGCATCCATGCTGGATGTGTGCTGAGTAATGGGCTCCATGTTCCATGCTATGAGCTTGGGAGAAGCATCATTTATTACCACAACCTATAGTACCATAGAGGAGGAAAGGTAAAATATGCACCATTGCAGTAAATGGCAGAAAAGATGGTTATGGAAGCATTAATTTTTCAGTAAAGAACAAGGGTGTGTGTGTGTGTGTGTGTGTGTGTGTGTGTGTGTGTGTATGTTTGTGTATGTGTGTAAAAATTTAGGTAACACATTGGTGGCAGAAAGTGGGACAAAAACTTTGTTATTAGAGGAATGTTGGGTTCCTTTCAAACCGGGAGCCACCTTGGCTGGTTTCTCTACTGAGGATAGTCAAATAAGTGGTGACAGTGAATGCTGACACTTTAACAGGCAGGGTAGAGCCCGAGAGAAAATGGGGCAGACAGAGTTAAAAGCAGAAAGGGAAGGTCCACAGACTTCTCTGGGAACCTGGCACCCGTACTTGCCTGTCCCTCCCCTTATGTTGGCTCCGCATCATGGTCCTTCTTGGCACATGCCTTTGGCTGGTGTCTCTGCTAGCAGCACTCTCCAGTTTGGCTCTGGCTTCTGGGCTGGTTTGTGCCCTCTGTCCACGCTCTTGGCTAGCAGCCCCAGCAGTGGGCCACTGCATTCAATTGAGGTCCTGTCAGTGACCCTCCTTCCCACTCAGTGGGCACCACTGCATCCCCTGTGCAGCCCCAGCCCATCTGCTTCACCTTTCTCCCTGGGGGCAAACAGCTGTGATGACCATTGGCTCCAGTGACCAACAGTGTAGCCAAATGATGCTGTATTGAAAGAAAAGCATTTAACAAAAGTTAAATCTGTTCTGGAACAAAAATGAGGCCCATAGTTTCTCAGCATCCAGGAGAATTTCTCAGTCCTGACATATTGAAAGGACACAGTGGCCAGCTTGAAGGAGCTCTTACTGGCCAAATCTGGGACAATTTGAACATCAAAATAAATAATGACAGGAGCAGATTATATATAATCTATAGACTTAAATAAGAATCTGTGAGTCCACATTTGAATGAATGAATGAACAAATGAATGAATGATATGGAAATAACTCTTCCCTTGAGTCAGAGAAATGATGGAACTAGAAAAATCCCCATATGACAACTGCAAATGGTGCAGCCACTCTGGAGAACAGTGTGGAGGTTCCTCAAAAAGTTAAAAATAGAACTGCCCTGGGGTGCCTGGGTGGCTCAGTTGGTTAAGCGTCCAACTTCAGCTCAGGTCATGATCTCACGGTTTGTGAGTTCGAGCCCCACCTTGGGCTCTGTGCTGACAGCTCAGAGCCTAGAGCCTGCTTCAGATTCTGTCTCTCTCTCTCTCTCTCTCTCTCTCTCTGCCCCTACCCCTGCTCATGCTCTCTTTCTCTCTCAAAAATAAATAAATGTTAAAAAAAAAATAGAACTGCCTTATGACCTAGCAATTGCACTGCTAGATGCACTGCTGGTAATTGCACTACTGTTTACCCAAAGGAATATAAAACTACAGATTCAAAGGAGTAAATGCACCCCAGTGTTCACAGCATCACTATCAACAAAGGTCAAACTATGGAGAGAGCCCAAATGTCCATCGAATGATAAATGCACATATGTATACACACACACAATGAAATATTACTCAGCCATCACCAACTGGCTAGGGTGGGGTCAGTCAACCCACCTCCCTCCACTGTAACATTACCACTTTATTTGACATTAATAAGTATCCTGTTGGGATATACTCCAAGATAATGTAAATACCCTTCCTACCAAGCATTTAGCCACTAGTCTGGGTACTAGTTTATGATTTTTGCTTGAGTAAATTATTATGATGGTTGCCATATGAGGATCATTCTCTTTTTCAAAAATTTTATTTAAATTCTAATTAGTTAACTAACATACACTGCAAAACTGGTTTCAGGCACAGAATTCAGTGATTTATCACTTACTTATAACACCCAGTGTTATAAGTGCCTTCCTTTAAGACCCATCACCCATCTAACCCATGTCCCACCCACCGCCCTCCATCAGCCCTCAGTTTGTTTTCTATCACTAAGGGTCTCTTGTGGCTTGTTTCCCTCTCTTCTCTTGCCCCTTCTCACCGATACGTTCATCTGTTTGGTTTCTTAAATTCCAGATGAGTGAAATCACATGGTATTTGTCTTTGTCTGACTGACTTACTTAACAGAATGCACCCTAGCTCCATCATGGCATAGCAAATGGCAAAATTTCATTCTTTTTGATGGCTGCGTAATATTTCATTGTGGGAAGCAGAGTGAGGATCTCACCCTGGCTCTGGGTGCACAGAAAAAGAAACACCAACTCTTCAGTCTGGTTAGCACATATTGTCAGGAGCCTGGCAGATCACCATGGTGGTTCTGACCTTTATCACATCCTGGAGTCACCCAGACAACATTGTGACTCTTATTGCAGATGACAAAACTGAGGCTCAGAGATATCAAGTCATTAGAACCTGGAGTTTCTTCCCTCTTCTCCGAGGTCTTTTCCAGCGTAACCCACAGTCTGTCTTGGTGGGGGGTCTCCCTGGAAGCAGACCCTGAACAAAAGACTTAAGTGTAGGTCATCTGTTTGGGAGGTGACTCAGGGAAGAAAAGAAGCCCTGGCGGTAATGTGCCCTTCTGGGGATTCTGGAAAGCAGTGGAGAGCCTGCTGGGAGCATTTTTGCACCCCTAGGAGGAGGGAGCAGGGGTACATATACCCTGGCTCCCATTACTTGTGGTTGAGGGATGCTGGGAAGGGGGTGTCTTTATTCCTGGCACATCACTCTGTCCATCACACATTTGGACAGAGAGATGCTGGTGCTGGTAGGTACAGGTGGAGCTGACAGGGACTGAAATGGTAGAGACTGAGGAGGTATGGGGAGGGTACCCACAGTGTCTGCAAGGCTGCCTTTCAATCACCAGACCACATGGAATAGGCTTTGAGAGCTTTGAGGGACAAAGGGCATTATAGGCTGGACTCTGAGCCAGATCTTGGAGTAGGCTCACTCTGCCCTGGCCACCAGCAGAAGCAGGGAGGGACAGGATTCTCCAGTTAGTTCCTTAAAAGGGGCGAATGCCACTCAGTGCCTTCCATGAGGAATAATCCCAGCTGTCCCCAAAATGTGGGGTGGGAACCCTGAAAACATCCCCCCACACCTCCTCACATGGGAGAGCCTTTGGGTAGCATGCTTTTTAGTGATGTAGTGATACCCTGTTCAGTGTCATGTCGCAGTCTCACCCAGCCATGGCGGCCCCCTTGATGAGAGTGAGGGAGGCTCTGGGAGGCCAAAGAGCACATTGAAAACAAAGCCAAACAGCAACAAGAGCAAAGGATCCTGTGGGAAGAAAGGCCATGAACTTGGCCTCATTAGCACTGTCTGGCAGCAGACCCAATTCTCTCCCTTGTATGCTTATTATGAAAATGGCGAAACAAAAAAAGAAACAGATCAGCCAACGGACAGACAGCTCCGCCTGGGAGGAGCTTCCTGTCTGTTCACTAGCGGTGGAGTCATACCACGGTGAGAAAATTGGGGTCCCCTCGTCTGACCCCCACTGGTCCCCTGTTACTGAGACCAGGAAAGAAGAGTCTCCATGGTGAAATAGGAAAACATTAGTGAATGTAAGCCTTTTTCACTTCACGTGCTCAGCACCATCGAGCAAAGGACATGGGGAACCACCAGTGAATTTCCGCTGTTCTCTGTGGTGGCCACAGATTTAATCAGGTGGCATCAGGAGGCAAATATTTGGACCTGTCTATGGAAAGTTCTTCTGCTCCCCATTTCCTGTGGTGGCCTGGGGCTGGTTGGGACCACAAGGGAAATGAATTACATCGAGAGGGAACATGCCTGACTTAGTTACCAAAAAGGAAAGAAATAAATCCTTTAGCTTTGTGATTTTTTTTTGTCCCTTTTCACTGAAGGGAGATCCTGGCAGTTAGCTCTGGTCAGGGGCCTATGGGTTGGCTCCCTGCCTTTGCCCCACTTTGTCTTTTCAAACGGATGCTTTGTGGTCTGGTTTTTGTTTGCTGCTGGTGTTTAGTTCCTGAGAGAGGATCTGACTTATACAAGCTAATTTCTCCCTTAGCATACCCCAAAGGAAATCAAGTCAGAAGCAGAGACCTCTTATGGGAATCCCTGATCTGTCCTGGCCAGCATCAGCCACATTGTTACCTCCTCTGCAAAGGCAGGGCCCTGGGATGGACAGAGCTGTTCTTGAACCCTCGCTGGGAAATTGGATGGGGGACTGGTAGTCTGGGAAGAGCAGTGCACCATATTGGTTTATGGCATCAAAAGTTCAGAACATCATAGAAGAATAGAAGTAAAAAACAACAACAACAACAAAAAACAAACAAACAAAAAACCCCGCATACACAAAACAAAAAAAGAAGGAGAAAAAGAAAAAGAAGACTTTCTCAGAGAAGAGGATAGGCCTCTGTGAGAAAAGCTCTAGTAGAGACTCATGGTCATGAACTTCATCTTCAGCTTACCACATGGCTTTGGAAAATAATTGTAAATTTCTGGACCTTGTTCCCTTATTGAAATAATAAGAGTATGGGTCCATGTGACCTCTTTCCTCCAAAAGGAAAACCAGGGAGAACAGGGGCAAAAGCCAAGGGCCCAGGCAGAGGCTATGGGCTAGACCTCTGCCAGCCTTGCATGGGTCACTTAACTGCTCAGAACCCCAGTGGATCTCTCTCTTGCATCTTCCCTGAGTGCTGGAGACATCTTGGGGGACCCTTTGAAGTTCACCACTGATGCCATAAAAACTTCTCCTACCCCTGTCTCCAAGGTTATCTGCCTATCTTTCATTGAGTATATGAAGCCAATAAACTCAGACTGCCTCCTGAGGCATCAGATTTACTGCAAGTTTTGAGCAAGAAGAACCATTTCTTAGGCCAAAACAGACAATGGTATATTACTCTGTTCATGTAAAATGTGCTTGAATTTTAAAGATAGGTACTTGGATAATAAGAACTCGGAATGGATTCCATGCCTGCCTTAAACCACTTTCTACAAGAGCCCAGTCACCCACATACCTGTCCTTCGTTCCTCTGTACAGGGATATCTGGTGGGACATTAGAGAAGCCACCCTGTTTATCAGTGTATTGAGATCAGAACAGTCCTTATGTACCTGAGTACTTAATAGTGTAGAGCGTGATCCAGCTCCATGGCTTTCCAGGTGTCAGTTTGTCTAGGATAGTGGTTCTTAATTCTTTTTTTTTTTTCAACATTTATTTTTGGGACAGAGAGAGACAGAGCATGAACAGGGGAGGGGCAGAGAGAGAGGGAGACACAGAATCGGAAACAGGCTCCAGGCTCTGAGCCATCAGCCCAGAGCCTGACGTGGGGCTCGAACTCATGGACCGCGAGATTGTGACCTGGCTGAAGTCGGACGCTTAACCGACTGCGCCACCCAGGCGCCCCAAGTGGTTCTTAATTCTTGAGGAACACTGCCTACTTGGAGGATCTGGTTACAGCAGCTTGAAATTCTGATTTAGATTTTCCTTGGAATTTGAGGGCCATTTCAAGCCCACTCAGTAGACCACTACTGCCTGGGTCCTAGGCTAAGAAGACCTTGCCTAGAGGAATCTGGTAAAGAGGAAAACTGGGCAGAGGCAGAACCTTAGCTGCTGTTTTGTATAATTTTTCCGAAGTAGGTGGGCTTCTGGGTTTGAAGGTGTCTGCTGAGGGATGACCTGATTTGAGGCCAAGACTGTGTGAAACATTTAGAAGTGGTGGGAGGGTAGAGTGGGGAGGAGGGATGTGTATCTATACACATCTCCGAGCTTCTGTTTTGAGTTTTTCTCGAATGGGCTGGATACTTGGATTAGGTTGTAAGGATTTGTTTATCCATGTACTTGTCACCTGGCTACTAACATCAGCTCTCACACCGTCATTTTTTAAGGTAGTGTGAGGAATAGTTTGATGCCACAATGTCTTTGCTTGAGAAGGGGCTTCAGGTTGGAGAAGTGTGGAGTGATTATTTATCTCATGGTCAGAGGGGAAAGCAGGGAGCCCCGATCATGCTTCAGAAGTCCCCTGGTTTCTTTGCTCCCCTGACCCCAGGATGTTGCACAGATGTCACCTGGGTGTGCCCCTCCCCCTGCTCAAATTGCCTTTTCTTTCTGGTCTTGCATGAGTAATCCTCACCTTGTTGAAATGAGATGTTTCCCCTGAGTTGAGAGGCTTGTGTAGCAGGTTGGATTCACACTCCTGAAAGTTTGAGGCAGAGTGCCTGCTCCCCTATGCATTTTGACAAGCAGGATCCTGACCAGGGGGTCAAGTTCCCCATAGGTGCTCCATGTAAGGCACAGAGAAACAAATCCTGTGCTCTGCTTTTATCTCTCCTGGAGCTCTGGGCACATGGTGGGCTCCCAGCCCTCCCTGTAGGCTTGGGAGAATTAATGATTTCATAGGGCTTTCTAAATTGCACAGTTATTTACAGAATCATCTGACTTAATTCTCACCATAAGCATGGGGGTAGGTACAATGGCATCATTTTCTAGAGGAGTTGCTTAGGCGCTAGAGAAGTTAAGGGTTGTATCTCAAGTGCCAGCCCTGATCAGTGACAGGACACAGGAATTCAGAGGTTGTCATGGCCCTGCCCATGTTCTTCACGCATACCCATCAGGGCACTTGGTGATGACTTTGCCTGATGGCTTTCTCTGGCCACCTTAGTGTGTTTTGCCTATCGTTGTGGTAGACCAAAAGTCAGAGGAATGCATACTTCCTGGGGCAGCCCAGAGCCTATGACAGTTGGGAGCTGGTGTATACCCCCACATCCCTCACCCCCTTGGAGGAGGAGATAACACTGAAGTACCTGATCTATGCATTTTCTTCAGAGTTTCCCTAGTGGGATTAAAAAGCCCGTTACCACAGTGATAACTGGCTTGCCAACTGGCAACCTTCCCTTCCAAGTATCACTTCCCCACTCCCCTGCTGGCTCTTCTCCACCTCACAGATTAGTCACTGGTGCCCAAATCCTTGTCTCAGAGTCTGCTTCTAGGAGAACCTAAACTAGGACCCAGATTTTTGGACACCAAGTCCTGGCTTTTCCCATCTGGACAGCAGTGTTTCTCTCTCTTCCTTCTGGGTGGAAGGGCTCACCAGGCTCCTGAGAGAGAATCAAGCTGTGTTCTGAGGCTAAGAACAGCCTGTCATTGCTGTGGTGCATAGCTTGTAGTTGGTGGCTTTTCTTTCTTTTATTCTGAGGAGAAAGAAAATGGACTGGCACTCCTGGTACGTCCCCCTGCCCACCCCCAGATCAGCACTGTTTATCCACAGAGGGAAGTTGTCTGAAATGGAGATGGAGAAGGCAGGGTCCCAGGAGAAAACCTCACTGTCTGAGCTTCTGGCCGTAGAAGACAGTGGGCCCAGCAAGGTTACAGAGTTCACCAAGTTAGTGCATTTGTTCTGCACATTGCTTACATTATTTGATGGGAGGAAGCACCATATCAGACTCCACGGCAGATGCTGTAAATCATGGGAAGTGTGCTGCGGCCAGCTCTGTGGGGTGGCATGGAAATGAAGCCATCTGTCAGACCAGGAGGCCAGGCTGCCGGGCCCTCGCTCCCCTGGGTTTGGCCTTGGTGAAGAGAGGGGGCGCTACTGAGGCATCAGTGGGGGTGGGATTCTGCAGCAACTTTGAACACCCTTGAGAATCAGAGAAGCTGAGGAAAGCATGTCAACGTTTCCTGAGAAATTTTGTCTGCGTTTGGCAAAGGTGAACTAGAATTTGCCACGTGAGTGGGGAGGGGCTTTTTAAATAAAGCAAGATCTCCAGAATTCCTTTCTAGAAGCCCTTTCTAGAAGCTTCTCTTGAATATCTTAAAAGAGATTGAAACAGAGAGATGCTGAGGACAACCTGGCTTCCCTGTTTAAAACTGATTATTGAAGTTGGCTTGTTCTAACCCAATATGAGAAGTATGTGTACGTACGTGTGTGTGTGCGCATGTGTGTGTAAGGGCAGGCATTTGGGAGAAAATCTATGAAGGTGAGGGAAAGTGTGTAGAAGGACATGTCTTGAAATACACTGAGTACCCTGATTTGTAGTTCCTATAATATTATTTTATGTGTAATTTTATAAATATATAAAATACAGTATTTTATGTGTAATTTTACTTATTATTGATGAAACTGCCAGTGTGGGAATGTTTTAGGTGCTAGGTGCCATTTTCAGCAAGAAACCAAAAAGTGGAAGAAAGAGTGGAAGACTATCTGTGTTCAAGGTTGCTACTTGCTGGCTGTTCTGGTCAGTAACAGTATAGAATGGATAGGTGGAAGGGTAAATTGAAGCAGTCCTATGAAATGAGGCACGGGATTCATCTCTGGATTGCTTGCTCCCCGTTCTGTGTGTCCTTAACATGGATAATTGTGGGCAGGCTGTCATTCTAGCCTTCCTGGGAGGCTGTTCCCAATTTATTCTTTCACTCTCCGCCATGAGCAAGCCAAGGGAAAAGATTATTCCCAGAACCAGAGTGTTCCAGGTTTTATGAAAGGTCATTGCCACTTTAAAAAAAAAATTTTTTTTTTTTTTTTGGTAACTCCCAGCATGGCAGAAATGCTTGGATGTCGGTCCTGTGCCTTTAACCGCTGCTACAAGCTGACTCTATTTATTTGAGATAAAACTTTCCTCCTGGTCCAGTAGCATTCAAGGCTGAATTGGCCATGAGACAGAGGACCCTGTGTTCCTAATTATTTCTGGATGAAAAGTCCTGCAGGCAAGTGGAGATTCAGGGCAAGGATGGCCAGGTGGAGCAGTCACCAGTGTGCAGTGGATTGTAGAAACGGAGAGATAATTAAATTAAGAGTGCCAGGTGCAGGCATTGAAAAATAACCGTGGGTGTTAATTATGCAGTCCAGCTTTACAGTCCAGTGTTAGCAGAGGAAATGCCATGGGCCAGTCCGTCACATGGCAGCTTGAAAGGCTTGGGAGAGACACATTCATGATTTCTAGAGAATTTGCCAGGGCTGCCTACTTGGGATTCTGGTGAAGCAAGATTATTTATTAGTTGGGGTGTGTATATCTTTTCTATTTTACACTGAGCCAAGGTGGGAATTTGGTGTGTGGGGTGGCGTGGGGGGTTAAGTTTAATCCACATGGAAATTTGAGCGTGGTGAGGATCATGGTGGAGTATGGCGTTTCTGGTCTCGGCACTTCCAGAAGTATTTATTCTCTGATTCAAAATGACTTTGGGTTTAGGGGCCTGGGGCAGTGTGTCCCTGTCGTGGCATATTCTTACAGTGGTTTACAATACAGCAGTCAGGAGGGGTGGATGCTGATAGCATGGAACAGTAGTGTAGCTAGGTTTCTAGTATACTCAGTGGAGAGAAGCCATACCTCAGAGTCCTTTCTGCCTGATTCCATGTTGGTGAAGTTCTAGATCAGGTTAAACTGAGCTGTGGTGATGCATAGCAGGTCTGTGGTTCAGCAAGGGAACTTTATAAGGTGATCGGGGAATTTTCTGTTTCTTTCTTGGGCCAAGGGTTAGATGATGTGAACATTTTTCCAAATACATTGGAAGTACACTTAAAATGGGTGCATTTCATTGCATGTAAATTGTTCCCCGTTGAAAGAAATATAAGAAGGCTTCCAGCGCTATGCCCTTCTGTGGATTTTGAGCCCTACTCGGTTTGTCCCTAATCTCATGTTCACAGTCTACCCTGACCACCCAGCCTTTCTTTGTCCATAGAGTTGTTCACAAAAGCCCCTCATTATAAGGAAGCCTAGTCTAATGCAGGGACAGTGTGCCGTGGCCCTCGGGCCAAATCCGCTCACCCGCAGTTTTGTAAATACAATCCTATTGGAACCCAGCCATGCCTGTTCATTTACGTGTCCTTTGTGGCTGCTTTCATGGCACAGTGACAGAGCTGAGTGGCTGCAGCAGAGACCACTGGTCCACAGGCCTGAAATACTTACTGTCTGTCCCTTTACAGAAAAGGTCTGTGACAACTTGGTCTAAAGGACCGTTTCTTTTGGAGCTTCTCACTACAGCTCTGTGTGGGCAGAGGTTTTGGGCAGAGAATGCTGTCCTGGGAGGGGTCAGGTATAGCTATTAGTTGTGGTTGCTGTTGGGATAAGTCGTTTTTCATCCCTTGGACTTTGCCAGGTGTGCATGGTGCCATGGATGTACAGTGGAGTACATCTTGGCCTATATAGAGTTTTAAAAAAAGTTTTCTGGGTCGCTGCTTTTAGGGAGGGAGAAATAAGTAAGGCCTGGAAACTCTCTGTGGCCAAAGCAAAACTCCTGTTTTAAATCCCTAAGCCTGTGGCTGTAAATGATCCCTGCATGGAAAATGAAAGTCAGCTAATTGATATTGATAAAAGTAGGGAGGTGTGGTCTGGTGAGACCTAATCAGTGTGATTGGCAGCGTTGATTAAGTAAATGAAGGAACTAATTGAACATGTGAACTAATGTCAGAATTTGGGTTTGTATTTGGGGCTAAATGAGTTATTTTGTGGAAGATACACTTTATACTGTTGATTTGTTGAAGATAGTCTTTTAGACCATTGTTTAAAAAGGTTTACACCCCCTTCTCTACTTTCTCCCCAAGATTAATGCTTGTGACCAGGCAGACCGTCTCTCGAGGGTCTGCTAATGTGGCGCACGGGTTTTGAAGCTTCAGCTTTTTTCATTTTGCAATGGTTATTTCCCTCATCTGTCCAATTTTCTTACTCTGTGGTTACCAGAATTAAAGAGCTAGGTCTTGGGGATGAGGGATCAATAACTTTTTTAATGAAAAGAAGTAGATTTCTGTTCTTAAAAATGTGTGTGTGTGTGTGTGTATGATAATGATGCATGACACATACATATGTGAATGATACCTATCTGTGAACATGTAAATGATAAATACAATAATGATCTGTCTGTGTAATTGGGGACTTAAAAAATCAGGGCAATTACATTAGGCTGTTCCTTCATGGCCCCAGATTACGAGGGCTGCGCGCAGGTGGGGCGGAATTACCGGAACTGGAAAATCGCTGGCTCACTGAGGATTTCAGAAACAAGCAGATGAATCGTGAGTCCTGGAGAGGTGTTCCACAGAACAGAGAATTCCTGACTTGATCGTGTGGCCTGTGCTGTGGGATTCGTTCTGTAGTCAGCCTCATAGACATAGGGCCTCCTGAATGTCAGGCACTTTAGGGTGCTGTGTTTTATGCTGGTAGAAGTGAGGGGCCATGGGTGTGAGCTCACCTGCACACACCTACCTCAGCAGAATTAAGCTGGCCCCTACTTCCGCAGCGTGGCAGTGTCAAAAATAGTTAAATGTATATAAAGGCCTCCTCTCCTCCCTTCAGGCTGCTGTGCCCCCCGATGACAATAGCAGCACCAGCAAAACAACAACAACAACAACAACAACACACACACACATACACTCTGTAATCTGATGTGTTTTTTTCCTTTCAGCTTCAGATACAGATTTGGGATGGAGGCAGAATATCATATTTTATACTTTTTATAAAGTATTTACTTTGTAAGTATTCTTATAGGAGTGTTAACAATAACCCTGTGATATAAACATTGACTAGGTAGTATGTATATACATTCATGCATTGATCCATCCATTCATTAATTCATTTTCACATATCACATTGCCTTCTGCCAGCAGCCTTGCTTAGTACCGGGGAGTAAATAGTGAGGAAAAAAAAAATAGCCCAGTTCTTGTCCGCAGAGAACTCAGAGCTCTCTAGCTTCAGTATCAGGAGATCACACAGTAGGTCTGGGGGTTAGAAGATATTTCACAGAGAAGAAAGTGGCACTGGGGCTAGAATCTACAGGAAGAATTTTGACCAGGTGAGGGTTGAGGGAAGTTGTGCAGAGGTCCTGTGGTCCAAAGGAACAGGGCACGTAAGAGGAACTCTGACAAGGCTTCAGGGTGGAAGAAACAGCATGGCTGAAGACACTGGGAATGACCTTGCAGTGCAGGTCCTTGTGTATTATATTAAGGAGGCAAACTGGAATCCAAGAACAGTGAGAAGCTGCTGTAGTACTTTAATCAAGGTGGATTTACATTTGGAAAATGTACATTTGGATTTGCATTTTGGAAAGCTCCCTCTGGCTGCAGTGCTTGTATGGACCAGAGGGGAAGACTCAGCCTGGAATGATGACTTTCTGTGGGCTTGTTTTTCTTCTTTTAGTTTCCCTCTGGGATGTGGGCGCCTGGGCTGATTTAGTCTCTGACAGTCAACGAGCGGAAGGACTGGTCATAGGGTATTTAATAAAAGTGAGGTGGGATGGAATATTCCAGAAATGTATTCCTTGGGCTGTGGAATGATTAGGAATACCATATGCCAGCAGCAGTGGGCTAAATGGGGGGATTATGGTGCTAACAGGTAAACTGATGAAATGATTCCATCCACCAAACCTTGGCCATGAAGAGTAAGTTCCTGTTTTAAGCCAGTTTTTCCTTTGACATCCAGAATGAAGTGTGAGAGGTTTTCCTTGGCAGCAACTCTTAAACCATAGAGCATTGGGGAATGATTTCTGACTCTTTGAAATAATGAGCCAGGCGAAGATTAAAATAGGTAAGGTACCTGGGTGACCCAGACAGTAGGTTGAGGGGTGTAAAAGTGCTTAACTCAGTGTCCTACATAGATGTTAGCTATTATGATATGGCTATTATTAACATCAGTGCCACTATTACCAACAGGAATGTCCTGCATTACTGTCTTACCTTTTAATATCCATCCATCCATCCATCCATCCATCCATCCATCCATCCATCCATGCAATTATCCATCCAGTTCATCCTTTTAACAAATGTCTATTGAGAACCAACTATACCAGGCATTATTATAGGTGTTGGGGACATAGCAGTGAGCAAAACTATATTCCAGTCTCCATGAAGCTTACATTCTGGTTCAGGGAGGTGAATAAATAAAAGCCAAATAAATAAATGCATTTCCTGGCTGATGAGAGTAAGAGCTGAGGAGAAAAATAAGGTAGGAAGAGAGGCTGGAGAGTGATGGCTAAGTCCAGGAAGGCCTCTTGGAGCCAAGAACAGAGTGGAGGACATAGATTGCCAATGACTAAGGAAACTGAAGGGCAGGTGCAATAGTCCTGTGGCAGGAAGTGCTTTCGGGATTTGAGAAGGAGGGAGGAGATTAGTGCAGCTTGGGGAGTGCTCTCTGCTGTGTGCTCCAAGCTTCTGTTCTTATGTAACCAGTAATGCCTAATAACAGGAGTGGGCTCCTCTTTTTGGTGGAGGAAGTAAGCAACTCTGACAAAAGGGATTGGTGCTTACTTTCGTTTTCTTTTTTTGTCCCTTGGGGCTCTGATTCCACCCCCTTCTTGCCGTTTCTGCACAGGTTAGACTCACAGCCATTCATATACTAGGCAGAGGTTCCCAGAAGAAATGTTTTGAGAGGTCTAGAAAGTTGAAGTATTATTTCATCTCCTTTCTGACAATTTTCAAGATTGACAACAATCCCCATTTGTCTGGCGACATGGTCACTGGCGGGGCAGGTGTCCTGTTAAACGTGGAACACAGAAATAAGCAGTGAGAGTTGACATGCTGAAGTAGAAATTGAAGGAAGGACATCTTTGGATGAAATGGAGTCACTCAACTGACATTTGAAATGTCTGCCATGCATTCAGTAGATGATGTTCTCTGCCACAGGCAGCCCTTCCAACATGTATGCAGACGTCTGCCATGTGCCTGTTCCCTGCTGGGGCTGGGAAGCACTCTTCAGCGTGTCAGCATCTTGGTAAACATGTCAACAATCTCTGTGATTCACCACACGTGAATAAGTGCTATGGATTTGGCTGATCGATTGGTATGCGAATGTAGGAGAAAATGCCACTTCTTATCTGTGGGCGGACATGCAAAAAACAGAAGTTCACCCCAGTATGATGATTACACAATGAACGATGTGAGTCTGTGAAAAGTTCCAGAAACTCGATTACTGTTGATGGTGATAATATGATTAATTAAAGCCACTCAGGAATTAGTCTAATTTACTGCAGTGGGAGGAAGGGGGGGGATATAGGTTTAAAAGGAAAATAAAGTGAGGTTTATTTTTTTACATCTAAGAGTCAGAATGATTAAAATTAAGCAGCTTCCTCATCCATTTTGGTGGGAACCAGGAGAGGCTTTTGTCTTTGCTGCTGGGGCCTGGCAGTGGGCTGACATGTTATGTGAATGCATGTGTCCCTCCTGGTTCAGGAGCTGTCTGAGGCATAGATGTGACCAGAGACTCTCTACATGGCACCCCTTTCTCTAGCCTTGTCAGGCAAAACGCAAACCTCCATAGTGCACCCAGATGAAATAGCCAGACTCCCCAGATGCGAAGAGGAAGAAGAGGGTTTAATTCCAGATTCCCTCCAAGGCTTGTTCTGTCTGCTCCCATCTAGAAATTCATTTGTGAACAAACAGCATTATTGGGGCCCAAAGAGAATCAATCAGAAGTCTGTTGGCTGCAGCCAGTCTAGGTGATGGGACCGCCATTTGTTCGAATGCTCTAATACGTTCACTCAAGTGTCTGCCCCACGTCTCTATGGCAAAGCCTGCAAAATTGCAAGCATTCAACTCTCGCAATTACCATTGACTCAGCTGCCAAAACATATTTTCCATCCGTTTCTGACAGAGGCTTCTGTTTAAATAGGAGAAGAGAGATGATCTCTTTTCAAAGTGATTCCAGCCTGATTCTCGGAGTGCAAGTGGTAAAGTCACCAAGTCCGATTGGAATGAATTGATTTATCTTTTTTGGCAGCCCTGATCAACACCCTCCCAAGAGGCTGGACTATAAATGGGAGGTAATCATGATGATATACATATTTCTCTGGATGCTGCCTGGCTAATCCAGTCCATTTGCCATAGATATTATCACTTCAGACAGCTGCTATTCCATTGCTGGTTTTGAATTTTTTGTTTAACCCTGTACTTCAAGAAGAGAAATCTGGTGGTTTTATTCAGTCGAATTGCCAGAAAAGCTAGAGGAGCAACTCATTCTCCTTTAACATTTTTCGGTAGAAGTTTTATTCTTCCACCTGGACAAAAGTTGATCTGTGAAATGACATAAGCACATGCTAAATGTGCATGTAATAATCGGTTCCCGTGGATGTTGTGATGTTTTGTGTTTATACTGTAGACCTACTGAGTCTTGGGTTGTCATTTTGGCTGTTTCTCTTGATTCACTGGGTTAGGGGCTTCATTGGGGTGAAACTGGTATTTGTATGACCTCTTCATTGTCCCTGCTGACTGCCAATTAGAAGCCTTGAGAACTGTTTGCACTTTGACCTGTTTTACCTGCCACCTGCTTGCACCCCAGAGCTGAAAGCTTTCCTTAGGTTTTTTATGACCTTTGCACCTATGCTTGTGACCTGAGCCCTTTCAGTTTTTTAGTTCCTTGTCTTTGCTTTCCTTCTCTATGACCACATGTAAAGCCTCCACAGGGTCTGGGACAGTATCCTAATCCAACTGTGTTCTGCCCCTGCTGCCAGCAGCATGGTTGATACACAGTCATTAAATCGAACGTTTGTCCTTCCCCGGATAGCCAGTGGCTCAGTTCACCTAATCAGGGGCTTTTCTGACTACCTTATCCAAGATTGTCGTTCCCATCATTACAGGCACCTTCTAGTTCTGGTTTGTATTGCTTCATGGGATGTATCATCATCTCAAATATCAGATATTTAAATGTTAGTTTTCCCTGCCCCCTACTACAAGTTCTATGAGAAATAGGAATTTGTTATGTTGCTTGCTGAATTTCCAACTTAGGACAGTGTCTGAAACATAACAGGTACCCACTACATTTTTATTCAGTGGAAAAAAAAAAGAGCTTAATTAAAGGAGAAGAATATAAAAATCACCCATAGCCACAGCTAACATCATACTCAGTGGCAAAAGATTGGAAGTTCTTCCTCTAAAATGAGGAACAAGACAAGGGTGCCTTCTTTTGCCATGTGTATTCAACAGAAAACTGGAAGTCCTAGCCAGAGCAATTAGGCAAGAAAAAGAAAGAAAAGCCATCCAAGTTGGAAAGGAAGAAGTAAATTTTTCTTATCTACTGATGATATGATCTTTACGAAGATTTCACAAAATAATTATTAGAACTGATAAATGAATTGAGCAAAATTGCAGGACATAAAACCAACATACAAAGGTAAATCATGTGCTATACATTAAAAATGAACAATCCAAAAAGGAAATTAAGAAAACCATTCCATTTACAGTAGCATCAAAATAAATGAAATACTTAGGAACAGTTTTAACCAAGGAGGCAAAAGAATTGAAAACTACAAAACTCTGCTGAAAGAAATTTTAAAAGACCTGAATGAATGGAAAGACGTCTCATATTTATGATTTAGAAAACTTAGCACTCTTAAGAGGTCAGTACCACCTCAAATAATTTATAGATTTAATGCAGCCTCTATCAAAATCCCGGTAAACATTTTTTGCAGAAATAGAAAAATCCATCCTAATACTCATATGGAATCTCAAGGGACCCTGGAATTCTGATTAGCTAAACATATATATATATAATATATTATATATATATAATATATATGTATTATATATTGCATATATGTACATAGGCATACACACACACACACACATATATATGTAGAAATATAAGAAGACAGTTGGAGATCTCACACTTTCTGATTTGAAAACTTATTACAAAGCTATAGTAATCAAGACACTGTAGTACTGGCACCAAGACAGACATATAGACCACTGGAATAGAAGAGAAAGCCAAGAAATCAACCCTTACATTTATGGTTAAATGATTTTGACAAGGGCTCCAAGATCATACAATGGGGAATGGTCAATCTTTTCAACAAATGGTGTTGGGAATACTGGATATCCACATGCAAAAGAATGAAGTTGGACCAGTAGCTTATACCATATACAAAAAAATAACTCAAAGTGGACCAAAGAGCTAAATGTAAGACCTAAAACTATAAAAATCTTAGAAGGAAACATATGGTAAAAGCTTCACAACATTGGATTCGGCAATGATTTCTTGGATATGACACCAAAAGCCCAGGGAACAAAAGTAAAAATGGGTACATTGGTCTTTGACAAAATTGAAAACTTCTGTGTATCTAAGGACACAGTCAGTTGAGTGAAAAGGCAGCCTACAGAATGGAATAAAATATTTGCAAATAATGTATCTAGTAAAGGGTTACTATTCACAATATATAAAGAACTTCTACAAGTCCAAAACAAATAAACAAACAAACAAAACCCAACTCAATTAAAAAATGAGCAAAGGACATTTTTCCAAAGAAGATAGAAATAGCCAATAAGCATAGAAAAGATGCTCAATATTACTAAGCATTAGGGAAATGCAAATCAAAACCATAATGATACTGCCATATATATATATATATATATGTTATATATATATATGTTATATATATATATGTTATATATATATATGTTATATATATATGTTATATATATACACACACACATATGTGTGTGTGTATATATATATATATATATATATATATACAGACACACATGTGTATATATATATAATGACTATTATTAAAAAGCAGTATATTATTAAAAAACAGTGCTGAGGATGTGGAGAAATTGGTAACTCTTGTGCACTGTTGGTGGGAATGCAAACTGGTGCAGCTGCTGTGGAAAATGATACGGTAATTCTTCAGAAAAATTAAAAATAAAATTACCACATGATCCAGTAGTCCCACTGCTGGGTGTATATTCAAAAGAATTATAAGTAGGCTCTCAAAGAGAGATTTGTACACTCATATTTATAAGCAACCTAAATGTTCAGCAACAAATGAATGGAAAACAAAATGTGTTATATACATACAGTGGAATATTATTCAACTTTTAAAGGGAGGGAAATTCTGATACATGCTACAAAAATGGATGAACCTTGAGGATATTATGCTAAGTGAAATAAGCCAGTCATAAAAAGATAAATACCGTATGATTTCACTTACATGGAGTATCTAGAATAGTCAAACTCATAGAAACAGAAAATAGTATGGTGGCTGCTAGGGCCTGGGGGGGAGGGGAGAAGAGTCATTGGATGGGAATAGAGTTTGCGTTTTGCAAGATGAAAAAGTTCTGGAGATTTTCTGTACAACGATGTGAATAAACTTAACACTATTGAACTTTACACTTAAAAATGGTTAAGATGATGGGATGCCTTGGTGGCTCAGTCAGTTGAATGTCCAACTTTTGGTTTCAGCTCAGGTCATGGTCTTGTGTTCATGGGATCAAGCCCTACATTGGGTTCTGTGCTGACAGCAGGGAGCCTGCTTGGGATTCTCTCTCTCTCTCTCTCTCTCTCTCTCTCTCTCTTTCAAAATAAATAAACATTTTTAAAAATGGTTAGGATGATACAATTTATGTTATATGCATTTTACCATAGTTAAAAAAAAAGTCACCTATAATGTTACATGCATTTTACCACAATAAAAAAAATTCACCTATAATCCCACCACCAGAATTAACTACTCTTAACATTTTATTTATTTAATTTATTTAATAAAGTTTATTCTTTGAGAGAGAGAGCAAGTGAGTGAGGGGAAGAGAGAGAGAGAGAGAGAGAGAGAGAGAGAGAATACCAAGCAGGCTCCCCATTGTCAGTTCAGAGCCCCATGCAGGGCTCAAGCCCACAGATCATGACCTGAGCTGAAATGAAGAGTTGGACACTTAACCAAATGAACCACCCAGGTGCCCATTTTAATATGTAACTATCTTAGGTTTTGTAGATTTCTTTCCTGTGCATGTATGTTTGAAAATGTATATGTGCATATATGCACATACATACACCAACACACCATTTGTTGTGTTGGCCTGAGAGTGTGGTAGTCAGTGGAGAGGTACAAATGAAAGGAGAACAGAGAGCAATTGAATAATTACAGTGAAACCCAGTTGTGCTCTAGTAATTAAATGCGAAGAATGTTGGAGCACTATGGGAGCAGAACAGGATAATTTTGTCAAGGAGGAGCATCTGAGTTAGTTGGATTTTAAAGTAGGAGTTTTACAGGCAGAGAAAGAGGATCAGGGACAGCATGTGAAAAGGCATGGGGTTGTGAAAGGCAGTGACAAGTTTAGAAATCAGTGAATAAGTTTATAGAGGTGGTGGGAGTATTGGGAGGGGGAGACCATAGTGGGGCCTGAACCCAGAGGAGATGATTCAAGGACCCATTTGGCAGCTTTAGTCTTCTAGCTGTCGGCCAGTGGAGGAGTTACCCCTCCCTGCCCCAGAGATGTGTGCTTGTGTGTTTGGTTTTTTAATAATGAGATTGACATTTTGGCTGCAACGTGACATTAAAATGATCACCACAAATCAGTTGTCACTGCAGGAGTTGCAAAATAACCCTTGAAGATGACCATTTACTGCTCTGAAAGAGGAAATTACACACATCTTGGTGCTCCCAGAGGATTAAACTTTTAATGTATGTGGGGATTGACACAAAGGGTGGTCTGCTTTTTCTGTGGCTTTTCAAATCTGTATATGTACTTAAAAATAGACCAAGCAGTGAGTCCAAGGATTTATTAATCTTTACTGTCTATCTAGAATGACACTGTCTAATAAAGATATAGTGCAAAACACATATGTACTTTAAAGTTTTCTATTGGTTACGTTAGGGACAGGTGAAATTAACGTTAATAATGTATTTTATTTAACCCATTTTATTGTTGAGATATCACTTCAACATGTAATCAATATAAAATTATTAATGAAGTATTTGCATTCTCTTTTTCATCCCAGATCTTCGAAATCTGGTGTGTATTTTACACCTAGAGCACGTCTCAATTCAGACAAGCTACATGTCATTAGTGACTACTGTGTGGGAAAGAGCAAGTCTAGAACATGCAGTGGTTTAAAAGAAATGCATAATAGCCATGTATTCTCTAAAACATGATGAGGATCAGCACCCCTTTTAAAGACTTTGCTCACAGCACAGATCAAATTACTTCTCTGGCATTTAGGAAGGTTTAAGCTGATGGAGTATAATTTTCACTGACACTCTCGTTTGCCAAGATCATATGGTGTCTAAAAAATATGCAGTCATGTCAAATCATGGCAATTAGTGCCAGAAAAAAAAAAACTTGTCAGGGGTATGCATTGCAGACTCTATCACCTCCACTTGCCAACCTTGCATACGGATGTTCTTTTGCATTTTCATTCCAGCCAACAGAACTGAATTCTGCTTCAGGACACATACACATGGCCTGTATTAGTATGGGTGGGATTGAATTTAGAAGAGAATTTGGCCTGAAGGGCAAATGCGAAAGTGATCATTAGTGTCACTGAATATTTGAGGTAGCAAACACACAAGGATGTATTAGACACTGGGATGTGTGTTTGTATGTATGTGTGCATTTCAGCCCAACTCGATGGAATTAATGTTTTCAGTCTCCATGTAAGCACATCCTACCCACTTTTCAAACTTGCCCTCTTTCCACATCTTACATTTTTTTAACATACAGATTTGGAACTCTAAAATCATGCATTATCTTTTTCTCATTAGCAAAATTTCTTCCACAAGCCATATGTTTTTCTCCCCTCAAAATACAAATGATTTGTTTTTCATCATAACCAGTTAGATCTTGCCAAAGGTATATGCAATAATCATTTGAGATGCATATCATGAAGCTCAGTCCTCCAATCAAGATAACAAACTAGCTGGAAACCACAGCAGTTGGAAAGAAAATAAGACCTGGGCCCAGGAGTTTAGTAGTGTTTTGAAATTTTGAATGAAAACAAAATCCTAAAAACAACTTATTAGGAGACATTTGTTGTCTTTAAAAGAAGAACTGGTTTTTTTCTTTATCTCTTATTTCCTTTTACCTTGAAAATACTATACCTTCTTAACATGTGGATGGTTAAAAAGGGCAAGATTGTGCTTCTAAAAATTTGGTTGTTAGATAAGGGGGACAAGGCGAAGCCTCTAAAGTTGAGGCTAGAGAGAACAGTGAGGCTCTTTGCATCTGTTCTATAAGGTGGAAGTTTCCAAGAAAGAATACCGTTTAGAACTATTTTTGTGATGACAAAAGGGCTCTTAATTCCTGATGCAGTCTTGTGAGAGACTGGAGGAGGAGAAGGAGGAGGAATTAAATTGCTCTCTCAGGATCTTGCAACAGGAAGTAAGATTCCAGTAGGAAGTAAGATCCTAATAGGAAGTGAGAAACCTGTTTTAATGTCAAGTTTTGATTGTTCATTGCTAGCACATAAAAATACGGTAGATTTTTGTATGCTGATTTTATATCCCGCAACATGCTAAATTCGCATTTAGTTCTAGTAGCTTTTTGTATATTACATTAGATTTTCTACATAGAGGATGATGGTGTCTGCAAATAAATACAGTTTGACTTTTTCTTTTCAATCTAAGTGCCTTTTATTTCTTTTTCTTGCCTTATTTTTTAAGTTTATTTTGAGAGAGAGGGAGAGAGAGTGAGCATGCAAGTGGGGGGGAGGGGCAGAGAAAGAGAGAGAGAGAGAGAGAGAGAGAGAGAGAGAGAGAATATCCCAAGCAGGCTCTGTATTGACCATTGAGCCCAATGCAAGGCTCAGACTCACGAACCATGACATCATGACCTGAGCCGATACCAAGAGTTGGATGTTAACTGACTGAGCCACCCAGGCATCACTTTTCCTTGCCCTATTGCACTGGCTATGAACGGAAGTGGAGAGAGTAGACATTCTTGTCTTGTTGTTTATTAGGGGAAAAGCATCCAGTCTTTCACCAATTTAATATGATATAAATTGTAAGCTTTTTCTAGTTTTCCTTTATCAAGTGAAGAAGTTCCTCATACTTCTAGTATGCTGAGAGTTTTCATCAAGAATAGATACTGGATTTTGTCAAGTGCTTTTTATGTATCTGCTGAGATGACAGTGTGGTTCTTGTTTTTGTTAATATAGTGAATTATATTAATTGATTTTTGAATGTCAAACCAATCTTGATTCCTTGGGAAATCTTACTTTGTCATTAAATATCCTTTTTACATATTTATTGGGTTTGCTAAAATTTTATTTATAATTTTGCACCCATATTCATAAGGGATATTGGTCAATAGTTCCTTTTTTGTAATGTCGGTGTTTGGTTTTGGTAGTAACAGAATAATACTAGCCTCATAAGTTGCATGGGAGCTGGAAAAGTTTGCATAGGATTGGTATTATCTCTTTGTTAAGAATTTGATACAACTTGATAGTGAAGCCATCTGGGCCTCAAGTTTTATGATAAGGTTTTTAACTACAAATTCAATTTCTTTAATAGTTGGCTGTTCAAATGATCTATTTCTTCTTGAATGAGCTTTAGTGGTTTGTGTTTGTCATAGAATTTGTTCATTTCATCTAAGTTGTCAAATTTATTGGCATAAAGTTGTTCATAATATTTATATAGTATCTTTTAAATATATATGTACACATATATACACACACACTATTTGTTTTATTTTAGAGAGAGACAGAGAGTGTATGCATGTGTGGTGGAAGGGAAGAGGGATAGAGAATCTTAAGCCCCAGTACATGGGGCTTGATCCCATAGCCTGGAATCGTGACCTGAGCCGAAATCACGGTTGGACGCTCAACCGACTGAGCCACCCAGGTGCCCCCACACATTCTTATTGATGTTACCTCTCTCATTCCTTATCTGTCTGAATAGAGGATTGTCAGTTTTATTAATGATCTCTACAACCAACTTTTGGTTTCATCGATTTTGTTCATTGCTTTTTTGTTTTCTATTTCATTCATTCCCACTCTGATTTCTATTATTTTCTCTATTCTAGTTATTTCAAATTTAATTTCCTCTTCTCTAACCACTCTATTGAGGTATGATTTACATACAAAAAGCTGTACATATTGAATGGATACAACTTGTTAGGTTTGGAGATAAGTATACATGTATGAAACCATCACCCACAATTTATTTTTTTTCAATATATGAAGTTTATTGTCAAATTGGTTTCCATACAACACCCAGTGCTCATCCCAAAAGGTGCCCTCCTCAATACCCATCTCCCACCCTCCCCTCCTTCCCACCCCCCATCAACCCTCAGTTTGTTCTCAGTTTTTAAGAGTCTCTTACGCTTTGGCTCTCTTCCGCTCTAACCTCTTTTTTTTCCTTCCCCTCCCCCATGGGTTTCTGTTAAGTTTCTCAGGATCCACATAAGAGTGAAACCATATGGTATCTGTCTTTCTCTGTATGGCTTATTTCACTTAGCATCACACTCTCCAGTTCCATCCATGTTGCTACAAAGGGCCATATTTCATTCTTTCTCATTGCCACGTAGTACTCCATTGTGTATATAAACCACAATTTTTTTTATCCATGCATCAGTCATCACCCACAATTTATGCTGTAAACATATCTATCACCTGGAAAAGTTTCCTCCTGCCCTCTTGAATTATTTATCATTATTTTTATGTAATAAGAACACTTAACAGAAGACCCACTGTATTAGGAGAATTTAAAGTACACAATATAGTATTATTTTTTTAACTTCATATATTTTGAGAGAGAGAGAGAGCTTAAATGAGCAGGGAAATGGTAGAGAGAGAAAGAATACCCCAAGCAGGCTCCACTCAGTCAGCGTAGAGCACATTGCAGGGCTTGACCCCACAAAACATGAGATCGTGACCTGACCCAAAATCAAGAGTCAGACGCTTCACTGACTGAGCCACCCAGGCACCCCTACCATATAGTATTCTTAGCTTTAGACTCTATGCTGTATGATAGATCTCAAGGGCTTACTCATCCCACATAACTAAAACTTTGCTAACACGCTTTGACTAATACTTCCCTGTTTCCTCCTCCCCATAGTCCCTGGCAATCATTATTCTGCTGTCTGCTTCTGTGAAGTTGACTATTTTACATAGCTTATATGAGTCGTATCACCTAGTACTTGCACTTCTGGGCCTTGCTTATTTCACTTGGCATAGTGTTCTCTAAGTTCACTAACGTTGTCTCAAATGGCAGGATTTCCTTCTTTGTTAAGGCTGAATAATATTCCATTGTATGTATGTGCCACATTTTCTTTATCCATTCATCTGTCAGTGGACATTTTTATTGCCTCCTTATTTTGGCTGTTGTGATCATATTGCAATAAATATAGGGGTAGGAGTGCAGATATCTCTCTGGGATCCTTAGTCCCTTTGGACATATACCTAGAGGTAGGATTGCTAGATCATATAGTAATTCTCTTTGGGAACTATAACAAAGCAAAATGCATCTGCACAGCAAAGGAAATAAGTAATGAAAGAAAAAGGCAGTGTATGATATGGCAGAAGATATTTGATAAGTGTATATCTGCAGGACATTTAATGTTCAAAATATATAGGGGACTCAATAACAAACAACAAGACAAAAACAAAAACTGCATAAATAATCAAATTTAAAAATGGGCAAATGAACTGAATAGACTTTTCTCTACAGATGACGTACAAATGGCCAACAGGTGCTCAATGTCACTAATTATCAGAAAATGCAAATAAAAACCACAATGACCTCACCTCACACCTGTTAGGATGACTGTGAATTAGAAAGCACACGCACACAGGTATTAGCGAGGATGTGGAGAAAAGGGAACCCTCGTGCACTGTTGGTGGGAATGTAAAATGGTGCAGCCACTATGGAAACCAGTATGGAGGTTCCTCTTTTCCTGTTTTTTTTTTTTTTTGAACCAAAGTCATTGGTTTGAGACTTTTCTTTTTTCTCAACATAGATATATAGTACTATGTATTTCCCCATACTTGGTAGCATTATACAAATTTTGATATGGTGTTTTTATTTTCATTCAGTTCAAAATGCTTTCTAATTTCTCTCTGCATTCTTTGACATATGGATTATTTAGAAATTAATTATTTAGAAGTCAGTTCAGATTAGTTGAGTTTAATTCCATTGTGGAGAGTAACAAACTTTGTATGACTTAATCCTTTCAGATTACTTTTACGGCCCAGAAGATGGTTTATTTTGCTAAATTGTTCCATGTGTTCTTGCAAAGAACATGCTTTCTGCTGTTGCCGGGTGGAGTGTTCCACAAATGTCAGTTAGGTCATGTTGGTTGATAGGATTGTTTAAGTCTACTGTGTCCTGACTTACTTTCTATCTACTTGTTACATTAATTATTGAGAGAGGGACATTAAAATATCTTTGTGTTGTTTTATTTTAGTTTCTATTACTATATCTTGAACATCTCTAATGTTTTCTTTCAGATGCCCAGCATGCCATTAATCCTGTTCGGTACGTTTTCATCTCAGATATAGTTTCCATCTAGAGATGCTCAGTTTGAATCTTGTTAATATCTCCCATGTCGCTACATAACTTTTTGAACTATGGAATGCAGTTGTAACAACTGTTTTAATGTCCTTGTCTGCCAAGTCCTACATCTGTGTCAGTTTTTCGTTGGTTTTGACTGATTGCCTTTTCTCCTCATTATGGGTCCTATTTTCCTGTTCTTCTGCATTACTGGTAATCTTTGACTGGCTGTCCAGACACTGTGATTTTACCTTGTTAGGTGCTGGGTATTTTTGTATTCCTGTATATATTCTTGAGTTTTGTTCTGGGATTCGTTTAAGTTACTTGGAAACGGTTTGATCCTTTTGGATCTTGCCTTTTTTTTTTTGGCAAGATTGTAGCAGTCGGTGCTCAGTAGGGTTAATTGTTTCCCACTGCTAAGGGGAGACCCTACTGTGTACTCCACCCACTGCCCCATGAATCTTGAGCTGCTCCAAGCTGGCTGGTGGGAACAGGCACTGTTCCCAGCCCTTTGTGAGCACCGGGCACTGTGACCTCTAATCCTTTAGAGTGGTTCCTTCTGGCTTTGGGTAGCATGTGCTGGTCAGTACTTGGCTGAATGCTTGAGGCTGGTCCTCTGCAGCCCTCCAGGGAGCTCATTCTTTGGAGCCCTCTTCTCTCCAGTACCCTGTACCCTGGCTCAGCTCTGTCTCCTGTGTTCAGGGGGTCTGTCAGTCTCCTTCTGTGTTCCCCCTCCCTGTGTTGGCAGCCTGGGAACTCTCTCAGGACAGCAAGCTGGGGCATTCCTAGGGCTCATGCCATTGGTTTCCCATCTTTCAAGATCCCTGCCCTTCAATGCCTGATGTACATTGTCTTGAAAACCGTTCCTTCATGTATTTTGCACAATTTCCTGGCTGTTTCAGGTAGGATACATCCAGTCCCTATTACTCAATCTTGACCTGAAGCTTGATCTGGGACACATGCGGAGATCTCTGTGTCTAGGTTTTCTCAGCTTCCACTCGTGTTCTTTGGGGCTGTTGTGGGAGGGGATTGGTGTGAAGCACTTAGATTACACCTGCCACATGATAGACTCTCTTCCTGTTCTGAGAGGGGGACTGGCTGGGGTTTGAAGGGACAGTGGCCCCTGAGACGGCACCTACAATATAAGGAGAACCCCTGAGGTCAGAAAGTAGCTGATGAACTAGTCCACAGAGATGGATGGGGGCTGATAGTGACGGTATGAGGTTCTGTCTTCTCCCATTAACGGTTCAAGCAACAGCCAGCTCTCAAGTGGCTGAGGTCACTCTGAAACATTTGGAGACCAGAGGGCTTGTGGCATCTGATGTCTGTGTCAGGTTTGGGTATGACATGGGGCCTTGCCTCAGCTCAGACTGCTAGAGCAAAAAATACCATTGACCAGATGGCATAAGAGACATGGGATTTCTCACAGTTCTGGAGACTAGCAGTTCAAGGTCAACATGCAGCATGATCGGGTTCTGGTGAGGACTTTCTTCTTGGTTTCTGGACAGCCATTGAGTTGGTGTGTCCTCACATGATAGGAAGAAAATCAAGAGAGCTCTCCGGGGTCTGTTTTATTTGGGCACAGATCTCATTCAGGAGAATTTCACCCCATGACCCCATCACCTCCCTCATACCCAGCCCCTCCCTCCCTCATATGAGGGTCTGCCTCCTCATACCGTTACATTGTGGGGTGAGGATTTCAACATGGGGGTTTTGGTGGGGGACCCTGCAAAAACATTTGGTTTGTAACAGGCATCCACTCAGCTATCTTTAAGGAAAGTAGTTCAGAGCCTGAAAGAATCTACAGAAGCTCGCAGATCCTTGGGCATCATCTACTTTGGACCCTCCCTTGGGCTGATAAAAATTTTGAGGCACAGGAAGGTGATGCGACTTGTCCCAAAGGATTTCCCAAAAGAGATGGTTAGGAGCCAGTTTGGAGGTAGTCGCTCCTGGGACCCTCCCAAAGCCACTCCCCCTCACTGCCAGCACCTGTACCTCTTTGTTAGAAGGCATTCTTTGGCTGGCGAATCATGTTTTGCTTGTCTAGTGGAAACTGAAGGAATCAATAAACAACTGTGAGAGTTGATGTGTAAATACCTCAGCTCCCTTGCCTCAGAAGCACTTGGGTTACAGCACCTCCTGGAACTCCCCAGGGAGGTCCAGTCCTGTTGGCCACAGTGGTAGCTACTTTTATCACACATCTTTCATTGAATGCCATCACTTCCCTGCCTCATTCCCGCAACCCCAGCTGGTGTTTCCTGCAGGAGAACCACCTCCCCAAAGCATCACTTGCCCTTGAGTTTTTGTGTCAGTGTCAGCTTCTGGAAGAACCCAAACAGAGGTTGGGGGTGGGACTACATGAGGACAATTTACAAGCATGAGGAAGGGCAGGAGCAACTGAGGCAGAAATCCCTTTTTAATGTAATGTTATGAAAGAGGAAAGAAGGAATTAAAGCTCTAAAGCTGTAATCTAGAGATTAGACAGAAGCCTGGGAGGAAATGATCACAAGATAATCAAATCCACAATGCTCTCCGTAGGAATAAGCCAGAAAATGAAGAGACTCCATCTCAGGAAGGCAGATTTGCTTAGATTTTCACTGCAGCTGTTTTTCCCAACGCGATATGCAAAGAGAAACATGAATGCAGGCATCGGAGTTATTCTTCAACAGCCTGAAGTTTTCTTCAGAAATGAACGAACCAGGATCTCAGAAGCACAGAAATGTTGAGAAATCAACCAAGGACTTAGCCCAGACTCCAAAGAGTTGGGGCACATAGGGAATGAGGCCAGATCCTCAAAGAGGAGCATCCTGAGACAGCCAAGCACACAAGCACAATGTCAAGAGTGTTAGCATTGAAAGGAAGTGTTGCCAGCAAAGGGTGTGAAAATAATGAAAACAAACAGAATGTTTAAAATCTACCGGCCAGAAGGAACAGATCAGAGAAGTTAGTTTCTTTGACAGGTGAAAGCTTTTAAAATCTCACTTCTGTCCTTTCAGAAAAGAGCCGCTGTGAACATCCGGCTATAGCTAGTCTTGGCTTATGATGTTAGGAAGGAAAGCAAAACCCAGACAGGGAACAGTGTGGTCTGAGATGACCCAGAAATGCAACATGTGTTGAGCTTAGCAGATGCTTAGGATAGTACTGTCCAAAAGAGCTTTCTGCCTGGCGGGAACAGTCTGTATCTGCACCATCCAGGACAGTAGTCACTAGGCATGCAGGGCTGTTGAGCACTTGAAAGGTATCTAGTGCTCAACAGCTGCAGAACTGAATTTTTAATTTTATTTAATTTTAATCACTGTAAGTTTAAATAACTACATGTGACTAGTGTCTCCATATTAGCCCGGGTCTGGAGTATGCACTCCTGGGTAATTACAGCTGTTCCCGTGTTGCTGCTAGCCCATCACTTGGAGATATCAGCACAGAGAACGAGCCAGAGGACTGCGGAAGGGCCAGTGTGGCTTTTCTTTTTTTTTAATGTTTATTTATTTTCGAAGGAGAGAGAGACCAAGAGTGAGTGGAGGAGGAGCAGAGAGAGAGGGAGACACAGAATCTAAAGCAGGCTCCAGGCTCTGAGCTGTCCGCACAGAGCCTGATGCGGGACTTGAACTCACAAACTGTGAGATCATGACCTGAACTGAAGTCAGACGCTCAACTGACTGAGCCACCCAGGTGCCCCGCTTCTCTACCTTTCTGTGAGAAGTGTGACCCTGGACTTGCTTGTCTAACATCTTAACGTATGTGAGATCTACCCCCATGATAATTAACTGTGATACAAAATTTTATGTAGCTCTTAGGCAGCGTCTTAAAGTCTGTTAAATTTATTGTTCATTCATGCATGCATTTATTTATTCCCAATGTAGTTACTGAGTAAGATGTATGAGTTCAGGTTTAAGGACAAGGTGGTGAATATAACAGACTCTGTCTTTGTCCTCATTCTCATGGAAATGATAATCTAGCAAGAGGAACAGACATCAGACCAATGATCACGTTGGCTTATTTAATTTTAACCATGGATAGTGTTATTAGTAAATAGGAAGAGACAAGTAACGGGATTTTGATTCATCTGAGGATAGCAGGGGACAGAGGGAGTTAGTCTGGCAAAGATGTAGCCATGAGTGGCCAGAGAAAGACATTCCAGATAGCAAGAACAATGTGTGGAACTTGGGAAATGGTAGGAGCCATAAGGTGCCAGTGTAGCCAGATTCAAGGGATTATAAATATTGTCGAGTGGGAGTGCTTTTAGGAGGCAAAAGAGTCAAGTGGTTTTTACAACCTTTTATTATTATTATCAGTGGAATCCTTTAGTCAATGATGAAGGCAATGGGTCTTTTATTATTATTATCAATGGAATCCTTTAGTCAATGATGAAGGCAAGGGTCTTGTGCCACTCAGGCACAGAAGCCCCACTGCTAAGCTTTGGAGCTTGACATAACACAGTGGGAAAACATTGCTGGAGTTAAACCTTTTCTTTTCACTGATGAGGAAACCGAGGATCAAGGCAAGTGCATGACTGTATTAAAGTCCCATAGTTTGTCAAGGGCCAAGGGAAACCAGCACTGTGGTCTTCTGTCTCCACTCCTCCCCCCGTCACTTGTTCTTTCTGCTTTACTGCAAAGGAAAAATTTGAGCCTACCACTGGGGATTCCTTGGGAGCTCTTTCAGAACTCAGTTCTATGTAGCAAACATTTTTGAGCATCCCTCGTATGTGCCAGCTACTCTTTGTAGAGCTAGGAATATAGTAGTTAACAAAACAGGCCACAGTCCTTTGTGGAACTTAATTTTTATGTGCTTGTACTCAGACAATGAAATATTGGACTGGGTAAGCCGATGGCTGTCCTTCTTGTCGAAATCCTTAGGTTCTTATGACATAGCACTGTGGGCAAATAAAAATGCCTTTATTGACTTGGCATGGTGGACGTAGGTAAATGTGGAAGAGTGAATGGTCGCTGAAAGCCACTGAATACAAGGTACCTAGTACCTTCACTAGTAGGCCTTTAATAGGCATTCCCAGGAAACAGGGGCCAAAGGGGATCTCAGTTTCACCCCAGTTCTTCCTCTGTACTTTCATTGTCCCCCCCCCGCCCCCACCTCTTCATGCATTTGTTAATTTGCCTCAGGTCAAGCTGATGGTTTGCCAAGCAGATGACTTGGGCATGAGTTTTCATTCAGTTCCATGCAGACTCAGTGTGTTACAGCATGGCACTGATGGGCCCTGGGGTCAGACATGTTAGTCAGTTGCAGTCAGTTGCAGTCTGTTGCAGGTACGAACCAGTCTTCTTGCAGCACATACCCCCTCACAGGAACGATAGCGCAGTGGGAGAAGTGTAGGGGCTTCCCCCTCACTGGGCTGTGCTTCTTTCACCTGACTCTCAAGCCAGATGGTCCTGCACTCCTGGTTTCTTTCAAACCTATTAGGGTTGGTTTTTAATACAAAAAATTTTTTAGTGTTTATTCATTTTTGAGAGAAAGAGAGAAGGAGACAGAACATAAGCCAGGGAGGGGCAGAGAGAGAGAAGGAGACACAGAATCCGAAGCAGGCTCCAGGCTCTGAACTGTCAGCACAGAGCCCGATGTGGGGCTGGAACTCACAAACCGTGATATCATGACCTGAGCTGAAGTCAGATGCTTAATTGACCGAGCCACCCAGGAGCCCCAACACGGCTTTAATTTTTTTTATGTTTTATTTATTTTTGAGAGAGAGAGAAAGAGAGAGAGAGCGAGCAGGGGGAAGGACAGAGAGAGAGGGAGACAGAATCCGAAGCAGGTTCCAGGCTCTGAGCTGTCAGTGCAGAGCCTAACACGGGCTCGAACTCACGAACCTGAGCCAAAGTCGGACGCTTTACTGACTGAGACACCCAGGTGCCCCAACATGGCTTTATGTTTAAGAGCCCACTCAGTTTCTTTCCACTTGCTCTATCAGGGTACTAAGAACAGAAATTGCAGACAAAGTGACACACCCCAAAAGGGTTCTTCCCCAGTGAGGGTCCTCTGGCCTTAGGGTGAGCTCTTACTGGCATGCTGTCTCTGAAAGTCAGGAATCCCCTTTACTCCTCCATGCCCCGGCTTGTCTGGAGTCTTACTTCCAAGGTCTAGTGTATTTCTCCATAGTCCCCAATCGCTATGTCACTGAGAGGGCCCACTCCTGGCATCCCCTCCAGCTGTGGGTATGACTGAAACCAGGCCTTGGGACAGCCCCCCTTCAGTGTTTCTGAACTTTCCTCCTTCCTTCAGGCTCTTCCAGAAAACCAGGACCCACCAGGACCACTGGAGCATCCATCTTGATTCCATCTTCCCATTCCTTATGTGAAGTAAAGCTTACAGCTAGGAAGATAGTTTCATGTTCAAGAAGACAAAACTTGAGGGAGTCTTCTATCTTTGGCTTCCTAGCTGCCTCATTCCTTCTCATTTTGAGGCAAGGGCATAAACATATCACTACATGCTATGGGTACCCTGGCCACATCGTCGAAACACACAAGACAGAGTGGCAACTTGGGTTTGTCCACAAGGGTGGAGACATAATTTCAGCTGCATCCCCCTTCACAGTTGGTATTTTCTCTACATTTTCATCAAAAATCATCCTGACATAAGTAGCCTAATTTCTAGCAGTACATTGACATTGGCATTGTTTCCAACTGGTTTAAAACAAAGCCCCACACTTTGAAGTATTTGAAGAATTTAAATTTTATTTCTGCTAAGGAAAATTACCAAAAGGTGCTTGGGCTGATGGGACTGTTCTGACTGGATGGTGTAAAATGAAGGTGCTTTTTTTTTTTTTTCCTTTTTTATAGATGGGACTTTGGGTGAAATAATGGAATGGTTTTAATGCATGGATTTGGAATATATTCATGTTTGTTCAGTGAATGGTTTCCCGTGCTGAAGGGTTGTATTAATAAATACTCTGTCGGCAAATGGAATTTCAAAAAGGAACCTCTCAAAATCTGATTTTGAATTACTTCATAGAATTCGCTAAAATCTTGTGCCTGTCTTTCTTCTTTATTTTATTGCTTTGGAAAAATTCTTAGAACTCAATCTGAGAGGCTTAATGGCCTTCAATGATATTTGGGTGGCCTAACCTAAAGTACTCCGGATTTTAGCAGAATGTCTAGTGTTTTTAAATATATACGATTAGTGTGTGTGTTTGGGGGTGGGGAGGATTTGAATGTTGGTGCCAAATCATACCCCATCTGGAAGATTCCATTTTCTTTTAAATTCCACATGAGTATCCTTGTAGTTACATGTGAGAACAATTGTGAAATTACAGAGGATTGGCACAGTTGATTTAGAAACGGTGGGGCTTGGAGCTCAATTTTACAGCTTTTCTACCTCTCTTTTCCTTTAATGTCCATACAGAGACTAAGAGGATTGATTTTTAGATCTTCGTCCAGAGATTCAGTCCAATTCCATTCAGAAATGTTCTCTGAGAGCCCTTTCTGTGCCAGTCCACTGTGAACAAACTGATCCCTGCCTTAACAGACTTGACAGTCCTAGTGGGGGACAAAGGCACATGTGACAGATTTATCACAATATAGACAGATCAATGGAGCAAGAAGAGGAGGGATATAAGTATAGGAATATAACAAGAAGAGGGAAAGGCAGCACAAAAGGGGAAAGGATTAACTTTGAGGGTCTGGACACAGCAGGGATCCATGGCCTTCTCCATGTCCTCAGTGGCCAGTTCAGTCCCCCAGGAGGCACTGAGGCAGTGCTGTGGCCTGGGCATCCCAAGGCATGGGTGAGGTTATTCAGTTCCTTTTTCTGTTGAGAGAAACTGCCCACCCCATTTAAAGGTGTAGATGAGGTGGAAAAGATAGGGGAAATAGGGGGATGGGCCCAGTAAGAGATGGTGGTTGGCAGATGTGGTACTCCTGGGTCACCCTCACAGATAGTCACCACTAATCAATCATGGCACTCTTTTCTGTTGGTCTCTGACAAGATGGTGAACCAGGCACTTTCTACCAGTCAGCGGGGTTGACTATTACTAGAGGGTCTGTTTCTGAAAACTGAGTAGGAAGGTAGGAGCTAACCGAGTTTTGGGTTTTTTTTTTTGTTTGCTTGTGTGTTTTGTTTTGATTTTGGCCCAGGGACAGTGGAAGCTCCCAAGGACCAGAGCCCTTTCTTATCATTGCATCCATGGACAGAGGGTGGCCACCCTGGGAGAGCATTTGGACAGTGGTGCTGAGAGTCTGCCTACGAAGGTCTGAGACAAAGAGATAGTAATAGAGTCATTTGTGGTGATCAATTGAAATGATGGTGGAGAGAGATTTGGGGATAGGTTGGACATGCTCCTCAGATGGAAGATGTTTGTCATCTTTAGTTTCTCTGTGTCCCGATGCCGTGTCCCAATTTCCGTGTTCCTCCTGGGAGTGAAGAAAGGGGCGGGCTGTGCTGTGATGGTGCGCACTCCAGCTGCTTCAGGCATCGAGGGAGGCCACCTGGCAAAGTGGAGATGCCTTTCATGTCAGAAACAGAGAAGGGAAAATAACAACAAAGTTTTCCTGGCTTTAGAAGAGAACTGCAGGAAAGATGAGCAGGAAAAGATCTTCGAGGAGGATAAGTGAATTACAAAAAGGTCTATTTTAGGAGTCTGGTTACTGGTGATTAATGTCAGGCAAGGAAAGAAAAAAAAAACAGGAAAAAAACTAACCTACAATAGTAATAATGAGAGTAATCCCGTGTAGATGTGTCAATTCACCCCCTGTGTTTTATGTTATCAATTTTCCCTTTCCCCACCATATTGATTGCTCAACCTTCTATACCTCAGCAAGCAAATGGTGGCAAAGTGTGTTTCTCTTGTGGTGTCTGCACCCTAGCTACCTAACTACCCAAAAATAATTTAGTAGAAGGTGTCAGTGAGATAGGAATAAGTCCTCACACTTCTTTCTGTGTTAGTGGGGGTTAGGGTAGGACAAAGGTAAGGACTGCTTCCAGTTCCAAGGGATCCTAGTGGTTTTATAGGACTAACCTTGTGAAACTAGTTCCATCTTTGAACATTCTTTCTGTGACGCTTAAAAAATATCTGCCATTTGCAAAACACCACATGTAAGAACAGGAGAGGAGGAGGAGAACTCAAAAAGAGAAGTGGGGGGATAATATTGAGTGCAAATATCTTTAAACTCAGACATGGGGTAGGGGGATTTTTAGTTTGTTACTTTATCTGTAAAAGGAACACATCCTCATTGACGGAAATTTGTAAAACACCAAAAGGATAAAGGAAATTGTCGTCCTGATTTCATCACTCAGAGATTTAACTACTAACACTTGGTGCATTTGTTGTCATTTTCATGTCCTTAAAAATTCTGTATAAATACGGTTTTTAACAGGTGCATCATATTTCACCATTTCCATATGAGATCCACATGTACAACGATGTCTCCTTTGTTCTTTATATTAGAGTTGCTTTCTGTTTGTTTTTTTAATTCCAATATAATTAACATACAGTATTATGGTTCAGGTGTTTCAGGTGTACAACATAGTGATTGACTTTCAGTTTTTAATATTATGAACAGTTGTCTGATGACCATTCTTTCCCCAAATTGACATCTCCGTTCCTTTCCATGTCATCAGGAGAGATTCCTTGAAGCAAAATATGGGCCAGACGTGTATGGATATTTTCAAGATTTAAGAAATTCTCTGGGTTATAAAATACATCCATATAATGTGGCACATATATAGAGTATTTCACCAAGGAAATGAGATTGGCCTTCATGTTTTCATTGATTCATTCATTCATCCATCAGGAAACATTTATTGAGCTCCTGCTATAGATCTTCACTGTTCTGAGCAAAGTGTCATAATAATGAATGAGAGCAACTGGGTTTAGCAGAAGGGAGAAGATAATCGAGGAACACATTAAAGAACCAGATATTTTCAGAGAGTGCTGAGTGAGAAACTCAGTGGTCTCAAGTTGTATCTTTGAGAATGATTGACAAGGAGGGGAACCTACAGCTTCTTTAGATTGTGGATCCAGAGAGGCCTTTGAGAAGGTGACCTGCAGGCCGGGACTGGAGTTATAAAGAGACACCTTGCAAAGATCTGAGAGTTAGCCTTTCCAGGCAGAGGAGCAGCAGGTGCAAAGGCCTGGGCCCTCTGTGTGAAGGTGAGGGGGTAGAGGTCGGAGGCAGGACTGGAGGGGCGGCTGGGGCCAGACTCAATGGAGTCAAGGAAGCAAAAATGTGAGCACAGATGTTGACACTGAGGGATCCAGAGGCAGGCTGTACCCTATCAGGTGAAGACTGGGATGTGCAACTTTTGGCCAGGACACATGCCCTAGGAGGAAGGAGAACATTCTGTGCCTGTTCTAACCAGTAAACTGGAAAGGTTTCAGGGCACATTTGTGGGTAAGACACTGACTCAGAAGGATTGCAGCCCAATTAAATTCAAATGTTTGTTTGGAGAAGAGTTTGAGGGAAATACATGTATTTCCTTATACAATTATAGCAAAAAAGGGAAAACAGCCCAAGTGTCAAGCTTGGGAAATAATGCAATAAATAATGGTAGATCCATAGTATAAAATGTTATGCTACAACATAGAATCATGGCTGTGAAAAATTTTAAGAGCATAGAAAAATGCTAATGATACTATGTTAAGTTAGAAAAAAAGACCTAAAAATAATATAGTAGCACGGTTATGTAAAAATATATATACATGCACAAAATGTGTATGAACAGGGTAGTCTCAAGTGTTAATAGTGGATGTCATTGGGTAGTAGGATTAGGGTTATCTTTAATTTTTAATCCTTATAATTTTCCGCATCTTCCAGAACTTGATATAGGCATTATATGTCTGATCTGAAAACTAAGATATATAGATGCTTTTGTGAATGCCAGAATTCAGATGAAATTCACTGCATAGATATTCAGTTCTAGGAGAAGAACGGCCATAGTAAGAATAGGGGTATTAGTTAGAAAGATGTTCAAAGGAAGCACAGAACAAAGGAAGTGCCTTACAAGGAGCTGGGAGACTTTATCAAACACCTCGTTAAGGGCCTAGAAAAAAATACTTACAAAGAAGCAAAGAGATGTGATACCCAGAGGGGCCAAAAATAAACCTACCACCTTGACAAAAAGACATTAGATAATGTCTTTGAAGAAACTGACCCATGGTATGGTTGTGCATGCCGCTCCCCCAGAATAAGAGAATGGAGGGGAAAAAAGGAAGTCACTGCATTGCTGTGCATCTTAGACACATTTGAAGAGAAACAGAAAACGCTGTGCTTCGTTCTGAGCTGTTAGGTGGGACTTAGGCCAATGTGCCAGAAGAAAGACAGGGCAGAGGAAATGCAGGTGAGTGGGAGAAGAGGCTTCTGGGGGTTTTATTTTAATATTTAGTTAGACCCCATGAGGCGCACCTGCCTTTCCAGGTACGGGAACCAAGGCGCAGAGTGGGCCACTTGCCCAGGTCTGATTTCCAAGCCCAAGAAGGTGTGGCCATACCGCTTGCTGGGTAGTGAGGTGGAGTGCCCTCTGTGAGTCAGGAATTGGGGTTGGAGCCGTGGGAGGAGAGATGGTCACTGCAAGGCAGACATAAAAGATGAAAAACATTTGGTATGAAAGACAGTAAGTATGTATCCGATCGTGCAGTGATAAAATGGTGAAACTTAAGGGAGCATGCCACTTTATCCTTGTTTCAGTCAAGTCTGTGGATTCCAAGCAGGCAGAATCACATCCACTTTTGCTCTACATCACAACCAAGAACATCATAGGGCACATAGTAGGTGCCCTGTAGACACTGAAAGGGATAAAAGAATGCAGTGAACCATGAGGGGAAGGTACCTCAAGAGCTAACACTCAATCTCTCCATCACAAATTCACTCCTTCTTATTGCAAATATTTATTGAACATTTTCCTGTGCAAGGTACCATCTTCAAGATAGAAACAAGTTCATAATAAATTTGCCTGAATCAGTGTGTCCATACTAGGTTGTGAAAAGGAGCTGAGATTGATGATATTCCTGGAAACATCTTTGCCCTTCAGGGATGGAGTCTAGGAAGAAGCCTCATACTCCCCTCTGTATTCCTTGGACCTCAGAATGGCCATGCATTTGTGGATCTGGTTCCTGAATCCCTTCCCTTCCAGTCCTGTTGACACCTCCCTCTCTGCTGTTTAGGGCAGTGTCTCGAGCAGAGCAAAGATGGGCAACAGTGACTCTGTCTGTGGACACCACTTTATTTCTCTAGCATGAGTCTTCAGCATCCTCAGGTGTGTCGTGTTAGTTGACAGAAATAAAGTCAGTATTTTGGAAATGTCATTATATCTTTGGACTCTGCCTTGGCCATCACCGAGCAGCTTGATGGTAGCTTTGGCCCGATTCTAGGGTCTGCATATTTCAAGGGCATCCAGCAGCAAGGAGAAGGTTGGATTTTTCAAGCAGCTGAAGGCTCTGGCTGTCAGAACAGTGTTGTTTAGATGCATGAGTGAATCCAGCAAGCTTGAGGTGGGAGGTGGCATAAGGAAAATACATAGGAGCAATGGGAGGTCCCTTGGGGAGCATCTCATTTGCTTTCCCCCCACAAAGGTTTGGCAGTCTTCCCATCGGTTTTAGTAGTTGTGGGTTATGGTTTTGAGAAGCAAAAACCCAAATGTTCCCCTTTAGCAGCCTTCAATGCCCTCAGTCACTATAGCTTTGGGTATAGAGACATGAAATTTCCCTCAACACTTTTCCAAAATAGTGGAATTTTGTTTCTTATGTATTTGGCTAACTTACTCTGTGTTTATCTCGGGACCTACCTACCAGGGTATGAGAAATTCACAATGTGAACTAAAGAAGGTAGTTACTACTGTGCCATTCCCTGTGCTTGTGTCTGATCATATTTTTAACTGTGAGTATGCACAAGGTCATAGCCTCTCCTTCTTCAACAACTGGGGAAAACTTCTGAAGGTATTAAACTTCAGTTTTATTGAGTATAGCACTAGGCAGATTTCAATCCCAGTAACTAGGAATTTGGAGCATTTGGCCTGTGATTTTGCTCACATTCATCCAATGCATCTTTGTTTCAAGCCTAATGAAATTAAGTCGTAATGAAATTATTCAGGGAGAAAGAGTGACCCAGACAAAGAAAAACACTCTGGCTTAGGCTGGTAAGACAGAGCCAGAAAGCTCATGGAGAAGACTTTCCTATAGGACAGGGATGATAAAATCATGAAGAAAATTGTGACCACTGAATTTCCCTCATGAGTGAAATGCCAAATTGGAAAAGAAAGGAGGAGGAGGGAGAGGAAGAGAAGGAGGAAAAGGAGAGGGGGCAGAAGAGAGAAGAGAAGGAGGAGAAGGGAAACCACCCAAAGGCAACAGTATGGCCGGTCTGTCCTGATGAAATGATTTCATGATCTCTCACAGCACAGTATAGGAAGCTTATTTTGGATGCCCCTTTGGCTTAGTATCTTGCAAGAAAGGAGGAAATGGGTTTTTGCTCATAGCCCGAATCTCCTGTACTTCCCCATATGTGGAGTAACGGTTTGCAAATCATTACCTGATCAGCTTCTAAATGAAACTCCCAGTAACCGGCCAATTCATGTTACTTGGTAGGCTTCCTGCTTTTCAGTCTATCTCTGTTAAGCACACTGCAGTGTTTACAGGATAAAAATAAAAGGTAATCAGAATTGGAACAGTGGCTTAAATGAGGAAGAGCCTTCTCACCTGACACTTGCCTTGGGACTGTGTCATTTGGTATGAGTTATCTAATTAGAGAAATCTACCCTTGTGCTTCTGGGACACTCCCACAGTCTGTTAGCTCCTGAAGTAGTGTTCGGCTGCTTTGCCTTTGGCCACCTACTTAGTCACTGAGAAAGGTCAAACCCAGAAGTCTAAGGCTGGGGGAATTGGCCTGGACTTGCAGGTAGCTATGTATCAATAAGTCAGACCCTTTTCTGAAAACAAAGGACGAAAATGGGAAAATGAGAGCACGGGTTCATGATGCCTCATGGAGTATCTTGGGCGAAGCCAAAATGTGATGTATGTTTGTTGTAGAAACAAACAAATGGTACCATTCGTTGAGCTCTCTGGTCTCAGTGACAATGGAAAAGTGCTGAAGGATTAGAGAAAATACTCGAGGGTAAGAAAAATCTCCAAATTCTTCTTCAAGGAGAGGATCACCAAGTTCCAGGCGGGCCCTTGAGCTGTCCAGTGGTGTGGCCAATCTTTTAAGAGTTCTGTCCAAGAAGATACCTGAAGGTTCAGGTTCCAACTACACTGATTGCTTCCTCTGGCTCCTGTTTCTGGTTTCTGTTAAGGATTCTGACACGTAATCATCAGCTTTTACTTCACCCTTAATCCACCTTTGCCACACAGATTAATGATTATGTTTTGATTTGCAACTTCCTGTTCTGAAGCAAGTGAACAGAAGGAAGAAAGTCTCTGTGACATTCTACCACAGTTCTCTCGGACAGGAATATTTTAGTAAAGATTGCTGCTGGAATTGCAGAATGTGGATGCACTGAACGAAAGCCTAACAGAAGCAACCAGTAGGTTTGACTGCATAACACTTCAAAACTTCTCTCCGTGACGCTGTCTCATTAACAGAATTAGCTGGTGAACACCAACGTGGGAAATGTTTGAAACAAATAGGACAGAACTAAAAGATTAATATTCTTAATATATAAAGAATTCATGCAAATCAATAAGAAAAACATTAAGACCCAAAATAGATACCCAGGTAAAGGACAAACAAATCTCCAAAGAGGAAATGCAAATGGCAAATCAACATATGATAAAACGTCCAGCCTGGCTGGTTTTTAACAAAATGCAAATTGAAGTAGCAAGGGGACATCATTTCCCCTATCAAATTAGCAAAGATTTTACAATGATGGTCCAGAAAAAGGTGCAGTGAGATAGAATGGTATATGCTACTCAGGAAAAAAACAAACTTTCTGGAAAACAATTGGTCATAGTTCTCAGGAGGTTTAAAATATGCAGACGGCCTTTGACCCAAGAAGTCAGCTTCTAGAATTGTATGTCAAAGAGGTCATCAGAAATGTGGACGCTTGTTTATGTACACAGGATTCATAACGGATATTTGGTTTATTTAAATACTTATTTAAAAGAGCGCCTGGGTGGTTCAACTGGTTAAGCATCTGACTCTTGGTTTCGGCTCAGGTTATGATCTCTTGGTTTGTGAGTTTGAGCCCCACATCGGGTTCCACACAGTGGATTCTCTCTCACTTTCTTCCCCTCCTCAGCTTGTGCTCTCTCTCTCTCTCTCAAAATAAATAAGCAAACTTTAAAAAAAAGAGCCAAAGTCCACCAAGTGATGAGAATAGCTCAGTAAATAAGGCTGATCTGTTCCAAGAACTATAGAGCCAACTATAAGCCACCTTCACCTTAAATGTGAGGTGTGAGACAAGTTTTTCATGGCATGGAAAAACTCTCAAGATAGAGGACTATTAGAAAAAATAGGAAAATACCATTACATATGTTTTCATCTTTAAAAAAATTTTTTTAATATTCATTTCTTTTTTTAAATTTTTTTAGTGTTTTTATTAATTTGTTTTTGAGACAGAGAGAGACAAAGCATGAGCAGGGGAGGGACAGAGAGAGAGGGAGACACAGAATCCGAAGCAGGCTCCAGGCTCTGAGATGACAGCACAGAGCCCGATGCGGGACTTGAACCCACAAGTGGTGAGATCATGACCTGAGCTGAAGTCGGACGTTCAACTGACTGAGCCACCCAGGCGCCCCAATATTCATTTCTTTTTGAGAGAGACAGAGCGTGAGAGGAGGAAAGGCAGAGAGAGAGGGAGACACAGATTCTGAAGCAAGCTCCAGGCTTTGAGCCATCAGCACAGAGCCTGACACGGGGCTCAAACTCAACAGACTGCGAGATCATGACATGAGCCAAAGTTGGACTCTTAACTGACTGAGCCACCCAGGTCCCCCTCATCTGTATTTTTTAAATGGGAAGAGAGTGGAGGAAAGTACCAAATCCTCACCCCAGTTATCTCAAAGTGATAATATTATAGAACTATTATGCTCCTTTTAAATGTCTCCCCCAGGTTTCCCAGAAAGAGGCAAATAATAGTGATCCCTCATAAGTATTGTACAGCACGTGCTCCATCTGTGGACGACTGACCTATAAAGTACAGGGTGTGTTTGATCACCTTGGCCTTTCTGCCTTGCCTGTCCTAAAGCTAAGATCAGATTGAATACCCAACCAAAATAAACAGTCTTGACTATACATTGCTTTTCCCCATCTCTTTTTAAATTACTTTGTATATTTTTAGTTTATTTTTATAATGAGAATCTTTGATTAGAAACCACTTTAAGTTATTTTAAAAATGCTTAGCAATTACATTATTAATACATACAAACATGTTTATGGGGTTTTAGAGTTAATGAAAAGCACTGAATACCTTTGGAGTGTGTGTGTGTGTGTGTGTGTGTGTGTGTGTTCTGTTTAGTAGTCTAGACACATTTGGGATTTTTTTTTTAGTATAATTGACACAAAATGTTGCTTAAATTTCAGTAGACACATTTGGTTGTAATGTGACCTCCAGCAGGAGGGACATGTGGAAAGTTGTGGAAAGATCCTAGCAGTATTGGGAGTATACACACTTGAAGGTATGCTAGAACACACATAACGTGCACACCTGTGTGAGCACACATACACCTGCTTACATGCGCAAGCACACACACGTACAATACTGCTAGACCTTCCTTGTTCAGCAAAATACCTAACCCACAGCCACATCCTTGATGTGCTCCTTCAGAACTGTGTAGATAGACTCTGTGCCTAATTGTGCCTTTGGTTCATGGTGCGGTCTGAGTGATGGGCCTAACAAGGCTACTGTCAGCCTTTTTTTCTTCTTGAAGGAATTCTATATTTGTTTATATAGTGCAGCAAAATTGTATTACAGACTCCTGGCCATTCCCCACACATCTCTGCAAAAGAGTTAAGGTAGAAACAAATGCTTCAGTCATACCATTGATTTTTCCTGAAATAAACAAAAGAACTTAAAAAGTATTCAGAATTCGCCTTGGGAAAAAAGGTTAGGATTGAAACAGCCTTCCAGAACGAACTCTGGAGCCCCGTCTGGGGACTTCTTTCTCTTGGCACGAGGTGTTGTAAACCTGCAGGCGTTTCAGAGAATTTGCTCCGTCAAGTGAATTCTGTCATCATATTTCACTGCCAGGAGGGAAAAACGGAGTACATGGTTTCAGCTTCCAATTAATATATTAAATTAAAAGGAAAACCCTCCAAAGCTCTGTTGTGTTTTTGGATCTTTTGTACCTTTCCTTCTGGATGCAAAAGGTGGTCCCCCAGGATAGCCAAGCACAGATTTGTGGGGTCTCAGACCAGGCTTTGTGAGTTTTTTCAAATAGAAATTGTGTATATTTAAAGTAGAAAGCATGATGTTTTGCTATACATCTACACAGTGACATGATTACTGTAGCCAGGCTCACTAACATGTCCATCTCCTCATATTCTTACCGTTGTGTTGGGGGTGACAGCACCGGACATCTACTCTCTTAGAAAGTGTCCAGTGTGCAACACGTGACGATTAACTCTAGTCACTGAGCAGTACAGCAGAGCTCTAGAATTTATTCATCCCGTGTAGGTGGAACTTTGTACCCTTTGAATTTCGGCTCTCCAGCTCTGTGAATTTGGCAGTGACCCTTAACTCCCCTGGGCCTCGCTTTCTCCATTTGTAAACGCAAACAAAAATAACATATAATGTGCTGCGGATTTACTCTGTGTTGAGGGCTCGGCTCTCCCACTTCATGGGGTGGGCATTATGTGGACTCCGTGGCAAGGGAGGAAATCAAATCACAAGTGAGCACAATTATTTGCTGAAGCTCACGTGGCTTGTAAGTGGCAGGGCCTAGATTGCAATTAGGAAGCTGGGCCCTGGTGCCTGTGTTCTTAACTGCCCTCCTTGGCTGATCATCTCTACCTCAGAGGACTCCCCTGAGGATTAGGTGAAGTGGGGCAAGTAAAGTGATGATTGCCCTTTCACCCCCAATTAAGTATTTCTCTAAAGAGAGTTACAAAAACTTGATTATACCTGGGATAGGGTGTAAAAGAAAAATGCCCCTCTCCAAGATATGCTGCCTAATCCTCAGCACCCATAAATATTACCTTTATATGGAAAATGAGTGAGTATTAACCTTGAATGGCCAATGAGGTAATTAAGTTAAGGGTCCTGAAAGGAAGAGATTATCTTGGCTTATCTGGGTGGGCCCCAAATGTCATCCCAAGTATCCCTATAAGAGAAGAGGGACAGGGCACCTGGACCGACACAGAGAAGGAGGTCATTTGAGGACAGGGACAGAGATTGGAAGCTGGAAAAGACAAGGAGGTATTCTCTCCTGGAGCCTCTGGAGGGAGTGTGGCCCTGGTGACATCTTGATTTTGGACTTCTGGCCTCCAGAACTGTGGGAGAATAAGTTTCTCTTGTTTTAAGCCTCCCAATTTGTGGGATTTGTTACAGCAGCCCCAGGAAACAAATACAATTCCCCATCCCTAGTAGGCTGAGGGTATTTCCATTTGTTTCTATAGAGGCAACCACAGTCATCCTCCCAGGCTGATGCAGATGCTAAGATGCTAGGCTGTTATTAAAAAAATACCAGGGGCGCCTGGGTGGCGTAGTCGGTTAAGCGTCCGACTTCAGCCAGGTCACGATCTCGCGGTCCGTGAGTTCGAGCCTCGTGTCAGGCTCTGGGCTGATGGCTCGGAGCCTGGAGCCTGTTTCCGATTCTGTGTCTCCCTCTCTTTCTGCCCCTCCCCCGTTCATGCTCTGTCGCTCTCTGTCCCCAAAATAAATAAAAACGTTGAAAAAAAAATTAAAAAAAAATACCATCCCCAGACATGTCAGTGAAGGATATCGAAGAAATTAAGGTGTTCAAATTGTATTAAGATGGGAACACAGAGCAAGGGCCATCAATCTTGAACCCACAAGAGTATGGAGTAGGCAACATTGATGCTTAATTTTGTAGGGCAAGCAGGGGTTAAATGAATGAGAAGAGTTGGGAAAGGCAACAAAGACTGGAGAGGAAGCACACACAAAGGCTCAAGGCAGGAGAGAATGTCAGGTGTTTAGGGAACTGCACGTAACTTTGTGTACAGTGGACAGGAGAGATAAGTGAGAGGGGAGAAAAGAAAAAGACCCATTGAAGGACCTTAAATACTAACAAATTGGATCTTATCCTAAGACAGCCAAGAATGGCCAAAGGAAGTAACATGATCAGATTGTGTTTTGTAAAGAATTCCTCTGGCAGTAGTATAGCAAATAGATTGGATGTGACATTTGGCTAAATATGGCTTTAGTGTATGCATGTATCTCTGTTTCCTCACAAAACCTGTGGACACGATAATAACACAGATTAAAAAGACATTGACCCACAAGTTCAAAGAGAACAGAGGAAGGATGGTCCACAGATAAGAGAGGCCAACACAGCTCTACCAGCAGTTGAGGGGATGGACAACCAGTGCCTGACTTAGCCATAGAGGGCTGTCTGCCCCCCCCCCCTCGCCCCAGAGCATGGGAATGGGAGAGAAGCCAACTGGAAGGCAGGTGATTCACTCTGAAGAAGTCTCGAACAGCTCGGGCTTCAAGGTGCCAGGTACCCCTGCAGGTGCAGACTTGGGGAAGGGCTAGAAACAGAAGAATCCATTGGTTCTTTATTAGAACAATTAAGTAAACTTGCACATATCCTCGCTTCCTGCACCACCCAGTCGGGGTACCAGCCCCAGCAGAGGACTGAAGGCACAGTCTCTGAGTTGACCCTGAGATATTCTGACTCTGGTGTCAACAGAGCTGAGGGTGCCAGTTGTGGCCCCATATTGCAATGAGAAGAGCAAGTGAAAATCTGCATGCTGACTGGCAAGATGCCTGCTTGGGGCCCAGAAATGGAAGCCAGAATTATACTTTTCTTTTTTTCCCCAATATATGAAATTTATTGTCAGATTGGTTTCCACACAACACCCAGTGCTCATCCCAAAAGGTGCCCTCCTCAATACCCATCACCCCCCTCCCCTCCCTCCCACCCCCCATCAACCCTCAGTTTGTTCTCAGTTTTTAAGAGTTATAGTTTTCAGGCAGGAAATTGGAGGAGTGAAGGAGTCTTTTTTGGGAAACCGATGAACTAAAAAAAAAAAAAAAAAAAAAGGAAAAGAAAAGAAAGAGACCTATAGTATAATATTGACATTGGAAGTCCCTGGAGAAATCGCTAGATCTCTGCCTGATCACTCTGAATCCCAGAAGGAGACCATCTCTTCTTCCACGGAAATAGAGTTAGCACTTCAGCACCTTACTCAACAATGAGTGAACAGAGAGGCATCAGGTATTTGAAGGGGGAAGTCAGACCAAAGTGAAAGAGCTGCACAAAAAGGAATTTGGAGGACACAGAAATCATGTGGCACACATATGAAACAGCCAGAAAATGATAAGCAATAGCCTTGGGTGTGAGGGATGTTATTGCACCGTGGAACAAGAACAGCATGCTATAAAAAAGGAACATTCAGAGAACACAGAAGAACTCCTGGAAATAAAACATAATAGCAAAAGCCAAAAGTTCAATTAAAGAGTGGTAACATAAAGTTGAGGAAGTCTCCCAAAAAGCAGAATAAAATGAAAATAAATGGAATGGGGGGGGGATAAGAAAATTAGAGGACTGGTCTATGAAATCTAAAATCAAGGTAAATGAGTTATAGAGACAAAACAAACAAAAACAACAACCAACCTCCACCCCTGAAAATGGGAAAGGAAAATAAATTATTGAAGAGGAACTATAAGAAAATGTCCAACTCATGAATAAGAGTTACCCACTTTGAAAGGGCCCATTGAATATACATTATAATAAATTTAAAAAGACCCTCATCTCTAAATACCATTACCCATTAAAAGAATCACAGAAGTGCTTGATTCTTTTTTTAAGTTATTTATTTACTTATTTATTTATTTTGATAGAGTGAGCAGGGGAGGGGCAGAAAGAGAGGGAGAGAGAGAGAATTCCAAGCAGGTTCTACATGGTCAGTACAGAGCCTCATGTGGGACTCGAACCCACGAACTGTGAGATCATGACTTGAGCTGAAACCAAAAGTTAGACACTCAACTGACTGAGCCACTCAGCACCCCAGAAGTGTTTGATTCTAGGTCTGGGGCAGAAAATGTACAAGAGGCATAAGATAGATGGAATGTTGTTTTACACCAGAGAGCAAAGCAGTGACTGAAGTCAGCTTGGGTCATGTCAGTAGGACTGACTCAGAAGCCAATTTGGGAGGTTCCCATTGGCCAAAAATGTGATGTTCTGAGCCTCACTTAGAATAAAGCCTGCAATCCATCGAACCACAGTCCATAATGATACTTGAAAGGAGATCTCATTGGTCACCTTGAGAAGATGCCAGGTAACCAACACAGTATTTTGAAAGCTTATAAATAACAAAAAAGCAAGCATTTATTTTGTCTTTCTTGTAAAACTGTACCTCTGGTAACCAAATAGTTGATGAGACATGTTGCTTTTTTTTTTTAATATTCTTTTAATGTTTATTTATTTTTGAGAGAAAGAGACAGAATGAGAGTTGGGGAGGGCAGAGAAAGAAGGAGACACAGAATCCAAAGCAGGCTCCAGCCTGTCAGCACAGAGCCCGATGCAGGGCTGGAACTCACGAATGGTGAGATCATGACCTGAGCCGATGTTGGACGCTTAACAGACTGAGCCACCCAGGTGCCCCAAGAGACGTTTCTTTTTATGAAACTATTTCAGCTAACAAACAAGGAAGGAATGAACAAAATGACAACTTCACCGTGTTGCATTCCCCAATGAAATGAAGGATCTGAGCTAAGATCCTTGGTGGTCGTTGACATCACAAGAAGAATGACATCCAGACACATTTTGCCTCCAAATGGAAGTACCTGGGAGTAGCACCTGGAAGGTGGTATGGACAAATTCCCACAAACCAGACAGTAAAAGGCCAATTTCTCGTTTTCCTGGCTATTTAAAACGGAACAGAATATTTTAGGCTGAGGCTCAGTTTATACTGAGCATAGGGACTGGGGATCTGGCATAAAGGTTTTTGTAAGTGACTTAATCATTTAATGAGCGACCCAGTGCCTCCAAGCGAAAGTTCCTGAATCCCTGCCCAGAAGGAATGTTGGAGGTTTAACTCAGAGTCCATCCATCAGGTGGGCCAGCGCTGCAGGCCCTCTGGAACCCACTCGGGGAGGGACAGGGAGGAGACAGGAAAGGAGGGCTCAGCCTCAAGGCTGGGAAGTCACAACAGCTGACCTTTTCTGCCTCTCCCCACCGCAGGCAGTGAGTGAGCTGCTCATGCGCAGTACCGTCTTTTGCTTTCACAGGTTTTAGAGGCAGAGGCAAGCCAGGCCCAGAGACACTAACTCAGAGTCTCATGATGTCCCCCAACAGCCAAGCCTGAAGGAGGGATCCCAGGAGGCACGGTGAGGGAGTGAGAAAGCGAGACAGGTGCACCCTTGCAAGATGCATTGGAAGCCAGCTGCCACCATGGGCAGCTGGGACCTGGTCCCCCTGGGGACCTCCAGGAATTGTCCCATCAAGGGACGAGGAAGAGGCAGTATTCCTCCACCAGTCATTTGGAGTGAATGACCCAGTGGCTGAAAGCTGCTCTAGGGGTACTCACTCCCTGACGCTTCTGGCCGGTCCTACTGAGCATGCTCTCTGGCCAGAGAACCCCCCCAAACAGAGAGACTTGGGGAGCCGACAACCTGTAGGGCAGCTTTCTGCAGGTGACCTTCGGGGTGAATGGAGTCCAGCAGAACCAGACCTCCCTGGCCCCAAGGCCGCGATGCTAACTGCTGCTCTAAATAGGTATTGGGGGTCCTTACTAAGGTTCGGACCTGGAACTCGGGAAGGGAGGACAGGCTGACAATGGCTGGACTTGCCTAAGTCCAGCAGGAGTCATGTGTCGGGGGAGCAGACACTTATTACTGTGCACAGGTGACTCTGACATGATGTGTCCCAGAAAGAAACGGGGACACTTTTCTGCTCAGCATGCTGACAGGGGCCTGGCTTCTGACCCAGGCAGTCCTTCCAAGATGCAGCATCTTTCGCCGCCGTCCCCTCGGGCTAATTCTGCTTCTCACCTGGCACCTTTGGGGAAATGCTTCCTGTGGATCTCAACCTTGGCTGCATATTACAGTCACCTGGGGACCTTTCAAACAGTGGATGCCTCTGTCCCATCTCCAAAGTGACAGAAGTAATTGGTCTGCGGTGAGTGCTGGCACAGGGAGCTTTAAAAACCTCTCGAGGTGTTTCTAATGAGAAGCCACAGCTTATAACAAAATTCTAAACGCTTAAGCAGGAAGTCCCTATTGCAAGCAAGTATTATTTTAGCAATCAGGAAGGAATTTCTCACTTTTTTATGAAGCTCCAACCACTGAGAAGGGGGGAGAATGAGACCCAACAGAAGGGTGTGTGAGTAAGTCCCTTTTGCCTGCAGGTATCTGATGGATTAAGAGAGTTCCTGAGTGTCATTGATTAGTGATTGATTGCTAAGCAATTTGGAGAGGTTTGCTGTTTACATAAAAGCCTGTTTACTAGCTGTGCCTCTTCAACTCCCCAAGCCTCAGTTTCCTCATCTCTAAAATGGGGATCTGTGTGCCCAAGAAAACTCACATACACTGTGTGCCTACCATGCTCAGGTCACACACCAGCAGCCCCTGCCGCATAGCCAGCTGGACAGGCTGAGGGTGGTTCCATGTTCTGGGTCATGGCGAAGCTGCTTTAGTGGAGCAGGGGACATTTGTTCCTCTCTGCAACACGGGGCAGCCAGATGGCATGTGAAGGAAACAGTTGGGGACCCAGACTCAGGAGGGGAGATCACACTTTCTCCAGCTTTTCCTGCTGCCCCCCTGCTCAGTCCCAACCACAAACACAGAAGGCCAATAGCAGGGCAAGTGCGATGTGATAAAAGATCTCCATGCAGTCTGAAAGAGATGGCTGTAATTAGGACAGAAAAAAATGTAGCCAGGCCATTTACAACTTTGCAGGATGCTTCCCCTCCCAAAAAACAGCTAAGCAGGAGCCCCCCAGAGGTGTTTTTAATGGGCCTAAGCAGCAGGAGGGTTTGCAGAATTGTTTTCTCTGCTCCCAGGGGTTCAATTTCTGTTTTGGTATGGGCACTGAACGGTATTGGTCTTCCAGAACTCCTTTTGTTGTTATTAATAACACCGCATCTTTCCAAGTTGGAGCAAAGACAGGCAGCCAGGGAAGCAGGAATCCTGATATTTAGAGGGCAGCCTATTCACAGACATCCCTACGCAGCTCCACAGTAGGTTAGTCCTGTAGACGTTTGAGGGTGCCAGGTCCCAATGGCTCAGTCACGCTTTGAAGCCAGTTCTATCTGGGGAGCATACCATTTAGTGAAGGATGCCAGGTACATCCGCAGTTCTTTTCAATATTCCATGGTGTATGATTGGATGGAGGTAGGCACAGAGCCTGGAGGGAGAGGTGGGGAAAAGCTAGGCGTTTGCCCAGCGAGGAGCCTCGTCTGGGATGAGTTTAAAGGAAAAACAGTTATAGTATGAAAAGGAAAGAAGAAATCCTTAATGGTCAAGGAACCACATGAGCCATGGTGGAGCTGGGATGAAAAGCATGGTGTGAAGGAGGAACGGCAGACAGAGTGGCATGGCTGGAGCAAAAGGTGCCAGGGCTGGGGGTTGGGGGTGAGGAGGGATGTAGCCGGGAGACTGAGCAGAAACCAGACAGCCCAGAGTATTTGCTAGGTCAGAGACTACACTTCACTCTGTGAGTGACTGAGGAAAGTCTTTCTCTCCAACTTTTTATTTTGAAACTTCCAAACCTAGAGAAAAGTTGAAAGAATAGTACAGTAAGTAACTGTACACCCTTACCTTACACATGGCTTCTCAGGTTTAACATCTGTCATGTTGACCTTCCCCTCCTCTATTAGTATTTTTTTTTTTTGCAGAATCTTTGAAAGTAGATTATTGACCTCATAGCCAAATAAGAAAGGAAGAAGGAAGAAAGGACATTCATTTTCCTATATAACCACAATGCCATTATAACACCCAAGGACTGAACATTGGCAATACATTGAATGTGTTACCTGGCATCCAGTCCATAGTTCAATTTCCTCTGTTTTCCCCGAAATAAACTTTATAGCTCTTCTAGTCTTCATCTGGAGTCTGATCAAGAACACCTTGCCTTTGGGGACACTGGCTCTTTAGTCTCTTAGAAGGTAGAATGTCCCCCACCTTTTGTTATTTTGTGTTTCTTGATATTGTCATTTGTTGAGCATACAGGCCAGTCGCCTAGCAGAACGTCCCTCAAGTTGGATCTGTGTGGTGGTTCAGTCATATTAAATTAAGGTTAAACATTTTTGGCAAAAGCACTACTCCTTCCCATCGCATCATTTCCAGAAGCTCACCTGTCCTCGTGTGGCAGGGCTAAACTGTCACCACGGTCTGTCCATTGTACACAAACATCTTATTCTCTATAGCTAAGGATGATTTTGCAATTCTGTCTTTTCCTTCTCCATTTGTAGATTGGCATTACCTCAAGAAAAGCTCCCCACCACACCCCACTATTAACAAATCATCACTTTAGGCTCAGGGGATTCATTTTTTGATTCAGTGTGTTAGAAATTGCTATTATGCTCGTTCATGCTCAAATTGTCCCACACTGGGCCAGTAGGAGCCCCATCAAGCTAGCCCGTGTGTCTTTGATGGGTCGCCATTGACCCTTGAGCACTTTTGGGCTTCCTGCCTTGCTTGGTACTTTTGTGTTCCACTCTCGGAAGTGACCACTTCTCTGAGGAGCCCTGGTTTGATGAGGAGTAATCATTGGAAACCATGGCCTGGGCGCCAGCTGTGTTCCACACTATAGCAGTGTCATTGTTTCTAGGCCCTTTGAGAAGGGAGTGCTAGGAATGTGTATTTTTTTAATGTTTATTTAATTTTTGAGAGAGGGAGACAGAGCACGAGCGGGGGAGGGTGAGAGAGAGAGAGAGACCAGAATCAGAAGCAGGCTGCAGGCTCCAAGCTGTCAGCACTGAGCCCGATGCGGGGCTCAAACTCACAGACTGTGAGATCGTGACCTGAGCTGAAGTTGGATGCTTAACCAGCTGAGCCACCCAGGCACCCCGGAAATGTTCATTTTTTAAAACTCACAAGTATATGCAAATAACACCAATTCATCACAAGGTCCTTTCTTCCCCACTTGGTATCCCCATATTGGTCTCCAAATATATGAACACATGTATTTATTTGCTCTATCGTACAATTTCCACAGTCATTCTGGATTACTATACTGATAACACCACCACTAACAGCAGACTCACTGGATAAAATGCAAGGTTTCTTTGCAGTTATTTTCCTCTATAGAACGTATCTTACCAGGGTGTGTAATCAGAGTACCTGCATTTGTTACTTATGTGTGCAGTTATATTACCAATGTATATGATTAGCTTCATTTGAATACAATTTAGTTTTTTCACCTTTCATGCATTTTTTAGAAATGTATTTTTTGGACATTTTTATGTAACTAATCTCCTAGGGATGGGCCCCTGGTTGTTTGCAGTATTTTGCTATTACAAATAATGCCATGGCAGATGATTTTAATTTGTGGACATGTATCTTCCAGGTAAATTCCTGCCAGTGCCATTCCTGCATTAAAGGGCAAGTGCACGTGTCATTTTGTGGATTGTTGCCACATTTCTTTTGGTGCAGACTGCATTTGAGCTTTCAGTAGATTCTGTTGGAAAATGGAGTGGAGAGAAAACGAGGTCGGGAATAAGACGTCACCGTGGCCGTCTAGATGAGCAATGGCCGGTCCCTCAACCAGTAGCAGTGAGACTGGGGAAGGAGATGGGGGCTGGCTGAGGGCTTAGCTCCTGATTGGATGTGGGGAGCAAGGGAATAAAAAGACTCCCAAGTGTTTAGACTAAGGAAAGAAGGCAGTTCAGTGTCCACACTAAGGCAGGAAACAGGAGGAGGAAGAAGATGTGTGTCTGTGTGTGTATGTGCATGCACGTGCATGTATATGTGCACGCGTATGTACGAGAGTGCATGTGGGTGCATGTGAATGAGTGTGTGTGTGTGTCTTTGGATGTGCATGCACACATGTGTGAATGCATTTGGGAAACAGACATGCAGAGGCCTGGAGCACAGAGTGGGGCGGGGCGGGCGGCAATGAACCATTGGTATGAAGAGGGCGGTAAAAAGCACGACCATGGCTGAGATCAGGACCTACACTCCTGAGTGTCCCCAGCCTCTGGACACACAGGGAAAATGGTGCACATCGATTTTACCTTTCTCAGATGTACACGCATACCTGCTGTCTTAGATTTAGTGGTCCTCACCTGAAAGAGTCCCAGGAGGATGAGGAAAAGTACAGTGAGCACATTACATAAAAATGTGACCACTGTTGAAAAAATGGATCTGATGTTTCCCGACCTCTCAGATCCCACACACACTTTAGTAGCCCCCCTCAGGGGCAGGTGGAATGCGTGTTGGCCCCAGTTGGAGGCGTGATGGCTTTTGTTATGAAGCTGCTGGGACATCCTGAGCAATTCCTGTGGTGCTTCTGTCCGCTGTAGACCTGTACTTGTCCTCATCCTCTAACAGGCCTGTCCTCAGCTGACCCGGGCACAATAAAGATCTCGCGTGGAAAAAAAGTTATTTGCCAGAGGCTCAGAGCACTAGAAGGCAGTGGGAATCAGTTCACCAATAAGCTCCTGTGGGATCCACAAAGGTTCCCTGGAAAGGGGGTCCTTATCTTCCATCAGGAAACATGCTCTTCATTTCTAGAGGGTGCTTTACGTTTGGCTAAAGGTATAGCCTTTGTGTTCGTGTGCAACTTAAGTAGCAGTGGATAAATCGCCATTTTTATTTTTTTATTTTTTATTATTTTTAATTTTTTTTAAATGTTTATTTTTGACAGAGAGAGAGAGAGAGAGAGAGAGAGAGAGAGAGAGAGAGACAGAGACAGAGCATGAGCGGGGGAGAGGCAGAGAGAGAGGGGGATACAGAATCTCAAGCAGGCTCCAGGCTCTGAGCTGTCAGCACAGAGCCTGATATGGGGCCCAGACTCACAAACCGTGAGATCGTGACGTGAACCAAAGTCGGATGCTCAACCGACTGAGCCACCCAGGAGCCCCAGAATCGTCATTTTTAGAAGCTTATCAAAAACTCTGTTCGCTGCACACATGTAACAGCAAACCAACATATTTGCAGTAACACGTCAGGGATCGGGCATTGCTCTGCTCCTTATGCTCGAATTACTCAAATCATTGAAAAATTCCTTCAAGCACCCGTTCAGCAACAGTAAAATACAACCCCCCTTTGGTTTTCATTTATTCCAGTGCAGTCTTTCTTATATGCTTTCCTGCCTCCCTACACTGTGTCTAGGGCCCATTACTTAGTTATTTCTTTTTAAAAAAAAATTTTTTTTTTCAACGTTTATTTATTTTTTTGGGGACAGAGAGAGACAGAGCATGAACGGGGGAGGGGCAGAGAGAGAAGGAGACACAGAATCGGAAACAGGCTCCAGGCTCTGAGCCATCAGCCCAGAGCCTGACGCGGGGCTAGAACTCACGGACCGCGAGATCGTGACTTGGCTGAAGTCGGATGCTTAACCGACTGCGCCACCCAGGCGCCCCTTAGTTATTTCTTAATAACTCGGTAGAATTAATATGAGTATTAGCCTGGCCTGGTTGTGATTATTGTAGTTTCTGTTTGCTCTCTTCAAGGTTGGCTGCCAGTGGCCACTTCTGTTCCCTTATGGTTTTCTTCTGACAACTCTTTTCACACCAGTAGAATCCAATCGTTCTCCTGTGTTTGCTGCCTTGAACATCCTGTGGGATTGGACACAGCTACCCGGTCTGTAATCGTGTTAAAATATTGTGTGTTAAATAGGAGTCACGGGACTGTGAGAGACTTCTGGAAAATAAATGCCTGACTAGGGTTCATGGCACCGTAGCAAGGGCTGAGAGATTCCCATTGAGAGTGAGGATGAGGAGAAAGTGTGGCTTCTGGAAGTATTCCTTTTCCTCGAACTGACAAACATATGCTGCAGCTGACCTAAATAAGCTTCCGGTTTGATTGCAGGTATGAACTCTCCTCTGAGTGGATGGGGATGGCGTGGGCAAGCTCTAGTCTAAGTCGGGGTGGGGGGCAGAAGGGAAGATGCTGCAGATTGGGGTTCTGAGTTCTTATCCACTCCAGATGCTGTCACTTCTGGACCATAGGGGTTTGGGCAGGTTAGAACGTCCTTATCCTCCTGCCTCCTCCCTACAAATGGAGCTATTACCTGCCTTGCCCAGGTGGTAACAGTGGAAAGGCTTTATACAAGCAGTGTGGTCTACAAACACAAGACAGCCTTATCTGCACTTTGGAGATATATTAAGTGTAGGATAGACGAGTTATGCCATTCTAATTGTGACTTTTCTCAGCTGCAGCAAACGTGGGACGTTTTCTTTCCATCTTTCCATCTTCAAGTTCCCTTCTTCTCCTCTAGGGATATTTTTATACCTCTCTCTGCCCCCAAGAACTTTAAAAGAAAATATAATACTGTTTTTAAAAAATCTGAAATCATGTCCCCCCTGGTGGGCTGCGGTTATCAGCAGCCAGAGTTTCATTTCTCTGAAGGTTACCCAATGTAGGAAGGGTGTGAACCAACCATGTGGGCAAAAGGAAGCAGCTCAGCTGTCCCCCACTGTCCTCACCTTTACCTCTATTATTCTCAAGAAAAGAATCCAGGCCTGATGTGCAGAGCAGACCGGTAGGAGGCTGCTGGCATTTGACCACTTTTAACATGCAGAAATGCCAGTGTCCAATGATTTAACCTAATGATTTCTGGGGAAAGGGAATGACACGCATGGTTCAGGGTTATTCAATCAATAGTGCAGCATAATGCTGAACCTCTCATTGTTTACGGTGAAAAATCTAGGAAATAAACCCAAGGAATGCCATGTAAATAGGTGCAAAGGTAATAAATACACCCAGCATTTAATTTACTCTCTTCTGGGCCCCCCACCCCCTATTCAAGAGATATGTAATTGTATCTTTCTTTCTTGAGGCCAGGATAAAGCCATATGTTTGTGTGGAAGACGATGGGAAATTGGACTTGAATTTACTGTGTCATTTTAATATACTGCCCCCTTTACTTGACAGGAGGGAGGTTCACTGAGGGCTGTCTTCGAAGCACTGCCGATCTCCTAAATAAATAATGTGCTGGGCTGGCAGAACCTCTATATACAGTGCGTCCCAGGGGCTCATAAGTACGCTGTCACAGGAGAGCGGCAGCGTGGTTACTCCATGTTCATTTCTGGCTGACCCATAAAAGGCATCCTCCGTATTGCTGATTATGAGCCCGTCATCTGATTTGAAGTTATGTCACCCTAAAGTAGGGAGAATTGCCTCACAGTAAATCTCATTTTTAATCCAGAGCTGCAGCAGGGAAAGCCTCTCTGCCCAGTTTAGAGGAAAGGGGGGCCTAGGCCTGGGATTAAATAATAGGAAGGCAGTCTACAGCTCCTGTCTGCTTTAAGGCATTCCTGGGGTGCCCCTGGGGAGAGAGGCTGGGGTGGGGAGAGGCTCTGTTTGGTCTCTTTCACCCTCCCTAAGCCCCCTCCCCTTCCTGTCCCTCCTCACCTCACTCTCTCCCCTTCCCTACCCCTCTCCAGTCTCCACCCCACTTCCACCCCTCCCTTCTCTATCTCCTTCTCTAGTTCTCCAAACTTCACCCCTTCCCAACCTCCACCCCTCTCCTCCCTAAGCTTCTCCAACTCCCTCCCCTCCTCACCTCTTCAGAGCCTCCCTCCCCTCCCACCACCCCCCTGTTTCCTTTGAGCTAAGATTCCTTCCCAACCCCCACCCCTCTTCTCCCTAAGCTTCTCCAACTCCCTCCCCTCCTCACCTCTTCAGAGCCTCCCTCCCCTCCCACCTCCCCCCCCCCCCCCCCCCCCGACTGTTTCCTTTGAGCTAAGATTCCTTGTGGCTCCTGCTGGGGTAAAGCCCATCTTTGGGTTTAGGTCCTGGAGCAGTAATGGCTACTGGCAGGGTTTTATAGAGACATGCCACAGACACACTTGTTCTGTTTTCTGAGATCACCAAAGAGAAGAAGGAGAATTAGAGCAGAGAAGACAGGAAATCTAAAGGGGGTTCTCCTGTGGTTCTCTGTTCAGGCAGGTGCTGTCTCCAGGCACCTGGAGGTCAGACCAAGGGCCTGGAACTAAAGGAAAGGAAACAGAGAAGGGAGGGAAATTGGGTGAGAAGGAGGAAAGCAGGGAGAGAGGGAAGGGAAGAAGGAAGGGTGGAGGGAAGGGAAGAAGGAGGGGTGGAGGGAGGAGAGAAAGGAGGAGGAAAAGGCCATTCTCACAATTGATTTGTGTGGAAATTAAAAACAGAACCTGTACTGCAGGACTTCTGTAGCCTTCAGGGATAGAGTTAATGGGGAAAATAGTGCAGAAAAATGCAGCTGATCCGTGTTAGCAGTCCTGCTCCCTCGAGATGCCCCTGCTCCAGCCTGTGACCACACACATATACCTGCACAAGTGCACACATGCGGACATACACACATTCTCACACACACACAGCCACACACATGGGTACACCCGTACCTGCATTCATGTGCACTGACAGGTATACACAGGCATGCACACACACAGACCCACACTTGCACACATGATCACACACATTCATGCAGCATGCACACATACACAGAGACACTCATGTACGGATACATGCACACGGAGATAACATGCACACCATTACATGGACACACATGTACATTCACAGGCACACACAGACGTGTATGCATGCACACACACTCCTGCCCGTGCACACATGCAATCATGTGAGCACACACACACACACACACACACACACACACACAGGCACAATCACACCCTGCCCCATCCTTTCTGTTTTGAGTCTTGGTCTCTGTGGTTGTCTTCACCCCTGATCCAGGGGTAGGATCTCCATGGGGTCATGTCCTGTTATCCTCTGCCTGCCTTCAGGACCCCGGGACCAGTCTCTACTGCTGCTAAATACAAACAAAGAACACCTTGGGCTTTGGAGTCAGGTAAAACAGCCTTTATACACCCGTGAAAGTTTGAACTAACCAGCCAGCCAGTGGGAAGAGAGTGTTGACATGAGTCTGGTGAGGCCGTGGGTTGTACCCTTGACTCAGCCTCCATCAGACATCCCAAGGCCATCATGGGAGCTTCCAAGAAGCAGATGCCAGGATGTGATGAAACAAGCAAGGACTTTCCTAGGGAAATGCCCATAAGGAAGGTGGAAAGGGGAGGGAAGGTTGTACAGAAGTGTTCTCTAGGATGGCCGTGCAGCCTCGAGAAGGTTCTGCAGGGCCATCAGGGAATCACTGAGCTATCTCTGACCTTCAAGGGAGTCTCACATCTCCTGGGGATGGGCCTCGTTGGTATCCCCACTCACGTGGCTGTGGATCCCATCATCCTGTGGTCAGTGTGGGAGTTGTTTTAGGTGTATGGCTGCAGAGCAGACAGAGAAAGAATTTGAAACTTTGTCCCAAGTCTGTTTTTAATGTTTATTTATTTTTGAGAGAGAGAGACAGAGCACAAGTTGGGGAAGAGGAAAAAGAGAATGTGAAGCAGGCTCCAGGTTCTGAGCTGTCATCACAGAGCCCAACACAGGGCTCAAACCCACGGACCGCGAGATCATGACCTGAGCCGAAGTTGGACGCTTAAATAACTGAGCCACCCAGGTGCCCCGACCCCACTCTATTTGTACTGATTTGAAACAGAAAATCAACAATTCACTCAAGAAATAGGTTCACTTTTAAAATAATGATAAATTCAGGGGCGCCTGGGTGGCGCAGTCGGTTAAGCGTCCGACTTCAGCCAGGTCACGATCTCGCGGTCCGTGAGTTCGAGCCCCGCGTCAGGCTCTGGGCTGATGGCTCGGAGCCTGGAGCCTGTTTCCAATTCTGTGTCTCCCTCTCTCTCTGCCCCTCCCCCGTTCATGCTCTGTCTCTCTCTGTCCCAAAAATAAATAAAAACGTTGAGGAAAAAAAATTAAAAAAAAATAATGATAAATTCAGTCCAATCATCATTTGCTAACAAGGTGTCTGAACTCAAGGGGTTTTCTCTCTACGTCTGACATGCAGGCACCCTTGTTATCAGCACCAAGGACGTAGGCGTTAAACTGTATAAGAGCGCTCCTGGTTTGGAAATCAGGAGGTCTTTCTGGATGTAAGGGGAGCTTTAAATATTACACGGGGTTGGGGTGTCTGGGTGGCTCCGTCGGTTACGCGTCCGACTTCGGCTTATGTCATGATCTTGCGGTCCATGAATTTGAGCCCCGCATCGGGCTCTGTGCTGACAGCTCAGCTCCTGGAGCCTGCTTCAGATTCTGTGTCTTCCTGTCTGCCTGCTTTTCCCCTGCTCATGCTCTGTCTCTCTCAAAAATAAACATTAAAAAAATATTTTTTAGATATTTCACAGGGTCATAATAGTCATTTCATTTTAGGGGCTTGACAGATCAGGTTTGAACCTTATTGGTTTAAGGTAGGTTGAGTGACCCTGTCTGAGAGGAGATACTTTGTCATTCTAACTTCCCCAATGACCTAAATCTCGCTATCCTCATTTTGGGGTCAGTGAAAGGCACTGGTAGGGTGACAGGCGGTAGAGGTCGTCACATGGAGGACAAGGAAATGCTGAGTATGTCCATATAAACACAGCCCTTAGCAAAAGCTAACCCCAAAGCTGATGTCCTGAGATGATTGGTAGTCACCTGACATCATTTTAATGAAACCAAACGAGTTTATATGTAATTTTAGAGATCGTCCTGATAAACAATGGAAAATTTCAGAGTTAAAAAAAAAAAAGCTCAATCAGTCATAAAAGACAAGAAAAAGTGCCTGAATATTTCTTATTCTTTTTCTGTGACCATCTTGAAGGTAACCGTAGAGCTTTCTCTCCTTGGCTGCAGTAATTCAAGTAGTGGCAAATGACCACACAGAGAATTCCAAGCTAAGGTCTGATTCCACCACTACACACATATCTCAAGCCCCAAGACATCCATAGGCTAAGGGGAGCAAAAATCAGCAACAAACATGAAAGGAAGTCTTTATCTGGGAGCTGGGGTCTCTGGTTTGCCTGGGTAGAGAATGTGTAATGTGACGCTGCAGAGACTCTCGCAGCTGTGATGCCTCAGCTACTAAGTGGAATGATTTGCCAGCTCTTAGTAGCCAGGTGCATTATTTAAAGTGCATTCATGAAAGCATCTTAAAACATTGATTTAGTGCTGTAAATTATGAGCATTTAAATCCATGTGAATGTTCCAGGTTTTCAGTGACGAAAGGTGGTGGTTGTCATTTTCTCCATCTTCAATCGTTTTAGAAGGAATATAGTCCCATTCTTCAGGTAGTTCCAGTGGAGACACAGATATTTTATCCAGTGCGAGTAGCTGACTCTCTAGAAGGTGCTCCTGCTCAGGATTTAATGGAAGACGTGCTTTCCTTGGGATGCTTCATGTGGATCATTTCAGGTTATGTGTGGGGCGGGTTGGCCCCGTATTTGATTAGTAGACTAATGACATGTGACCAGATCCTCATACAGAAAACATTTACATTTTATTTTCAGAGTTTGGGAGTTGAAACTGGGTCAAATCCCAGTGAGCTCTTACACAAACTAATGAGGTTACAAAATCCAGATCCTCAGAAATCATGCTTGCAGTGGTTTTAATGAATGTTCCAGGGGGAAAATGCACCGAGTTTTTTTGTTTCAATCAGGCAGTGACTAAACTTAGGTCACTTTAGGTAAATTTCCTCCGATATGCAGGGTATTAAGCTTGAGTCTGCATATCTTTGATTTTTTTGATTCTTTTTTTCAGTCACAACCTTTGGGTTTTCCACTCTGAAAAGGAAGATGAGGCCACTCAAATTGTTCTAGTGTCTTGTAGGAAGAAGCCTTGGAGTTTGGTGAGAGTGACTTAATAGAGATTCCCTTCTTGGATTAAAATATAATGTGTTGGGGCACCTTGGTGGCTCAAGTCAAGCATCTGACTCTTGATTTCAGCTCAGGTCATGATCTCACCGTTTGTGAGTTTGAGCCCCACATTGGGCTCCATGCTGATGGCATGGAATCTGCTTGGAATTCTCTCTCTCTCTCTCTCTCTCTGTCTCTCTCTGTCTCTCTCTCCCTCTCTCTCTGACCCTTCCCTGCTTGTGGGTGCTCTCTCTCTCTCTCTCTCTCTCTCTCTCTCTCTTTCTCTCAAAATAAATAAATAAACTTAGAAAATAATAAAACACAATGTGTTAATGGGTAAATAGGATAGGGCTTAGAGATCAGGAGCAGATTGCCATTGAAAACAGTTTGTTCCTCACAGTTCTTGAGAGAAGGGGGCATTCCACACCATGTGGGGCCATGTAAGAAAACCTCAGGGTCAATCAGGAGTCAGAGGGTGAGGGCACATTGGTTTCCATGGGAAGGAATGGGTGAGGCAGGGTAAGCAGGCTTAGGATTTGCTAGTTTGAATAATTTCAGTAGACTCTGGGGAATAGGGGTTGTCCCTAGTTGTCTGGTGCTTGGTGGCCCCGGGGAACCAGATTGGGGCAGGTGGAGAGTGTCCCTGAGTGTGACGGCATAGTGAAGAAGGTGGGCTCTGGATTGATTGGTTTGCATTGAAAAGTGTGCTCATTATTTACTGTTCATTACTCATGTGTTTACATTAGCAATTGGCTTCCCCTGAGAGAGGCAGTCTCTCCAGGGTCAGTGGGGGCCCCAGATGTCAAACCATTAGAATTTAGAAAATAGAAGACATGATTCATGCACATCTCCAAGCTGAAAATCCTGTGGTTTATCAAACAAGACAAGTAAAGATTTACGGCTACATCTGTTGTTCACAGAAACCCTCCTATGAGGGACATCTTCTCGGATATTAAAACCAAGAAATCGCAGAGCCTTATTCTCCCACAGAAGTCCACAAACCCGGTGTTCACCAGCCTCCACTGGCCACGAAGTTTTGAGGGGCTCTGGAAGGCTCTGGACAGAGAAGCAGGCAGCTAAGCAAGCCGCAGAAGAGAAGGCAGCACAACTCTGAGTTGAAGTGCAGGATGAGAACAAATCAGATGATTTTTTTTCAGATGGCCTAAGCCCAGGAAAATTTATGCTGCAAGAATAACATTTCCGTTGGTAGATAAGATAGAGAATACTGTAGAACCCCAGTCTGTACTGTTGGCATTGGTGATGAATGACCTCGTTTTGGAGAACTTACCATTTGCTTAGAAAGCCGGGAAGGTGAGCTGTTGGTAATTTCTACAGTGTAGCAACAGTATCCACCATGGTCTCCCTTTTCTCTGCATGCCTTCAGCGGATTGCCCAGCCACTTCTGGGTGCTTATTTGTTCTTAGCTAATTACAGAATGAAGGAATGTTATAGTCTCTCAGCTAGGGACAAGAGAAACTTACCTTTTTCCTTTCTTTCCTAGGAAAAATGGAACTCATCTCCTACCTAATTAGAGAGCCATGTGTGCAGGGAAGGGAAAATGCTGACTGCACACCCGAAGGATAGGAACCCCTTCCCTTCTTGCTGACAGCATACAGGGATTCCACTTCTTAGTTTTGGAGGCTACATAACAACCTGGAGTTGTCTTGGCTGGCACCAGGAGTCCCCTGGCCTTTGTGTTGCTGCTAGCTCTGGGATACGTGCACATCTTTCAACAGGTGCTTTTTGATCAACTAATCCAGTTACTCTGACAATGGATTTTTGCCAAAAATGATTACAAGATGCTGCTGTCTCTATTTTAGGACAGTCTATAATATAGAGATGACAGACTTCTAAGTCAGGCAAGCCCAGGTCTAAATCCTGGCTGAGTCACTTACCAGCTAGACAAATTTGGGCCCATCAGTCAACATCCTTGAACCTGAATTTCCTCCTCTGCAAAATGAACACCACAGCACCTACCCCGTAGCTTCACCAGAAGGTCAGATGACACCGTTCGTGAAAACCTTGCCGTGTTGTAGACTTATTTTTTACGTTTATACCCCAAACAACGTACAAAAGTATTTTAATAAAACAAGATATTTGGGGCGCCTGGGTGGCTCAGTCAGTTGAATGTCCGACTTGTGGTTTTGGCTCACGTCATGAGATCATGGTTCATGAGACTGAGCCCCGATCAGACTCTGCACTGGCAGCACAGAGCCTGCTTGGGATTTTCTCTCTCCCTTTCTCTCTGTCCCTCCTCCATTCACACTCACTTTCACAAAAATAAAAAACAAAAATAAAATTTAAAGATGCTTATTTTCACCTTTCATATTTGATACTATAGCAGTAAGTATTATTTCAAGGTGGAATCTTTTGAGAGGAGATTCATCTGCCCACTGAAAATGTTAGGAACCCAGGATGATCTGCTTGACCAGATGTTGTGTCCTCAGATGGGTGCTGGCCATTTTGAGGGTGTTTCAGGGCAGTTAGTATGTGCTTAATGTACTCCTGGTTTACAGAGCTGTTTCGCCAGGCACAGGGTAACCCATTTGGAGCCCCCACTCCTGGCAGGTGATGTCTGAAGGTGACTGCAGCATTCTCATGCACCCCATGAGTGTCTATGACAGCTTTCTTTATCTTCAGGGTGTCTTCCATCTGGAGCAGTCAATGGTTGTAGGAGAAACCTAGAGCAGAGAGAAGAGTTTTATTCTACCACATTGTAGTGGTCGCCCATACTGGTTCCAGGAATGAATGGTATCATGACCTAGATGTTCAGTTTGATCCCCTAAAACTCCCCTGTAGCAAGTGACATACTCAGATACCAGATCTCCCTCCTACACATGCTGGCTTGTGCTTGTTAAGGAGAGGTGTGAGGGCTTCCTCTGTTTGGATACAAAGAAAGAGGTAATAAGAACTAATGTTTCTTGAGTACTTGCGATGTGTGCCACATGTGGTTCTGAGAATGTGACACATACACATTCACTCAGCCCTCATGCTCTGTATGAAGTGAGGACCATTATTACATCATACACTGAGACAGTAGTATTTATATTTGCCCAGATGAGGAGACCGAGGCCCTGAGAAGTTCAGTGTCTGCCCCCAAGTTACACGGTGGGGGAAGGGAAGCTTGTAGATATGGATTGGTGCTGAGCTACTGATGGGTCTTCTGTTTGACCACTGATTCTTCAGAGGTTATGAGTAGTCTCCTCTGATTTCCTTTCAAAACGCTGAGCAAAAGGATCCAGGAGAATTTCATCTCGTGCTCTTATCACTGCATAGCATGACTATCTGGTACTTGTGTCTCTGACATGTCCCACGTGAGTACGGGAAGAATCCCTGCTCTCCGTGGGAAAAAAAATCAGCGTGCTCGCATGGATCAGAGACCCTGGTAACTCACAGGGGCTTCTCCAGAGGATCTCTTCTCTTCAGGTTCTAGCTGGCTGCTGTCAGCAACCTCATGGCCAGTGGCCAGCTGCTGCAGCAAAGGGACTAGGTGGTTGCATGGCTACGTCTCTCATTGTAATTGGTCTTGTTTTCTCCTGAAACTATCTCCAGCCTTTAAAAAGGAACCCTCTTCTCAGCTCCAGTTAGGAAAACGCCAAGGAAGGGTGCTGATTGGCTACATCAGTTGCCATGGCCAGGGTAGTGAGGGACTATTTTTGGCCCAGCCTAGGCCATATGTCCACCTTTGACCAATCACTGTAGCCAGAAGAGTGGGGTCACATCAGAAGATAGCAGCCCCCTTTTTGGCTGACAGGATTAGAGGAAGGTTAGGGGATGAGATGTCTCCCTGAAAAGAAGGAGCTCAAGTTCCAAAAGACAGAACAGATAGATGGGTAGACAGAATAACAACGTGAGCAGCAAATATAGAAAAATAGTCCTCAGGAGGTGTCTCAGAATGAGACAAACTGAGAATATAACTCTCTGCCAATATGCAGCAGGAAGTTTTGGCATTGGGATGTTGGGGAGCTTCAGAAGGAAGAATAGGGGTAAAAGGTGTATGTGAGGGAAGATTGGGGAACACAGCTGAGCCTACTCACCATGGGGCCTTTGCACATGATGTCTCCTCTTTCATAATGCTTACACTTTCATATTAACTGTAGCTGCCTCTGTTTTCATCCTTCAGATCCTAGTGTAAGAAATCTCTCCTCTGAGAGGCTGATCCTGAGCCCATGAGATGAGTCAGGTGCCTCTTTTTTACTTCTCTTCCATAGACCCCTCCTTGCTTCAGAGCACTTACAGTGAATTTTAGTCATTTATTGAATTGTTTCTTTATTTGTTCCTTGTCTCTGGACAGTGGGTGTTGGTTCTCCTATGTATTGCCAATGCTTGGCAATCAGGGGGCACTCAATAAATGTTGGAGGAATACTGTCCTTGTATGAATTTTGTTTGTATGACATGATCAGAAGCAAATGTGCTGGGCCAGTATGGAGAGGAGATAAAGGAGAGAGGATACATAGAAGAAAGACATGAGAGCCTGAGAGTCAGAAGTCGGAAGGAAGCAAGAACTGACTGGGCCCATGTAATGCCCTCAGAGATCTCTGGGTTTCTCAGACTTTTCATTTGTGGGGGGGTTAATCTAGGCAAGTTTATCTGAATGTCCACGATGGGCATCTGGATTATCATAGTATGACCTTACTCCATGGTTGGTGTGTCTGAGGGGAGATGGGTTTCCAAATAGCTGACGGACGGACACCAGCTGGGCCATGGTGCTTTGTATGGTGTGAGTTCTGTTTCCTGTCTTCATTCTCCTCTGCTCTTGGGGTGCAGCTGTTGGCCATGATTACCTCTCACATTGTGATTCCAGAAAATTCCTTGCTGCCACTTCACCACACAGCAGTGAAGTCACATTAATGAGGCCAGTGCAGGGACCTGCTGTATTTTCAGAGCAGTATTCTGGGCACGTGTCTAACTCCCAGACGACGCAGTGGAGTTTCCCCTGAAAGGCTCTGGCATTGGTGCCCCGAGCAGTCTCCTCGCTTCAAGGTTGAACCCAGTGGCCCCGTGTTTTCAAAACATGAAATGATCATTGAGGAAAAGAAGTCAGTTGAGCTTGGCAAGTCCCCAGTGTCTGGGCACCATGCACTCCACTGTGAAAGGAAAATGCTGGCCTTTGAGCATACAAAAGGCATCTGACAGAGTTGGAAGAAGTGGCTTTTTACTACTTTCAGGAGGGATAAATTGGACTTTTAAAAAGGAGGCCTTCATTTCAGGGAGGCTAGGTTTGTACAGTGGCTGTCTGAGTGATATAGAAAGCTGATCTTGGAGACCTTCAATGTTGGATTCCCCCTGACCCATTGCCTATTTGGGGGTGATAGCTAGTCTATACAGCAAGCCACTACTTGGCCTCTGCCCCCACATGCCCCCACCACAGAGTGATTTGCTGCTGTGGCTGATCAGAGCACTTTCCTCATGCTCAGAGATGAGCACGGCCAGGGTGAAAATGCCCTTTGCTTGTAGCTTTCTGGAATTCAAAGCATCTTTCTTGAAAAATTGGGCCTTTTGCCTCCAAGTGGGGATTCCTTTCCACTCTACAGATACTCTTGTTCAGCTGCTGTTCGCGTGTCCACCATGGTGTCCACTGTCGCTGGCAGGCCTGATGCCCCCTTAGCACACTGTGGCTTCCATTAGGTCTGCGACTCTGTCCTGTGTCAGGCAAGGTGTGTGATCCCACTGGGCAGCCATCCCAGGTGTGAGGGTCAAACCTCACTCATTCCAAGCAATGTTCTTTTACTCTGAAGGCCTGGAGAAGTACAATACCAAATTTTTGTCTTTGTAGTGTTGCTTGGATTTATTTAATTTTTTTCTTCCGTATAGAAAAACCCACAAAAACCAAGATGCATATGGGGAGAAGAGCATAGTGCCCCCCAAACAGGTAGATTTGGCTGGATTTCTCTCCTAGAGATGTATTTCTGAAACACTTATGAATGACTTGTATCCCATGTAATTCTGTACAAATTTTGTTGGCATATGTTAAGTGACCCCTTAGAATCCCACAAGAGTAATTATTAGTCATAGCCAGAATTTACCAAGAAAATCAGAACTCATTTCCTTCCAAGGACTTCCAGACCTCTTACATTCTTCCTATTTGTTTGTCCGTAAATTATATCTACATAGAATCAGAATAACTGGTGAGTTTGATCTGTGTGGTGGGTAAATTCAGAGATCTCTGAATTAATCAGAGCTTATTAAACAGAACGCCTCACTGATCTGAGGGTCTGAGTTGACAAAGAACAAGACCTTTCTGTGTGGATATGGCTGACTTCCTCTGGGGAACAGAAAAGGGGGAAAGGTTGAAGGAGCATTGGTTTTGCATTTAGCCAGCTTTGGGTGGATGTGTGTTGGAGCAGGGTGATGTTGGTGGCTGGGTTCTGATTGGTGGATACAGGGGTTTTATTTCTACTCAAGAAGAAGTACATATTCCAATGGACTTATTATATTTCACCTCCTTCAAATATAGGGAAAAGAATCAGACCTAACTTTGACAATATTCTTTGCTGAAATATATGTGACTCCTTGGCCGTTGAAATCAGACATCACTCTGGAATTCATATTTTCTTCCTGTTTGGCACATTTCACTTATTTCAAAGCTCAGAAACACCAAATATAAATTTAAGGGCAAGCCCAGACCCCATACTTTACTTTCAGCTTACTAGAGCCATCTGCTCTCCTGCCCTCTTGCCACTTCTGTGGAGCACCTATTTGCCAGTTAGGTGATGAGTCTTTTGTCTATAATCTAGGAGGGAGCCGGTGGAACAGGGAGACAAGTGCATAAGGGTCTAAAGACCTAGAACGTCTCTGTTTGTGGTAATCCTCCAAAGTTATAGGCTTCAGAGCTATGAGGAAAATAATAACCCAGCTCTGCGGGTTCCCTAGGGAAGGGCAAACTGTCTTCAGCACCACTAACTTGGCTTCTAAACCATGAGGTCAGAAAGAGAAATGGCAGCCACAATTGCCATTCCCATACTTGCTGAACAGAAGAGATTCATTTACTTGAAAGAAATCCAGAAACAGTTCCCAGAGGAGAGGCCTGGCAGAGTTACTCTTTAAAGAAGTTATGGAGTTTCAACAACCAGAGACAAGTTCAAGAATCAGTATCAGAAGAGGTAGAAGGAGACAATGGTGATGGTGTGCAGGGCTCTGCCAGTTGTCTGAAGACGGTGGATGGAAGGTGAAGTCTGAGGCCCCCAGGGGAGAGGGTGCTCTTGCAGACTCAGCACTGGGGCAGTGGCAGCCTCAGGCTGCATTGGACTCAAACAGGACTTTGATCAAATGTGGCTGATGGGCGTGTTAGGTGGGTGCATTAAAAGCAAAGCTATTGGCTCTATGAGCAGGAAGCAGCCTGGAGCCCGAGACTGTGCAGTCATCGGGATGTCATGTCACACACCCGTAGCACTGTTTCAGACAAGACCGTGCAGTAATGCCTGGGTCAGGCCAGTTTTGAAATCAAAATTGGAAGCCTTAGTCTTCCTGCTGCCCACTGAGCCAGAGTCAGGCTTACCTCTTTCTGGGCTGTCCCTTCCTCACACAGTAGGAGCCCTCTTCTCATCTCAGCTCAGATGCTGACAAGCTGTGATCTTGGTTTTCTCACCCTCACGGGACCCTGGCATCCCCACCCGGGAGCTGGAAGTGGTGATGGTCAGTAACTCACAGCTGAGCACAGGAACCTCATGGCCTGCTAGGGATGCACGGCTCTCATTTCCAGGTGAGGGACCCTGTGCATCTAGAACCAAAAGAGTGAACGCCAGGGTAGGGCTGACGTTGGCGTGGACCCACTCAGTTCACTCACCAACAGGCCGTACTTCTAAGAATGCCAGGAAATAGAATGCCAGGAAATAGAAATACATTTATAAATATAAAGTGTGTATGCATGTATATATGCATATAGACTTCATGTTTATTTAAGAGAGTTTAAGTTAATAGACTTTAAATTTAAAGCTTTAGGTTTCTAGAAAGTGGGTGAAAAACACTGTACACCTCTTGACCTCTACCTCCCAGTTTCCCTTTCTGCTAACATCTTGCATCACTGGTTCATTTGTTACAACTGATGAACAGATAATGGTACAGCACTTTAAACTGAATAGTTTATCTTAGGGTTCACTCTTGATGATGTACAGGTTCATGAGTTTTATCAAATGCATAGCGTCATGTATCCACCATTACAGTATCCTATAGAATAGTTTCCCTGCCCTAAAAATCCTCTGTGCCCTGCCTGTTCATCCCTCCCTCCCCCTAACCTTGGGGAACCACTGATCCTTTTATTGTCTCCATAGTTCTCTCTTCCAGAGTGTCATATAGTTGGAACCATACAGGAGCCTTCTTAGATCAGCCTTTTTCACTTAGCAATGCGTGTTTAAGGTTCTTCCATGTCTTGTTGCCAATAGCTCATTTCTGTCACTGGGTAATATTCTGTCATCTGGATGTACCACGGTTTGTTTCTCCATTCACCGACTAAAAGACATCTTGGTTGCTTCCAAGTTTTGACAATTAAGGATAAAGCTGCTAAGAACAATTATGTGCAGGTATTTAAGTTTTCAGTTCATTCAAGGTAAATACCAAGAAGTATAGTTGCTTGATGACATGGTAAAAACATGTTTAGTTTTATTTTCTGCCAAGCTGTTTCGAAAGTAGCTGTATAGTTTCACATTCATACCAGTGGTGAATGGGTTTCTGTTGCCCCACATCCTTACCAGAATGTAGAGTTGTGAGTGTTTTGGATTTGGGCCATTCTAATAGGTATACAGGATATTGAGCATATTTTCTTATGCTTATGTGCCATTTGTATACCTTCTTTTGTGAGGTATTTACTCAGGACCCCTGTCCATCTTCTAATCGGGTTGTTCATTCTTATTGTTGAGTTTTAAGAGCTCTTTGTATATTTTGCAAATATTTTCTCCAAGTCTGTGGCTTGTCTTCTCATTCCCTTGACAGTATCTTTTGTTCAACAGAAGTTTTAATTTTAAGGAAATCCATTATATCAGTTATTTCTTTCATGGATCATACTTTTCGTATTGTATCTAAGAAGTCATCCCCCAACCCAAGGTCACCTAGATTTTCCCTTACATTGTCTTCTAAATGTTTTTTTTTTAATTTTTTAAAAATTTGTATTTATTTTTGAGAGACAGTCCAAGCAGGGGAGGTACAGAGGGAGTGGGAGACACAGAATCCAAAGCAGGATCAAGGCTCTGAGCTGTCAGCACAGAGCCTGATGCGAGGTTTGAACTCCACGAACCGCAAGCTCACGTCCTGAGCTGATGTCGGACGCTCAACTGACTGAGCCACCCAGGTGCCCCTTCTAAACTTTTTATAGTATTGTGTTTTATGTTTAGGCCCATGATCCATTTTGAGTTAATTTTTGTGAAACGTGTAATGTCAGTGTCTGTATTCTTTTTTTTTTTTTTTTTTTTTTTTTTTTTTGGATATCTAGTTTCAGCACTCTTTGGTGAAAAGGCTGGTCTTTCTCCATTCAAGTGCCTTTTTTTCCTGTATCAAAAATCAGTTGACTGTATTTGCATGGGTCTATTTCTCTGTTCTCTTTTCTGCTCCATTAATGTTTTTCCACCAGTATCATACTTTCTTGATCAGTATAGCTTTATATTAAGTGATGAAGTCAGGTAGTATCCACCTTCTGTCTTTGTTCTTCTCCAGTATTATTTTGACTATTCTGTCTTTTGTCTCTCTGTATAAACTTTGGAATCAATTTGTTGATATTCAGAAAATTATTTGTTGGGATTCTGATTGGGGTTGCAGTGAGTCTGCAGATTGAGTTGGGAAGGACTGAAATCTTAACAATATTGAATCTTCCTATGCATGATATAGAATATCTCACCATTTATTTAGTTCTTGGATTTCGTTCGTCAGAGTTCTCTAGTTTTCTTAATCAAGATCTTGCACATATTTTATTAGATTTTTACCTATTTAGTTCTCTTTTTTGGGTGCTATACTATAAATGGTGTTGTATTTTTAATTTACATTCCAATTGTGTATTGCTGGCATAAAGGAGAACAATTGAGTTTTGTATATGAACTTTGTGCCCTGCAACTGTGCTATCATCGTTTATTAGTTCCTGGAGTTTTGTTTTTGTTTTGATTCTTTGGGATTTCTTACATAGATAATCATCTAATCCTTGAAAAAAGACAGTTTTATTTCTTTCTTCCCAATCTGTATGCGTTTTGTTTCATTTGGTTTCTTTTGTTTTTAATGGCAGACTTTATTTAATTAATTAATTAATTAATTGTCAAGTTAGTTAACATACAGTGTATACAGTATAGTCTTAGCTTCACAGAGCTAGAACAGATGATCCTAAAATTTGTGTGGGATCACAAAAAACCCCAAATAGCCAAAGTAATGTTGAAAAAGAAAACCAAAGCTGGAGGCATTACAATCTCAGACTTTAGCCTGTACTACAAAGCTGTAATCATCAAGACAGTATGGTATTGGCACAAAAACAGTGATGCAGACCAATAGAATAGAATAGAGAACCGACAAACGGACCCTCAAATGTATGGCCAACTAATCTTCGACAAAGCAGGAAAGAGTATCCAATGGAAAAAGATAGTCGCTTTATTTTTCTTGTCTTACTGCATTGGCTTGGACTCTTCCGGTACGATGTTAAATAGGAATGGTGTGAGGGGACATCCTTGCCTTGTTCCTGATGTTAGGGGAAAAGCATCTACTTTCTTATCATTACTTTTACTGTTAAGTCCTCCATGTGACATGGGGTTGTGGGTGCTCTGGCCATATTCCCTTTCCACCCACTCTTCCTTGTTGGAGGACTATCTCTGGCTGCAGAGCCGACTTAGTCCATATTTAGGAAAGGCCAGGAATGCTGAGAGTTAATAAAGCACCTGCTTTCTCATGTTAAGTATGATGTTAGCTATAGATGTTGTTCTTTACCAGGTTGAGGAAGTTCTCCCCTATTCCTAATTTGCTAAGGGTTCTTTTTTTTTTTTTCATCATGAATGGATGTTAGCTTTTGTCAAATGCTTTTTCTACATTTATTAATAAGATCATATGATTTTTCTTCTTTGACCTGTTGATATTATGGACTACAGTAATTGATTTTTAAATGGTGAACCAGCCTCCATATCTAGAATAGATCCTACTTGGTCATGATGTATAATTCTTTCTATACATTTTAAGATTAGATTTGCTAATACTCTGTTGAGAATTTTTATATGTACATTCATGAGAGATATTCTATAGTTTTCCCTTCTTGTAATTTCTCTGTCTGGTTTAGTATTAGGGTAATGATGGCCTTACAGAATGAGGTAGTAAGTATTACATGTACTTATATTTTCTGGAAGAGATTGTAGAGAATTGGTGTAATTTTTTCCCAAAATATTTGATATAATTCACCAGTGAACCAAACTGGGCCTGATGCTTTGTCTTTTAGAAGATTACTAATTACTGGTTCAATTTCTTTAATAGATACAGGCCTATTCAGATAGTATCTTTCTCCTTATGTGAGTTTTGGTAGAACTTTTCATTCAAGGAATTGATCCATTTTATCTCAGTTGTCAACTTCTGGCCATATGGTTATTCACAATTTCCCTTCATTATTCTCTTATGTCCATAAGATCAGTGGTGATGGCCCCTCTTTCATTTCTGATATTAGTGATTTGTGTCTTTTCTCCTATTTTTCTTATAACATAGCTACAGATTGATCGATTTTAATGATCATTTCAAAGAACCAGATTTTGGTTTTGTTGTTTTCTCTACTATTGCCCAGTTTTCTTCTTCTTTTTTTTTTTTTTTTTGCAATTTATTTCTGCTCTAATTTTATTATTTCTTTCCTTCCACTTCCTTTTGATTTAATTTTTCTTTTTCTAGTTTTCTAAAGTGGAAGCTTGGATTATTGACTTTGAATCTTCTTTCTAATATATGTATACAGTGCTATAAAATTCCCTCTAAGCACTGCTATTGTTACATCAGACAAATCTTGATACATTTTTGATTCATTGTAATTTTACTTAAAACATATTTAGGGGCTCCTGAGTGGCTCAGTCAGTTAAGCGTCTGAATTCGGCTCAGGTCATGATCTCACAGCTTATGAGTTTGAGCCCTGTGTCAGGCTCTGTGCTGACAGCTCAGAACCTGGAGCCTGCTTCAGATTCTGTGTCTCCTTATCTCTCTCTGCACCTCCCCGCCTCAAAAATAAATAAGCATTAAAAAATTAAAAAAAAAAAACATTTTTCCCCTTCCCCTCCCTCATGGTCTTCTGTTAAGTTTCTCAGGATCCACATAAGAGTGAAAACATATGGTATCTGTCTTTCTCTGTGTGACTTATTTCACTTAGCATAACACTCTCCAGTTCACTGAGGAGGGCACCTCTTGGGATGAGCACTGGGTGTTGTATGGAAACCAATCTGACAATAAATTTCATATTTAAAAAAATAATTTAAAAAAATTAAAAAAACATTGTTAAGTACCAAGATAATTTAACACATTTCAGGGTAATCACTAACCAGAATTGACTTTGTCAATAACCTTTTAGTTTATCTCGTTTTAATAAAATCCGGCACAACACTACATGTGATATAAGTGTCCTGTCCTTGTCACCAGTCCTAATCACTCCCCCCGCCCACCATTCCCAGAAACAACTGCTGTCATGAAGGTGGTAGGTTTCTTTCCAATCCAGTTACTTTTACTGACTCATTCTACTGACTCAGGGGACAACCTCAATTTGTTTTACATCAACAGTGTGGACCTCATGGTTCTGAAAAGGAGAGCAGTCGGTACAGAAGATAGCAGAAGCAGGATGCATAGTTACCTAGTCTGAAATGCACAGATGTGTATTCATGCAGGGTTCATCCGCCCTAGTTTGGGATCTTCTAGAAGCAGGTCCAGGGCCAGCGATTCAAGGACAAGTCTTTTGTTTGACATGCAGCATGTGGAGCAGGAAAGTGAGACAAGGAAGGGGAGAACTCTGGGGAAGGCGCATCTCAGGGAAGTTGTAACTGTGACAAATGGAGCCCCTGCCCTCTGGGGACATGGAAGGCAGTGCAAAGTGCACATGACAGATGAGGAGGAGGATGTTCACCACAACCTCCCTTAGCCAGTGACAGAGAGGAGCTCCTGCATCCACTGGGCCCCTAGAATTCCTGGCCATGGACAAAGTTGGCTCTGGCAGCCAGAAGGAGCCCTAGGGCACAGAGGTGCAGGTGGCAGCAGGTAGAAATCAGGCATGTGTGCTCTGCATTTGTCAACTTGAGGGGATGTGAACTACCCACTGAGAGCACCAGCTAAACCTCTCATAAAATGCCTCTTTGCTAAAAGCTCAGCTTATTTAGTAATTATGTAAAAATTAAAAAAGGAAGAATCTGTGCCAGGTCCTGGGATCTCATTCCATCCTTCTAAGAACCCTGTGAAGAAGGTGGTGTTACCTTTATCCCTGTTGTCCAGATATGGAAAATGAGGCTGGCCAGACTTCACTCAGCAGTGGCTGATGCCAGCACCAGAACTCTTGACTCACCTTTCAGGACCCTACACTGCCTGTCAGAGAGTGTGGCTCCAGTAACCCTTGAGAACATTCAGGAAGGTGTCAAAGGAAGCTTATTTCGAGCCAACTTTTAGAGGGCAGCATACAATGAGTGCTGGGAGCCTTTTAATTAAACACTGAAAAAGCATGGGAGATTGAAAGTAAGCTGCTTCAACGGGAAGGCTAATATTTACAGATTAAAAAACATGTAAAATTCTGGAAATGCAGGGCTCTTGTTAGGGCTGATATAATTACCGAGTTCTCGTTTCCTAGCAATACGGACAAAGATGTTAATTCTCGGCTCACAGTTGGCCTTTAGACAAGTCTTGGATTTGATGGCTCCCTGCAGCCTGTTGCCAGGGGACACTTCTTTGGGCATTCTGTTGGAGGCAAGTGTCCCGGTGCAGCACTCTGGGAAGGATGGAGTTACTCTTACTCTCTGCATTCAGGTGACTTGGAGGAGTCATTTGAGCAGCAAGTGACTGAAGGGAGAATAGCCTTTATGTGACCTTGACTCATTCTACCAGAATGTCTGCCTACGGGGAAATCTCCTGAGCCAAAAACAAGAGGACTTCAGTCTAGCCACTAACCGGCTGTCAGACGTTGGACACGTCCACAGAACTCTGTGGACTTAGTGACTTTCAGTCCGTCCTGTTCAGTTCTAACAGGACGTGGCAAACAGGTGAATCCGTGAATGGAGCCTGCATCAGATGCCCCGTGTGCGATCACGGTGCTGAGAGTCTACTGCCAGTGTCTGCCATTAGCTCGTACCACCTTGCGTCACTAAGTGGGCCTTGATGACTGATGACTTAGGCCAAGCCTGGAGGCTCGCTACAGGGCTCCCTTGTCTACCATCTTCCCTGTGACTTGGATGAGGACACTGAAAGCATGCACACCCACTTGTGGACTCCATAAAGCTGGAAGGATGGGCAGAAATTACCTTGTTCAATTACTTAAGATAGATGTAGTTGCTGTGATAGGTAGGACCCCAGATTTCAGCAGCTTAATACCGCGGAAGATCCTTTCTTACTCTTGCAGGGTCCTGTGCAGTATCCAGCAGGCACTCTTCCATACAGTGACTCAGGGACTTAGGGACCTCTGTCTTCAACTCACCATCTGCTGGGACCTCAGGTGTTCCCCTCCACCTGGCAGATGAGGAAGGAGAAAGCATGGAAGACCACAAGGGAGATTTGAAAGTGCCAGGCCTGGAAGTGGTGCCTGTCATTTCTGCCCATGTGTTCTTGGTCAGGACTCCTATATGTGGCCACACATTGCAAGTGAGGTGGATGGGCATGGGTTTTGCTGGAGTTACAGCCAACGCTGCTTCAATCATGTGAGAGCAGAAGCAGGATTCACAAAGGTCTGAGAGCCTTTAATAAGAGGGTGTATCTTAAAAGATGAAATTTGGTGGAGATTAATTATATAAAGTCAGGTTCTTAGTTCGGTGAAAGCCTGTCTACAGAAGTATGGGATGGAGAAGATGTGGCTTAAGAGCATCACACCTGTAAGTGGCTCTAAGCTTCCTTGGGTCTGCACTGCACATACTGAACAGCTAATGTTTGCCAAGTGCTATGTCCAGTCCGTGTGACAGGCACTGTTCTGGGCATTTGCGTGCATGATCTCATTTTCATGGCCTCCCTCTGCGTTTATGTTCTCATCACCCTCACTTTATAGATCAAAATCCAGAGTGGAAGGAGACCAGCTAATTTGCCCAAGGTCACACAGCTCCCTTGGGGCAAATGAGATTCAGGTCCGTATCAGCCTTGTTCAGATTTCATGTCTTTCTAAAGGAATGGATTTCTGAACCAGAGTGGAGTAATCCTACTGTCCTCCATGCTAGATAGACACCCTGGGATGTTCATGGTTGTTCTTGGTGCCACACTCCGGCAGAAGGGGAAGGGTGAGCTCAGTGGTGAGGGGCAGGCATGATGTCAAAGCCCTGTCCTGCAGGTGAGACTGGATACCTGGCGCTGTTTGGTCTGGAGAAAGGGCATTTGGGGTGGCGCTCCATCTACTTGAATGAATGAAAGCCTGTGTAGGCTATTTTTCAGAGCCCTGAGCAGTATGACCAGTTCCCTGAACAGGTGCAGTTTGGGGAGGCAAAATTCTGTTCTGAATAAGAAAGACCATTTTTTTCTTTCTTTCTTTTTTTTTTTTTTTTAATACAGAGACAGGAAGATGGCAGGTTCACTATCACTGGAAGTATTTGGGCCAATGCTGAGCATGATTTGCTAGTGGTGTTTGAAGGAATTCAGACACCCCTTGGGGTGATGGCCATTTCTCAGTGATACTGCTCCAGGATGCCCCAGTGGTAGATGGTCCACTTTCTCCTTTGTTCCCTCAAGCATGTCCTTGGAAGAGCCTTGTTGCACTTGGGACACCTTAATGAACTTAATCTCTTCAGTAGATTTAATGCACCTTTACATCTCCAGTGGTTGGCACAGAGTGGGGACTTAATAAAGGCTTATCAATGAATGAATGCATGTTGGTTTGGGAGGTAGGGACACATGATTTCTTGGGTCCCTTCCAACCCCAGGATTTCATGCTTCCATGCACAGAACGAGCCCTTCTCCTCCCAGCACTAACCAGTGCATTTAGCTCCTCCTACCGTAGCTGGTTCTGAGTCCTGGGGGAGGTCCACAGCACCAGCCACCTTCTCCCAAAATGTAGGATCCAGGGGTACCACAAATCCTGCACAGGAAAGGATGGATGGGCCTAGTCTCCAAACCCTCACCTCACTGCTAGACACGGCACTGGGCTCAGTGCTTTGAGATTATTTTAGCATTACTAATTAACATTGTCAATACTGATAGCTGCCATGTATTGGATGTTTATTATGCACAAATAACAGATGGTTACTTAGCACAACCTCTTTTAAATAGTCTTTATAATCCACATTTTCCAACATGAAAACAAAATCTTAGGTTTCAGAGAAGATATGTGGCTGATCCTGGATGCAAGCCCGGTCCTCCCTAATACCATGTTTCCCTGGCAGGATGGCACATAGCTTCTCTGAACTTCTCTGAAATCACAGTGTCAGACAGGTTATTATTTGCCCTTTTCTCCCCAGAAGCAGCCTTTAATGGTTCCCTGGGTCAAGGTTGTGTTTGTGCCCATGAGTAATTGGACGAGGCCCCTGCGGTCATGGTTAAGGGTATGAGGCTGGATTCAGACCACTTTTGGGTCCAGTGTAGGCCCCACCACTTAGCAGCATGGCATCCCGAAGTGACACCTATGCTAATCATGCAGGCACTTGTCAAGGATTTGGACACGTAAGCCACACAAAGCAACGCAGCACAGCCCTGCCACCTCATAAATGCTCCATAAACTATTAGGACGGGAGCAAGAGTGGAAGGCCTGGAGGTCATTTCCTCACATCTAATCTTTTCTCTCTTTTTTTTTTCAGGTTTAAGATAAATATCTTTATCTTATTTTTTGCTTAAAAATTTTTTTTAAATTCCAGTGTCATTACATATGATGTTATCTTAGATTTGGGTGGACGATATAGTGTTCAGCAGTTCCTTAATGGAGAGGGAAAGCCACACTTCCTGGGCAGGGAATGCACAGGGGAGTGGCGGTCCCTGGGCACCCCATGTGGGCAGCCCTGGCTTGGTACATTCAGGAACTGTGCCCTGATTATCCAGGATCCCCTGAAAGCAGAGCCCGAGATAAGGACTCATGTGGTTCATGAGGAGAGTGATGACAGGAAATTGGAGTGAGGACAGGTGTACGGGCAGGAAGGAGGAGGCACCAGTCAGGGGAGCAGTACTGAGTGCAGTGCTTGGGGCTGATGTGGCTCCATGGCGCTCAGGCTGGGCAAATCACCCTGGGAAGTTGTCTCTCTGCAGGGATGGCTGCAGGGAGGCTTCTCCTCCAGCCCCCGCCCCCAGTGGCTGAGGACCGCTCCCCCGCACTTCTAGGGCCCAGGAAAGCCCAGAGGCAGAAGGCCGAGAGCCAATGCTGGTGCTGGAGGTGGGGCTCTGCCTGGAGATGCGGGATGTGCCCCAAAGCCACAGCTGAAATAAAGGGCCCAGGGTCCACTGGTCCCAGGCTGCAGTGGTTCATGACCTGCCTTTTCAGGAAGCTCACCTTGATGGTACCCCAGGCTGGGGCCTTGAGTCAGGAACTGAGAAAAAACCTTGCCCTCGGTCAGGAAAATGGAAGGTTCTCAGGTCTTCCCAGCCATAGTACCCAGCTCAGCCAAAAGCCCGGGCCTGGAGCTCATGCCCTGAACTCTTGCAGCCCTCCCAATACTGTTGATTCTCACCCTGTCCTCAAGCTTGCACATTCCACTGGCTCAAAAGTGCCTGGCAGACGAGATGCTTGAGAACCTCTTCCTGGCCGGTTATGTTCTCAAACCTTGGAGATTTGGGGAAAGGGGAGGAATATGTTACTACTGTAGGCTCTCTTGTGAGCCCCGCCCTCCTACCACTGTTCTGTGGCTAGAGGTTCAAACCCTGGCCCTGGAAGCATCGCCAGGCAGGCAGAGCTTTCCAGATACTCTCTGTGTTGAAACTTTATTGAAAAGAAACATTAGGCAGAAAATAAGGGGAAAAGCAATACCTTTCTTTTTTTATAACCTTCATATTCATTCATTCATTCATTCATTAATTCATTCATTCATTCAGTATTTCTTGAACATCCCCTTTTCCCCGAGGAACAGAGAGCTCTAGGGTTCAGTCTTCAAGGCATAAACATTCTGGGGAGAGGAGGCAAAGGTGTGTGTCACTTTGAAAAGAACCAACATGGAGCATTCATCACCTGTGCCAAATGAGAGCATTGTGGTTGAGGCGCTGTGTCCCCACGAGTTAGTGTGACCACAGCACATGCCTTTTCTCTGGCTCACAAGACATCAGATGAGACACTTCCGATGACGTGATGAAGATCCTTCCACTAAGCGATAGACTAGACTCACTTTAACATTCAGATGATAGTCAACCAGCAACATCTAGACTCAAGGCAGCTCTCAGTTACGCTCATTCCGTCTTCTCTGCTCTCTCTGCCAGTCTGCTTCCCATTCTGATGCCATCTCCCCAGCCCTGTAGTGAGCAATGAACAGTCTTTCTGTGGGGAGGAGGAGAAGGTGAAGGGGAAGTAGGAAGGAGGAGTGTGCACAGAGGAAGGAAGCCCTCCCTCTGTGCACGGTCACTTGTCACGTTCTGTATCAGAAGGTTGCCATCTCTCTATGTGCCCACCCCTACCCCACCATATGGTAAGTTCTTGCAGTCAGTGACCACCTTTCTTGAGATACCACTAGCTCACAGAACACTTCTATGCAGACTGGAAAAAGGTGCCCCTTGTGCTGGTCACCATCTGTGGTCACTGGGCCTAGTGAGCAAATGGCACCTTGGTTCATATAGGTCTTTTGAGTGTACTTCTGAGGTTCGTGCTAGTATTCTGTTTCTTGACCCAAGTGCTGATTAACTGGGTGTGTTCAGTTTGTGAAAATTCATCAACATATGATTTATATACTTTTCTTAAGTTACGTAATGCTTAATGACATTTACAAAAACATTAAAGGAATATGAACATATATATTTAAAAACACTCTTTCCTCCAACTTGGCTTGGCTTCTTCAGCTCGGGGCTTTGTGCACTGCACATCCTGTACAACTGTGCATGGCTTCCCTGACCTTCCTCAATATCTTATGTCTCAGGGAGGGCTTCCTGAAACTGTGTCTGGCCTCCGGCGGGTCATCTTGTTAATTGGTGTCTACTTGATCTATTCATCAGTTGTGTTGAGCCTCTGTGGCCCTCTGAGCAGAGACAGCTCTTTGTCTCCTTCGTTGCTAGTGACAGCTCAGCTGTGTGGCACACGGAGAGGTCACTTGTGCGACCCTGAGAATTTTGTCACTGGAGCTAGTCCCTCTTTTGCAAGAGCAAATGAAAGGTTGGCCGGCAGCTCCCTGTGCATGAGAGATTTTGAATGATGGCTCCAAATGCGTGCAGGACTGGGAGATTCTCAAGGTCATTGGGGAGGTTGCATTTTCAGCTGCTGATAAATAGCTTTCAACTGGTTTCTTAGTGACTCCATCCCTTTCTGGTGCTGTTTCCCTCTTCCCTCTTCCCTGCACACCTGCCTCAAGAGTGGACTACACGGTCTTTGTCATGCAGCTGGAATCTTAGATCTCAAAAGGAAATCACATTTAGGCTCTGGTTTTTTTTTTTTTTTTTTTTTGCTTTTTTTTTTTTTTTTTTTTGCTTCTTAGCAATGCTCAAATGGGTTTTCAGCCCCAGTAAAGTAAAGACTTACCAAGAGCCTCCCTCCCCACCCTTATTTGCTTTTCTTGATATCCTCAGTCTGTGCACATGTCATAAGACAGGATTCTCTGTGTGGCTATTTTCAGGAGCCCAGACCACATCTCGTCATAGCACAAGAACATAATTCAAAGAAGCCCGGCTCTGCTCTGGGGAAGCATTGCGTGTGAGAGATAAGACGCTTGGGGGCTTATCCCACAAGTGCAATAGTTTATTTCAGCCACAGACCAACAGTTGAGATGCCAAGGGGAAGAGATGGTGTACTTTTTAAAGAACAGGGTTAGAATTTTCCAAGGGGGGTTACGATTTATCAGAGGTTCACATCAGAGCCCACTATCTGGCCATCAGGCTCCCAGCGGTATTTCTGTCCTAATTGTATTTACTGTTGTCAGTGGCAGAGTTAAAAAAAATGAAATGGAAAGCAGGTGGCTGGTGTGGGACCTGAGGGGTGTGTGGTGTGTGTGTGTGTGTGTGTGTGTGTGTGTGTGTGTGTGTGTGTCTGTCTGTCTGTCGGGGGAGGTGAAGTGGTGGACAGACGAATGAAGGAAGATGTTGAGACAGGTAGGATACTCTGGATGCTTAACTGGAAATAACTGAGGTACTCGGTGGGGGCTAGGAAATAAGCAGAAGACAGCAGTTGACCCTTAGTGAGAGGACCCACAAGGCACTTTAACTCTGCCCATCCACAGGGAGGGCATTGTTGAGGGCTGCAGGGAGATCCCTTGGATCACACACCCTGCTCCAGCCCTTTGGGGGAGAGAATGCATTGATGCAGCAGAAGCATGCTGTCCACCACCAGATTTCCTTTGGGAGCCTGGTCAAGTTTTGGAGGTCCTTAGATTCTGATCTTAAATGAAAAACTGCCAATGTCCAAGGAGACCTGAGGAGTGGTTGGGGTTGGGGGCAGTAGTTGATGGTGGAAGAGAGGAGCCTGGAGACAGGTGGCAAGCATTCAGGTTCTGATTGAAGCATATTTGCAACATTTGTTTTAGATGCTTCCAGTCTCCCTGGCTTGCCTTTGCCCTCCATGTACCCAAGCCCCCCCTTTCCTTTATGCAGGACTCCTGCATGTTCTCATTCCCATCTGAGCTGCTGCCTCTCCCCAGTTCATTTGCAGGCCCTCTTTTGTCCTTGTCCAATGGGGACATCAAAAACAGATGCCCAGGAGAGGGCTTTGAGGGGCTGAAAGTGTTCGCAGGCTGCCCTGTATGCCTTTAAAAAGACTAAAATTACACCCAGAGGCTTCACTTACTGCAAGAATTTGGAAGGATTGCCAACACCACTGAAAGGACCATTTTCCACTTTATAAGCCACTGTCTCCAAGTTTTAATGAATCACTCCTTCCAGAAATCTGACCACCTTGGTGACATTACGATCTCCTAGTTCAAAAGGCAAAGATACTGGAGGTTACTAAATGTGCTAAAAGCCAGGGATTTAGAGACAGTTCTGATGTAATTGAATATTTATGGACACACAGTGTGGGGAGAGGCCGAGCAGCCACCTTGCACACTTCCCAACCATCTAGGGAGTCGACTGTCACCAGGTCAGTGGAGGGGAGACACATCAATGTTATGTGATCCCCAACTTCTGACCCTCTGATTCATGATGGATTAAAGGCTCACTGAGGGAGTCTTTTGCACTGGTCCTATATTTCCTGTTTTGTAATAGGATTTCCAGGTAATTCACAACTGTGAGGTAGATATGGGGGGGTGTCTTGATTTCAATATGAAATTTGAAGGATCTGTTATGATTCCATTGGAGGCAAGACAGATAACTGGGCATGAGTACAGCTGGCATGTTAGTAGCTGGTGGACAGACTGCTTCAAAAATGTGATTAATGTTCTTCTTATGGGGAGGGGTCCTCTATCACGGCATGTCTGCACTTGACTCTCCAGCAAGTTCAACATTTTCACAAATAATAGCGAATTAGAAAAGTCAAGCCATAAAGAATTTCAGCGAAGACATAAAAGGCATAATTATCACATTTGCAAGAGACCCAAGGGTTGTAGTAGTGACCACAAAGTGTGACCAAGAGCCAAGATCCTGGGCTGTCTCCACAGCCTGCAGATGGAGGAGACGAAACTTAATTGGGATAAGTGCAAAGTCCTACACGGACGCCCCAAAACCAGCTGCGCAAGTATGGGATGGTGAACACTGGCTGAAGAGCACTTTCTGTAGAGTGCTTGTACCTTCTGGTTTTGTTCACGTCCCTGTGACCCGATATGGCTGAGGATGTGCATTAATAGAAAGAACCCAGATGATAGCATTGCTCTCAGACCCCCCTCTCTTCCTGCCCTCCCTGTCACTTGCTCTGTGTTTCGTTATCAACAAGGAGACTTTTAATGCCTCCTTGAAGACTTCCTCCTCATATCTTAAGTCTATTCCTGAGCCCAGTATTTGCAAGTAGAATGGAACCATTATGGGTCACACAGAATGACTGGCTATGAGAACCCATCCCCTGAGCAAAGTCGGGATCCTGGCAGAAAGGAGGGGGTAGCTGGCTGCTGGGCAAGCAGCTGAAAATGTCAGCGACTCTAAGGTTCTCTAGTTCTTTATTTTCCAGAAAGCCTGCTACAGCACTGGGTCATTGGTGGGTCGATTAATTAACTATCGGATTCTTCATCTTTTCTCCCTTGTGGTGTTCGTTGGTCATGGGTGTGTGCTCAGCCTGAACATAGAGCAAGCTGAAAATGCCTGGGAATCAGTGCCCCAGGAGCAAACTTCACCAGTGATGTACAGGAGTTGGCAGATAAATGTCAGCTTCCCTGTCTCTTTGTGGAACAATTCAAAGTGATTCAACATCTTCTCTCAGAGCGGCCTTGGTCGGGTTGCCCAGCGAGGTTACAAGCTTGTGACTACACCCTATATTGGCTTCCTTCCCCGCTCCATTACTGCTGCTTCCTGGGACCACTCCCCAAATCAAGTACTTACTTGAAGGTCAGTTTCTGGGGGAACCCAGATGAAGATAGAGGCTGAATTATTACAACCATATTTGGTTGGGAGATGAAAATGACAAGTGTGTCACCACATATCAGTTCCTTAAGCTACACCCAGTAGGCACCTATTGTATACAAGGAACTACACTCTATGTTGCACATTTTTACACAGATGAGTGAGTTTGTAGTGTACTGGGGAAGGTGAAGTACATACATCCCACCCCGGAAGTGCTCTGCACTGCCTGGCAGGGAGTGTCCCCCAAGACTCGTGTTCTGCTCTTCTCCATCTTTATTCGTAAAACCTTTTCTTAGCCTTGAAGGAAAAGAGATGATAGGATGCTGTTGCTTTGGGCCCACAATTAGGAAGCCTGTTGAGGACGTCCTATGACAAGAGAAGGTAGGTGTTCATTCCCTGGAGGAGCAGGCCTGCTTTGCATTTTTCAAGCCCTGCCATGCTGTTTTCTGATGGCCAGCACTTTAGTAACCACCCTCTCTCCCAAACTGCCCCTCTGCAGCTAGCGGTGGCTCAGAAATCCTGTCAACCTACAAACCCCAAATGCTGGCCACAGGGCAAGGCAGGCTGGTGGGAGCAAGGACTGGCTGGGGCAGTGACTTCTGCTTGGTGGGGGTAGGGGTGGAGTGGGGGGCTCTGACCTGAGAGTCTGTGCCATGCCTGGTCACCAGCCTGAGTATGTAGCGCTCCTCATACCCTGGCAGGCGTGTTGTGTTCGTGGACGCAGAAGACGACACTGAGACTTTGTGCAGAGCCTCCCCATTAATGTCTTGGAAGCTTAAATATTAGAGGCTGAGCTTTCTCTTGGGATTAATATAAGGGGAGGCGTGTGCCAGATACAGCTCCTGCATGAGCTCTCTGGTGCTATAAAAAGAAACACTGCAAAGGGCATCCAGAAAAATATCTCACCCCAAGAAAAAAATGAATAATGTAGCATTTACCAACATGTGGCTTGGGATGTCAAGAGAAAGCCTCATGGCACAATCCCAGATCTTCTTGGAGCCTCACATTTATGACCAGGGTCCCTGGTGGAGGCAGAGGGACTGTACACAGGAGGGCAGGGTTCTGGTGCCTCATTTGCTGTGTGACCTGGGGCAAATCAGTGTCCCTCCCTGGGCTTTAACTTTCAAATGAAGGAATGAAACTGGGTCATTTTCAATCACCCCCCCCTTTTTTTGCATGCTATAAATTCTGGCTATAATTAATATAAATTACTTAGGGTCTCTATTTTTTTTTACTCAAAATGAAAATGCTTTATTGAATTCTGTTTGAAAAAAATGTGTATTCTAACAATTTAGATGATTTACTCCCACTGAATAGAAGAACATCCATGAAAATGTCAGTTGGTGGGGCTCCTGGGTGGGTCAGTGGGTTGAGCATCTGACGTCGGCTTAGGTCGTGATCTCACGGTTCGTGAGTTCAAGCCCCACATCAGTCTCACTGCTGTCAGCGCTGAGCCTATTTCAGGTCCACTGCCATCCGGCCCCACTCTCTCTCTTTCTCTCTGTCTCTCTGTCTCTCTCCCCCCTTTCCCCATTCATGCTCTCTTTCTTTCAAAAATAAATAAACATTAAAAAAGTATTCATTAAAAAAAGAGCAATTTTACCCTTGGAAATATTAATATCTAGGTATATTCGAGAAGTAGTACAGTGGGGGAAGCTTCCTAGTGTTCTACCCTAAAACTGGCTCTTTGGACTATTTATGAAGCCGGGCACATTTGTGCATCCCAACGGCTGCGGATCATTCATCATGGGACCCAAGTCCCCTTTGAGGACAAATACTCTCTGGGCGTGTGACTGGCCGGCTGTTGTCCCATCTGGAGGAGGGTGAGGGCATCAGCTGGGAGAGCAAGTGGGGCAGTCCCCAGAGAAAGAACCCCACGGGGCTTCTCCAGGAACCTCCTCCGGCTCACAATAATTGGGAGTGGGGACTCCAGCTCTGAGGCTGGGAGGTGGCGAAGCCTCAGGACTAGGTGTCCCCGGGGGAGTCTCAGAGAATCCAGGGGACGGCGATGGACTTGTTCTCCAGATTTTTCCTCCCCCGAATCCAGACCATACACACTCTGCAGTTACATAATTACCCTTTCTGTGTGACTTGTGCACACCTGCGCTGGTAGGGCTGGCCGGAAGCTGCAGTGCCGCCTAAGTCAGGACGTGTTCTGGATTCATTTACTCTACATCCTGTAACAAGGGTGGCTTCAGGCCTGCCTCTCACACACGTGCACGTGCACAGGCACACACCGCCGTGTCCATGTGTGTCTGCCAGTGTCCTCTCCATTCTTGGTCCCACTTGAATAAAGTCAGAGGAGGCTTCCTACATAGCCTTTCAGTGTAGCTACATAAACGTTATGTCTAACCAACTCCAGCCTTATATTTGGCAGGAGTCCAGGCTGGTTTTTTAAAAATTTCCATAGACCTTTTTTTTTATATATAAAATGTGCCATATTGACCCTTTTTAAAAAATAACTGCTTATTTATTTTGAGAGAGAGAGAGTGTGTATGTGCAAGAGGGAGAGGGGCAGAGAGAGAGAGAGAGAGAGAGAGAGAGAGAGAGAGAGAGAAAGAGAGAATTCTAACCAGGCTCCATGCTGGGTGTGCAAAGCCTGATGTGGGGCTCGAACTCACGAGCTGTGAGATCATGACCTGAGCTGAAGTCAAGAGTCAGACACTTAAAACCAGCTGAGCCACCCAGGCGCCCCTAACCCTTTTTTAAATGTACAGTTCACTAGCACTAAGCACGTTCTTGTTGGTTGTACAATTGTCACCACTTTCCGTCTCCAGAATTCTTTTCATCATGTGAAACTGATGTTCTGTCCTGATTAAACAAATTTCTCATTCCCCTCCTCCTCCCAGTCCCTGGCAAACACCATTCTTCTTTCTGTCTTTCTAAGAATTTGATGACTCTAAGTACATTATAGAAGAGGGATCCTATGTTTTGTCTTTCTGTGACTGGTTTATTTCATTTAGCATAAAGTCCTCAAGGTTCATCCATGTCGTAGTCTGTGACAGATTTCCTTCAGTTCTGAGGCTGGTTAATATTCCATTGTATGGATATACTACATTTTATCTCAGACTGTGTTTTTCACTACTGATTGAGCGAGCAGTCTATTTCATGTTATTAATATATATCTTGTGGCCGTCCATATTGGAAATATAAGAATTATATTTAATTCTGTGGGGGGAGTGGAAAATATTGGTGAGTTTTTGCATGTGAGCTTTATCAAGTCCCTTAACTTGATGGACTAGAAAATTGTTAGCTGTAGACACTGGGGAGCTTGGGACTCACTTGCCTTCACTCATCAGAGTGGTTGAAACAATAGTGTGATAGTCAGCCTTGCTCAGAACTCACTTCTCCCCTCCGGTGTGAGCCCGGGGTCATTGGAGTATCCTTAGATTTCAGAGCACACAGGTGCAGGATGCAAGCATGGTGGGTGATAGATCAATCTTATTGGACTTGATTGAGTGATGAACATGGTTTACTGAGTTGAGTTGCTTTTAATGAAAAGTATATACATTCCAATGCATTTTATTTTTGTAATGTTATTTTTTATTTTTGAGAGAGAGAGAGAGTGAGCAAGTGTGAGCGGGGGAGTGGCAGAGAGAGGGGCGCAGGGGGCTGAGGATCCGAAGCAGGCTCTGCACTGATAGCAGTGAGCCCCTTTTCCAATATATTTTAAAGAGATACCGATCATAAACCTGAACATCGAGGCTGGTCTTGTTATAGTTACCAGTAACTTAAAGATTCCTATTTAGAGTTTCCCTAACATCATTCCCTTTAAGGCTCCATCAGGTAAGACAGCCAAGTACAAATGGATTTCTTTTAAGATTTCCTCATATTAATAACCTGCTCATTGCCATTCTTCATATCTTTCAGTTGTGGAAGGTGTGGGAACGTGGGCATGTGCCTGACATATTGTTCTTTTAAGTTCTGGATACATTTGAGACACCATGTAAATATTTATTGATTTTTATTACATGGACTGTATTGACATAATGCAATATTAAGTAGACTCTTAGTCCTGGATGGAACTTTAGAAAGTAGTTGTTCTTCTATCCAAATATAACGTGTGAGCTTTGTTAAATATTTAATAAATGGTCCATAACTAGTTCTTTTAATATAACCAATGTGATGTCTCTGTGGAAGTTGAATGTAGATTTGTGATCTTCCGGTAGTTGAGAGATGCGGGGAACCTGGGGAGTGTCTTCCTCCCACTGATAACATCCCCCCCACTGGGACCCCAGCACCACCAAGGCTGAGAGATAGCAAATGCCAGACAAGCCTGTAATTTCTGCCATTCCTCAGCCCTGCCAGCTCTCAAACATTAATTTTGCACATCGGAATCATCAGGCATCTTGTTAATATGCAGATTATGAGTCAGAAGGGCTGGAGTGGAACTAAGGTTCTGCATCTCTAACCAGCCTAGATGAGGCTGATGTTGCTGTTCCCACTGCTCTGTGTAAGGAGGGCTCCTGGGAACACAGGGATATACAGGAGTGGGGGGCTCTGGTCAGGTGAGGGACCCCTCTGGGGCACAAAATGCAAGGGGGCGCTGGCTTTCAGTGTTATGTAAGTGCACTTAGGGCTGCTCTTCTTCTCTGGGCGTGCTAGTGCATGGCTGCCTCGACCCCAGGGGACTCCTTACATGCTGCACCCTAAGTTCCTCCCTCACCCCACACTAGAAAGGAAGCTTTTGGTCCAGGGAATTGGGGACATGATGTGCTGCTCTAACCTGAGTTACCCCATGGGCCAGTGCAGTGAAAAGTTTGACCAGAGATTCCCAGTCTCTCTTGCTCCCTCAGCTGACCTTGGACAGCCACCTAGGCCCACCTAATTGACCCACTGCCTAACCAGGTCAGGGCAGGACTCCCACATAGCTCAGTCTGTCCTTTCACTGCCTGACGGGTGCAACCTTTTAAAAAGAGCAAATTTTCTCCTGAATGCTCCGTGGTGTGATGTGTGCAATGCCCCCACACCCACCCACCCTGTGGCAACAAGCTGGGGGGATGCTGAGTGAGTCAGTGACAGGGCTGTGACTTGAACACTTGCTGTGTCTTAACCACTTGCTCAGCTAAAGCGAGACTGATGGAGCATGCTCAGTGCAATCCATCTTATGTTGATATTTTTCCCTCCAGGTGCTTATCATGGGTAATTAGACTCTCTCCCACATGTTAGCCATGTGAGGGATCACTGCAAAGCCTCTACATGTTCCTCTTTGCAAGTCTCTAACTCTCCAGTGAAATTCAATTATCTGAAAGGAAAAGAAAAGAAGGATGAGTGGTTAGCTGACAGCTGCATAGCATGGGCTTTCCTGGATGGTTCCAGTGGGTGGGTGGCAGGATGTACATTTCCTGGTGGGATCACATGACAGAGAAGACCAGACTTTGGTTGTTCTCAAGCTAAGAGTTCATTTCTCAGCCCACAGAGGGACTGACAAACCTCCTCTCATCCCACATCCAGACCTGCAGGTCCCTGAAAAGGACGAGGTGAGGCTAATGATGTCCACACATGGGGAATGCCCTCAGCATCCCTGTCTTTTCCAGAGGCTGCTTCTCTGCTCACACTGTGTTCATTTCCCGGGAAGAAGGTTGGGATGCTTAGTCTCAGTTCGCTCCATGCTCTTTTTGGATGGTCTTGGATAAGTCCCTTGTCCCCTGCCTAAAGTGTGGCGGAAAGATTTGGGTCTTATTTCCTCCACCAGAAGAAAAACGGGAAAGGAAAAAAAATGCATACACACATATACACATATATGGAAATATACATGCATACATACACATATTATACATAGACACACATATGTACATTGTATGCATATAATATGCATGCCTTGAACTTTTTTTATTTGCCAGATACTTGGCCAAGTACTTTACTGCACTATGTCCTGTATTCCTAGTGGCAGCCTTAAGAGGAAAAAACCAATGCTCTTCTCCACTTACCCCCAAGAGGTGAAGTAAAGTATTGAAGGTTAAACAAATATTAAATGGCTGATCAAGGATTTGAATCCAGATGCTCCAATTCGAATGCCTGGAGTCTTAACCACTGTGCCAGTAGTTCTCATATGTCTGAGTTTGGGTTTCCCCAGAAGCAGAGTTTGCTCTTTCCCTGAAAATGCACGTAATTTATTTGGGAGGTAACTCTAGGAATCACTGGCAGATGAGTGGAGAAGTGAGACAACGAAGGAAGGCAGCCAATACAGTGTGCTTTATCTAGCCAGCTATCTCTTTGGATAGCTGAAGCCCGATCCCACTGGGCGGCTCTGGGAGACAGAGCAGAACATATGCCTCAACATTATGCAACCTGAGGGTAAGGGAACGGAGGTATTTATGCACCAACTCCCATTATTCACTGAGCGAAGTTCATTCTCTGGCCATGCACACAGGCAGAGAAGGCTCTGTTGGCAGAGAAAGCAAGTTCTCATGGGCACTGGTGGCATTAGGATGATCCCCTACACCTGCACAGATGCCTGGTGGTGAAGTGCATGCCTGTCCTGCCCCACCCCCCAGAACCTGGGGGAGAGAGAGAGAGAGTGCCAACTGTCCCCTTCCTTTGTTCCCATTTCCAAGGGAAGAGAGGAGCTGCGTGTAGACACAGCTCTCAGTTGAATCTTGAAGGCCAAGAAAAGCCCAAGCCCTTGGAAGCTATCAGCTCCCTACCCCCCCAGGGCTTGTGCCCTGTCACACTCCTACTCTTTTCTCTCCATACTTTCTTGCTAGCAGTTACTGAGTGATCCAACAGAAATCCAGGTCCATATTTATCTGAATATGCCAATGGCACATTAAGAGCCCAACAAGGTCACTGATGGAAGCTAGATCAGCTAGAGAGTAGGTGGCAGGAAGCAGAGAAAAGTAGTAAAATGACTGTTTTCAACCATCAGGGATGGCCGGGGAGTCTTGGGGCCTCCAGCATAACTGAACTTCAGAGAGGAAGAGAGGAGCTCTTCCCTCCCAGACTATGGGGTGGGGGAGTTGTGCAAACAGCAGGGAGCCAGCAAGGAGCCAGCAGGTATGGGCCCCCTACATGCCCTGCGTCCTGAGGTGAACCTGAGGCTCCATGCTGGTGGAGGGCGAGATGTTTCAGCCCCTGCCCTGACATCTGGGCTGTATGCCTCACACTCCCCTGCATGTGGTCTCTCACTTTGGCCCCACTCACCAAGGGTGTACTTGACTCCAATGATCTTCCTTCTTGCAGCCGTCCCATTGCACACAACTGAGCCTGCGTCTTGGCGGATGATGGTACTCCCCTCGCCACAGCCCCCTGCCTCTGCAGTAGTGTTAGTGCTGCTCCTCAAAGAGGCTCAGTCTTCCTCTCCTCCAGGCACTTGGATGACATCCCCCTGCCCTTGAAGCCAGGCATGGTCATGTGATGTGTTTCCAGCAGAAGCACTGTGTGTTGTCCCACGTGGAGTTGTAAGAGCCAGTGGTGGTTCATCACATCCTCCTTCCCTGCTTGGCTGATTGTGGGAGCAGGGGTTGAGGTGAAGCCTCCCAGAGTGATTTCCAGGAGCACAGCCTCCTGCTGAACTACATGGGGCATGTGGCATGAATGAGAAATGCTGTGTTGAACCCCGGAGATCCCGAGTTGTATATCACTGCAGTGTAACCTCATACACCCCAAAGTGACACAGTCATTAGGTTCAAGGTTACCTGCCCTCAGGTAGCCCAGTCTTCTCTCTGTCATGCAAATCCAAACTTATTTATTGCTCCACCCAAGTTTTTCCCAGAGTAACTTGCCTCCTGACTACCCGGGACTTCTGCTTCCTTCCTAGGCGTCTGGACTCCTAGTAGGCACTCCAGGTATTCCCCAAAACATGTTTGGAGAAGCTCTTCATGCCAAGTTTGTTAGCAGTGCCCAACTCCCTGAAAAGGTCCCTCTTGTTAATTTTCAAGCAGGCACCTCTTCCTGTCACCTTGGAAAGAAAGCATCAGTGGACAGAGTTGGGATTCTGTTTGAAGAATTCCATTGTTAATTAGGGAGACATCACTGATGATGTTCCCAGTGGTGAGAATAATGGATCCATCCTCCCTGATGGACCACCTTCCAGGTCTCTAAGGGCTTCTGTCTCCGTGTTTTTGTTCAGTTCACAATACGTTATCAGTGCCTTTCTTTGTCCATGCAAAGAGAAGTAATCCATGGCTTTTATTAAGTGTGTGGCCTTTCCCTGCATGGGAGCTCCGTGTTTATTTGTATAGGCTTCTCATGTGAGGCACTTGGTTCACTGCCAGTGTCTCCAGGTTGTAAGCACCACTGCCTCCCTGTCCACCCACCTTGCCTTAACAACAGATTGCTAGAGTGTAGTTGCCAGGTCTGGTGATGCCAGTATTTCCCGAGTGAGGTGGTGTACATGGGTCCTTTGCCGGGACACACACATTCACCACAGTCCCTTCATTATTAACATTTCAATCTTGATGAAATAACATCGAAGGTGTGTGTTCACATATCTGTGTGGAGAAACCCCCAGGATCCCTCCACCAAAGCACTGATTCTTAATCATTGTGTTTTTGAGTAGCACATATCAAGATACAGGAGAGCTTTTTATGTCTTTTCTATGATTTGTTCTGAGACAGCTGCCGGGTGAATGCAGAGCATGAATTAGACATTAGAACAGGGGAGGGATAGGGAAGAGGGGTGTGGACCATCAGACATGGTGGGCATGGGGGTGGGCTCAGCCAGGCCACAAGGGCAGGGAGTCCTTCCTGACAGCCCTGAGTGCCCTGCTGAGAAGCTAGGACACACAAACAGAACCCCTCTCCCCTACTGCACATGCAGAGTGAGAAATTCAGGAGGAAATCCATCTGGTAAGGGTGGCCTGCGGATGCAGGGAGGGCTGAGAAAAGCACAGGAAGGGATGTGAGGGGCTCATCCTGGCTGAATGGAGGTCTGGTCGGGAGGGGGCTCAGCGTGGGCTGCAGTAGCCTCATCGGGGCTCTCCCAAAATTGCCGGGAGACAGCCCAGTGGGGTGGGAGGCGGCCCTGGTACTTTCTCTGACCACTCTTACTGTTCACACAGCATCCACAGGCCTGGATGCTCACTCCTGACTCGTGAAACACCAAGAAGGAAATCGCGACACGCTGTCACCAAGGCCATCGGGAAGTTAATGGTTTTCTATTGACCTTTTTACAGGTTAATAGAAACTGTAAAAAGCTGCTGCTACAGTGAAAGGTTCTTCATCACACGGGCTGTCAGGGCCTGCCTGGCCTCCTGGCCAACTCTGGCTGCTGGAGGTGGGCTTTCCTGCCTTCTCAGAGCTGCTCTGTGACTTTGTCTACGACCTACCCATCCTCCTCAGTGATCACCCAGCTCCTGAGCCTGGAGTTCACATGCATGTGTGCATACCACACATACACCTGCACACGTATGCACTGCCAGTGGGGGTGATCACTGAGCCCCTGAGCCCATATTCACAACAGGTGCACACCTTCACATACACCTGTGCACAGATACACACATGCACTGTCAGTGGATGTATGAATGTGAGCCCATTCAAGCATGTGCCCGGAAAGACAGGGGCAAAGAGAGACATGAAATCCATTGGGAAAGGAGTGACCCTCTGACGCTCTGTCTTGTTTAGAACACCACGTGGCAAACTCGTGTGCTTGCTCATTTGTTCCTAGTAATTCTTCCTCCTGGGCCTGGTTTCTGAAGGGCTGTTTGTTAGTACATACTGTTATTAAAATTTGACAATAATAATTGCATATTCTACATACACAGGACATTTGTCTCAGGAATTTAAGCCTTTTTAGCAAGGTTTAAATATGTTGAAGTGGGAGGGGTGCAGAAAGGAGAGGGTGTGCCCATTATACAGATTAAGAAACTAAGGTCCACAAACACACCATAATTTCTCCTGTTCCTAGGAGGTCATGGATTATACTTAGACATTTGATTTTCCTTCACTTCCCTCCCTCTCCCCCAGTCAGTGTTTCTCCAGTGACTTTGACAAGGATACTGTGGGTCCAAAGCAGTTCTGTCCAGTAGAACTTTCTGCAGAGATGGAAATACTGTATGCCTATGCTTCTCACTATGGCAGCACCCAGTACATGTGGTCTGTGGCTCCTGTATTGGACCTACCTGGAACATGTAAAGGAAAGGGTAGATTTCAAAGAGTGGATAGTAGGCTCTCCTTGGCTCCCTTTCTTCTGGGATCCCTTCATAGGGGCAAGGCAGGGGAGTGGAGAGCTGGTGCCTGGGAGTTAATGGTTGTGGAAGCATCTGCAGTGTCCAGTCCTTGGAGAGAACTTCCACTTGGAACACATTCTCCCATGAGGGACTTGAGAATATTTTCCCCCCAGGCAAATACAGAAATACAAGATTGTCGCTCACATGGCTTGCCCTTAGGATGCCTGTTTGCTGCAATCCAGCAAATGAACAATGAAATGTGTTTAAGATACTTCCCACCAAAACTGGAGTTGAGGGGCACCAGGGTGGCTCAATAAATTAAGTGTCCAACCTTGGCTCAGGTCATGATCTCATGTTCGTGAGTTCGAGCCCTGTATTTCAGCTCAGAGCCTGCATTGGATCCTCTCTCTCCCTTTCTCTGCCCCTCCCTTGCTCGTGCACATGGTTGCTCTCTCTCAAAAATAAACATAAAAAAACAAACAGAGTTAATGGTATGCCTGTTGTATCACTGATTCTGTAGAATAGAGTTCATGTGATAAATTCATGCTTGATTCCGGGATCTTCCAGGAAAACAGGGACTCCTGTCTCTGAAGACCAACTTGCAGTGTCCCCTTAGCATAAAATGAAATTGGTGTGGCACAGCATGGTTCCCTTTTGTCACAGAGGTCAGAAAACCTACCCTGTGCCCACCCAGTTGTGCTCAACAGTTCATCTCTGGAATCTAATAGAATCTAACCTTACTTCCTCTGGGCTGCTGCATCTACAACTAGAAGTCTGGTAGAATCAACAGAGAGCTTTAAAAATAACTGAGGCCCAGACTCCACCCCAGGCCAACTAAACTAGGCTCTCTAGTGTGCCTAAGAACTGACATTTTTGAACGCTACCCAAGAGCATGTACTGTGTCCCCAGAGTGAGCACCCCTGCTTGAGGTGGTCTTTGAATTGCCCCAGCTGCCTTGTTTTGCATTTGATTTCCTTGTAACCTGCCCAAGGTCCATTTACAAGTAGGCTGGTAAACCTTAAATAAAGTTTCTCATCCTATTCATTAGAGAAAGTATAACCTCCTATTCTCACCATGTATATAGAAGTTTGTGTTTTCTTGAATATAGGAACCCAAACTGTAAATCTGAGCCTAATTTCTGTAAAATGTCAAATGATGGCATTATTTCAGGCTGATCCCCTCTACTGCTGTTCCCTACAATAGCTCTTTTGATCAAAAGGTCTCATTGCCTCAGGAAAGACACTGCAAACCTCTCTTAAACAGGGATTAAGTAAAATGCACCACAGAAAAGAGGACAGTGAGCATCTGTGATGCCTGAAGAGACATGGGGAAGGGACTCCAGCCAGAATCACCTCTCTTTTCAGCCTATATTCAGTGGAAGTGGCTCGTGGGTGTTCTGTGTTTGCATTGGAGAGCAAAGCATAATCCCTGCTTGAGGGGGAAGCCTCTTATGCTCCTGGAATATTTCTCTGGTCGTCCTTCCCTTAAAAAGTAATAAAATATATGCGAATTCTGATTAGGAACAAATGTCAAAGTGTCCACCATGATGGAAGTCTCCGATTTCCACGGCTCTGATATATCACGGCAGGAGCTCATGAATCTTTAATGGCTGGCCTATATTTAGGGGCTTTCAGTTTCTGAGGGCGATAAAAGGTTCTGCAGAGATGGAGTTCTCCCAGTGCCCTGTCTTTTGCCAGGGCCGGTGCCTATTTAAAGCACATCTCGTCTTTCTAATGTACAAAGATTCTGCTGACCACAAAAAACTATCCTGGACCTGAGATTAGATTATAAGACCTCTTCCCCCCCCCGAAATATGGCAATGATTATCCATGATTGGTCAGGCCTGTGCTGGGCAGAGTGGTGAGTAAGACAGGGCTCCTGGCCCCTGAACTTCTATTCCAGTTGGAGGAGATGGACAATAGACAAGAAAACATTGAGGTAGTCACGGGCTGTGACAATTGCTGTGAGAGAAATAAGCGGGGTGGTGTGACATGTTCTAAGCACAGAAGTGACACAACCTGATTTGCATTTTGAAAGATCACTCTGGCTGCTGGGTGGGAAGATGGATTGTAGGGGGACAAACATAAAAGCCAGGACACCAATTAAGAGGCTGTTTCAGTGGGCCAGGGAGGAGGTGGTAATGAAGGTGGCAAGGAAGGGCAGATTTGCAGCCTATTTGAGAGTGCAAGAGGGAGAACTTGCTGGTGATTTGGACAGGATAGCAGAAAAAAAAGCAAGACAAACTCCTAAATATGCAACTCAGCAACTTGGTGGATTGTTGTAACATTTCCCACGACAGGGAAGATCAAGATGTGAGTAGAAGGGGCAGGTTTGCGGACAAATATCAAGTGTACTGTCATCTGAATGATGTTAGTGTGGATATCATAAATGGAGATGTGCCTAGAGTTCTGGAAAGAGGTTAAGCCTGGAGATATCCATTTTAGAAACTTAAGCTTATAGGCCATGTTTGAAGCTATGGACTGATCTGGAAAGACAGTTCAGTTAGAGAATGAGCCCTCTGATCTGTTACCATTTGGAATCCAATCGGAGAGGTACAGGTGATGGAAACCAAGGAGTGGCCAGTGAAGAAGAAGAAGGAAAAAAAGAGTGTGGTGTCCTAGAAGCCAAGAGAGGGAAAGAGGGGTGGTCACTGGGGACATGAGGTGAGAGAGACGCTCAGTGAGGTGTCCTGCACCATGGAGCCTATAAGCGGCCATGACGAGAGCGGCTCTAGAAGGTGGTTGGAGGGCATGAAATGAATTGAATGAGTTGAAGAGTGAGTCAAGGAGGAAGATTAGCAAGTCGAGTTTATACTTTCACAAGTTTTTCTTTGAAAACTGAGCTTAGAAACAGCTGGATATAGGATGCTGAACAGGGAAAGGATTTGTTTTTAAGAGGTATCTTTGGATGGAGATTCTACAGCATCTTTGTTTGTTGATGGAAATGATGGAGTAGAAAGGGAGAGCTGACGTTTCAGAGCAGAGGGGAGAACTTTAGGGGTAAAAATGTCAAAAATCCAGGAGGGGGTGATACCCAGAACACACACTCACCAATCCTTCTGAAGCAACAGGGATGCTCTGCTTTCACAGCAGGTGAGGGAGAACACAGGTGTAGATACAGGGAGCCTCAGAGATCTGGTGGAGGAAGACAAGAGCCTGATTGCTTATCTTTTTTCTGAATATGAGGCAAAGTGATGAGCTTATGGAGAGGATGCTTTTGAAGAGCACCCCAAAGAGCAGGGTCAAGTTCACATAGAAAATGTAGCCTGATTGCCTGGCTCCCTAGTCAATGCTTTGAGTTTCAGTGGTCCTTGTAAGGTGAGGCCTGCCAACCCAGGTGTGTCATTTTCTCTGGCCAGGTAAGTTGCTCAGGTGTGGCCCAGAGCAAGTGGAGCATTGCATTAAACCACAGTCTGAAGTTTTGCTATCACAGTGCCACACAAGAGATGAGGGGCAAGGAGGTGAGGGTATTTGAAAAGGAGTAATGAGAAGGAGACAGTGGGACTTACTGGACAATGAGGGAAGTAAAGAACAGAAAATGATGAATAGTGGAAAAGGGCTTGTGGCAGTTGGGGTTCTAGAGTAAGTGGCCTACACAGCTTGTGGGCGTGGTCAGAAAGGATGCTTGAAAACAGGATGTTGGATGTAGAGATGTCGTTTATGATAACAAGAGTCAAGGCTTAGCAGGGGGAAAGAATGAGAACCTTGGGGATAATGAGGTCAGGAAGGGGAGAGGTCAGGGCTCTAGATGGTTATCCCCATGTATGTTGATGTCACTGTGATAATGACAGGAGCAAGGATGGAGAAGCAGCGACTAACCCGGAAGTTGAAGAAGGAAGAGGAGACATGGTTTGGAAACCCCAGTTGGGGAGCTTTGATGGAAATGAAAGCTATCTGGAATGCTTAAGTTTTCTCACTGTTCAGGCTTGGAACCAGTGTTTTACTGTGTGCTGAAGAAGCTTCTTGGAGAACAACACATCCCAGGCTTGAGGACTCCCAGCTGCTCCAGCCAACCTGCAGTGCTGGAAAGATGCCACTGTCTCACGGTGCTGAGCAGGGAGTGCACCATGTGGCCTGCATCCACTGCTGTATGGCCAAGTCCATGGTCACATAGTGCATTCACCTGGGGACATCTGGGGACAAAAAGACCTGCTCAGTTCTGCCAGTATGTCCATGTGTGACTGTGGACAGGTGATGCCACCTCAGTTTACTCACATGTAATGTGGAAGAGTAAATGTACTCACTCCTTGACCTAGAGCCATTTTTGCTCTAGCCCTCCATGATTTTTCATCCTGCACCTGGCCTCTCTCATTAGCCTTGAGAAAACCCAACACACTTCAAACTGTTTACATTGATAAAGGACACCATTAGTTTGTGAATATTGACAAACCAAGCCCATCCAAGCATGTCACCTTGCCACCTTCACCTCCTCAAATCTAAAGGTATTCCTGTGCAGAAGAGACACCTATCATACTGTTAAGGGATGTCTGTCCATACAGATGTCCTCCCTGCAACCTTGGAGGTGCTGTCAAGTCAAGCCAGGGATGCTTGCTTGAGGAGCACCAGGCAAGCTAGGTTACTCACACAGTCTAGGGTTGGATGCATGTGTGTGGAGAGGCCCCACCACCCTATGCCTACTTGGCTCCTTAGAGAGTCCAGCTTTACCTGTCTTGTCTCATAGTCAGGGACTCAAACTAGGGTCCTATGTCCTGTCCACAGAGGTTAACCCAAACACCATCCCTTTCCTTTCTGCTGTGGACCTGCTGATGATAGTGGATTGGCCTGTGGCTCATAGGTTGCCAGTGGCCAGATTTGATTTAAGATAGGGGGTCTGGTGGGTCCCAGAGCAGGGGTCTTAGCTCAGTGACTGCAGGTGTGAGATTTTAGGGTTGGCTTTCCTTCTCTGAGAAGGGAGTGGATTGGAAGTAGCAGGCCAGGCTGCACTGCCCAGATGTGAAGAGAGGACTCTTCTCTCTCCTGAGTAGCACTTGCTCAGACCCTAAAACATGGAGCACTACACAGTCTTGGAGATGATGGCTCAGATACATAGTGCTAAGTGCACACTCTGAACTCCTCTCTCTTCTCTGCACACACGTACGTGTATATGTGCACACATGCACACACATACGCGCAAGACCACTCTTGGCTAATGCTGACATTAACAACACAATATCCCAGAAATTAGACACAAAGAAAGACTGACCCACTGTGTATCTCCTGTGCCTTGCACAGGACTTGAAATAGGTAGATCATAGATGCACACGTTTGTTCATTGATTGGTTTACTCTTCATTCACATGTTAGTGATATGAAACCCACATAGCCCCAGGCATTCAGGGAGGTTCAGGCTAATGGAGGTGAACACACACACACACACACACACACACACACACACACACACCATGATGCAAATGTAGTAAGTGACATGTGGTAACCTGTCAGCAAAACATCATGGGAGCTCAAAGCAGCATAAATTTCTCCTAGAAGGAGGGTTCTACAAAGGTTGCAGAGTTGAGGTGGTAGGATGCTGCCTATGATTACTGCAGGCAGGGTCTGGGGAAGGGGAAGGGCCCAGCAGAGTGGATGTCAGGGCCTTGAAGGGCACATCAGGGATTCTTGCCTATTGTGACGTTTCTGGTTCAAAGTATCCTTGGGGAATTGGAGGGAGAAGCAGTAAAGCAGGAGCCTCTGTGCTGATGCCACACGTGGCCACGTGGCTGGCAATGTCTGCAATTGTGGCGTCAGCATGAGGCCCTCTTGATAGGAGATCCCAGATTTGCCTGGTCTTTTACTGTTTCAGTCACTCCATGAATATGGTCTTGAAACATTCACAGAAACTATTTCAGATTTCAACCTTAAATAATATGCCATTTAGATCAAGTTTGGCACCAATTTCTTCCTTAGGGTTCACTGCTAATGCATTTCCGCTTTTGTTCTAGAAGCCAGGAAGCCAGGTGCTATCTCTGTGAAAACTTCTGGGTTTTGACTGCACATATATAACTAGGAAGTGAGGCATAGGTGTCCTGGTAACTTGGTTCTCTGCAATGGAACAAAGACCCAGTTTGTGATTTGTAGCCTTTGCTGATTTCTTTGGTGTAGCTACCCACACAATGGCCAATGCCACAGTAATAAAATTTAACAAGAGCTTGGCTTGTAAAATTTCTGAATATTTAATATATGGTTCTAGGGGCTGGTCCAGGACAGCGGGGGAGGGGCAGAGAGAGAGAGAGAGGGGAGACACCGATCCGAAGCAGGCTCTAGGCTCTGAGCTGTCAGCACAGAGCCCGATGCAGGGCTTGAACCCATGAACCTGAGGCAAAGTCGGATACTTAACTGACAGAGCCACCCAGGCACCCCCCCCCCAAAATTTTTTTAACTGAGCGATACAGCTGGTTTATGTACCTATACCCAACTTTCAAAGTGCTCCTTTAAAAGAGAGCAACAACTGAAAATGTTAGCACATGAAAGTAATAGTTTGCAAATTTCTGCATGACAAAGAGATTATTGCTTTACAAAGGAAGTTGCCATGTACTTCTTTAAATACCAAGTAATCTTGGAGATTTTTAATTATTCAGTTTTGCAAATATTTAGCTTACTGTGTCTTTACGAATTCCTCTTGTATAAGGCAGTTGTTCTTAATTTGGGGTCCAGGAATGTCTGGAAGGAGCCACTGGGGTGAGCGTTTAGGGAGTTGGTGCAGCTTTCAACATATTCTAAAATATATTCAGTCCTCAGAAGGTGATGGCCTGTCGTGTGCCTTGGGGCCCTCTGTCATGCACATCATAAATTCATGGGTGGTCAGCTCTGGGATACTACGAGGTGCTTCCAAGTTGAGGACACGTTTAAAGTCAGTGCATAGTCTGTGTAAATGGCCCCCTTCTCCTGCTAGAGATGCTGCACTTGCCCTGGGATGGGAGGTGAAACCTGGGCTTTGCGAGGAAGGTCTGCAACAGATTTTTAATGATGACGGTGACAATGATGACGCTTCAGCGTAACTTACATATGTGGGGAAGGAAACCAAACCAAGCCAGAAGTCAGAGCTCATTGCCTCCCTTCATGCATGAGGCCACTGTGCCTGTTTCTGCTCTTGAGTCTCTGGGTGTTATACATGCTCCTTGCACCAGGACTGTGAGGACAGTCCTCCGTGACAATAGTAATCACCATGTGGGGGTCTCTCAAAAAGCTGATCTCCGTCTCCTTGTTAAGTGGGGGAACCAAGGCCTCTGCACCTGGCCCTCCTAAGGATGAAAGGATTTTCTGCTGGAGGGAGGGGATTGTGGCTGGCCGTCTCCCCATCTGTCACCAGTCACAGGGGGGTGCACCATCCCTCCCAAGCACGCATGTTCATGCCCAAGGCCCTCACAGTGTCTCCCCATCAACTTTGCTTGCACACATGTGGAGAGGCCCCGGGTGTCAGCAGGAGTGGGAGCACTCCTCAGAACCCCAAGAAGACTGAGGAGGGTACAAGGGGCCTTTGGGCCATTTCATGGAGCACTCCGTGGTCACTGCATTGATGGTGGGGTGAGAAGGGCTTGCCTGGCCATGAAGGACTCCTGCATTTGACACTAGAGTTAGTACTTCCAGCCTCTCCGCACATCTCTAGCCCCCCAAAGCTGAATTTTGCCACTTTCAGAGCCAATGATGTTGCTCCTGAGACTTGGTGGGGCAGGGTTTTACTTACGCTTTTGCTATAGTTACACATTCAGCAGCACGTGAAGCCTCATAGCCATGTGACTCTTCAGGATTTTATTTAATTTTTTGTATATGTCCAAGCGGTCATAATTTACAGAGAGGGATTAAATTCAGTTTGTCAGTCACCGACTGGAAGTGGAAAACTCACTAACACTGAGACACTTTGCTTTATAATAGCTGTTTGCTCCTTCCTAGGTTTGTGGGGTTCTTCTGGGTACCCCTTGCAGATGGATTAGCATAGGAGCTCCTGCCCCACAACTTGGTAAATGTCCTGTGTTGTCAGTCAACCAACCTCTGCCTGCCTTGCTCCTGGTGCATCCTTAGGCTGGTTGATAGGTGATATTTTTGCAGTTATCTGTGCGTTAATTAATTTCCTTTTCTAGGGAAGCAATGCTTTCTTTAAAAATCATGAATGCACACTACACCTTCATAGGGTTAGTATATAAACAAACTATGTTCTGAGGAATAGAATCATGTCATTCTCAATATAGTTGCTATTTGGGGAATATATTTTCTTCAGTGAATTGTTTCTCAGAACTGATGGGATCATTTCTTTTTCTTTTCTCTCTTCATCTTCAGGACCTTAAAACACTTACTCCTTAGAACGCTGTAGAACAAGATAGACAGATATTATTTATTTGTTTTACAAAGGTGAGAAAACCGAGCTGTGAAGTTTATGGAGTTAACTCAGGCAAGAGCCCTAGGTTGCTAACTCACAATCTACTCCAGTCTGCCAAAGAGAAATAATAATAGCATAGTGGCAATCATAGTCCCTGACAGCTGGCCTTCCTTCTTCTTTCATCCCACAATGACCGATAACCTACATAAGGACTATTGTTATTCACCTTTACAGGCTCATGCAGCAGGGTCACTCACCCATGGCCAGGCAGCTGGGGATCTGGGAAGCCAGGATCTGAACCAGCTCTCCCTGGCCCTACTAACTGCCTTCTTGTAAGTTCCATGTAGGTCTTGGAATATCTACAAGACTGCACAAGACCTTCCAGGGGAGCTGTTGGCACTTCCACAGGGAGTCTGATAGCTCCTTTGTGGATGCCTGGGGAAGTGCCCTCAAGGTGGTGCAGGAGGGACCAGGTTGGTGCAGGCCTTGGCCCCAAAAACCTCTCCCTGTCCTTTCCAATCAGATCAGTTTGTAATTCGGTGGTTGGGTCTGCAGAGATTTCTAATTAAAAGATGGATTTTTTAAATGAACTTTTATTAATTCAACAGTCTGCCTGGATGCTGAATTGTCATATTTGCTAATAGACAAAATGGTTTGGTTTATTTTCCAGAACAGTGAAAGTCACTCAACTTAATTAAACTGTCTGAGGAGATTTTCTACTTGTCTTACTCAACACAGGCCCAGGAGCTTGCTTCAGAAAGCCTGTCAGCCACAGTGGCAACTCAAGTCGAGCTTTCCTTTGAAGTTGGGGTGGATTTGGTGTCAGTTACTTCTAAATTTCTCAGTGTGGCCTCCAGTGGCACTGACCTGAAGCAAAATTCATTATTGCTACATGATTTCAGATTATTGAGAAAGCCCCCAAGTCCACAGGGGATTCTCCCACTGCCCCTAGGCAGGGTAGCCCAGGAATGGTGGAGCGTAGTGTTTATTTCCCAATGGCTTAGAATTTCATCATAGCCCAGATCTTAGACTCTAACAGAGAATACCCTGAAAAGAAAATTATTAAAAATTCAGACCTGCCAAAGAAAATACTAACTAAGGTTGGCAGTACATTAAAGAAGTATTTCTCATGAGCAGGTAGGAGTAATCTTAGTGCAAAGATTAATATTGATTAATAGTAGAATATCTACCGATGCCATATTTTGTAGAGATGAGACTCCATGGAAAAAAATCATGTGAAAAAAATTTTTGATGTTGAAGGGAAGGGTGTCCCTGATGTCAAAAAGACTCTTAGGGTACCTGGATGGCTCAGTCAGGTGAGCATCCAACTTCAGCTCAGGTCATGATCTCGTGCTCCATGAGTTTGAACCCCACTTCGGGCTCTGTGCTGACAGCTCAGAGCCTGGAGCCTGCTTCAGATTCTGTGCCTCCCTCTCTCTCTGCCCTCCCCCCCCCCCCCCGCCGGCTCTCTCTCTCTCTTAAACATAAGTAAACATTTAAAAAATGTTTTAAAAAGATACACACTCTCTCTCTGACACCAACAGTCCTCGGGGGTGACCATGAAACATACATGATCCATAAAAATCACATCTATAACCATGACCATTTTTATTTTTACATACTTGCTTTTGTTTATTTATTTATTTTGAGAGAGAGAGATCATGACCTGAGCCGAAATCAACAGTCAGACGCTTAACTGACTGAGCCATCCAGGTGACCTAACACACTTGCTTTTTAGAAGGTCCTGGTGAAATAAATAAATAAATAAATAAATAAATAAATAAATAAATGGTCCTGGTGAATAGTTATTATCAGAATGATGCATATGATTTTCAGATAATATAGTTGCATACCTGGAAAATCATAAGAACTTATCAATAATCTCTTAAAATTAGTAAGAAAGTTTTAAGTGGTCAGACACAGGTATATATGCAGAAATCAATAGCTTTCCCAAATATTGACAGTGACCAGTTAAAAGACACGCCGAATCTTTTATTCAGAAAATAACAATAAAAGAGTGGTAATATAATGTATTAACTGGTATTGATTTTGATGGTGCACACCTCTATATAGAAAAATTCAACATGTATCTGAATATATATTAAAATATTTTTTAAAGTAGATGTTCTTGGATAGATCATGGGAACTTATTTTTAAATCATCTTTCCTATTTAACTTAAAAATCTATAGGATCTATTTTTGGTTTTACCTGAAGACCTAAAAATATTTTGAAGAGGAGCAATGAAGGAACATTTTTTCCCCTCATCTATACTGAGATGTGTTTTACATTTTGTTAGCACTACAGCATTAAACCAGACAGACGGGTGTGACACAGTACACAGCCAGAAACTGCCATCAGGACATGAACCTAGTCTCTAACAAAGGGAACAGGCTTGACCAAGGCAGAAGGGAAGGATTTTTAGCAAAGTGCGTGGGGAAATTGGTAACTTACTTGGGAAGACTCAAGTTGGAGTCCCGTCTCACTGATAGATAAGACCCTCCCTGTTCTCCCACCACTTTCCGAGACCCAAGCAAACCCCTCACAGATGGGCGAATATGAACCATCTGCCCTTCCATGCTCTTTCTTGCTGGAATTGCAGCTGGTTACGTGAATGCCCCCAGAGCCTCATTTTGAGGAGCAATTGCTATAAATCCAAGATGCTAGCGGTTAATAATGATAAGTCTGAGCTGGCCTTGGATGCAAATCCTAGTCTTGATTAAAGACAGAAGAAGGCAGTCCTGCTGTTCTTACTACTTAGCAAATGACTTTGCTTTTCCTGCTGTGCAATACGAAACAGAAGCCTAAATGTGAAATGCAAAACTTTAACTCCTAGAAGATAACATGGGAAAAAAATCTAAGTGGCTTTGGGTTTGGCACTAACTTTTCAGATAGGACTCCAAAGGCACGATCCATGAAAAGAAGAAGATGGTAAGTTGGACTTTATTAAAATGAAAAACTTGGACTCGTTGAAAGACATCATTAAGGGAATAAAAAGACAAGCCACAGACTGGGAGAAAATCTTTGCGAAACACAGATATGATAAAGGGGTGTTATCCAAAATACATAAAATTCTGTAATACACTGTTGGAGAAGGCTTGGGAAATGCTTGCGGACCGTTGCTTCAGAAGAGAAGGGAAACACAGTAGAGTGTGTGGCCTTCACAGCAAGGAGAAAGGAGCAACCAGGGGTGTAATCGTCCAGTTGTGGGAATCCAGAGCACAAAGAATTCCAAAGGCAGCTCCTGGAGGAGGGATGCCAGCAGTTAATCCTCCTTTTCTCTGTTTGACTCTTCCGGGCACCTTACAGGATTTTTTAGGAACTGAGTGAGGCAGAAATAACAGTGCCAGGTGAAGGCTCATTTCCTTCCTCTGGATGAGCCCCTGGGGTGTCTGCTGGGGCATGGACTGGGACACGCAGCCATGGAGTATATAGAACACTGTGGTAAGCACTGTGGCCCCCACTCGGTTGGCAGTTGAGCTGAAACAGGGTTCTTCTCTGGGTAGAAGTGAGCAGGGAAGATTGAAAAAGGAAGGTTTCTGGCTGGAGAAACATTACATGTGTGTGTAATGGCACAACCAGGTGGGCCTCCCAAGGATCCGCCCCCTGTGGTGCTGGGGTAAAGGAGACCCTATGGATAGAAGAAATTTGGCAGGAAATGGGCCTCTTGATTTGGAAGCTGGCTGGATATGGGTTGGGGCAAGCATGAGGAGGCCAAATGATTCCAGACCTTCTGTCCTGAACCTGTGTGGGTGTCTCTGCCTTTGGCAGGAATGACAAATGCAGGAGAAAGACGCAGGTGTTTGCAACTGGAAGGACCTTCAGAGAGTGGATTGCCAGTTCAGTTGAAGGCAAGCGAAATCCACAGAAAGGAATTTTAATAGCAGATAAATTAATTACCTGGAAGTATTTTTGAGTTACAAAGTTTCTCTTCTACAGAATATGCCTGTGCTAAAAGGACTCTGCAGGGAAAAAGCAGTGCTTAATCCAGAGTTAAGAATTATACAGGTGCCATAGTTGTATCAGAGAATGTTTTCAGCCAACAGGTTAGCTTCCCCTTGACCAAGGTGGCCTTGCCTGTCAGGAGAGTACCACATGCCACATGCCTAAAAGTCAAGTGTTCGTAACATCACGGTCAAGGCACATGGCTTGATTATGTTCTTGCTTCTCCCACAGTTTCTCGCATTTGCCAGCCTAATACATGAAGATAGTATAAACTCTGCATACACTCTATTGTATGCATATTATATATAATCTGTGTAATATAAAGCCATTTAGACTTGATGCCAAAAGAAATTAAACTACTAATATTGCACTTTGAGAGTTTTGGAAGTAAATGAAACAATGTGATTGTATTTTCACAAGAGAGCCTTTAGCGGGGATTAAAAAAAAAAAAAAAAAACCCTACAGAGAAACAGAATGCCCAGGTTCTGGGTATTAATTCCCTCCCTTGGAAGGCCTTCAGGAATCCCATCCATGGGGCCAGCAAGAAGTCTTCAGTCATTCTCGCTTATTGCCATCTGTCATCTTGATTATTTGTAGAGGTTTCATTTAGTGATCTGAATCCAGAGATTGTCCGTCAGAATCGGGAGCCAGGGGATGACCTTGTATGGCTGCCTCTGGTCCTGTCCCAGCCTTCCTGCATTTGATAAATGACACACCCCTCCTCCCACTCCTGGAAGAAATGAAGTACAGGCTCGGGGCCTTATTGATTTTCCGTAACAACAGATGCATCTTTAGGACTCTATTATTTATTTCAGAAGTGGCCTTCTGACCCGATTCAGGTCTGTAAATCAGCTGACAAAATGTATTGCTGCCTCTCTTCCTGGCACAATCCTTTATGCCATGATTTTTTCTTATATCTGATGTGGAGAATATCCTTGGGGTTCAGGTACACCCCCTTCTTCCTTGGAAAGCATTTCTGAACCTTAATTTCAAAGATGTTTTAGGAGGGAAGTGAAGGGACCACAGCCCTTGATCCACTGTGTTTTTTTGAGAAGTCAGGCTCAGAAAGCTACAGTGTGCCCCAAATGTGACTGCACTCAGCGTGACCAGCCGCGTTTCTGAGCCCAGCTGGGGTAAGGGTGAACATTTCCACCAGTGGGGCAGTGAGTTACTCCAGAGCTTTGATGCTCTGTAAGAGCTGTCCATGGATCAGTTCAGGCTCACCTGGTCATTCCCATTGTGTGACAAGGAACTATAAACCATGAGTATCTTGAATATGAGAACTAAATCCAGTTCATCTGTGTCCCCAAACATAGCCCCGTGCCTGGCACAATCAACTCCTGTTGGCTGATTGAGGGAACAGGTGGCCTCGGTTGCCAGCACCAAGTGTCCTTAGGGAGCAAAGCACTGTGGATGCCCTGGCTGTAGAACCTTCTGTTTCCTCCTTCACAAGAGGGCTCTGCTGTCTTGGAGCCTGTTGCAGGTTTCTGAGGATGGTGTGGCATTCTCCCATGCTTCTCACAGGCCCAGGCTGGGCTCATTGACTGGCTACCCTTGCGTGGAGAGATCAGAGCCCAGAGAGGGTCATAGCTTGGGTTGCCTCATTATTCCACAGCTAATGTACTGCACACGCGGCTTCCTTTCCTGCCAACATCTGATGGGTTTCAGCACCTTCTTCAGGAATGACTGGCTGCAGGCAGGTCCTCAGATTAACTGCTCATTGCCAGAGTCTTTCACTCTTGTCCATTTTGCACACAGCTCTTCTTGGCTTTGTAATTGTTCCACATCTATGTTTGTGGACCACCCCTCCTGACTGGCTTTCCTGACATCTCTTTTATGTGTTTCAGATGCCTTCTGGGCTCTCTGTTCTCACAGATATGGAGAGAAACTGTTCCTATTTCTATTCAAGTCTTAGCCTGGGTTCCCCAAGGAGCAGACCCTGGGCTAAGATGCAAGTGCAGGAGGTTAACCTGGGAGGTGACCCCAGGAAACCTGGTGGGCAGTAGGGAAGTGAGATGGGAAGGGAAGGAAATCAGAAAGAAGGGAAGGGAAAGGAAGGGAAGGGAAGGGAAGGAACGGGAAGGGAAGGGAAGGGAAGGGAAGGGAAGGGAAGGGAAGGGAAGGTGTGTCAACAACCAGGTGGGGTTCAGTCCCACTGGGGAGCTCTGGGAGGTGGTTTTTAACCTGCAGCTCCCACCTGTCATTGGCTGGGGCTGTCCCTGAGGCATTAACCCCTAGCTCTCTAGTCTGTTCCACTGTCCCAACTGCATGATGGGAGACAGCCTTGGAGTGGAGATTCTCGGGCTCTTACATGAGGACTGTAAGGGCTCAGGGTGCACAGTTGGGATATTAACGAGTACTAGCTACACTCAGGTTTTGAGGATCTTCAAAGAAAATTCTAAGGGGCTTTGGCTTCTGTACCTGCTTGCTTGGGTGGACAGCCCAAACTCTGTTGGATTCAATTCTTGCCTCAGAAAAACAAGGACAGTTGTGGTACACACTCATATGGTGGTTACCAAAACTAGGAAGTGCATAAAAAGAGCTTTCTCTGGCTAAGGAAGTTCAAGAACATTTTAGCCATTAATGGTACCATTACCGTACTTGTCTTTTGTTGATTGTTTCAGACTTAAATTTGCTCAGTGCACTGTGATAAGGTGTCTGCACAAACATGCCTCAAGAAGTTGCAGTTACTAGGAGACAGGGAGCATGAGTGTCTGGCCTTAAGATTAGTGAGCTAAGGAAAGTCATTTCCCCTCTTTTCTCATTCAGGCCCATTTTCTCATTCAGAAATTTTGGACTAGAGGAGGGTTCTAATCACTGATGAGTCTATGGAAAAGTTACTCATGGAAGGCTGCGCTTTACTCCCCACTGGTCTTTCTGCCTCCCAAACCCATTTTCACACACCTTAGCAAGTTTGCCTTGGGAATTATATTTACATCATTGGACACACAGCTGCCTGAATTCTGCTTTTTTCAAAAAGAAAAAAAAATATGGTACCCAGTTTGAGATGCACTATTGTAATACCTCATTAGGGACTGCCTGGTAGGTTGCCTAGCTGATAGGTAGTAGGGTCCTTAGCTCTAGATTTGGTTCTCTGCCTTTGTCAGAAAGCTAGTCCACTTAGCTCCTGAGCCCCTGCTCACAGAGGAGTTCAGAACATTCTGTAGACCTCACAGTTGTGTGTGGGTGTTGGAGAAGGAAAAGTTCCCAAGAGGAAATGTCAACTTACCTGAACTCCCTGGGTCAGTGGACTCAATCTGAGAGTTGCATTTATTGTCTAGGAACATTTGTGTCGTGGAAGACCTATCTTTCCTGGCACTGGGGCTCTGGTGTTCTTCTGGAAGGCTTTGAAACAGCACAGCTGAGTTAAGTAATATAAGAAGAATCCAGTAGAATTCAACAAATGTGTATTGACTACCCTGTTTAATAAAAAGCCTCTGAAAATACTTTGGGTTCTTGACAGGAACGTTTGAAATGCTTGCCTTTCCCACTACTTACTGTATGCCCAGACTTGTAAAATCTCTTGTTGCTGTATATTCACTGACAGAGCAGTCATTTACAGAGCAGGTTCAGGCTTTGTAAGGGGAGCTTAGGAGTCAAATATGAATGAGAAACAGCTCCTGCCTGTGAGGAGTGGCCAATCCAGAGGAAGAAACAGATAGTTGAGGCGGCACTCTGAAGAGAAGGTACTACATGGCCACGTCTTGTCTGTCAATGTGCACAAAGTATGTGGAAAAGAGATATTAAAATGATAGCTAGGGTTTATTGAGCAGTTACTATGTGCTGGACACTAGTTTTAGCACTTTATATATGTTAGTGTTTAGCTTCACACAACTGTATAAAGTATAGGAGGTAATAGTCACAATTTTAAATGAGGAAATTGAGGCCCAACATTGCCCAGCTGGTAAGAGGTAGAGTTAGAATGAGAATCCAGGAGACCTGGCTTCAGACCTTACTGAAAATCCATCCTGGTAGGATGAGAAGAATATGAGAAGAACCTGGTAGGGATGGAGAGGAGGGGCTGAGAAAGCTGGGTCTGGGGTGAGGGCATCAAGGGTCAGGAAAATTTGAGCCAACTCTGATTTTTCAGTTGGGTGCCTGGGGATTTGGTAGCCCTGCCAGTTCATCCTGGATATAGGATGAGAGCCTACTGGGTAGCTCTGAGATGGGAGAGAACAGAGCAGGTCTGAGTCAGGATAAGTGGGGTTGGTGGGATAGTGGGTGAATGTCCAAGGGGGCTCACTGGAGAAGTCTGGAAAGTCAAGGCAGCATTTCGGTTCATCCAGAGATGGCCAGTGTGCGTTCACTAGCTGACCTTCCCACATGACCTTCTTCTCTGGAGGGGGCACTAGGGCCTGTTGTATTTGCCCCTGCCCTCACAGCTCTCCTCTGAGTTCTACACCTGGCTAACACCCCCTCCTGGGAAGGGAGTGTGCTACACTCCACACGTCCAAACTGACCCCTTGACTGTTCCCTGACTGGGTCCTCCTCGCGGACCAGGCTGCAGGTGCACTCTCTGTGCACCCACCCATTGCTGAAGACAGAAACTTGGATGTCTCCTAAAGCCTCTGTGCCTCACACCCCGTGTCATCCACTAGCAGTCGCTGGGGCTGTATCTCCTCATGAGCTCTCGAATCTGGCCACACGTCCTCCACAGGACTGCCAAGCACTTCTTTCTCTCTCCTGGACTGTGCTGTAGGCCTCATGGCTTCTGTCCCCTCCAGTTCTCTCCACACAATGGCCAGAATGATCCTTCTACATGTTGAAAGTCATCATGCCTCCCTTTTGAAACATGCATAAATAACTTCCCATTGCTCCAAGGATAAAGGGCAACACTTCTTTGTTTTTTAATGCTTATTTATTTATTTTGAGAAAGAAAGAGCATGAATGGCGGAGGGGTAGCAAGAGAGGGAGAGAGAGAATCCCAAGCAGGCTCCACGCAAAGCACAAAGCCTGACACGGGGCTCCAACTCACCAACCGTGAGATCATGACCTGAGCCGAAACCAAGAGTTGGATGCATAACCAACTGAGCCACCCAGGTGCCCCAGGGAAGCACTTCTAACCTGGCCCATCTGGTATGTGTGGTCTGGCACTTCCCTCTCCACCTCACCTCTCTCAGCACACCCCTACTTTTGTCCCTTCCAGCCTCACTATCCTTCTTGAATTGCACCAACACATGTTGGCCCCTCACTCCCACCCCAGCTTTTCTGGGCTTTCTGTCATACCAGTTTTTCCTGTACTCATTCCCTGTTTCCCTCCTACTTCTTCCCTCCCTTCACAGGTACTTCAAGTCCCAGGGAGCATCTTCCTGTGCTCATCACAGTTGGAACTTTATATTTCTTAGTGAAATTAAATTGTCAGTTACTAATCTCCCTGTGCCTCAGTGCCTGGCAGATGGCAGGCACATAACAGGTGTTTGACAGGGGTTACTTGAATGAATGAATGAATGAATGAATGAATGAATGAAGCAAGCCTGGGGCAGTCTTTCTTCCCTTCCATTTAGAGGTTGTTCTTAACCTTCCATGAGGACAGACCCATACCTTGCTGAAATGTTCTGGACAATAAGAACTCTTCTGCTGAGGTATTTCCTCCAGCCCCTGACCTTGGAGATCAGGAAAGACCCTTGGGCAGAGTTTGAGGACATGGCTCAGCCAGTGCAAGGCTCTGAAATTCTGTGCACCGAATGGAAACACAGAGTTTATGATTCAGTGTGAAAACCAACTTAGCAGATGGGAAGTGTGCTGGGTTACAGCAATGCACTGTGGTATTGCTGGGGTCATCCCCTCTCTGAAGCATGGCAGAGCCAGCCTGGCCTTCTGGTTGAACCCACATGTCAGCACACCGTCTTGTCTCCACTGCAAGGATCGAGGCTCTGCAGCAAGAAGTTACCTACTAATGATTCGCTTGTTTGCTTGTAATTAATGACTACTGAGGGCAGGCAAATCAGGGCCAGTGATTGGTCCTGATTCATTGATCAAACTGTCCCACTGACTAGGGACTCCAGGAAGCACCTGCACGCAGTCACCAATAATTCTCCTCCTACCCACGCAGCAGGAGTTGACATTTAACAAGCCAAAGCTCCCTGGCAGACTTTTGACCGAGCCTGGCTTTCCAAAGCAGTGGGAAAGGGGACTGAAAAGGGAAAAGAGTTATTTGCAGTTGAAACAAAAGAAAAAGAAATTCTAGAGGCAGCCAGCCTAGGATGCTGGACACAGAATTCGGCTGTCACATTTCGGTGGCTTGTGGGATTTTGTGTGTATGGTTTAACCAAACCTAAATGTAGGGTTTGGAGTATTTTTGGCAAGATCTTAAGGGTAGGTAGCGTTTTTACTAGCTGTACCAGCCAGCTGTTTGTCTTGCCTCTGAGGTTAAATGACGTTCCAAATGCCCTAAGGAGCCGCCTCCTTTGTGCGCACAGTCGCAGCAGCCGTGAGCAGGAGAGAAGTCTGTGGGTCAGCATGGTCAGGGGGCCTCGCCAAGTGCCCTGGGGCCTGAGCACACACAGCTGCTGCGTCAGGAGCTCTGGGAGGAGTTTTCTCTGCTCAGAGCCCAGCCTCTTAAAACTACCAGGCCAGGTTGGGTCCACACTGTTAGGGCTGGTTCTGGCTTTATTCTGAGGTCACCTTGGAAGGCAAAAGCCCAAGAGTATAGTAGGGAGCTTGGGACAGATTCAGTGATGGGCTTAAAGACTGAAGAGAGAGGCTTCCTGGGAACTGAGGCCCCGAGAGGTGCTTAAGGGTTGGCTGGAGAAGGTGTGTTCCCTCTAGGTGAGGGAGAGAGACAGAGAGTGTCATCCAGGTGGCTAGAATAAGCACCATTTGTCTCATTCTGTTTTCCCCAAACTAGGCTGCCTTCCACATTTGGGGTTAGCTCCTGTGGGTGAGCCATCAAGGGCTTTGGATAATGGGCTCTGTTGCCTGCAAGGAGACCAGTGTAGACAGGTGCAGGGACTGGGGCAATGGTGCAGAGGACTTTGAAGGTGGCGGTGACTAGGTGTGTTACAGAGTTGGTGCTCAGAGGCAACCATGGTCAAGGTTTGTCTTTGCCATGGACACTGCCTCTTTGGATGGTGGCTAAAGGTATAGACACTGGGATCAGTCAAACCTGGGATTGAGTTCTGGCTCCAGATCCTTGAACACAGTTATTTAAGTGCCTAAACCTCAGTCTTATTCATCTATGAAGTGAGGAAAATAGTAAGGATACGTTCTTCATAGAAGAGTTTGGAAGATCCATTAGGTAAATGTGGAGAATTAACTATTTTCTTACAACCTTCCTTTGGCATCTCCCATAGAACCAAGTGCTCGGAACACAGGAGATACCAGAAATATTCCTCTTGGATTGAATTAAATGCTTGGGAATGTGATAAGTGGTCTCCGAGCCTGGAGGTCACTGCCACTGGGAATCCTCCTAGTGTCCACCCAGAGGCACAAGGGGGGTTCTGTCCACTCTGCCTTCATTCTGTCTTTTCCTTTATTAGTTCATTATTTTCATTTTCAACATTCCTTTGTTCCTCACTGCCCTTTGACTAAACCTGATTGGTTTTCCTTGCACCAGAATCAGTACTTCTGAGTAATAATAGCGAGGCCAACAGTAGCACTTTACAGTTTCCAAATCAGAAAATGTCTTTTGCCTGATTTGGTAGATGAGGAAACTGAGGCTCAGAGGAAACCCATGACTCACCATGGTGAACCCATAGCTTTCTGGAGAACTGAATCCAGCTGGTGGCACAATTGAGCATCAGTACTGGAAGACATCAAGTAATTCCATCTTTGGACGCCTGGGTGGCTCAGTCACTTAAGTGTCCGACTCTTGATTTTGGCTCGGGTCATGATCTCATGGTTCGTGAGATAGAGCCCCACATGTGCTCTGTGCTGACAGAGTAGAGCCTGCTTGAGATTCTCCCTCTTTTCCTGTCCTGCCCCCACTCACACTCTCTCTGTCTCTCCCCAAATAAGTAAATAAACTTTAAGAGAAAAAAAAAGTTCCATCTTGAGTCAGTCACAGCCACTAAACCTAGTCAGTCACTGAGTGGAAAAGAGGAAGGACGAAGATCTGTACGCCACACCAACTTCCCAGTGAATTTATAGGATGAGATAAGCTACTGAGTTCTGGAAATACTTGCTGATCCCCAAGGTGCTGATACCACCCTGAGGTCACAAAGCTCTGTTCCACGCCTCTCAGAATGATGTTTCTTTGTGGTTAGCTGCTGCTTCAATTTTTTTTTTGTCAAATTCCCTACAGAGTTTTATTTTGTTTGTGTTTTACTGATGAGGCTAGATACGTGGGTTATTTCCTTCTTCAAATTTAGGCTTAATTGGGGGATGTATCCATAACCTTCTCTGCATGTTTATTGTCATCATAGCCCAAAACAGACCCTTATATCCTTATACCCCCTTCTCCAGAGACTGACGGGGATGGGAAGGCATCACCAAGGAAGACTTTCGTATACTAAGCAAGAGAAATTAGCATGCTCTGAGTAATGTGACTGTTCCTATTTACTCTGGCATCTGTCCCACAGATACAGCTGCAATCATGGGGCCTCAGGCAGTGCTTAGTTCCCTCCTCTGGGCCAAACAGGTCACAGGGCAAGTGCTTTGGAGCATTGAGCTGGACCCCTAATCTCAGCTCTGTTCCCTGCTCACCTCTGAGGATTGATTGGACCTCCTCCTTCCTGCCTTGAGCACTCCCAGGACTAGTCGGAGAAGTTATACAGGGGTCTTAACATAGGAGGATAAAACCAGGACAGTATTTTGTTAGAGAATTTCATGGACTGGGTTCTATTCTGCATCATCCTGTGATGCAATGAAGAATTATTAGACTCGCAGTCCCATTCACAGGGACTAATAAGTAAAGACACAAGTCCCTTTCTCTACAGGATTGACTCATTGACTCTGTGAGCTTTTTTATTTTCTCAATGTATATACTCACATAAACATGAATGTTTCAGAATCCTTAGTTAAGATTATAGGTTTTGGGCACCTGTGTGGCATAGTCAGTTAAGTGTCCGGCTCAGGCTCAGGTCGTGATTTCATAGTTCATGAATTTGAACTCCGCATTGGGCTCTCTGCTGTCAATGCGGAGCCCACTTCAGATCCTCTGTCCCCCTCTCCCCCCCAAGCCCACCCCCCCTGTGCACACTCTCCCCAAGCCCACCCCCCTGTGCACACTCTTTCAAAAATAAAAATAAACATTAAATAGGTTTTAATAGCAAGTATTGCATTTTATTTTATATTGTTTTAATTACGATTGCAGAGAAATCATGACTACATGATTACATAGTACATGACTCAAGAAAATTAAGTAAACCCCATAGTAATATATTCTACACAGGCTCGATTCCTCTGTTTTCAGTTAGTAATTTACATTTAATAAACACCTGAATTTTGGTAGTTATATTCTAAACATTTACAGATTTTGCTCTTTTGTGAATTTTTCCCCAACTAATTTTTTCAAAGGAGGTCAAGGGTCTTTGGAAGCAAAGTAGAAGTGGGGTGTTGTTCCAGGATTCTGTCAGCCAGAAATCACTATTCAAAGGCACCAAGGTGCTTGTCAGTAAAGTTTTAACTTGTTGAGTTTAATACTGGCCCTGAGGATCTGTGGGTCCTAAACTATCTTTTGAGCATGGAATAAAAATCAAATTATGTCCAGAAAAGTGTTAGTGCTTTATAACATGTGGTCTTTTTATTTGATGGCCTATATGTTAACACGTGGTAGGTAGCTCTCTCTCTGGAATGTGCCATTCCCTTTCCCATACTGAGTAACAGAGTTTAATGTTGCCCCATTTTCTTTCTGAATCCAACAGTAGCTCTTGGAACCTTTGGGTAGAAGGTGGTAGGAAGTGTCTTTGGGAATAAAGTTTCTGTCATTTGTGTGTATGCATGTGATTCTGAATTTCTATATTTTTTTCTAACTTTATAAACTTCCAAGGACTGCCAGGGATCATAGAAACCACGTTGCCTGATCATCAGTGGCCCCAGACTGGCCACATGAACAGTTGCCAGTTCACTCAGACTGTCCTCTTGATCTCAAAGGCCACCTATCCTCCCATCTGTCCCTATGGATGGTAGTGAGATGGAACTCAATCTTGAGCCCAGAGTAGCACCTCCCTCATGCACAGTTCGTGGCCATTTGGGAATTGAGAAAGTGGATCCTGGTCCACTTCCCCAACGCAGAAACTCTTCTCAGACTCATGAGAAAGCTGGCAGTTTAAAAATGTCTCCTGACACTCACTCCATCCACAGAGCCTAAGAGAGAGGCGAATCAGCCTGAGGGTCCTTGACTTTGTTACTGAACTACCGGTTTTCTCGGGAAAGAGATATCTAGGTACTATAATAATTAACTACTTTTTAAAAAAAGGTCCAAGAAAATCATACTTATTTAATTTTTAAAAATGTTTATTTTGAGAGAGAGAGAGAGAGAGAGAGGGAGAGAGGCAGAGAGAGAGGGAGACAGAGAATCCCAAGCAGGTTCCATGCTGCCAGCTCAGAGCCCAAAGTGGGGCTCGAACTGATGAACCATGAGATCATGACCTGAGCCAAAACCAAGAGTTGGATGCTTAACCAACTGAGCCACCCAGGTGCCCCAAGAACACCGTATTTAAACCACTGAGAAAGCCTGGAAATCTGCTAAAAGACAATGTTTCAGTGATTAACATGGTCAGAGCTGTAAGATCTGGAGGGTAGGGTGAAGATTTTACAGAAGACAGTGGTGTTGAAAACGAGCATTGTTTCTCGATTTGATTTTTCCACACCCCACTTTCCATGTCCCCTTTCCTGAAGGAAACAAGATCGCATGGGCTCTTTGCACAAAACAATATGGGATCTGCCTCAGGGGGATTTGGGGACTTAATCTCCTCCCCCTTGCTCATTGCCTTCCCTCAGAGGTGTTAGAAATGTGCATCTACGGATGTTACATAGGGAAATGACTGGCTCTGGGACAAAAGATTCTCTTTCCTCCGCTCTCTAGTGGCAGTCATGCCACTGCCAGTTTTAAAATTTGGATTGTCTTTGTTTATCTTTTCAATGAGCAGAAAGCGTGTTTTTCCTATTTTAAAATGTGGAATTTCAATAAAATTCAGTTTTACCTTTTCCCCACTTCCCATGTATTAATAACTCCATTATGTCAATCCTCCTTCAAAGCACATGTACTTGGCCCTGCTGTTCCTTAGGGAGGATGGGTCCTCACTGCCAGCCTGGTACTTGGATGCCAGGCATACCACCACCAACTGCCTCCCCCCCATACCCCCCACGCCTCTTCAGTGTTCCCTTCCCTAGCAGCACCTGCCTCATGTGCCACGTTCCCAAATTGGCTAAGCCAACTGTCTTCCATGCCCACAGTAGTAACCTCACTCACTGTGGACCTCTGACCCTTATATTCTGAGGCCAAGGTAGCCACTTGCATCCCATGTTGGCCATGGACAATTATTTTCTTTATACTTTTCTCTTTTTTTAATGTTTATTTTATTTTTGAGACAGAGAGAGACAGAGCATGAGTGGGGGAGGGGCAGAGACAGAGAGACACAGAATCTGAAGCAAGCTGTAGACTCTGAGCTGTCAGCACGGAGCCCGACGCAGGGCTCGAACTCGTCAACTGCGAGATCATGACCTGAGCTGAAGTTGGACGCTCAACCGACTGACCCACCTAGGCACCCCTTTATACACTTTTCTTAAATTTTTCAACTTTTAAAACTTTGAACTTTTTAAACTTTCAGAATGATTTTTTTTTTACTCCCGACAAGAATTTTGTTTTTATTTTACTAAATCACAATGACAATTTTCTCAGCTTTGTAGAGAACAAGATTCCCCAAGTATATAGAGTTAGAAGTTTATTTGTGTGCTAAAATTCCCTGTAAGATAGTTAATTGTCCCTTTCTGTGGATATATCCAGTTACAGTCACTTGCTCCTGAATCATTCCAGTGCACAAACAAGAAAATTCATTTGTGGTGAGAAGATGAAAAGCAGTCATGGACAAGCACCTGTACATACATTTACAGTAATCGTGTATGTGCACTGCTCTTCGTAATCCATTCCTAAATTATAGCAGCAGAACAAGATTGCACAATAAACACTATTGCTTAAACATATACACCCAGACACCTGGGAATACTCTGACAGTACAGTTTTGGGTAAATTTCAGTGCTCATAAGAAACAAAAAAAGGTTTTGACACACTATCAATGCAGAATTAAAGAATTTATTTTTAAAGGTGCTCTTATATATCTCTCATAAACGAACACAGATATTTTTATCATAACATTAAAATAAGCATTATATAACTATTGACATAATTTGTTCTTGGATGGCCCGATATCATCTCATGTCTCCCCAAAAAACACCAGGCACTCCTGCTGCATGCGCTTTGTTCAGGGTGCTGTCCAGCCACAGCGATGGACCTCAACAGCCCCATAGCCTGCAGAGCAGTTATGAGTACATTATTCCTAATCTTTCTGATAACGTGTGATGCTTTTGATTGCCAGTGTCTGACCCCAGGCAGAGAATTATTCTGGACCCTGAGGTTGTTGGTTGGGCTGGCGGGTAGCTTTCAGAATTAAATGGTTGGTTCTGGCCTCATCATCATGGTGACAGGAATCAGTACCAGTTGACCAGATGACCAGCTGGTTGGAGACGCTTTACAGGGGGGGAGTTATTTCTTTGTCATCGTCTCACTCACTCTCTTTCCGGTCCCCTGATTGGGTCACACCGAGTCACCACCTCAGATCCCATCTCTGACATCTCAGTTGGGAGGACCTGAAAACCATGGAACATAGCAGCACATGATACACTGATATATTGAAAAAACAACTACAAGAGGGGGGCTCTTGGTGGCTCAGTGGGTTAAACATCTGACTCTTGGTTTTGGCTCAGGTCATGATCTCATGATTTCGTGAGTTTGAGCCCCACATCAGGCTCTGTGCTGACAAATGCACAGCCTGCTTGGGATTCTCTGTCTCCGTCTCTCTGGCCCTCTGCCACTCGTGCGTGCACGCATGTGCACTCTCTCTCTCTCTCTCTCTCTCTCTCTCTGAAAATAAATAAACTTAAATTTTTTTAATTTAATAAAAAAATAAAATGAAATTTAAAAAATTTTAAAAAGAAAGATGAGCAAACAGGGAAAGCATTGCCTGTTTACTTAGTGAACACAGTGCCTGGAGCAAAGTAGCAATTCCAAAATTTTTGTTGAATGAATAAACCAAGTACTAAAACCATTCTTTGTAAGAGTCAGGCATCCACTCCTTCACCAACATTTGCTCTTTTCTGCACTCTTCCAGACCAGGTTGAGGGTAAAAGAGTAAAATAATCTGGAAATGGGAAGTGCTGTTGGAGTGTAAGGGTGGGGAGCATAGGGGAAGGGAAGAGGGAGAGGTTTGGGAAGTTTCTTGGGACAGGAGAACCAGTAAGAAAATGGGAACACCGGGAGGGGTCAGGAGTCAGTGTTGGGAGCACACTGGCCATGCCAACCGCCTGCTCACCCACGACTCCAGCCCTCCCATTCCCAAAACACTGAAATGTGGCTGATTAGGGACGGGCTACAGGCAGTCCACTGTGCTGCCGGCCTCTTTGGGTCCTCACAAGAGACATGGTTTGTGGGGAAAATGCTTGCCGTATACTGTATCTCTTGGCTGTGGCTCCTTTGGCCTGGCTTGCTGCATTCCAAGTTAAAATAGCTCACGCTCCTTCCGGGTGGGAACTAGCAGCCTACCCAGGGCCTGGGGCATAGATCTGCATGGAGGGAGAGAAAACTCTAGGCTACTGATCTTCCTTTTGATGGGCATCTGTCTGTGCCCGTGACCTCTGCCACCAGGCCTTCACCTGACAGCAGAGATGCGGCCCTTGTTATCCGAATATCTAGACCTCAGTGTTGCCCAAGCGCTGCCCCTCCCACTCAATCAACTGTGCTTGTGGAAAACATTGTAAGCATTTTTCATCCTTCAAGGAGAGCAGTACCCTCCTCCAGGTGGGAGTCCTGCAGTCGAGAAGCCCTCCTGTGGTGATAGGGCTCTGTCTTCAAGAGCTACAAACTTAGCCGAGGAAAGCTTTGTAAACGTGAATCTTTGGGGCATCTCGACAAGGATTCCTGGTTTCATCCAAACTCATTACCTTCCAAGTGACAGAATCATCTGGGAAATAAATTTCTTATTAAAATATAAAACCTTCCCAGAATCCATCTGCAAACTTCAAAGGGAGATTTGGGGGAAGGAAATCCTACCCAATTTTAACTGTTCCACGGATGTTTGCGGGGGGGGTGGAGGGAAGGAAAATCATTTTTGTGGTGCCAAATCTGAATCTGGTTCCATGCTGTGGGTCAGTTTCCAGGGCATACCGCCTGGGCAGCAACTTTTCTCAGGCCCGGGGCCTTAACTTGGAACAGAAGGAGCTAGAACCCCTGGTCCAGTTCTGGGCTGCAGTGATTTGGAGAGATTAAAAGAGGCAGAGTTTGCTCAGGGCATCCTGAGTGCACAGGGACTCCCCTCTCCCCGCTGGTGTACCTCTTCCATTTCAGTGAGATGCCCCATTCCCTCGGAGTCTTACCGGCAAAATCCAGCCCAAGGGTTTATCTTAGATAACCCAAGACAGAGATCCTTGTGCAGGGGACTTATTGCTCGAGAGTTCTCAGGAGTGGGGGCGGGGGGGGCAAGAGAAGCAGGATTAGGCAGGAAGATAAGTCAACAAAGCTGTGTTCTCAGCCGCAGACTGGCCTCAGCCTGATCCCACAGGACCATAGTACATGAATAGCAGCACGGAGCTGTCCCAACTTGAGTCAGGACACTGGCCACACCTCACTCTTGGCGTGAGGACTTAGTCTTCCAGGCACTTAGGGTGAGGTAGCAGGCATTCACCCGGAGCGATTCTCTGGAGAAGGCACACGGAACCATTAGCCAACGGCATTCTCGGCACTGGGTGCTGGGTGCACCGGCCTGGGTGAAGGAAATCCTGAGCGGGCGTCAAATTGTCCACTTTGGTGGTACACAGTCACCCTGTTGTCCTGCTTGACTTCACACAGACTGGGTGTGATCAAACCACAAGCTTTTTGTTACCTTCACAAGATAGCACCATTCATCAGTCTGCGAGATTTACTTCCCTTTCCAAGACATTATACCTTAGCAGGTTTTAGACATGTTTTATAGAGGGATAGGGAGGAGAGTAGATGCCTGAGTTAGTGCATAGCTGGTCAGACATTATTGCCTTCCCCGGCATACAGCACCACCAGCCATGGACGTAGCCACTCAGCTATTCAGCCAGGCTTGTTAAAAATGAGGGCATAAAAAGAGCTGATTTCATACATTTTATGGCAGTCTAGTTCCCCCAAGGAAAGGCAAGGTTGGCCAACATGTGTGTGGTCCATACCTTTTGTGTGGAAGATGTTTTCAAGACTTTCCTCCTTTGACTATGCCTAGACTTGCCCCTGACCATTACTTATGCTTCTCGCTTTTTCTCAAGCTTGTGCCTTACTGTTATTTGGAAATGGTCACAAAAAAATTCCAGCCTTTTCCACTCTCCAACCCAAGCTGCCACTTTGTTTCGTACCATGAGGTTCTAATGCCCAGCTCCTCCACAGCACCTCAGATTTGGGGCTGGGTCTTCTCTTGTCACCTGAGTCTGTGTCCACTTCCAGTGGACCAAGATAAAATCACAGATTCTATTCTTTTGACTATTTGGATCTGAGCTTTCTGGTAAAAACAATTTTTAAAAAATGATGTGACAGGAGAAGACAGAAACATCTGGAATGTGTTCAAGACCAGTGAAAACCCTGTAAGAAGACAGTCTTGCTGCCGCCTCTTGGTTCAGACAAGTCAGACGTGCCCCTGGGACCCCCCTGGCTCCCAACACCTGGCACTGGGAATGGAAACTTTGGCCGTGGGTAGTTGTTTCTGCGGCTCTCCATTCCCTGCCTCACGCCTGGCCTGCTCCCCTTCTTGCGAGTGATTTCCCAGAGCAAGTCCCATCTAGTATCATTTTGTCCTAAACGCCAGCCAGCTCATCTACATGCAGCAAGGACCTGTAGGCATGCTGGAATCTCAGTAGAAAAAAACCGCTGGTCTGCTGAGCTCAAATAGACTCCCTAGGAACTGACAGGCTGATGAGTGATGTGTGTGGCTTGTTTGGGGCCCTGTCATTTGAAGGGAGAGTGTGCATTGCTGTACCCATAGCCAGGGGTGTGGGGAACAAGTTGCTGCCCACCGCCCACCATCCAACCTCCACTTATGTGGTCTGGATCCCAATCTCTGTGGTGATTTAGTGCAGGATTCCTTTGGGATGATCAAGGGAATGTTTGTGGAAGAAGCAGCATTTGTGTGGTTCCTGGGCTAGCCTAGGTTCCCAGAAGCTGAGCCTGGCATGAGCGTTCATGCGAAAGTGATTTTGAAAGTGCTCCCTGGAAAAACCGGTAGAAAGTGAGCGGTGGGACCAAGGAAGGAGGAGAGAGGGGAAGGATGCAGTGTCAAGCAGAGACTTACAACAGCCACTTTAGCTCCAGGGAGCCCTAGGTGCTGGCTTGTCAGATGTAAAAGCATTCAGGGAGGGACAGAAGGAAAACAGCAAAGGGATCTGCAGCTAGGGGCTTAAAGCACGAACACTGCTTCACTTTCCTTCTAGCAACTTCCAGAGGAGTTTATAGGAGGAAGAACCCTCAGTTCTCCCCCAGTGTAAACCTCACTCTGTTGTAAGTTGGGATCTCTTGGGAACCCTGATAGCAACTCTTTTCTGCCTTTACCCCTGTGGGTCCCAGCACACCAAACAGATACTGGGGTACCAGCATCACATGGCCTTAAAATATGCAAATGATAAAGTGGGGGCTCTAGGGCACAGGTAGAGTTGCTGCAAAAGTTGCCAACATGCTTTCCATCAGGATGTATCTTAGATAGCAGAAGAATGTGAGTTTACTCCTAGTTCATTTTCGGCCTATAACACATGAACTGAGAATAAACTGAGGGTTGATAGGGGGTGGGAGGGTGGGGAGGGTGGGCGATGGGCATTGAGGAGGGCACCTGTTGGGATGAGCACTGGGTGTTGTATGGAAACCAATTTGACAATAAATTTCATATATAAAAAAAGATGCAAGTAGACATTTCCAGCATTTAAATAAGGCAGAACTTCGAACCAGTTCCTTTTTGGTAGAAGGGGTAGGAATCCGTTTTGTCTGAGTAGGAAGCCCTAGATGGAGAAAGCTATCCACCACAAGGCCCGCAGGGGGGCAGAATCCCAACGCATGCCAGAGTTAGGTTCTCTAGCCCTAGGCTTAGTAAAAGGCTAATCAGAAAAACTGGCCAATTTTAGTCTTGGGTCCCATTCTGGGTTCTAATGCACCATGAAATTCAATGCAATCCCATGTGCTTTCTTAGATTTTGGGTGAAGCCTTTTCCTTTGGGAAAAACAAAACAAAACAAAACAAAACAAAACAAAAAGCTAGACTTTGCTTACGAACGTGCTTGATTTCTCTGAGCCTGGGGGAAAACATGGCTACTGGGGTGTAGAAGAAAGGGCACTTGACTTAGATCTGGCCCCAGGATCGTTCTTGCTTTGTGAGCTAGACCTCAATTTCCCCCTCTGCAAAGCAGAGCTCTGGGGATAGCCATGAGGATTAGGAAAGATCATGTAAGGGAAATGGTGATACGTTAACACATTAGTACCTCTTACTCTTTCCCCTGGAGAACTTGGCTGTTCATTCAAGGAGAAACACATTGAACAGTACCCACCCCATTAGAACAGGAAATGGCTCTGTTCCTTCCCACCTCCATACCTTTGTCTCTGCTTCCTGTACACTTGGAATGCCTCCTCTGTAGGCATGTAAGCCCTTCCTTCTGTAAGGCTCCACACATCTGACTCACCCATGCAGCCTTCACTGCCCTGGCTCATGCTGGTACTTTTCTTCCTGTCCCCAAGTACCATTCAATGTCTGATTCATATTAATATAGATAAATATTTGTTGTAAATGTGGCCATATACGTAGTTCTCTTTTTCAGATAGAGGTAAGTAGTGGCAGATTGCATCTTCCAAAATGGTCACAGTGATAAACTCCAGGACCGTGTGCTCTTCCAGAATCTTGTTCCTCTCCTCTTAAAGCCTGCCATACCTTTGTAACTACCCTCTGTGTGACTTCCCAGGCTAGATTGTAAAAGACCATACAACTTCCTCCTCTGGTTTTCTGTCTTGAAACTTGTGCCTTGTAGCTCTGAGCCACCATGTGAGAAGTGCTCATGCCAGAGAGACCTCGAGGAAAGACCATGTGGAGAAACCACATTGAAACAGAAAGAGAGGCCAAAGAGCCCAAGCAGTTCCAGCCCCCCAGGTGTTTGACACTCCCCAGCACAGGTGCCAGAAAGGCACTGAGTAGGAATCACATTTCCAGTTCCAAACTCCAAGTCATTACAGTTTCGTGAGTAGCCAAGTAAGGGCCATTTACCTCCAGAAATGTGAGACATAGTAAAAAAAAGTTTTGTTGCCTTAAGCCACTACTTTTTAGAATACTCACTAGGTGGCAATAAGTATGTATATGATACCTATGTGTGTAACTGTATATACACATACAGATAGATGTGTGTGCACATACATATATATGTGTTTGGGGGGGGGTATAGCCTGCCTTTTACTATCTTCCAATTTGTGTTTTTGTGCACCTAGATCTGGCTTCTTCAATGGGTCTATAAACTCCACGAGGGCAAGGCTATGTTGTATACTTCTTGGTTATCTTCTGCCAGAGTTAGAGCAGCCTGGCAAATGTAACCACTGCACTGTGCATCCTTGAATGAAATTGACAAGGGAACATCTGTGTGCACATCTGTGTCCCTGAAAAGCATGCTATCCTTTACAGGACGCAACTGTGTTCATAAAGAAATCAGAGTCCCTTTGGTACTTGAATCTTTCTCAAAGGAACCCTGTATCTTTGGAAAGAACCATTTGCTGGAAATCTCTGAGAGTAAGCCAGTCAATTTTCTTTTGTGTCATAGACTCAGGGAAAGAGAACACTGCTGTTGCCAGCCCTTGTACCTATGGGCACTTGACAGCCAACCTCTTGGAAGCAAGTAGGCAGGATCTTGTTTCCTCAGTCCAGGACCCCTGTGGAATTTGCAGCTTCCATCTTCAGACTGAAAAACAGCCCCTTTGCCTGTTTCCCCATCTTACTGTTACCTAGGAGACTGGAGATTTTTTTATGCAGATAACCATGACAGTCTGGTCCTGCTTATTTGAGCTATGACAAGAAAACTTAAACATTGGAGTCTCTCCTAGAATAATAAAGTTATTTATATACCTCCCTGAAAACAACAACAAAACCATGTTTCTCAAACATCAAAAGGGTCATGTTTAAGAGAATTATTTTCATAGCTTTTGTCCTTAGATCTATATGAAATGCCCTGAAATTCAGGGCTTACATGAGAAGAGATGGAAGGAAGTAATGATGTGAACTCTTCTGGCCTTTGGAAATCCATTAAGTTCTTTTACTCACCCATTGCACGAACTTACTGTCCAAGCAGATCAGGTGAGGTGCACACCGGCATCTTTGAGTACATATGAAACCAGTCTTTGGATGGTAGAGTGGCAAGGGGGTCTTCATTTTCTCTGGCCTTTTCTCAAACGAGCTTAAGATTTGTCCTGGTTTATGCAGTAAATATGTACATTTGCATCTGGTTTCGGTGATATGATGACTAAGGTTAACGCATCATAAGATTTGTGTTGCCTCTGCATTATTTTTATTCTGAAAATAATTATGCTGGTTTCTCTAAGGATTTCTTTCAATGTGTTTTCAGGTCCAACAATCCTACAATGACATGCAAGCACCTAGAAAGACATAAGCTAGCCATCAATGACACAAAATCCTAAATTCTGACAGGGGACTGAAAGGTCATTGGCTTGTAACAGGGAATATGATGGGGTTCAGGGGCAAGAACAAAGTGGAACCTCTCCCTCCTCCTCCGTGTATACCTTTCCTCTTTTCTTTGAACAGAAATTGTAGTACTTATTATTTTGTTCATGACAAATTCAGGAATTTAGCAGGATTTTCCTTTTCTCCCTTTTAAGAAAGTTAAACACTAATATGTTTATGTGCTTGATGTAATGGCCAGATTTAGTCAGAAGTTTTATTTGCTGCCTACCTTTCTTTCCTATTTCTGAAGCTTCACAAATTTGTCTGGACTTGAAAGGCACTTATTAAACACCTACCTTCTGTTGCTGTGAATTTCAATTTGCCAACCTCATGTAGAATGTCAAAATTTGACACTTACGGGAAACATGTAAGAGAACCTCCAGACTCTGAAAGAAGTAGAACATGATTTCATTCCCTTGGCGGTAACTGGTTTCCAATATCATTTGTCCCCTTACACACATTCTTGCCTCTGAGCCTTTGGGTATCACCTGTCAGAGACATCAGAACTGCCACAGATGTTTTTTTAGGTTGCCTTGACCTTGAAATATTTGTAGTTGAGGGCTGTGGAATGCTGCAGTATCTCTTCCTAAGCTCCTACTGTATTGAGGACCCTCTTTGTCCAATCCTTGGTTTATAGATAGAAGTTAGTGTGCAGTTAGATTACCTCCTAGCCCTTTATCAAGTCTTGCCAGTCTACACCACTGACCTTCACTTTCCCCAGGTCCTTATTTACCACTGGGCCGCATGGTTACTTCAGGCTACATTAGTTCCATGGGGAACTTAATGTGGCTAATAGCAAGTTTTTTGAATCTTTAATGTAAATTGAGTTTACTGTAAATTTTCTGCCCGAGGTGTGGAAGGAGTATGAAATTTGAAAGAAGGAAACCACATCTATCAGCTTTCCCCCCTGTGAAACTCCGTAGTGTGTGCATGGAGGATAGAGCTGGAACGGAAAGCAGTGATGTTATTGGGCTGAGGAATCTGAGATTAGATCCTGGAGGAGCTAGAAATTGGAGGGCATTCCAGAAAGGGAGGATTCATGGAGAGGGAGCCCTAAAACATACATAGAAATTCCCTTGACATTCTTGACTTACCCCTGAACTATCTATGCTTGGGGGCACACCGAGCAGCAGGGGGGCCCACAACAGCTAAAAGTGTGGAATTTCTGAGTAGAGATTTCAGAGCCACCCAGCTCTGGAGAGACAGACTCTGGAGTTGAAGTCCCTAGTGCTTTAAGGGGCTTGGTAAATGGCTCAGACTTTCCATTCAGATCCTATGGGGACCACATCTCAGGATTGAGAGCATAATCAGAACAGACTTTTGTTAGAGAAAAGCCTAAAACCAGCAGTAGAGATTACCTTCCAGTAATCTTCTGTCCTACTAGAACAAATTCAGCTCTTCCAGGGAAGACAACAGAATCCAGAGTCTCCTCAGTGCATCATCTGTGAAGTCAAATATATCATCAAAAACGACTAGACACGCATCAAGTAGATTCTAAATTCTTTTGCTTTAATCTTGCCTGCTCTAAACTGTAACCAGTCTTGCTCTGCTAACTGCAAGACAGCACAGTGGCCTTCTTAAGATATCCACCCTGTTCCTACTCTTGATCTATACCCTTAAAAGCCTAGTTTGGAGAACAGAGCACATTGTGAAGACAGAAGGAATTTAGTCTGTTTCATTCAGAACTATAATGTGCCATCAGCACAGCCCAATGATGGGCCAAAAGAAATGAAGGAAAAATTGATACGAGAAAACTACTTCTAGTCTTGGACTAATTACATTCTTCTCTTATATTTCATTCAGATGGAGACATCATATTTGGAATCTAGACTTTGGATATACAAACTTAATGATCGAACAAGGGTAGTGATCCCTACCCTTAAAAGAGTTTCAGATGTAATTAGAAGATTCTTGAGTGTTTTGAACCAAAACCATAGGTATCTAATACTTAATATATGGTAACATAAAAGGGAGAATGATTTCTTCCAGGTAACATCTTAATTATTCTTCCAAGGAGAGGTAGAAGTTGCCAAGTACTAAATGAGGAGTAAATACAGCTTGTATTTTACCAGCTGAATTAGCCAGTAGTTTTTCTATTTATTTACATCTCTTCCTGCAATTAACTGTGAGGTTTTTTTTGACATTTATTTCATTATTATAGACAAGATTTTAAGCTATTATATTAAAAGTGTGTAACAACCTAATACATCTGCTTGAATATATTTGATATTTTTGGGAGAGTGTATTGAGAAGTCTAGGGGTGCCTGGGTGTCTCAGTCAATTGAGTATCTGACTCTTGATTTTGGCTCAGGTTATGATATCACTGTTTGTAGGTTGAGCCCCATGTCAGCTCCGTGCTGATGGTGTGGAGCCTGCTTGAGATTGATTCTCTCTTTCTCTCTCTGCCCACCTCCCACTTGCACGTTCTCTCTCTCTCTCTCTCTCTCTCTCTCTCTCTGTCTTTCAAGATAAATAAAACAAACTTTAAAAAAGAGATATTTCTAATTCCCCCAACATAATTTAAATGGGTGATACTCAAAAAGAGGTGCAGAACAAAGGAAATTATGGCAGTAATCACTTTTACTAGGAGCAAGGAGTGCTAGTTATTCTTTCATTTTAGGACTTTGTCAGCAAAGTTTCAGTGAAGGGAAATAAGAAGCATACATGCCCCTACTCCTGTTCCCATAACCATGACAGACATTGTAAATAGATCAAGATCCTCTGCCACACTGAACTCCATCTAAGACTCAGCCTAATAGTCAGCCATTACTAGTCAACTGATGAACACGTGAGAGGAGATCTATTTTCTGTCCCTGAAATTGATGATCATGGAGTATCATCTTGGTGAAGTGAAAAAAATAGCTATTGAAAGGGAAAACAGAAGGAAAACTTTAACTGTGCTTCTCACCAAATCCTTCTGTTATTACCTTTCCATCTGTAGACCAATAGAACACTAAAGGTTACTTCTAGCTCTGCAATTTGATGGGGTAACATTTTTTTTCAAAAACATCACTGATTTTGGAGTCTCCAGTCTCTTCTGTAAAATAAATGCATGAAGTCTGAAATTTCTAATGTAGGTTCCCATGGGAAGTTATTATATCCCTAAAGAACTGTTTTAATTGCACTTTTCCTAGTAAAATTTTTTCATCCACCCTCATCCCCTCCAAAGGTGCTGAGGAGGAATGGGCATTTCTTTTAACAATGTGCATCTTCTTAAGGAGCTATTTAGTGGGTTTCTGTGCACATCAGCTTGTTGGTCTGAATTTCTCTGGATCAGTAAAGAGACATAAGAGCATGAGACATTTAACGCCTGTGTCAGACCCCAGTTCATCCATCCACACATTCTCTGACATTGGCACCAAGGGCCATTTCGAAGAACAGAGCATTCCGTGAAAGGCATGAACACCACAGGGCTATTTACCATAAATTTCCCATATCTTCTAATGAGGATTCATTACCGACACAGCCATGGTAATCCCACATGAGCAACAAATACAGGTTGTAGGCTCTTGTCCCTACAGATAGGCCTCCTCCTATGTGTTGCCATGTTTGTGGCCTGAGAACACTACATTAGTCACGGGATCACTGTGTTTTCCACAGTAGCTACTGGCTGGGAGACATGAATGACACTGATGCCATGGCTTTTTATTATTGATAAAGAAATATGTTTCCAGTTCGTCAAATTACATTTCAGTGCCTTCCCAGGCCAAAAGTCTATGGTAACTAATGATTGGGGTTCTTTAGTTGCAAAGAATGTCTGTTCCCTTCCAGGAGAAAAGCTTGTGGGATGATTTTTTTTAAATCTTCTGCCAATATGGATATGAGAAAAAGACCTCTGAAGTGGAAATCAAGGAGCTTCTCATGGGTGTGTTGGACCAACTTCAGCACCATCAAAAAGGGGCAGACAGTCTTCCAACCTGAATTTGGGGGCTGGGTGTTTCTGCACTGCTGTCAACAAAGCAGGATGCATCGTTTCCATGTAAATGCATAGAAATAAGACCATTGATAACTGTTGCCATTATTGGGGGTGGGGGGTGGGAATTCACTTGAATATGGATGATCCCTCTGCTGGAAAAACTAACCCTTGTTGAAATGGAGAGGTGAAAAAGTGCAAAATTCTTGGCTTCCCTTGTCTAAATATGGGTTCATCAGTAGTAGGTCCTTAGGCAGATTCGAGTACAAGTTTATTTGGGAAATGATCCAGGGAGGAGAGTCAAGAAGTGAGACGGGAAGGGAAGGCAGCCAATCAAAAGAGAGTTATAAAGCCAGTTTTCACGGTGAGCAACTGGAGTTTAATCCTGCTGTGAATGCTAACAAATGGTGCAGGACACACATGAGAGTTCTCCTACCCAGATGGTGAGGGAGCTGGGGTGTTTATACACCTATCTGTCATCAGACTTTGGTGAGGGCTTTGCCTGGGGGAAAGAGCAGTATTAATCCTTTAGCATGTAGTGTCTGGGCAGAGAACCCTATCTCAGCTTTGGAAAAAGTCCTCAGGCCAAGAAATGCAAGTGTTAGTAGCTGCTTTGCATAAAAGTGGTAGGACCCCTGGAGTGTAGGCAAGGCATTGACATCTTGGGAAAAACCCCTTCCATATGTCTCCCTCTCTGCTATTTAATAAGGTAAATGGAGCTATCATTTGTGATAATTACTTGCCTGATTCTAGGCACTACATGTTTTGTAAATAGCATCACAATTAATCCTTATAATAATTACATAAACTGGTATTGTTTTCATCCTGCCATTTTGCACATTAAGAAATTAAGATTGAAAAAGCCAAGGAACTTCCCCCAAGGCCACAGGATTCATAAGTGGTGAAGGAGGGCTTCAGGTCTAGGCCTTCAGGCTCTTACAAAACCCTGTCTGCCTGTAGTAAACAAATATCACCACATAGACCTTGGCTGAAACAATCTTTCTCAGCAAATTTGCTTGGTAGCATCTTTTTGATTGACAATTTGATGGTCCCACTTGGAGGCTCTTGGTTACCATGACCTGTTCACAGTCTTCTTTCCATGCATGCATCAATCCTTTAAATCCACACTTTGTTTCTGGCTTTCAAAGGGAAGAAGTTGTGCCCTTGAAAGTCAAGGAAAAAAAGATCAATTTGCCCTTACTAACACAGAAAAATCAACATGCTAGAAAGTCAGACCCCAATCATGATCTCAATTCCTCTAGTACTGTCTGTGTGAACTTGAGCTGATTACTTGCCTTCTTTTGGTCTTGGTTTACTTATCTGTAAATCGAGGATAAAGATTCCAATTGTATAAACTATGCAAAATGATAAATATGTATTTACAGTATTTGATAAAGATTAGTTCCATCCTTAAATATTGGGATGACTGCAGAGAGAGCTGAGTGTTTCCTGGCCCCCAACCTACACTTTGGTCCACTCAACTTGGGACTCCTCAGTGTTTTTGTATAACTAGGGTTGAGTATGGTACCTGGCCCAGAGCATGCTAAGGGCTAAATAAGTGTGTGTTTATTTGCACATGATTGATTTGTTAATACATTTCCCAGTGTTGTTGAGACACAGATTCCGAAGATGACCTCAAAGCAGCTTGCAGTTCTCTGGGACACTCTGCAACCTCCCATTGCCATATACATCCCACCCCCTCTGTACTTTTGTGGCTCGCTGAACCTCACTGAGTGCAAGAGGAAGGCACCAAAATGTCTCTGAAACTTTTCCAGAGACTAAATATTTAGAAAGTTAAGTTGAGAATATATCCATTTTCACACACATTCTTTTGTGGATAATTTTGTCCCAGGGCCTTCAGTTATGACATGTGTGTTCATTTAATCAACAAACACTCTTAATTAAATGAGTGATCTGTGCCAGGCACCTAGCTAGGCACTGGGGTTACAGAGAAGAGAAGAATAAATTTACCCCAACCTCAATTGCCTACCCCCAGTCTAGTGGAGAAGACCAAAGAAACCAAAAATTGCTGAGGCGAGCCCTCACGTAGAGAATGCAGTGGGGATGCCGAGCACCATATTAGCTATTGTATTACTCAGAGCAGGCTTGGCTATGCTGGGTGACAAATAGCCCCACATCTCAGTGGCTAAGAGAATAAACATGTTATTGTTTTACTCACACTACATGTATAAATGTGAGTAGCAGTAAGGTGGGATTCTGATATCAGTCGCTCAGGGACACAAACTGATAGAAGATGCATCCTGACTTATGTGCAAGAAAATGCAAAGTGGTGAATCAGATACTGGCTGTTAAAGCCTGCCTGGAAGTGTGACAGTGGCCATTTGCTCCCATTTCATTGACCAAAGAAAGCTGCATGGCCCCACCTACCTTAAAGGGAACCTAGAAGTATGTTCCTTCCAGGTCTCCCCAACAAGGAGAAACAGGGCATTTGTGAACAGCCTGAGTGGCCACTCCCAGTTGCTGGGAGTTTTACTGAACAGTTTCTCCCAATGTCATTTCTTAGTAATTCTGTCTTGTGTTTATACTAAACCCATCCCCCTGGGAGAAATGTCCCTTTAATGTTATTTACACTTGTCTTCACTTGGTATTTATTTTTCTCTTTCGTGGACCCTGGCCCAGTGGATGCTGGTCCCAGAGAGAGAAAAATGCAGGGTTCCTGTCCACAGGGAGCTCACAGTGTAGGAGTCAAAGGTACACTCAGGCAGCAAGTGACTGCAGTTTGGCTGGAAAACCACTTGTTGGGTACTTGCACAGGATAAGGGGTCCACAAAATGAGTCTGGAAGGCTCCATGGGAAGCCAGTTATTACTACAGCTGGCTGACAGTGTTCTCCCAATGTTCCAGGGGAAGAGGGAGCAGAATAGGCTTTATGGGACGGAGCACCCGGAGAGATGTCAGGACCCTAAATTCTTGAGGCATCCCTTGAGAGGCCAATCAAGATAGGTAGTTTGTCATGAAAAAGTCCTGGGATGAGAGACCAGTGTTCTGATGGTTGCAGCGGCCCAGATTCCTTTCACTCGACGTGTTAAGGTAGCTGTGGTTTTGGATCTTCTTCTTTGGTGGCTCCATTTGATCCACATAATATCAGTATGTCTCCAGATGCCATGAATGTTTCTGCTGCATCTTTTCCCCCAGACGAAACAGAGAATACTCCCTATCCTTTGTAAACCTCCATTTGGACTCATCAAACTCGGGCCTCAGGAAAGCAGCCAGGAGAAGCAGGTCGGCTGACTGCTGTTGCCTTGGTAAGGGGAATCTACTCCGGTCAGGGCTCTGTGGTTTCTATGGGAACAGCACTGCTTATCTTTGCTGGCTCCCCCAGGCTGGCAAGATGTAGTGAAAGGAAAACTGGGGGAGAGAAAGAGAGGAACAGAAAGAGACTTTGAGGATTTTGAAGGTATTCGAAGGAACCCTCCACTGGATGCGTAGCTATTCCCAGCACACCACATGGGCCATTTGGCTCCAGCAGAGCCTCAACACGGAAGCATGTACCTAGAGGCACATGCATTCATGAAGCTCCCTTGGACTGTACACTGTCCTGGAGAAACAGATGCCAGCACAAAGCAGGCAGGAATTGGCACTAGATGGTTTTTGCTACTAAGACCAGGGAAAAATGTGTCCTTGGCCCAAGGCCAGACCAACATCCCATCACTGCTACAATTGCGAAGAACAGCGATAGGTGGCCCAGGAAGATGGTGAGAGGTATGTCATATATGTTGCCTGCACTGTTTCCCAGCCACCCTGCAGGACTGGCATTTAAATACCCATTTTACAGATGAAGGAAATGGGGCTCTGAGAGAGGAAAGGATGACCCGTGAGTGATGTAGGTGGGATCTGAACCCAGACCCAGATCTGATTCTCTACCCTGGGCCCTTATGCAAAATCTAACCAACAGCCCAAGGAAAATGTTAGAGTCCCAAAGATGGCCGACCCTCCAGTTCCCACCTTGACTAAGACATGCCCTTGGTTCTTTGGATTTGGGTGGGAGGAAATACACCCAAATGGAAGACAGATGGGATGACATCAGCACTGCCATTAGCTCTGCAGGAGGCACTAGCAGCCACACCTTGCTTTATAGATGAGGAAACTGAGGCCAAGAAGTACTGGGCAGAGCCTTCTAGTCCACTGTGCCACCCTGTCTCTGTATAGTCTTGTCTTGGACAGCTTCAGCTGTTCTGAAAATACCATTTCTCAGGTGTGTTTGGGGCCTCAGAGTCTGTGCCGGCCAGGTGGGGAGTTTGCTTAGCCTCACGGAAGCCAGCTCAGCTGCTGCTGGGTGATCTTTTCTTAACCCATTGGGCCAGCTGGACAAGGCTGATGTGCTCCATCCCAGTCAGTGCCTAGGGTCTGCTTTCTTTGGCATTCTTCATCCTGCTAACACTTATTAAGATACCTTCTATGTGCACTAACCATACTCTGAGCTTAATATGGAGGGAACAATGAAGAGGAATTGCAGGCCATTGTTCAGATGGCCAATAGGCAAATCGAGGCCCAGAAAGACTAAAACACACACCGCCAAAAGCCACACTGTGAAGAGTGTTGGGACTGACCCATTCATTTCCAAATGCCCAACTGAGGATCCTTTCCTTGTCCCCAGGCTGACCCCTTCCTTATTAACATTAAAATAGTCATACCAAACTGCTTTAGAACCACAGCATGCAACACTTTGTGAAATAACAGTGTGTATATAGTGCATAAGTAGAGGCTGATGAGATTGTTAGTAAACATTAAGAGCTTCCCTCAAACAAAGCTGCTGCCTTAGTGGGTCTGGTGACAGGGCTGTCCCTGAGTCATGTTCTCTACAGGCAAGGTCATCTGGTAATGTCCTTTGCAAATGAAACAAAGAAGCCTCTAACATGGTGGAATCAATGCTTAATACAAGAACATGTTACAATGCAGGTAACTATAGTTGAAATCTTAACGTTTGGGCCTTACCATGCTGGATTCAGAATGCAAGTCCCAGAATAGTCTATCTGGGCCTTTATGCCTATTGCACAGAGCCTCTCTTCTGCTACCTCCACCTGACACCCCACTGCTGTGTGCTGATGCCAGTGACGCATGAGCAAGTCATGGTCTCTCATTCCTACTCTTGCAGACTCCCTCTTCTTTTCTAGTTTCTACACAAGAGATGCTTGGAGGATCATAGGGATGGGACGTTCAGGCTGGAGCAGACACTGGGCATCACCACACCACACATGCAGATGGTTTCTTGATGCACATGTGACTCTGTCTAGGGCCTTCTCTGGTACCATGAACACACTGACTTGGCCAGTGTAGAGCTGAGAAGAGTTAAGGTTCAGCCCTAAAGTGTTTAGGACAGCCTTCAACAGTGATGGATGACCATCCATGGACAATGCTGAGGCATATTCTACACTATCTCTCAGAGGGGCCCCAGCAAGTCTGAGCCTACTTTATCAGCCCCTTCTCTGACTTATCTCCCTCCTGTCCCATCATGGGATCACCTCCCAAATAAACTGCTGGCATTCAGATCTTTGTCTCAGGGTCGGCTCCTGAGACAGCCTCAGATATAGGCATACGTGACTATGAAGGAAGGCTCATTGCGTGGAGGTAAAGAGGAGATCCTGTGCTTCCAGCTCAGATTTTCAAAGAAATCTTTTCTTGTGTCTTTTGTCAAAAGACAATGCAGCTATAAGAGTAAAATAAAATCTATGTATTCTTTGCAAATTGTGCACGAGCTTGGGGTGCCTAGGTGGCTCAGTCAGTTAAGCATCTGACTCTTGATCTCAGCTCAGGTCTTGATCTCACAGTTTTGAGTTCAAGCCCTGTGTTGGGCTGTGTTGGGTGTGTGTTAGCTCTTTGAAATCACTGCTACTTAAAAAAAATGTGTGCTAGCTCTTTGAAATCACTATTATATCTCATCACCAGCCCAGTACATGTTTTCATGGATGCACAATAGTGAATAAATAGCCAGAGAGGGATCCACGTCAGGAGAAGCTTCCTGGGAGAATACTTACCCTGCTTATTTTTTCCACATTGCTGTGAACCACCAATTAAGAATTTTGTTGTTTTTTGTTGTTTGTTGTTTGAATTGACTCTTTTCTGCCTTTCCCACTGCCTCTCATCACACCCATCCTTATTTCTGCCGCTGACCAGCCAGCCACATCCAGATTCATGAGGAAGTCTGACAGTGGCCTGCTTGGCCAGGACTTCGGACAGCGCCTCAGCCCTTCCTGAACCAGCACTGGGCTCTGTGGGTCACCTTATCCAAGGACACAGCGTCCAGCGCGGTCTCCAGGTCCCAGGGTTGACTGGGCATCTAGACTTCTGCCAAGACCCTTCCCCAACCAAAACATGAAGCCTAGTGGGTCCATTCATTCGTGGTCATTACACATCCACTTGCTGTTTGTTGAGTGCCAAGGAAAATGCCAGGACTCAAAACACAGTGTATCACTTACTGACATGGTACCCCTGATCGAGTCATACTGTGGGCCCTGGGTTAGCTCATGGATAAAGCAGCAGAGAAGCAGGGAGGCCAGAGCTGGCACAAGTGTGGACACCTTGTAGATGCAGACTGGTGGGAACTCTCCAGTGCCTTCACTCCCTCACATGCTGCCCTTAGCCCCATTTTTGCTCAAAACCACATTACTCCTCATATAGGAAGCCTGAAGGGCAGGAAGTAAAGAAGTAGCTGGCTTCAACATGTCAGTGATGGAACACCCCTCAGTCCCACGTCTGTACCCACCTCTACTCCTCACTGATGATAAGTGGTCCCTATGCATGATTGCTTTACAAGGCACCCATCACAGGTGGCTAAAGTTTCTCAAGGGTAATGGCTGTTGTGATCCATACAGTAACTTAGCATACTAGTCCTGTCTCTCGTCCTCTGGGGGCAGAAGGGCAATAGGATGGCACATTTAAACCCTGAACTGGCCAGTGTGGAAAAGCCCCATTGCAACGACATAGAGAAATGTAAAGGAAAAAAAAGCAGCCTAGCTTTTCCCTCTGGTGTGTGGTGGCAGAATATGGATCTGGTCAGACCCCCTACTTGGAGGAAGTCCCATGAAGGAAGAGGCCACCTAGCAGAGTGAGATTGCAAATAGATGCCAGTAGCTGGATAACAGCAGAAAGGGGTGTTACCAGGCCTGCATTTGCTGTGTGGGTGGCCCTGCTCTGCAGCTTTCCAGCTGTGGGTCTTCGAGTTGGAATCTAATCCTCTGTCCCTTGGGTTCCTTGTCTATAAAATGGCAATAATAGCTTTCTGGGAGGACAAAAGTGGATAGTGGGTGTAAAGTACAAGGCATAGGTCTTGCCAGGAGCAGGTGCTCAGTGAATGTGTCATTCTGCCCAGGTTTGTCATGGCCACTGCCCACCAGAGCCTTCATCAGCCCATCTCAGTCCATCACCAGCCAGCCCATCCCAAGCCCCACCTCCCAAGGGCACTTAAATGTCTGTACAAAACAAAGGAACATCAGATGCGAAGGTAGTTGTTGTTTCTTCAGAACCAGAGATTGGGACACAATGTCTGGGCAAGTCCAGGTAAACATGGGGATCAGTCAGTGCTGGAAAGTCTCTGGCCCTGGGTGCTGAGAGGGGTGTGGGAGAGGCCTGCCCTACAGGGCCTTTCCTCTCCTTAACTTTGTGCCCCTACCCACCAGTGGTGGCCTGTGGAAGTTGTCAATTTCCTAGGTTTAGGAGGTGGACAGAAAAGGACATTTCTCATGATTTCCAATCCATACTGAACAACATGGGGAGGGGAGGGGACGGAAATGTGAAAGCCTTGGGATGGTTATTTGGACTATAATTTATTCACTTGCATTGAAAGTTCAGTTCAAAAGAGAAAAGCATTAGAAAGCATCTCTTAAGAGTGTAAGACATCTTATGTGCACAGGGAGAGCCAGAGGGTGGGGAAGGAAGGACAGACAAGAAATGACTGGGGGCTGGGATGCCTGGACAACTCTGTTGGTTAAGTGTCCGGCTCTTGATTTCAACTCAGGTCATGGTCTCGGGGTTCATGGTATCAAACCCCACATGGGCTCCACACTGACCATGCAGAGCCTGCTTTGAATTCTCTTTCCCTCTCTCTGCCCCTTCCTCTCCATCTCTCTGTCTCTGTCTCTCTCTGTCTCTCTGTCTCTCTCTCTCTCTCTCTCTCAAAATAAATAAATAAACATTAAAAAAAATGACTTGGGACTGCAAAAGCCAGGTCTCTCCAGGCCCAGCCTGTGTGGGCACTGTTGCCAGCAGAGAGGTTTCAGGAAGTAGAGGCATTTCTCATCAGGCTAGAGGGCTTCCTCCAGCTCTGCTCACTGGACAAGAGCATGCTAGCCAGGGGCATTAGGCCTGTAGAGGGAAGATGCTAGAACAGAGGCCTCTCAGTAGGGTGGCTAGAGGCTTTGCAATGCCCAGGGCCAGATGGATGAACTTCAGGCTTAATCTGTGAACCCTTGTCCCCTCATGGTAATTTCCAGATTGTAGTGTCATTTGATCTTCAAGGTGAAATCCTCCAGGCTTGCTCTCATTTTCCCATTCATTGATCAGGAGGACTCAGTGCAGCCTGTTTGGAACAGCTTTAGTTTAGAAAATCACTTAGGGGGATCATGACATCCCTGTCTTTCCTCGCCTCCCCCATTTCATCACATGAAGGATTGGACAACTGGCCAAGAGTTGCACGATGTGCTTATCCAGTGCTACCCTAGAAGCAGAGAGAACTTTTTCAAGGGATAGTTAAAGGCTTGTGTCTTGGGCAAACCCCCTGGCCAACAAGCCACAGTCTCAACAAGCCAGGTCTACAGCAGGACTGGGTCCCAGGTGTCCTGAGCAGTCACCACTTGCTCATTAATGTCACCATTTTGGGCTCCCCTCCTTCCCTGGTCTCATCACCTTCCTCATTCACAGCGTGTACAGGAGTCACCTCCAAACAAACTATGCACCCCCAAACCCTTGACTGACAGTCTACTTTTTGGGAAACCCAGAATAAGACCAGCAGCAAGCAGGTGTCACATTGTACATCTTCCCCATCGATTGGTGATTATTTCTCTACCTGTGAGCTAGAGAAGAACTGAGAGCTTGTGGAGCTCTGAGAGAAAGGCCACTTGCATCAGCCAGCCGCATTTGCTGAAGATGATGCCGAGGGCAGTGTGGTGTGCACAGTTTCCCACGGAGCCTGATCTGATAACATCCTCCAGAGAGGAGAGGCTTATGAAGGCCCTGGCCATGATGCTGATTGGATTTTATGAGAGGATGGAGAGAGGGTGAGCAGTTGGGGGTGGGGATAGCCCGGACTAATGGTATCATCTGTGCAGATAAAGATAGAAAAAGAAAGCAAACGCAAGGTGTGCTCAAGGAACAGCAGCCTATCCTGTCTGGTGGGAGTATGAGAGCCCATGTGACAAAGCTGGCTGTCGAATTGTTGTGCACAGCCTGGTGTGCAGTACCTGCACAGTCATTGTTTGAGTGAATGAGTACATTCACTCAAAAGGTAAGAAGGCGGGAGAAGAGAAGAAAGCTCATGTGGGAAGCAGCCAAGACCAGCTTGGAACTGCCAGTGTACAGACTGGGGCTTTTATCTCCTAGCAGGGAAGTTTTGGAAGCAGGGAGAGGGGCATGAGCCGCTCTGTGCTTGATGGTCCAGTTCAGCAGTGGCAAATGTGGGTCAAGTTTGAAAAGGGAATGAGAAAGCAGGAAGAGTGTTGTAACCGGTCCAAGGCCCTGGCAAGCCAAGGCAGTCATGGCGGGGAATGAGGACCAATTTAGAGCAGGGGCTGTAATGCTCTATGTGTCATGGACCCCCTTGGTGATGCAGTGACACCTACAGACCTCTGCTCAGGAAAACATTTTTCAATGCATGCGATAAAATATATATGCTTACAGAAGGAAACTGATCATACTGAAATGAAATTGTTGGAGTATTAGGAAATAAAACTTGAATGAAGGTAGCTGCTGTATTTCCTCATTAACCCTCTAAGTCACAAGGGGCCATCTACAAACTACCCAGATGTTGAAGTGATGAGTGAGAGCTTCTTTGACTATAATAGTATAATGTATCATGAAAATATCTGCTGGGGGCAGAGTCCCCGGTGCTTCTCACATTCCTGTGGTTTGCTACCTACCTTCTTATCTGAAGGAAACACTCAATTCCAGATAAGAGATGTGTGAACATAAAGATGTAATTTTTTTTTCATCCAAGTTCATGGATTCCACATGAAAACGAGGGCTGGTGATGCCATCCCAGAACTCCAGCACTGAAAACATTGTCATCTGTTCTGAGCTGGTTTTCTCTCTCCATTCTTTAGCCCTGCACGAATTCCCCAATGACATCTTCACCAACGAGGATCGAAGACAGGGGGCGGTGGTTCTCCACGTGCTCTGCGTAAGTACCCCTCTTGGGGCTCTGCCTGGAGGTCCAGAGGGGAGGCCTGGCTGGTGGTGGGTGGACAGTAAGTTGCATACATGGTGCACGTCCCCTGAGGCCTGTGGAGGACTGGCTCTAAATGTGCCCTCTATAGGAGGCCACAGATTCGGAAGCTGGAAGACACTGTATGTATTCTTTCCTTGATATCAGAGCCCAAACCGTGGGCTCTGAGGGCAACCAGACTTGCTCTCTGCAATTTAACCTTGCTTCTCTCTCTGCTCATATGTCACCCTCTTGGGAACCCTTTCCTATCCAGCCTCTCTAAAAGGCCACTGTCTTTCCTCTTACCAGGCTTTCTTTTTCCTCCATACCACTGATCACTATCAGACATAATATGTTATTATTGTTTGTTTATTGCCCATCAACCTCACTCACACGTAAGCTCCAGGAGAACTGCGACTTTGTTTTATACGTGGCTTCATTCTCAGATCTGTTTCTGGCACCTGGTAGGGACAAAGTAGTTGTTAAACTAATGGTAATGGATTAGATATAATGGCACTGGCGTAGCATCTGGCGTATAGTAGGCGAGCTATAAAAGTGTGTTCTGGTTCTTAATGGACACCACCGCCCTAATTCTTCCTCAGTAGACCCAGTGGATTGAAGGCCTTCGGTTTTCCTTGTCCCCATTTGGAGAGTTTGGGGAGGCTGTGTGTGTGAAAATCTATCTAAGAGTGGCCCCAGAATCAGAAAGACACAGGCCAAATTCTGGACTAGGTATGTCACCATGCTTTCCTGTCCCTATGCATTCTCCCCCTGAATGCTCTTGATTCCATTTTGCTTATTACTGCTGTGAAACAAATTCTCCAAATTTAGTGACATACTCAATAACTGTCCTAGTTGCTCATGCGTTCTGTGAGTCAGTAGTTCAGAAAGGGCATGGAGGGAATGTCGTACCACAGGATCTGGGCCTGAGATGGAGTAATTCAGATGGCTGGCAGCCACGCTTCTGGCTGGGGCCAGAGCCCCTGGTGCTGGAGGACCCTTCCCAAGAGGGTTTCTCCATTCTCATGTCTGGTGTCCAGGCTGGGGTGGCCAAAGGACTGGCTCAGCTGGGATGTTGACCACAGCACCTCTGTGTGGCCTTCCCAGCATGGCTCTGTGTGGCCCAGGGCTTGGAGAAGGAGGAAACCCCACAGCCTTTAATGCCCTAGCCTTGGAAGTCACACACACCATTTCCACCAGACTGTCTTGCAAGTTACAAACCCACCATGACTCAAGGGGAGGGAACAAAGACCTTACTTTTCAGTCCACACCTGGAGAAGGCTAGTGGGCACCCCCTGGACTCTGGAGCCCACTCCAGACTCAGATGGAGCCCAGCTCTGCTGTCCTTGATTTGTGTGTGACTTCTGACAAGATATTTAGCCTCTCTGGACCCAGAAGCTGTCCTAAGCCTGACTCCCTTTATGGTGAAAGCAATCAACTCTTCAGGTCTTTCCCCACTTGCACCCCCCCCAGAACCCTTTTCTTGAAGAAAAGTTATGAGAAGTCTTTTTTTAGCAAAGACATTCTCTAAAAATACCAGAGAAAGTAGACTCTTTGCAATCCTCCCTACCTTTCAGAAGAGTCAAATGCACAGAGCAATTAAAATGGATGCCAGGTGCCTCCTTAGGCACCAAGGAGGCTCTCCTGTCTCAAGGCTGAGGATCCCCAGTCACTGAGTTCGATGCAGAATTCCCCTGTAGCCATTAACACCCAGATGCCTCAAAGTCTGAGGCATGAGATTTCCACTCTTGGCACAAACAGTGCGAGTGTCCATCCTCCCAGGTCAGTGTCATCGCCTGCAGCTGTCAGAGTCCTTCTCCCCATCTCCCCCCATAGGTCCTCTGAATCCAACTAAAGGCAGAGCAGAGTGCATTTACCTTGTTCTTCATGAGCCAGGGGTTACCCATAAGGCCTCTGTCTCCATGATCATACAATTCCCAGGGAGGGCATGAAGACAAAACAGGACAAAAACAGATAAATCCCCCTTACACACTCCCTTGCAAGAGTGGACACAGGCCTGCAGGTTAGCACTTTGTCACCCTTGACACCCTATCTAATACTACAGTTAGCTCCTGCCTTGGGCCCTGCATTGTAGAAATCACAGCAGCAAGAAGTCCAGGGGCCAAGGTTAGCATCCACCCCTTCATGACCCTGCTCTAGGCACATGGATGTTCAGCATTCTCTGCTCAAATGGCCTGTGCCTGCTGCTGAAGCCTGTGTGGGCCTCCTCCTCAGATCTGCCACTTGGAGGGAAGAGACACAGGTAGAGAAGCTTGAACTTGCTGCCGGGGGTGTCCACACACACATGCATGTCATGCAGGGTGGAGCCAGGCTTGGATGAGGAGGACCTCTTCTATGCGTCAGAGGCACATGATACGGCGGGCCTGCTGGTGCCCTCCCTGAGGTCAAGGGCCAAATTTTATGTTTTCCTACCCACAAGAATATAAGGATGTAAACCTTTTGAAGAAGCCTTTTGTACAGTGTCTGGTGCATTGAACAACAAAATTGCACAGTTCAGCACAGGAATGCAAGATTCTTTTTATCCCCTTCTCGTACCATGGTACCTGGTACACTTAAAATGCTCAGGAATTGTTAGATGAACATCACTGGATATGAAGAGAAACACCACCAGGGCCAACCTGTGGTATTTTGGTGGCCAGATGATTACATGAGTCGAAGCTGCAGGGAGCTGAGTGTAGATTTCCTGCTCTCAGCCATCTGGAAAGCATTTCTGAGCCCCTTGTATGCAGTAGCGCTGGGATGGACCCCTCCAGAACCCCAAGATACAGCTTCACCCTGAACAGAGCCATTGTCTTGTGGGGGGATCCCGTTATGGACAACCCCTGCCATGCTAAGTGCTGCCCATGCTCTGTGCCACGTGCTTTAGGAACACAGAGAAGTCCACGTCCAGTGTCGGGAGGTGCAGTTGAGCTGGAGTAGGTTGGCATTTTCCGACGAAGGGAGAAAAGGGACTCCAGGGAGGAAAGGGAAATCCATGATCAAAGATGTAGAGACTCAAGAGTACAGGGGGTCTGGAGTGAACAGAAATGAAGGACAGGGAAGGTTGTGGGGGGAGCAGCACCTGGAGGCGCCACGAGGTGACTCTGCTGCAGAGTTGGAAGTGGGGGGAAGCAGATTCCTGATCTCGTCATCCCTCCTTGCCTAGGGAGTAGGGTTAGGCACGGCCAGAGAGGACCCAGTGTGGTCTGCACTCTAGTCAGCTGACAAAGACCCTGGCAGGCCAGAGAGAAAGGCTCAGGGCCATTTGGACAGGGGTCCCAGAGTTCCAGGTATCCTGAGAATACTGAGGAGGAAGCCTGGGGAGGAAGGTCGAGAAGGGGTGTGGGGGACTGAACATCACTCAGATGCCTGTAAGCACCTGAAGAGCAATGTCTGCCCATCCAGTGAGGTGAGGGTCCCAGAGGTGTGCCCTGTCACCTCAGCCTACCTCAGGTTGAGGGCCATGGGCCCGTCCTTTCATTGGGATTCACTGACTGTCATTTTGGATTTAGACCAGGGAACCCAGTCCTTTCAGATCTTAATCTGAAACCTGACTGAACTTTGCATTTGTGCTCAAACTCAAACTTCCCCATTCCACTTGGGCCCCATGGGTTTGCTTTACGTGTGGGGCCCCATAAAGCCCGTAGCCTTCAGCCACAGTTGGTTCCTGGTCTGTGGAAATGGATGGTTCTGAGGACACCCCAAAACAATCTTTTAAATCTTAGCTATCACAACGTGCTTCTCTTTTTCTTTTCTTTCACGCAGATAATTTCCTCTTTTGTGTGAGCTTCATGGAAATCAAACAGCCGTTTTCCTTTTTTTTTTTTTTTTTTTTTTTGAGAGAGAGACAGAAGGGAGCAGAGGGGTAGAGGGAGAGGGAGAGAGAGAATCTTAAGCAGGCTCCATAGCCAGTTCAGAGCCCGATGCGGGGCTTCATCTCACAACCGTGAGGCCATGACCTGAACCAAAATCAAGAGTTGGACGCTCAACCAATTAAAGCCACCCAGGTGCTCCCAGATAGCCATTTCTGATTAAATTTTCCAAATGCTTTAGGTTCAATATTTCCTTGGATCTTTCTGGTTTTGTGGATTTCAAAAACGCTAAATCCTGGGATTGCCCTGCAAGAAATATTTCTATTCCTTCTGACTGTTCTTCATGTATGGGTTCCTTACCAGTGTGGAAATTCATTATTGGTGTAATAACTTTGTCAACAGTGAATATCCCCAAGAAAACACACTTGTCTTAGGACCTGCTTTTGTAGCCAATCTGTTCTAGTATTGAGACACTAAAAGCAAGATTCTCTGTCAGTGAGGAAAGTTGCACCCTATAAACTCATGGAGCCTGCCCTAAATAGAGAAGCCAGTGAATAATTTTCTAGGATCATGGTTGTTTGTGATTTATAAATATCTTGTAAAATTTGCTAATTCTCCTGTTGGTAGGTAGTTGAATCTTGGAGATTGTAAGCCAAGGTATACATTTTCTTGTCTAGTAAAAGAAGCTTTAAATAATCAATATTTGAAATTCTTTCTCGAAACAAATCTGTCCTTAGTAAGTTAACTTCCATTGCAGAAATAAATACCCTCCATGTACCTTGTCAGCTTTCAAAAGTAGTCTTCCTAAGTTCAAGCCTTCTTTTCACATTTAAAAAAAAATTTTTTTTTCAACGTTTATTTATTTTTGGGACAGAGAGAGACAGAGCATGAACGGGGGAAGGGCAGAGAGAGAGGGAGACACAGAATCAGAAACAGGCTCCAGGCTCTGAGCCATCAGCCCAGAGCCCGACACGGGGCTCTAACTCACAGACCGCAAGATCGTGACCTGGCTGAAGTCGGACGCTTAACCGACTGCGCCACCCAGGCACCCCTCACATTTTTAATGTAATTTCTCTCTTCTGGCAGACAGGTATTTCTATATGCGTGTGTGAGGTAGTATAAAGTATAGCACTCCTGGAAATGAAGGAATAGCCCTTATGAAGGCAAATTCCTGCTAAGTGAGTCCGGCAGGCAGTTGGGCTCTTTAACTGGTCCAGCAACTCAGACCCATTCATGGACCAGCCCAGGAAAGAAACAGCAGTGAGAATGTTTCTGATGTCCATCTTCATATGCTAAAACATGGATATGCTTGGAGAAGCCCCACAGGAAACTTGGGCGTCAACTCTGTGCACACAGAAGGGACTTCATTCTCTGTGGAGTGTTCGGGCAACCACCATCTGGGCTACAGGAAGCTTTCCAAGGCAGCAAACCCAATGCATTGGTCACTAGGAGGTCCCCTGGCCATTTGCCTGAGGCCCACTTTGTCCAGTGGTGGGGACTCCCTCATCTACATCTCCATCTTTACTGCTCCCCAATATCCAGTGCCTATTTTAGGGGCTCATGTGTATTCAGAAGAGGTGGGCTGTACACAGGATGCGATATTTCAGAAGTACAGGCAGTATTTTTGTGCTGGGTCATCAAGCTGGGGCTTCCACAATGTGGAGGTTCTCCAGGACTGGCAGTGAGGACCATTAATGTCAATCCCTGTGGCATCCTTGTATGATGGTGTCTGGGGCTGGATCCTGAATGTGGGGGTCTTCCCAAGCCCCCAGCTCCTGATTATATTTCTTTCCTCCTCATGTAGCCCAGGGACTTTTAAATCTGGTCTGGGAATTTAGGGGAACCTGCTCTGTGAGCCTGCCTCCAAATTCTTATTCCCAGATCAATCTGCTTTTTAAACTCAAGAGTTTGCTCATTTTTGTCTCATGGTTCTATTAAGACATCATTGCTCTCCACAAAGTGGCAGAGGAAACCAGTTGGCATTGGTCAAGGCCCTGGGGATAGAGGTGTTGAAAAGTGATGGGATGTGAGGAAGGGGGGACTATTCAAATACCAGCCTCCCTCTGGAATTGTGGTTTTTCTAGGTCTGTTCCATATTGCCTTGATGTTGCTGTATTCCCAGTGCTCCCAGCCAACTTGAGTGTCAGTATGACTAGATATCTCCATCCCACCCTCCCTTGCCACACCATCTCTGTTCCCATACTGGCCTCTTTGTCCCTCATTTTTTTCCTGCCTGACCATGGGTTACCAGCAGGCTTATGGGTTGACCTCTCCTGGGTCAGGTCCTAACCAGTCCAGCATGATTAAAACACCAAGCTTCTGGAGGTACAGAGGGCAGGGCAGCTCCCAAAGGAGGAGTCTGTGCTCTCAGACCCCAATCCCCAAGAAACCCCCTCCACCCAGAGTGTAAGCAAAGGCTAATTGGGATATGTTCTTGGAAAGGCTGGGTGGGGGTCCTTTCTGGGGAGAGCCCACATCCCGGATGGGAAGGGCTCCCTTACTCCTCTCAGACTTTGGTTCCCCTGTCAGTCTTGGAGGAGGAAGCCATCTGGAAGGAGCCTTTCCAAAGGATGTCATTTCCTTGTGGCTTGAGCTTCTAGTTCTCTCTGCCATTTAATTTTAATATCTGGAGTAGTTCCTCTGATGTGCTCCTCTCCCCGGGGCCCAGACTGCTTTCGTTAAGAGCCAGAGAATAAACTATTTGATGCAACGGCCAGTTATTCGGGGGAAGAAGGGCCAGGGTACCAGCGGGAGGTGGAGAAGGCCCTTTCCACTACCCACACATCACGCCAACCCCTGAAGAGGCGGCTTTGTGTGTCAAAGCTCACGGTCTACCTCCACCCCAGGGGTGACTTTTGTCTCTCCAAGTCTGTCTCCTTGCTTTTATGGCTCTGAAATTCAAGTCAGCTTTTACAGACCAGCCCTATCTAATAGAACTTTCCATGCTGGTGGAAATGTTCTCTGTCTATGCGGTCCAGTAGGGGCAGCTGCTGACCCTTGTGTGGTTGTTGAGCACTTGAAGTGTGGTTAGCATGACTGAGGGACTTATTCTTTGTTTTATTTCATGTTAATGAACATATATTTAAATAGCCACTTGTGACAAGGGACTGCCCTAGAAGGCCTTCAGATGGGTTCTGATTCAGCACCTTTTCTTCCTTTTTTTTTTTTTCCATGTTGTCAGCTTGAAATCAAGAAGCAGAGATGGTCAGGAAAAAAGGTCACCTGCAAAGGGGTGATGTTCCCTTACTCTGTCCTCTTCAGGGCTAGCCTGGATTTAGCAGTTCAAACAAGATGCAGGGAAGACATTGCCAGGGGAGAACGGGATGTTTGCTGAGGAGGAAGGACACCGAGATTAGGAGTGAGAACACTGGTATGTCACCCACAGGCTTTGCTTTGGACCAAGTCACAGAACGTCTGGCCTCACTTTCCATATCTGTCCAGTGGAAGTGCACAGTAGGTGCTCAGTAAATGGTAGGGTTTTAATCTTCACCTTCTCCCCATCCTACAGCCCTCCAAGGGCAGCTCACCTGTGATTAACCTGTTACAAACACCTGTCATGGGACCAGAGCCAGATCCATTCAGAGACAGCGCCGTCCCTGTGAGCAGCCAGACGGGACATAAGGGAGGCCTCTGTGTAGCTGGCATTTGGCCAGACCCAGGGCGCTGGGAGGCAGGCTACTGTGAGGGAGGGGGGTTGAAATTTAAAGGAACCTGCATGATCTGATCAGCAAGGTCCCAGCAGCGGTTCATTCGCTGGGCAGACGTGTTTAGTTAAGGGATTTCACCCTGCAAGAGGAGAATGATTAGAAGAGCTTGTGGAATTTGCTGTTTACTCTTGGAAAAGTGCTGAGCATGTCCTTAATTTGTCAGTGTCAACACAGAGCTAAAACTGGCGTCCAGAGAGGATTAGCACAAAGAGAGTAAATTATTATGTTTCAATAGATCCTAAGTTATTCCCTCCCCTCCTTGCTCCTGGGACTCCCTTCAGAAGGCCCAGGTTTAACCATTAGGTCCTTGCTGGGAGATTAATTCCCCAGGACCCCTGAGCTGGATACATAGCATGAACATGGGTTAGAGCACGCTCTGGGAATGAAATCCAAATGAGTTCCTGTCCTGGCTCTTGCACTGATTAGCTGCGTAGCCACAGGCAAGTTGCTTTGCCTTGCCTTGCCTCAGTTTCCTCCTCTGTCCCTGGAGATAGATTCAGCACCTGCCTGCCTCATCAGCTTGCTCTGAGGAATACATGAAGGCAGGTGTGCCAAGCTCTTGACAGAGTGTCTGGCACTGCATAGATGATACCCTACCTCTACCCCCTTACACTTGCAACTTGTGTGCCTGCCCACCTCCCAACTCCCAGTCCCCGCAACTCTGAGCCCATTCTACCAGAATGCAGGACAGCCCAGAAGTAGCCCTCAGGTGGAGTGGGGTTGATTGGTAAATAGCTCCGCTCCCTCACGCCCCAGTTGGGCTGTATGAAGCACAGGTTCCACCCTCTCCCAAGACTTGGCCGGAGCAGGAATAAGCTCTAGGTGCCTATCCAGGACCCTGCTTGATGATACCTTGATCAGCTGCCCCTCTTCCCCAGCTCATTTTTCTGCTTGTCTGTTGGTGCTTTTTGGGACCTGCCCCCCTCCTCTTCCAGCTGAAGGGCTTACACTGGAATCCTGGTATCCAGTTCTGCTTCTGAGGCACAGATTGAATAGATATAACCTACCATTATTATGATGCAAATTAGGTCCCTTTCTAAAATTCAAGATGCAGAATTCAGAGACTCCAGTCCCTTATAGACATCCACAGAGCAAGAGGTGACATGCATTGATCTCCTGTCTCTGTGGCTCATATCCTGAACCCAGTGCAATACAGAAGGAGCTTGGGGAATGAACTTTGTAGCAAACAGTAGGAAATTTGGCCTTATGAAGAGCCCCAAACAGTGATGTCAGAGAGCATGCACGTGACTTACATTCCTAACATTAACCCATGGAGGACAGACACCTGTAGCCTGCTGTATGCTCCTCTTTGTCTTACTTATCTATTACTTGGTTCACTCCATCCACTGTCTATGTTTTTTAACTTATTTTGTTAGATGGAAAATAATTTTTATTTATGTGTTCCTCTGAGATGATTTTGCCAGCGGTCACAATTTGTATGCAGTACTTATGTGTTCACTATTTGAAATTTTGTAGTAGTTTTTTTCTGTGAAAAGTAGAAGTTCAAAAACGTAGTAAGCCATGAGGTACTGCTATTTGGATTTATCACATGCCCTAGCTTAAAGAACTAGTCTTTACCACGTATTCAGCAAATCAATCCGGATAAAATAGTCAATTAAGTACTCTAATTTATCACAAAATACCCCATGTATTTTAAGTGTTGGTGCCCAGTGGTTTGGATCTTTGTCAGTAGTTTCCTGGCAATTCTATTCCCTGGAGAACCTCCATATAAGACCTGCTGTTTATCATGCCTCAAGACATCAGAATAAGTGCTCTCCAGAGGGAAGTTTTTTATATTCCCTCTATCTATCATTCCCCCCACCCTAACCCTGCCTCTGGTGTAGTACAGAGATTCCAGATAGGAGTTTCAAGTTTAACAAAAAACCTGACCTTAAAGCCCAAAAGCTTCTGCATCCAGGGGCCCAGATCTGCAGCCTGTTCCACAGTTTGAGGAGCCAGTTTCCTTCTTGGATCTGTACCAGAGGAGCTCCTGCGGCCAAGATGCGTGTCTCAGACAGGGCTCCCCCAGAAGGTGACCCTGAGACAAGGAGTTCAGGGCCTATGCTCCCTTTGGGGGATGATGCCAGGAAGCACCCTGAAGAGGGAGGCAGAGGAGGGAGTCAGACAATAAGGGCTGTGTGGTGAGGCCAGTTACCCACTGTGGTCAGGGTGACTGGAGCTTCACTGCACAAGGAAGGGCAGACAGTGGAGAACACGCCCCCCTGATTACCCTAACTGAGGTGCGAGGGAACCACAGCCTCCTCTCAGTCACTGGCCGAGGGCTGCACTTCCATGGGAGCTGAGCCACTCCAAAGCCCTGGTCAATAGATGGAAGTTGTGCCAGGAACGAGTGCCAAGGATGAGGATGGGCACTGACAGTGTCTGCCATGAGATGGACTCGCCAAGCCACCCCAAATAGGAGCAGACTTGCACCTGTGCCCATCCGTTGAGCTCACCCTGAAGATGCTAGCCAGTGACTTTTCTCTGCCTCTTCTCCCCAGCTTCACCCTCAGAGTCCGAATCTAGCAAATGTCCTCTGTGTGAGTTTACCCGGCTGGGGACTCCTGAGGCTGGTTGTTTGGCAGACTGTCCTGTAGCTTTCCACAGTCTGTGGGAACCTGCTTGGGTTGGGGGCGGCGGAAAAAGCTGTTAACCCTTTCACTGAGGGAACTGTGTGAGGTGTGCAGCTACCCAGTTCTGATACCTCCACAAAGAAGACCTATCACTGCTCCCCCAGGGGTGTGCAGTGTCTTCCCTCTTTCCCCACAAGGATCTTTTCTTGGCCCCGAGCATTTTTTCCCTTCCCAGTCTTCCCTCCAGCACTGCCTCCAACTTTGAACTTGACAAGTTCTGTTAGTTCTACTGTTTCTCAGCATTCATGTGAAGGTAAGGAGTGTAAGCCCTGACTCTGCCACAGACTGCCCCCATGACCTTTACTACTCAGGACCTCAGTTTCTTCATCTGTGTATGAGAACGAGGCTAGCACCTGCTTCATAGGAGTTTTGTTGCCAGGTAAGAGAAAGTGGGTAGCATGCTTGGTAATGTACCTCAGACATCACAGGAACAAGAAAAGGTTAGCTATTATATTACTTTCATTGTTCTACCCTGGATCAGTCTCTGGTCGCCTCTTGTCTGGATGATGGCCATCAAACTTGTCTTCCTAGCTTCAGTCTGTTCCCTTTCAATCAAAATTCAGCACCACTCATACCAGATCAACCAGATGATACCAGTCTTGAGGGACATGTCCTGGTCATGTTTCGCTCAGAACTCTCCCCTGCTCATGTCCTTTCCTAGCAGGGCTGACAGGCTTGGAAGTGAGGGGGGGGGGCGGTGGATGTCAGAATCAGACAACCTGGTTTCAAATGCCAGCCTCACTGCTCTTTAGGTACATTAATAGCGTTGGGCAAGTTAACTTAATTCTGTGTGCCTTAGTTTTCCTGTAGCTTGAGAATATTGGTAGTATCTGCTTTGGAGATGCTGTCTTAGTGCTTAGAGCACAGCCTGGCACTTTGGAAGTGCTCGTAATTGTTAGTCATTGTCCTTATTGTTATTTCAGAGTGTCCCCACCATCCATATGTCAACCAGTTTTCCAGTCTTTCTTCTTTTCTTCTATATACTTGTATATCATAGTCTAGCAAAAATGGATTCTTCACCACTTGCCAAGCAATCCCAGGTGCCTTCCTGCTTCTGCTTCCTGACCAGCTTCCCATTATTTTTAGTCTCCTTGCAATTCTCCTGCAAGCTTCAGCTGGATGGTATATCCTCCTTGAAGCTTTCTCTTACTCCCCATAAGAAGTGGGACTTTACATTGGCTCAAATCTGTCTCATATTCTAAATTACCACTTTGTTCATCTTCCAAGGAACTCCATGCAAGCTGCCCTCTGTTATAACCTGTGTCTTACCTCTCCCCCTCTTGCCGAGTTGGGACCATGCTTTAGTCATCTTCATGTTCCCATAACACCCAGCATGGCAGCTTGTCAGCAGGAATTGCTTGCTAAAGGTGTAGTATGTAAGTAAATGAATGAATGAAATGAGCTTAGTATCTTGGCTGTTGAGTATAGGGTCTGTTCACTAAAAATAATATGATCTTTTCATAAGGTTCTGGGGGTTTGTCAATCCTGAGTATAATGAGATGGTCTTTTGGAGATAGACCTTCACTGAGAGAAGTGTACTGAGTTAAATGCTAAGGATACCCCAGCATCTGAGGCAGGAATGAGTGAGTTAAGGCAAAAACCCAGAGGCCTCCTACTTCAATGACCTGCCTTTCTCTCCATGATGTCAGTGCTGCCCAGGTAGCGTGGGCATTACAAAGATCCAGTGGCAGGGGAGACCATCCCTTGCAGAGATGTGTGTGTTGCACAATTTCACAGTTACTCAAAATCCTTTCTGAATATTTGTACAAAGACATAGCAGCTAAACAAACAACATCATTAATGGTAATCACAATGTTCTCTAACTCCATTAAGCTAAATTCTTTCCCTGAAAGGTTGGCCTCGACCTACTAAGGTATTTTTTCCACAACCAAAAGTAGTGCCCACATGTGAAAGGCACTCAAATGTGTTCAGTTAAGGATGAGCAAAAGTGGGGCTTTGGGAACACAGCTTCAGTTTTCTAAACCCCATTCAGCCTGGGGGACCCAATGATAAATACCTATTTGTCCCAGATACCAGGGTTCTCCTGGGATCCTCCCTTTCCCTAAGATCCTGGGGAATTTCTTGCTCTCTTCAAAGGCCCCTGAAGATTTTCCAGAACTGTTGTTCTCTTGTTCTTATACTTTTAGGAATCTCAAGGATCCCCAAAGATAACTTGCCCTTTCAGTGTTTACCAGCTGTTTCATTGGGGAATTTGGAGCCAGTTCCCAAGGAGCTGATTCAGAGGACATTTGGAATAAACTGTCAACCATCAACTCTCCCCTCTGGGCCCAAGATGGTATATGCGTATTCCACTCTTTAGCCATGGAAAGATGTGTGTCCTTGACAACCTATGGCACTCTCTTCAAGAGTTTTATTTCCTGAGGTTCTCTTCACCTTTCTCCCATCAATTCTAAAGCTGTTTGCAAATACATTCCTGGTGACATGCTTTTTCCTCTATAAATCTCAAAGCAAGTATGCAAATATGGCCCTCATTCTTGATCCTTTGGTTGGGATGCTTTTCATTGATTCTCCTGACATATCCTCAGCATCTTGCCCATGAGTAGATTCCAAAGGTGATCATGGAATCTGTCTTGTAGGCTACTTCATTGGCACTCTGACTGTTCTCATCTTATGTGCAGAGGGGGAGGCCTGAGGATCTATTTTTTCCCTTTCTAAACTTGTGAGAACTGTCTTTTCCTTTGTGCTGTGTACTACCGGGATTAAGGCAGACATGTATTTTTGGCAGTTAGCGTAATGCTTTTCAGCATCTGGAGCTGTGACGGGACCAGCAGTTTTGGCATTTGCTGGGCCCTCTCATCCTCTCCTGGACACAGGCCCAAGTTCATTTGACTGTATCACTATTTCTGGTTTTACAGAGTTGCTTGAGGCAAGACCCATTACTCTCCTCTGAAAAGGGCAGGGCCTGGAGGGTAATTTTATCCCCAGGCTCCTATGCACATAACACATCAGAATAGACACATTCCACATACATCTGTGTACATCTATGGATACAATTACCCATTTTAGAAAGACAATGGGAAATAATTTTTAACATATTAGATACAACTACTTAAAGTGGGATTCTGGAGAAATAAAGGTGTGTGTGTGTGTGTGTGTGTGTGTGTGTGTGTGTGTGTGTGTTTGTAATGTTTGCCTTGGCAATTCAGCATGGGTTGACACGGAGTCAGAATATAGTTTGAAACAGAGCTATGAGTTTTTAAAAGACAGTGACCTTTATTCTCCTTTATAACTTATTTATCCCTTAGTTTGGCCACCTCAGCAGTTGTCACCACCATCCATTGAGTTGCTGAGGCTGGACACTGGAATCAGCACTGACTCCTCCCCTTGCACCCCACTCATCAACAAGTCCTGACCATTCCACCTATGTCTCCATCCCATCCCATCTCCACTTCTGCTGGCATGGTCATCATTTAGGCTACCATCATCCCTCATCTGGACCAGGATCTCCCCTTCAGGTGCACATTCCATATAGTGGTCCAGGTGTCCTTTAAAACATATGTGAGGATAAGGAGTGTGCATTCTAGCCCTTCTGACCTCTCCAAACTCACCTCACCTGCTGTGCATGCCACACTTCAACCCCACAGACCTGCACCCCATTCTTCAAATGTTTCAAGCTCATCCCCCCTTAGGTAACTGGGTATATCCCCTTCCTCTGATTGCACTCAGACCCTCTGTACTGCTGTCTCATGCAGGTTTTCACTCACATCTCAATCCTTGCTCGCCTGTGAATACTCCGTAACAACCTGCTGTCTAAAACTTCTGCTCCAATTTTTGCTCTGCTGGCAAAGGAACCCGATTTTCTATACCAAAAATGGCAAAAAAGCAGATCATCTTGTCTCCCTTCTTATAGTAAATAGACAAGTCAGCTCAGAGAGGAATCTGTTCAAACTAGAAAGAGTTCAGCATGACCGAAGAGATAATTTACCTTGTCATCCCTTATCAAATTAGCTGGCCCTCATTAAAATTAAAAAAAAAACTGTTGGAAAGGAAGGGTAAAGCTCTTCTGTGAGTGTATTAACATAACTTGATTTAGTGGTGGTGTTGGCATGGAGTTGGGGCACGAAGAGGGAAGGGAAGTGGGTATACTGCACTGTAGGATATAGAAGGACTTTGGTTGTGATATTTCTAATAACAAAATGCAAAGAAATCATACTCACTGGGCATCAACAGGATAGCCATGCTACTGTGAGTGTCTTTAAATCAATTGAGTGCTGAGGGGCTCTCTCTGTTTATTTTTTGAGTAATTGGGTGATGACACTAGACCTGTTCACCAAAGGAGAGATGGTGTGGTCAGGTGAGGATGTCAATATCTTAAGCTTGTCGATTTCCATGATGGCCCAAGGGTGGGGAGGGCTTCTGTCCAGAGCCACCAATAACCAGCTCTGGGACCTTGAGTAAGTCACTTGCCGTTTGGGATCTTGGCTTCTTCAACTTTAAATGAGAAAAACGTTCTCAAGGTCCAAGATCCACCCTTTACCCCCAAAAGACTCTGAGATCTATAAAGCTCCCGAGTGACTTCCCCCAAGATATAGCCCCCTTCTGAGAAGGCTGGAGTTTCTGGAAACATACAGGAATCTTGATATTGCCCAGCTAACAGTCGCCAGGTGGTCATTGGGAGTTTCAGCACTAGGGTATAACTACGCACTCTCACAGGCTCTATGCCTTTTTGTCATGAGTGAACAGGTGCATCTTCATGGCTCTGGGGTTAGATCAAGCCACATGACCAGCATGAGCAGAACAGAGGCCCACCGGTGCTCTATATAAGGAATAGAACTCCTGTAGAGAAACATAGCCACTGTCCCCCAAATAATATTAATGGCAAAAGGCAAGATGCCAGATGATGCCAGATGATGCCAGATGATGCCAGACTTGGTTTGCCAGTGGCCCGGCTCCTCCCTGCACTGCACGCACATCACTTCTGTGCCAGGCTGCAGGCACCAGGATGAGACCTGAGTGGAAAGGGCACTGATGTTTTTTGCTCCTCTGCTGTGTGCTGGCCACCAGGTTTACGGGCCAATGGTGCCCCCATTTCATTTTTCAGCTGCATTGTCCTAGGCCCAGCATTGTCCTGGTGTACCAGTTTCCCCAAAGTTAAAAAAAAAAATCAACCAAGTCATTTGGAATTTCTTATCTCCTACTAAGATGCTCCCAAGGGAAAGTGGGAGAAAGAGAAATGTAACATGTGTGAATACATAATATACACATATAGCCATCCAGTCATTTTGCTCCCAAGCCAAGAAGAGAAAGAGGAGGGGCACAGCACTGGCTGGGGTCTACTGCGTGGGGAGAGGTGTGCTGGGATCTTCTCACACCCTCTCCTCTGATCTCTCTAGGTGTCCGTCACCTCTCCATTTTATAACTGAGGAAAGCAAGGCCTGGAGAAGTTACTAGTCCAGGGGAACAAATTGCTTATGTCATGTTTAGACCAATGCATGCACAGATAACTCGGGCTCAATCAAATGAATAAATATTTACTGAGAGTTCTGTAAATGAGCAGTGCAGAACAGAGACAGGGAGGGATAGGTAAGCACGGTCCTCACCTTCTAGGAGTCTGACATCTTGTAAGACATGAACTGGGAAGCAGTACACAGCAATGAATGGTGCAAGCGGCATATACATTGGTTTGTCTTATCACCTGGCTGTTCTTCCCATCTTGCTGATGGAAGGTTAAGGCCCTGAGAGGTCAGATGACTTTCTCCCTATGATGTAGATATGACTTCTTCCATTTCACAGGTGAGGAAACTAAGGCACAAAGAAATTAAGCAACTTGCCCAGGGCACATAGCTCAGGAATAGGAGAGCTGGAGTCTGATCCCAGGCCATAAGGCTCCAGAGCGGGGGCCACTGTGTAGAGGGAGCCCTCTTCCCATGACAGTGACTTGAATGATGAGTTTGGAAGGGACCCCAGGCTTGATTAGTGGACACACTGTCTGATCAGGGTTTTCAGTCTGTATTCTAGATATGGCCCCAGAAACAACCTCCTGATTCCTATAAGCTGCCAGAGAAGCCAGGGTTCCTGGAGAGTGGACATGGGGCCTGTGGCCACACTCTCGGGGTAATGTAGCCAGCCTCAAGACCAGCACCAAGTGGGCTAGGATGCTTGGACAGGCCTCACACCCCTCCATGTCCAGACCCCTGTTAACTAGGGTCTGTCTTCACTACTCCCTCATCCACACCCCAAGGAGAGGGGCCACTGGGTGAGATTCTGGTCACAGCTCAGGCCTGAGCCCTGTCCTGTCCCTTTGCTCTCATCTGAGCAGCTAGGTTCTGTGAGAGAGTGGGAGCTCAGGGCCGATGGTGTTTGCTGGGCTTAGCCGGCTCTATCTTTTACCCTCATTTGTCTGAGATTCCGGAAGCCTTTGAATAGCACGCATGATAATTACAGAATTCCCACATATATTGATGAGAAACAGCTACATAAATAGCACAGCTTGGTATTTACGAAGTGCCAGTTTTCTGTAAATATAGAATTTTGGCAATTACTGCCAAGCAGCTCGTCCACCTTCTGGAGCCAGCACATGTCTTGTTTCAGCTCTTTCCAGGGGACACTTCACGTCATCTCTGTGGCTAGTCTCGTGGCGTCAACAGGCACAAGCCCATGAAGCAACCAGGCGGTCTGAAACCAGTGATCCCCAATCTATTTTGGAGTATGGAGACTCCTTTTTGACAGCCAGCAAGTGCATTGGAGCATTCCTCAAACCTTCCATGCCCGGATGCCCGCCCACCCTTCCAATAAGTCAGGCATCTCAGGGGGCCTGTGGTCTACAGACTGGAAACCAAGGCTCATTTACTGATCTAGAGCAGTGTCTCCCACATGGTTTTCTTAGGACACTACTGAAGGGAAGGCCATCATAGGTATTATGTGGAAAATAAGGATTCTTTAATTGAGTGTTTAAGAAATGATAAGTTATTGTCTGTTTAATTTCTAAAGGCAGGGTTTCTCACAAGCTCTAGGTATGCCAATTTGGGTCACGACTTTCCATATGGGAAGTATAGTAGCAGGGATTTCAAAATGGACCAAAGAACTCTCCTTTTCACAAAGTATTTTATAGGAGTTTGCAAAGCATCCTACTTTGACTAACTGCTCTCAGGGCTCATTAATTGATCTCAGCTCAGCTCTCAAAGGAATGGAGTTGTATCAGCTTTTACTGTATAACAAATGACTCCACGTTTTAGTAGCTTAAACCAACAGCTGTTTATTCAGCCCATGGTTCTGTTAGTCAGAAATTTGGGCTGAGCTCAGCTGGGTGGTTCTTTTGAGCTTGACAGACCTTCCTCGTGTGTGTGTGTGTGTGTGTGTGTGTGTGTGTGGGCGTGGGTGTGTGTGGGTGTATGCACATGCATGCGCGTGTGTGTGTAATCAGCTCTCAGCAGCCAGAGAGCTTGGCCTTGGGCAATTGACGGGCTGTCAGCTGGCACTGTGAAAGCAATTGGGCCACATGGTATTTCAACCTCTATCAGGCTACCCTGGGTTTATTTACATGGCAGCTGGACAGGGTTCCAAGAGAGCAATCAGAAGCGCACTAGGCTCACCACTGGCACAGCGTCACCTCAGCCACATTCTGTTGTTCAAAGCTATTCACAAGGTCAGCTCCCATGAATCCTAAACCAAGGAGAAATGAGCATGAGAAATGAAGGTTTCCAAATGTCTGGGGTCTTTGGAGAGGCAATTTTCTTGGGAGAACAGGGCTGGGTTGTTGTTGAAGCTGTGATCACATAACAAAGAAAGAGTTTCAGACCTGGATCGCATGTATATGTGGGGTGCTCGCGGGCGAAGGGCTGCTGATGAAGATTACACGGGATTAAAACCACTCTCCAGTCCACTCCTCCATGTGCCCACTGGAGGTGAATCTAAACTTCTCTCTCCCAGTACAATATGATTCTCAGGCATCAAAGCCCACCAATCAGAAATGACCAGGAATATCCCTGTAGTCACTGGAGTACAAAGTTAGATTCTTTAGCATGCTGCAGCAAGGGAGAGCATGCCCGGAGGAGCTCTGGGAACAGCTCTCGAATGAGGAAGTTAGCTGTGGGCCACGTGACTCCGAAGGTTGGAGGAAGATGAGGTGGAGGGATCCCAGTAGGTGGGATGGTGATTTTTGGGGGTTTGGGGTTCAGTTTTGTCCATGTGCTGTCAGACATATTGCTTGGAATCTGCTAGTCTGGAAATGTCAGAACTTTCTGTTGGGATCATTGTGATTTGGTTGCTGGTGGCAGGGTTTTTTTTAAATTTTTTAAATGTTTATTTAGTTTTGAGAGAGAGAGAGACTGTGAGAGTTAGGGAGGGGAATAGAGAGAGGGAGAGAGAGAATCCCAAGCAAACTCTGCACTGACGCAGGGCTCGAACTCATGAACTGAGAGATCATGACCTAAGCCAAAGTCGGATGCTTAACTGACTGAGCCAGCCAGGCACCTCCGGATTTTTATTTTATCACAGGCCAGGATGGAAGTTGGTCAGTAAGAGACTTTACCAGGCACTAGCCTCAGCACTGCATGGCCCCGGGCTTCTTCATCATGTTGGAGGCATGGAGTCCTCCAGAGTGAACTCCCAAATTGAGTTGGCTGGTTGTAACCTTGGCCCTTCCCTGGTACTTCCTGTTGACTAAGGGAAACACTACACAGGTAGCCACTGCTCAGAGGACCCCTTGCTTTGTTAGCCTCAAAAGCAGCATGGATCAGAAGATTGACTCTTGGAATATCCCTGGAGAAGCCATTTGAGTGCCAGTGGTAAAATCAGTAGGTGGCTGCCTGCCCTTAGCAAGCTCATAGACTTTCAGAGAAGTTTGTAGAAAATCATGTGGGGAGCGCTTTGAGAGCACATTGGCACATATGGTACCTTTGGATGACAAAAAGCCAGTGATAAAATGGCACCTCTTCTTTAGTGAAACAACCTAAACAGGGCATGGTTAACCACAGAGTGGAGGCTGGGAGCTCTCACCCCTCAGCTGAAAGGCTTGTGCAGTGCACAGAGAGCAAAGCTGTTCTCAGAAGTCTTCATTCTTTGGAAGAAAGTTTTATATTCATCATCTGTAGCAGTCTGAAGAGTGTGACCATGACTGATTAGTTCAGTACTTTACACGAGGTCGTTGCTTGTTCTAGCTCATAGCACTTAATAAAGATTTTTTTTTTAATTTAAATTCAAGTTAGTTAACATACAGTTAGTCTTGGCTTCAGGAGTATAACCCAGTGACTCATGTCTTACATATGACACCCAGTGCCCATCCTGAAAAGTGCCTTCCTTAATGTCCATCACCCATTTAACCCATCCTCCCTCCCATCGCCCCTCCAGCAACTCTGAATTTGTTCTCTGTATTTAAGAGTCTCTTGGTTTGCCTCCCTCTCTGTTGTTATCTTATTTTTCCTTCCCTTCCCCTATGTTCATCTGTTGAGTTTCTCAAGTTCCACATATGAGTGAAAAAGAATGAACTCTTGCCATTTGCAACAGTGTGGATGCAACTAGAGTTTATTATGCCAAGTGAAATAAGTCAGAGAAAGACATATATCATATGATTTCACTCATATGTGGAATAAAGAAGATACTTTAGCCTACATCCATCAGTCAACAAATATATGGTTGATTCCCATGATTCACAGATTCTGTATTTGCATACTCATATTCACCTACCTGTTAAATTTTGTTTGTAACCCCCAAATCAATATTCACACTCACAGACATATGAAGAGTGGTGACTTCACATGCACGTTCTCAGCTGAGGTCAAACAAGGCAACGCTCTGCCTTCTTGTCTCAGCCGACACTGTCAACAAGCATCCCCTTCACAGTGTGCTTAGTGCCAGGCTTTTTGCATTTTTGTGCTTTTTGTTGCCGGTTTTGCTGTTTAAAACTGCCTCCGAGCACAATGCTGAAGTGCTGTCTAGTGTTCCTAAGCACATATGAAGGCTATGATGTGCCTTACGGAGAAAACACGCATGTTAGATAAGCTTCATTCAGGCATGAGTTACAGTGCTGTTGTCTGTGAGTCCAATGTTAATGACTTGACAGCAGGTATTAAATGAGGTGATTTTAAACAGAAACATATATAAAACAAGGTTATGTGTTAATCATTTGATGAAAATGGTGTGATGTGGGGCTCACAGGAACCTAACCCTGTATTTTATCTATGAGGAATCGTTCAGTATTCATGAATTCAGCATTCACAGTGATGTTCAAGAACATAACTACTATGAAATAAGGACCACCAGGAATGTGGCCGCTGCCTCTTACACTTGCAGCCAGAGGCCAGTGTGGACCATGCATTTTACTGCAAGGGGGTCCATCATTTCAGGCCACACCTTGGTGTCAGTTGGAGGGATAGGACTGCACAGCATCAGGAGTATGAGCTCCGACATCAAAGAGGCCTGTGTTGGAACTCCCCCCCACACCCCCACAGGCCAGCGGTGCAACTGTGCATCTGTTATGTGGCCTCCCTAAGATGAGTTTTCTGTCCTCTAAGATAAGAAGAGTAATACCTATGTCATGAGGTCACAATGGGGAGATGTCTATGAAACACTGCATGGTGCTGGAATTCACTAAGTCCTCAGTAGCTGCTAATAGAGAGATAACCCTGGTCTTCCTCAGCAGGAAACAGAGAACAGGAGCAAGGAGCAAAATCAGAAGTGTATCAGGTGAAATCATCATTTTACTTGAAGCATTTGGACACCTGAGTTCATGTGCAAATACCAAAACACATTCAAGAGCCAAATATGAGAGCATTCGGGATTGTCTGTGTTAATGTTCATCTCCATTAATGCAAAATTAGAAGTTAACAGTATTTTCATTTGCATTGTAAATTTTGAAACTGGGTCTCTGTCTTTAGTTAGTGCACTCCAAATTCTTCATCCCCATAATGATGAGGTAGACTCATAAAAATTGGACCTTTTGTACAAGGAGGCCATTTCTCCTTCTTTGTTCCTTGCCCTAAATCGTATTTTCGGAGCATTCTTATAGACAGTCCCTGAGAGACAGGGCTACTCAGGAAATGTGACATATGCTCTGTACAACTGTTTACTATTTTCTGGCTAGATTGGGGACACCTGTATTTTACAGATCATACCAGATTTTCTAGGTTTCTAATTTCTCATCTGACTCTGCAGCTCTTCACTTTTCTAATTCCTTTTATGTCCTTTCCCTTCTTGCCTGGCATTTTCAAGATTTTTTTTTCTTGTTACGTGTCTACTTTAGGAGCAATAATTTCATTAACCATGGACAAAAAAAAAATACCAAATTCCCCAACTCTGTCTGTTGAAGAGACTTCTTAAACTATCACTGCTCTTACTCCTCAACATGTTCATACCCTCCTCCAGGCTCAGGAGTTCAATTCACAGTAGGGGATCCAGTTCCAACCTCATTTCCCATCCGTCTTCCCTATTAATGTCCCTTCCCAGGCTTGTCTCTTATTTCCCTTTTATACCTCTTTACCCGGTGGCACATTCCCAAGCCTACAGGTATTTTCAAATCACAACAATTTTTATATCTGTATCTATATCTATATCTCTCCATCTGTCAATGGTATCCAAACCCAAAATATGTAAAAAAAAAAAAACTGTTGTTTATCAATAAGAAAAAGATAGGAACCCCACAGAAGGAAAGGCACAAAAGTCTTGAACAAACACTTTCATAGAAGAGGAAATTCACATGGCCAGTAGAGATATGAAAAGTGGCTCATTCCATCATTCATCAAGAAAAGGCAAATTAAAACCATTATACGGTGCCCTCCACATCGACTGGCAAGGTGGAAACAAAAGACTGACAATCCCAAGTGTCAACAAGGTTGTGGAGCCACTGGAACTCTCATATTACACTGATGGGAATGTAAACTGATGCAGTCACTTTGTGAAACTATTTGGCAGTGTTAATGAAGCTGAACGGAAACACGGAGTTGCTCTGTGACTCAGCTATCCCACTCCTGTGTTGTCAACAGAAATGTACAGTATGTGTGTGCCACACATAATTAGAATGTCCGTGGATACACTATTTGTAATAGGCAAATACTGCAAGCTACCCAAATGCCTGTCAGTAATGGAAGAGATCAATAAACTCTGCTATGTTCACATAACAGAACACTTCAACGCAGTGGTAATGATCCATGCTGATCTATAACTGCTCACAATAATGCGGCTGAATCTCACAAATTCATTATTGAGCCAGATGCAAGAGTGTGGACTATATGATTCCACTTAAAGAACAGAAACAGAAGTCAAGATAATGGTTGGCCTTAGGGGTTAGTGACTGCAAGGGGGCTTTTGGGGTGCTAGTTGTGTGGTCTGTTGTTTCTTGATCGGATTGCTGACTCCCTAAGTGTATTCACTGTATAAAAATCTATTGAGCCATTCAATTATATATTTCCATTTCAATAAGAAAGGAAACATAAAATCAGAACCCCTGAGTCGCTGGTAAAATGAGGGATATAGCCACACCAGAGCTCAGAGACGCTCTCTGCCTGGCCCAGCCCTGGGTAGCCACCGGGAGTGTGGTGTTCACCGTATACCATATAGTCTGTCTTATTGGTACAGATGAAGAACCAAGTCTCCAAGAGGACAGATGGCCTGTCCAGCATCATTCAGGGAATACATTCAGTGCAGAGCTAGAACTGGAACCAGGGTCCCCCAGACTCTAGAACTTGCCTTCTAACGGAAGAACTCTTCTGCCTCGAAGAGGACAGCAGGGGACTCTGTCCGTGCTCCTAGCAAGAGTCCTGCTCTGGCACAACTGGAACAACCCAAAAGCAGCCCGAAGCCTTCCACACAGTTGTCTCTGATCGAGTGCCCATTTTCAATGCAAACGAATTCTGTAATCTGCCTTGAAGACACAAAAGCTGTTACTTTACACAAATATGAAACCAGAAGGTTCTCAGAGGCCGGTAACACCAACTCCTCCACATCATACATTCCAAACAGTATGGGAGGGACGAAGCCAGTGCCAAAGTGAGGAGTAAACATCACATGTGTTACGAGTGGGTGGTTAATGTTGCATGAAGACTGGCGAAGCGGATTTCCTGACATTCTGCTTCTACATCAGTGCTGCGGGAATGGCCTTATTTCCAAAATTATTTTCACAAATGGAAAAGGAAGCTGAGGGGGAAAGAAACATCTTCCATCTCCCTTCCTTTTACAGCATGGTCCTAGCTCATTTGTTACAATCACCAGAGATTAATGACAAGCGTTCACAAAAGGAAAATCTATCTGAATAACACTGCCACTGCAAATGTATTTGAAATGTATAAACGTTGAAGTAATTTTAAAATTCCAGATGATTTAGTACTGGTATCCTCCCTGTGCCCAGCCCCTGCTTCTTATGGGAAAATCCCACAAAACCATCCTTGGTGAGAACCTGAGACACTGAAGGCCTGAACTCCAGCTGCTTGAAGAAACGCCCACACCTACAGCTCACATCCTGCTTTTACGGCAGCTTTTTACTCTATTCTTTCTTTATAGTGAACATAACATATTCTGCTTAAACCTTTCAACACAATGCACCTTTTTGGCTAAATCTATGATGGAAATCTTTTGGACGGAAAAGAACGGCTTGTGTGCAAGATAATCATAGTAATAATGGTGATGATGGCAGTGCACCAGGGACACGTCTCCAGAAGACGTTGGTGCTGCCCTAATCCTCCTCCACCCCCATACACATTTTGTTCTCTGGGAAATGGGAGTCCTGCTGCACCCAGCTCTCTCCTTCCTTTATCTTTCTCACTTCCTTCCCGCAGTCAAGATAAAACTTTCATGCACAAGCACCACGAAGTGCTTATCCCTAGGTTAGGACACGCCCTGCAGGAAAAGGATTCAAAGATATGATCCAGAGATGTGGGACCTCCCCCATTCCCCCAGATGGAATCAAAGGCTCAGGATTAGTTTTAGGATGCATGGCCTCATTTCTTAGCTTTTCTAGGGAGGCTTGCGGGACAGGAGCTGTGTGCAGTCAGTCCTACATAGGTTCCCATTGCATGACTGCAATGAAATAGTCAACGTGCATCATGATGCTCCTAGTACGGACAGGCTACCAGGCCTGCATGAAGGCAGGGGGTTTGGTGGGTGGGGAGCAGAGACAGAAGGAGGGGAAAGCTTCTGGTCCTGCCCACCGAGAGTTTACAGTCTGGCAGGGATCCCAGCCAGTGGAAATTCCAGATAAGAATCCAAGGGATCATATACACAAAGCATCAACCCTACTGTGCGGACCTGCAGCCAGGCTGGAAGGTGGCATCATCAGGGAAGGTGAAGGCAGGGTTCTGAGGCAGTGCCCCAGGAGACCACTGGAGCTGGGTGCTGAATGTTGAGGTCCACGTGAGAACTGCACTCCAGTCTGTGCTGAAATCCTAGAGTTTGTGAAGTTGGGATATTGTGCACATATGTATTTATTAGGTACTGCAAATATGTGAATGAGTCGTCACTGTGTTTGGGATTAGGATGAGCTGCTGGGCATCTTTTTGCAAACGATGCCTCCTGCTTTTTCAGGCTTCCTCTTACCGAGAATGTAAATGTCAGTAGGATTCCGGCATCAGGAATGGTAAACTTGTTGGAACCCAGGACCAGTACTTCCAGGTGAAAACACCCCTGTTTTCTTTTCGAAGCTGCAAACATTTGACTTTTTCTGTTGTTGATGTTCCTTGTGACTGCAAGGTGAATGTTAGAGATTGGGTTAAATCTGAGTTTGGGGCTACATTAGGTTCCTAGACTTAATTCCAACAAGTACGGAGAAGCCAGGGGATGGGGGCTCCCACACACCATCCAGAAATTCTCAGACATCAGCAGGGTATCCATGAATTCAACTCAATTTGACTCAATTCTGACACTGTCACCCAAAGACAGCATCCGAATCCACAGATTAAGGGCTCAGTCCTGCAAGACTGCCCCTCCCCCACTGCAGACACCATGTGCAAGCCCAGGGTGTCTTCTATGCTTCCGATTAACCAGTTACACATTGGAGCTTCCAAAGACCCCCCTCCTTGTGCTGAATTAATGTGCTACAGCAACTCACAGAACTCAGAAAACATCTTACTTACTAGATCACTGGTCTATTCTAAAAGGGTAGAACTTAGGAACAGATAGAAGAGGTGCACGAGGCAAGGTATGGGGAAAAGGAGCAGAGCTTCCGCGGCCTCTCCAAGGACCCTATTTACTCTCTCCAAATCTCCATGTGTTCACCAAGCCAGTGGCTGGTGCTGGGGATGCAAAGGTGAATACAAGGGAGGCTGTGCGATCAGCCTCCCTGCAGGAGCACTGGGGAAAGAGTCCAACCTCCCTGTCCCCCCTCACAGTGGGAAGTCCTCACAGACCATGAGACTATGCATTTTGTGTTCTAGGAAGAACCAGTCACCATGCTTGGTGGGTATCTGGCAACTGGTAAATGTTGGTTGAATTGATAAATAAACTAGGTTTCTAGTGGCAGTCTATTGTGCTGTTCTTTGCAAGAAGAATCTTGAGCATCAAAATCCAGTACTGTCTCAGACACAATTGATGGCTGTGAGTAAGGAGGCTTATCTTCACATACATTCCAGAATGTTCTCATTGACGTGAATTGTACCCTCTTCAGAATGGTAACCTGGGAGGCCACACATTTATTCTGCTGACGTTGTTCTTGTCCTGAGTATTTTTGGAACTCTTTTTTGTTGGGTGAAGAGTTTGGGAGTTTATGAGACCCCATAGAAAGTCAAAGTCCAGACGTTACATTCATACTTCATTTGAACCACAAGTGTGATTACCTGGTCATCCACTTATCACGTATTTTACCTCCAGAGGGTTTTTGGCCAAAGTTAAACCACTCTCTAAGGACCTCTTTTGCCGCATTGAAGTCATCAGAAAGGACAAGCTGCAGGCTCTGAAAGCAGTTCCAAAGGACAGTAGTGACATCACAGAACCACTTCCTCAAGGGTCCCTGAGAGGTGCTCAGTTCGCACTTGCCCTTATAGAAACCCAGCCAGGGAACATGATGCTGTGGATGCTGGGAACATGCAGGGAACATGATGCTGTCTTCCTGTGGAGACATAAGGATAGAACAGCATGGAAGATGGACGTTTTCCCATTCTCTGTCTTCGTTCTGAGATTCCAGCCATCCAGGCTTGACAGTAGCATCAAGGGGGGGCTTGAAAGAAAAAAAAAACAGTATAAGCCTTAAAAGGGACATCTGAAATTCTAGTGCTTGTAAGAGTGCATATGAGTTAGCAGTTCAGACAGCAAGGGTGGACCAGGTCTGGAAGAATAGAATTCCCAGTTTCCCCGTGGATGACAGGCATGTGTGAATTCTCAGCTCCTGCTGTCAGAGACGGTCCCTCTGGAGTCAGCTGGCTTCACTTCCATGCTTGTACAGAGCTGTCCCCTCTATGCAGATTGTGTTTAATTAAGGTCAGATAAAAGGGCTTCTCTTTTCTGACTCTTGCTCCCATGTGGAGTCAAAAGGAATCAAACATCTAGGTCAGCCACACTTCCTGGCCCTGGGAAGGTGGTGATGTTATTAGTGGGTCCCCTGAGACAAGGCTGGAGATGCTTTGTCACCTCCACATCCCTCCGTGTTTTCACGAGACCACCTGCTCCCCACTGGAGGATGTCTGGAGTATTTCTGCAGTGCTGGAGCAAAATGCAATACCTGTTCGGAGCCATCACCTTTTTGGGTTCCTGCAGGAGACAAAGGACTGGTTAAGTACTATCAGTACTATCTTCTCTTTTACTGACATAAATTGATTGATGAGTAGGATGCTTTCATTTCCTCATAAGTACACCCCATTCTTTAAAACCCATAAAACAGGTAGCTGGCTTTCTTATCCTCTCTCTTCCCCAAGATGTGGCTGGGAGGAGCATTTTGTGGCTGGTGAGGAACCCTTAACCACACCCTCCCTATACCCCTGATCTTGTACGGAAACCTGGAACCAAGACTATCAGAGCTGAGAAAAGAGTTTTCTGTGGCTGATCCAAGCCACATTCTCTTGATACCACATGATACCAAACCCTTTCCCTGCTGCTCCTGTTCTTATTTTATTTTATTTTATTTTATTTTATTTTATTTTTATTTTTATTTTATTTTATTTTAACAATAGGTTATAAACCAAACTCATCACTGTGTAAAATAGAATTGCATCACAGAGGTTGGCTGGAAGGACCAAAGCCCTGCTCCCCACATCCTATCACTCCTTGCCCCCCACCCCACTCCCACTCCTACCCCCCACAAGGCAGCTTCATGGAGACTGAGACCCAGAGAGCATAGTTTGCCTTCATTTTCTCGGATGGCAGACTAGTGATTTTTATGGTCTTTTCCAATTTGGAAATCCTGATTCTCCACATAGTCACACAGTACATCGAGCCATCGGCCCATGGGAGTAAATTCCAGCCTTGCCTCCCAAACTGGCCCCTTTGCAGCCTCTCTGTTCTCTGAGAAGTGGAGCTGCCCCTTCTACTGTGCCAAGCCTGGAAAGCTGGTACCGTCTCCTTTGATGAAATCACCACCTGGCCTACGTCATGGCTCTTTGCTCAAAGCTTCCTCTGTGGACCACCATTATGGGTATTAGCTGGGCACTGGACAGAATTCAGAATCTCTGGCCATGTCCCACATCTACTGAATCAGAATCTGCGTTCAGCATTAGTGTGAGAAGCAGTGGCACTTAGCTCTGTCTGCGTGCATCTCTTCTGCCCGTTAACCCATACGCTCTTGCCTAGACCTCTGCAGTCACCTTGCCACCAGGATGGAAAGCTCCCTAGTGCCGTTCATACCATAGAAGAGTCCTCCATGGGATCTGGCTGAGGCCAGCATCCCCCCGGGTCCTTCCCTAACCAGCCACCCACTGCACCCCATGGTGTGGTCCCAGCAGCCCTGAACTTCTTCCATTTCTTCAGACGTCTGTTCTCTCTTTTGGAAGGTTAACCACCATGCTTTCCTAAGATCTCAGTGGAGTGGTTACCTCATCTCTGTAGCCTCTTCTAACCTGGATCAGATGACCTCCTCTGTTGGCGTGAACTAGTTGTACTCTGTACCTTTCCTGTGACAGCTGTTATCATGATGTGCAATTATACACCTATTTGCAGGATTGTTCAGTTAACATTTCTCTCCCTGCTAGTCTCTGGTCTCCACATGTCAGGGACCAAGTCAGTTTCACCCCTCATGCCATCCCCAGGATGTGTCATGGATGTCCCACAGGCATTGAGCTGGTACAAAGGGTTAGATGCTGTATGATTCCAGTTGTGGGAAGCTTCTAAAAAAGGGAAACTAGGGAGGTAGAAGGAAGATCACTGGTTGCCTGCAGATGGGGGTGGAAGTGAGGAATGGCTGCAGATGGACATGGGGGGACTTCTCTGGGAGGGGTGGAAGTGTCCTAAAACTAGACAGTGGTGATGGTTGCATGGTTGAATAAATATGCTAAAAATCATCAAACTGTACAGTTACAATGGCTGAATTTTATGGTATGTAAATTATAACGCAGCAAGGCTGTTAAAAAAAATGAATGAAATGAGATGAATGGGGATCTCACGGGTGACTGCATGGACATGGCTGCCGCCATATCCGCCCTCTCTCCTTTTTCCACTCGAGATGTGCATGCTCAGCTCAGCCAGCAGCTGGGTGAGCGACCAGGCCAAAAACAACTCCCTCCCTCACCCTCCCCTTGCCCTGAGCTGAGCTCACATACAGATGCTGAAATTGCAGTTCCTTTGATGGTGTCCCAGAGCCAGGGCAAGAGAAGATTCATGACTTCTAATAACCGTCAGCCCTGGTTGTAGCTCTGTCCTCTCCCTAATTAGACAAGTCTCCTCTGGACACAGACCAGAAAGCAGAACATCTTTGTAGTTAGCACTGCAAAGTTTAGCAAGATAACCAAGTATTGGGAGCTGTAGTGCAGTCAATGATTTTTGCCCCCAGATTATCAAAAATGCCCAGCCAATTTTAGTCATGGTAAAATTCTTCTTCTGACCCCATTCTTTTCTCCTCTGAATTGACATGTTTTTTTCAGTTACCATGCAGATGAATTTAGGCCCTGTGCATGAAAGAATGTGATCCTGGCCTACAAGTCAGACTGACATTCAGCCCTTCTCAGCTCTGACTGGGACACCAACTAGTCTGATTTGTTTGCACTCATCCTTACCTGGTGTTGCATATCTAGAACATTCCCTGTGCTTACAAGGAGTACATTTGCCACCAATTAGAAAACTTGGCCTCCAATGTAAGTTCTTTATTTTCACATACCCTAACACTATAAATAATGACCTTGGAAAATTTGGGTCATTCATTAGAAATTTATCACTAGTGTCAGGCCTTCTTATCAGGGAAGGTGTGTTTGAGAGAAATATGAATAAAAGCTTTGAGTTGCCAGGACAGCATTTACTATATTTAGCCTTGACAAATTTCTGAAAGTTACTTTTGTCATGCTATTCTAAATTTTTTTAAAGTTTACTTATTTTTGAGACAGAGAGAGACAGAGCATGAATGGGGGAAGAGCAGAGAGAGAGGGAGACACAGAATTGGAAGCAGGCTCCAGGCTCTGAGCCATCAGCCCAGAGCCCAACGCGGGGCTTGAACTCACGGACCGCAAGATTGTGACCTGAGTTGAAGTCGGACGCTTAACCAACTGAGCCACCCAGGTGCCCCTGTCATGCTATTCTAGATGGAACTTAAGAATTATAGCAATCTCCTTTTATTCCTCACTTTTAACTTGTCTACTTCGTGTGTGTGTGTGTGTGTGTGTGTGTGTGTCCTTTTGGCTCTTTAAAAAGTAACAGAATAAAAAAAATTAGATGAGAAAACCTTTGTTCTACTAATGTGCCACTTGAGAATCCTCCCCAAACACATATAGCATCACTGAACTAAGTTCTGTTGTGTCTTATAAGACTTAACATTTCTCGTAAAGAAGAGGGGAAAAGAAAGATCTGGTAAGAGGGACTCACTAGCAGCAGTTTCCAAAGGCTTTCCTAAGTTCATGCAGTGAAACAAATGAACAACTGGCAACTGAAAGGAATTCTACCCTCTTGTGTAGCAATACAGTCACTACTAGAGAAAAATGGGATTTGGTGTGTGTGTGTGTGTGTGTGTGTGTGTGTGTGTGTGTGTGTGTAATACATAAGGAAAATGGAAAATGCATTTCTTCCTTTTATTTTGAACTTAAGTCAAAGACTAGCAGCATGATGTCGGAATAAAATTAGGTTCTTGGCTAATATTATTTTCCTTTTGTCTTTACACAAAGAGATTTAGTCCTTGGCCTTCTATTGTACCTGCATAGAGAGGTGATTGCTAAGTGTGGTTGAGAGAGGAAGTGCCTTCAAAGTTGTGACCAATTTAGGAACTGTATTGAACAAGTTAAAAAGAGGCAGTAATTAAGAGCAAATTAGAATAAAGATAGGAATGGTAAGTAAATTCGACCCAAGTTGGCAATGAGGTAGGTCTGAGAGCAAATGAGAAAGGTGGGGGAGGGGCAAGGATTACATAAGGCACAGACCAAATGGGCTCTGCATCATTCGTTGTGTTCAGCTGCAGGGAATAGAAAACCCAACTAAGAGTGTCTTAGACTCACAGGTGCCTATTTTTCTCAAGGGAAAAAAGTTTAGAAGAGTCATTTCAAGGGCTTGTGCAGTGTCTTGGCAGTGTCATTAATGTGCCAGGACCCTTCCATCTTTCTGCTTGGCATAGCTTCTTCTTGGTTGCCATGGTTTCAAGATGGAGACTGTACTTGGAAGAAAAGAATTGATGGATGTGGGATGTCAGACGGAATACACTGGAAAGGCAGGAGGCAGTGATCAGAGTGGAAGGCATGAATTTGATATTGAGGCAGGGACTGTGCGTATTAATAATGACAGGATCTACTGTGGTATGATTATTAGAGGTGAGTGTCTGAGGTGGGATGGAAAACAAGACCTTTGGATAAGAAGATTTCAAGAAACCTAGAGGGTGTTGAAACCATTGTCTGTGTGTATAATGAAATCTCCAAAAATTAAAACAGAAGTGGCATTATTTTAAAACTAATTATCATTCCTGCTTCCCCACCCCACATCTATATGACCCTCCATTGCCTTTATGATGGGCATAGAACAATAAATTCCTTGGTGGAGTTTCTATGACATGCCATGAGTCTTGTTTATTCCTCATGTGCTGTGTCCTCCCAGCCCCCTTGAAAGACCACATACTGTCCTGTATTGGAGGAAGGTGATGGTTAGCCAGGGAATGCCCTGCTCCTTTGACTCCTGGGGACCAAAGCTCTCCAGTGCAAGGCTGTTCTGCTCATCATCCACCCTGTGGGACACACTCTCTGCTTACCTCCTAATGAGCCCTAGAATCGATTCCTAGAGATGGCTTCATTTCCTTCTTTCCTCCTTCCCTTCACTCCCTAGAGGACCAGACAACCTGACCTCAGCTGCTTGATCCATTCTCGGGGCTCAGGTTATATCAAAATCTCCCAAAGCCAAAATATAAAAATGAAATGAAATGAAATGAAATGAAATGAAATGAAATGAAATGAAAACAAAAACCCAAAGATTGATTCTGCTGACTGTGCAAGAAGTTGCTCACTTCTTTGCTTGCTTATACTCGTTTATTGTATTTGCCTGGAAGTGATTTTCAATTTAGTTCCCTCTCACCTAATGTCTGTTTCCTTCACCATCTACCTTAATGGAAACTTTTTTTTCTTTCTTCAAATGTCTCATTGTTACTGCATTCTGGGACTATTCCTCTCTCCATGAAAAAACCAGTTGGGCAGTGTGTTCTCAGGCTTCAGCCAGGAATAGAAGGGTAATCTGGTGCTTCTAAACCTCTCCCTTCAGTAGAGGAGAAGACAGACATGAACAGCTTTTCTTCCACGTCCCCAAATATCCACAGACCAGCTCCTCTTGATGCCTGGAAAGTAAAACTCATCCCTGTTGTGTTGCCATCTACACACCTGCCTCCCAGCCGGGGGAGAGACCAACAGTGGCATTCCACTGACTTGGACTTTACTCCAACACCAAATCATCCAGGTCTTTGGAGAATAGCTGCTCCTCACCGTGGCGGTCTCCTTAGAAGTTTAGGAAAATCCAGGCTGTGTTTCTACTTCCCTCCAGTGATGACATTTCCTTCCTTGACAGGAACCATTCCTTCACTGCTTCCCAGCTGGATCTGTGGGCTGCAGCGAGGGGTGAATATAATTTTGTTATGAAACATCTGATTTCAGCTGATGCCATTTATTTTTTACTTTGAGGTTAAACACATCAAAAGATCAGGTTTTCTTCTTTCTCCCAGTTTTGATTTTCTCAGCTGCCTTCACTTTCCCTGGCCTATAGTTCTCACCAATGTGGAGACCCTCTCCCCAGCTCCCCTGTGTCAGCTTCTGCAAGCAAGAATAGACAGAATTAGGGCACCTGGATGGCTCAGTTGGTTGAGTGTCCAACTCTTGATTTCAGCACGGGTCATTGTCTACAGTTGTGAGATAGAGCTCCGTGTTGCTCTCTGTGCTGAGTATGGGGTCTGCTTGATTTTCTCTCTGTCCCCCTTCCCTGCTTGCACTCTCTCTCTCTCTCTAAAAATAAAAAAAAAGAATGGACAGGATTAGATGACAGCCTACATCTGTGTCATCTTGTCATCTTGCTTCCTGCCAAGGTTCATAGATCCCAGTAAGCAGGAATTTGTCATGTGAGGTATGGTAGGCAAATGCCAAGGGGTACGATATCAAAGCTTGCAAAGGTCCCATACTGGCTTGCCTTACCTACCTACCTACCTAACCTTCTTCCTTCTTCCTTACCTTCCCTCCCTTCTCCCTTCCTTCCTTCTTCTAATATCTATAGAGTTATTCTGCCAAATCACAATTTAAAGCAAACAGGCAGCCCGTATACCTGATTGTGCACCTGTGTGCACATGCACGCACCTGTGTGTGTGCTGGGTGGTACAGACAGAGCACCTTAAAAGCTATGGGAAGATGGTACATAAATTACAGTTCCTGTAAGGTAACTCGTGGCATCACAAGAAAGTTAGGTGACTTTCATGGTGACAGGGAGACATTCAGCTCAGAAAATGTGAAATCTTGCTCATCAAAGGGTAGAACAGCCACTCTATAACACAGCTGTGTAAACTTCAAGAGGCTGGAGTCCAGATGGGAATAATCCTTACTTCTCTGTCAGCCCCTCAGAATGTGTCTTTGACATTGTGGGTACTAAGTAAATATTTAATAACAGAATGACTGATAGGGTGTGTGAAACTAATGCTGATAAAGCTGTTTATGAGCAGTGATGCTGACTGTGAAATGGCAACTTTAGGTCCTGTAAATGATGCTGTGAAGCCTCTAAGACTGAGGCATGAGTGGATGCATGGAATGGACAGGTCTTCCTTAGAAGGCCTCTAGCGATGCACACCTTGGAAATATAATAAAATACTCGGGTACAAAGAAGAGGGAGCACTCAGGGAGCCACACAAGCCTGTGCATGTTTGGGTGACTTTGTAGAAGACTGTGCAGGTGGGTGGACAACATGAGAATAGCAGAAGGCAGCCAGTAGCCAGTAGGCAGAGCGCAGGAAAGGAAGGAAGTGATTCAGAAAACACAGAGTGAATTGAATCTGAGATGTCAAGTGCAAAGTAAGAGGAATGGGGCCAACAGTAGTGTAATATAAGAAGAAATAAGCCAGAGATGGGAAATAGGGCATTCTCTGTGCACCGTCCAGCATGACAGTCACCAGCCATATGGGTCTAGATCTAGAGTACATGGAGTGAGAGTCCAAACTGAGATGTGCCGTTAAGTATAGAACACACATCAGCTCGCAGGCACTTAGGATAAAAAAGAAGAATGTAACATATCACATTAGTATTTTTATGTTGATATTCAAATTACATATGTTCAGTATTCAAATGACATACTGAAATTGTATGAGGGTAAATTCAGTTAAATACAACATACTAACATTCTTTTCACCTGTTTCTTCTTACTTTTTTTGAATTGAACATTTTACTTCAAAAGCAGAAAATTTTAGATTGCAAGGATAATCTCAAAAAACCTGGAAGAAATTGGGGCACCTGGGTGGCTCAGTCGGTTAAGCATCTGACTCTTGATTTGGCTCGGGTCATGATCTCATGGTTTGGGAGTTCAAGCCCCACATCCGGCTCTGTGCTGGCAGCATGGAGCCTAATTGGGATTCTCTCTCCCTTTCTCTGCCCCTCTCTGCTCACACTCTCTGTCTCTCAAAATGTTTGTTTATAGACATTAGAAAATCCTGGAAAAAATACAAGTAAATAAACTGTTTATGTAGCTCACATTATATTTCTCTTGGACAATTCTACTCTAGATACGCTTCTAGCAAAATTTAGGGAGGAGAGGAAGGGTGGAGGAGAGAAAATGTCGTGAGAGCAGAAATCATTTAGAAGTCACGTCCTGGCTATAGATCATTGGGCAAGGAACATAATCTCATTGAGCCTCAGTTTCCTTATCTGTAAAATGGTGCTTGCCAATAATGTCTGTTTGAGGGAGTGATCTTTAAACCTAAACAGGAAACCATGCAGAGTCTCTAATGGGATACCTTACATGAAGCAGGAGGGCCTCAAATAGTAGTTGCATTCTGCCCTTTTCTTCAGCCAGAGTAACACACAAAGAGCTCCAGAGGCAGCAAGGTGGAACTCAAATAGACATTAGCAAATTCTGAATGTGTATCTCGACTTTCTGAATGCCTCATTTGCAGTGGACTGGGCAAATGAAAAAGGAGTAGAAACGCCAGTGGAGAAACCAAAAGGAGGTAAGAATGGCCTGCATACAGATGATGATGACAAAGCCATCCTCCCGATTTGGAAGGAGGCTGGGATAGCAACAGAGGGTTCTGAGGGTTAGCAGGGAGGATGTAGAGGTGCACTGTCCAGTTTTGCTGAAAGCTGCTCTCAGATATGCTTGGATAACAAAACAGATACCTTTGTTCCTCTTCAATAAAGAAGTGTGATTTTCTAATTCTTTGCAGTTTGGGGTAGCCATCCTGGAGTTGGCCACAGCCTCAGCCACCAACAACATCAGTAACATCCTCCAAATAGAATTTAGCATCCCTGAAAAACACTGTAAAACCTATGCTTATTGTTCTGTTCCCAAGGAGAAGAACTCATGTACCTGTTGCTTATTAATAAGCCACCTATCAAAGGGACATCAACTAACAGTGAATGCCGCATGATCCCTGTGAAGCTTGGTGGGAGCAAAAGGGAATTACTTCAGAGACCCCTGATGATGATTTGACACTTCCTAAATGAAGGAAACTGAGACCAACGGTCCTTCATAGATGAAAAATTCTGTCATCCAGTTCCAATCTATTGGGTTCATGGTTCAAGAGTGGCCATGGTTCTTCTTCTGTTTGTTCCAATAATGGGAAAGATCAATAGACACATGGATAACCTAGGATAGTAGATACTTGCCAGGTTGCTCCACGAAGTATTCTAAAAGCCAGCAGTCTGGAAAGATTTCAGGAGACCCACTTCTCCTGCAGTGGCACTGGAAATATGCTCCACCCCCCTGGGAACATCCTGTCTGTCTTCAGTAGGCCTCAGTTTCTCATTTATAAAATGAAGATTACTAGTACATGAAAGGATATCATCAAGCCAGTTCCTTTATTCTGTCATGGGGAATAGAAGGCCCCCAAAGTTGCCCTGTAAATGACTGGTGGGATTGTAAACTGCTCTGCATTGTAAAGGACCCCTCTCCTCTATATGGCATATACCCCATAAGAATTTCAGCAACCAAGCTGAGTAAATGCTGACAGTCCCAGAGACACACAACAAGATACACTGTGGGCATCAAAAGTTACCTGTTACTCATACCCTTACTGTGTGCCTTAGGCATCAAGAAAATCCACAATAAAACTTCTTTACTGGCAAAGCATTCTAGTGGGAAAATTGGTCATGGTGTTAATAATGGGTTTGTCTTATTAAATTGTCCTCTCCCCCGCCTCTGTCACCCAAATTGGTATAGAATTCAGAGTCAGCCGAATAATTTCACCATTGAGTTAAGCCACTTAATAAGTGTGGGTTTTCTTCCGGCAAACTCTAAATAATTATGTCACATTGTGAAGGAGGCATTGTTTTAGCCAGAGTATAAAAATGTTGCTGTAGTAGCCAGTGTGTTTAAATAAAAGAAAAGAAAAAGAAAGAAAAGAAAAGAAAAGAAAAGAAAAGAAAAGACAAATTCAGCTTGGCAGCTCAAGAAAGCATATGTAACTCCTTCTACAACAGGTGTTTGTGACACCAAGTTGGGACACCTTTCCCCAAGACTCCCAAGTGACTAGATCCGTGTAATTCTTCCTCTGTGTAGCATCTTCTTTCTTACTGCAAGGACGGGGCTGTGCTACATCCTTACCTCAAAACCCAAAGTTATAAAGAAGGAAGTCAAAAATTAGAAAACACAAAACAGTCATTAGATCTACAGATGGCTTATGGGAGCTGAATATTCCCTACGCTTCTTAAAATCCATTTAAAAAAATCTTCCCTTCATTCCTGGTGACCCAAGGAGTAAGGCTGTCTCCATGGTCTGGCTGCCCCTTGGGCGTCTGCCACATGCTGCCAGTGAAATGACCAGCATGTGCAAGCAGCACTCTTCTCTGGCACATTATTCTTCCATGTGGGGCTCAGGTTCCTGGGTTACCTGGAAGTCTGGAGCTCACATGATCTGAGGGCAAACTGTGGCTCTTCTCTTCCCAGTCTCTTTTGCTCTTCTGTGATGGTGACATCTTAATTCATCTATGGATTTTATCAGACAGGCAAAGAGGCCTCTTCCATCTCCAAATGCTTGTGAGATCCTCTGTCCCATTTATCAATATAATGAGTCCTGCCCTCTTCCCCAGCCATATCCAGGAGTGCATGGAGACAGCTTGCCCTAGCTCATGAGAGCCAAGATCTCTTCCAGGCTTCTCTGAGTAGCCTAAGATTGGCCATGGTGGTAATAGTTACCCCATGGAAATTGACAAGTGCTACCTGTTATGGCCTTTTCCCCAGAATGTCAGATAGTAAACATTTACTAGCTCACCACTGGGTCCATTACCACCTCAAACTCAACATCTCTAAAACCACCTGCCCACTTCTATTTTCCTTAAATATTGGTTTCTTCTGAAAAAAAAAAAAAAAAGACACACCTATATTGAATGTTTGAAAATATAATCCAGGGCACCTGGGTGGCTCAGTCAATTAAACATCTGACTCTTGATTTCAGCTCAGATCTAATATCCCCCTTTTTGAATAAAGGTCATAAGCAGAATAAATATGTGTGTATGTATGTTTGTGTGTGTATGTATATATGTATGTGTATGTAACAGAAAAAAAAAATGGAGTTGTCTGAGTTGAAGCATGACCTAAGGTAGGGGATGGGGAAGAGAAATGGGGATGGAGCTCCCCATGCTAACCACTTCCCTATCTCAGGCCCCTCAAAGAAATATCAGACTCTCTAGGCCACAGTTTGAGAAATTTGGACCTGCTTATTTTTAAATCACCTTTATTGAGGTATAATTTGCATGCAGAAAAATCACCGTGTCAAAATGTTTTTATTTTGAAATAATTTTAGGCCCATAGGAAAAAAACTGCAAAAAGAGTTCAGAGATTTCCCATATGTCCTTCAACTAGTTTCCCCTAATGTTAACATCTTACATGACCATAGTGAGATCAAACCCAAGAAATTAACTTTGGCACAGTATTATTTTTTTAAGTTTATTTATTTATTTATTTTTAGAGAGAGAGTGTGAGCAGGGGACAGGCAGAGAGAAAGGGCGAGAGGGAGAATCCTAAGAAGGCTCCGCGTCGTCAGTGCAGAGCCTGATGTGGGGCTCAAACTCATGAACCATGAGATCATGACCTGAGCTGAAACCAAGAGTTAGACACTTAACCAACTGAGCCACCCAGACACCCCTGGCACAGTGCTATTAACTAATCTATCTCATCAGTTTTCCTACTGATCTGTTTTTCCATTCTAACCTAGGATCCCACATGGTATAGATGTTATTAGTTGTATTAGCTAGCTAGATGTTATTAGTTGTATTTAGTAGCTCTAATCCATGACAGATCCTTGATCTTTATTTCCCATGACCTTCACAGTTTCGAAGAGTCCAGGCCAATTTAGGGTTGTGTTCTGTTTTCTCATGATTTGACTGAGGTATATATATTCAGCAGAAGACCACACTGATGTTGTATTCTCTTTATAATGTCATACCAAGGGACACCTGGGTGGCTCAGTCAGTTAAGTGTCTGACTTCTGCTCAGGTCATGATCTCACTACTCATGAGCTTCAGCCCCACATCGGGCTCTGTGCTAACAGCTTGGAGCCTGGAGCCTGCTTCAGATTCTGTGTCTCTTTCTCTCTCTGCCCCTTCCCCGCTCACGCTCTGTCTCTGTCTCTCAAAAATAAATAAATGTGAAAAAAAATGTTATAATGTCATACAAGGAGGATATGATGTTGATACGTCTTATTACGGATATTATTAACCATCATCACTTAACATAATGCATTTGAGATCCATATGTGTAGTTGTGTGTATCTGTTACGTGTATGAGGAGTTTATTCTTTTTTAATTGCCTAGTAGAACTCCATTGTACAGGTGTACCATTTGCCTGTCCATTTACCAGTTGGTAGACGTCTGGGCTGTTTCTGGTTTGGGGTTATTATGAATAAAGCTACTATGAGTATTTATATGAAAGTGTTAGTGTCTAAAGATGTTTTCATTTCTTTGGGGTAAATGCCTGGGAGTTTATGTAAGTATTTGTTGGATTTTATAAGATGATGGTCCCTGGTTTGTTGCCAAACTTTCTTCCAACGTAGCTATACCTTTTTACATTCCTGCCAGCAAAGTATGGGAGCTCCAGTTGCTCCATATTTTCACTAACACCGGATGTTGTCAGTCTTTTTTGCTTCAACCATTCTAGTAATTGTGCAGAAGTATCTCAGTGTGGTTTTTATTTCCATTTCCTGAATGACTAATAATCTTGTCAGGAATGTCTTCCCCCTTTATTTATCTTCTTTGATGAAGTGTCTGCTCAAATATTTTGCCCATTTTAATTGTTTATTTCTTGTTTTAGAGTTGTGAGTGTTCTTTATATATGTGGAATACAAGCATTTTATCAGATGTATATTTTGCAGTTATTTCTCCCTGTTTGTGGCCTGCCTTGTCATCTTAAGTGTCTTTTGACGAGCAGAGTTTTATTTTTTATGCGCTCCATTTTATGAATATATTTTCTGTCTTGTTTTTCTTTTTATATTTTACCTGATAAACCTTTGTGTAATCAACCTCACAAAGATTTTCTCCTGTATTTTCTCATGGAATGAGTTTCAAGCAACAATAGCTCCTAGCATTTTTTTCATTTGTTTTTTGTACCTACTCTCTTAACTGTAAATTTAGAAATAAATTCTTTTCCACTCATTTAGTGCACTAAGAATCATAAATCCTTTGGATAGTGAAGGAATGCTTGTAATCCTGATGGCAAATTTGATTCTTTTGCTACCATGCTCATGTGTTGGCTTCATTGAGGCACCTTCTACTCACACTCTTAGTCTGGGTGCTCCACAGAATAAACCCTGAGACAAATCTAGGGTGGAGACAGTGGAGTGCTGCTCCATATTTAACAAGTGGCTCCTTGAGCGTGTGGGGGAATGCCCTGAGTTATAACATTTGCCAATATCCATCGTGTAAATACCTATGCCATGACCAATTTTAAGTTACCAGTACATTGGCAGCCTTCAGATTTCCTGAAATTTTAATTATTGGCCCTGTGAGCTGATACAACCCTGCTCCAGCATACCACCAGGTACAGGCAGTTTATTTGAGGTGCTGCTTAGGATACAGAAGTGAGGGACTGGAGGAAGCAAGACAGGGAGAGGAGGGGAACCAACAAAAGGGCATTCAAGAGCTAGTTACCACTATGAACAGCTGGGGTTCAATCCCAGTGAGGGCTCTCAGAGGATGGTACAGACGCCGACTCAGAATTGTCCCAGTCAGGGGTGAGCAGGCTGGTTGCTGATTCTCAGACTCCTTCTGTTTCTCTTTTGATGATGGTCCCTGGGTTGTTAAAGCCTGGGCACTTTTCAGGCTGATGTGCTCACAGGCTGAGGAAAGTTCTCCAGCACTGGTGACTTTGCAGGGAGCCACAAGTGAGGTGGGGAGCTGCTCTGGGTAGGAAGCTGCCAATGTGCCTGAAGTTGCTCATTGTCAGAAGTGAGATGGGGAATCCATAGCATCTGCTCGATGTACCACATGCTTTTCCTAAACACTGAATTAACACTACTCAACAGCACCTGCCATTAGGTCTGCAGTCAAGGGCACAATCTCCTGTCCAGTGTGAACTTAGGTAATGCTTTCTTTACTGGCTCGTATCAGTACATTTAAAGTCAACACCAGAATGGTGACATTGACATTAACATTCCTTGTGGCAGCCACAAGTTCAGTCCTTCTGTTCAATGGATATAGTCTGTTTAGAAAGGGAGAGAGGAGGGGTGCCAGGGTGGCTGGTTAAGCATCTGACTCTCTATTTTGACTCAGGTCATGATCTCACGGTTTGTGAGTTTGAGCCCCACATGGGGCTCTGTGCTGGTGGTTCAGAGCCTGCTTGGGATTCTCTCTCTCTTCCTCTCTCTCTGCCCCTCCCCTACTCTCTCTTTCTCTCTCTCTCTTTCTCTCTCACAAAATAAATAAATAATTTTTTTAAAAAAATAGAAAGGGAGAGGGAAAATCGCTTCTTTGTCAGTTCTTAAAAACATGGGTAATGTAAGTATGAGTAATAGAATCCAATCAAATAATTTCCTCATCCAAGCCACTTAATAACTGGAATTCTGGATGTGAGAGGAAGCCTTGTCTTATAAACCCCTGGACAAGCCATATTCAAGTATTTTCTCCAGACTGTCTCACTTTTGGTGGCATCTTGAGTTTGAGTAGTTGTCTACGGTCCTGAGGTCACCCCACTGACCTTCCCTTGTTGGATGTCTGACCTAACATTTCTGTGGCTACATAGGTCAGAGAAAATCTTATCACAACAAATAATAAGATATTTTCTTAAATGCAAAAGTCCAGTCTTTCTTGGGGCAAAAAGAAGTTGGCTATGGCTCTGTCTTCTCCGCCAGGGAAACTTCCCACAGACGGGGAACAGATGGGCCTAGATTGAGGCACCATCTGCTTTTCAGTTGTAATTAACATCGGATCCAGGGGTGGGTTGGATTTTACCATGGTGTTGGCCGTCCCCCTTGACCGCCGGGGAATCCTAAATCATGTGTTTGTTGGAATGTGAAGCTTGGGTTAGGTTTCTTCTGATGGGCAACAGCTCTTATGAGACAGGAGAAGAAAAGGAAACCAGGCTTTGCAGCAAACCACTTCTGTGTGCCTGTTTCCGTAGAAGTGGCCACCACAGATGTAGTTGAAGAGAGGAAGAAGCATGCTAATCTTTTCTTGTGTTTTCTTGATTCCACTTCGGTTCAGTTGGGCCCACTTTTCTAACAAGTTGATTGAAATAATAATGACCTCTGGCAACAATAACATTATTCAGCATTTACTGAATGCTTGTAACATTCTAGCCATGATGCTAAAAATTTCGTGTGAATTATCTACTTTCAAAACAACCATATGAGATAGGTACCATTATTTTTCCCATTTTGCAAATGGGGAAATGAGGAAAACAAGGTTGAAATACTCACTTCAGGTCACACAACTCGGATATGGACCCAGGCTCTCCAATTGTGCTTTTTAACCATGGTTCATCACAGCGTCCACCAACTTACTTACGTTAGAGGAGAGTAGAAGTTAGTGGCTGCCAAATTTCTCCCATTCCTGTTTTGTAAGTAGCGGAAGAGCCTACAGAAACTCAGATACCAGTGTTCTTCAGTCTCTTTACAACCTCTAGGGAATGCATCTCTCTTGTGATTCAGTGTGCTCTACCCACATGCCTTTAGATGATCTCCTGAATTCTTAGCTGTAACTCTGCCTCTTGCTTTTTCTGAGCCTTGGGGGAGGTTAAGTGAAAACATGATTAAATTTTAGCTCTCTGCCTAGAAGCCACAGCTCATAAAGTTTGTGTCAGCATCTACAAACTGCAGCAAGAGTCAGACCTTCTCATTATCAGTGACATTGGTCCTCCAACAACACAGAGGATTTTTAGTAGAATGGTCTGAGAGCATCTTTGTCCTGAGCCCTGATTGCTTTATAAGGGCACACCAAGTGGAGAGAATACAAGAAGGACATCCCAAGAATAGCAGTCATTTGTAATGTTGTCCAGGTACACAGGATTCCCTGGAATCCCCATCCCCCAAACATCTAGGCAGCCTATGTCAGCTGTGGGGGAGGAGTGCATGTGCCCAGCTAAGCTAATTGTCTGGCAAGAGAGATTCTGAACCTCCTAATTAAAAGTCCATTGTAATCATCTGGTAATTTTAATGGATTGTCATTGAAGTGTGAAGCTGGAAATACTGTAATATGAAGCTTTGGTCTGGCTTCGTTAACTATACTAGATCTTAAGCAATAAAATGAAGGTCAGAGTTTAAGCCCCACACAAGCCTGTTGGCTTTGTTCATTTATACAGACAGTCCCAGACTGGCCCCCTACCCACAGACATCCAACCATTAGCTCTCTATACCAGTCACGAGCAGGCTTAGGCTGTGGATGCTGGATGACCCCATGTAGCCCTTCACCACTCATGGGAAATTGCCTTCCGCCCTGGGAGCACATCCTGTGATACTGGGGCAGTTCTGGTAATAGGACACAGTAAAGACATACAGTTAAGGAAGTGGTCCCCATATGGGAATATTGCCATGGCTTTCAACTGGGTGCCCAGGCGGCCATCTAAGCACCTTCTCTGGAGTGCCGATCTACCAAGACCACTAGAACATCACTATAGTAAGTGGGAAAGATGGCGCCACTTAACTCGGGTTTCCACATAACACAACTAAAGGCAATTGAATCGAACCCCTCCACCTGTAGCAAACAGCCACCTAAAGTGGAAATAAAAAGGATCTTCCTGCTTTTTGCCACTGCTGTTCTCTTTCTGTTATATGTACTTTGTAAGTGCTTATACTGTCCCACCAGCTGAAATTTTAAAATTGGAGAGTTCATAGTATTTACCAACATTGAATAAAATGTGTTTCATTATCTAAATATTAAATATTAAACTTTGATTCACCATCAAGAAGTTGTCTACTTCAGAGTAGTTCTTTTTACAAAAGAAACTCAAAAAAGGGTAACAATTATGGAAGAATGGGGGAATATTTTTCAGAACATTGGCTATGCTTGCACCAGTGGAAATGGATTAGTAAGGGGCTTAATTTCTATATATATGTATATGTATATACATATACATATACATATACATATACATATACATATACATATATATATATTAATAGAAGATTAGTTTTCTTCTCCCTCCTCCACTAAATAAATGTTGAATAAATATTTAAAGAACATGGGTTTGAAGAGGCGCCAGATTATGAGCCTGCTTGGATGGCCTGTGTCTCAGGATGATCCTGTGTTTGAAAGTGCTGGTTGCTCGCCCATGATTGGCTTGCTATTCCACTGTTTGATGTTATCTGGCAGTTGTGGTGCCCACCAGCTCCCAAAACTGGGGAGAGAATAACAAAAAAATGACAGAAAGGCAAGAATGCAAATATCTTGATAACTTTAACCAGCCTGGTGTCTTGCAATAAAGTCTTGTGCAATAAAACCGCTCTAACTCTGGCATGAAAATCCCTACCCTATTGTGGTTTCCTCAGAAAGGCTTGGCTCTGGTTACAAAAACTTTGAGGCAAGGAGCAGGTTTATCACCAACCTTGAAGTGAAGATTTCCACCATCTTGCAGAGAGTTGGGAAATTTTTTGAAATTTCAAAGTCCTCCAGAAAAGTTGAATTCTCTAATATTTACAGTACATCTCTAGGGGAGAAGTCATTGTCCTCATTTTCTCAAACAAGCTTGAAGAGAAAGAGGCCACTATCAGCAGACACGCCTGGTGTCAACCAGCGTCTGCCTGAGATTGGAGAACTCCCACAGAGTGTACCACTAGTGTTTAGTAGGGAGGGGTGGGGTGGGGGTGTCACTGAGAAATGGGAAAGGAAGAAAAGGAGGAAATAAGGAAGAAAGAAAGATCTTGAGAAATCTTCAAGCCAGTTGGCATTCTGAGCCTTCAGACCACTCCTCCTACTGCTGAAAGCAATTGGAGTTACAGTCATGAGTTCCAGCTAGGATTGGACTCCTACAAATGCAGCTGAAGTCCATTTTCAGTCATGGACTGGCTTTGTGATCTTGGGCTTATATTCTTTCTGCCTCAGTTTTCTTGTCTGAAAAGTGGGGGTGACAATAGTTTCCATTTCATGGTGTAGCTGAGAGATTAAGCTTTAAAGCAGTTCTAGGCCCATGGTCAATTTTCAATAAATGTCAGCAGTCATAATTATCATCATTGTCTGTCTCTTCATCACCGTCATCATCATCATTGTCTCTGTCATCATCATATCACAGTCACTATCATCACCACCACTGTCATCATCATTATCACATGGTCAAATCATTATCACCACCATGACGATCACCATCATTCATCACCACCACCATCATTGTCTTTATTATCATCATTACCATAACTACCACCATCACCATCATTATCACCATCACCATCATTGTCTTTATTATCATCATTACCATCACCACCACCATCACCATCATTATCACCATCACCATCATTCATCACCACCACCATCACTGTCTTTATTATCATCATTACCATCACACCACCATCACCATCATTCATCACCACCACCATCATTGTCTTTATTATCATCATTACCATCACCACCACCATCACCATCATTATCACCATCATCATCATTCATCACCACCACCATCACTGACATCATCATCACCATCTTCATCATCATTACCATGACCACCACCACCATCAGCAGCAGCAGCATCACCATCATCAACATTATCACCACCACCACCATCACCACTGTCACCATCATCATCCTTACCATCACCATCAGTATCACAGTCACTATCCGTACCACCACTGTCATCATCATCACATTATCAAATCACTACCTCTCCAAGACACCATCATCATATCATCGTCATCACCATCACCACCACCATCACCACCACTCTGACCATCAATATTATCATCACAGTCACTATTATCACCATAATTATTATTGTCCCTGCCATGATCACATCATAATCACTGTTATTACTATCATCGCCATCATCAAAGCCACTTTAATCATTATAGTGTTCAGCTAATAGAGTCAACAGTGATTCCTGTTTAAGGCAGACAGTCTGCATTTATGCATGCAAATATCAGCCCAGAGTACCAGAACCTCCCCAAACTGCCCTTTGCCTATTTCTACAGCCTCTTCATCTGCTTTCTCACCCACAATCTACACTCCAGCAATAATGAATAATTTGTCATTTTTAAAGCAAACTGTGTTTATTTGTGACACCATGCTTTTATTCATGCTGTTCCCTTGTTTAGCCACTTCTTTCCTGACTTTTTTGCTTGGCTTTTCGGACATGATGTAACCGTCAACTCCTCCAGAGAGTCTTCCCATAACCTTCTTCTCACTCTCTAAAATGTAGGTTAGGTGTCCTTGCTCTAAGCTCTGATAGAATCTAGTGAATAGCTCTGTGTTTAGCTTTAATACCAAATACTTTGCTCACACATTTAGCATACATGGTGGTACTCCCATCAGATCAACCTGAGTCCTCTTTGTAAGTTTGTGGCCTTTGGGTCTCATGGATCACACATGAGCTTCTCATGGTTCACCCCTGTGACCTTTTAAGATCTTGGGCTGCTAGGCCTACTTCACCAGGGTGCGCTGAGTAGCAAGTGCCTGATAAGTTGCATTCTCTGGGGTGGCAAATAGCCACAATGACTGGTTGGTACAGTAGTATGGATGCCCAGATCCTTTGTTTTAAGGCAAGACCAAGTCTGTGGGGCAGCCTCTACTCCAGAGTTCTGTGCAGGATGAGGCTGAGAGTAGGTGTCATCTGGCATCACACCTTCCCTTGGTTTCTTCTCCTTCCTTGTCCATGGATCCTCTACTACCTTATCAGTCTCCCATTGTATATGGATTCTCCCCTGAGGGTCTTCTTTTGGTGAACACAGCCAATATCCAGGAACCCTTTCCTTTGGACTGGTTGATACTACCTGGGGGAAGATTGCTCTTTAATACTAAGTTTCATGTTTAAATGGGTAGAATGGCTACCAGGCAGGTAGGTAATTTTCCATCCTTACTTCCTGGAGTCCACTGGGAGTGGAGGCCATGTGATGAAGATTAGGAGCTTTGATGTCACACAGCAATAGATTTGAGTGATTACTGTCTCTGCTAATAAGATGTGTTTCTTATTCCCTCCAGACCCCAGTTTCCTCTTCTATAAAATAGAAATACTATAGGGCCAACTTCTGTATGTGGGTTATTGGGAGGATGAAATGAGCTAATGCATTTTACACACTGAGCCTAGGGTCGGCCCATAGAAAGAGCTCATTCATTCATTGATGCATTCCTCCAAGAAACATCTCAGAAAGAGTGTCAGGCACTGATGTAAGAGAGGGGATACAAAAGTGAACAAAACTGTCCCAAACCTCTGCCCTGGTGTGCCATCTGGATGTTGTTGGTATTGTCATCAGCACAGACTCTAGGCTGGAGGTATGGGGGGGCACCTTGGTGTGGGGCTCTTAAAGTTCACATATGGGTTCATTCAGCCACCAGGTAGTTAGTTTCTGTCTACTGGAAGAAACTGGAAAGAAGGTGGAAAGATGGTGCCTATTATCTTAGATTTCCACATGAGGAAAGACCTAAGGGACAAGAGTCATACATCCTCATCTGAGCCCTGATGGGAACCTTGAGTTTGAGCATGATGCTGTGGGAAGAACCCTGGACCACTGGGCCAGTGCCAGGAGTTTCAGAACAAGCCAGACCATCATGGTGGGGCAACTGCAGAAAAGTTATTTAACTGCCCAGGGCATTATTTTCCTGATCAAAGAAATGGACAGTTGGACCTGACCTGAGATCACCATTCTCACTATTGACAGTTGAATTTGGTCAGCTCAGTGCTTTACAATTGTTGAATTCAATCATTCATTCGTTCAGTACCTAATTGAGCATGTACTATGTGCCAGCCCTATTCTAGGCACTTAGAATACATCAGAGGATGAGACAGGCAGAGACCCCTATCTTCATGGAGCCTATATTCTAAGGAAGGAGGCAGGCAGTAAAATAAACATAATAAGTAAATTGTTTGGCATGCTAGAAGATAATCCATACAATGGAAAAAGAAATAGTGGAACAGAGTTTGGAGGGTGAAGAGGGGAGGTGCTGGAGAGGCATGTTGTAGGGTCAAGGTGGGTTCCAAGAGGGTGATATCTGAGCAAAGAATGAAGGAAGTGAGGGAAGGAGTCACGTGAATGGCTGAGGAGAGAATGGCCAGCCAATGCAAGAGCCTTGACTCAGAGCCGCCTAGGTTTATTTATGCAAGGGCTAGAAGGCCAGTATGCCTGGAGCCGAATCAGCAAGGGAGAGAGTAGGCAGTGAGGCCAGAGTGACTACATTAGTTTCCATTACTCAAAACCAGGAGATTTTTACCTAAAGTCCAGATTCGTAGTTTCACTCTTAGAAAATCGGAATCTCTGGCCACACTGAGCACATATCCTCAAGGAGCATTAGCCAAGGCAGAGCACAGGCTGTCCACCTCAGATAGGACTCCACTGTCCAGCAAGCCACAGACCCTACCTCATCTACTTATTCCTACATCTTGTGGACCCCTGTGGGCAGTTGAGGCCATGGTGCCAGGCAGCAGCCTCTGACAACACCAAGATGCTCAAACTCGTCATCACTCACTGCATCTGCCCCTTCCTTCACTGCCATTTCTCTCAGCCCTGACTTTATGCCTGTTCTTGTCTAAGCTAAACAAAGACTTCTGGGTAAGACTTTGAAAAGGAAGTATTTGGAAAGGAAGTCCATATAGACGTAGGGAAATTATCCTTCATGACTGTGCAAGTAAGGCTTTTTCTTTGGAAAGAACTAATGGGCTTTATGGAGTTTGTGTGTGTGCTGGGGGAAAGGGTTGCAAGGGAATAAGGAAACATTTGTCATCTTCTGTTCACACTTGCCTCCTGTCCTGACTGCAGGGCTCCAGGGAGATTTTATTTACTTTTTTGCCAGAAATGAACATACGAACAAAACCCAAAACTGTGTCTTGCGCATACCACCTCACACACATTCAGATAGCTGCTGTCAAAAAACAAAATGAAACAAACAAAAAATACCCCAGAAAATAACAAGTGCTGGTGAGGATGTAAAGAAATTGGATCCCTTGTGCAGTGTTGGTGGGAATGTAAAATGGTGTAGCTGCTGTGGAAAATAGGGAAGTTCCTCAAAAAGTTAAACAGAGAATTACCATATGATCCAGCAGTTCCGTTACTGGGTATTTACCCAAAAAAAACCTGAAAGCTGTGGCTTGAATAGACAATTATACACCTGTGTTCGTAGCAGCATCACTCACAATAGCCAAAAGGTAGAAGTAACCTAAATGTCCACTGATGGATAAATATGATAGATAGACATACATACATACATACATACATACATACATACGTACACAATGGAATATTCTTCAGCTTTTAAGGAAAGAAATTCTTTTTTTAATATTTATTTATTTTAGAGAGAGAGAGAGGGAGCACACAAGCAGGGGAGGGGCAGAGAGAGAGGAGACACAGAATCTGAAGCAGGCTTCAGGCTCTGAGCTGTCAGTGCAGAGCCCAACACGGGTCTCCAACTCATGAGCCATGAGATCATGATCTGAGCCAAAGTTGGACACTCAACCAACTGAGCCACCCAGGCACCCCTTAAGGAAAGAAATTCTGACACCTGCTACCACATGGATGAACTTTGAGTACATTGTGCTGAATGAAATAGGCCAGTCACAAAAGGACAAATACTTAGTCCACTTAGATGAGGTACCTATGGTAGTCAAATTGATAGAGACAGAAAATAGAATGGTGGTTTCCAGGGCCTGGGGGTGGGGGTGGGGGTGGGGGTGGAAATGAAGAGTTACTGTTTAACGGGTACAGAGTTCAGTTTGGAAAGACAAAACAGTTCTCGAATGGATGGTGGTAATGGTTTTACAACAATCTGAATTTGAATGTGAATATTCTTTTTTTAAGTTTATTTATCGAGAGAGAGGGAGAGAGAGAGAGAAAATACAGGTAGGCTCTACACTGTCATCACAGAGCCTGACATGGGGCTTGAACCCACAAACCATGAGATCATGACCCGAGCCAACTGACTAAGCCACCCAGGCACCCCATGAGTGTATGTATTCTTAATGGCTTTAAACTATACACTTTGAAAATGGTTAAAATGGTAAACATTGTGTTGTGTATATTTTACCACAATAAAAAAGTTAAAATTAAATTTTTAAATATCAAATATAAGTAATATGTATTATACATCTATAGAGATAGAGAAGGAGAAAGAATGATCCATCCCCTTTCAGAGAACTTGGCCCTTCTGCTCCCCCAATCAGGTTTGCTCTCTTCTGTCTTAGTTGAGAAAAAGAAAAAAAAAAGGCTTACTTAGAGATGGGAGTGGTCCCCAAGCCCGAGGGAACAGTTCAGCCTATGACCCCAGAAAAGGGTGTGTCAGGGAGCCCCCATGGGGGTCCAGACCTAGCCAGCTAGAATGTGCCTGACCTCCAGTCCTCCTACAATTCTGGGTGTCTCTGGGGGGTAAAAAGTTCATGGCACTGTATATATGTTCTCTTTCTTCCTGATCATGACTTCTTACTTGCATTTTTATTTGTCTTATGTCCTGATGCCTTTTACTTATTTGTGTGTACCATTATTTTATTGTACATGTTTTTATTGTGAGCCTTCCTAAATCCCCAGCAGGGGAAGGGAGCAACAAAGGGCTGATGTCTTCATGGATGAAGTGCGGTTGACTTTAAGAGAACCTGTTTTTGTCCCCTTTTCACTTCCTTCTTCTCCTCTGGCTGCCCTCTCCCTTTGTTGCTCCCCTTTCTCCTTTCCATCCCTCCCCATTTTTCCTGGGTGATCACTCTCTGTCTGCACCCCCATTTTCTTTGTCTACTTCTCTCTACCCCACTCTGGACTCCAGAAGACCAGCCTCTAAGGACCTTATCTCCCAGATTCCGTGCCTTTGGGGAGGGACAGGAGAGAGGTCCGGGCATTTCCTCCCTGCTCCCTCCTGGCTTTCCAGGCTCTGGCTAGTGCTGCTTTCCTCCACCCTGTGAGGAGCCTCATCCCCACTCACGAGGCTGCAGCAACTCGGTCCCCTCCTCTTGTACCTTCAGGCCACCACGAGGGAACAGCTTCTCGAGTTGCTAGGCTCTGGGTGCATTACGTTCTCTGTTGGTTCCCTTGCCCTGCCTGTACTACTACAGGGAAACCCTTCATCAGACTCTCTGCAGTTAAAAAAAGAGTTCTCTCTGGTTAAACCCTTTTGAGTGGCCTTCTGTTTGCTGCTCAAACCCGGACAGAGGCACGAAGCCTCCTCACTATTCTAGACTATTCTGGACACTATTCTGGACTCACTCTCAAGGCGTCCAACTAGGGGCCCATAGAAACAGACCAGGGGACACCTGGACCACCTGTTTCAGGTGCTGATTAGAAATGCAGGTCCTTAGGCCCGAACCCAGGGGCCTGCTAAGAGGATCTTCTGGATGTGGGACTGGGGGAACCTCATTTTGTATGCATTTCCCAGATGATACTGGTACACTTTAAAGCACACAGCAGTTTAGAAACCTGAGTGATTCTTTGTTAATATATTAAATACAGATTCTAGCATCAGGTCTGATAACTATCTATTTTGAAGCAGTGACAAACGTGTATGTGGTCTCTGCAGTGCAGGTGATGTGATATGAAAGGTCTGTGATTTCCACCAGGGCCATATTCCCAGGTCTTGCCAGTGCTGCTGTGGCTTATTGCCTGTATTCTTAGTGGAAGGAAATGCTGAATTTCATTCAGAGACTAGTGAACACAAAGATGCGATTTGTTCTCATCCAGATAAACAAATTGCTGAGTTGTTCTGAGTACTGTCTGGGGGCGGGGGGGTGAGAGGTTCAGACACCGCAGATTAAGAACCCCTGTCTCACAGGAGGTCTCCATAGAAGGGGATTTGTGACCTGGCACAGGTTAGAGGAGTAAATGTTCCTTATATAAAGGGCAGGAAGTTCCTTACATGAAGAGACCTCTCTTCCTGAGATGCCATGTGACGTGGTGGTTAGGAGCGCAGACTCAGGAGGCAGGTCCCTGGGTTTAAATCCTGCCTCCGGCACCTACTAACTGTTTAATCTGACCCAAGTTACTGAACTTGGTTTCCACCAGTGATGCTGGATTAAACCCAGTGTCCCATCTTGTACCATTATGAGGTCATTGAAGAATGTGTGTCTGGTACCCAGTGAGATTCCTCTAAGGCCCACGTGTGCATATGCCCCCACTGGGGCATACACCTGCCCCCAGAACTTTCCCTTAACAAATACTGAGGGGAAATGGCAGTTATTACCCCCACTTTTTTGAGAAACTGACAACCAAAAGAAATAAGTGACTTCCTTAGGGACCTAGGAACCAGTCTCTCAGAGTGGATACCGTGGGAGAGGCTTCTGGGGTAACAGGGATGGGGAGAGACAGACAGAGAAGAACACACAGGGAAACAATGGTTCTTTTCCCACTGAAATCTTTCTCCTGAGATGGCAAATGTCTCATTCCCAAAGCTCCAAAGTAGTCACCCCAGTGCGATGACCTCCAAGAACACTGATCAGCTATTTGGCCATCATGAAATTCAAGAAACATAATTATAAGATGTATGCTAATGGAGCAGGTACATTAACATTCGCATTTCCTTTAGCATTTGAGTTCCTGCAAAAGAAACCTTTTCAGTTGGCAGTGGTTTCAAAGACCTTCACCCTTTTCAGTTGACAGTGGTTTCAAAGACCTTCATGGTGCCAACTGACAAAATGACCCTGGGGTTGGGACTCAGATAGAGTTCCTGTTTTGTGTTGGTCTCAACCTACAGACAGTGATTCTGTCCTCTAGGGGTGCCTGGGGCAGCACCTGGTCCCCAGATACCTGTGGGAAGCCCTCACAGACATTTCCCCAGTGGGAGCCAGTGTCATGACCTAACTGGCCCTTGTGGGCTTTTTTTCTTTTTAATTTTTATTTAATTAATTTTTTTTATTTACATCCTAGTTAGCATTTAGTGCAACAATGATTTCAGGAGTAAATTCCTTAATGCCCCTTACCCATTTAGCCCATCCCCCCTCCCACAGCCCCTCCAAGTAATCCTCTGTTTGTTCTCCATATTTAAGAGTCTCTTATTACCCTTGTGGGTCTTATTATGAATGTAAAACATCCCTCAGGAATGGTAACAACCATCAGGGAACTTTGGAAAACTAAGATTTTATCACTTAGAGGTTCTGGAGGGTCCATGGTATACCAGAGCCACACAGTGAGGGGCATGGTGAGGGAGCACACACCTGGGGCTCTGTCTTCGTTGGAGTTGAGGATGGGATGCCTAGAGTTTCACAGGCTTACTCTCTATTGGTGAATTCAAAGCATAAGAGCGGGAATTAGGATGTGGGAAGAGAGAAGCAGAGTCCCTCATGCAGTAAGTCGTGTAGGTCATCCAGAGCTTTCTAAAGTCGGAACTTCATGGGTGGGGCAGCCTGGCCCCTTATCTAGTTGTGTAGCTGGCAGTGTGTTTATTTGAGATGGATGTCTTCGAATTGCATGCTTTTACACTAGTCCCTCTGGATTTTTAGAAAACAGTTGTTTCTATGAGTGGCCCGTCTTGACTGCAAACTGCATTTCATTCTTTTCATGATCTTCCTTAACCCCCTTCATTCTTGGTTTAATTCGGGCTCTGCCAGAAGCAGACTCTGAGACCAGGGTTGGAATGCAAGTTGTTATCCAGGGGCAAAGAGAAACATCAGTAGTGCAGTAGGAAGTGGGGCAGAGAAGGGAGGATCACTAATAAAAGATGGGTCATCAAGCTTGCAACAGGGTGGGCACCTGAAGCTTAGTCACCTGGGGAGCCCAAGGAGACAGAGTGGTTTCTCCACTCCAGGGGCAGGGGAGTTGGGGTACAGATACACCAGCTCCCATCAGTCATTGCGAGAGGGCGCCCAGGGCGTGATAATGCCCTAGCACTTCTTGACCACTTTGTGTAAGGGTAAATCAATGCTCTTCGAACAAATCAACGCAGATTCTGATGTTCAAGACACTATGGGGTGTTCTAAATTAATAAGGCCTAAAGAATATGATAGGACCTGGGGGCACATAGTCACCTGCTACATTCCTCTTCCCTGATGCCCTCCCCCCCAAATCCTCTTATGCAGAACCCTAGTCTGGCTGGAAGCTCAGAGTCTCCCTCTCTAGTCACTAGGGAGAGTGAGTATTTCCAGGAGAATTACAACTGTAGTGGTGACAGAACCCAGAAGTGACCATGTACGTCAGTCTCACCAAGACATCATGGGGCCATTACATTCAAGCTGTGATGGGGGGGGGGTGATTTTTAAAAGAAATACAATTGTTGTTGTTGTGTTTTCCAAGTTTACTTGAAGAAACTATCGCTTGAAACTATGAAAAATACAGAGAAGGGAAAAGGAAATCTTTTTTTGGTTAATATTCAAACCATATTCCCCGGGAGGTTTAGAACAATTTCCACCAAGGCCAGAGTTCTATAGATCTTCCTTAGGAATTGATTGTCCAGCACCACCTTCATTGAAATTAAAGACAGCAACGTGAGAACAGATGATGTAGTAAAAGGAAATTGTCTGTGAAAACCGCTGACTGTAGATGCCACATAAAGCAGCAGGGTTAATGTCGCACTGTTCAGAGACATTTGCCCTCACAATTCAGAAACGCTTATGTATATTGACATTTCAGCTAGAGCCTGTTCACCTCCATTAAGCCACAGGCCACAGTGATTTCCTGTTACCTTAGGTGCTTCACAGTTTACTATGGCCAGCGTTTCTCTGGTTTTATTAGTCCCAGTCAGCCTTTGAAACCACCTGATGAGATGGTATTTATCTTCCAGAATCCCAGTTTAGTGGCCACTTCCTCTGTGAAGACTTCTCTGGCCCCCTTTGCTAGCCTCGCCTGGCAGAATGAATATCTCCACCCATAATCAGATAGGGAGGCTTGTGGCCACCAGTGGGGGAAACCTGACTAATGGCCATAGAGGCAAATGGGGGTTCATTTTTCATTTTCTCACCCAAGAAGCGGCACAGAGAAAGATGATTCTTGACATTGGATCAGCCCGCGAATGGCATCCTCAGAGCTCTGCCATCCCGTTTGTGCTGCTGTGTATCTTCTTGCTTGTTGTCTCATGGTCATATGATGGCTGCTGCTGCCCCAGACACTACATCCAAGTTGAGAGCTAGAAAAAAAAAGGGTCACTTTGTTGCATCCGTGCCTTCTTCTCATTGGTCCGAGCTGTGTCATAGGATCATGGCTAGTTCCAAGGAGACTAGAAAAGCTGCGCATATTGTCACTCAGAACTTGGAAGTTACTTCTCATTATTGTTGTTTTCACCATGGCTGTTTGTATCATCTTGGCTGTATCTGTTGCCTGTTGCCCTAATAATGCTGTATAACAAATGGCCCGAAAACCTCAGCAACAGGGGCCCCTGGCTGGCTCAGTTGGTAGAGCATGCGATTTTTGATCTCAGGGTCATGAGTTCAAGCCCCACATTGGGTCTGGAGCCTACTTAAAAAACAACAATTAAAACCTCGGTGACATACAACAGTACACGTTTCTTTAGCTTCTGGGTCTTTTGGGTTCAGCTGAACACTGGGGATCAGTTGACCCATGTCTGGGGTTAGCTGCTTGTCAACTGATATCTGGCAGCCTCTGCTAGGACGAGGGTGACTTGGCTCTGCTCCACATGCCCCTTGTCCTCCTGACCCTGCTCTGCATGTCTCTTGTCCTCCTCCAGCAGGCCTGCTGGGGCACAATCTCACAGCATTATTGTTGTCACATGAGGTGTTTGGTCACGCCCAAGCCCCTTTGCTCCTCTGTGTCCGTGTACCCCCCACAGTACTCCCTCTCATAAGTTAACTCAAGCGGATGGTGTGATTGGTCTCATGTTGAAGGCTATGTGAGGTCAGGAGAGTCACTCAAGGTCACCACAACTTGGAAGTGTCAAGTGTGGGATTTGACACGAGGTCCTTTACTCCATCCTGGGCTTCCTTCAAGGCTCCAGGCTACCTCTCTTTCTAAAGGGGACACCAGCTACTCTCTGGGTACCTCCTGCTTGGACTCATTCATTTCATATAAACCAGTTCCCTCATTCTGTGCAAGCCCGCCCTGAGACTGGGTGGATATGAATGTGGGAAGAGCATAGTTGCTGCCCTGAAAAAGAAGAGCAGCCAGGTACATGGACTTAAAACATGGCTCACGGTCCAGGCAGCACATAATCAGTGCCAACGTACAGATTCCCACAGGGAGGGCCCTGATAAGTTCCAAGGGAAGTGAAGGCCCTGTGGTTGTGAGCTTGGAGTTGAAACTGAAACAGACCCCTCCTCTCCTCTCCTCTGCAGACACCCCTCACTCATCATTTCCGGAAAGCATCCCACATTTGCTTGTTCTGATTGTTGTAGCCAGGCCGGAGGCTCAGATTTCTGGGTGTGCCGCAACACATCCACCATTCCAAGGATCACCTTGAATATTTTTGAGGGGTTAAGTCTGTCTTGTATTTTTTAGTGCACCTTGTAAAAATAATACTACTGAAAAAGAACGTCACCCAGCAATTCCACATCTGGAAGTCTGTCCTAGAAATGCAAAAGGATATATGAGTAAAGGTGTTCACTGTAGCAGTGTTGATGGTCCATTTATTTATAGGGGAAAATGGGAAGCCACTAAAAATAAAGAGGTAACTAGGGTTTACTCCTGTTCATGCTGATCACATTGATACATTTATGTAAATGGTATATTTATATAATCAGAATTGAACTTCTAAAATAAAAATAAATAACAAAGAACATCAGTGGCTCTGACTGGCAACCCCCAGAGGTGGCTGGCTGGGATTCTGAAACTGTCCCTCTCTCTCGTGTGGTTGGAGAAGTGAACTTATTAGTAGGCCAAGTGAACATAGAAGGTGTTGATTGGACAGCAGTTCAGGAACGCCCTCTGTGTGTAACTGGCCTCGGCAGGAAGGCTCAGAGAGTCCTGGGGTCACATCCAAGGCCTGCCATTTGCTAGCCGTGTGTCCTTGGATTCGCTACTGTACTCTCAGAGGTATCTGGGACCTGGGGCCAGTAACACCCTGCCTCCCACAGGAGTTAGAGAAATTATGTGAGACAGTCCCTGTAAAGTATCTGGAGTGAGCGTGCCTGGAGTTCCTGGCCCAACATATAGTGGCAAAAATTAATAATATTATTATTAGTCACTATCCCCAATTATAGTATTATATCCTTTGGAAATATAGGAATGGCCAAATTAATACAAAAATGCCTCACTCTAAAACACTCAGGCCAGTTGTCCTGATAGTACCATCAATATCAGTAGGCTTCCTGCATCTAAAAGTTGACTTCATACATTTGTTTTGTTCCTTTGTTCTGTTTAGTTTTTGAAACTTATTAGTAGTAGTAATAGAAGACCCATTGTTAGAGCATTTTTAGGTTCACAGCAAAAATGAGCAGAAAGTACTGATTTCCTTATCCTTCCTACTCTGCTACATGCACAGAACCTCCCCCCACCAATACCTTGTTCTATTTTGTTTGCTTTTCCAGTGGGAAACTGATTTCCAGTGGGTAACATGGCAGGAATTAGAGCAGAATTTCTTGTAAGCAAAGTGGCAGGCCAGGAGGTGCTCTGTGGCTGGAAAGGAGCCCCATCGCCTGGCAGACCCCTCCAGATGTCCAGAGGTGCCTTGCCACACAGGGTGCCTGATTGAGGCAGGGGCCTCACACTGCCTTGTGCATGAGAACTAATGTGGCTTTCAGTAGCCATCACCCTTGAAATCACAGAGAGCCTGGAAGATCTATTCATTTCCCAACCCATTCCAAGTGTTGATTTGCAATATGTTAGATGAAGTTTCTAGCCTCACGACAGGATCGATACGTAATATTGGAACATAGTCTTAGAAAGATGGTTTATGGACTTGGCTATTTCAGTGAGTTGAGTTGAGTATGGCAGCTAGAGACAGTTTATTTAGATCTTGGTTAATTCACAAATGTACAATTCTGTATTCCAATTACTACATTTGGCTGTTCTTTCAAAGATAATGATAAAGCCTGTGCATCATTGGATCAGCCAAGCCATACAGCAAAAGAGGGTTTGAGTCCACTGAAATTTGGGAGTGTATATTCTGACTCATCCACAAGATGTAAATAAAGCATTAACTTTGTAAAAATTGACATTTTCTTGCCCCCAAATCCACAGACAAATAATTTTGTACAGATTATGAATAGACCAATCAATGAAAGTTATTTTTAAGGTGTCTCTGCATGCCAGACATCCCAGGCTCCTTGGCGATTAGAAAACTATAAGACAGAGTCCTTGCTCTAAAATCTCCACCACCTGCAAAATTCACACAAGAAATACAAATTCAAGGTGGACATATCAGAAAATATAGATAGGAATTATAAAAACAGAGTCATACCAACAGAGGGAAAAACTAATGTGTGGTCTTACAAACTCTTATATGCAAATGTACTTGCACAAGTGTGTGCGTGTGCGTGTGTGTATGCCTTAATGCATAGATAATAACAAAAAAGATTGTACACATTATTTTATAATATTTCTCATTTAGCAGTGTATAGTAAATGCCTTTTCTTGTCATTAACTGTGGACTTAAATCATCTCTTTTATCAGGATTTCATCGATTGATGAACCATGGTTTATATAACCCATCTCCTGTGGTATATTGTGTTGGGTTTTGATAATTTATTATAGGCAGCACTTTGGAATGAATATGTTTTCATTCACTCGTCTGATAATTCCACAGAATCAAGTGTTAAGATGTTTTTTAGAATCTTACAGTCTGGTTGGAGAGCCCAAACACCTATGTGTGAAAAGGAAAAATGAGTTCATAAAGAGGGGGAGGGATGGCTAAATTGGTGCCACAGCCAAGAGTCAGAGGCCAGAGAGATCATTTCATGCTCGGGCTGCTACAAAAAGCTTCATGAAGGACAGCTGTAAGTGACAGAAATCCCATTCAAGTCATCATAAGTGTAAAAGGCATGTTATTAGTTCATGAAATTGGAAAGTCCACCTCGATTTCAGAGGTGAGCTGGGTCCAGAGTTCATGGGGTGTCATTGAACACCATTTTGTGCGTGTGTCTGTGTGTGTGTGTCTGTGTGTGTGTGTGTGTGTGTGTGTGTGTGTGTGTGTGTGTGTGCCAGTCTGTCCCATCTCTTGGCTGGGCTTCTTACTGTATGAACTACATTCTCCAGCAGCTCCCTCTGTATGGCAGCTGCCTCCGGACTCAGGCAGTGTTTGTATCTCATAAGCAGAGAGCCCTCCTCTTCCAACTTCTCTGCCAGTCCCTCATTGGCCCCCTTGCAGACCTTTTGCTCACCCACTACTGCATGACAGAGAATGGGGTGTCCTGGTGGCTAGCCTGGGTCATGTGCCTGTGCCCTGTGCTGACGGGTATGGGGAATGTGTGACTGAAGGTCTGTGCAGTGGAGCAATTCTCAAAAGGAAAAGATGTTGAGAGATCCAAACATGAAAGCATGTCACTGCTGAGGATGCTGGAACTTGAAAGATGAGCAGCTATACCCATTTGATGCTTTGGGCTGCAAGTAACAGGAAAACTCCCAAATCAAACTGGCCTAAATGCTCTATTACAAAATCTGGAGGCAGGTATGCTTTAGCACCACATGCTCAACAACTTGGTAATGCCATGAAGTTGACTCAGGGTCAATTTCCTTTCAAGTCCCATTTCCCTCAATATGGCTGCCAGGGGGCAACCAGGACCCCCAGCCCATAACCAGCGCCAGAGGGTGAAAAATGGATGCCACTGGCAAGGACTATAAAACCTTTCCTACAATTTCATTGGATCAGCCCAGGTTACATGTCCGCTCCTGAACCAGTAGCCATCAGTGGGAAATACTGCACACTGATTGGCCAGTCAGTTCTACTCCTAGAGGAAAGGGTGGGGTCACCTTCCCATGGGTTATGGTGGATATTGGGATGAAATTGAGGTCCCATTAGAAAGGAGTGGAGGATGGATGCTAGGTGGTCAACCAATGATGGAATCCAAATAAAATTTCATCAATTAGAGAGGAAACTTGGGGTTAAATGGGTGATTTATGCCCAGGAGGTTAGAATTCCAGGGTGTTCCCTGGTTTTCGCTGACAGGAAGCAAGATTGTGGAGCCTGTCCTGTAGGAAACAGCAGAGTGAATGACCTCAGTTAGAAGTATTCATGTGTTTATTCCTTCATTGCACATACATTTTTTGAGCACCTGCTATGCGCCAGGCCCTGTGCCCTGTATTAGGGACAAATAAGACAGATAAAGTTCATATCCTTGTGGACTTCTAGTGAGGGAGACAGACAATAAACAAATTAATTTAACATATAATATGTCATGAAAAATCAGGATAAGGTGAATAGAGAGAAATGGGAGGGAGGGGAGTCCAAGGCCTCTTGCTTAGGTTGACATTGAACCAGGGACTTGAAGGACATGATGGAATGAGCCAAGGTCATCTGAGGGAAATATGTTTGGGGCAGAGGGAACAGCAGGTGCAAAGGCCCTGAGGCAGTCATCCATAGTACATTTGGTGGACAAGGAAGAGAGTGGTAGATGATGAGGTCAGAGAGGAGCGGTGATATCATGGAGGGCCTCCCAAGCACTACAGTTTTTGTACTTTGAGTAAGATATTGAGTCCATGATGTCAGAGAGTGTTATTGATGTAGAGGGTGTCCAGACCCTCACCCCGTGGCTCTGCTTTGACTCTGACTTTAACCCCTTTTTTCCTCTCTTCCAGGCCATGTACATGTTTTACGCACTGGCCATTGTGTGTGATGACTTCTTTGTCCCCTCCTTGGAAAAGATCTGTGAGGTACGTGCCCTGTATTCTGAGCATGTCTGAGTAGGTCATCTAACAGTGTTGCTCCAGCCTCCTTCAACAAGGTCCTGGGAAACCCTCCTGGCACCCCCGCCCCTGGAGGGGGGAACACCAGGCATCAGCATGCTTCTGAGCAATGAACAGTATTAGCCCAAAAGCTCCAACAGCCTGCTTAAAATGTCAGGGTACCGACCCGTAGTTGGCCTTTAACCCAAACGACCAGCACTCCCTGCTCCTTTTAGAGGCAACTCATGGTGCTATTTGTGTTCGACTTTGCCTGTCTTCTTTTCCACTTTTTTAAAGCATATTTATTTATTTTGAGAGAGAGAGAGAGTGCAAGCATGGGAGAGGCAGGGAGAGAGAGAGAGAGCAGAGCCTGATACAGGGCTTGAACTCCCAAACCGTGAGATTACGACCTGAGCTGAAATCAAGAGTCAGACGCTAAACCAGCTGAGCCACCCCGGTGCCCCTTCTTTTCCTCTTTTAAATCCTGCTCCTCCTTTCTCTCTCTGTGCCCCTCATCGTCCTCTCCTCAGTTTCCTTCTGCTCCCATGACTCTCTCTTGTGGGGTCTTCACAGTGTGCTAAATCTTCATCTACACCCCTCCATGACCCTTCCTCTCTGCACATGTACAGAAATGCTCCAAGCAGAGACCCAAAAAGCAAGAAGATGAAAGAACTGGCCACAGAGAAAAGGAAAGGGACTCTGTTCGAAATCAGCCCAGTGAACACCAGGTTGAAGACCAAGTTAAATCCCGTTCATCAGAAGATATTCAGCGTATTTAGAACACTTTCATTCTCTCTCCTCTTTCATTTCCTTGTCTGTTCTGAAATGTAGTTTCCTTTATCTGGAAGCTTTCCACTTTATTTTATTTTTAATTCAGAATCCTGTTTTCAGAAAGGATCTCTCCCAGACACACCTCCCATCTGGGACTCGTTTCTTCATGTCGTTCTCAGATTTTGTCATCCTTCCCCTTCCCTTCCCGCCCATGTGTCTGATTCATTAGTTCTTGGAGGGGGGGGAGGGGGGCAGCAGAGGACACAAGTTGCATTTCTGTTAAGTTCCCAGGTGGATGCTGAGGCTGTTGGTCCAGAAACCACACTTTGAGACCAATAACTTAAGTAGCTTCTTCTACATCCTGGAAGTCTCTTTGGTTTTTGTACTGAAATAAATAAATAAATAAATAAATAAATAAATAAATAAATAAATAAATTAAATAGATAGATAGATAGATAGATAGATAAATAAATAAATAAATAAATAAATAAATAAATAAATAAATAAAAGAGAATCTTTCCACAGGAACCCTGGAGGGGCCCTGGGAGTTGTTCCTTTATTCGGTGGAAGTAGAAGGAAATGATAAGGTTGCATCTTAGATGGACAGAGGACACGTGTGGAAGTCCTTTGTCCAAAGTGATGTAACCGGAATACAGGTCACCTTATGTAGCAGGAGAGGAAGCGCACCTGTAACTGGGGTCATTTGTGATCTCTGAAATACCACCGCTTGGTGCTCTATTCATTATGCACAGAAGAGTAGTCTCTTTCCCACATGACTTTTTTTTTATAGCAGATTTAAGAGCCTGTTCTAGAAATGTACATATTCTTGTCAGAATGTTTTCTACTCAGGAGAGATGAAATCCATAGCACTGGCAAGCACACCCCCTGGGGAAGGAAATGAGATGAAATACAGCATGGTCCTTGCCATCCAGGGGCTGTGGGGTGCAGAGCAGCTCCAGGGTGATACAAACCGGGAGTGCTGGAGGAAGTGCTGGGAAGTTGGAAAGTACAGAGAGAGGAAAGGGGAGGGGGAGCTTGATTGGGCCACGGGGGTCAGGAAAGGGCTTGTGCAGGGAGCAGTACTGGAGCAGCCCTTGGAGGGATTTTTCACATTTGGAGGCAACACCTTTCAAGGAAGGATTTGTGCAAAGAAGAGTCTGAGCCCCAGGACCAAGAGAGGAGAGCCCAGGGCTGGAATCGGCACATGGGGAATCCTGAGGAATGTGAGGCTGGGGCATCAATAGTTACCAGGGCTCAGGAGGGAGCTGGGAAGGCTTTTGATGGATAGAGGCATCCAGAGGCAGAAGATCTCGCATCCCTAGCTGATGATTCTAAGCATCCAGAGAGATGTTGCCAGGGCCCAGGTGAATTAGGGATAAAAGAGGGGGAGATGGAAGGAGACCTGGAGGAAGACGCAAACTCAGTGGATGAGAGAGACAGGAACCGGAGGTGAGCTCAAGGTGTGGACTCCACAGTTAATGCCCCAGCAGGGGCTCTGAGCTGGAATGGACACAGCAGTACCAGGCTCAGGCTCATGGCAAGTCTTGGCAGACCACCACGTGGCGTGAGCTCTGTGTTAGGTTACCTTCTGGAACTCCCTGCCTTGGGGACTCACCTGCACCCCTCACAGCCACACCTTTCAGCTTGAGGTATCAGTACCTCCATCTTATACTCTTCTCAGAACCCCATGTGCGGCGGAGCTGTTCAGTCCTGAGCGAGGAATCCCCAGGATTCCAGATCACAGTGCTCCATTAGGGCCCCTACTGCAGCCTGTTGCTGGCCAGTGGAGCCAGTGGCCTAGGCCGAGCCCATGCTGCCCCTCCATGGCTGAGCAGGGAAGTGCAGCTGTCCGTGCCTGTGAGAAGAGGGACTGACTAGCATCTCCTAGCTGGGACCCAAGAAAGAACTGGCTATTTACTGACAGCCAGCCGCTAACATTCTGGGTCATGATGGAATGCAGAAAGGCTAAACCAGCCTCTAATATATATTTTTCTTGTCTTCTTGCAAATCACTTTTTGGATTAACAGACAGTGATTGTATAGGACATCTTGGCAGGGTATCATTCTTCCCACCCAGCCTCAACGCCACCCCGCATTCTCCCTACCTCAGGGCTTCAAGACTGCATTAATGATGAAGGATGGGTTTTAGAGGAGGGTGACCTCTCCACCCCCAAAGCTGCTGTATCCTTCTAGAATCAAGACTTGCAAGCTGATTGCCATGAGCCTCATTTTAGCCCGAGAGAGGCATGGTATTGAAACAAATCAATTTTTTTGCATAAAAATGTGAATTTGGCCATCTCTTAAGCAATAAGGATACTTGGCAACATGGTGGGAGGTGGGTGGCATACCCTTTAGAAAGGAGGCAGATGCCCACCATACCTCACATCAGCCCACCCTATACCCCCTGTTACTTGCACAGAACTGGGGGCTTCTAGGTTAGAAATTCTTAGATCTTGTCAAGAGCCTTTAACTCACAGAAACATGCAGCCCCCTCCCTCATCCTGTCCCCTCGAGGAGGATGGCCAGAGGAGGTGTGGCCCAGCAGGGGATGTGCAGGAAAGACCAAGCTCAGGATGGATGGGAGGACCTGAGCTTGAGACCTTGGGAGTCATCGGTGGCCTCTGTTCCCAGGGGAATCCTGACTCATCTATGCTTTGTCCTTGCTCCTCTGTAGCGCCTGCACCTCAGTGAAGATGTAGCTGGAGCCACGTTCATGGCAGCAGGGAGTTCGGCCCCAGAGCTGTTCACATCCGTCATAGGTAGGTGATGACCCAGGGACATCTCAGCCCTGCCTTCTCTTAAGGACAAGGACTGTGGGGACAGACAGCCTTCCAGTGGGTTGGCTAATAAGAGATAAGAATCTCAAGACCCCAAGGAGCAGAACACCCCCTTCCCACCCACTGTGTTTGCTGTTATTTTTTTGAAGTGATGCTTTCACTTTGCATGAAGGTGTCCCAGATCCTGTGGCAATGGGCCTGTGGAAGAGTCCCTAATGCAGATTTTAAAACTCTCTCCCCCTCCTTGGCTATTTTCTGTGGACTCTGAGAACAGTCTAGCACTTCTGAAAACTCTCCCACACCTACATCAGAATTGAACCAGCCACAACAGCCAGGCTGACATCAGGTCTCTTTCAGGGGTCTTCATCACCAAGGGTGACGTGGGAGTTGGGACCATCGTGGGCTCTGCAGTGTTCAATATCCTGTGCATCATTGGTGTCTGCGGGCTCTTTGCTGGGCAGGTAAGACTGACAGCAGAAGGTGGCATGGGGCTGGAGGGGACAGCACGGAGGCGAGGCACGGGCCTGTCTTGCTGGAGCACCACCAACACAGGGGCCAGTGGTCTCGGGCAGCAGTAACGTTGGGTCTCATGTCAGGAGGCTGGCCCAACTTGAACTGGAAAGCGTCAGGCACCATTATTTGGTCTCCATGTTGATGGAGTAGAGAGCACCCAGATCCACATAAGTAATTAACTAGCCTGAAGGTGCAGGCTACAAATCTGAACGTGTCAAACTCATTTTGAATGTCACGATCTGAACTGGAATGACCTAAAACAATTTAAGATATGGCTTTGACTCCATGGCAATAGAGTAAATAAGAGTGGGGGAAGGGAGAGACAGAGACAGAGATGGGAAATGATAGTTTTTTTTTCTGCTAAAACCATTTGCTGTCATCACAGCATAGGACAGTTTTGCTATAGCCATCAAGCAGTTTATTTACATGTTGACTTAGCTTGCTTTTGGCGTCACAAGGGGCTTTGCATGCCTGCATTTTATCTTTGGAGACTGTTCCACTCCAGGGAGTGTCATGGGGTCTGGTATCTGTTTTGGAAAGCCTTGGGAAGACACCCAAGAAGTCAGCCAAGTGCGAGGCTCTCTGGCAGTTGGGACAGTGCCACAGCTCCCAAGGGTCTGCCAGCTTCGCTGTCCTAGTTCCCTCCTAGGAATTTTGTTCAGGAACAGCACGATCCTGAGCTCTGCCCAAACACACTTTAAACATCTTCTAGGAAAAGCACCTTCGAGAAGCCCATTGACGGCACTCTGCTTGCAATATTGAGGAGCTTGGTGATGAGGAGCTTGGTGATGCAGTGATGTGCCTCACTGTGGGGGCCACAGGCTCTACTGGAGGTGGTGGGCTGGTTTGAAGGGCTAAGGAACACTCTTTGAACCTTCTTTCACACCCTTTTTGAGGCCCCTCTGTTGTCTAGTCAGACGGCCAGGGCCTCCCACCCTGCCCATCTCTCTAATGCAGACTGGAGAGCCTCTGCAGGAGGCCCATGGCACAGCATTGCTGTTCTCCACTGCCTGTTTCTAACTGCTGTCATTTCATGCCAATGATTTGTCCAGGTTGCCTAGTGGGCTTGCCACTTGTGGGTGACAGGCAGAGGGACACGTCAATCTCATCAGGAATTAGCTCCAGAGCCCCCAAGTGAAGGGTACTTCTGGAGCTCCTGGACAGCTGTGTCCACACGTGGTGATTGAGCTCTCCCCAACTTGATAGACTGACATGTTCTTTTTTCTCATCCTTTTGATCCATCATGTCTGACCTTAGATTCTGTGGACCCACAATATGATGCTTTTTAGACCTCTTATAAATATAGTTAGTGCAAAAAAAAAAAAATCACCCAAAACAAAAAAAACGAGTCTCCATTTACGCCTTCAGTGCTGTTTGCACTTCCCTGGATCTCGTCTGTGTCCGCCGTCTTCTTGTTGCCCTCCGGAGATGAATAGTCACATCCTGCAGAAGAAGCTGTTGCCATTCACACTCTCTTAATTAGCATTGTCACCATTAGCAGTATGATCATTAGGCTGGCCGTTATTCGTGTTGTCATTAGTTCATTAGTCATTTGTACCTGCCGCCTGATGGAAAGGCAAGCCCAAAGGGGGAGAAGCAACGTAAAGAAATGAAACAAGTGACTAGGAAGTATCTAGTAAATGCCATGCAACTAATTACATATGAAGTGGCTTGGATTCACTAGTATTCATAATATATTAGCAATGCAGTTAATCACTGGCTTGGTTAGGATGCCTGCTTAGAAGGCAGATTGCTTCCTGAACTTTAGCATGTGCTGGTATCAGTCGCTTTACTCCCTCTGGAAGGTCTTTGCCAAGCTCGTCTCGCAACTCTGCACCATCATGGAGAGAAGAACCCACCACAATCTTGTAGCCCACATGATGATTCTGGGTGCTGGCACCTCCTTCTGCTTTTTCTTGTCTCCTGCCCACTTGGAGGTTGCCAAGACAATCCACCTCTCTTCCTCAGGAGTTTGTGAAGTCCCTGAAGTCTTTGCAGAGGGAGAAGAATTCTGTTTTAGAAAGAACGTGGGCCCAGGAACAGGACTGGCCAGAGTTTGAATCCTGACGCTGCCATTTGCTGGCTGTGAAATCTTGGAGAAGTGACTTTATTGCTCCTCTGAGCCTGCTTTCAAATCTATGGAGCAGGTGGGTGTAAGCCCACCTACCACCTAGCATCACCATAAGGATGAAACGTTAACATGTTCATCATTAAGCAGGAGTCGGCCCACATGGTAAATGCTCAATAAAAGACACCATTGTCAGCTCTCAGAAGAGCCATGAGGTCCTCACCTCCAAATCCCACCTTACGTCACTGTGATAATTTGGCTGAGAAGTTGATGGGATCAACTAACTAGTGGAACAGCCATGGGATACCAGGTAGGGAAGGAAGGGAAGGTCAAGGAGAAGGTCTTCTACACGAAAACCAAAATGAAGAGATGTTGATCAAAAAACGATCTCAGAGGACTGGTCCTCGTCTCTGTGCTGTCTGATCAGCGGGAGGGAAAGAAAAACTGTGAGAAATGAACATTCCCTTACATATTGAGAAACAAACATTCCCAGGTGATGCAGCCAGTGCAGCGGAACATTACAGCAAGGGCTGGATATTGGGGATTGAACTGATTAATAAATCCAGTCATGGGTCTCACTTAGCATGGTTATTTATGTGGCTCCACACTTTCATTTGGCTGGGAGAACTCCCCGCCAGTGCCCGTGGGCCTCTCTCTAATGTATTCCGGCCTGAAGGGCTGCTCATGACCAAGTCTGTTACTCCTCTGAAATCCAAGTAATTAAGCAGTAAGGTTTGAGTTCCTGTCTCAATTAGGGTTCTGATGAATTCGATGTAATTAAATGTCTGCCGTATTTGCAGTTTGCAAACATACGCAGTGCTTTGGTGTTCGCCTAAGGTGCTTTTGGGAGTTTTGTGGGACAAGAGGAAAATTGCTTCTGCGAGAGTGGTTTATAGAGCGGTTGTTGGCATCCCCACAAGACATTTACAGGGCTGTGGTCCTACAAGTTTTCTTTATTTAAAAACAAAACATAATAAAAGCGAGAACACTAAGCTCTGGATGCAACATACTAATGCATTTTGCATATTGTGTTGCAAGAACTTCATGCCAGTTTTGTGAAACAATGTACTTATGAATTTAAATCCACCATCCGGAGCATGTTAGGCTTTAAAGACAAAACCACAGAGAGTAAACAGTTTAAGTGCATCCCAAATTAGGACGCTCATATTCCGGTTATTCCAGGCTGGCACATGGCTCCGGTTTATAATAAAGAATTCCAGCATCAGCCCTCCTTGTATTCTCGAAGCGTGCCTGCTGTTCTCCAGCAAGGTCCATCTAACCTTCGCTGATTTCACCTTTCTCTGTTAACGCCCTGTCCATGCTGGCCCCTACACGCAAACCCGAGCAGCACCCAGAGGTTGCACATTTGACTTGACACTTGCCTTCAGTTGGGTTTCTGCAGGAGAATCTGAGCAGTGATTCAAAGGCAGGTGGTTTATCTGAAAGGGGATCCCAGGACATGACAGACAGGAGGAAGTGAGACCAAGAAGACAAAGTAGCCAAGGAAAGTGTGTTACCAAGTAAGTTACCACTGTGAGCAGCTGGGATTTACTTCTGGGGGAATGGATGACTGTATAGAACACAGGTCCCTGAGGTATCCAACCCAAGGGGGAGGGAGCTGGGGCATTTATCCACCAACCTCCGCCAATCGTTGGTAAAGACTGCTCCTGCTGGACATGGGCAGGATGGACTTTGGAGCCCAGGGAGAACCCCCAAGTTAAGAGGCCTAGAGGCTGGGCCCTAGAAGGACCCAAAATGGTAAAAGTAGGGAGACAGGAGTGAACTCATAAAGCATTTGCTACAAACTTGACTAAGCCTTTAAAAATAAACCACCTGCAGGGTCTCATTCTCAGCTCCCCTGGATGAAACACAAGCTTTAGCATTAGGCTGACTATTAAGAGTTCAAGGCCAGGACATCCTGCATTTAGGGAATTTCCTCTAGTGCTAAAAATAACAACTACCATTCTAGGTACTTGCTGCTTCCAGTTAGGACGCGGAAGGCCTTAGCTCCCATGGGAACACCAAAAAGCAGTCTGGATAATACAAAAATCATACTTGTATATAGGATATCAGAGAATAATGGAGGCAGGAGAGACTTGATGAACTGTTTTCCAGAGAGAGGAGCCCTTTGTAAGGGAGCTGAGTCCTGGCAGGTCTGGATGCAGGGAGGACAGACGGCTATGAAGATCCAGAACTTTGCCGGGTGGAGATAAGCCAACTGAGCTACTGGCAGTGCCGGAGACAGCTGGGATGTCCTGGAGTTTGTCACATACGAAGACTGTCACAAACAATAATAATTTGCTCGACGGAGCACACTGGTCCTCTCCACCCCACTCCAAATTTTCTGGGAAAACAGAAGTGAAGGCAGGACTGAGAAGCAGAAAGAAACCATCCTGTCTTCACCGTCTCTCACATTCTCCCAATACCCAAAATCAAGGAATCCCAAATCCAACCCTGAGAACTAGGAGACTAGCCCTTCCTTCAGAAGCTGGGGGTGGGAGGTAGGGCAGACCACAGGTGGCCCACCGCTCAGTCCCCATCGAATGAGATCTGAATAATCACCTCCTTGCTTTAGCTTACCAGTGAGAGCAGACATGAAATTTCGGGGGGGGGGGGGAGGGGAAACATCAGTAGTATTCTTCAGTTCTCACCCTTCTTCTGTATATAATTTCCAGGATGCAATAATAAAATCCAAAGCCTGTGAGGAGGCAGGAATAGGGCTCATAACCACGGAAAGCAGCAGCAGAAACAAGCCACAGATGATACAGATACAAGAATTAGTAGAAAAGAATTTAAAACATCTATCTTAAATGGGGACAGATGGGAAAAATAAATGAATGGATGGGTAATTTCAGCACAGAAATGGAAAAAAAATTAAAAACCCAGATCGAAACTGTTTATCAAAAAGAAAAGAAACCAATCCCAGCCATCATTTTTTAAGCATGCAGGCACTACAATGTGCCTTATAAATATTCGTAGAAATACACCTGTGACATTTTAAGACTGTATTGTCCTCATTTACAGCAAGGAAGCAGGTACCCAGGTACAGGAGAGGCTACCTTGAGGTGGTGAAGTGTGGTTGGAGCCCAGATCTGCTGCCTGTAAAATCCATTCTCTCTCTTCATGGGGAGCCTAGGACTTAAAACTCCCAGATGTTGTTATTGCATTATTATGATGATTTCTAGCATTTATGTGTTCTTTAGAAGTGTGGAGTGTAGGAGTTGGGGGCAATGCAAAGAATGGACCTGTCAGCACAATGGTGATGGTCCAGGATGGGTGAGCCCAACCAGTACTCAGCTAGAAGCTTCTCTTATAATCAGATGGCATCATCTACCGCCTGACTTTCACTTTCACAAAACAGAGGATTCTAGCTAATAAACACAGTGAGAAGCCCACAGACCACCCTGGTTTACCCTGGGCACCTTAGTTTTTAGCTTATTGTTCTCTAGACAAAACCCGACACATCTTATCATGTTCCAGTTCTGATTCCCCAAGAGGCTGGGGGACTGAGAACAAGGACTCAGGGCTGGGGGACTGAGGCTGAAACCCCCCTACACACACACACACACACACACACACACACACACACACACATTCCTGAAAACAGGGGCTGGAGGTCTGTCATTTACCCTAGAAAGGGAGATGAAAGTGCATGAGGGAGAATGAGTAGTCCATGGAGTACTCGAGGGTGCTGGTGAAGGCCTCACTTGAAGGCAGGATGCTTTAATATTTGATTCAGTGAGTAGGAGAGGAAAATTTGTGGGGCGGGAGTCACCACAAGTAGGGTCAGGTCTGTCTGGAGCAGTCACTGGATCTATCACATTCCAGTAAAATAGGAGTTTCTTCCAGTGACACCTGCTGGCCACCTGCCTCAGGAAGAGCTTGCTAGAAGACATCCTCAGCCCTAGTTGAGACCAACTGAAATCAGAAGAGCAGATGTGCCTGCTTGCGCCCCACCTGCAGGCTCAGCTCAGCTCACATCTCAGACCGAGGTTGGCCTTGGGCAAAAGGCAGCCTTCACTGGGCAGTTGGCCCAGGCAGCATGAACTGTCCCCCCCTTGATGCCCCAGTCCTGTAACTGGCTGCCCTCACTGTCTCTTGGCCATTTCTTTTCCCTGGCCATTCCCCACTTACCCTTCAAGTCCGGGTAATAATCTTCCCTTGACACACACTTGTTCCTGGCCTAGAGTTCCATTAATATTACCCACCCAGCTCTGCACTGCTCCATCTGGATGGCCTCTGCATCCTCAACCCAGATCTCTTTGTTAGCTTTGACTTGGGCTTACAACACCTGTCTCTGGCTTGTTCTGCTTCCTTGCAATGTCCTCCTGAAGTCAGATCTATTCTTGGACCCACATTTAGCTGAGTTAAGAGGCTTTCAGTTTCAGGTAACAACAACAACCACAACAAAGCACCTCTAACCGCTCTATTAAATGAAGGGAATTTATTGGTGTCTCTAAAAAATACAGAGGAAAATGGACATCAGGCATCGTAGTCTCAGGGCTCCAGCCCATTTTCTGTGATTCTCTTATCACTAACCTTCTCTGACTCCTTCATCAGACTATCCTTCATGGCAGAGGACTATAGCAGTTTCACAACTCACATACACACACCACATTGACAGGGAGAGAAAGAGAACATCTCCCCCGCCACCCTACCTCTCATCCTCCACCTGGCATGATCAAGCAAAAATCTGATTGGGCCATCTTGGGTCACCTGAGCATCCCTGAACCAGCCACTGTGGCAAAGGAACTAGAGTAACCAGTTGGCTTAGGTTAATCAAGAACCACACACCCATTTTATTCTTCTCCCCAGAGCTAAGAATGTGATGAGTTCCACCCCAAATACATAGCTTTTGGACCCTGATTATCATACAAAGCAGATAAATGTCTCCTGCACAAAGCCTGTGTCAATGGTTGCTTTCCCTTGGCTGGTGTAGCACAAATGATAAAATGCCCAGGCCCATCACAGGTCTTTGTGTGTGAACACAGGTCTCTGTGTTGTGAACAGAGACCATCACGGGTCTTTGTGTGAACACATTCCTTTTGGGCAGATAACTTAGTTGTGGGATTGCTGGGTTGTGTGGTGAGTATGTTTGCAAGAAAATGCCAGCAGTTTTTCAGAGTGACTGCACCATTTTGTATTCCCCGCAGTATGTGAGACTCCAAATGCTCCTTATCATCACCAGCACTTGGTGTTGCTGGTTTTGCTTTATTTCAGTTTTAGCCATTCTAGTGAGTGCGGTTGGCTTTAATTTGCATCTTCCTGATGAGCCACGGTGTTGGGCATCTTTTCACATGCTTACTTGCCATCCAGTATCTTCTTTGATGGGAACTTTGTTAAAATCTTTGCCCAACTTTTTGATTGGAGTTTTTGTCCTCTTCTGTCACTGTCACTTCTGTCACTGGACCCTCTAACCATCTCATTTGACTTCCCCTCTGAGTCGTTCTGTCCAATTCATTTCCATTTCCAAATCAACAGAGAGTAAGGCCATTAGACATGATTTAAAGTGATCATGGCAATATTTTATTTTGTTGCTTCCATGTGGGTTTACAAGAGATGTACTCAGAAATAGTACTCCTTGGGTGTGTGGCAAAAAATGCTGAGGTCACCTCTCTTCATCCAGCCTGACTGTGCATAGCAGTCACTGAGATCTGAGACACATCATTACAGAAATGTGAGGAGGAAAACGGGAGTCTCTGGTAGCCGGGGCTGAACATTCCTCTCATGTAATTAAGTCTCACGTAGCTCCTTGAAAGTGAGCAAAGGGGATGGGGTTTCAGGTTGCCGGTTACATCCTTGGGAGGACTGTTCTCAGTGTTGGCAAAGACTTTCAACTTACAAGGAGACCAGAACCTTACAGCCATCACAGCTGGGTACCACCCCATGAAGAGAGTCCATCTTTTAGGCACAAATAACATTTCTTTTCATGCTCATGCCCAAGTGGATACGACGTCCCCCACACTGCTTCCTGGGGTGGACATGTGGGGCTCTTAGCAGGAATCTACCCTGTGGGCTGGTGCCACATTGAATCAGAGCAGGCTACCCCTTAGTGACATCACAGAAAGAGAATAAACTGTGAGCAGACAGTTTATAGGTCCTTTTCCCAACCAGCAGCTGAACCTGGGGTTGACTGAGGATGAATTCAGGGAAGACAAAAGTCTGACAGGCAGATGCTTGTTTTAGGTAGTATTTCTCTTTAGTCCTTACTCTGTGTCAGGCACTGTTCTCACCACTTTGCCTATAGTAACACCCTTCATCCTCACAACAGCCCTGTCCCGAGGACACTGTTTTTAGAAAAGAGGAAACTGAGGCTCTGAGAGGCTAGGCAATGTCCATCACAGAACCAGTAATTTGAGAGGCTTTTAGGGCTGCAGGGGTCCAGGCAGCAGCACCGAAGTGACTAGTTGTCTCTCTGGCCCAGCTCAGAGAGCAGATTTAGCCTGAGCCTCACCCTCCCTCCATATTACAGCCATCCACACTAGCCCTCAAGGGACCCTCACATGCTCCCTCACCCCCACATGTAATGTGTATGTGGTGTCTGCTGAACTTATATTCTTCTGACAGACTCCGGCATCTTGGGTCTGTTCACCCACGCCTGGGCTCCATGAAAGCTCCAGGGGGGCCCAGGCACCCCGGCACTTGGCACAGAGACCCCCTTGAAGACACTTGCCCTTTATTCATAGCCAGAGCCTGCAGACAGCACTAGGGGAGGTGAGGAATTCTAATCATGGCCTTCTAATTCCACCCCAGGCAGAAAGTTGCTGGAAAGCTTCCCGTGATAAAAGAAAACACAATGTTACCAAGTCATGAAAGCATATCTGCAGCAGGGCAAAGAAGGCCTTCTGCCAGGTGGCCATCAGAGTCCTCCCTGGTCTTAGCTCTTGTCACCTCCTCTCCCCACCCCTCCCCCACACACATATACAGAGGGCATTGCATGAGCTATGACAGAACAGAACAGATTTTACGCTTTGGTTCCAGGGAGCTGTGGCCAGTGTGTCCATGGCATGAGCCATCGCCAGTCCCAGATGCCAAGAATACCCAGTACTTAAAATCCCAAGCTTGTCTGCACAACGATGTTAATTAAAGGTGTTTTGTCTCTTTGTATTATCATCTGTGAATTTGAAGTCAGGGTAGTAATCCATCGATTGTGTTGTGGGAGGAAATGTTTATTATATTATTTCTTTGGGCAGTAATTTCATTCATTGATGCAACAAATGTTTACTGAGTACCTAGTATGTACCAGGCACTGGTCTGGGCACAGAAGAGATGCTAGTGAAAAAATTACATTCTAGTAGTGGGCTATGGGATGTTAAATACCCAACAAAGATAATAGGTTGATAGATGAGATAGAGGACAGATAGAGTGATAGAGTTTGAGGTACCCAGGTGGTGTGGTAGTGAAATGAGGAGATGACATATGATGCCAGGTGGTGGTCAATGCTAGGAAGAAAAATAAAGCAAATTCAGGGTCACAGAGAGTAGGTGGGAGAAGAGAAGGATTTAGAAAGGGGTTTCTAGGGAAAACACCTTTGTAAGTGTTGATAATTTTATGGAGTGAGAAAATACTACTCTGTTCCACTCCATGAAGAAAATGGCATCATCTGAAATGAAGATTCTGGTTCTGTGCACTGTTTTGAACATTTGAGTCTCTCTGAGCAGAAGGAACATGCCATTCAAGCAGATGGACAGCTCTTGCCCTGGGACACTGTAAAAGGCTGGCCTGCTAACCTCACAAGGTAGAATAAGAAAACACCAATGCCAAGGGCAACAGGAAAGGTATATGCAGTGACCACCACCATCCCATGAGATGCATGAAGCATGAGATGCATGAATGCTCATCTCATGAGCAACCATGAGATGCATGAAGAGGCTGCAGAACCGTAGGGAAGCACTTTTCTGCCAGTGGGGAATCATGGTGTGTGGTGTGAGCTCCCTGAGGGTCCAGCCTGGATCCACCTATTTCCAACTATATTTGAGGTACTGAGGGTGCCCCCTGCATATGGTAAGCACTCAGTCAATCTGTGGTAAGTGACTGACAGATAACACCGCCCTGGACATGGGGCAGGGGGAGGATGGATATATGGATCAGATGTATGGATATATGTGTCACATAAGTTGGCACAAACACGCTCAGGAACTCTGTGACAGGTGTTCAGGGGATAGACGGATGCAAGGATGAATGTCACAACTTGCCACCAAGTACCTCAAAGACAAAGTGGATTGGAACAGCAGAAACTCTCTGGGAAGGGTTTGAGACAAAGTCGTGAGATCTAATTAGTGATTTTATGCAGACTTCCATTCTTGGCTCCATTCACTGCCTATTATGTACAGGCATAGAGCATACAGAGGTAGACAAGATTGGACAGTTTCCTGCCTTTCTAGATCTCGTAGGCCAGTAGGGAAACACAGGCAAAGAGAATGTAAAACCAATAAATGATCAAGTAATAGCACAAAACAAGAAGTTCTTAAAGGAAGTACATTGGAATAGTAGATGACGGGCGGTCAGGAAAAGCGTGTCAAAGCATCCCAAATCATGAAGGCAAACTCCATGGAAATCTGGGGAAGAGTAGTGGGTGTTCAGACAGCAAAAAGCATGACATGTTCATGGGTCAGAGAAAGGGCCCATTTGGAGCCTAGTGAAGGCGGAGTGTGGCTGAGTGAGAGTTCTGGTGGAAGCAGATTGTGGGGGGAAGCCATTGGAGTATTGTAAGCTATAGAGTAACATGACCTATTTTGTAATTTGGGAGATTTAGTCCAACTACCCTGAGTAAAAAGGCACCCTGTGGAGACAAGATGGTGGCAGGGAATCTAGTTAGGCAGCCTGTGGTGAGGCGTGAGTTGAATTGGGGGCAGTAATGATGATCAGAAGAGGTTGTTTGATTTAGAATATTTTTGGAGACAGCACCGAGAGGATTTGCTGACAAATTGGAAATGGAGATGACAGAATGAGCTAACTCATGGAAGACTCGGGACTTTTGCCGTGACCCATGTAAACGGGTCCTGGTGATACAAATGGGTCCAAATCAATCATGAGAAATGAGGAGGGTTTGTTTTCAGAGAAGAGCCAGCCTATCCTCTAATATATTCTAAAGTCTACCCTGGTGTGTCAGGTCCAGAAACCTGGTAAGGGGGCCAAAATGCATTGTTAGATTTTATTTTTTTTTTTTTTAATTTGAAGTCTGATCAGCCATCTGTTATTCACCAGCCACTTTGCTGGGCAGCTTTCACCACTAACAGTCATTCTCAACCAGCCTGAGCAGCCCAGCCCAGCTGTCTTACAGAGACACCATTCCTCTTGGGGTCATTTGAGGTGAAAGCCCTGATTAGCTCCTTCTAGGACCTCAGATGCGGTGACACACTGAGTATTGCCCATCTCATATCAACCTCAGTCTTTGTGCATTTACAGCTGACACCTGGGAGCTCCATAGACTGCTGGTAGTCATGCTCTTGCATGTGGTGAAGCCAGAGAAGACCTTTGAAATCCCTACCATATTCTCTATCATTTCCTTTCCCCTACCTTCCCTGGGTCCAGAGAGAGCTGGGATATTTTATCAGATCATACTAGGCTGCGTTACTGTGGGGGCATCTTTATTCCAGCTTCTCTGAGTTCCCGACAAGCCCTGTCATTACTTGCGAAGTCACTAGGACTCAGTTTGCAACTCGAAAATGGGGAAGCAACCAAGGAAAATTCTGTAGATTTTGTTTTGCTTTTTTTTTAATATAGCAAAACACTTTTATAGTCCAACCTTTTCTATTCCAGACCACTCTCCTTTTATTTATGTGGAGTAAGACATTTATGCCCTCCTGATCCATCTGCTCTTTCCTGCAAGGGAAATATCACTCTGCATTTAAATGGAAACCTTAAGACTGGACCTGAGCCTGAATCTTCAAGTGAGAAATGAAAAAAAATATCATTAACCTTTCCAGATAGCGTGCAGACCATTTGGGGCAACGGGAGAGCTCATGTACCAAATGTCTGGCTTTTACAGGCAAAGTAAGATGGAGTAGAGGTTGGCCTGGGGCTTCCCTCCCCCTGACTCAACCAAGGGGCAGCTTCTGTTTACACGGCAGGGAGGAGAACTCTCTTTCCTGATGGTGGATATACATGAGCAGCCACTCTCCAGGAAATTGGGGAAGAAAATGGCTTGGGTGTGCTTTATTTGTTTGTGAATTTTTTTCCCCAAGGTCAAACTGTGGCTGCAGTTGGGGCATGGAAAATTAGATTTAGGATCCTGGATGCAGTCGTCCCCAGTGGGGGGACTCAGGGCTAGATCAGTTATTAGATAGCATGAGACCCCTGGCCTTCATCATGTCAAGATCTTGGTCATCATACAGTAAATCTTCTTTTTCCCACTCCCTTGCTCTGTCTCTGATCACTGTGACACATAGCTGCTAAAAATATGGGTTCTAGGCTCCCCATAGTGTCTTTGCCTCATTTCCTTTTTTATTTTTTAACAATATATACCATTCTTCTGCTTCCAGTTACATTCTATTTTTATTTCCAATTAAAGACAGTTTTAGTATGAACAACTCATGTTTACTGGGACTTCATATGAATTAATACAAAATTATGTCTATATTAATTCAGGTAATCCTTCCATCAACCCCGTGGCATAGCTATTATTTTTCTCATTTTACAGATGAGAAAATTGAGCCCAGAGAGGAAAGTGGGGAAATTTGCCCCAGAACACACATCCAGGAATAGCAGAGTTGGGATTCAGAACTAGGCAGTCTTGTTCTAGAATTTGTATCCTTAATCACAGTAGAGCAAAAACCAGCAGAGCAAAACAACGCAGGGAGGTCTCTCATGGTAGAAGCTCGTAGAAAAACACGTCTCACGATTGAAGAGAGAGGTCCTCCCAGAATGTCAGATAGCTCTTCTCTCTGGTCTAGAAGTGTCTACATGAATGAGGTTTCCTTGAAGTCTTTCTGTTTTAGAACTTCTTATAGAAAGTGCTGAGATGGACAACCTCGGAGGACTGTGAGTGAAAACCAAGATGATGTCTTGCTTCAGAAACAGACTCTTCTGAGCTACATTTGTACATGCTCTGACTATGGCAGGTATTGAAACGCGGCATGGCATGGAATGGAGGTCAGAGCCCTTTCTATTGCCATGGCTACAGTGCCGTGACCTTCCACAGCACAGAACAGCAGAAGGCTTGCCCTTCCAATGTCCCACATTGATGAGAGCTGCCCCTGACTGGTTGGCCCAGCCCTTTCTGCCCTTGGCCTATGGTCTTTCTTTTAGGGGAGTCCACTGCATTTTGGAAAAAGGAGGAAAGGTGGAGAGGGTCCACCAGGTGGGTTCTTACTGGACTCAGGGAGGCAAAGCTCAGGGATAGGGATGTTCCTGGTGAAGATGCTGGTTTCCTTTTTGGAAACACAGGTGTTTTGGAGCCATTGGATGGCTTGGATTTGCCTATAACACCTGTGAAGGCCCAGGGCCCAGGTTGAAGGCCCACAGGAGTCTTCCTGAGAGAAGCCTCAGTGTTCTCTGCACAAAGTTGTGAACCAAATTGAGGCAGAAAACCTCTGACTTTTACCCAGGTGATAGGTTCGTCTTCTGGCCGTCTTGGCTTCCCCTTGCCTCTAGCCACAACTGCCAAACCCTGCCATCTCCCCCTGGGAACCCCAAGAGAGATGTAGAAGCAAAAGGATCCTTACAAGTAATCAAGTCTCTGGCTCTGATTTTGCCAGAATTGGGGCTGATTTCACTAGTCCTACTGAATCCTGGCCCTACATTCTATGGGGTTTTGGTCTGAGCCCTCCTGGCCAAGCTATAGCATCTGCCCACTGAAGGTCCCCAGCTGTTGAGCCAGGTCACTCAGTGGGGGGTGGTGATGCATACTGGCTTTTTATGTTTCCAACTTTGGTACCCTAATTTCTCTCCTTTTACAAAGAAAATAGCAGTGTGAAAGGGGGTGGTCCATAGTGGGTATTTCTGAGGTTGTTTGTGGGCTTTTAATGCTCGTGTCAAGCAAGCTCCACCAGAGATGGAAATTAATGGACTCCACAAATAGACTTGAATTGACCTTGTATATGGGGTTTGTTTGTTTGTTTGTTTTAGTTTTTTTTTCTTTTTTTCTTTTTAGAGAAAGATAGTGTGTGTGAATAGGGGTGAGGCAGAGAGAGAGGGAGAGAGAGAATCCCAAGCAGGCTCTGTGCTCTCAGTATAGAACCGATGTGGGGTTCAAACTCACGAACCAGGAGATAATGGCCTGAGTCAAAAATCAAGAGTCAGATGGACACTTAACCAACCACACCACTCAGGTGCTCCTTGTCTTTGTCTTTGTGACCAGATCCTTTGGGGGTCTGAATACCCATTTGCCTGGTGGTGCTGACTGGTGTCAAACCACTTAGCCACTGTTAGAAAGGAAAGTCCTCTCCCCATCAGAAGAAAGAAGGGTCCCGGAGCTTTCAGAGTTTCCAGACACATTTTGCCTTCAGTTCTTTGGTTGTCGTTCATGAAATTGTTTGTTCATCCTGACATTAGGTGTGTTGTCACCAGCCTTGGAGCCACATATGTGCATAACCCAAGAAAATACTGTGAATTCCTGGGGTACCAACTGCAGCTGTCCTTGGTGCCCTGTTCCCACTGAGCCTGGTGCACATGAGAGCAGCTGAGCCTCCTTCTCTGTCATTTCTGGGTCTGCGTGATGCCCATCATTCCAGATTTGTGCCAGGATTTCCAAGGAAGGCCTGAGACTCCAGTTGCATTATCCCTCAAAGGGCAGCCCTGGACAGCACCAGTGCAGTGCAGTCCAGTCACTTACTCCATCAGTGATCATTCACTGAGCAATAGTTCTAGTGCTTAGGGAAGTGACTGCAAGGCAGGACAGGCCCCTGTGCCCTTGTGCTGCTTATATTCCAGTCAAGGGGAGACTGATGGTAAACAAGCACACGATAAACCAACAAGGTAGTTTGAGATAGGAGTGCTCCAAGGATAATAAAATAGGGTAACCTTGGTGACTAGCAGGGAGTGAGGGGTGGGATGGGACCATCACATAGACTGCAGGAAACAAAGGACTCTTTGGGGCTGTGGCAAGATTGGTACAAAGGAGGAGCCATGTAAACACCTAGAACATTCCAGGCAGAGAACTTCCATGTGAGGATCATGAGATGGGAGCAAAGGGGCAAGTTGGGGGAGGAGAAAGGAAGCCAGTGCTTCTGGAGATCAGGGAGCTGTGGGGGAGAGTCTGGAGTGAGGTAGGGCCGGCTCCTAAAGGCCCTGGTGAGGGGTTTGTTGCAGTCAGGACAGTGTTGTAGAGAATTCCTTGGGGGCATTTTCCCTGGTGAGATGTCAGAGAAGGTGGAAAGGATCAGAAATCTTCATGTTAATCTTGGTCTGTCAGGGTGTTAGATGGTTCTAAAACCAGCTTAATACCACATGGGCAGCATGTCTAAAGCCACCCAAGTATGAGTCCCCATGACATCTGCCTTTGGATGCTGGCTCAAAACCCCCAATCACTGACTCTGAGGAATTTCCCCAGTGACCCTCCTACTCTCCCTCAGCTCTCACCAGCTTTTGTTCTGTTCCTGTAAGAGTGTGCAACCCATTAGCCTTAGCCACCTTCTCCTCTTTGTCATATTCCCAATCCTTTTATCCTTCAAATTCACGTGAACCATCTTGATTAGCTAGTCCCAAGCCTTGATGTTTGCCTCCCCCACTCAGGGGCCCGTTTCCCCTCCCTCCCAAGCCCATATTGGGACACTTGGTTTATGCCACTTCCAGGTGCAAGAGTTAAATCAGAAAGTCATCCGGGTGCTGAAGTATTGGCATTTGCTTAGGCAGTCTGGTGGTTTATTGTGAACAGCGGGTCGAAATATTTGAAATTGGGACTGTCTTCAGAGAGGCCCTTTTGTTCACGGCCTCTCACAGTTTAAAACGAGCCAACTCTCAAGTATTACTTTTGGGTTGTAATTAGTCAGATTTCTACTCAGGCCCAGTTTCCCCTACTTCCTAGACTCACCCTGTGGTGCCTAAACTGAGTGTACCCCATAGTATTATTCTCTCCCAGACTATCGTTGGCCTAAATCCTAGTGAAAGGGGACAGGCTTTACTAAGAGCCAGGCACTACACGTGCATTTTCTTGTTTATTCCTCATAATAACATTACGGTGTCGTTACCCTAATTTGAAAAATGAAGATACTTGACAAATGCGGTAACAAGCCTCCAAGATGGCATCTCATTTCCTGGTATTCAGGCCTCTTGGCTCCCCTCCCACAGTGAACAAGGATCACCCACGTAGCCAATAGTATACTGTGGAAAAGGCAATGTGTGTGGCTTCTGAAGCTGGCCAGAAAAGGCACCATAGCTTCTGCCTTACTTTCTCTCATGGATCACTTGCTCTGTGGAAAGAGGCAGCCATGTTGTGAGGACACTCAAGCATCCCTGTCAAGAGAGAGAAACTGAGGCTTCCTGCCAACAGCACCAACCTACTCGCTCCATGACTGAGCTACTTTAGAAGCAGCTCCTTCCACTCCTGTAAGTCATCAGATGACACTGGCCCCAACTAACATCTCTCCTGCAACCTAGTGAGACCTTGAGCCAGAATGACCCAGCTGAGCCATTTCCAAATTCCGAGCCCTCAAAAACTCTGTGAGGTAATAACTGTTTATTGTGTTTAGTTGCTTCGTTTGGGGCAAGTTTGTTACATACCAGTAGGTAACTAAGACGGTAAAAGTTGTCCCCATTTGACCCATGACAAAGGCTCAGAGGTATCAGGGACTTGCTAGGAGGTGGCAGAACAGGCACTCAGGCCCACACCTGTTCTATGGAATAGTCTATGCTCCTACCTCCCTGCACGGCTGCCTGTGGCATCTGACTTTTGACCGACAAGTAATACCAGGTAGAAGCAACAGACTGCATTGACTTCATCTCAGTCCTGCAGTGGTCCTAGATTTGGAGAGCCCCAAAGCAGTGTGGAATGGTCAAAGACCAAGCAAAGAGGTAATTTCACAATCTGTATGAAGCACTTCACTGATCAGATTCAGTTAAACCTCCATACTCACCCTGTTCAACCACATCTGTCTGATGTTTAGACTTTCACACTGTGTTGATTTCTATTTTTTTCTCTATAATTTTTTAAATCACTTAAATTCACTGCCTAAATAGTCTGCTTCCAATTAGAACTTTTACTAAGCTTTCTCCACTGAAAAGATCTTTTCTTTTTTTCATTTCTTTACTTCTTCTTTCCTCCCTCACTTCCTTCCCTTCCTCCCTTTCCCCTTTCCTTCTTTTTTTCCTTCCTTCCTTCCTTCCTTCCTTCCTTCCTTCCTTCCTTCCTTCCCTTTTCCTTCTTTCCTTTCCTTTCCTTTCCTTTCCTTTCCTTTCCTTTCCTCTTTTGTTTTCTTTGCTTTTCTTCATCTTTCTTATTTCTTTCTTTCTTTCTTTCTTTCTTTCTTTCTTTCTTTCAAATGTAGCTTTGGTGCTACAATGTAATAAATAGTAACATGTGAGTTTCTGAAAATGATGTCAACTGATTCTTAGGATTTTTTAGCAATTTATGTTGACTGCCATTAAGAGATGCAGGTCCAATTCCACAGACTACTGTTCGAATTATCACCAGATTTGCTCATCCAGAACCATAACACGTGCGGTCTTCATTTTGAAAAGATATTCTTTACAGCACAAGCTTTCTCACATCCACCTGTGGAGACTCTGTTTAGGGACCTGATTTTTTCATCATTTTCTCCAGCAACTCACAACCACTAAATTGTCAGAGCTGCAGTTTTCCCATGAATTAGTCTACTGAACTTGGCCACACCAAAATAAAACTGGTACAACCTAATAGCTATGGAAAGAAAAAGGAAGTTCTACCTATGAGGCTGCTTTTCTTCCGAGCTCTTCCATTGAATGGTGGCTGGAAGCAGCAGTGAGAGTGGGATGTGAAAGGAACAGGCTGTCCCTCACCTGTTCTTGCTCTGAACAGCTATGACCACTTTCTGAAGCCATTCTGACACCCAGGTTGAATTCCTATCCTGGCAGTAGTTGTCCCTGAAGCCTGAAATCATCCTTAGTTTGGGCCTCCTGATGCCCCCAACTGGGCTTGCTCTTTGGCCATGGTGAATGGCCCAGCAAAGGAGAGCTGGCCTAACTAGCCAGCACCCCCCCGCCTTTCTTTCTGTCCCTGAGATAAAGTGGGCCCTTGACATCATGCCCAGGGCTCCATGCTCAACAGACTCCTCCCCTTGAGAGTTATTCTGCGGTGCAGATGAGGGTGTGCTGCCTGCTTAGGTTCCACGTGAACATGCTGCTCACTGGTGTGTGGACTTGTCTTGTTCTAATTACTACCTGCTGAGTGCTTAGGGCTTCCAGCATGGGGGAGGGGGACTTCTGTCACTTAACAGAGCTTCTTACAGCAGAGATGATTCTGGTTGGGAATGGTTCAGGCAGTGCCCGTGGAATTAATGGCAGTTGGTATTGATTTTATTTTTTATTCTGTAGCTCAGAGTGTTTAAAAATTGGTTGGTACTGAAATGCAGAAACACATTTCTTATAATGGATTTCAAGCTCCAATGAAGCTCTAAAACCTCTCCGTAAATGTGACTCTGAACTATTAGTTTGCAAATGCTATTCATCTGACTTTGAGCAGTGAAGTTTTAAAGCTCAAGGAAGTATGCTAACTAACCTCTTCTCTGTCCATAAATATAAATAGAGAGCATCTGTGTGTCCCTCATGTGTAAGAGGGAGATTGGAGGGACATAGGGAATGCAGGACTGGGGATGTAGAGAGAAGAACGCCAGGGAAGGTCACGAACCACAGGACAATGATCAGGGCAGATGGGTGGGCTGATATTCAAAAGGAGGTGTGGCTTGTCCACACACACAGCTAGTAACTGTCAGACTGTGAACTGAACCCTATTGTGGTGCATTGAGTCCAGCCTCTTTTGGCCATTCCAGTGTGTATGTGCGTGGTGTGTGACTAAACTGTGCTTTGTACCTGGTTCACCTGTCAGTCCTGCCCCACTGCAGCCCCTCAGGCCCTTTCATGAATTAATGATTGGACATGTGGGCATGAAGGAGGGATGGACAAGTTGAGTGGGTCCAGACAGTTATAGGGAGCCAGCAGAAAGATGAATCAACTCAAAGGTACTCTTTGAGAACCTGTAAGAAACAACTCACCTCCTTATCCCACCCCCACTTCCCAATGTACACACACACACACACACACACACACACACACAGTCACATGTCTATAAAGTGACTTACTATAAGGAATAGATTCACATGATTATGGAGGCTGAGAAGCCCCAAGATCTGCAGGGTGGGAAAGCAAGCTGGAGCCCTGAGTCCAAAGGCCTAAGAACCATGAAAGTCATTGGTGTAAGTTCCAGTCCAAGTAGATTGGCAGCAGACAAGTGTCCTGGCCCAAAGACAGGCAGAGAGAAAGAATCATTTCTTTATTCTCTTCAGGCCTTCAATAGATTGTATGAGGCCCACCCACATTGGGGAGGGCAGTCTCATCCAGAAACACCCTGGCAGACATGCCTGGAAGTAATGTGTAACCAAATATCTGGGTACCCCCATGGTCCAGTCAAGTTGATACATAAAATTCACCATCCCACCATCTCATCTGAGTTCTTCAAGTTCATTGAGTACACACCCTTTCTGTTCTGTCTCACACTTTAAGCCTCAGATGGCAGATACTCCACATCCAGCCTGTTGTCAAATCTGATTGATTCCTCCATCACAGCATTTCTTGTATCTGTCCCTTCCTTTCAAGTCACTTGACACCATCCAGTGCAGACCTTCACTCTTGGTCATCTGGACTTCCAGAGTTCCCTTATCCCTGTCCTTCTGCCCTTCAGCCTCTCTTCCTCAAGTCCATTTTCACATCAGCTAAACTTTCTGAATCTCCATCTTCTTTTGCCTGTTAGGCCTGTCTTGTGTGGTCACAGCCTGGTGGCAATTTCCCATTTCTGACTGTCTCTCTATCCACATTTGTAGCTTGTTGTGTCTTTCCCTCATTCTCTTACCTCTAGGCAAGTGTGTACATATGTGTTGTTCCTTCTGGCTGAACTTCCTTTCTTCTCTCTGTTCACTCCACACCATCTCCCAATTCTGAAAGTGCAAGTCATTTTTGTTCTTCAAGGCTGCCACTCTTACAAGAAGCCTTCCCTGGTTTCATCAGGGGGACATATCTTCTCTTCTTTGAACTGTAGCCCTCTTTCAGTTTCGTTTTCAAAGTGTGCAGATGATAAGCCCACGTAGACTCCTATACCTTCCTGTCCAAATGGATTTTTCTGGTTTTTGCTTTCTTTGAAGATGGTATTATGGTGGTGAGGGTGTAAGGAGGATACATAAACTCGTGTCTATTAATTAGCAGTGTGAGGTTTAAATACACCATTAAGGCAACATGATTAGCTGCCAGATGAACTGTACTGTTTTCAAGATCCCAATACATTATTCTACAACCCAAGTTAAAGCTGGTCCTTTGATATCTGTGTGCTGTTTGTTGGTGTCTCACGTCCACACACATGCTTCCATGAAGAACCATAACTAAGTAACTTTTCTTTGCAGATTAGCAACACTTGCTCTATTTTTCAGGAATGCTTTTATAGTGTCTATAAAATCACAATGTAACAATAAGGCTTTTAAAAAGAAAAAGAATGATATTCTTGAAGTGGACAAAGAAACTATAATGTATAATGGAACCAGGGATCCTCACTGATCTATGCACAGTATTCATTATCTGAGCCCCTGCTGTTAAGCAGTTTGCATAGGGAAGCAGAGCTGTCAAAACACACAATTGAGCACTTGAAAAAAAACGAGCCTCCCTCATGAACCCTTCCCTGCTCAACAGTAGCCTCTTTTTCCACTTGTTATATTGGTCTTTTTGTCCAGTTTATGGCTATTTGTTAGACAGTATATAGTCACACAAAAATGCACATCTCATGAAGTTGATGTGCTGGAGAATTGCTTACACCTCACACACAAAAGCATTAGTAAATGAAGATCTCACAACTAGGAAGAACATAAGACAGGGATGGAGACACAGGTGTTATATCCTTCCAAAGAAAATGACTCCAATAGTGAAGGACTAGCATTAGAGACTTGGAAAACTGGACGAAAGCCTTGAATATTTCCCCCATGCTCTCTCTGTGATTATGGGGAAATAAACATGGAAGAGCATTGTTATCTCATGGTCTTCCACTGTGTTATGGGGAGATTACACCAAGGAATAATCAACACTCGATTCCTCCCTCATTCATTATAGCAAGCAGGGCATGGTTGCTCTTGGAATGTAAATCTTGAGGGAAACATCAGGTTTCTGCATTTTATTTTTGCAAGATAAAATCTCAGCATAGCCTTTTTACTTTGCAACTTTCATTTCAAGTAGTCTACACAAAGTCATCCTTTTCCTCTTCTGGCTTCTTCCCCCATGTTTATTATGTTTAAGTAATGGGAGAAGTTTCTATCTCTGGAAAAGGACTTGGAGATCAGAAAACATTTGGTTTTGGGGTTTCTGTATTGTGGTGAGTTGGTGGGAGAGATAACAGCAACTGAACTTTGTGGTGTTTGCCATTAAACTGAGCAAGCTCTTGTTCATCTTGGTTTGAACTGTGAATCCATCTGAGTCAATACGCCTGTGTTGGATTGCATACCAGGGAACTCAGGTGAAAAACTGTTCGTTTTCTTTACGAGCTGTCTGGAGTCCGTTGCTTTTCCTGGAAGTTGGTACTTTTTTCTTATTCTTTCTTTCTTTTTTCTTCTCTCCTTCCTCTTCCTCCTCCTCCTCTCCATTGTCCTCCTCTTTCCCCCTTTCTTTTTTTTTTCTTTTTGTTTTTTGTTCTATTTTTTTAACCGGATATTATTTCACTTATGCAGACATACATTGGGATCTTCCAGTTGCTCTCTCTTCTTCAAGATATGGAACGTGAATACTGAAAATGACCTTAGAGATGCGCTAGCCTACCCCACTCATTTTAAAGATGAGATGACTCTGGCTAGAGACAGAATGGTACAGCTGGATTGGGCACCTACACCATTCTTTCATGGCTCTAACCCACATCCCCTAAGCCACGCCTTGCTGCCTGGATGAGGGCGAATGACACAGAATCTGGGGACACCAGATCTTGGAACCTTTTCCCCATATCCAGTTTTGTATTCCCTAGAAATAGATGTCCAGACAAAAATTCAAGAGCAAGTAACATATTTGGGACTGGACCCCAGGAAACCCTACTGGTAGAGTGGGAGAGTGGGAGACAGACAAAGGAGACAAGGAAGCACCCTCTGGTGTGCTGCCAAGCAGGTTACTGCCCTAGACATCTGGGACTCAGTCCCATGGGGAAACTGGGTGATGGTGGGGAACATGCAAGTCAGGGCATCAGGGCTCTTCCCCAACAATGAGAGGGTGGGGGTATGTACACACCAACTCCCATTAGTCACTGGTGGAGGGCTGTTCCTTGGGGGTGTGACTCCCCAGCACTTGCAGCCTGGCCCATAAGAAGGCAGAGCAAAGAATATTCTGGCAGAATCATGGATGCTGGAAGTTGGGAATCCAGCCTATGTGCATGGAAATGGTTGATGTAGATGGGATACAGTCAGGAAATTACCTGTGTCTTCCACATATCGTATCACAGAAACACAACATAGAGAGGATTGGGTCCTCTCTCCTGATATCGGGGAGGAAGAAATTAGTTACAGATACTAAATTCCTTTTTCAAGACGGATAGGAGGAAGGGGGAACTAGAACATATGACAGCTCTAAATTTAAGTGGCTCCCTTTCAGAAGGAATCCTTTGGGGCCAGTCTCGTCAACACACAGAAACCCTACAAATTCAACAGGTTTGTGGACAAGTTTAGGATAAAAGACCAGTCTTAGCCAGCCTGTCTTCACTGCAAGATTCTATACTGCTGTATTTCCCCATCTTTTTTTTTTTCTTTAAATTTATTTATTTTTTAGAGAGAGCGTGCGCACAAGCAGGGCAGGGACAGAGAGAGAGGAGGACAGAGGATCTGAAGCGGGCTCTGTGCTGACAGAGTGGGGCTTGAACTCACGAACTGTGAGATCATGACCTGAGCTGAAGTCAGACACTTAATTGACTGAGCCACCCAGGTGCCCCTACCTGTTCTTCCATCTTTAAGGTATGGTTAAATCCATCACTGACCCGGTTCTTAGAACAGAGAGGAAAGGAAGTGGTTGCAGTCTGTTCAGAGATTCTTTGAAAACAGTGATCAGTCTGATGCCTCACCTAGGACTCCTGATATCTCCATCAGGACCCCCCAGGGCAGAATGGCCAATACACAAATGATGGTTGCCATAGAGCCACTCGAGGAACAGAGCGATATGGGGAAATTTACCTGACTGCTGCTGCGTCTTTGGTCAACACCATACCTTCTACAAAAGCTTTTTTGACCTTTGGGAATTGGGGTAGTTCACTCCTCTTCAGCCGCCCTCCACAAACCAAAACTTCATCCAAAATGAAAATGATAAGAATTTAGAATCCAAGGGTTCAGAGGGGACATTTCTCAGTCCAGATTTTCTCCCCATATAGTATCCCTTGAATAGATTCTTGACTCCACCTCAGTCTGGCATGTGCCCCTTCGCATCCCTGTAACTGCTCTCATCAAAGTCACAGTGACCTACAAGTAGCTAAATCTAAAGCTGATTCACAACCTTCTTACTTGCTATAATAGCAGCAAGCTGTTCACTCCTGGAGAGACTTTCTCTCCTCAGTGTCTGGACTCCACACAGCCCTGGCTCACCTCCCCGCTGATCCTCCTCTGTCTCCTTGGTTGATTTGTTGTCCTCTTCCCACTGGACAAAAACCTGAAGCGCTCCATTGCCTGACTAGTTCTCTTTTCTCTCCACCCTCACTTCCAGGCTTGCGGCTTTAAATACCATCCACATGCTGATGATCCTAGACCCCCACCCCCAGTCACCTGTGGGACAGCTCAAACTTGGACTCCTGATTTCCCGCATATCTGCTCTTCCCACAGTCTTATAAATTAATGGTGTCTCCATCTTAGCAGAGGCTGAAAGAAACCTAGGAGTGATCCTTGGTTGACTCCAGACCCCATAACCCATGTCCAGACTATAGGAAGTCCTCTTGGATGTTCCTGAAGAATGCATCCAGAATCTGACTACCTCTTACCACCACCACCCCAGCTGCCATCCTGGGCGAGCCACCATTGTCCCTCCTCAGAATTGCTGGGTAGGCCCTTGGGTGGCCTCCTTGTTTTTTTCCTCATTCCCTCCAGCTCTGTGCCCCACAGAGCAGCCAGAATGACATTTGAAGGTCTAAGGAGGAGCATATCACCATTCAGCATAAGCCCTCCATTAGGGTCTTGTCACATGGGATGAAAGCCAAACAGTAGCCTCCAGGGCCCTCTGACCTCATCTCCTAGAACTTGCCCCTCACTCTGTTCTCTCTGGCCTTCCCGCTGTTTCACAAACACACCCCACACCCCTGCCCTTGCACCTGCCCTTCCTCCCTTCAGGAACACCCCTGCCCCAGACATCCACGCACTCACTCTCCCACATCCCTCATGTATTATTCAATTGTCACCTCTCATTAGATCTCACTTGATCATCGTGCTGAAAAGTTCACACATGATCCCACCCAGAACTCTCAATCCCCTTTCTCTGCCTTATTTTTCTCCATAATTCATATCATCATTAACATGCTATATTATTACTGTATATTTACTTATTATACACCTTCCTTGCGTGGGATGCAAGTGTCTCAGGGGCAGGCAGGTTCATCAGTGTTGCTTCCTGCTATATCCGCAGTGCCTAAACAGTGCTTGGTATCTGTTTGGCAGTGGACGGAAGAACAGACATCACAATCAAGAGTCCATACATACTCAATGACTTGTCATTCAGTGATACAGCGTTTACCATGTTGCAAAGTGCTCCTTATATGAATTTTTGGAAGATTGCTTCCTTATGGTATTAAGCTCAAATGTCCCTCCCTGCAATGTGCAATTTCTGCCTCATCTGCCGAAACAAAATAGGTCTCTTTCCTGCTTAGTCGGTAATGGAAGCCAGATCTCACATGGACCCTCAGGCTTCCGTTCAGAATGGGAATTCCTCCCTGTCTTTCTCAGTTCTCCCAGCTGCTCTTCTGGAAATTGGCCTCAAGATACCTGCCCCTCCTCAGGATGTTCACCCATGGTCAACATCTCCACCCCAGAGTGGATCCAGACCTGCGGGATGCTGTTCACTAAGTGTGTAATAAGTAGTAACCAGTGCTGAGCACAGGAAGAGATCACTTCCTGCTCATGTAAAACGCCCCTTCAGGTAGCTGGAGACCATGTTGCTCTGTATGGGAGTTGGCTGTCTTTCTTGGCTCATGAGAACTTTTGAGCTCTACGTATTTTTCCCATGCACCACCCTGTCCTATATTTAGGTATGAAAGTCCTTACATCCATTCCTCCCACACCACCCTTGTTTATCTTGGCATGGGCTACTGACATCTTTTTAAATTGTGATTCTCTCTCGCAGTGCTTTCCCTGTCTTCCAGGTGTGTGTGTCCACAGATCTGATAAGCAATTTCAATAGTGTGATGAGGGTGGAGGCAATTCATTTCTGGTAAGTTTCCAGGGAAGATTGGTCTTCCTCCAACTCATAGATATGAACGCTGATGAGAACAGGGCTGGAGCAGGTGGCCCAACGCCGCCCACCATGAGTGTTGATCATCTTTGGGTTGGTGACAGCCTTGAGAATATGCCTCTCGGGTTCCCAACTGCAAGAAAGTAATTGATTGACTGCCCTGGCTGCTGTGTTCTGAAATCCATCACTGCATTTAGGCAAGGGCAATGCTTCCCACAGGCTTCTCCCCCAGATACTAAGTAATTCTGGTAGACCTGGGACTCCTCCTGCTCGTGACTTTGACTTGAGGTCTCTCTAACAGCCAAACTCTCTTATGATTTAGACTTAAATCCAGAATGTAGACTTCTCTGTAAGACACTCCTACAACCCATACTGTCTGCATCCTTGAGTCCAGTAACCCCCACTGGGGTCTGCAGTCAAGCAAAATGGGCTTTTGTATTCCTTGCCATTTCTGTAGAACTGTAAGGGTGGGCATCTTGGAAAGATTGAGAGTATGATTAAAGGCTTGGAATTTGGAATCACACTGTGGGGACTGAATCCATTTCTACCACCTGCTCCCTCACATTGAGCAAATTTGATGTGCCTCAGTTTCCTTGTCTGTAAGGTGGATTAATAATAATAGCTTTTACCTTGTGGGGTTGTTGTAATAGTTGCATGAACTAATACATGTAAAGTACCTAGAATGACACCAGGTATATAGTAAATATGCAGTAAAAATGACCTACCAGTATGCTTCTACCCATGAAGTATCTTTCTCCTAGAAGGCCCTTCCTGCAGGGCTTGGCCCAAGCCCTTCCTCTCCTGGGCAGCTTTCTCTCAGCACTAAAGGCCTGTCAACGCTCCTTCATGCACACGTTGGTATTTACCACAAAGCCTTGCTCTTGATACCATTCTGCTTATCTTACCCACTTTGCATATGGTATTCTGGGTCACCAGGCTGGCTGTGGGCACTGGGAGAGCAAGCATTATCGCTTATACTTCCAGGCCCCATACAGTACATAGTACACAGCAGGCTCTTATTAACCGAAGACCCAGTGCAAACTGTAGAATCAGAGAAGTGCAGTCACGCTCTGAGGCCCCTCTGGATAACATGTGGATTTTGATTAAAATGCCACCAACTCTGCGGCTGCCTGTGACCTTGCTTCTGTTGACCCATATAGATCCCTGACTTGGATAACTTTGCTAAGAACATAAAGACTGATCATGAGTAGTGGGGCTGAGTCAGCAGGAGTGTTCAGGAAACATCAGATGAGCCACTGGGTTAGCATCTAACAACCTAAATTGAAACTTGCTGGTGGTGGTGGTGGTGGTGGTGGTGGTGGTGTGTGTGTGTGTGTGTGTACACGTGTGTGTTTTGATTAGTGAATCTTCTGTGTTTGCTCATCATCCAAGCCATGATCCCCTTTTTAAAGCTGTAATCTTTTAAGCTTTAATTTCACTGACTATGAAGTCTTTAGCTTCATCCCACACAGACCTTTATGGGATAGAAGATCATTCCCACCAAATGGTTTAATTCCTTTTCCAGTCGGTTTTCTTGTTGTTCGTTCAGTTTGGCTTCTGTTTCATTTTTGTCCTATTTTAAAACCAGGGCCAATTCAATCAGAGCCTAGACATTTTGAATGAATTAATTACGTGCTGCCACCGATTGGGTTTTTTTGCAAGCAGACACTGAAGCAGAGTTTCGTGTGCAAGATGTTTTTAGGGATTAACACCTGTGAAGGGAAGAGGGAGGAAGTTGACATCAGGCTGTGACACAGGCTCCCCAAGACCTTGGCAAGAGTTCTGACACAAATACGGCCCACACTGGGCCAAAACTTGCTAGCCTATGTGCCACTGCCTCTCTCGGTCAGTGGATGAGTGCCACCCAGAAGGCATGTGCCTTCAAACTGCAGAGTCAGCCCGGGGAGCTGACAGCTGGAGGCCACCCTGTGTCCACTTCCCTGCGGCTGGGCAGCAAGTCCCTCCCTGACGGGGGCTTGAGTGTCACCTCTCCATGCCTACCACCTGTGTTCCAGCAGAACTGTCCAGGACCTCTGAGCATTCACATGCACCCGGTCAGGGATAGTGTGTTGCAGAAGTAGGGTAAGTTCTTAGTCACATTTTAGCAAGTGCTCCGACCTTCCAGTTCCCAGGCCTTCTGTCCATCCTGAGACAGCTGGCCTAGACCTGCCCACCAATGCCAAGGCCACCTAAACAGTGGACATCTGAGCTATTGAAAGGAAACTTCTGTGTTCAAATCACCCCCAAGGAAGTGGGTCCCAGAGAGTGTCTGATTATCCAGAGGGCACTGGAAGGCCTAGGAGTCACTTAAGAATTGTGATCAATTGATGTTGAGCCACATCTGTAAGGACATCCACTCCTTGCCGGCATCACACTCCTCTTGATGTCCTCTTTAGCCAAGAGCCCAAGCCGGGCTCAGTCCAAGGTGCTGCTCATGCAGCTGAGAACTCCCCCCAGAGCCTCTTCGAGGAGGAGGAGGAGGGAAAGAAGCAAACCACCTCTGCAGATGCCCCGAGTTTTCCCCCCTTGGACAGGAGATCTGTGGGCCTGTCACTCACTCTTTCTTTCAGTATTGATTGGGTGCCTACTTATCACGAATAAGGCCAGTGAAGCCTGTGTCCTCATGGGCTTACGTTTGAGTGGAACGTACGGCCTGCCAGACACCATGCTGAGCATTGCATGCCAGGTCAGATGGACACGGCCCCAGCCTTCGGAGCTTATAGTCCAAAGCTCCAAATGAAACTGACTTCATCAGGCTCATCTGGAGCTGATGCAGTCCTTCATCTGGACTCCAGACTCTGATGAGGTGTGAGAATCTAGACTGGGTCATGGAGAGTGCCTGGTGGGTTCTGTGCCAAGGCATTTATGCCCCCCACCCCCAGTAGTTAAGCAGAAAATACACCCCCGAGCACTTGGAAGTGTTACCCAGAGATGTTGGACAACAAGCACCCAGGACTATGGCAGCCATGGACATATATCCAGGCCCTTCTTCCCACCGCCCTCTGTCGTCGACCAGTGAAGAACAGAAGCAGCCTCCCAGGCTTGAAGCAGCAGGGCTTTGAGATGTCCAATGAAGCTGACCTTGGCATTGGAGGCCTTTTCTTCTCACATAGAAGACTCACATGGGACATCAACCACAAAATTTGTTTCAGGGCATGTCTGGGAGGATGAACAGTGGTGAAACCAAGACTTGAGTGTAGGAGGGCAGTTCTGAGGTCCCTCCACATACTCTCAGCATCCACTACCAGCCCCAGATACTTCTTGTCTGTCACAGCAGCAACTGTAAAAAGAGAGCCTTAAAAAAAGAGCAGAGGTGTCCCAGCAGGAATTTCTGGTGCCTGGTTCAGCCAAGGCTGCATGTTATATAACCGCAGGGTAATGAAGTCAGGGACGCTCCGAGGGGCTCTTTTTGATCTCCAACTTCCAAGCCACATCCCAGTGAGCTTTAAAACTCCCCTCATCCTATTTTAAATAATCTCATTTCAAGTGGGGTTTTTTTCCCCTCGCTTTGAATTGCCCTTCTACCATTTCCATGGAGCAGGAGAGGATGTCCTCTAAGCAGCTGTAAACTAAACCTCTAAACTAAGCAGCCTGTCTTAAGCCACATTGATTACTAGTGATGGGGGAAATTGGGGAAGAGGATCACTGATGGAGACCCCCACTTTCCAGACCCAGGAGTAGAATAGGAGGGAACATAGACCAGAGTCAGGATACGTAGGTTCAGATTCCTGTGTCACCATGTATTAGTTTTCCAGGGCTGCCGAACAAAGTACCACAGACTAAGGGGCTTAACCGACAGAACTCGATTTGCCCACACTCGTGGAGGCTGGAAGTCTGAGGTCAAGTGCCGGCAGGGTTGATTTCTTCTGAGGTTGGCTTGTAGATCACCATTTATCTTCTTGCTGCGTCTTCATGCAGTCTTCCCTGGATGCATGTCTGTGTCCTAATCTCTTCTTACAGGGACACTAATCATATTGGATTAGGGCCCACCCGTATGACCTCTTTTTCCCTGATCATCTCTTTAAAGGCCCTATCTCCAAATTCACTCACATTCTGAGATACTGGGGGTTAGAACTAAAACACACAAATTTTGGCGACACAATTCAGCCCATAACAACCATGTACCACCTAGGTGATCTTAAGTAAGAATTTTTTTATGCCTCATGTGCCTCTGTTACTTCATCTGAAAAATGGGCACCATGATCATGGCTACCTCACGGAGCTGTTGTGAGGATTAACTGGGTAGATACTTTATGGATTAAGTAGGAGTTAGAACAGTGTCAGGAATTGTTATTTCAGAGGGAAGCCAAGCAGATTCTCAAGACACCGCCTTTTCATTCTAGTGATCTGTCAGGACAAGGCATGCCCCGCTCTGTCCTCAGAATCAGAAAGGGTCCGTGGTCATCTATTTTTACTCTTTGGGAGTGCTGAGTGGTTCAGATTCCCACAAACCAAAATGTAAAACCGTGGCAGGGTGGACCATGAGGGCAGACCAGAGCTCCTAGCCACCTCCCCAGCACTGCTTCATGGCACCCGAATATCTCCCCCATGACAGTCCTGCCCAACTGTGGTGGCTTAACACATGGCAGCAAATTCCTTTATATTTTCTCTCATCGAAAAGTAACAGTCTTGTTACCTTCTCCTTCACTGTGGGATGGCTAGTGCTTCATTCCAGAAAATAGAAGAAAGTGACATTGCATGGATTTCCAGACTGGGTCATAAAAGGCAATAGGGCTTCAGTTTCTCAGGGTATGGACTTTTGGAGCCCTGAGACTCCATGAAAGAAGCCCAGCGATCCTGAGCTGCCATGCTAGAGGACCATACAAGGATAGAAAGAGAAGCCCAAAGAGCCCCAGCTTTCCTACTCCAACTATTTGAATGTGTCCAGCCCAGAAGCCAAACATGAGAATAAGCAGTCTTCATATGATTCCAGTCCCCCTTTCTCAAGCCACCCCAAACAATGCCAGCTGAGCAGATGAGCTGTCTCCCTGGATCTGTGAGCATGGGAATAGTTTATTTATGCCACCACATTGTTAGGCAACTGACGTATCTGGAGCAGCAGTTTAGCTAACAGGCAACCACTTTGGGCAGCCTTTGTGTGGGGTACTTCTCTGGGCTATGGCCCCTCCCTTGGTGCATTAGATTACAGATCTATGATAAGGAGATCTGTGCCCTGTTTGGGTTTGGGTTTAGGTTATTGGAAATTGACAGAAGGAACTTCTGTTTATTGCCAATGACAGTTGAGAATCTTAAAAGAAGAGCAGTTCTGGTTTGTGGTAAATTTTGCAAGTGATAAATTATGGGTGCAAATTAAATTATGGCAAAGTAAAATCTTAACTGAGAGGAAGGTTGATCAAGAAGGAAGAGCTGGAAGGTGGGGGGATAACTATGGTTTTAGGGCACTTTGTTCTGCAGGGAAATAAAAACACCCACCAAAAAGACCCCTCTGCTACCCACACCCCCCCCCACACACACACACACATACTCTGCAAAGGTTCTCCTTTGCATTTTCAGAGGAATTGACCAGCTTTTTCCATTGGTTGACTCACTCCATAATCCCCAAAGTTAATTCAGCAACTGGGAATCCCATCAAAATCTTCCTAGCCTGAGGATCTCTGGATGCATCCAAGCTATAATCCTGCAAAGCCTCCCCACGTCACCTTGACTAGTTAAGCAGATCTTTTTATCATCAGGACAGCTTCCAGCATGTTAGAAATAAGATTAAATGGTGATTCTTTTCCCTTTGGGATAAAAGAAATGACGATTTGGGAAGTCTTAAGAGTCTGTGTGCTGTCAGTCTTCTTTGGGGGAGGCTTGAAGAGGTAATGATTGCACTTGAATGTCTCAAGTTCAAAGCTCTTCAAAATCAGTACATTCTGCAGTGCTCTGTCATGGGAAACCATATAGGTGGTGAGAGATCAGGCATTCTTGAGAGAAAGGCGGGAAGAATAAGAACTTGATATCACCAGAACCTTGACATTGAAGCTTTGACAGCAAGGCAGAGGTTCATCTGGGGGGCAGGCAGCTGCAGAGTCCATACCAGCTGTCATCTGATGTCACTGGGACACCCAGCACAGCAGTGAAGGAAATCAGTTGGGGCCCCATCTGTTGGGACATCGCTGGGTCTACTGTCTTGTGTGTACAGAGCAACTGAATGGGTAAATTACTCATTCCTTACCTGAAAAGTGAGATGTGAGCTTCTGTCCTAGCGTGAGAGATCTAACAAGGAGAACGCTTGTTGAGCTGGAAGAAGCCACAGCTTATTCTGAGTCTGCGTTACATAGAGAAAGAATGTTGAGCTTCCCGGCTCTCCTAACGCCTGCCAGAGTAAATGTTGGTAAAGCCCAGAGTCATTTTCAAAGGATCTACCCTAGTGTCCTGCAGAATGACAGTTTCATTGGCTCTGAAAAGGTTTCTTAACTGAAAAGTACAACTTTAAGAGCTGCTGGTCTTTTTCTGGTATGGGTTTGATTTGAAAGGTGCCTCTAGGATTTTCTGTTCTCTTTCTTTAGCGGCCAATTGAAAGTTCATTTTCCAGACTCTTCACTCTCACCATCTGGAGATAATAAAAGGAGACAAAGAACATAATTTCTAAGTATACCCCCACCCACGAAAATCCACCAAGCTTCCTATTTTTTTTAATTATTTTTTAATGTTTATTTTTGAGGGAGAGACAGAGACAGAGCATGAGCGGGGTAGGGGCAGAGAGAGAAGGAGACACAGAATCTGAAGCAGACTCCAGGCTCTGAGCTGTCAGCACAGAGCCCGATGCGGGGCTCATATTCACTAGCTGTGAGATCATGACCTGAGCTGAAGTCAGATGCTTAACCGACTGAGCCACCCAGGCACCCCTACCAAGCTTCTAGTTTTTAAGGATCACCTCTTGGTTGGCATCTGCCCAGTTGTAGCTTCCTCCGTTCTGGTAGCAGGCCTTCAGAGACTCTTGAGTGGATTTGCAGAGATTAACATTACCTAACCAATAGGGTCAAAATAGGCTCATTTTCCCCTAGATCCCTTAGCTCCTTGAATAGTTATCCCTACCTGCGCCCTCCGGAGTGCCCTCTAGCACTCAGACCTAACTTCCTTAACCATATATATAAGTAAAGGGTTTTATCTTATTTCTTTTTTTAAACTCAGGATACTAAGTATTGTTCACCCACATAAAGAACTGGATTTTGGCACTCTTTCTCAGAGTGTGTTGGTTCTGGTCCCTTCAGGAATAATATGTAGTTCTCAAACATGCAGGGAAGTGAAGTATTCCTTTTTACTAGGACTCACATCCCTTAGTCATGTCCTTAGGTATGTCTGTTTGCTTCTAGACCAGCATTTCTCAAATTTTAATGCGCCTATGGATCACTGGGAATCTAGTTAAAATGCAGATTCTGATTCAGAAGGTCTGAGGCAGAATCTGAGACACAGCATTTCTTCCCCTCCCCCCAAAGTTTATTTATTTTGAGAGACACAGAGACAGCGTGAGTGGGGGAGAGGCAGACAGAGAAGGAGAGCGAGAATCCCAAGCAGGCTCCCCACTATCAGCACAGAGCCTGATGCGTGGCTGGAATTCACAAACTGTGAGATTATGACCTGAGCTGAAACCGGGAGTCAGATGTTTGACTGAGCCACCCAGGCACCCTGAGACTCGACATTTCTAATAGCTCCTAAGTGACGCTGCTGCTCCTCTACCCCAAACCACAATAAAGAACAAGGCTGTAGGGTGTATCCAGTCTTCTGCTCTTACCACCCTGCCCAGAACTACCTGTTCCACCCCCTTTCCTTCATCCTCTCCGCTGATCTGCTTGTGGCAGATCATTACCCCATGAAGCATGGAAGCCTGGAAATGCCAGATCCCTAGTTGCAAATGCCCTTCCATCCAACGTCAGGCATCCATTGAGCTCCTTCTCGTGCTGACATCAAGCAAGATGCAGGGAGGTGATGGGTTTCCAGGAGCTCTCTGAGGCAGCCCCCGCAAAATTCCTGCTGTGCATTCACAAATTCAAGGACACAGAAAGAGAACCAGATGAGAAAATAAGATGAATACTGAAGTGTGGGATTGCACTGTTGCCACAACCTTCAGGAAATTGGGAAGAGCCTTCGGAGCTCGATGCGGGATGGGGAGTGGGGGCTAGATGCTGAGATGTGCCAAGATGGTGACCAGAGCAAGCGCTCACTCATTGGAGGGATGGGTTGGGACCATTAAGAGCCTCACTTGTTGGTAGCTGAAAGTCAATACAGGTTTAAAGGAATACAAATGAGGGAAACTGAGGCAAAATGCCTGGGTAATGTCTAGAGAGTCTCTGAGTGATCTGGTACCAGTGCTTAAAGGTAGTTCTTACCTTGTCCTCAAACCAGCAGCCACAATTTATAGCCATTGAGGAAGAGTTTCTTATCAGAAAGAGCATAAAAATGAAAAATCTGTTTCAGGGAGCATGGTCCAGAACATTTTCACTCCCGTCCTTGAAGTCTGCGTAGACTGCTGAGAAGGCCTTTCACAACGTACCACACTTTACCTAAACTGGGGAAGAGTGTATCTGAAAGCAAACTTCACATTCCAACCATGCTGGATTCTTTTCCAACCCTGGAGCATAAAGAGGAGTTCAGATGAGTTCAGTTAGATTTTTTTTTTCTTTTCGTTCTGGTTTGGTTTGGGTTTTTAAACAACAGGAGCTACCAAATGTCGTGACTTGAGTTCTGAATCTCTAATCAAGCAAGAGAAGGGGGTTCCCGTCAGTGGCTGCTGCATGCTCCAGAACTCTTCCAGGAGGCTTGAAAAACCCACAGGCCCATTTTGGGAGGGTCCATTTTATTTTGATGATGGTAACTCTTTTGCCATAAAACCATCCTCAGAATGAGTGGTTCTTGGCCCTCAAAAGTTAATCTCTGTCACTTTATGTGCTGACTGCAAGCACCTCAGTTCTGAAGTTTGCTTAATTCTGAAGCTGGAGCTACAGGAGGGACAGTAAGCCTGTGGTCCTTGTTGCAGAGACTTAGCCTTTCAATAGGCTTTGCTTTTTAATGAGCAATATTTATTAAAGCTTCATAATGCAGTGGGGTCGGCCAGCACACTGCCCTCTAGAGTTGCTCTACCCAGTTGAGCAGCCACTAGCTGCATTTAAAATTGAATTAAGTTAAATTGTAAGTGTAATTTTACTTAATTAAAATTGAATATAAGTTTGAAATTCAGTTTCTCCATCACACCAGTTTCAAGTGCTCGGTAGCCACAGGTGATAATAGTTACCATACTGGATGGTGCAGACTATAGACCATTTCCATCATCACAGAAAGTTCTATTGGACAGCTGTTTTGGAAGCTAAGCGTACACATTGTCTTGATACCCAGTGGTGGATGGGAAATGGGCCTGCCAGAATATGAGCAGAATATCCAGAGAAGAAGAGCAAATGTGTGTCTCTAAGAAGAGAGATCACACCTGTATCACCCCAGGGGGGCTGAGCTAACTACCAACAGGTGAACAGGTGCAAACACCTGGTGGCCAGCTGCATCCCTGTGGCTCAGGAAGAAAAGGAGTTGAAGAGCGTACTTTATTCTCCACAAAAGCCCCCCTTTTTTGAACTGACTTAACAACTCTTTCTCTTGTCAGGAGTTGGGACATAGACCTCCCTCAGAAAAGCCAAGGCCTTCATGAAATCTCTTCAGGTCTCACCTCCTATTACTTTTCTTCAAGAACTTACTTGCTTTTCCTCCAGCTCTTATTTTGAGGCCTCTTTACCTAGCATCTGCCTTGATTCCCAGTCCCTTCTTTCTGATGCTTGGATAGGACTCTCTTCTTGGTTTGATCTTGATGTAACCTCTGAAGATCATTTTTCCAAAGTTTCTCAGTGACTGTTCTGCAGGCAGTTAGCCCAGAATCCTGGAGCCTAGGCCTAGATTAGTGCCTGAGACACTCGCTTACCTGGGAACGAGGTTCATACATGTTCTCTGTGTCAAAATGAAGCTGTATGTTTGAGTCAGCTATTGCTGTGTAACAAGCATCCCCTAAATCTCAGTTATACCAAACAATAAGCATTTATTTCTCATATATGTATTTATTCTGGGACCCAGATTGAGACAGGAGCAGTTACTCAAGGGAAGGTATTCTCGTGGTGATGACAGAAATATAATAGAGCGAGTAAAATATGCCAGAACTCTTCATTCTAGGCTTAGAACTGATGGACCATCACTTCTGCTCTCATTCCAGCATCCAAGGAAAGTACATTCTACCATTTATAAGAAGAAGTACATAGTTATGTGGAATAGAGTGTGGATCCAGAATGAAGAATCAGGGCCAATAATTCAGTCTGAGGCATTGCTAGAACCTTTGTCCAGCTCTTGAGAAGAGAAAATGAGCTGGTTAATCAGTCATGCAGCTCATACTCATTGAGTTCTAACTCAGTGGATGATTTCTGGATAGTATCAGTTCTCTATTGCTTTGTAAGAAACTATGGAAAAACTTAGTGGCTTAAAACAACAACCATTTTATATAATTGATCATTCCATAGGTCAGCAATTAGAACTCGGTTCAGTGAGATGATCCTTCTGGTCTGGGCTGCTCCTGGCTGGGTTTGTTCAATGTCACCAGCTGGGAAGGCTGCACCTCATTTTCTCCAGCAGGCTAGCCCAGGCTTGCTCACATGATGGTGGAAGAGTTCCCACTGAAAGGTAAGCCCAAGGCCTCTAGAGACTGAGGCCTGGAGCTGGTACCCCACCACTTCTGCTGCATATTACGGCTCAAAGAAAGAAGCCCAGGTTCAAAGAAGGAACAAGGAATAGTTTCTGCCTCTTGATGGGAGGAGCTTCAAATAATTTGGGGTTGTTTTTTCAGTCCATTAGACATATCCGGCATATATATTCCATGATTGGAAATAAAAATATGAGGCTCACTCCACATCCAAAATTTACTATGTAGAGGCATCCTGAGGAGGGCAAAGTATAGGGGCAGGTAGAATTCAGAGAAGGCTGTGTCCCTTTCCTCCACATCTCCCTTTGCAGTGGGGTGTCATTACGTGTCTTGTCTTACTTGATGAGACCACGTTAAAAGAATGTTGACATTATAAGATATATTATGATAGCAGCCAGTTATTAATCCAACATGACACCGACAGTTCCCTGTGTCTGAATTTACCAAGACAATCCCCGTGGATGTCCATCCTCAGCCAGTACCACCTGTCAGTCTTTTTTCTAAGAGATGGAATTGCAGCTGTCAACAACAGCTGTAACAATAACACTAAACCCCAAGTCTCTGTAACTTCATTCTTTCTGGGAGCCAAAGTGACTACAAGCATATGTTGTGTCATTTATCCCTACAACAGTATATTTATTCAGGAACAGTTGACCACAAGCAAATGCAAGTAGTAAATCCTTAAAATATGTCACTTTTCCATGGAGTACTAGTTTTCCGTTTCATCCCAACAAGAGTTTTAATGCAACACTTTCCTATTTCAGACATTTTTGAATCTATTCATCTGGTTGAAATTTCTTTTGGACTGCCCTTTCTCCATTTTTGCTGAGTTCTATCTTTCTTCCCATTTATCTGTGAGAATAGTTCATATTCCATCATTTTATTTCACCCACCCATAGCTTTTTAAGGTGTTAGTGAATTTGTTTTAGTAAACAGTTATTATTTTTTAATATTACTTAGATTTGTAAAATATTTCAACTTAGTCGCTTAATCCAGTAAAAATCAGAATGAAAGGGAAATTGACATATATTGAGCATCACACGCTCCACAGTAAGACTTGCCATTATCCTGCTCATCCTCCCATGTTCACCCTCTAACTCGCATGTGAGGGCTAGATTATTATTTTCACATTTCAGCTGAGAAAGTTGAGGCTCAGAACAGTGAAGCACTTGGCTTAAGTCCTAGCATGAAAGTCAAGAAAAGCAAGAATATGATTCATGTTGCTTTTCCTGATGACAAAGCTGTGACAGAAGTTATACATAGAGTAAGTCAGAAATTCCAATGTTTTTCCCCAAAACATCTATTTTTGTACTTGTCCATAGTAGGTGACAAAAAAAAATGATGTCTAATTGAACAGAATCAAATCCATCTTTAGAGTAACGATGCAACTTATTTCAAGAGTAAGTGATTATTCCTTTGTTCTATCCTCCTAGGTTCAGAGAAGTCTTCCCAGGGAAACATAAGAGACATTAAACCTAAGTAATTAGCGCTTCATTGTAAGTGGTTATTCCTTAACTCCAGCACTCTGTATACACTACAACCTAAAAACTTTACATAAAATTACTCTGGGAATTTTACTCCACCCTACGAGTATTCTAACCATCAAGCATTAGGAATAATGATAAACAATGTTGATGTAGAGGTAAAATATTTATTTTCATGGACTAAGTCCCCCAATTCTGAGATGGCTTTGAGTATTTCAGTTACTAGCAATATGCCTATTTGATCATCTCCCCCAACCTTTTCAACATGAATATGGACTGTCATGGAGAGCTAGTTGATTCCTGGGAATTGAAGACTCTTCTTACAAGGTTATACAACCAGAAAATGCCTGGCTTACTGGAGATCTACAATTTGACCAGGAGTGAAGCCCATTGGAGCCCTTGTTCATTGCAAGGCAAGGTGAACCAGTTCAGTGTCAGAGTCAGTGTGTGAGTACAAAAGGCACTTAAAAAAGGTCTGTGGAAATGAAGGCACTCATTTGGTGATCCATTCTATTGGAGGATATGCCTACTACCAAGATGCAGTTACCTGTGTTCTTTCTGAAAAGTTGCACACAATCCATTCTTTCCAGTCACTATCTCCCTATTTTTACAGGTAAAAATATTGTTATTGTTATTCCATTATGTCTGGATTTTCTACTTTCTTGTCTATCTCTCCCATTGTTACCATGGTATCTCTACCATGAAAGATTTTGGCTTTCTGAAGAAGAGAGAAATCCTTTACTTAGTTTTAGTACTCATAAGTCTAACGTGATGCTTGAGCATTCTGTTTTTACAACCCTCTAAACCACTTACACCTTCTATGGACATAAAAGAGTCCTGACTCTTGTGTTTTACTTGGCATATTGGTTGAAGATGAATTAAAAGGTACAGAATGAAAACTATTAAATGTTCTTGGGGAGAGGGGATTATGATAAAATAGATAAGGGAACAACAAGTTGTAAATTCAAGAAAGGAAAGAATAAATCATGCCTGACCAACATCACCTTAATTGTTCCACTATATTAATTAGTAGAGAAAGGAACACCATGTTACCTTCCCTTAAGAAGAATGTTCCATTGAGTGGCTTGTGAAATATTTACTGTCCCTTTTTTTTGAAAAAGTATAAACACTGAACAATGATAAGTGGCAAGGATTTCATAAGAAGACCTGTAGTAGCACAGGTAGAAGCACATTGAAGTAACTTTAAGGAAAAATTTTAATCAGCTGTCAAGATGAACAGATATCTTAATGAAAAACCTGCAGAAATACAAGTGTTCATATCACTGATGAATACAGAGAGCATGAGAGTGACATTAGCAAGATGGTGGAATAGGAAGCCCTAGACACTCCCTCCCCATGGATATGGACCAGATATATGAACCATACAATTGCCTTTGTGAGAACACCAAAAGTCAGTTGAGAGGTTACAGCAACCTGAGATGAGTCCAAGGCCAAAATGAGCTGCGTTTGAGCAGGTAGAAAAGTCCATTGCACTTACCCACCAAGTTCCATCTCATTATCAGGATATGCAGCATGATTGGGAGAAAACTCCTATCTCACTCCCTGTCCCTCATTAGGGAGAAGAAAGATGGAACACATGTCAAGTGTTGTGGCTTTTCAAGGTGCTTCCAAAGAATGGTTTCTGTCTTGCCTGACTCAGAGCACTGACAGGAAAGGCAGTAGCATACTTTGGATGCCTGGGGACACTGAGAACAAAGATGAGCCTCTTGACTTGCTACAACAATCAGAGAGATTGCAGTGCCACAGAAAGACACCAAGGGAAGTCGGTGGGTAGAAACAGGCACCTTTCTTCAGCTGGGAAATTACATGCACAAACCTAGGAAGACTCAACCCAGAAAAGGTTTGAGAGACCTATTGAATCTCCAGCTGAGCTGATTGGTCAAGATTTCTCCTGCATGAAGATAATCCATAAGACTGGAAGAAGTGGCTCTTCTTTTCAGATAACCAAATCTCAACAAAAGATGCATACAATGCATACAAAGAAACAGGAAAGCATGGCCAAATTAAGGGGCCAAAATATATCTCTGGAAACAAACCCTAAAGAAATAGAGATCTAGGCATTATCTAGAGAATTCAAAATAACCATCACAAATATGCTCAATGAGCTAAAAGAGAACACAACAGACAACTACATGAAATCAAGTAAATGCTGTATGAGCAAAATGAGAATATCAACAAAGAGAGAGAAACTAAAAAAGAACCATACAAATTCTGCTGAAGAGTACAGTAACTGAATTGGAAAATTCACTAGAGGAGCTCAACAGCAGACTGACTATCAAGAAGAAGAAACAGAAAACTTGAAGGCAAGTCATTTGAAATGATCCAGTCATAGAAGGAAAGAGGAGAAGAGGAAGAACAAAAATGAGAAGAAAGAAAATGAAGAGAGTCTAAGGGGCTTATGGGAAACCATTAAGCGGACATATAAGCATTCTGGGAGTCTCAGAGATTGCAGAGGGGCAGTGGGTGGTGTTGGAGTGGGCAGAAAGCCTATTTGAATAAATAATGGCTGAAAACTTCCCAAATTCAAGGAGGGAAATAGACATACAAATTCAAGAAGCTTAAAGAATTCCAACTAGGATTCACCTAGAGAGACATACACTAATACGCATTATAATCAAACTACTGAAAGGCAAAGACACAGAGTCTTAAAATCCACAAGAGAAAATGAACTCATTATGTACAATGGAGCTCTCATAAAATTATCCACAGAAACTTTGCAGGCCAGAAGGGAATGGAATAATATGTTCAAAGTTCTGAAACAAAAGTAAATAAAATGGCCAACTAAGAATACTATCAAAACTATTTTCAAAAACGAAAGAGAGGAGTGCCTGGGTGTCTCAGTCAGTTAAGTGGCTGACTCTTGATTTCTGTCCAGGTCATGATCTCACAGTTCATGGACTCGAGCCCCACATCGAGCTATGTGCTGATGGTGCAGAGCTTGTTTGGGATTCTCTCTCTCCTCTCTTTCTGCCCCTTCTCCCACCCTTCTCAAACTAAATAAACTTAAAGAAAAATCAAAGAGAAAGCAAGACTCTCAAATAAACAAAAGCTGAGGGTTCATCATCAGTAGGCCTGCCCTATAAGAAATGTAAAAGGAGTCCTTCAAGTTGAAATGAAAGGGTGCTTAATAGCAATATGAAAGCAAATGAAAATATATAGCGGTTTGGTAAAGATAAATCCATAGACGAATATGGAATCTTGTAGTGTTTTAAAGTTGGTGCATAATCACTTTTAATTTCTGGTATAGAATTTAAAGAACAAAAGCATTAAAATGACTATAAATGATAGATGAGTAGAGAGAAATAATCAGAAGCTCCATGTACATGAGATTCTGTGGAAGACCTCTTTGATTTATACTCGGAAAAGTTTCTATTTTGAGTAAAGTTTTCCAGCTGGAGATGAGGGAACGGTCAGAAGTAAAAGCATTAGGTAAAGTCAAATAATAAAAGATAGCGTGTGATTTTGAAGGTATATTTGTTCAGTAATAATATTAATAGCAGTAGGTTTTGTGACAAGAAGAAGCTACCAGAATACTCATGAGGACCCCATTTTTGACTTGAATGATCTGGGTTGACTGGTAATATATGACGTGAGTTTGCTCAATTTCCAGAATCCTCAGGTCCTTTGCTTTTTATGCCAACTAGGTAACTCTGGCTCTGTTTTGAAAGAGACTCTGATGATGAAAATAAATAACAGGTTAGGATCAAAGAGACCGTTTGAGAAAGAAAATGACCCCAATTCTGGTTCTGAAACAGAATCCCAGAAGAATAACAAAATATAACTGTCCTGAAATGTTCTCTGGCTAAAAGGTTTTTGTTTTGTTTTTTTGGTTTTTTTTGTTTTTTACAAGAGGATGCAGTTTTCCTTTTTCTTTCACTTCAGCGATATTTAACCTCATTTTCTTATTTAATTGCATTTTCACATCTATGACATAAGCCAAACTCCATTAAACAGAAAACATTTTTATAGTATCTAGTCAGGCCATGTAAAAAGACTTACCAGCCTGGGGGTATACCCCAGGGTGAAAACATGTCGCAGAACCAGAAAAGCAAGGAGGGATGGGTCTTCCTGGATGATGCTCTGAAAATGGCCTCATGGGACTTTGGATGCTGGCCCTCCAAGAGTTAATTAACTGTATGGATGGAATGTGTTTGCTGCTTAGAAGTAAAGACTAACTGCATTAATAGTTATGTCAAACATAGTCACCATGACCATGTCAGCATGTGTGTGGAATATGTTATTTTTAAGTATTTTGTATAAAAAAATACTGTGACTGATGAACCAAATACTGTGTTGGTTTGCAAAATAACATAAACACGTGTATCCATCCATCCTGGAATGATTAACATAAAGTCAAAACATACCAACTCTTCCTTTTTTTTTATTATTATTTTTAAGCCTATAGAGTACTAATGCCTCTTGCTTCTCCCTCTGTCATGTTTTGGACCTAAGGAAATGAATGTGGTGGGGACATCATTCTGTGTGGCATCTGTGTTTGTATAGAAGGAGCGTAGGTGGAAATTATGAGCTTGAAAGATTTTGTAGTTCTCTTTCATCCTCTTGTAATTAGTAAGCCTCTCTGAGGGCAGTGCAGGGACTGTTTGACCACAATATGAGGCACAGAACGTAGTACTACAGTATAATCAAGAATGAGTCCTAAATTCTTCTGTAAATTTGAACTGTGGGTGCCTCCACCCTGAGCCATGCCAAAGCTTCCCTGTAGGTAGCTTGAAATGATGAAGGAAATGATGCAAAGGTTAGAAGTGTGGATGTCAGGGGTGCCTGGGTGGCTCAGTTGGTTGAGAGTCCAACTTCGGCTCAGGTCATGATTTCATGGTCTGTGGGTTCAAGCCCCGCATCAGGCTCTGTGCTGACAGCTCAGAGCCTGGAGCCTGCTTTGGATTCTGTCTCCCTCTCTCTCTTTGCCCCTTCCCCACTCTCTCTCTCTCTTTCTCTCTCAAAAAATAAACATTAAATTTTTTTTTTAAGTGTGGACTTCAAACATGGCTGAACCTTGCCATTATGCTGAGTGAAATAGGCCAGACACAAAATGACAAATACCATATGATTCCATTTGTGGGAAGTACCTAGAGTAGCCAAATTCATAGAGACAGGAGTAGAATGGTGGTTGTCAGGGGCTATGGGGGAGGAATGGGGGATGATGGGTACAGAGCAGAGTTTCAGTTTGGAAAGACAATGTTCTGACCATGGGTGGTGGTGATGGTTGCACAACAGTGTGAATGTCCTTCGTGCCACTGAAGTGTACATTTAAAAATGGATAAGATGATAACTCTTAACGTTGTATATATTTTACTAGAACTTTTTTAAAAGTTGAAAAAAAAATATGTGAGCTTCAGGCTCTGGCCAATGGGGATCTGGACCTGACCCTGTCACTCTCAGCTGTGGCAAGTCTCTCCATTGTTCTAAGCCTCCATTTGTCTCTCTGCAAAATGGGACAAAATGGGCCTGCACAGGATTATTGGAAGAGTTGGAAGCTGTGGCAGATTCATTAAAGACCCTCCACTCCCCATGCAAAGCCTCATGCAGGGCTTTGGGGCCTCCGTTGGCCTAAGGAAAGCCAGATATTTTTTATGTCAGGAAAACAGTTTGAACCATACTCTGATTCGAACACTTGCCGGCATGGGATTGGTAGAGGTCAGCAGAACCTGGCATGTGGACACAGGTATATCCATTTCCTGCTGCCACTCTCACAAACTTAGTGGCTTAAAACAACACAAATGGATTTTCTTTCAGTTCTGTGGGTCAGAAGTTAGAGTGCCCATAGGGCTGTGTTGGTTCTGGAAGCTTCTGGAAGCTTCAAGGGAAATTCTGATTCCTTGCCTTTCAGCCTCTAGAAATCACTTGCATTCCTGGATTTAGGCCCTTCCTCAGGTCACTCCTACCTCTTATTCCCGTCATCAGATTTACTACTCTCTCTGACCCTCATTCCTTCTGTTATGCCCAGAATTCGTGATCCCCAAAGACCACCAGGGAGCCGAGTCCGATGCAAAAGCAAAGAGCCTTTATTCGAGCTAGCTCGAGCTCAATCCCCTACCTGCACCGACGCAGCGGTGAGATACCAGGGAAAGAGAGCGAGTTTCAAAAGGACAAAGGTTTTATTGGGGCCTGGGGGCAGTTGGTGAGGTAATGGCTATGGCCTCAGCCGATTGGCTGGGGAGGGGTCCTGGGGAAGGGTCCGGCAGGTGAGGGAGGGTTTACTCAAGGGGAGGAGGTGTGGTCAAGGTGAAGGACACAGAACAAGATGGAGTCGGCTGGCGTAGGCCCGCCCTTTCACTTCCTCTTATAAAGACCCTTGTGATTACACTGGGCTCACCCAGGAATCCAGGATAACCTCCCCATCTCAAGATCAATAGCTCAATCGTATCTGCAAAGTCCCTCTTCTCATGTAAGCTAAGGTATCCCTAGGGTCCAGAGATCAGGATGTAGACATCTCTGCAGGGCCATTACTCAGCTAGCCACACCAGGCAATCTGGTTTGTTTGTCTGTTCTCTTCAGGAAACTATCAAACTGCCCCTTTATGTCACCCCTGAGGCCACCTCAAGGGGTAAAGAGCAGTTGTGCTGTGGGTTAGATCAGATCTGGGCATGCACTCCTAGACTAGTCTTTTCAAAAATGCTTAGCCTGATCCTGCAACTCCTTGGGTCATTAAGATTTGACAGCTGGGCCCTGTGGCCTGCCTCCCGTTGCAGAACTTTGCCATCACAATGAGTTGTAAGTTCCTACAAGATAGGGACCTGCCTTCCATTTTATTTTTATTCTGGAGAAAAAAATTGCTTCTTTACTTACATTACTTTTCTTTAATACTTCCAAGCATGGGCTTTTGAGTCAGTCAGCTGGCTCCATTACTGGGCATACAAAGCTTGTTAGCAAGTTAGGAAGTTATGATGATCCTTGACTTTCCATGTCTGTAAAATGGAAACATTATGCAGCCCCTCATCAGTCATCTGGGGCTACCCTAACAAAACACCACAGCCTGGAGGCCTTAAATAGCAGAAATGTATTTTCTTGCACTTCTGGAGGCAGGAAGTCCAAAATCGAGGCATTGGCAGAGCGGGTTACTTCTGAGGCTCTCTCTTTGGCTGGTAGATGGCCATCCCCTCGCTGTGTCTTCACATGTCTTCCCTCTGTTTGTGTCCAGATTTTCTCTTCCATACAGACTCCAGTCATAGTGTATTGGAGCCCACTCTGATGACCTCATTTTTTAACATAATTACCACTTCCATGACCCCTCTCTCCAAATACAGTTGCGTTTTGAGATTCTGGGAGTTAAGTCTGTAACATACAGATTTGGTTGGGGCGGGGCGGGGGGGACACAAATCAGCCTATAACGAACATCCATCACAATGAGGCACATGATGAATTAAAGCATGTAAAGAAAAGCCATTAGGATGGTGCCTGGCACTCATAACGGTTCCACAAAATGCTACTGTTGCTGCCGCTGCTATTGTTTTTAAAGGAAGTTGGCCAACACTCCCTCCCACCCCTTTCTATAACTGTTATAAAATAGTTCACATGTTTATAAATTGTTTTAAAAGCTTCCTGTGCCTTCCATTTCCTTTTGGGTTCCTACTTATTTTTATATGCATGGCCATTCCTAAATACTAAGACAGTATTGCTACTGAAAGAGATGCATTTTCAGGCTTTTGCTCCATGGTGGTGGTATTTATATGCTATTTAAAGAAGGCTGCTTATCTTTGAAATGCTTATTACCAAGACATACCTGAGCCACCTTTCTCAGCACAGCAATGCTGGCTTTGATTTTCACTGACCACTTTTGATTTGATTCGCTCATTCCCTGTAACTCCTCATTCCCTGTAAATCCAAAGTTTTATCATTCATAGAAAAACTGAGAAAATGAGTTGTTCATTTATGGACCCCAGTCACCCAGCTGGCACCAGGCATGCTGCCAGAGAAATTTTACTCCAAGGAAGAAATGAAGGACCTCACAATATGTGGGTCTAGAACATTCATCCAGTGTCCATCAAGAGACTTGTGCCAACATGGCGAGAGCAGCTTTAATCACAGTACCTCAGAACCAGTGACATCCCAAATATTCATCAACAGGTCAATGGGTCACAAAAGGAACACTGCTCAACAATAGAAAGGAGCAAATTATTGACACACAACAATGTAGATGAGCTCCAGAAGCAGCAGATGCAGAGGTAAACCTGCTGTGTGATTCCATTTCTGTGAAGCTTCTAGAACAATGAAAACTAATCTGTGGTGATAGAAATCAGATGAGTGGTTGACCAGGTGGGAGTAGATGGCGTGATTGATGGGAAGGAAGTGGGGACACTTTTATGGATGATGGAAATGTTCTATATCTTCACCGGGGTGTTGGTTACATGGACACACAGGTTTGTTCATAACTCACTGAGCTCTACATTTAAAATGTATGCATTTAGTTGCCTATAAATTAAGCTTTCAAATTTTATTTAAAAACCAATCAGTAAAAAAAAAAAACCAACATCCTGCTCCAGGCCGTCTTCTCCAAATTCGAATTTGAGGTTATATTGACAGAGCCCTGAGGCCAGCCGACCTTTTTTGGCTCTTATATTCCTGTGCACTTTACCCACAAAGGGCCAGATTGGAGATGAGAAAGTGAGGCTGGGAGCTCTTGAACAGAGCTCCATGGAACATTACGTATCGGAATAATGCACAAGCAACCAGGATGCCTGGAACAAATAACTTTCTGCTGATCCACTGTGAAAATTCAGCAAACTCAAAAGCCCTCTAAATTCCTCATTTCATTCCTGGAGCCTAAAATAGGTTTTCGTATTTATTTGCTGACTAACATTCTGTCCAGAGTCTTTTAAGAAAGAATTCTTATAAATTATCAGCAAATGTTCTGCCTGAGTTTTGGTACTTTAGAAAGTGAGCATTACAATTTGCTGGGAGATACTGTGCAACAGAGAATATTAACTTCTGCTGTTCCCTGTTCAACATCCAGAAAAAACTGGTCACTGTGTAATACAAGATCTGCTATGTATTTACCAAGGGCCCTTAAATGATATGACTAGCAAACGGATCTAAATTCCTCATCTGTATATGGGAGATATTACCTTCTTATGACTGTCTCATGGAGTTTTGGTGAAGAAATAAGAAGTTGGAATAACTAGAAAAGATGGGAATCATAATAGTATTATGGCACATTTCTTTCATGTAGGTCCATAAATGTCTACCTGAACATCAACAAAATTCCTGATTTACCTCTTATCTATTTGTTACTACTTACTCTTACAGCAAGCCATTTTGGACTGGAACCCTCTTTCTCTCTCCCTTAATAGACATTCTCTGAATTCCCACCCCATTCTTGCTTTCACCCCAAAGGAATTGTTTTTATCTCTTCATCTGCATGGAAGACTTTGTTCAGTAACAAAGTAGGAAAAGAGGAGTTCCATTGGAAGAAAGACCTAGATACCTGCCACACACCTTGAGTTGGTTTTGGTTCTCAAAGGAGAGAGGGAATTGAGAGGCAGAATCTAATGGGAGTGATCCTTAAAAGTATGGAAACTCTGGGCATGTGCAGAGCTGACTGTCCCAGGAGATAAAGAATGTCACAGGATCAAGAAGACCCTTTTCCCTACCTCTAAATGCTGACATTCAGCACTTTTGTTAAATCTAAAGACAGAAACGATGCCATGCACAGTGACCTTTTAATTTTTTTTTTTTTTTAATTTACATCCAAATGAGTTAGCGTATAGTGCAACAATGATTTCAGGAGTAGATTCCGTAGTGCCCCTTACCCATCTAGTCCATCCCCACTCACTGAAAGAGCCCAAATGTCCATCGATGGATGAATGGTTAAAGAAAATGTGGCACAGTGACCTTTTTAAGGCAGTAAACTTCTTTTTCTAAAAGGATTTGCAAAGAGCAGATGTAGGAACTGGAAAAAGACAGGAAAAACAAGGTGCAAGTTGCATGGCAGTTCTAGGTGAACAAGTGGGCCAGTACCACACCTGAAACATCTTTGGGGTACTCTGAGTTTTTAGGAGTGCTTGGGAGAAGGGGATGAGAGCCAGCTCTTCCCTGAGTCTATGCAATCAGGACACATTTGACTATCCCTTTGACAGCCCTATCCTTCCCCTTCTCTCTTTCCTTCTCCCCTTCTCTCCCTCTTTGTTGTTCTCTTTTTCAGAGTTCATTATGGTTAGTTATATTTTCTGAGCTATTTCCAGATTCATGTAACATTCCAGTTTCTCTTCTGGTAAATGAGGAAACAGGCTGTATCACGTAGAAGAGTCCTTCCACGATCACCAAACTGTGATTTTTCTGAATAGAATGGCAGAGAACGTGGTTTGTGGAAGTGTAGTACATAATTGCCCAAGGTTGGGCTTATATACCCTGCGTCTACTTGCCAAGGAGAATCTTTAAACCTGGTGGGGGAGGGGTAAAATGTGAAAACTGAAATCTTACATTTCCTTTCCTGTATAAAACCATAAGTTGGGTTCCAGTGCATATTTCTTCCAACTTCCATTCTGACAGGAAGTAATATAAAGGAGTGATTAAGGGCATGGACCCCCCAAGCAAGTTTTGTTTGAAATCCAGTCCTCCCAGTTACTAGTTTTGTGGCCTTGCAATTAATTGTGTTATGTTCTCACTCTCCTCAGCTATAAAATGGGTGTGGTTACAATATGACTTAAGTCAGAAATTTGTAGCAAGGAGTGAAAGAATTTCCATAATGTTTGAAAGAGAGTCTGGTACATAATTTATATAATACACAATTTATTTATTTATACAGTATAAATAAATGCAATATAATGTGATTTATACAATATAAAATTTGTACAACTTAAAGAACTACAAATTAGAGCATGTATTGTATTGAAATCATTGTCTGATTATATTTCTAGTTTTCCCTATTGAGTCTATGCATCCCATGAAGACTGGACCAAATAGCACATGATAATAAATATTTGATTCATATTGGACAAATTTTAAAAATCCAACCAAGATAGGGGTGCCTGGGTGGCTCAGTCGGTTAAGCGTCCAACTCTTGGTTTCAGCTCAGGTCATAGTCTCAGTTTCGTGAGTTTGAGCCCCACATTGGGCTCTGCACTAACAGCACAGAGCCTGCTTGGGACTCTCTCTCTCCCTCTCTCTCTGCCCTTCCCTCGCTCACACTTTCTCTGTCCCTCCCAAAATTAATTAATTAATTTAAAAAATTTTTAAAAATCCACCTAAGATAAAAGAAAATTAATGTTGTCAATTTCAAAACCTGTGCTATTAGAAAGAAGACATCTGACTACATTTTTAATATTTGTGCCTTTGTTCTCTCATAGACACAGCCTGTTTCTAATTCATTACTGGCTATGAAATGTGCCCATTTTTGAATGGAGCATCTGTCTCTTCATCTGAACCACATCATGGTTGGTTCTCAGGAGGGACATTTATTGCCCCACCCCCATCTACAAGTTTATTGAAATAACAGTTGTGACACACAGAGGGAATGAATCCATTATTATTTCCCAGAGACCAGGAAGGCATGTCAAGAGTGGTCTAGACACTCTCATGAATTTCTAGAGGATGGAAATTAGATGTGATTGTACTGATCCAAAGCAGAGAAAGTCTCAATCCGGACCATGTGTAAAAGAGAGTTAAAGTAGAACTGGGTCCACTTGAGCTCCCAGAGCTTCAAATACAGAATCAGGAGGTGTGGTGTGTGCAAAGGTTGGTCAAGAAAGAATAATTAGGGTAATTAATTAAAGGACTATCCTTTAGTTTCAGGCATCTATTGCTGTCTAAGTAGTCACCCCAAACTTAGTCGTGTAAAACAACAACCTTTTAAATCTGTGCTCCAGGAATTTGGACAGAGCACAGCAGGGATGATTTGTCTCTGCTCCACAGTGTCTAAGAATATACTGGAAATATTAGGAAATGCTAAGAAAATACAGTGTCATTGGAAATTCTGGACTGGCTAGAGGTGACTTGACTGGCTGAGGCTGGGATCATCTGGAGGATTCTTCACTCACATTTAACCCTGGACTGGGGCAACTTGAGGCTGGGCTCAGCTGGGACTATTATCTGGAGCACCTACACGTGGCCTCTCCATGTGCCTTTGGCCTCCTCAATATGGCAGCCTCAGGGTATCAGATGACTTTCATGGTAGCTCCAGGATCTCAGGGTTAGTGTTCCAGAAAATAAGGTAGACATTGTATGGCCTCTTATGACCTATCCTCCAAAGTCATATAATACCACTTCTGTCTTACTGTATCGACAAGCCCACCTGGATTCAAGAGGAGGGGATATAGATCTCCAATTTTTGATGACAGGAAGAATTTGTGACCATGTTGGAAAACCACTCTACTTTAGAACAAGTGAATCAGCTGGTTCTTTCTCATCTCTATCAGTTGGCTAGTGTCTTTCCCAAGGAAGAACCAGAAAAATGGTTTTTAAAGCAAGTGAGTATCTGTCTAGTCAGGTTTGTAACCTCTGCTATAGGAGTTTATGGCTAAGAAATAAAAGTCTGAACTATCTCTGGACCCTTACAATGTCTAATATTGTAGAGGGACTCAACAGGAAAGTTGGCGAGTAAATCACACTCAAGTATTATATCTCCTCTTTATTTTACCATTTGGGGGCCCTACAACACTGACCACACACCCTGAACTGAAGCTTGCCTGTCTACACACCCTATGTGCCTTCAAAGAGTCAGCAATCGGCTCTCTCATTTAGAGGACTTCGGGGATGCAGGCCTATACACCTGCAAAGAAAACTGATGCTGGTTGCCATATTACTCAGCCACTAGTTCCTATATATGAGTGTGCTTCCAAAGACTGTCAGGCATTTGAGAAAACTTCCCAAAGGAAGGATCAAAATAGATAAACAGAAGAGCTGTCCACCAAGTAACCAAAGATAATTGAGGTGATAGAAATAAACTTGAAATTTTTAATTCATATTCTCAAGATTTTTTACATGGATATTAAAGCCATAAAAACCAGAACAGGCAGCTAAAAGGGGGGGGGGGGAGGGGTAGGAGGTGAAGAGGAAATGATCAGTAAAAAAAGAAATTGTTTTTAAAAATTTGTAATGTGACTTCCAAAATGTAAAAAAAAAATATGAAAAGGACAGAAATAATAGAATTGGTATGGCAATGAGCAAAACAAAGACTTGAGAGTCATAAGAAGAGTGAATTTTAAAGCAGAAAGAATAAGTGATGGAAAATATGAAGGAAAAAATTAAGAAACATGGAAAATCATCAGGGGCTCCAATATGAAATTTAGCTGGAGTTTCAGAAGAGAGTACAGAAATTAGAGAAGTCAACAAATATGTAATAATAGAAAATGTCCTCTAAGCAGAAGGAAAATACAAGTGTACATATTAAAAGAGTTGACACAGTGGCAAAGGGAATGAAAATACATCTATACCTAGAAACATCTGCATGAAATGTTGAAACATCAAGGCTAGAGATCTTAAAATTTTCAGAAAGGAAACAGGTCATGTACAAAGGGATAGAATTAGATGAACTTCAGACTTTAACTGACAACACTGGATGATAGAAGACAGCAGAGATATAGTTAATTGGGAAAGATAATTAATTTAGACCCAGAATTCTATAGCCATCAAATGGGAGGTAAGATAAAAATGAATTTCAGCAAAATAAAGCTCACGGATTTTACCCTCTCACATAACCTTTTTTTTAGTAAGCTACTTAAGAATGTGCTCCAGAGCGCCTGGCTGGCTCAGTCAGTTAAGCGGCCGACTTCAGCTCAGATTATGATTTCGTGGTCCGTGAGTTCGAGCCCCTCGTCGGGCTCTGTGCTGACAGCTCAGAGCCTGGAGCCTGTTTCAGATTCTGTGTCTCCCTCTCTCTGACCCTCCCCCGTTCATGCTCTGTCTCTCTCTGTCTCAAAAATAAACATTAAAAAAAAATTAAAAAAAAAAAAAAAAAAGAATGTGCTCCAGAAAAGTGAGGGTAAAACCTAAAAAAGACTTCGGCAAAATTAATGCAGAAGTCCAATAAGAAGAAATCCCGGGGGCACCTGGGTGCTTCAGTTGGTTATGCATGGGCTCAGGTCATGATCTCACTGCCCGTGAGTTCAAGCCCCATGTCAGGCTCTCTCTGCTGTCAGCACAGAGCCCCACTTCAGATCCTCTGCCCCTCTCTCTCTCTGCCCCTCCTCTGCTCATGCTTTCTCCCTCTTTCAAAAGTAAATAAACATTTTTAAAAAGAAGAAGAAATCCCAAAAAGCAAGCTAAGCAAGCAGGTCTAAAAAGAAAATGGTTCGGATTTTCAAAGAAAGAAAGTTCTAAGATCTCTGAGAAGAAGAACAGAAATAATTTCAAGTCATGTTTTAAAAAATGTGTCTTCACATGTTGATAATATGGGGAAGAAGCCCCATGTCGAGTCTCCCAACAAGGAAAAAAAATGTCATTTCCAACCCCAAGACAAAAATCTATGCAAGAAAGGTATTGTGAATATACAATGCAAACTAAAATATGGAATCTTTTTGTTTAAGAATGATGTTTAACATTATGTTTAAGATGAACTATATTGTCTTGACATAAGAACGTTATCTTTTGAATAGCAAGTGGGTGGTGACATCAAACCTGTAAGAAGAGATTACATTTTTAGCATGCTATTTGGCTCTACAGTGAGGAATATTCACTTACCAGTTGTTCTAATATAACTATTTATTGTTTTTCTACATTTACACTCAAACCTTAAATAAAACGTGAACAACCAGGGTGCCTAGCTGGCTTAGTTGGTAGATGATCCAATTCTTGATCTTGGGGTCATGAGTTTGAGCCCCACATTGAATGTAGAGACCACTTACGTAAATAAAACTTTTAAAAGTATACAATAAAAAATGATTAAAAAATAAAATGTTGGCAGCTGAAAGATGGTAATAGATTAGAATGTAAATGATTTCATGTTGACGATGTAAAAATCAAGTTATACTTAAGTAGAGGGTGGAATAAGAAGGTGGCTCCAGGCAGGAAGGTGAGCACTCTTGTCCTACCTAATATGGAATCAAGAAGTACTTCCAAAGCTAATGGAATATGAAATAGAGGAGGAAACCTTCAAAGATTTATTATCCCTACTACTACTACTACTACTAATAATAAAACTTTCAGACATTAGGAGTGTATAAGATGTAGGGAGTAACATAAATGAGTTGAATCTTCATTTTTCAATAAATGATGTCTAAGTGAATAAATCTAGTAAGAATTATTATGATCCCTTTATTTGGCATTACAGAAATAAGAACTGGAAGAACCAAAAAGGAAAATGATATTAATAAGTGTATACTGCTGGGAGGTGGGAGGGTTGAGGCAGGGGACAGCTGTTTTTCATTAATAGACCCTGTAATTACTACTTAGTTTTTTTAAATATGTGCTATTTAATTTTCTTAATATGGGTATAAAGTCACTAAAGTAATGCCCAGAAGAACTAACTCAAGTATCAGGGGAGAGGGAGGGGAAGGTAGAAGAGAAACAACAGTAGCTATCTCTTATCATATAGACTTTAATATTGTGCCATGCAGAGTCCTAAACCTGTTACATGTATCAGTGCATTTAATCCTGGTAATAACCCTTGATGGGAGTGCTATTATTATCTCCATTTTGAAGACGAGGAAACTGAAGCAGAGACTTGAAATAATAGCTTGCCCAAGGCCATACACCCCGTGACTGTTGGAGCTGGATTTGAACTCCGTAATTCTGCCCCTGGGTCCTTGTTCTTCACCTTTCTGCTATATACCCTGTGGTGCCTGTGGGAATGTTGTTTCCTCACCTTTCCTAATAAGAGGTCGAGAGAGACCAAGATCTAGAGGAAGAAGCAAACTGTTTCATGGTAGCTTTGTGACAACTAAAATAACCAAAGGAAGAAATGTTAAGAAGGGTTACCTCTGGTGAGTGACAGGAGTATGGGGTAAGTGGAAAGCACAGGGAGACCAAAGATTTTTACTTCCCTTCATACCCTGTTTATGGCTTGATATTTTTTTCTTTTTCAAGTTTGTATTTAAATTCCAGTTAACATGCAGTGCAGTATTAGTTTCAGGTGTAGAATATAGTAATTCATCACTTACCCACAACACCCAGTGCTCATCACAAGTGCGCCCTCCTTAATACCCATCACCCAGTGTGACTTTTTTTTTAACCATAATCATCAATTCTATGTTTTAAAGTTTATTTACACAGGGCACCTGGGCAGCTCAGTCGGTTGAGCGTCCGACTTCAGCTCAGGTCATGATCTTGCGGTTTGTGGGTTCGGGCCCCACGTTGGGCTCTGTGCTGTCAGTTCGGAGCCTGAAGCTTGCTTTGGATTCTGTGTCTTCCTCTCTCTTTGTCCCTCCCCCACTCACACTCTGTCTCTGTCTCTCAAAAAATGAATAAACGTTGAAAAAATTAAACTTTATTTACACAAAACTTACAAATTTCAGAGGACTTTTCCTTTAAAATCAGATGGAAGTAGGAAGACATTTCTGAAAACTCAGTTTATGTTTCTTCTGTCTCCCAGGATCAGAGATCATTTGTATAAATGTGTGTGATTTATGCAACCAAATTCACCCTTTGGAAATTTGATTTAAACATTTTATTACTTTAAGTGTTTGTTTCATTGGAAGGGAAATATATTAAAATTGTCCTGCCAGTACTTCTATCCAATTTAAAAGCTCCAGCTAATGATTAGACTTTATCAGTCTTGTGACAGTAAAATGAAGCTATATGATCCCTGAGGCCAGGTCCTAAAACACTATACAGCTTTTGCTTATTCTTTTGGGACGCTTGCATTCAGAGCCCTGAGCCCCCACTTAAGTGTCTGACCGCCCTGAGGCTGCCCTACTGCGAGGAAGCTCCTGCCACATGGAGAGGCCATGTGTGAGTTTGGTCAGTGGCCCCAGCTGAGATCTCAGTCTGTGGCCCACATGAGCCACCAGTCCTGCAAGTGTGCAAGCTGTCCGATGACTTCAGCCCCTCGCCTTTGCGTCTTTTCAGCTATGAAGTTAAATCCAACAATTCTACACTTCTTGTTTTACACTGACGTGACTCTCAAATTGAATTTTTATTATAAATCCAGAAGAGATTTTAAAACAGATTTACTTTATAAGCAGAGTGATGAATGGCAACACTCCTAGTGTGTAGACTCTGAAATATTCATAAGGAAGATATAAAATTCATTGCCATCTCTCAAAACCTCATACACAGAGAATGGGGTTTTCTTCCACGCTATGTATGACTGGGGAGCACAGGGTAGTTTCTCATTTCTTATTATCTGGACATCTGTGACCCTAACAGGTCATAGCAGGAAGGGGCAGTGGTGTCAACCCCTGCTGGATGTTAGAATCACCTGCGAGTGAAAAATTCCAGCAGCCAAACCACAGCCCAGCTCAGCTAACTCACCATCTCTGAAGGGGGGACTCAAGCATGAGTGTTTCATAAAACTTCCAGATGATTCCAAAGGGCAGCCAAGGCTGAGAACCAGGCCTCCCTGAGAGAGTCTGATTCAGAAGGTCTGGACTGAGCTCACGAATCTGTATTTGTCAAACACACCCAGGTCATTCTTATGAGCAGATAATTCTTGCCAGTCACCTGCAAGGAGCTGACCATGGGGGCTCTGTGGGTATTCACCCCTGGTTCAAGATGTGATTCAATCACTTTCAAACTGTGAACTGTAGGTAATTGTGTAACCTCACTAAGTCTTAGTTGACTCATCTGTAAAATGAAAGTATTGAAATATTGGAAGGAAAAAGGCATATAAGGTGCTTAGTATAATATTTGACACAGAAGAACTAATTTTAAGGCGTTGACTGTTATAGGAAGGGGCTTCACTGCGTACCAGGGCCTCTTTGGAAACAGCCCTACTACTGGTCCCGGAAGGTTCCAAATTGCTCACAGAGGCCTTTTCCTGCCTAGAAATGAGATAGGGTGCTCCAGATAAGGCCACAACTTGCCAAGTGCTCTTTGTTTCAAATGCACGCATGCCCAAGATCCCTTTCACTTCCAAATTATAGGATTTTCTCATTGTTAAATAAATCCTTGCACGTTGCTGAGAGTCTAGTGTGGGTAAATATTATCATTCCAGGTAGAGGACTGAGAAAACGAAGAGCATAGGCCATGCTCCTGATCACACAGCACATTAATGGTTAACCTGGGGAGAAACTGAAAAGTGCAGAGAATGAATGCCGAGGAGGGAAGTGAGGACAGAGAGACAGGGATCTCCATTCCTGGGAGTCACCTGGAACCCACTCCTTGTCTTGGCTTCCTCTGCACAGCGTAAACATGTATCCTACTATTGTACTTTCCATACTGCATTTTTTTTCCCAACGTTTATTTATTTTTGGGACAGAGAGAGACAGAGCATGAACGGGGGAGGGTCAGAGAGAGAGGGAGACACAGAATCGGGAACAGGCTCCAGGCTCTGAGCCATCAGCCCAGAGCCTGACGCGGGGCTCGAACTCACGGACCGCGAGATCGTGACCTGGCTGAAGTCGGACGCTTAACCGACTGCGCCACCCAGGCGCTCCTCCATACTGCATTTTGATTACATTTCTTATTCCATCAACAGCTAAGGTGCTAACTACCTTCCACCTAACACAGTCATCTGCAAAGTGAAAAATTAACCTAACTTCTTAGATAACCTCTTGCCATGTTTTTGGCTGAGAACTATTCAGCTCCTGGGGAAGGAGGTTTTGGTCGGCTGGCTGGTGTTACTGGCTGCCCTGATCACTCCGTTCCCTCACCTCTCTGTTTTATTGCCTAACACAGATAAAGCCAGGATGTGTTATTGGTGTCACCATGTTTTAATTCTTGATTTCCTTAATGTGGGGGGGGGGGATATCTTTCAAGCACTCATTAAAGAAATGTTCTTGGTTCAATTTGCCCTGTCTGCAGAATCAATTCATGAACGTCACCTGCTGTCCCTGCCCTGAGTCACAGAAATTGCTTAAAATAGATTGCCTGACAGATCAACTGCAGCCGGATGAGCCACACAGACGTAGCAACCAGTATTTTTTTAGTATGGAAATATCACTGCCCTGCATCCACTCACGAGTAGGGGACAGGTGCTTCCTTCCCAACCTAGAGCCCCCACAGGTGGTGGCCTCCCACGTTTCCTTTGAACACATAGTCTGTTATAAGTCAGACTAACTCCTGCTATTGCTAAAGTCCTATTCTTTGTCAAACAGTGGGTAGACATCTTAATTTTTAAAGTATATAATCCATGTTGCCTCTCCTCTATAACTTGATGAAGCCAGAGAAACATGGATCCTTCCAGGGATGAAAGGAACACTTCTGAATCCATACCTAAGTCTGTGAGCTGGGGTGGGGGTAGGGGGAGCTGGCTCTACTGTTTTTCTGTCCTTTTTGTCTTGAATATTTTAATGTTTAGAGAGAAGTGGTGTGTCCTGTCCCTCATGATTCCACTACCAGGTTTCCGACAGCAAGGACATCAGCTTCTTCATGTAGCACTATTATGGACATCAAACACTATTGTAATTGTGTAATTTAAGCCAGGGTCTTACTTCCATAAGCCTAACTCAAATACATGGTCTTCGCTATCTCATGTCGGAACTCAAATGATATGTATTAACTTCCTTTTTCATCAGTACTCCAAATGAAGAGAAGCCCCACAGCATTTGGGGACCCTACTACCTATGATGATGCATCACAGATTGGGACACTGACATGATCCTTTAGCTTGAGACTGTCCTTCTAGGTTTCATAACCAATGAAATGAGGAGATGCCTGCTTCCTACGTGTATCTGGCTGCTACCTCAAATAGTATAAATTTAAAAATAAATTCAGGGTGCCTGGGCTCAGTCAGTTGACCGTCTGACTTCGGCTCAGGTCATGATCTCGTGGTTTGTGGGTTTGAGCCCCATGTAGGCTCTGTGCTGACAGCTCAGAGCCTGGAGCCTGCTTCAGATTCTGTGTCTCCCTCTCTCTCTGCCCCTCCCCTGCTCATGTTCTCTCTCTCTTGTCTCTCTCTCTCAAAAGTGAGTAAACATTAAAAATAATTTTAATAAAATAAAAATAAATTCAGCACCAGTCTTCTTTGGATTCTTTATCCCATCTATTCAGCAGATAGAATAGGAGGGCGCACAAGGGAGCTGGAATTCTCTAGCGTGGTTCTACAAAGGGACAGTACAAAGGGGTGATCTCCAAGCATCTTCAGCAAAGTTGATGCTAGAAACTGATGAAGTAGGAAATTCCATATATAGAAGCATGAGGGTGCTTCTGATTTGCAGCTACAGCTCAGACATATACAGTTGCTCTTTGGCGTGAAGATCCTAAGTAACTACTCATGCCCACAGCATTGAGTCCAGCCCCACTGCCCAGTGTGAAGGCCAAGGGCCACCATACCAGCCTCTTGCTCTTTTCATTTCAGTTCCACAGGTGTGATCCAGACCCAAAAAATTCTCTGTCCTCTGATCCAGCACTTCTCCCACTGTAATGTGAATGTGGGTCATCTGGGGGTCTTGTTAAGATGCAGATTCTGATTCAGCAGTTCTAGCTCAGGGCCTGAGAGCTGCAGTTCAAAGCAGCTGTTCTGGACCACACTTGGGGTAAATAGGAGGCATGCACCAAGCTGTGGGGAGAGCATCTCTTCACCCAGAGGACTGACACCCATTCTGCACTTACTAGGATGAGGTGGAAGAATGAATATTTGTGAGCCACTTCAATTCTTCTTGGAAAATGATATAAATATAGCCAAGTTTCTCTCCACAATAATGGCTGAAACAGAAACACACATAATTGAAATCACCAGATAGCCCCAAATAGTGTTTTTTTTTCAATATGTGAAATTTATTGTCAAATTGGTTTCCATACAACACCCAGTGCTCATCCCAAAAGGTGCCCTCCTCAATACCCATCACCCACCCTCCCCTCCCTCCCACCCCCCATCAACCCTCAGTTTGTTCTCAGTTTTTAAGAGTCTCTTATGCTTTGGCTCTCTCCCACTCTAACCTCTTTTTTTTTTTTCCTTCCCCTCCTCCATGGGTTTCTGTTAAGTTTCTCAGGATCTACATAAGAGTGAAACCATATGGTATCTGTCTTTCTCTGTATGGCTTATTTCACTTAGCATAACACTCTCCAGTTCCATCCACGTTGCTACAGAGGGCCATATTTCATTCTTTCTCATTGCCATGTAGTTCTCCATTGTGTATATAAACCACAATTTCTTTATCCATTCATCAGTTGATGGACATTTCGGCTCTTTCCATAATTTGGCTATTGTTGAGAGTGCTGCTGTAAACATTGGGGTACAAGTGCCCCTATGCATCAGTACTCCTGTATCCCTTGGGTAAGTTCCTAGCAGTGCTATTGCTGGGTCATAGGGTAGATCTATTTTTAATTTTTTGAGGAACCTCCACACTGTTTTCCAGAGTGGCTGCACCAATTTGCATTCCCACCAACAGTGCAAGAGGGTTCCCGTTTCTCCACATCCTCTCCAGCATCTATAGTCTCCTGATTTGTTCACTTTGGCCACTCTGACTGGTGTGAGGTGATATCTGAGTGTGGTTTTGAGCAAATAGTGTTTTTGCCATTAGCATCAAATCCCTCCATCTGAGTTCTCATCTGCATACCCAGAAGGCACTGAGAGCCCCCTCACCTCCCACACCCTTTCTGGCAGAAGGGACAACTGAGGAAATAATGAAAAGCCAGGAGCCAAGAAGGAGTAGAACCTCAGGACTTCTGTTTCCAAAAACTAGATTAGAGGAGTCTGAACTTGAGTGAGAAAAAAATTACATTCTTACTTATTTTTACTGACCACGTATGTTTAACATTTTACTTTATTATTCATGAGGCACCAAGCCATAGTAGTAGTCACAGTACCTGATTTTATCTCCAGCAGAAATACAAGATACCTTCATGCTACATTACAGAGATTGCAGATTATCTTGGGTCGCTCTTCTTACTCATCACTACATTGAAATGGCTAACTCTTCTTATAATAAGGAAGCTTACTGGCTCTTGTTAATAAAGAAACACATATATCACTAATATCTCAATGTTTTGATAACCAGATTTCAAGAAATCTGCTTCTTTGTAATTCTTTGTTATTTATTTTATACCTTTCAGTACACACTTCTGAAAAGGGGTCCATAAGGTATGAAGGCATGCATCACACAAAATGTTGAAGACCTCCAACACAATGTTGTACTGTGAAGAAATGGCAGCTGGTGCCTTTAGTATTGTCAACACTAATTAAAATAATTCTTTTAGGTCAGGAATCACAAATGTATATTCCTGCAGAGCCCAGGAATATAATACATGAGTGAAGTGGTCAGTCTAAGAACAAGAGCAGAAAGAAGTAATATATGGCAGCTGACTCTTGACTTTGGAGTTGGGGCAGTAGAATCAAGGGGACAGTGTTAAGCTGATGAATGTATGTCCTATCTAAAGAAGGCATGCCTGATGGCTCCACAGTGATGTGAGAATGCCCCAGGTTGCCAGGTCTTCAGATACTTCCGAGAGAAGCCAAAAGTCATGGTGTTGTAGAAATCCCCCCTACAACCACAAAATACTATAATGTACATCTTGGCATTGGCAATTACTGCAGTTAACAAGAAACAAAGGTAAAAAGATACTCTGAGCAGGCCCAACAACCAGAATAAAACAGCAATCAATATCCAGCAGAAGATAGACAATATAGAAAAAATTCAGCTTTCCCTTTGCCTTAAGAATATTCATTCCAAACTCACTAAACCTCCAATTTTGTACTTATTTAAAGGAAAGGCAAAGTAGTTATCTTAACCAATGCCTGAAATGTCATAAGGAGGATTACCAGATATAGCAAGTAAAAATAGAAGTCGCCCAATTAAATTGCAATTTCAGATAAGCAACAAATATATTTTTAATATATTTCCCAGGTGATATTTGAAATTATACTTCTATTTTTTTTAATTACTTGTTACCTGAAATTCATATTTAACTGTATCCTGTGTCCTGTATCTTACCTGGAAACTTCACTAGTAAGCCAACTCCAAGTGTGATGGAGTAGTTACTATTAAAGTTAATATGTGTCATTAATATTAATAACTAGCACTGTAATTGCATTTTTGTTTTGTGTGGGTAGCGTTTTTATTGGAGTACCACAAACATTCAGGAAAGTGCACATATCATCAACACATCTCAATGACTTTTCCCAACCAAGCACACCCAGTAACCAGCACCCTGATCAAGAAGGAGAATGCCCTTTCAGACTCTATCCCTGGCCCAAGGGGAACACCATTCCAGACTTAAACAGCATAGTTTTGGGGGCACCTGGCTGGCACAGTCAGTAAAGCATGCGACTCTTGATCTCACGGTCTCTAGAGTCCCACATTGGAGGTAGAGGTTACTTAAAAATAAATAAATAAACTTAAAAAAAAAAACAGCATAAGTTAGTATGCTGTGCTTTCAAACCTTATGTAAGTGGGATTGGGTTGTATTTTTAAGTTTACAGTACTGTGTGTGTGTGTGGGGGGGGGGGGGTTGGGGGGAGAGAGATGGAGAGAATGCTTACCCTGATTATTATTGTGTAAATCCGTGTTTTGGATACGGCAGACACTGCTGGTGCCCCACCCGTGATCTCTCATCCTCTCCATTTCAGTTCCCACCAGCCTGACTGCATTTCTCTGTCTGACGGCTCTCCTTGGTCACTGCCCCTGGACAGGGAGTACCAGGTATTAACAGTCCTGGGTGCAGCCCTCAACCATGACCAATGGGAGTGGGTGGGTAAATACTCCAGCTCCCTCTGCCCTGGGGCGAGACAAGGGGAGAAGCGTGTTCTCCAGGGCCTCCCAGAACTCCCCACCAGGAATCAGGATTGCACCCCAGTTGCCCCCTACTGTAATTTGCCCCTTGTCTTCTTTCGGTCATCTACCTCACTTTCCCCAGACCCTAGCAATGTTTCCTACCACCACCTCCCAAATAACTTTGGTGAACTCAAATCCTTGCCTCGGGCTCTATTTCTGGGTGGAATCACATCCCCGTTAGGTGAAATTACCCTCATACCCTACATTTACTTGTACCTGGTGCCGGCACCTGGCACAGCAATGCCTGATGGTGAATGTATGCTCTACACCCTGTCCTAGAGTGGACAAAGGGCTCCAGGAGCACAGCCAGCAAGTCTGGGATTTTCTTCCTTAAGGCAAAGCTGACTCCTTGTGAAGTTTGATGTGTATGAGAACAGTCTAAGCTACCACATTTTGAACACCTACCAGGCAACAGCTTACATTTGACATGAAAACTCCTGCACTAATGTTTTGGATGATTGAGAAGGCACTTCTGAGTCCTGGGTGCTCTGGGTCATGATGAGCGTCCGTGGTTATTGTTCAGTACAATCAATGAAGACCGTTCAAGACATTACTGTGTGTCTGCCCTGTCCTGGTGTGGCCTCATGTTTATTTAACTATATCTCCAGTGGCAGCTTGTTTACTTCTCATTTGTTTCCTCACCTAAAAGTATAACTCAAGATGAGATTTCCTAGAAAAAGAATTTTTAAATATAAATTCATTTTGTGAATTTTAATTTGTGAAGATTAATAAGCCAAAGTTGGGGCGCTTGGGTGGCGCAGTCGGTTAAGCGTCCGACTTCAGCCAGGTCACGATCTCGCGGTCCATGAGTTCAAGCCCCGCGTCAGGCTCTGGGCTGATGGCTCAGAGCCTGGAGCCTGTTTCCGATTCTGTGTCTCCCTCTCTCTCTCTCTGCCCCTCCCCCGTTCATGCTCTGTCTCTCTCTGTCCCAAAAATAAATAAACGTTGAAAAAAAAAATTTAATAAGCCAAAGTTCACTGTATTCTGCAAAAGCATGGTATTGTCTTTTTACATGACCTGATTATTACCGTCCATTTCTGACTATAAACCAGAAAGCAGGAGTCATTTATATATCAGGGGTTTTCCCAGGATCAAAGTATTTAAAAAGTGTAGTTGAGGGGCGCCAGGGTGGCTCAGTCGGTTAAGCGTCCAACCTCGACTCAGGTCATGATCTCACGTCTCGTGGGTTCGAGCCCCGTGTCAGGCTGTGTGCTGACAGCTCAGAGCCTGGAACCTACTTCGGATTCTGTGTCTCCCTCTCTGTCTGCCCCTCCCCCTACTCATGCTCTCTCTCTCTCTCTCTCTCTCTCTCTTTCAAAAATAAACATTAAAAAAAATTTTTTTAAAGGGTGCCTTGGTGGCTCAGTTGGTTGAATATCTGACTTCTGCTCAGGTCATGATCTCATGGTTCGTGGGTTCGAGCCCCATGTTGGGCTCTGTGCTGACAGCTCAGAGCCTGGAGCCTGCTTTGAATTCTGTGTCTCCCTCTCTGTCTGCCCCTCCGCTCCTCTGCCAACAGAGACTCTCTCTCTCTCTCTCTCTCTCTCAAAAATAAATATTAAAAAAAAGTGTAGTTAAATAATGAACAGACAGCAGTGCCAAGACTTCCCCATGGGAGGAAAACCCGGGTCAGGCCCTCACCTGTTCTGAACACCGCTTGTGAATTTTATGTGCTCCCAGAGTGTTTGGGGAACACCCCGGAGGCCCATTCTTGCCCCACGTCATATGGCTGTCTTTCCTGAGATAAGAATTGGCTGTAGAAATTGTGTCAGCTCAAAAGCTTGGAACAAAACTCATGTTATGATTTTTCTAATCCTTTTTCCGTGAAATCTGTGTGAAATAACAAACATTTCTCTGAGAGGATCGTTGTATGTTTTGTGTCGTGTAACTATTATGCTGTTCCGACTGCTTCAATCGTTTTTCAAAAAGGCAAAGCACTTACAAGCCCAGGGTGTTTGTGCCTTTTAAAATGTGTCTACAATGTCAAATTCCACTGTTCATCGAGAAAACTCGTCATGGGGCGCCTGGGTGGCTCAGTCAGTTGAGCGTCCAACTAGCGCAGGTCATGATCTCACAGTTCGTGGGTTTGAGCCCCAAATCAGGCTCTGTGCTGACAGCTCAGAGCCTGGAGCCTGCTTCAGATTCTGTGTCTCCCTCTCTATCTGCCCCTCCCCCACTCGTGCTTGCTCTCTCTCTCTCTGTCTCTCTCTCTGTCTCTCTCAAAAATAAACATTAAAAAAATCATCATATATATTACATTGCATTATATACATTTATACCATATATCTCCAAATATTTTATGTGTGTATGTTATCCTATATATAAACAGCTGCATGTAGATTTGCAGTAATCATCTACAAAAAATATATCATTTTATTGTGAACAGTTAGTTAACTTTTAACCTCCTCGAAGGAGCCAGAATTCAAGAAGATTATCACTCAACATTTGAATAAAGGAGAATGTGTTTTTTCTTCTGTTTTGGAAGTGTGATGTGTTGGGGTTTTTTTCTTTTGGCATTATGCCACTGTGAAACTAAATGAAATTATAAAAAGGAAACTAAAGCTGCATATTCAATAGAAAAAGTGTGAAATGCACTCCAGAAATAGAAAAGATGATCAAGAAATACCAAGATGAAATTTCAATTGTGAAGGATTCCTGGAGCTAGGGGAAATAGAGCCTCTGCCTTTAATTTATGGAGGAGTGTGCCAGCGATGGCCTTCTGTAATCTGCACCATCTGTATCATTGATTAACGAGGTCAAGGGCAGGATTACTCACTGTTGGTTTTCTCCCAGGAGCCCTGTTTAGTCTCTTCACCAAAGTGACTTCTCAGTCTTCCTTGCAGCCATTTTGCAGAGTGCTAAGGAAGCATTGTCTTCTCATCGGTGCCTCCCCTGCTCTGAGTTGGGAGACACCTGCCAACAGATGACAGAGAGGCTCCCAGTTTGATGCAGAAGTGCTAACATGTCCCTCTCTATCAATAAATATGTTCAGGATCTGAGTCAGATGGTTGCTGACCCCTATGTAAAGAAAAAAGACCCTTCACCGAGAAGCAAAGGGAACGCCTTAGACCCCACGTCCCCCAATCTGTGGAAAAGTGAAACATTCAGACACAGAACAATGAGCTGCGTTGGTGTTTGTTTGTTTTAACCAACCAAACTAGCTAAACAGAGGAGTTTCCGGTTTGTTTAACAGACTCTCTTGCTCCTGGAATATGTCTACACCGTGTCCATGTCGACAGTCTTTATGGCACCTCCTTTCTGCTTTGATTACTTGCCCTGAATCTTTTTAAAGCAGAATGTTTTTTTTAATTTTTTAACATTTATTTATTTTCAAGAGACAGAGAAAGACAGAGTGAGAGTGGGGGAGGGGCAGAGAGAGAGAAAGATACAGAACCGGAAGCAGGCTCCAGGCTCTGAGCTGTCAGCACAGAGCCTGACGTGGGGCTCGAACCCACCAACAGTGAGATCATGACCTGAGCTGAAGTCTGACACAACCAACCAAGCCACCCAGGCGCCCCTAAAGCAGAATTTTTTTTTAATTGAGCTGTGGTCACTGCTTTTTTGTCTCCCACCTTCAGCTCTTCCCTCCTTTGGCTACCATCTCCAAAACACCTACCTAATGACTTAAAGTCATGGAGAAAAGATCTCTGTGGGAGGCAGTAATGAATCAGTGTGTGCTTTCATTGCTGCCTGCAGGGAGGCCTTGTGCCAGAGTGTGCAGGAACAGAGGCTTGAGACCCAGGCTTCCTGGGTTCAGATCGCAGCTCTTCCCCACTGCTACTTGCACCATCTTGCCCAGATTGCTGGCCATCAAGGGTGACAGTGACCCTTCTTATCAGTCACTATAGGATTGGATGACATAACCATTCCCAATGCCTGTATTTGCAGGAAGTGTCAGGTAAATATCTGCCATGGTAATGAATGGTGATCACAGGAAGGTAAGGTAGAGGTAGACAGGAGGTCATGGTCACAGCTCTCAATACAGACATCACGGACTCATCAACGATGCTCTATTAATTCCTTCCAGGGTACGGAAAGAAATTCTTCTCTGGTTTGACTCCTTACTTGTCTTTTGGTCATCCCTTCTATAGAAAAAAAAATTGGTTTTTCTCAGGTGTGGGCTCTGAATCTGAAGCTAAATTTGATGGTCTAGTGATTGAAAGCTGTTCTGGAGGATGAATGAACCACTTTTCAACTAGAGTTGGCATTCTAGTTGAAAGATGTATTTCTTGCAGCTCATCTAAGTGGGTAATTTGTATCATACTTTCTTAGGTTTTAATTTTTATTGAAGTCATATATGCAAAGAGCTGAAAGAGGCAATCAATTCTAGAAAGCTTATTATGAAAGATAGTTCTCATCCAATCCCACCAGCACCAATTTCCCACCTTTTTGAGTCAACTGTGTTTTGCTTTGGGTTTTTTTTTTAAGTTTATTAACTTATTTTTAGGGAGAGAGAGGGGGAGACAGAGAATCCTAAGCAGGCTCTGCGCCATCAGCACAGAGCCAGGCGTGGGGCTTGAACTCATAAACCATAGGATCATGACCTTAGCCAAAGTCAAGAGGTGGACGCTGAACCAACTGAGTCACCCAGGTGCCCCAAGGCAACTGTGCGTTTTAAATGATGTACATTAGATGTGCAGCATAGTGATTGGTGGGGCATATCCTCCAGCAGCCTTTGAGAAAGGGTACACAGGAAGTAAATTTTCTGAGACAATTTAGCTTTTTATTTTTATGCTTCTCTCGCTTTTAATGAATAGTTTGGTTGGGCATAGAATTTCAAGCTAAAATCATTTTCCTCTCTAATTTTAAAAGTCGTCACTCATTGTCTTTTACTTTTCAGTGCTTTTGTTGAGAAATAAAATGTCATTCTGGTTTTGATCCTTTGTATGTAATCCCATTACTCTCTTTCTAGTGGTTTCTAGGACCTTTCCTCTGTGCCAGCACTCTGAAAACTCATAATGATATGCCTCAGTGTACATCATTTTTCTTTCTCTCTCTCCTTTTTTTTTTTTTTTTTTTTTTTTGTCCATTGTGATGAACACTCAGGAGGCCGTTTTACTCAGAAAATGCCCATCCATAACTTCTGGGAATTTTTCTTTAATTACTTAATTTGATTATTTTCTCTCTCCTCTATTTTCTGGAACTTCTGTTCTTCATGCCAGGTTTCCTGTTTCCATTAAGGTGAAGGAGGTACCTCACCTCACTACTGGTCTGCTTGAAGTGAGTGAGGAAGTTTATGGATTAAATGATTGAATAGCGTCCCTGTTTTCAGACCCTCCTTTCTTCCCACTTCTAGAGCTCTGCACATGGCCTAGCTGAGTGGCCCACTGTTCTGCTTTCCAGCATCCAAAATTTTGTTGCTCTGATCAGCTCTTATATACTCTTTCCCTTGGGGGTCTATCTTGCAAAAAAGAAAAAAAAAAAGCCCTTTACTATTACCTTGTCCTGTTATAACAAGAAAGAGCAAAGGTCATGGTATGTGTCCACAATCTGTGAGCTATGACTAAAAGCCCAAGTGATTTTTTTAAAGAAATTCAGAATTGATATTTGCCACATGTTTTAAGTTCATTTTCCTAATCATCATACATTGAATCAATATTCACAACATTTTATGACCTGCTGGAAAATGGACAGTCCAGTCCCCTGTACGGCATTCCATAGATGAGCATAGATGCTAATGGGTACACTGTACAAGGGGAGAGGATGATAAAAGGGTAAAGAAGGGGTGCCTGGGTGGCTCATTTGGTTAAGCATTTGACTCAGGTCATGATCCTGAGATTCATGGGTTTGAGCCCCACGTCAGGCTCTCTGCTGACAGCTCAAAGCCTACAGCCTCCTTCAGATTCTGTGTCTCCCTCTCTCTCTGCCCCTCCCTTGCTCATGCTCTGTCTCTCTCTTTCTCTCAAGAATAAATAAACATTAAAAAAACTTTTTAAAGGGGTAAAGAATACTTTACATTTGTTCTGAAGTGATTTCTGTGGCATGAGTCCTTTTCTTGACAACCCCATCATCTGGAACTTAGATCTGCAAATACAAAGCCTAATAAGGCAAAATCAGCACCAGAAAATACCTAAGTGTCCCTATAACAAGTGAAAGAATGTGTTCATGGAAAGAGACTGGCCTCATTACTCATTTATGGTTCTATTTAAGCCATTCTTTCATGTTATTTGAATCCTTTTCTGGTTTGACTTTGCCTGATCTTTTCTTTATAGACTGACACAGTAGTCAGGGAGAGAGGAGGCTCCAAATGTGGCCCTGTCCCTGAATCCCTTTTTCTATTGTCTTTGGTGCAGCGTGTGCCTGTCACTGGCCCGGCTGACAGCTGACGTTTGCTGTGTCCTTATTCACGTACGAGGCCAAGGGCAAAGGCAGCTAGACATGTCCTGTGGCCATGGGGTGGCTGACACTTGTCTAGGGAGGCAGGAGGGAGCTATGAATGACAGCCCAGGAAGCACGTCCGACACATCTCTCCAGACTGTCCCAGGTTCTTTGTGAGAGTCAAAATGGACCTGCTCCACAAAGCAAAGAGAAAATAGCATGCATCCCTTAAAAAGAGACTTGGAAGGGCTTACCAAGGAGAAATGACATTTCCTCTGGGACAGGGATCCTGACCTAGCATCTGCAGCTCCCCCCCTTGCCCGCAGCTGCTCCTCCCCATGGCCCAGCTGCAGCTCCATTGCCCCAGGGGCTTTCTTCTCCTGCAGGAAGTCTGGGAGCAGCAGGTCAGGGCTGCCGTAGCCCCCAGCAGTGTGTCTCCTGGCCTCATCCCACAGCAGAGCCATCGTATCCTTAGAGGGACATTGCCCAACTGCCAAGAATAATATTTTCTCCAGATAAATATGCAAATCGATGTTTTAAAAATTCTGATGAAACCAGGAGTCAGGTGCTGACAAGGACAGGCATGTAATAGAGGTGAGAGAAGAGGGTAGCAGACTGGGCTTTTCCAGGCCCCTTCTGAAGGGCACCCGCTGCCCAGGCCTGGGGCTCATTGTATACAGGAGCATGGGCTGCAGCAGACACTAGAGCATTGACAAGGACACAGAGTAGGTTGCTCTAACGTCCCCTTGGCATAAGGGATGCTAAGGCTGGTGGGTTCCTGGGAGACACGGGTCTTTGAGTCAGCTTTGCCAAGCCTTCCCCACGCTGCCCAGCAGCCTGGAACACGTCCCCCCGACCTTCCCTCTCTCCTTCACAGGGGTCACTCCTACCTTCGCCCTGACTCCCTCCCCATTTTCTCACATGAGTGTCTCCCCCTCACAGAATTGTTGCAGGTTTGATCCTACCTTGGAATCTGCCTTTCAGAAGATCCAGACTAATATGCCCAAAGGCCTTCAGTAAATTCATATCACCGGACAGATTGACTGGGACCAGCACGGGAGACAGAAATACTTGGTTGTGGGGCGCCTGGGTGGCGCAGTGGGTTAAGCATCTGACTTCAGCCAGGTCACGATCTCGCGGTCCGTGAGTTCGAGCCCCGCATCAGGCTCTGGGCTGATGGGTCGGAGCCTGGAGCCTGTTTCCGATTCTGTGTCTCCCTCTCTCTCTGCCCCTCCCCCGTTCATGCTCTGTGTCTCTCTGTCCCAAAAATAAATAAAAAAAAAAAAAAAAAAAAGAAATACTTGGTTGTGTTTCCAGCTTATCACTGGCCAGAGCCACCAGGAGCCAGGCTTTCTCCTTTGTGCTGTGGAATAGCCTGTTTCTTACTGTCTTTTCCCCCTTCCCTTCAGGTTGTGGCTCTTTCCTCGTGGTGCCTGCTGAGGGATTCGATTTACTACACGCTGTCTGTGGTCGCGCTCATCGTGGTAAGTGTGGGATGCACACCTCACCTGAGTCCCTTGCTGTTTCTCTTCCTCATCCTTCTCACCACTCGGGGTTATATGCAGCTCCTCCGCATGGAGTAAGTTCAAGTTCTCTGATGATGAATGAGCGAATGGATGTCTATGCATGGAGGTGGCTTTTCTTTCTTCCAGCTACTTTGATCACCCAGAACCCCAGCATGATAGTTTGGTGCTCACAACAAGAGATTTGACTGACTCTGGTTATCTGGTTCCATGAGAGTCCTCTGCTGTTTCCCTGTGATCCCCTGACCACTGCCTCTCACTTTCTCATGGTCTCCTCTGTAACTCTCTTCGGCGTCAGTGTCCCTGGGTTTGGACCTTACTTCTGCCTCTCTGTATGCTCTCCCAGGACAGTGCCCATGGTCATTACCACCTTTGTGCGGACACCTTCACACTATATTCTTGGCAATGGCATCTCTCAAAGGTCCAGTCACGGATAAGCCACTCTGTACCAGACATCTTCTGTCCCAAACCCAACATGTCTCTAAACTTAGGATGACTTCCCCAAGACAGGACCCCCTTTCTAGTATTTCAGCCCCTATTTCTCTCTTAGCCACCCAAGCTGAGAATGACTTTAAGTTGACCTTTCTCCCAATTCCACCATATACCCATTTGGCTTAATTGTAGATTTTCATCTTGTAAAAATGTCCTCAGTATGTCCCTTCATAGCCCATTTTACTTGAGGCTCTTTATGTCTTTGGCCTGAACTGACACAGCCCATCGCAGGTCAGTCTTAAAACTAGTAATATCGCTGCCAGCCCCCCTCCTTCACCCCAGGCAGTCCTCAGAGCTGCCTGTACATGCCAGTCCCTTGTGACTCCATGTCACCTGTGGGGACAAATCCAGACCCCTTAGCTTGAGTCATCCAGAAGAAAGGGGGCAAATCAGAAAGACCTGAAATGGAAGCTAGCACATCTGACTTCTAATTGTGGTCCTCTCCCTTCTTGCTAGCTCTAATGACCTTGGAGAAATCAAAGTCTCTTCAAGTCTCAGTTTTCTTACCTACAGAACAGGAATAGATCCACTGAAGGGTTTACTCACCTGTCTACAAAGCACTTCCCTGTAGGTTATTTAATTGTAAATATCTCTACAATTAAGCTAAAAGTGATGTTTAATACAAGGCTTTCTACAAGGAACAAGTAGGTATTTCAGCCAACAGCAGTTCCTGACAGTGAAGATCTTGGGTTTACAACCTCTTTCCAAGGGCCATTAACCGTCGGGAGGGTAAAGATCTGACCAAGAGTAGAGAGTTCATTTACACCGCATTGGAATTAGAGACATGCCTCTTCTGTTGAACTTTCAGTTGGTAGACTTAAAGACATGTGTGGATTCTGTGTTCTCATTCTCAGTTATTACCTGTGAGAAAGGTATGATCACCCCAAATCTAGAAGATTCTGCTGTTCACACAGCCCAGACTTCTCAAACACTCGTTGCAGTGAGCTTTGAGCTTTGTCCTGCAACATAGGAACCCACATTGATCATGTGTGCCATTTGCTCAACCTGCCTGTAGGGTAATTTAGGACGGGTTTTGAAAGTTACTGTTTTCAAGAGACATGGCTTGGAGATAGCGCAAATGAATGCAACTCTGTATTTTGCTGCATTTCAGAAAGAGAAGACCATTCCCAGAAAGGGGAGGTGATGAGGCAGAAAGTACAGGCTGAGATTTCCCCAGGGCACAGACTTGGCATGTGCACTCCTGACAGTGAATTGCCCACACTGGCTTCTTTCTCTGTTCTCAGTACAGACACCTCCTGGACTCGATGGGAAGTAACTTGTCTTCAGTCAGATTTATCGGGACATGCCCATGATTTTTTTTTTTTAATATAATTGTTGCTAATGATGTGTAAAGATGTAAAGCAGTTTTGCTTCTTTGGGCTGCGGGTGATGCCCACCCGAGTAGGGTCTTTGGGCCAACCAGTAATCTGCCTCATACGTGGCTGTGAATGACAGAGCTGAGCCAGCTGAAATACCCAGGCTGCCGCAGCTCTGTATTTTCCTCAGATGGCTGGCCGCAAGGTGCAAAAGCCAGTGATTCTGCTATTCCCTGAAGGTCTATACTGTGTGTTTACAGACCAGATGTCAAGGCTGGAGTTTTCCGATTTGAGAAAAATTACATTTCTCCACTGTTAGAAAGTAATGGCAGAGATAAAGCTTTAGTCCTCAGCGTTTAGTCTTGGCTCTTCTGACTTTTACTGGTGTCCTGCCAACTTCAGTGCACCCTGGAAACACCCAACATTCTTATCTAAAAAGTGTAACTCTGAGATTTCAATCCAGTAGGTTCTGGAGGAGAGCCCAGGAAGTTGAATGTTGGCCACAATCTTCTCTGCCCCTCAGGTGATTCTGATGCATGCTCACCTCAAAAACTCAACTTCAAATGCGGTTGGACACCATTTCCTTGGGATAAGTCCTCTGCTGCCTGGCAGTGATCGCTTCCAGAGGAGATGTTGAGATTCTCAAACACAAGACATCGTGGCAGCCCACTTGTCTAGATTTCTGACTGCTGTTCATTTTTGGGGTCATTTTCACATAAGTCTTAAAACTGGCGTAAGGAGTAGAACAGTCATACATAGAAGCATGGCATTTAGCAGAAAGGGTTTCTCAGTGTCCCCAAATCTATTCCATGGCCCAGCCCCAGGCTACTGCTCACACCCGCTGTTTTTATCAGGGTTTCCTGTTCTCCTTTTTCTATGTTTCCCCCAATGTCATGGTAACAAAATCACTTTCCTTCTGGCCTTCCTTATATAATATGGGGTTCCCTATGGACCCTGCAGTGGACACTTAAAATTCCTGTATTTAAAAGCCTTCCTCCTATCCACAAATAATTACCAACCATCCGAACAATTTATTTTAACTATTAGGGTTTTTTTTAAACCTTCTACCCACTCTTTATGGTTTTGAAATGTTCAGAACTCCTGGTCCCCTGGGGGGATGCAATAAAGAGCTCATTCACCCAGAGGGCAAGTCTGGACTAAGTGGGACCAGATGGCTATTTCTATGTACATCCCAGTGAGAGGCCTTACAGACCCCCGTTCAGAGGAGCCCCAAAGACAAACTGTGGGGCCCTGGATCCAGACAACAGGAGAGACAGCTTCCACAGGGACGTTTGTGCCGCTGGACCAGGAGAGTGCAGACAGTCATGATTACCTGGGTCTGAAGCAGCTGAAATGGAAGCTGGCTTGAGAGATGGATAAGACCAACAAGCAAACACATAGGAACAAGACAAGCATGTACACACTGAAACCAACAGGGCTTAAGACAGTTAACTAAGAGGGACACCTGGGTGGCTCAGTCGGTTGAGCGTCTGACTTCGGCTCAGGTCATAATCTTGCAGTGAGTGAGTTTGAATCCCGCATTGGGCTCTGTGCGGACAGCTCAGAGGATGGAGCCTGCTTCAGATTCTGTGTCTCCCTCTCTCTCTGCCCCTTCCCCACTTGCTCTCCTTTTCTCTCAAAAATAAATAAACATTAAAAAAAAAAGACAGTTAACTTAGAGACCAGGGACTCAGTTCACTTGGATATTTGGGTTCCATCTACCTTGGCTCTGTGCTATTTTCTGCTTGGCTTGTTGTTGTCTTGAAGGGAGAAAGCAGAAGAAATTAAGAATGTGTTACTGTCAATGGCAGTTATAGTATCAGAAACATTCAGTGTGTGTCTGTCTGCCTTTCCCGCCCCATCAGGCAACTCTCTCTAGCCCTGGTGACATTCCACAAAGAGAAGCCTCAGGCCCTGGGGAAGCCGCACAAGGCCCAGAGGCTCACCCCATGACTTGAGTCTCTCTCTGCAAGAGAGGTGTCCCCTCTTAGGTTCTGAAAGCATTCTGGGTTCTTGGTGCATGTCCTTATGTGCATCTGCAAACTCTTACAGACCGTCCTGCTGCATCTGTCCCACACCGGTGACCCACCCCCAACCGAGGTCCATCAGCAGCGCAGCTCTGCCTGGCCCTACTTTCTCCCAGTTCCAGCGGGCCCCACCCATCCCTTTTATTGAAATGTTACTGTAATTTACATAATCGTGTAATTTACATAAATGCAAATGATTCATTACATCCTCCGTCTAACAGCTGCCCTAAAAAAGAATACTTTATTTTTACCCTTCGTCTCTGCTTTGAGATTGCGGATTGTGGGCATTAAGAGAAGGGAAACCTCTTGGGAGAGCAGATAGGCCTCAGAGACAGGTTCTAGATCACTTCATTGGCTCACAAATCCAGACTCAGGAGGCCACCTACCTGGAGAAGGGCCCGGTAAGCACTTGGCAGCAGTTGGGGGGGCCCTTGGGGCAACTGAGCATGGGCATGTGGGGTGAGGCCCATCCAAGGTAACGCTTCCCTCTCTTCTGACTGCAATCCCCCGTCCCAAGGAGATTTTGTGGGGACACAGAGAGACCACTTAGCTGACCCAGCCGCCAGAGATGGCCTGGGAAGCACTGTCCAGGAGTGTAGCCACGGGCCACAGGTGGTTCTTGAGCTCTTGGTTTGCAATTAAGGAGACCAAGGAACTGAATTTTAACTTCAATCAATTTAAATGTATGTAGCCACATGCGGCTAGTGCTTATCATACCGGATAGCACAGTCGTAGCGAGCAAATCCATCCGTAGAAAATATATGCACATTCTCACAGGCATTCCTAAGTTTTTTCTTTTTAAATCTAAGTTTATTTATTATTTTGAGAGAGACAGAGCGAGTGGGGCAGGGTCAGAGAGCAAGGGAGAGAGCGATTCCCAACCAGGCTCTGCAGTATCAACACAGAGCCCAGTGCAGGGCTCGAACCCATGAACCATAAAATCATGACCTGAGCCAAAACCAAGAGTCGGACACTTGACCAACTGAGCCACCCAGGCTCCCCCTTCCCTAAGTTTTAACAAGCATAGACTCAATACTGCAAGACCGAGTGCTGGGTCTGTCAATGAAGGATTTCTAGTTCAGTACTCACGACTATGCAGGCCAGCAAATTACATGGGTCCCATTTTACAGATGGCAAAACTGAGGCTCCAGAAATTCAGGGACTTGCCCAGGGTCAGGGAGCAGCAATAGCCTAGGTTTGCCAGAGGAGGTGTCTAAGATGGTACATCTGTGCCTCCCTAGAAAAGAATTTGGATTTCCCCTCCAATCAAATCTGCCTTTTCATCTTGAAATCATCCTGTTTTCCCTCACCCACCATGCAGGCCACCATTAGAGAGTAAGTATGTGCTGGCTGTGCTTTCTTCCTATTTTTAGACTGAAGGGAATAGCTTCTGCCTTCCTTCTCCTGGAATTCCTTCCTTAAGACAGCTGACTGTAATTGATCCAGAATCTTCTTATGTTGCCCTATCTGTGAGAGAAAAGACATGTCAGAGTCATGTTGATGCCTGTCCTTTCCCCCTACCCCTCCACTGGCTTCCAGGGCCCTGCCCCTCTGGCTCAAGGCCTCTCCTTCCTGGCCCCCTTCTTGCAAGGCACTCCCTGCTTCTTCTCTCTCCAGTTCAGCAACACTGAAGCTCTTATGCTCATGGTACCCCTGTTACGTCTCAGCTCCCCTTCTAGCAAAGTGAGAAATAACCATGGAAGCTGGAAGATTCTCCCAGGGAATGAATGTGAGAAATTTTAAGTTCTTTAAACAAATCAACGATGATCATACAAAGTGTGGCCTGTGTCATTATCCCCTCCCCTGTGAGGAGGAGGGGCCTGCTCTAAATGATGTCAGGGTACACCAGGAAGCCGCGTCTTCCTTGGGTCTGCTCCAGGAGCAGGGAAGTGGGTCAGCCAGACTGTGGGATGCAGAGAGGACCCCCTTCTCTTTCATAAGGAAGACAACTTGGAAGTTGTAGTTAACGTGTCTCTGGTTTCGCACTGCCCAGCCAACCAACCTTTTTGGTTTAGCAAACTATCCTCCCCGTATCCTAAATCTGTCCCTGTATCCATTTCCTTCCCCTGGTGTCCTGCCTCTGCATACTTCAAGCCCTGCTCATAGTGCAAGTTCTGCTCAAGCCCTGCCTTTAGATAGTCTTTATTTCCTACCCTCCTTCAGCTCCCACCACTGTCGTCCACCTGCTAGAGATCCTGACATCGAAACTCCTGTTTAACCTTCAAGTGTAAACCATATCAGTGCATAACAGCAACTTTCCAGTGCATTCCATCAGATTCCTTCCCTCAGAAGGCCTTCCCTCAGATGGCCTCGCCTAAGCCATCTGCACCCCAAGTCCCCAGAGCTGAGGAAGTCAAAACTCCATTTGGGCACATCTCCCGAGGGCGTCTCCATTCTGTTGAGTGACAAGTCGGGGCAGCAGGGGTAGCTTCCGTTTCCATCTAGGGAGGAAAGATTTTTCAAGGTTTTAGTCTCTTGAGAGACAACAGTGGTGTTGATTTTCTCCTATTACGTGTGCTGCTGAACATCCTAATGGTGCCAGTGATTGTAACGCAAGCTACGGAAATCTCAGGCTCTTCAGTGCGGCTGCTTCTGCTCCATGGCTACAGCTTGTAGTAAGCCAATCCATGGACTGACATGCAGTGTGGGGACAGCCACCTGCCTTTCTGCTCAGAAGCCAGCCAGGCTGTCTGCTGTCCACACACCTGGGCAATTCCTGGCCCGTGTTTTCCCTGCTTGAGGGTGCCACATCCTTAGCAGTTCCCTGGGATGTCATCCAGGGATTCACCTGCCTGCTGTAAGCCTATCTCTCTTAGAGAACTCTAGAGCAGACACCAGGACTGAAAGCTGGTTTCCATGGTACCCAACTGTTTCTCTGAGGCCTGAAGGAAAAGAGAGGTTTTTTTTTTCTTCAAAATCACTCTTGCGTGTGTGTGTTCACATTTAGCTTGTCTGTGGAACACGTGGAAAGCTTAAGGGTGAAGCCAAAGGTAGCTTTGGATGAATCACATTGGGGTCAGAGAGCAGGTCTGCTGACCAGCCGTGTGCAGCAAACCTGGGGCTCAGGTGCCACTTAGCATCACCCGTGTGTGGTCACTGGGGGTGGCCGCAGTGTCTGGCACAAACACAACCAGAAAAGCACAAAGAGCTGCTTCCCCAAGCAAGTCTCGTTTTCAGAAACCTGACCAGGATAAAGGTGAGTCAGTTCCAAAGGCCACACAGCAGGACCCTCGACTGCAACACGGGATTTGAGTGGTGGCGTGAGCTTGAGGGACCTGCCTGTCCCCAACTCAGAACGTGTCCTGCCTCCCCAACGTTGGCTGAAGATTCCTTTAGGAAGCCGTCTGTTTTGAGGTGCTTACCCTCCTACCAGGAAGTTTCATGGAGCCTTGAAATGGACTTGATCTGACTTCCTTCCAACCCCACTCACTGCTTTGGCAGAATGGACAGGCAGAGGGTAGGACGTGAGCACCACCTAGTGGTGAATGGGTGGGAGTGGGGGTGTGATTTCCTGTTTCAGACAGGTACCTATATAAACGATCTCGGGGGGGGGGGGGGGGTTCTACCCTAGTAATGCCGCTGTAAGGGGCCAAGGCAGTGGTTTCGTCTTCTTTTAGCCATGGAAAGAGTGTGGAAATACAGAGGGATATTCAACATTTGCCTTAAGAAAAATAGAATAGACTAAAATAAAATATAAAATAAAATAAAACTGTTAGGAGTAACAAATCCATTCCCTGGAACCATCAGCAATGTCAAGTGGGAGAGTTGCCTGTCCTTGTCATTTTAAGTTTCCAGACAGGGCGATTCCAGCACTGCGTCAGGGTGGTCCAGTGCCATACATACTCTCCCACAGGAACATTCTGTGAACAGTGCCCATTTCCTCGTTTTCAGCCCTCTCAGTGTGTGATGATCGGTGGCTCAACCTCATCCAGAGGCCACCAACAAGGCTCAGAGACATAACTCGCTGTCTGCCTCCTTTCCTGTTTCCTCGTAGGTTTTCTTAAAGGCCTAACTTTTATTTCCTTTTATCTATTTTGCTATTTTTTTTTAGTCCTCTCATTTTCCCACCCAATCTTCTTAAAGAAGTTGATTAAAACCCAGACTGTGTTTGCTCATTAGCCACAGGGTAGCTAAGGGCTCCTGGCTGTCAGTGGTCAGTGATGGGATATCCCTCATCTGTTATTTGGAGTCTTCCAGGTCACCACCATTTGTCAGAATTTGTAGGGAGGCCATGGACATTTCGCTTTCCTGGCCTGCCTCCCTCAAGCACATTCCCACCCCCAACTTCCCTGGCCACAGCCACTGCCTTAACGTTGGATTCATGATGCTCCTTAATTGTGTATCTAGTTCAGAGCCCACTATTCCCTGATTCATTGTGTCCTGTGTAAATTCCATTCTCATTTTGTACAATTCAGCCTATTCTGATTTTTCCCCATTGTTATGATCACTGAGATAATCAATCACTAGAGGCATACTGATCTATGCCCTCACCTGTCCATCACATGGCATAGAATAAGGGCTTCTTTTATATTATAGCTGCTTTTATATTATACAGTATCGCCTGCCTTCCCTGATACGCGAAAATTAAATTGGCACTTTAATAAACTCCTTACCAGTGTCTCGTGCTCTCTTAAGTGACGATGAATTGATTGCTCCAGCGTGCTACTCGAGACTGATACTGAATTAACTTCAATTAATAGAAACGTTTTCCATCTTAAATCATTTGTTCTGTTCCATGATTTCTCAACAATAATTTTTTTAAGCTGGTGATTATACAAAAGGGTCTGGGAGCCTTCCAAGGGATGGATTGCATACCATCCAGCCTAGATCACGGGATGGTTTCCTTTATTTCTTTAATTCTCTTCCCATTCTGGTTTGACATTTCCATGCAAATGTCAACCTGTTGAATCCCATAACAAGAGTCACAAAGCTGCTGAAGACAACATCTTTGTCAATGTCTTGTCAGGAAGTGTGAGTACAAATAAGTGAGGACCCTTTCTTTTCCTCTTGTCTTTACGCCTTTGGGATAATTGGAGAGAGGTCTTTTCATGTGCCTTCTGAGCCATACCTGCTCGTCTGTGTCCCACCCCTGCTTGTCTCTGCCTCTCTCTCGCAACATATGGTTATTCTGATCTCTGGGGACTGAAGCGATGCCTGTGTCATTTGTTGACTTTACCAAATCTGTGCAGTACTGACACTTTGAACCCAGATGTTTCTTCTGCCTTAGAGTCTCCAGAGGGCCACCTGCTCAGAGATGATCATACCCAGAAGCAATCGTATCTGGTGAAGGTGGAAAGTGCAAGCTATGAAGCAACGCTCAGCTTCCTGCTTGACTAAAATATAAGCGTTCCCACTTGTTTTCAACAGTGCACCGTTTGGGCACATAAATGTGTCATGGAAAGAAGATTTAAGAGCCAGTCCCGAGTTCTAAAACAAACTCTGTGAACCCTCAAGAAAATTCCTTGTGTTCTCTGTGGCTCCGTTTCCCCATATAGAATCAAAGGGCCAAAATTATACCACTTCTTCCCCTAAAGTGAGAAGTGATTTGGAATGATATATGAGCTAGGGGTTAAATGAATTCAATTTTTGTTGTATATTCTTTTTGGATACTATCTGATCGGGGCAAAATCTCCATTTGGTTCTTGTATTTCTTCCAGCTGCCTCTGACTCCTGCTTATCTCCTTTAGCAAAAGGGCAGGCCCGTGGCCCAGGGCATGGGCAGCCCACAGTGCCCTGCTGAGACTTTCAGTCACTATTGTCAGCACATTTATTTTTCACCCTCTGCACACTGGTGGCAAGTGAAGCTGGTTCTCTACTTCTGGTTGTGATGCAGAGTTTCCTTTGAAAGTAAATTCTTTTAGGGAAACAAACAAACAAACAAACAAAATAGGTACACTTAAAAAAATACTGAGTACATAGAAGTCTGCATGCTTGCCTAAAAGCTTAAAGGTACTACAGAGTGCACAGGCACATGCAGACGTCTTACAGGTGGCCCACAAGTGGCTAATGCTTGCAAGCACCTGCCAGTCTTCCCCATCCCCTTCTGGATCTAAAATTCTACAGTGCGGCTTGCTCTGCATAGCAGGGGGTCATGCGTTCCTATCACTGCACTGTTGGACAGAAATTGCCAGGAGGGACAGGATGGTCTGCTGCTTCTGTCCTCCTCAATGTGCCACCCCCATCCGCCAACAGCACCTCCTGCCACTAACATTAGCCACACATGAAACCAGCACAGAGGGAAGCTTATCTGTAGATTCGTCGTGTTCCAGGCCAGCCCCAGCCTGATTCCCACCAAACCAGCTACATGGTTGGAAGAGGTGCAGTCATAAAGCACGCATATGCGTGCAGACATTGCATATGTGTGTATGTCTAATTGTCCTTTTTTTCTTTTTCTTTCTTTCTTTTTTTTTTTTTTTTTTACAGTTCATTTATGACGAACAAGTTTCCTGGTAAGTACCTCTTTTTCCCCTCCAATTTCTCCTTGCTGTGTTACAGAGCCAAATATATTGAAGACCAGAGTCAGGGTTTAGGAAAGAAAGGGGGATGTCATGGCAGCTTAGAACAACTAGCATTTCTTGGGACCCATTTGACCGCAACAAAGAAACTAAATTAGCTCTGACAGAGCAGAGACCTTTTCCCTTGGGCTGGGACGGTGGCCTTCCATTGGGGATGCTAATACTTCACTGTCTTTATCAGCCAGGTTAGATGGCATGACTTAGCTGTGCCTTTCTGCAGTTAGCCATTTGCTAGGTCGTGGTTAAGATTTGACTAATCTTTTCAAATTGCGTCCAAACCACATTGGCATATTCAAATACCATGTAAATCTTAGGAAATGGAGATGGAGTCACTTCCATTATCCTTAACCCACTAAAGTTCTGCCTGACATTCAAGATGATCTTAGGCCGATGAAAAATCAGTGATTTTTTTTTTGATGGATACAAAACGTAAACCAAATTAAATATAGGGGAACATGTGCATTTGGGCCAACTATCCAAATCCCCATTTTTCAGGTGGGTTCTAAACAAGTCAAATATGTTTGGAATAGAAATAGAAATTGGGTATGTTGTACATTCCTGTTATGTTTTTCAAACATTTGATCTGTAGATATAGAGGAATGTGAAATAGCATTTTAGGGATAGATAAGTGTGGCACTGTAGGCAGGTAGGTAAACAATTTCCATGATACTATTTTTTTAAGTTTATTAGTATTTGAGACAGACAGAGAGAGAGAGAGAGAGAGAGAGTCAGACAGAGACAGAATCCAAAGCAGGCTCCAGGCTCTGAGCTGTCAGCACAGAGCCCGATGCGGGGCTCAAACTCATGAATCACGAGATCATGACCTGAGCCAAAGTCAGATGCTTAACTGACTGAGCCACCCAGGCACCCCTCATGATATTATTTAAAGCTAAGAATGAGGGGCGCCTGGGTGGCGCAGTTGGTTAAGCGTCCGACTTCAGCCAGGTCACGATCTCGCGGTCCGTGAGTTCGAGCCCCGCGTCGGGCTCTGGGCTGATGGCTCAGAGCCTGGAGCCTGTTTCTGATTCTGTGTCTCCCTCTCTCTCTGCCCCTCCCCCGTTCATGCTCTGTCTCTCTCTGTCCCAAAAATAAATAAACGTTGAAAAAAAAATTAAAAAAAAAATAAAGCTAAGAATGAGCCTTCAGCAAAATGAGCCTTCAACTGGCCCTTTGTCAGAGTGACATTTCTTTGTCTTAGGCTATCTCTGATATTCAGAATTTGGGCGTTGCCGATGAACTTGTCTCATTGATGGTAAATGTTATTCATCAGGCCAGGGTGTTAAGTATACTTTTGCCAACTCTCCCTCTCATCTGTTCAGGAGGGGCAAGGAAAAGACAGCTAGGAAAACTTGTTTTAAGACACGTAATCTTTATATCAACCCATAAAAAATAAGGAGGTCTTCTTTGGGAAACTGTGATGAGCAGGCTAACTGGGATTAAGATGTCTCAGGTCAGAGGTCAGAAGCCAGGGAGAACCACCTCATGGGATCCACCTGGATGTAGTGGCCAAGTAGAGTGGTGACCTCTTCCCCCCATGTCTTTAAGTGCAGAACAAGAAAACTTGCAAAAATATTCTCAAACTGATGGCACATTTAGCATGACCACCACTTTGCCTTAGCAAACAGTAGGTGCTTAAGAGTTGCTCAGTGTTGCTGCTCTTAGCTAACAATGCTTCTATACAGACAAGTTATGATCACAGTTGATCTCAGCAATTTTTCTGCTGTTTTGTGTTTGTGTGTGTGTGTGTGTGTGTGTGTTCTGTCTGTGCAGAAACCTTAAGAAAGGATACCCATGGGTGGTTTACTGTTGGTTTTTCTTAAGTAGAGCTCTCTTTCTACACCTGCCTGGTTTTGCTGGCAAAGGCAGGCTTTGTGACCAGCCAGTTTTGGTCCTTATCCTCAGAATGTCTTCTAGGATACGGGTACCTGGGTGGCTCAGTCAGTTAAGCATTCAACTCTTGATTTCCATTTAGGTCATGATCTCGTGATTTGTGAGTTCGAGCCCCGTGTTGGGTTCTGCATGGACAGCACGAAGCCTGCTTGGGATTCTCTATCTCTCCCTCTTTCTCTGCCCCTCCCCTCAAAAATAAACACTTTTTTAAAGTGTCTTTTAGGATATTTCAGGTGGTATGGAGCAAGAAAGGGAGAGACCATTTCCTCTGCATTCAAAGGTCAAATCTCCTACAGATGTTAGGAGGTTAGAACCCTGGGCCTGCTCCAAAGAGCCAGATTCTGAGGTCCTCAGGTCCCCAGCTTCAGCACCAATGCTCCCACATGAGTAAAGAGATAGGAAGGCCATGGATGAATGAGGTGCAAATTTCCCAGCATGCTTTGTTCCAGCTGGGGCTGGGTTAGAATCATAACTCGTGCACAGGAGTAGTTGCAGGGAAGAACAAGGAAGCTCATGGCATCAGAGCATCATTCCCAGACTGCCGCCTGTTACATAATGACTGCTATTATGTGGATGGGCTGACAGAGGACATTTTTCATACAAGTGAGGCTGAGAAATTGAAGTCTACACCACGGACCCGTAACTGCTTCTAGACTTCCAGGGATCTCAGCTCCTGGTTTAAATATAAAGTATATTGAACTTTAAGGTGTTTTTCACCATCCACCAGAATACTGGGTATTTTTCATACCCAGCCAAACACAAGCATTGGCTTTGCTGAAAAGGTGTGTCTAGGGGCTGATTTCTGATTTCTCAGTTAACGCCAGCTGCTTCAACCTGTACAAATTAGACCACAATAATATTTCAGTATTACTAAATGATAAATTCCATTCCTTGTTGTAGAACATTCCATCATGTCCTAGCGATTTCAAGGGAGGTAACCAATTCATCCCAAATCCTCAAAAGGAAACTCATTTCAGTTGTGTTTATTTTGAAACAAGAGTACCCTTTTTTTAAATTTTTCTTAACGTTTATTCATTTTTGAGAGATGAGAGAGACAGAGCATGAGCAGGGGAGGGGCAGAGAGAGAGGGAGACATAGAATCCGAAGCAGGCTCCAAGCTCTGAGCTATCAGCACAGAGCCTGATGCGGGGGTCAGAGCCATGAACCATGAGATCATGACCTGAGCTGAAGTCGGACGCTTAACTGACTGAGCCACCCAGGCTCCCTGAAACAAGAGTACTCTTTATGAGCCTTGTCAAATACAAATACACAAAGGCAAGGCTTCCCTGTTGTACACAGCTTTCCCGCTCCTGGATCAGTGTCTGCAGCAGGTCACAATCAGACAAGAAATAGCAAGCAGAAGGCTTTTAGTAGCAGAAAGCCAGCTAAATCGTGTTGAAGAAATAGTGATTTATTTTTCTTGCATAACAAGTGCTCCAGATGGTGGTGGTACGAGATGGCTCCTCATTTCTCTCGGCCTTTCCTAATGGTCAAGAAGGCTATTGCAGTTCCAGGCATCAGGTCGGACTGACAGCAAGAAGGAGGAAGAAGGAAGACTCTTTTCCACCTTACATCTCTTCGGTCCCAACTGGGTCCACCTTGACCAACAAGTGGCCAGGCAGGATAGAATTACAACTCTAGACTAATCATTATTACTTCTTAAAATGTTTTATTTATTTATTTTTGAGAGAGAGAGAGAGACGCATGCACATGCCTGAGGGAGAGACTCCAAGCTGTCAGCACAGAGCCCAACTCGGGGCTCAATCTCACAAGAACCAAACCATGAGATCATGACCTGAACCAAAATCAAGAGTCAGACGCTTAATCAACTGAGCCACCCAGGCTCCCCTAGACCAATCATTATTTATCCTGGAGGTAGGACCACCCTCCTTCAGATCCAGTAGTCCCCACTTGCTGTCTCAACTCGTAGGGTTCTGTAGTTCTATTAGCAAGCCAGAGGCAGGGTGCTCTTCATATGTTTGGTGCTTCTCAGTTAGAGAACTACCCCTAAAGATTACAGTTAAAATAGAAAGTATCAGAGATCCACCGGTTAAGATGCATTGTATCAACCTGAGTCCATAATGACAGCTCAGTGAGGCCCACAATATTGCCAGAAGGAATTTGGAATATGTCTTCAGTGAGTCTGAAGTCCTGATAAGAAAGCAAAAGGATTCAGGTTGATATTCTTGTTTCTTCTTTAAGCCTCGAGCTGTAACTTTGGGAGAGAAAGGAGAGCCAGGGGACATGACTTGGAACATATCTACATGTGGAGCATTTGGGACCAGCATTCACTGTTCTGGACCATAAGAAAGCAGGGCCTCACCCTCTGGGTGAGAATACGGAGTAACGGGGAATAACCCTCCCAATACAGGAAAGAATGATCTTTGGCAGGAGAACCAGGGGCCAGTTGAAGGCGGTTCAAATTGGAAGTTTGTGGGAAGGGAAGAAACAAACCGAGATCATACCACAAGACCAGGTCCTCAGAGGACAGTGGATAGGCTGCAGTCAGGAGAGGCAGATGGAGAAGTGTCCCCAGGGGGAAGTCGGGGGACAAGAGCCTTGTGACCTTAGAGGTCTGCATGTGGACTCTGTCCAATTCCACAACTGTTTCCTAAACGCCTCCTGAATGCCAGTTTCTGTTCCAGAACCAGACATTGAACACAAAACCAAACTCAGCCCTGACCTGGAGGCTCTCTTGGGCTAGACAGAACTTGGGCTAGATAGAACTTGGGCTAGACAGAACTTGGGCTAGAGAGAAGGGAGACAGTTGACATGTCATCACAGGGTCATTAGAGATAGGGGGCAAGGGCAGGAGGTGGGGAGCCTTGGGACTCTGAAAAGCATTAAACTAGAATGCATTAAACTAGAATGAACTCTTCATCAGGCCCCAAAGCAGAGAGGACAGCAGATGGATGTCATAGAGGCCTTAGAGAGCCTGGTGTATTTCATATGGAGGAGGCATTGGGTGAGCCCTGAGTCTGGACACTGACCAACCCAAGCTGAAATGTCAGCAGGAGCAGAGAACCCCCATCTCACAAGCATCCCTGATACATAACAGAAGAGAACTTGACTTGAACACTGCAATGGAAGGGCTTGTTTTGAGTAGGAAAAAAAAAAAAAAAGGCCTAAAGGAATTAGAGTATAAATATACCTGTTTACAAAGCATTGGACTTCATTCAGCCTAGCTGAAATATTTCGTTGACATGGGTCTGTTTTCTGGTGACCCTCACCGAGTCTATTAAAATGCATCCAAGCTGTTATACAGCATCCCTTCTGATCTCAGGTATCTCCTCCTTCAAAATGAAGGCTGTGAATAAAATCTTATTCTTCCCAATTAACTTTATGCCACATAATACACTGGTTTTAATGAGGTAAGAACCATGTTCAGGAGGTGTTTTACAACTGAAAGTGGGTTTTAAAGGAAGTCTCGCCCTGCACAGATGAGCTGAGGACTGCTGTGTGCTGAGAAGAGAATAGTGGGCAGCCAGGGAGGGAAGGGGTATGTGCTTGGGGGAGTCAGCTGTCAGGGGGTCGGCTCTAAGTCTCTGGAAGATGAAAAACCAGATAACTGAGGTGGGGGTCAGATGTGAGGAGTGGTATGAAGTGACTGCCAGAAACAGGCATTACATATAAATAGGTAATGAATAAATAAATCAACATGGAAATCACAGACTGGTCACCTGTTTAGCAAACATCCACAAGGTCATGTGATAGAAAGCAAAGGAGGGGTAGACAGGAAGACTTGTTGGAGGAGGTGGCATTTCAGCTGGCATTTGCAGGATCAAAGGGGCCAGCCAAGGAATAAAGGGAAAAGTATTCCTGGCATAAGGAACAGTAAGTGCAAAGGCTCTGGAGAGAAGGAAAGAACTTGGCGTGTGCAAATGAAGGGAGACCAGTGTGATGGAACACAGACACAGTATGATGGGGCACAAACAATTTAAAAAACAAAAGAACCGACCGGTTTTGCGGGGTGGGAATGGGGAGGCAGCTTTTGTTTTTTTCTTCTTAACTTTGTTGGGAAGAAGTTGAAGAGCTTTAAACAGAAGAACGACATGACCCAGGAGCCTCGCAGAAACCAGTTCAGAGGCTGAAGTTAAGGTGGACTAGCAAGTAGCAGCAGGGCAGACGGAATCCAACAATTCAGGAAATATTTGGGATGTAGGGTTGTGATGGATGTGAGGCAAAGGTAATGGAGGGCTCCAGACTGATTTCCAGACTTGGAGCTTGACTGGGCAGGGAGAGGTACAGTTGGCTGAGATGGCAAGGCCTGGGGAAGCACAAAGCCAGGAAGCAGGAATTAAGAATTCTGTTCCGACGTGCATTGAGATACCACATGGGACATACATCGACAGTGATATATGAGCACAGCCCCAGGAAGAGGAGTGGAGTGGGTGTGTGGGCTGGTGTTTACATCAGGAGGACCAGATGACATCACCTAGGGAGATCGTGTAGGTAAAAAGAGAAGAGGGCCCCCTATTTAGAGGTTCAGCTGGGCAAGTGGAGGAGGCAGAGGGAAGGAGAAGTTCAGGGGACAGGAGGAAAACCAGGAGCGTGGCCTCTCGGAAGTCAGAAGAGAGTGCTGTATGCAGGAGGGCAAGTGACCAGCCTTCAGATGCTGCAGGGAAATTGAACAGGATGACAGAGAACCATCCCTGGAGTCATGCACATGGAGGTCGCTGGTGCTGTGGACAAGTGTTTCAACAGATGGATGAATGTGGACATTAGAGGGATTTGCCAAGGGAAAGTGCAGTGCTGCAGTAAAGTGTATGCATTCTTTGAGATGGTTTACTAAGAGTGAAGCCCAGAAATGTGGCAGAAGATGGAGAGGTGTAGACCCCTTGATTTCTTCTCTTACTAGCATCAAAAGCACTTTCTATACCACATACACACACGTTTGCGTTATCATTCTGAACCAAAGCATGGGAGCCCACCCTGTGGATATGCGTGTCCTAACATGTGTACCCAGGCTCCCATCTTGTAACTGTCTTGCTTCTTACCTGCATTGCGTGTTTATAAACACCACGGCAACAAAGACCCTTATGTGTGCATCCTTTTTACGCTTGACCACATATTTCCTGAGGGTCAATTTTTTTTTAAGTTTTTGTTTATTATAAGAGAGACAGCACAAGTGGGGGAGGGGCAGAGAGAGAGAGAAAGAGAGAGAATCCCAAGCAGACTCCATGTTGCCAGCACAGAGCCCAGTGCAGGGCTCAATCTCATGAAACTGTGAGATCATGACCTGAGCTGAAACCAAGACTTGTATGCTTAACCTCCTATGCCAGCAAGGCACCCCTGAAGGTCAATTTTTAGACATGGAGCTTGAAAAGAAAAACTGGAAAGAAAGGCATGACCTAGAATTTCTTCATAGACCATTCTCCAGTAACCTCTTCTTGAAAACAGAATTCCTCCCTCAATTCTACAGCTAAAGGGGAACCTAGAAATCAAATTCCCTAGTTTTTTAACGGAAAGTTACTAAAATGAAGAAAATAGGAGTATTCAAATTATCGGTCGCTCAAGGTACATTCCAGTAGGTTTCATTATTTTTTTCTTTCTTTCTCTTGACCGTTTTCCACTTGTCCATTCTTATCCTTCCTGCTGACATCTTCCCTGCCTAGGTTTTTTCTCTTTCCCTTTTCCTGCCCCCTATCCCTCCTTCTCCCTCTCTTCCCCCTCCCTCTATCTTTTCCCTCTCTCTCTCTCTCTCTCCCCCCCCTTCTCTCTCCCTCTCCCTGTCTCTTCCTTCTCCCACTATATCTCCCCCAGTCTCCCTCTCTCTCTCTCCCCTCCCTCTCCCCCATCCCATCTCTCTCTCTCTCTGTCTCTGTTTGCCTTACTCCTCTGTATCCAGCAATTCCTCTGTCACCCCCTATCAATTCCTTTAGTTTGCCCTTTGTAAATATGTCTGAATAGTTTTAGTGAATGATTAAGCTGTGCACAGATTTATAAATACAGGCCTATATTCAGCAATATTATGGTAGACTTGCTGCTCTCACAGAACTCTTCTGGGTGAGTGAATGACAGGGGAAGAAGCATTTTCCTTTTAGGTAGAGAAGGAAAAGAAAGTGAATTGAAAGCTGTATGCAATGGAGAAATGTCTACAGACCAGGAAATATTTGTATCCAGTCCACACATCCACTTCATCCTTGCCCTGCTCACCTGGTTTAACTGCCATTGACATCACATGGATTTTCAGAGACAGGCTGGTGTGTTGCATGCCTGCCTGTGGTGACTTCCTTTAACAAGCCATTCTTGGTTTTACACAGGTGGGAGTCTTTAGTCCTTGTGCTGATGTATCTTGTCTACATTGTCATCATGAAGTAAGTAAAATGTCTTCTTGGTTTTCTTTTCCAAAACTGTTTCCTACATTTAGCATTATGGGATAATGTGGAAAGGGAAACGGAGGGGAGGGCAGTTAGCTGGCCAGCTTTCAATGCAGTCTGTCACAAACTCATTGGTCCCCTCAGCAACCTGCTGTGAATCACTGAAGTTTTGATTAGTAGCAATAGCAAAGATTCTTCCAACCCACATGTGATGACAGAATCAAAGCTTTTAGTGTTTAACTTGAGAGATCTGACAAACCCTTGCACCCTCTTTAAGACCCGGCAACCCAGCTTTTGGCTCTTTGGGATGCTTTAAACTCTCTTTCATAACAAGAAAGGAGGTAAAACTCACTATGTTATGCTTCTATATAGGGTGATGAAGATGGGACCAGAGCTAATTAAGAGATGAGTAAAACCATGGATCAAAAATCTACAGACCTCCATTATTCATATTGTATTAGTCATCTATTGCTGGGTAATAAATGACCCCAAAATGTAGTGGCTTAAAACTAGAAGGATGTGTTATCTCATTACAACTTCTGAGTTAGGTGTCCAGGAGCACTTAACTTGGGAGTTCTAGATCAGGGTTTTCCTTGAGATTGCAGTTAAGAGGTTGGCTGGGGTGGCCATCACCTACTTAACTGGGAATGCAAAATGGCGCACTTGCAGTGTTGGCGAGCTGATACTGTCTGTTGGCTAGAGTCCTCAGTTTCTCAACACATAGGCCTCTCCTTGGGGTTGGTTGAGTGTCTCCACAACAAGGGAACAGGTGAGTCAAGAGAGAGAGCTAGAAGGGCCCCAGTGCCTTTTATAATCTGGTCTCACTAGTCCTACACTGTCACTTCTGCCATATTCTATTTATTAGAAGTAAGTCTAGCCCACACTCAAGGGATCCGCTTCACCTTTTAAAAGGAGGAGCGTCAAAGAATTTGCAGATGTATTTTAAAACCACCACTTCATATGTTCTTTTTCCCCTGGAGTTTGGGTGTCTTACTCTTTGTATCAAGAATTAAATTGCTGGTGTTTCCCTTACTCTAAGGTAAAGCTGTGAACCTGCTGGTTCATCTTTTTGCCAAGTACCATTGAGATGAGGAGTTTATAAATAATGCAGAGACACTTCATGCTGCAGCTGCTGGACCCCCTGGGAACTGTTTCTTTCATTCTAAATTAACCCATACTTCCCCCAGCATATGTGGCTACTTCTCAGGGGGCATGAAAGTAGAACACGTTCAGAAATTTCCAGTTTGGACATATCAGGTAGCAGTCTAAAATTTGACATGTCAAGTTGTCTTTCCTGTTGAGGTCTGACAAAAATTAATTCTGGCCACTAGTGTCTAAGAGATGTGTTTGGAGAAATCAGTCTGGCCACTGGCAAACGTCACATTAAGAGTAAAGGTAGAAACAGGCTTAGCTGATGTTCAGTGTGGGCTGTAAGCGATCTGCTGTCAGTCCACTCAATATGGCGTCCAGCCTTCACCTCCGGAGCTGTCCTGATACCCGGGTCTTGTTACTAGAAGAGCATATTTCTAGTGTATCCTGGTATGGAGTTACCATGGGGTAACTGACAAAGAATCAGGTGCTTTTATGACTCATCACCTTCCATTTAAAAATACCGATTAAATGGGCTCCCCCAAAAACCAGAGTTGGCCCACAGGCCTTCCAGAGTTTCTAGACCTCAGAAGAAAAGTCTTTGAAAGCATCTTGCTCCTCTTTCTCTTAAATAGCAAAACTATTAGGGAATCAGGGCCACTATGAGGAGGCCTCAATAATGCACACATCTTCTTTCAGTGTTTTTTAAATTGATTATTTCACTGCCTTTTTTTTTTAACTTTTTGAGGCTCTAAGTTCGAGTTCCCAAAGAGTCAAGTGTCCTTTTCTTCCCCTTTGAAAAGGTGAATCAGTCAGTTATTCCAGAAGAATTGACTGAGTTACTGCTCTGTGCCCAACATTGATCTTGGGTTTTGAATCTGAATTTAGATGACAGTTTGTCCCATTGTGCATTCACTAGGGGCTTCACAGAATAAGGAAGGTTCACAGCAGAGCAGGTCTAAAGGGAAGGAAGGTTGAGGAATTTTGCTAGCATGCATAGTGTGACCACTGCACCCCTCTACTGAACCATCATAAAGCCCATGAGTTGCTGGAAGGGCTTGTGTACATTAAGATAACACTGTGAACAATTTCTCTCCTCGCCCCCAAACTATGCCCAGTGTGAAAGCTAATGAGGTGTGTTTCTGCTGATGCCTCAACTTTACCAACCTTCCAGCTGCTCAAACCAGCAGGATGCAAATAAAATGGGGAATGGCAGCTACTGTGCTCACAGAATTTTCTGCATAAATTCTGGTCCCAAGTTCTAAATTGAAATCTCTGCTCTTTAGCCATCCCCATCCGCAATCAGAGGCTTTAATCATTGGGTTTTATAAAATCTGATTTATAAAATTGCACACTCCACAATAAAATAGCTTCAGGGTGCAGGCACAAAATTTAAAACATTCAATTAAAAATATAAAACTGAGTAGCATCAGTTAAAAACAGCATATATTAGAGTTGTCAGCTGCCTCCTGGGTGGATGACTTTAAAAATTCTGTGTGAAGGTCAAAAAGCAATTTTAGTTTGGCCAAGTAGACAAAGATCTTAAGGGAGCATGAGACATACTTGGCCTTAGTGAGGACTGATTTCTGTATATCTGGGTTCCTTCTTGGGATTTGGCCCCCAGGTGAGGCAGTGTAGTTTGGTGGTTGAGAACAAGGGTGTCACGTTCAGCTCTGTCTGGTCACAGCAGTAAGACCTCGGCCAAGTCATTCAGCCATCTTGAATCTGTTTCTTCTCTTCCAAAACAGGATTCATAATGCCTCCTACCACAAAGGTTGTTTGTAAGGATGAAATGTGACAGCATAGTTAAGTTATTAACTGATATCTGGTTTCAAGAAAGCTCTCGTAACAATACTACATGTAGTGTTATTACCTTGTTATCCAAATCCAAATAAATGTGTAACATACAGTTGCACTGCAAGTTGGTATATCTATGGATTCTGAGTCAAAATGACAGAAATACTGCCTCTCCCCCATAGCTCTATCAGTAGGACAAGATATTCTTCTTGAGTTTAGAAAGTGGGAAGACCTTTTCATTAAGAAGAATTTGAATATTTACAAAAGCCAACAGAATAGTATAACAAACTCCCCATGCTCATCACCAGCCCTGATGGCCAGCAGCCCACACCCCTATCCATTTCCTTCCCTCCACGTGATTTGAAGCCCCAGACAGCATACCAGTTCATCTATAAAAATTTCAGTACACATCTCTAAAAGGACTCACTTTTCACACAACCACCGTGTCATTATCAGACCCGAAAGTGTGTGCTACTTCTTTAGTGTATTTAATACCAAATCTGTGTTCAAACTTTTAATGATCTCATGAATGTTATTTCTTACAATTTTCTTTTAATCTCATAAATCTTTTTAAAATCAGAATCCAAATAAATGTCACTTGTTATAATTGGTTGTTTCAACTTAAAAAATTTTTTTTGATGTTTTTTTTTTTTTTGAGAGAGAGAGAGAAAGAGAGAGAGAGAAATAGAGTATGCACAGGGGAGGGGCAGAGAGAGAGGGAGACACAGAATCTGAAGCAGGCTCCAGGCTCCAGGCTCCGAGCTGTCAGCACAGAGCCAGACACAAGGCTCGAATTCACAGATTGTGAGATCATGACCTGAGGTGAAGTCAGCCGCCCAATCAACTGAGCCACCCACGTGCCCCTTTTTTTCTTTTTAATTTTTTTTAATGTTCATTTATTAGAGACAGAGAGAGACAGAGCATAAGCATGGGAGGGGCAGAGAGAGGGAGAGACACAGAATCTGAAGCAGGCTCCAGGCTCTGAGCTGTCAGCACAGAGCCTGATGCGGGGCTCAAACTCACAAACCACAAGATCATGACCTGAGCCCAAATTAAGTGCTTAACCAACTGAGCCACCCAGGTGCCCCGAGTTGCTCCAACTTTTAATCTACAAATCCCCCATCTGTTTTTTTTTTTCCTTGCAATTTATTCTTCGACAAAGTTGGATTATTAGCTACATAGTCTCCCACAGTTTGGAAGTTGTTGGTTACATCCGGGGCTATGGTACATCCTGTTCTTCTGACCTCTGTGTTTCCTATATGCCGGCCATCAATCCAGTTCAAGGTAGACTGTGTCCCAAGTGGTGGTGAATTCTGCCATCAACAGGCACATTGATGTCTCCTGTCTATGGTTTTGGCAGCCACTGATGCTCAGGATCTGGCTCCATCATTTCTTTAGGTTTGCAAAATAGTGATGTTCTGGTTCTGTTCTCCACCTCTTATAAAGAGTGCTCTAGGATTGGCCTGCCCGGTTCCCTTTTCACAGAAACCACCATCACCTTTGACTAGTTTTATGTTCTCTCCCTCACACAATGGAGGGTGAACCGCAACTCCCAGGGAGTACAGGAAGGGGCTGTCCAGCCACAGAGGGTCCCTCCATCTATTCCACGATAGCTGTCATATCCCAGTGGGCCCAGCCACCCAGTGCTGCTCTGACTGAAGCATAGGTTCAGTGAAGAGTACTCCACAGAGCCTCCTGTCTGCAGCAGCAAAAAGAGTGTGGAAGAGAAGCTTGTGTGAGGAAATACAGCTTGAGTGGCCTGCCAGCTGGCAATTTAGAATTGCCATGCCTGGCTGCAGTTCCTCTGGGAGGCCAGAGATCAAGCTGGAGAGACACCTCAGTGGGTTGTCCCATGGCCAATAAGCCACCAAGGCCTTTAGGTCTTTGAATGGTGCAAAAAGCAGCAGTGGCCTACAACACCCTGGGAACAATGTCCCTCCCTTTCCCCAAGAGTTTTCTAGAATTCCTCTTTGGTAAGGGGGGTGAGGTCTTCTAATAGTAAAGATAAAGGGACCAGAACATTTACCTGCCAAAAACATGCTAGGAATTTGAATAAGCTTCTTCCTTTTTTAACACACATGTAAGATGAACTGCACAATGTTTTTACTCAGTCATTCTAAGCATCATAGCCCAGAATTTTTTCCATGAAGCCAGCAGTCCATCAGGCCTGGAATTACAGCACAGCATTAAAGTTTTTTTATGCTTATTTATTTTTGAGGGGGGGGGGGACAGAGAGTGAGTGGGGGAGGGGAAGTGAGAGAGGGAGACACAGAATCCGAAGCGGGCTCCAGGCTCTGAGCTGTCAGCACAGAGCCTAAGGCGGGGCTCGAACTCACAAACCATGAGATTATGACCTGAGCCAAAATCGGATGCTTAACCGACTGAGCCACCCAGGCGCCCTAATACAGCATTAACAAGAGATTCACAGGATCCCAACCTGTGATTTTAGAAAACCAAACACAGACAGAGACCTAGAGTGCCAGCCGGCCTGTGACACACTGGGTAGCAGCGTGGATGTGACACCTGCTCCTTCCTCCTTCCCCCCACTGAGCAGGTCCCTGCAGCAGTGGGTCCTGGAGACACGGCCAAAAGAAGGTAGACCTTGCCCACCCCACTGAGCCTCATGGCGACCCTTCCACACACAGACTGCAAGCAGGGGACCTCAATCCTGGGGTGCCTCCATTGACCTTGAAGAGGCTGCAAAGAAAGCAGTGGGTCTCTATTTATTTATGTAATGTTGGTTTTGTTTTCATTTACCATAGATCCTTAAATTGGAAAATAGGACAGGGTGCATTTTCTGCAGGAAAACGAGAGGACAAAATAATAACAATGACAATAACACACCTAGACTGGGAGCTGCGCACAACACTGGATGGGGGATGGGAAATGGGGCAGCAGCAAACGCTGACAGACTCCTTCTGCTCATTACTTTGTTCAGATATAACGCTTGCATCCATCAGTGCTTCGAAAGGAGAACGAAAGGTACTGGAAACATGGTCAACGGCTTAGCCAACAATGCAGAAATCGATGACAGCAGCAATTGTGACGCAACTGTGGTGCTACTCAAGAAAGGTAACCGCGTGGAGCCTGGGTCCAAGGAAGGAGCGTTGGGAGGCTGCCTGGGGCACCATGGCTGGGTTGGCCAGATGCTGCCTGTCCCAGAGCAGACCAAAGGAGAGAAGGGTGTGGTTCTCCCCCCCCCCCACCCCGCCTCCCTTTGGCTACATCCTGGGGCAGTCATACCTGGTGATGAGCTGCCTGGGAAGGTTTCCTGAAGTTCTTGAGCAAAACATTTGCCGGGAGTGACAAGGGGGAGGGAGAATTAGGACAGGACCATATAGGAGAGAAGACTGGGGAGAGAGGGTGGTTTGAGGTATTGACTGTCACAATTTGGCTGTATAACCATGAAGCAAATGGGCCTCAATTTTCTCTTCTCCCAAATGGGGATAACCTTTTAACGAGTAGAGGAGATAAAATATGTAAAATATTCCATTTGCGATAATTGTTGTTGGTGTATTACTATATCCAAATTCACTTTCAGTCCACATTACCTCAGTTTCCAAGCTGAAAATGACATGGTAAATTACTCCCTCCCCTTTTTTTTACAAAGTAATTCTTGTAGTCAATAGATTCTCATTCTCATTAAGCAGTTGATAGACTAAAAGAACTAAGATAGTGCTCCCTAATAATATTCTTCCTTAGAGGAACATAGAAAATTGTCATTTACATTTGCCTTAGAATGTGTTTTGCTTTTCACTTAATTTCTTTTAACTTCCTCCAAAAATGTGTGGGTTTATTTCTGCTTGGTCCCATATGGTTGCTTTGTAGGAAAAACAAAAAAGAAATTAGAAAATCTATGTTATTTTCAAATATATGTCTGAGTTTGAAATCTGTGGGTAATTATTTGAATTTGAAAATCGATTATGTGACACACTTCTCTACTTATGTTTAACCAAAGACTTTAACCAAAAACTCCGGAGAGTTTTTAACCATAAAAGGAATACTCTTAGGGAACCAAAAAGAGCTACCTCCTATTAGTCAGTGTTTCAAGAGATCATTTGATGGTTTAGTGACTTGGAAAACAGGAGTGAGGACCAGGAGAGTGTACGTCCAGGTACCTGTGAGCTGTGTGCTCGGATTGCACATTCATGGAGAGGGAACTTGGGTCTTGGTGAAACTTTTTTATCAGGCCTGTCAGCAAATCTTGTGTACCAATTTGGGTCCCACTGGACCTTGGGCCTCTGTAATGTGGCCAGCTCAGCCACCTACGCCTGTTTGTCAGCCCTGCTCATAGACTGGGCTACAGCAGTGTTCGTGTTCCTCCACTGAGCCCTCCACTGGACATTAAAGTCAGTTCTGCAGCTTTTAACAGCTCAAAACATTGAATATTGTTGACATTTGAAAGGCAGAAAGGGTTACTAAATATTATTGGGATCTTTCCTGTGCCCAGGGAAAAAAACCCTTTGAAGACACAAAAGAATTCTCTTAGGTTATCACTCATTCTTACTGTGCCAGTGAATGATGCTTAAATTGTTTCAAGACATTTCAAATAAGCTATATCAAAGAGCCTTATGGAAAGAAGAGTTTGACTCTTCTCTAAATTTTGCCCACTACAGCCTTCCTTGGATAGATGGCCGGGTGGTTGGATGGTTGGATGGATGCAAGGAAGGAAAAAAGGAAGGAAGGGAGGGAGGGAGGGAGGGAGGAAAGGTAGATGGGAGGATGGGCAGGTGGGTAGATGGATGGATGGATAAATGGACGATTGGATAGATGAAGGAAGGATAGAAGGGTGGATGAGAGGACGGATGGATGGATGGATGGATGGATAAGTGAGTAGATAGGAGGGAGGGAGGAGGAGGGGAGGAAAGGGGAGAAAACGAAGGGAAAGAAGTCTAAATAAATATCTCCTTCCTGCTCCTAGCCTCAATGTTTTCTTTACTTTGTGTTTTTAATTTCCCTAGCCAATTTCCACCGCAAAGCGTCAGTGATCATGGTAGATGAGCTGCTGTCAGCCTACCCTCACCAGCTTTCTTTCTCTGAGGCTGGACTTCGAATCATGATCACCAGCCACTTCCCCCCCAAGACCCGACTCTCCATGGCCAGTCGCATGTTGATCAATGAGGTATCTGGGAAACACTGCATTAGCCACTGAGCAGGGTGGGAGACTTTGGGAAGGGGAGGACATTTCTTGGTCTGAAAACAGAAATACAAAACTCAACATTGAACACAATAATATTCCTCAGATATTTCCCAACATCTTTGCTGATGGAGCCAGCTGTACATCCTATTTCTTGCTCTTCTCTCCACGTGTTCACGTGTTGAAAGATATGATCAGGCTCCCAGTCATACAGAAAAGCTTTCTTATCCCCTCTACCTACCTTTTTCTTTTCATCTTTCATATGGGTTAAACCCTTTGATGTGAACTTGCACAGAAGCAGTTGCTAAATCAAGGTTGCCTTACTTTAAAGTAATGTAGTCTCTGACCTGAATTCTCCTGTGTAACCCTTTCTCTGGAGTGGCAGCCATATTGATACACTAGTCCAGACACATTTTTGTGGCTTTCTCATATATGGACCAAGTGATTCCTACAGTCCAAAGAAGAAAGATAATAGTGCAGTGCCCAGGGAATTGAGAACGCTGACAGAAATGAAGGGCACATTGGAGAAAGAGGATATTTTCTCTAAAGGGATTTGCAAACTCCTGTGGGTCATAACATGTGAATCCTTCCTCCCAGAAGGAGGTTGTCTGAGTTGCTTATTACTTTGAAGAATCCCTGAAGACTTCACTGAAGAGTCTTCTGGAAGCATCTCCCTGTCACAGCCTGAAAAAGGTCCTAATAGCTGGTGTCCTAGTTGTAAGGATCTACATTCCCTCTGACTGTGGTAAGAATGTGACTTTCTTTTTCCAGAGGCAAAGACTCATAAACAGTAGAGCCTACGCCAATGGAGAATCTGAGGTGGCCATCAAAATCCCAATTAAGCACACCGTGGAGAATGGGACAGGGCCCAGCAGTGGCCCAGACAGAGGTGTGAATGGGACTCGGAGGGATGATGTTGTTGCTGAGGCTGGTAACGAGACAGAGAATGAGAATGAGGACAATGACAACAACGAGAATGATGAAGAGGAAGAGGAGGATGAAGATGATGATGAAGGACCATACACACCATTCGACCTCCCCTGTAAGAGGACCTATGTGTGGGCTGGGATCGGGAGCTATTTTTGGGCACTGAGTACATGTCCTTGACTTTGATGATCTTTTTGCCATCCAATTCAAAGAACTATCTCTATACATGAATATAGAAATATTTATATTAACTTCTACCATGGGCAAGACTCTGTTTTAGAGGGTCCAGAATGAACAAGATGGTGACACATGATCATTAGCTGAAATGTGGGTTCTTTGACAAAATGTAAAATTGTCGACACTTCATGGAGAAAGATCTTCTCTTAGCTGCTCTGTGGGACCTTTTGGTGCTAAGGAGGAAATTCTCACAACCCATGTTGGGGAGACAGCTTGGTGCTCAAGGGAAGAAGCTCTTCGCCCACCTTCACCCATCCCATTACATTTGGCTGGGGGAGCTGTCCTGCCAAGGCCAGTCTAGGGGATCATGTGCAGCCTTCCCAGTTGGCTTTTGTTCTTCTGCTCACTTCCTACCCCTTACCCACCACCCTACAGGTTTCTCCTTTCCCATGACCTAAGATACCACCAAGATACAGACCTAGCAAAAGCATCCCATCCCCAGCTGAATCTCATACAGTCACACTGGTAGCGGGAATCTCCCTGGTACCTCGAAGGGGAGGAGCAAGGCATGTATAGTTTTCAGGACCCCAGCCACCAAGGCAGTTGTCCTCTCCTGACTGCTACCCAACAATGACTTGGCTATTCCAGAGACCTTGTCCTCCTACCCCACCCATTATTGGAATGAGTGGACCAAGCCCAAAGAATTCTTCTACCTATTTGCCAGACCTTCCAGAAACTTCTGGCTGCTTTAGGAAAGAGTGCCCTGGTCAAATCTGTGAGGCTTAATTAATGTGTGCAACTTCTCCAGGATGTTTAAATTTCCAGGAGGACTGAATTCTGGAAGGATTGCTTGACCCACTTGAAAGGCCATTTAATGGTAGCATGTGGGTGTGGAGTCTCAGAGTTCTGTGTTATTTTCAGATGCGAGGGGACATCAAGTTGAACTTGGACCAGAGCTGCCCTCCTGTGCCCCCTCAGGGCTCCTCAGATCTCAGCCTCATCAAATGTTTACCAAAATTAACTAGACACTGTTCTCTCAGAACCTATATCCCAAAGTCCCCAACTGCCCAGCCAGAATTAAATCATTACTTGTTAGAAGGTTGTCTTGACTGAAAAAAAGTATATTGGCTCCTTACCCATTTTGCCACCTTTGGCTATATTTCGTGGCAACCTTCTTCCCTGTCAGCCAGGACAAAAGCATTTTAAGGATGAAGTGACCAGTCCCCTCTATTTCTCCCTTATGAACTTTCATGTCCATTTTCTATTGCTGCATAACAAATCACCACAAATTTAGTGGCTTAAAACAGTGTGGCTGGGTTTCAGAGGCTCCGAAGGCCATATTAGAGGTGCAGATGGGACTTAGTCCTTCCCAGAAGCCCTGGGGACAATCGTTCCCAGACACATGCAGACTGTTGGCAAAATCTGGTTCCTTGTGGTTGTAAGGCTATCCTCTTTCCTTGCTGGCTGTCAGCTGGGGGTTGCCCACTGCCCTTGAGGGCCTGTGTTCTTCAAATTAGCAATGGTGCTTTGGGTGCTTCTCACGCTTCTAATATCTTGGCCCTCCCCTTCAGATTTTGAGGGGCCTAGATCAGGCCCAACTATATAACCTCCCCGTGAGGAGGTCAGCTCTGCTACATAGCATAGCATAGTCATGGAACTGGTAGCTCAGCCCCCCTTCACAGGTTCTGAGAGTCAGGGCATAGACTCTTGGGGGCCTACATCTCAAATTCTGTCTAGCCTGGCCTTTGCTTCCAGAGTTCACCACTGGGAGCCCACAACCAAGCTCTAAAAATAACTTTTGCTAAAGTCTTTCACTGATTAATGCTCTGTAAGGGGCCATGTCAGCTTCCCAGAAGCCCCAAGTACACCCCTCTACCTCACACTAAAGATACGTGTGTGACACCAGACGTGTGGCTTCCGCAACTGAGCCTCGTTACTTAGTAGGACAAAGGGGCCCCCTTCGGATCACTTGTTTGTGTTTCTAACCTGAATGGGATAAATGCCAGGCCAACCCTTGAGGTTTCAAGGTACCTTGTAACTGTTGCTCACCTTCCCTTCTCGTCTCAGGTTAGTTACAGATGAGGAGGCCTGGGGCTTCCAGCTACATCATCCATCTTGTCTCCTCGTACATTAAGAGATGTGGCTGTAGACAAGGGCTCGGGAAGCCCACTTCGGGGCCTCCACATCCTTTGGAAGCACAGGCATGAGAGGAGAAAGGATGCTCTGCGTGGTCCTGCCACTCCTCAGGATCTCTGCTTCATTCCTGGGCCTTCCTACCCACCGCCCCCACCCCTCCCACCCCCCCCACCCCCCCGCCCGAGCTACCAAGACATGAAATGGAATCCAAGGTCTTCACCTTGGGCATCCTTGATAAAATGGCTCTGATTCCGAAGGTCTGGTGGGAGGCCCAAGATTCTGCATTTATAACAAGCCCCAGGTGACACTGGTGCCGCTTGTCTGTGGGCCACACCTGAGCCAGTGAGGGAGTAGCACCCTCACATGGCTGATCTTTACAGCTCCCCTGAGCCTTAGGGGAGCCTCATTCAGAGCCAGATTCTGACTTTGAAACGGAGAGTGGGTTCGTCCAATTATGATCCTCTGTCCCCTTCCACCAACTGAGGCCAAACCCCATTCCCGGACTCACGAACTTTGATCTGAGTGTCCAGCAGGCCCTTCCTTGGGCAGGGAGACCCCTTCAAGCAGTGGCCAACAGAGGCCACTCGAGGAGCTGGGAGGACTCAGTCTAGGAACATCCAGTTCCTCTGCACTAAGTTCCTTTGGCCTGAAAAAGGTCTGGCCACACAATGAGGACATTTCTCCTTCTCACGGTAATCTTGCAGGGGCATGGGCTGTCTTTGTTCCTGTCACAGCTGTAGGGCTTTCTTCTCTCCAGAATTTGATTATAATGAGTATAATTAGTATTTAAGAAATTATGTAGAGGGGCACCTGGGTGGCTCAGTTGGTTAGACAACTGACTTCGGCTCAGGTGATGATCTCACAGTTTGTGGGTTCGAGCCCCATGTCGGGCTCTGTGCTGACAGCTCAGAGCCTGGAGCTTGCTTTAGGTTCTGTGTCTCCCCCTCTCTCTGCTCCTCCCCTGCTCACGTTCTATGTCTCTCTGTCTCTCAATAATAAGTAAACATTTAAAAAAAATAATAAGAAATTATGTAGAAGTATGTAAATACAGGCATATCTATGATGTATGTACATGTGCACACATACATTGTGTATGCATATATGTGCACATACATGGGCATGCGTGAATATAAGCATGTGCATATATGTGCAGTGTGCACATGTTGATATAATGTATACGTCTAACATGTTTATTCATATACTATATAAATCTGTATACTGTTTTATGCTTATATTATATATGCACAGATATTAACATACCTGTTTTGTATGTGCATATAATATGTGTATAGGCTAAGCTCATATCGTATGTATGTTTTTATATACACCTATGCACAGTATATATGTATGTGCATATATATACATGTAAATTGCACATATATTCATATCTGTTGCATGAAGAAATTCCTACTATTGACTGTCAGAAATAGAAATGTTTACATAGGTAAACATACTTCCACAGAAAAAAAGACTCAATAGAAGTATGCCAAAATATGAGTATGTTTATCCTAGGTGGAATTATTGTTTAAATTTTTCTAGATTTTCCATTCTAAAACATTTTTATTGCCTGTATAGTTAGAACAAATTGATATATTTAATCTAGGCCTATGATAATGAGCAATGACTTTTTCTACTCAATAGAATTAAGCTTCTTTAAAAACTCAATAAGGAGTATAACTTAAGAACAGGTCCTTTGCTTTTTAGAGGCAAGTCACACTCAAAGGGATACTATAATGCTCAGAGTCCCCGCTTCATGTCCCCTGGCTTCATCTCTCAGTTGCTGGCTGACTTCCGAGAAATCACATGATCACTGGTACATCGGGTTCATGCACAGAGAGTTTTGTTTTCTTCATTCATGGCTGTATCCTTAAAACCTGAAGCAGCACCTGGTGCACACTGGCAGAGGAGCATTCAATGAATATTCGTTAAATGAAGGAATAAACCTGTCCCCAGGGCACTCTCTTTGGATCACATAGCAATGGAAGAAAAGATGGGGAAATATCCAGAAATACTGTTGACTCAGAGAGGAAAGGAAACCATTTTTACCTCTTTATTTAGAAATGGAAACTTAAGCTAGCTAAAATATGCACATGCATCACTGTGTTTATATGTGCATATAATATACATAGAGGTTAAATTCATATGGCATATATGTAAATCATATACACCTATGCAGAGTATAAGTTGAACATATATTCTTATCCTTGCATGAAGAAAGCCTTACCATTGACTAACAGAAATAGAAACGTTTATATGTGAATGTAGGTAAACACACTTCCACAGGAAAAAGAACACACCAAAATATAGGAATGTTCCTTATTTGCTGCTGCAGTTCCTCAAAATCACTTAAAAAGCACATTTCTGTATCACTTGGTTTGCTGAAGGAGCTGTATTTGTTACATTACATCCCAGATTATACTGATTGAATTTTTTAAAATTTTTTTAATGTTTATTCATTTTTGAGAGACAGAGAACGTGAGCAGTGGATGGGGCAGAGAGAGAGGGAGACACAGAATCCGAAGCAGGCTCCAGGCTCTGAGCTGTCAGCACAGAGCCCGACGCAGGGCTCGAACTCACAAACCACAAGATCATGACCTGAGCAGAAGTCGGATGCTTAACCGACTGAGCCACCCAGGTTCCCCATACTGATTGAATTTCTGCTATATGTTTGTTGTTGCAGTGGAGCCATAACTCGCAGAAAGCATCTATATCATGAAACAGAAGACTCTTTTCTAGATATAAGGCCCTAACCAGAGTCAAGTCAGAACTTTCTAAAGCAGCTGAGAGAAGAAAACTCAAAATTCATTGGTCCTAATATGTACTGCTTCCAGCTTTACTTAATATCATTTTCTAAGCTCCTGCAGTCATAAGTTCTGATTTCTTTTTTTGTTTGTTTAATTTTCTGAAGAATTTCTGAAGGATGACAAAGAGCCAGATGGCAGTCATTCCCCTTCCCATTGGTGTATTTCTTTATAACTTTGATGGGGTGTGTGTATTTAAATTGGACCAAGTCTGTGCAGGGGCCTCAGGAAGACTGGAAGGCCAGTGAGGGGGTCCCCAGAGCCCGAGATGCGTAACTGACATCCCTACATCACAGGATTTAGCAGCACGCAGGACTCCAGGATGCCTTTGGGATCCAAGGGTCTATGTTCTGGATTCTACAGCATTTGTAAAAATGCTCACAAAAATCCCCCGACAGCTATCTTGCTTTGAAATCCAGCCAAACAGTCCCTGGTGTCTGTGGCATTTGTTCCCATCTCGTAGCAGCGAACTGGGAAAGTGCTGGATACCGCTATAAAATTACGAAATAAATTTCATTTAGCAGTTTATTAATCACTGTTCAAAGTGTCATTTTAAAAATACCTCCTTAACTCTGGTGGGAGTATAAAATGGGACGATCATTTTTGGAAGACTTCTCAACAGTTTCTTAACAAAGTTAGAAAAAACACCCACCCTGTGACTCAGCAGTTCTACTCCTGGGTCTTCAACCAAAGAGAGATAAAAACATGCCCACCAAAAAAAGTATACAGGAATGCTCATGGCCACGTTAGTTGTAATACTTCAAAACTGGCAACAACCCCAAAGTCCCATCCACAGGAGGATGGATAATAAGTTGTGTATAATAAGACTATACAGCAATCTAAGCGGAATGAATTCCTGACACACGAATGAATCTCAAAAAACATGTTGACTAAAATCATGCACCATGTGATTTTCTTTATTTGAAGGTGGACAACAGGAAAAACTAATCTATGGTGGCAGAGGGTGGAGAATTGACTGGAAAGAGACTCAGGGAACTTTCTGGAAGGTGGAAATGTTCTTTTATCTCCATTGGAGCAGGGAGTATATACAATGCATTTCTTACCAGAGGTATTAGCCCTTAAGCAGGATTGTAATAAAGGCCAAATGAGACCTGATATGGTTGTCAAATCTGAGACGACAAGGAACTCATGGAAATAGAGTCACCAAAATAAGCATTTATGGGTGTGCCTGAAACACAGAGCTCAGACAACACAGAGATGATAGGATCAGGTCATCACTGGCCAATCCATCACCTCATCCCTGAAAGCAGGTATTTAGAGAGCCAGAAATCAATGACTAATTTGCAAATTCGTATCAGCTTGAGATACCCCCAGGCAATGTTTTGACAACTTTCAAACCATCTTTCAAGATTTCAGTGAGTTGACAGACAATATTGAGCAATTCCACTAGATGGCGGTGTGACCACTGACACTTTATAATCTTGTAAGATTGTGTTATCTAATCATGGGGAGAAGAGACCCCAGGCAGACTGGTGGTCTGTCTAGCTCCCCTCCCCCACCTTCACCCCACCCCCACACACTCCTCTCCCTTTGTGTCTGAGAATCATCCTCATCCTTTCCCACCTGGCCCCATTTGCCAAACCATCCTCCCAGCCCTGTGTGCTCAGAAGTGACATATCTGTCATTTGGGTGCCTAACTAGCAGGTGAGCAGTAGATACCTTTTTTTTTTTTTTTTTTTACTGGGTTTTGAACGCCAGGTTTCGTGGCTGGTGGAAAGCCATTTGTGTCTTTTATGTAAAGAACAACGTGATAAGGCTTATTTCCCAGGCCATCAATTAGGCTGTAAATGTCAGGGGCAAGCAGCATGGAGGGCTGGTAAAACAGAGAGAGGAAGCTAACTAATGTGCTTTCTGCCTTTTTTATTTTACCAGCTGGAAAACTGGAAACAGTGAAGTGGGCATTCACCTGGCCACTGAGTTTTGTCTTATACTTCACGGTACCCAACTGCAACAAGCCGCGCTGGGAAAAGTGGTTCATGGTGACATTTGCTTCCTCCACGTTATGGATTGCAGCCTTCTCCTACATGATGGTGTGGATGGTGAGTAGACTCAGAACCCCACAGCATTGCTAGATCTCTTTAGAGGGAAAAATGTGCTCCAATCAGAGGGGAATAGGGAGTGGGGTTTCAGCCCAGTAACTGTATCAGTCAGCCATTACCTCAGGAAACTGCCTAACAAACCATCCTTAAACTCAGTGGTTTAGAATCACAAGAATTTACCCTCCTGCTCACATATCTACAGGTTGACTGTGGTTTGAGTCATCTTAGCAGGCACTGACCGACGGAGCAGTTCTCCTTCCAGCTACAGCATGATTATGTTTGGTTCAGGCTGTGGGTGGGTTTCATGTCTACTCCATAGGTTTGCTCATTTTCCTTGGACCCTGTGGCTACCCGGGGAATGTTCTTCTCATGATGGATCATTGGAATGCTAGAGGACTGGTGGAAACATGAGGTGCCTCCTAGGGCCTTGGCTGGTGACTTGTGCCCAACATCAATGGGAGTAGGGAAAATATACTCTGCCTACTCTAGCCAGAAGAACAGCAGAGCCACAAGGCAAAGGGTGTGAAGGAAAGGCATGAAGAATCAGGGAGTAATAATTCCCTCTGTCACAGTCACTTCCCCTAACTGAGTCTCAGTTTACTGTCAACCAGTAAATAAGGTCATTAGACCCGGAGACCACTCAAGGGTCCTTTCTGAAGCTAAAACAATGATTCAAGGACTGGCATTGGTTGTGGGGCTAGGACTCAAAAGAGCCTCTGCCCCAAAGCCATTTTAAGGCAACACAACCATCCAGAGTGCATTGCCCATTTACAACTCTGCTTTTTAACTGGGGATCAAACCTAGTCCAGTCAGAGTTAGGCAGAGATGAAAAGCTGTGACAAAACTGCTCAAATCTAAATCAATCTGGTTCAAACATCGGACAGAACTGTAATATAAATTCTGGAGAATTAAACCCAAGATCTAGGGGCGCCTAGGTGTCTCAGCCGGTTGGGCATCAACTTCGGCTTGGGTCATGAGCTCACATTTCGTGAGTCTGAGCCCCACGTTGGGCTCTGGGCTGACATCTGGGAGCCTGCAGCTGCTTTGGATTCTGTGTCTCCCTCTCTTTCTGTCCCTCCCCTGCTTACTCTGTCTCTGTCTCTCTTTCAAAACTAAATAAACATTAAATCCAAGGGCTAAAAAAAAAAAGTTCTGAAGAGATTATTTTGGAAATCATGGCAAATTTGTAAACCTGACACAGTTAACTCACAAATTATCCCCTGCCTTCAACATCAACAGATAATTTTTTTTTGTTTATTTACTTTTGAGAGAGGGAGACAGAGACAGAGTGTGAGCAGGCAAGAGGGGCAGAAAGAGGGAGACACAGAATCTGAAATAGGCTTCAGGCTCTGAGCTATTAGCACAGAGCCCAAGGTGGGTCTCAAACTCATGAACCGCGAGATCTTTACCTGAGCTGAAGTCAGATGCTTAACTGACTGAGCCACCCAGGCGCCCCTGCAGATAATTCTTTTCTAACCCACATCTTGTAGGGTTTCTCCCCCATGCAGGATTCATTGATGTTTTTATTTGATATATTCATCGGGTGCTGTCTCTGTTCCTAGTTTGGGGAATAGTTTTGGTGTTCCTAACCTCCAGGTGCTAGCTGGTTTTCCCAGGTCCACCAACCTGCAAGCCTACCAAGCAACCTGGATTTGCCCCTCCTGTTTTCTTCCTTCCACCCTGGTGGAGGTCCTGAGAAGTTCTGAGAAATGGCCAAGAGTAAGGGAGAACACAAGGAGAAATACAAGACTTGGTCCCAGCTCCCTGGAGAATCGGTTCCCCAAACTCCTGATGAAACTGCAAACCTGGTAATAATGACACTAGCAAGAGCAGGAACCCCAGCTGTGTTCCAGGCCAAATGCCACTGAGCCAAACCGGTCCCTGCAGGGACCTAGCTGAGGGTTAAGAAGGGAGAAACACAGCTTGGCCAGCTCCATTTCACAAAAGGTCCCTGGGAACAAGTGCATCTCACTTTCCTCCCTGGAGAATGGGAGACAGAGAGCCCCAAGGCTGTCCCCAAATCAGTCTTGCACTGAATGGACATCAAGTGCATTTTCTGGTTTGAGAGGAAGAAGTCAGGTATCCCAGCGGTTTACCATCCCCCAAACCTTTGGATGGGGAAGGAGCAACTGTGACCTTTGGAGCCAAGTCAGGGATAAGTGTCTCTTACAGTGGGGCTGAGAGGCCAGGTAGAGCTGAAAAGAGAGCGTGCTACTTACAACACATGGTTTGCATTTCTCTTAATTTTCTGGAAAGTGAAGGCGCTCAGGTGGCATCGTGAAATGACCTAATCATCTCCGCTCCTGTGGATGGACCTCTCCTTAGGTCAACATACAGGAATTGCTTTCTTTTTCCAGTTGCCTCCATTTTACCACTGGCCCCTCAACAGCTAGCCTCTCCAACTGCCTGCCTATTTCCCCTCCCCCCTCTGGAAATCAGGGGCCAAGAATGGGCACATTTGCATAATGCAGGCACTGCCTGGGTAGCACCTGTTTCTGCCTTCTGGCTTAACCCCTTCTATGCAAATGGTGGTGCTGCCTGTGGAGAGGAGCCTGGCTGTCCCCAGCCTTCCTTGAGCATTGCCTCCGCTTCCCATCTGAAGAGTGGAGGTAATCTAGCACCTACCCTGTAGGGTTGTTGTGAAACTTTAACAAGTTAAAACTTGTGAACATCACTTAGCACGGTGTCTGAGTACTAAATCAATCAACATAAGCGAGTATAGTGTGGCTGTTGTTCCCACGCTTTAAGTTCTCGTGAATTCCAGTTGTGCAGCTCGGAACTCAGATACCTAAATTCCCAGCACAGGATGGCAGTCATCCATTCTGGGTTTCTTTCCCAGGACCAGTCTGAGTTTAAATATTCTGTCCCAATATCACCTTTTCCCAGAAACTGTTTCTCCTATCTTGAGATGGCTGCCTCGCCTGAAAGGAACATGTATAAAACACCAGTCTTTGGTTGGAAAACTTGGGCTTCACCACCGCACCCTGGTCCCCTGACCTGCAGTCCTGGTCTGCTCCATGAAATGTTCTTGGCCCTCTGCATTGATACAGAGAGCGGGCATTGCTCCCTGGGCAGACTAGCCAGACTGCAACCTTTTCTGTTTGTCAGGCAGAGGATCCACAAGTGGGTCGGGCTGGCACCGGCTCCCTGCTCACCACCTCTTCCTGCCTCATCCAGGTCACAATCATTGGATACACGCTGGGGATTCCTGATGTCATCATGGGGATCACCTTCCTGGCAGCTGGAACCAGTGTGCCTGACTGCATGGCCAGCCTCATCGTGGCCAGACAAGGTGAGGCCTCCAGTTAGATGGGGGCAGGGATAGGGGAGGAAGGAAGGCCTCCCTATGGGCAGGAAGAGCTTTGGGGGATCCACATGGCAGTTACCAGGGTGATGAGTGACTTCAGTGCTGTGTTGGTCAAAAAACTAACTGACATCGGGGCGCCTGGGTGGCTCAGTTGGTTGAGCGTCCGACTTCGGCTCAGGTCATGATCTCACGGTCCGTGAGTTCGAGCCCCGCGTCAGGCTCTGTGCTGACAGCTCAGAGCCTGGAGCCTGCTTCCGATTCTGTGTCTCCCTCTCTCTCTGCCCCTCCCCCGTTCATGCTCTGTCTGTCTCAAAAATAAATAAACATTAAAAAAAATTAAAAAAAAAAAAAAAAGCTAACTGACATCAATAGAACAGGGAAATAAGCCAGAAGATCTACCCTTAAGAAAGGCAGAGATGTTTTCTAGGTAGCACCCAGAACCTCTTCTGAAGGTTGTATTACCATTCTTCTATTATTAAAAATAGTAATAAATGTAATATAGCTAACCTTTGCTGAGTGCCACACACTGAGCAAAGCAGTTTAGGTATTGTTATCTTATTTAATTTAAACAACTCCATGGGGTAGGGAAAATCATATGCCCATTTTATGGATTAGGGAAACTGAGGCTTAGAGAAGACAGACTCCATGACCTAAGGTCTGCCCAGCTGCAGTTCCCTTGACAGTGATGGTTGCCACAGGTCAGTCGTCAGTGTATGGCCCACCCTCTGCTCCTTCAAAACCAAGCTCACAGGTGGACGCCCCTTCCAGATGGCCATGCCCTTCCCTAGCATCACTCTAATTTATATGCCTGATTTGTGCTAGACGGCATTTGTTTTCAACAAACACAATGTGCAGCCGTAACACTTAGCATAGTATCCTCTAGATGTACTCACTAAATTTTGCTGATTTCATTTATTCATTCATTCATTTATTCATTCATTTAGAGAGAGACAGAGACAGAGAGAACATGAGCGAGGGAAGGGCAGAGAGAGAGAAAGGCAGAGAATCCCAAGCAGGCTCCACGCTGTCAGCAGGCAGAGTCCAATGTGGGGCTGGAATTCATGAAACCATGAGATCATGACCTGAGCAGAAATCAGGAGTTAGATGCTCAACCCACTGAGCCACCTCGGCACTCCACATTATTTTTTCTTAATAGTACTCAATTATTTAGAAGAATTGAGAACAGGGTAGAGCAGTTGGGAGACGGTACTAAAATATATGGGTTGGTGAGCTCATGAGAGGTTTAACAGAACTATCAAGTTTATTCCTTTCTAGGAGGGTGTTTCAGAATCTTTGGAACTCTATTTGGTGTTTGGAATCATTCCCATTTAGTCAGTGGTCATGTTTGAAGTAAAGGTCAACAACTCACTAGAATGTGCATCTCATTCTATTCTGTTCTTGTCATATTCCATTCCATTCTACTAAAAATGCATATGCTGTTGAAAATACAGGTGATGGCCTGGGAAGGGAATCACCTAGCAAATGAGCTAGCAGACCTACCAGCTAAGTCTCTGGCTATCAGACCAAAGGGTTGGGAGAGTCCCTCTGGGGTTCCCTGTCCTACCCTGAGATCTCCTTTCTAACTCAAGTGACCTCTCATCCTCACAGGCATGGGAGACATGGCTGTGTCCAACTCCATTGGGAGCAACGTGTTTGATATCCTCATTGGCCTTGGTCTCCCATGGGCCCTGCAGACCCTGGCTGTGGATTATGGATCCTATGTAAGTGGGTTTTCTCCGTGATTTCTCTTTAAATCTAGGGCTACACGGACACTGTTTTCAGGGCAAAGGAGATGCGGTATTACTAACATCGAGGGGTAAACGAACTCTTTCTTATCCAAGTCCTTCCAAAGTCAGGCTTGTGGGCACATTCAGGACTCAAGAACAGAACTGGCAAACCTTTTCTATAAAGGGCCAGACTGTGATACGTCAGGCTTTGAGGGCCAGTCTCTATCACAACCATCCACCCCTACTGCTGTGTAGCCTGAAAGCAGCCAGAGACAACGTGTAAATGAATGAGCATGGCTGTGCAAATAAAACTTTATGTATAGAAACAGAAATTTCAATTCCATATAATTTTTATATGTCATGATACATGATCTATGATTCTTTCCATTTTTTTCAACTACTGAAAAGCATAAAAATCATTCTTAACTCATGGGTTATGCAAAAACAGGAGGTGGGCCAGATTTGACCCATGGGCCATCATCTGCCAACCCCTGTCTAGTGTATTTGTTTTACAGGAAAAATAATTTTATTCGTGAAGGAAGGGACACAAAACATAATAGACCCTCTCTGTCAGGGATCTGGTGACAGTCAGACTGTGAGGCGATGGCCTCCGTGCTCTTTCTCAAGCCTGAGCTAATTGTGACCTCAGGTAGATTTGCAGGTGAGCGACCCGGAGAGTCTGGCACTCTTTCCCATTCTTTGAAAATGTTCCCCCTCTGCTGATGGCACCACTGTCCTCGACACTGAGGACTGAGGGAGAAACTACAATTCAAGATTTTTGCCTGGACACAGGAAGAAAAGGGTAGCATGCCTCCAAAGTGTTTACACCCAACCCAGTGCTGAGTGCCTCTCTCAGTGTGTTACTGAGCATTACCTTAGTTTAGCTGCAAAATTTGTTCAGTAATTGTATATGCTGCAGAAAATGCTGCGGCTCAGACGAGGGTTGTCATCAAAGTTGTTTGACAAATGGCCGTTTCAACTAGGGAAGGTGTGTCCAGCCAGTTGCAATGAAATCAAAATTCATACAGAAAGTGTTTTTGGTTCATGTGAAATTACCTGTTGACTGAGAGATTTCATCAGAGAATAAAGATAAGCATAAGGGGATGGAAAGAAGCAGAATATGTTCTAAGGAGTGGAGATCTCTTCTATTTTGTCAGTGAAATTGGGTAATGATGTGGTGAGAGAGGCCACATTGCCTTGGGGGGAAGCTGGTTTTTGGAGATGAAATCTAAATAACTAGAGAGAACCAGCCATGGGGAAATGGGCAGGGCAGGGCATTCCAGGCAAAAGGAACAGTCAGTGCAAAGGCCCTGAGGCAGAGATGCACTTGGCATGTTGGAGAATGTCATGCTTATTCAAAATAATTCCTGGCCTTGAGCCCAGGAATAAGGACCACCAAGCCTTGACTGATTGTAATGTAAACAGATACATATCCACCAGAAAGGCCAATTCTTCAGTAGCCCCCAAACAGTGTACCCTGAACATCATACTTCCCAAGCTACCTGCCACCTCTGACATTGTTTAGAGCCAAGCTAGCGCCCCTCAGAATCACTGTCCCTGAAGATGCCCTATATTTCCCCTCCTGCAGACTACTCTCCTTAGATGCACATACCTTGTCACTCGTCCCATTTGAAATGATGTCCCTTCTTCCAGGGGTCTCTATTGCCCCTTCATTCAGGATTCCTTTCTGGACCCCACCACTAAATGGGATCCCTGCACACCCTTTGTTTTTATCTCACTCATGGCCCTTGAACTTGGCTTCATCTTATTACATGTTAAGTGATGAATGTAGAAGAGACACTGAAGAAATGTCATCCAGGTTGGCCCCTGAAAGGACATCATAAATTGGATAGTCACAGGATTCCAGACAATCTTTCTAAGATTTTTATGAGTGACACTGTTGTCAGGCACTTATGAAGAGACTCACATCAGCCAGATTCACAAGAGTTTGATGTATGTGCTAGAATGTCAACAGATGGTAGTAAGATATATAAGTGCAAGATAGAAAGCATACTTATTCTGGACAATTTATGTTGTTTTCCTAGGTGAAGACCTTATGTAGGAGGTAGTTTGGTTTTTGGTTTTCGTTTTGGTTTTTTTTTGTGTGTGTTTCTTTTTTTCCTTAGACTTCTTTATGTATTGAGAGAGAGAGAGAGAGAGAGAGAGAGAGTGAGCCCATGTGCTTGCATGTGAAGGTGAGGGGCAGAGAGAGAGGGGGAGAGAGAATGTTAAGCAGGCTCCATGCTGTCAGCACAGAGCCCAGCACAGGGCTTGATCTCATGAACTGTGAGATCATGACCTGAACCCAAATCAAGTCAGATGCTTAACTGGACTGGGTCACCCAGGCCCCTCTGTTTACAGTTTCTTTTAAAATTTTTTTTAATGTTTATTTAGTTTTCAAAGAGAGAGAGAGGGCAAGCAGGGGAGGAGAAGAGAGAGAGGGAGACACAGACACTGAAGCAGGCTCCAGGCTCTGAGCTGCCAGCACAGAGCCCAATGCAGGGCTCAAATCCATGAACTGTGCAATCATAACCTGAGCCGAAGTCCAGTGTTTAACCAACTGAACCACCCAGGTGCCCCTGTTTCTTTCTTTTTTTTTTTTAATTTAAGTATAGTTGACACACAATGTTACATTAGTTTCAGATGTACAAAGTAGTGATTTGACAAATCACATCATGCTATGCTCACCACAAGTGTAATGACCAAACGATACTATGACAATACCATTGACTATATTCTCTTATGCTGTACTTTTCATCCCCATGACTTCTTCATTCCATAACTAGAGCCTGTACCTCCCATGGGTGGGAGGCATTTAGGGAGCCCCATGACTACCCACAAGTTCAGTGACTCACCAGGAATATTCACAGGACTTAGTAGCAGATTTTAGTTGTGGCCCAGGTTTATTATTATAGCAAAGGATATGGAGTAAAAGCAGCAGAAAAGCGAAATGCATCAGGAAAAATCCAGAGAGGTCAGATGCACGCACCAATTCCTGCCCCACCAGGTCACATAAGACATGCTTTCTCTCTAGCAGCAACCTATACGGACATGTGTGAGATATCTCTATCCAGGGCAGTCCACTGGAATCTGAGACTTTTATGGAGTGCTGGTCAGGTAGACACATTCCTGCTCAGTATACAGCCATGATAGCAAAATTCAGAATTCCAGCATAGACCCCAGATATACATCATAAAGCTCGCTAAACAATCCTGACAAGCTGGTACAGCATGCCCCATTGCTTTTGGAGCACAAAACAACATCATTCATCAGTAACACAAAGAACATTCCAAGGACCGCATTCTTGGGGATTGGCTGAGGATCTGTCATCATTCTAGGCTCCCCTAGAGGCATGCAAGGATTAAGGAAACAGACCTGCTGCATTAACACGTTCTGCATAGAAGATCAAATGAGAAATTATGTGTTAGAGTAAGTATCGCTACTACTATATGTATCATAAACAACCCCAACATTTCACTGGGGCAGCCCAAGAAACGTTTATTTCTTCCTCCAAATCCCCTGCAGATATTTCCATCCTGGCAGCTCCCATGGCTCTTCAGACAGAGACTCAGATTGGGGCTTATTTCATCCTGTGGTTGTACCCTCCTGGAGTCCTTCTCCAATAGACACACAGGAAGCAGAGAAAGCAAGGGCATGGAATATTATGCAGATGGTTTTGTGATGAGGACTGAAGGTCGTATATGTCCTCTCTGCTCCCACCCATTGTGTAGATAAGTCAAACATTCCCACCTAGATGCAAGAAGGATCCAGGACACTTGTTTAGCTGTGCATCCAGGAAGGAGAGGCAATGAAGATGTCAGTGGACACTAGCAGTCTCTAAAGTCTGGAGTGTCTGGTTGTGAGTGGGGGCCAAACAAGAAAGAGGATTTAATGGACAACCTTTTACGGGAGCCGTTGAGTTGCTATTGTCTGAGGCATCAGCTCGTATCATAGGGCTCCTCTCCCTGTCATGACAACCATCCTGGGGCACACTGACCCACACTGCCTCTTTGAGCTCCTTTTTCTGAGTCATATGTGGACCCTCCCCCTCCCAGCTAATACATCTTTCCTGTAACCACGTTGAGAACATATTATTGATTATATTGAATCTCTCTCATTAAAGTAGCTGCTTCCTTAAATCACAAATCACCTTGCTTCTCTTTCGCCATTCCTCAGACAATCTCCTGGGTTTTTCTACAGTCGAGTCACCCTAACTTGACTTTGTTTTTCCTTTTTTCTAATTATCAAAATAGCACATGGTCTTCATCGAAAACTAGAGAAACCAATGCCAGAAAACTCTGGAGCAGTGTCTGCCCAGTAGAACTTTCTGTAATGATGGAGCTGTTGTATGTTTTACTGTCCAATATAGTAACCACTAGCTCCATGAGACTTTTTAAGGACTTGAAATGTGGCTCGTTCAAGGGCAGACTTGGAGTTTTTTCTTTTCATTTTATTTTAATTAACTTCAATTTACACAGCCACATGTGGCTTGTGGCTGCCCATGAGACTGCAGGTTCAGAGGACGAGATAAAAATCATGCATAATATGATCTGTAACTATCAGTTCTCAATATTTCAGCATGTTTTCCTTTCCATACTGGTTTATATAGCTGACACTCCACTCTACAGTTATGTGCATTGCTTTTTATACTCCTCATTATATCAAACATCATATCAAGATTTCCTTAAAAGCTCACTAGAAACATCATCTTTAAAGGCAACCTCAGGAGCGCCTGGGTGGCTCAGTCGGTTAGGCGTCCGACTTCAGCTCAGGTCACGATCTCGCGGTCCGTGAGTTCGAGCCCCGCGTCGGGCTCTGGGCTGATGGCTTGGAGCCTGGAGCCTGCTTCCAATTCTGTGTCTCCCTCTCTCTCTGCCCCTCCCCTGCTCATGCTCTGTCTCTCTCTGTCTCAAAAATAAATAAAACGTTTAAAAAAATAAAAAAATAAAGGCAACCTCATATTCTTTACTTATACCAAAATTTCCTTAACCGTGCTGCTGTTAGACACATCTTGCCTCAAGATTTTCACTGTTATAAATAATGATGCAACACACATCTCTGTAAATCACTCTTATAGATTCTAGACATCTAAAAAAAAAAAAAACTCTACATAAAACGGTATTTACATTTGAGGCTATTTTCCCAAAGCTGGAATTGTTATAAAGAATATGAACACCTTGAAGTTCTTTATTTGTGCCTAATTATTTCTTGCAAATGGCAATATTCCTTACATTTTCATTTGTCCTTGTTTCATTCCTGAGATTTGGAGGACAGCTTCATGGCACCCTCACATTCTTTTTTTTTTTTTATTTTTTATTTTTTTTTTCAACGTTTATTTATTTTTGGGACAGAGAGAGACAGAGCATGAACGGGCGAGGGGCAGAGAGAGAGGGAGACACAGAATCGGAAACAGGCTCCAGGCTCTGAGCCATCAGCCCAGAGCCCGACGCGGAGCTCGAACTCACGGACCGCGAGATCGTTACCTGGCTGAAGTCGGACGCTTAACCGACTGCGCCACCCAGGCGCCCCTCTTTAAAAAAAAAAAAACAGTTGTTACCCTGACATTCTGACCAGAGGAAGCCGTATGAGGGCGAGCTTCCTTGCAGCACATAGTATGGGCATGTACATACTTGAGCCATGAAAAGAGTGTTGAATATAACGGGAATAGTACAACATAACTTCCTTTGAAGTGCTACTAGGGATCCTCTATCGTTACTCAGTCACACTCAGCCTTGGGTGTCTCCCTCCCTCCAGAGATTCTTCCTTTGCTAAACGCAATGCTCTGTCTCTCATTTCCTGGTCTGTCTTTAGATCCTATCTTCATCAGCACCCCATCTCTGCCTGGTTTCTGTGCACCTTAACCCAGCTCAGAGCACTGGGTGTGGATCTGTTGAGTTCACCAGCAGATCCACCTGGTGTGTTCCCCTGTTGCATTTCCCCACTTGTCAGAGTTATAAAGAAGTAAAATCCAGACCTGTGTGAATTTCAACTGCTTTTTGTTTCCTCTGGTGAAGACCAGAGAATAGTGGCTAAAGAGCGGGCAGCAGGGGGCACCAGGGTGGCTTAGGCAGTTGAGCAACTGACTTTGGCTCAGGTCATGATTTCATGGTTCATGAGTTCAAGCCCCACATCAGGCTCACTGCTGTCAGCATGGAGCCTGCTTTGGATCCCCTGTTACCTTCTCTCTCTGCGCCGCACCCCCCCCCCGCCGCATTGGCATTCTCTCTTAAAAAATAAATAAATAAAATAGTTTTGAAAAAGAGCAGGCAGCAAAAAGATGAAAAGAAATGGTGTTCTAAATAACCTGGAAAACTGATCCATATATAATAGACTTTTACCATATGGACTCTCTCCAGGGAGGGATTGACAGACAGGAGCAGGAGACTCAAATCCTTCCAGTGTATCAAAGATCCATTGTGCTTATTTTTTTCTTTACTGTGGTTAGAGGGTGCAATCGTATAATGTGAAAGCAAAGCCTTTCAACCAACAACAACAATAACAACTCAGAATTCGTCCTGTAAATGAACCAGTTCCTCCCCATCAGCTTTGAAATATCCCTGACTGAACGTGGATATCAGGTCTGAAATCCCAACTTAGCAGGGCACATTGTCTGCCATAAATGAGCCCTGATGATCTGCCCGCCTTTCCTGTCCTTCTGAAATTCTCCCAACACTCTTCAGAGAACAGAAAATTAAACATAATTCTCATTCAGTAATACCCACAGTCATGAAAACATATGCTTTTCAGGTTCCTGACTTTAGTGACAGGGTGACATCATGAAGACAGAAATTCAGGCCCTATTAGATTTTTGGTCCAAATTCATGTTTTCCATCTGTACATGACATAATTGGGTCACTTTGGTCATTCTGCTGGGATTGTGCACATTGAATCCTGTGGTTGAAGATCACCCTTAACTGAAGTGAAGGGGAAAAGACAGGAGAAGAAACAGGCCACTTCTGTGATCAACAGGCATGGCACACGAGAGAGTGCTCCTGGGGGAAATGTTTGCTCAGAAAACTGGAGAAAGATGTGTCATGTTGCATTTTCTTCCAAATGATGCTATTTCTGTACTCCATCCCAGAGAGATCTTCATTTTATTTCCAGGATACAGACATCCAATGTAGTGCTCTCTTTTGAAAGCACAAAATCAGCAATATAATCTATAAAGTTTATGAATCGCAGGGAAATCAAAATTTTTGTATATGGTGTGAGGTAGGGGTGCAGCTTCATTCTTTAGAATGTGGACATATGGTTGTTTCAGCACCATATGTTGAAAAGATTTCATTTTGAACTTTTAAAATTCAAAGGAAAATATTTGTTAACTTATTTTTTATTTTTTTAATTAAAAAAATTTTTAATGTACTTATTAGAGAGAGGGAGAGAGAGAGAATCCCAAGCAGGTTCTGCACTGCTAGTGCAGAGCCCCATGTGGGCTCAAACTCATGAACAGTGATATCATGACCCGAGCTAAATCCAAGAGTTGGACGCTTAACCAACTGAGCCACCCAGGAATCCTCTTGTATTTATTTATTTTTTTTATTTGAGTATAGTTGACATACAACATTACCTTAGTTTCAGGCGTAGAACTTAATGGTTTGACAAGTTTATACATAATCCCTTGTTCACCACAAATTTAGCCACCATCTGTCCCATTACATTGCTATTACAATATCATTGACTGTATTCCTTATGCTCTGCCTTTTATTCCTGTGGCTTACTCAGTCCATGTATATATATATACATATATACACTACATCTTCCTTATTGATTCATCTATTGATGGACACTTAGGATACTTCCATGTCTTGACTATTGTAAATAATACTACATTAAACATAGGGGTGCATATATCTTTTTAAGTTAGTGTGCTTGTTTTCTCTGTAAATATCCAATATTGGAATTGCTGGATAATGTGGTATTTGGATTTTTTAATTTTTTTGAAGAACTTCAATACTGTTTTCCACAGTGGCTGCACCAACCATGCACAAGGATACCGTTTTCTCCACCTCCTTGCTAATACTTGTCACTTCTTGTCCTGTCGATTTTAGCCATTCCGACAGATGTGAGGTGGTACCTCATTACTGTTTTGATTTGCACTTCCCTAATAATGGGTGATGTTGAACATCTTTTCATGTGTCTATTGGCCATCTGCATGTCTTTGGAAAGATGTCTACTTATTTTTCAGTAATATTCACAACGTAAGGGCTATTAGGAAGCCAATGATTATATATGATTAAGACTGTGTAGTCTAGAATCTTGTATTTTATAAGTAGTAAAATCTTATCAGGAAAATTTTTGATCCTAACTATGTCAGAAACTAAAAGGTAAATGGTGAAGAAGCAGGGAAGGACAGCCAGGTGAGCTGAATTAAGGAGGGACAGAGTAACAAAACCATCCTCAGAGCCTAGTGGCTTTCTTTAAAATGCTGTGGGGTTTTTTGTATTTTACTCAGATAGTTTGATCTCTTTGATTGAGAGGGCATCCAACAAGGAGGAAATCCTGTAAGCAAAAGAATACTCTGAGTCCCGACGACATACCTAGGTCTCTAGCCCTTCCACTTGCTGCCCAGATACAGCCTCATGCTGCAAATTGTGTAATAATCTCTTCTCCATGTCCCTGTTGATCCATTCTGTTTCCTACCTTGTCTGATGGTTAGGTACCCACATCATCTGTCTGCTAGTAGAGTCTGAGTGTAGGACCATGTCCACTTTGTGTTTGCCATTCACACTGCACCCTTTACCATCATGCACATAGTGGGACATTTTACTTGTTTAAATAGAGAATAAATTTTATTTTCTCAATGGTAGGGGCAAGAAACTCCATATACATCAATAGCTCCTGAGAGCTTTGCCATATTTCACCTCAGGTAAAAAATTTATATTCATGGTGGTGATTCTGAGTCATCAAGAAAAAGTGATGAAATATTTTCATCAAAAACAGTTGCTAGCCTATAGAGAGGTGGACTTCAATTTTCTGGGAGACTTCACTTGTACAGAATACATCTTTGCCTAGTCATGGTAGACCAAAATAGTGGCCCAGGATTTTGCCCAACCAACCTGTGTCTTTTTGTTTTCCTAGAATCTAGGAGTCCCAGAACATAGCCATCTAGAACCAGAGCACCTCACAGAAGGTGTAAAAGGGCCATTACAAGAGTCTTCTCTGGTCTTTCTCCAGTTCATCTTTCAGGTGTTGGCTTAGATGTTTACTGTAATCTCCCAAGCTTGGGTCAGGTGTCATTCCTGTATTTTTGAGCAGTTCCCATCATAGCTTACTTTTTTCCCTTTGTCTGAGTCTCCCCCAGACACATGTTCTCCCTTAGGGCAAGGATTGTACTCGTCTTGTGCATTTGTTGTTTCCTCCATGCCTGGTGGTGGTGCCTGGTACTTAGAATTTGCTCAACAAGTGTTTGTTGGATGAACGGCTGCATGGCTGCATGGCTGCATGGATGGATAGATGATCCTAAACTTTACCACCTGGGGTGATGAAAGACATGTGAGCAGAACAGAATGAAGGAAAATCCTGACCTGAGAAGAGAGCAGGGATGGGGGTGGGGGGAGAAAACAGCAATAAGAATAGCTTAACATTCATTGACCTACTATGTGCCAGGCACTCTAGGGACACTGTGCCCACATGGCCTCATCTAATCCTGATTATAGCTAAATGAGGCAAGGATTATTTCTTCAGCCAGCACTTATTGTGCAGCTGCTATGTGCGAAGAACTTGGCAAAGTGCTGGAAACACAGAATGAACTGGGTAGAATAGACCCTCCCCATTAGAACATGCACCAGGGTTGGGGGAGATAGACAGTCCGTTAGTGAGTGCGCTAACTTGGGAGAGCAAAAGCCTTATGAAGACAATGGTATCATAGAATGGGCAGCACGTGTCACTTTGGATTTGTTGAACAGGAGGTGGGTTCCATGCCGAGTAGGGAATAATAAAAAAAGAGCTGGGTATCTGAAGGGCAGGGGGAGCATTTTAGAAAGAGGGGACTGCAAATGCCAAGGCATTGAAGCATGCTGTATCTGATAATAGAAGGGAAGCCAGGCAATAGAAATGCAGGGGTGAGGTTTACAGGGGTAATGGGTTTCATTCTAAGTGCACTGCTGTCCCAAGTCCTCTTCTGGAGATCAAACTACCAAGGTTCAGAGAGATTGTCACAGCCAGTAATAGGCAGAGAGAAGACAGTGAGACTTTTTTTTCTCTGCAAAACACCAGAGACCAAAGCAGCAGGGAGGAGAATATCGCCCAAAGCAAATGGTGCCACAGTGGTGCCATGTACAGCTGAGGGCACAGAGGTATGAGGGACATTGCTGGGGTAGGATTTTAGACCAGATCCATCCGAGTTTGAATCTTTGCTAGAAGGGAGAATAGGGTCTGCCTATAAGGCTAAAGTGAGCTCTGCAAGCTTCACATAAAGAAAGAAGGACCTGGGGGTGCCTGGGTGGTTCAGTCAGTTCAGCGTCCAGCTCTTGATTTTGGCTCAGGTCATGATCTTGTGGTTTCATGGGTTTGAGATCCATGTCGGGTTCTGTGCACTGACCTCTCACAGCCTGCTTGGGACCCTCTCTCCCTCTCTTTCTGTTCCTTCCCTGCTTGCACTCTCTCTGTCTCAAAAAAAAAAAAAACGAAGAAAAGAAAAAAGAAAAGAAAAGGAAAGGAAGGAAGGAAGGAAGGAGAAAGAAAGAAAGAAAGAAAGAAAGAAAGAAAGAAAGAAAGAAAATGAAGGAAGAGTAGGAAGGAAGAAGGAAGGAAGGACCTGGAGGAAAAAGACCACTCCTCACCCCAAGATTCCTATTCTATACGTTCCAGAGTGATTGTGGCAGCTAAAATCCTCGCTTCCCTAGGCTATGGTTCATTATATGTCTACAATGGTTTCCCAACTAAAGGTTGGAGGAAACATTCTGGATCCTTCCATGAGGATTATCCCCATTTATTCAGTCCCTGGGTCCCCACCTGGCTTTCATCAGGCCCCTCTATGCAGTCCCCAATGCCCAGCCACATTTGGGGGCTCTGTATAACCTCACGCCACAATATAGAACTCGCTTGGAAAAATAGTTCCAGGCTCATGAAAAAAGCACAAAGTTAAGGGTTTATTTGCCATGAGCATTTTGTCTTCCCTCTTCTCCACTTCCAATTTTTCCTGAGAGAGAGGCTTCATTTCTGGAAGGACACTCAGGGGCCTCCTTTCATTTAGCATAGTGGTAACCCCATGATATCTCTCTGCATCTCTCATATCAAACCAAGAAGCCCGGGTGGGTTTTAATGGCCTCTCCTGCCCTCACAATGGACCTGCTGACAATTCTGAAGCAATGTTTCCATCTCAAGTTGCTGGGGTTTCCAAGTCATAATTATTGGATAATTACCATCAAGACAGCTGTTTTGTGCATAGTTTCAGGCATTTGATAGTGTGGAATAAAGGCAATTTTACAAATTTTGACATTTCTTAGCACTTGTGGTTTGCTTGGAAGCCAGCTAGCTACCTAAGTGCCTGAAATAAATATTTCTAAAAGTCAAAGTTTGGAAAATGAGCACCTCTTGTCCCATTTTGGCAATGAATGTCTGTTCCACATGCTCTAACAGAATTAAGAAAGTCACCAGGCAGGCTCCAGGAAACCAAGACAAAACTCAGATCTCCGAGTTAGGGCTTAAAAATGCCAAATGAATCCACAAAGTAATAGGAGGAGAGTCTGTTTTATTTTCCAAGCAGGAGTCCACCTAACTCCAGAAACTTTAGAGGGAAAAAGAAGAGGTGATCGGAAACTTTCCTTTTCTTAATACATTTTTTAAGGTTTATTTCTTTTAAGAGAGAGAGACAGAGAGAGAGCATGGAGCCCAGTGCAGGGCTCAATCCCACAACTGTAAGGTCATGACCTGAGCTGAAACCAAGAGTCAGATGTTCAACCAACTGAGCCATCCAGTCGCCCTGGTGATCAGAAACATTCTTATCCTACACTTTCTGCCCAGCTCATTCTTTTTCTGATCAAACATTAACTGAACACTTACTGTGTGCTAAGCTGGTAACCACCATTGGGGAATGCTTTGGTGAGCAAGCCAGACACTGTCCTGTGCCCCTGGAGCTGCAGCCTCTGGAAGGAGACAGTTATACAAGTAATTCCAAAAGAAAGTGTGATGTGTGCCCAAAGTGTGATGTTTTTAAATGTGTGGCAGGATTAAGGACCTCCAATGTTTGTAAGGAAGTGATGCTTATTCTGAAAATCTGAGATTATCTGGAGCCAAGCAGGTAAAGAATGTGAGATGATTATCCAGTAAGAGGAAGACCACGCTCCAAGAAAGGAGCTTCACACACCGAAAGACCTGAGGGTAGCGCCTAGGCTGGGGGTAGAGGGTGGGGACAGGAAGTGGAAAAGTGGAGGGATGAATGGCTGGGATGAAACCAGATACAGGAGTCACATGCTAAAGGACACAATGAGCTAGATCCATGGCAGTCAGAAAATGAAGTGTATGACGGAGGGAGTGGTGTGATTGCATGTGCATTTTAGAAAGAAGATTCTGACTACCATATAGAGAAAGCATCAGAGCCAGATAAGACCAGTTATGATACATTTGTAGGGGAAAGAAAATACAGTGACCTGGATTAGGATAGTTTGTATCAGTTAGCTATTGCTACTGTAATGCTGTGTAACAAACCATCCCCAAACTCAGCAGCAAACATACATTATCATACATTTCCCATTCATGCATCTGTGAGGTGACTGGTGTTTGGCTGATCTAGGTTTGGCTCCAAGCTTCAGACAGGGTTATTCCGTGTGTCTGTCATCCTCTTTGGACCACTGACTCCCTGAGGCACATTCTTTGCAGGATGAAGAGCACAAAAGGTCATCTCAATAATGGAAGTACACTTCAAACCTGTGTTTGTGTTAAATCCACTAATATCCCATTGGCTAAAGCATATCACATGGCCAACCCCAAATCTAAGAAGCAGAAAAATGCCTCTGCCCACCATGAGGCTGTGGAAAGGGGTGGACACAGAATACAAGGGAAGGGAACTGAGACCAGTGATCCACTCTGCCTCAGTTGTAGCAGTGAAGTGAGAGAATAATGGAAGGTGCCAGAAGAAACTGCAGAATAAGAATCAGCAGGACCTGGTGGTTGATTTCTCATCAGCTTCTAAACATCTGTTAATGGGGAGGTGAGTTGGGAGAAGACAGGGGCCTGGTCATCTGAAGATTTTATTGGCTGTTGTGGAAAGTTTGAATTGTGTTCAACGGCCACTGAGGATTCAAGCAGAGTAAAGGCATCGTTCACTTTATGCTTTAAGATCATATTTGATACTATTTGGAAATGTATGACAAGAAGGCAAAGAAGAGGAAAACTAGTCCAGGAGCTGGTGACAAGATGCTAGCGATGGGGGCTAAGGTGGTGTGAGTATAGGAAGGGAGAAAAAGTTTTCAGAAGAATTAATAAGGTTTTCTCATGGATGCATGGAGGGGCTGAGGAAGAGAAAAAGTGAAGGTAACTTCTGGTGCCATTCATGGAGATGTGTAAGACCGCCAGGGGGTAGGGAACATATTTAGGAGGAAATATCAAGGGGCAGGGGGGCTTCATGTTCATGTGCCTGCCCCAAGAGTCATTGATGCAGGGCAGATTGGCATTTCCATGGTTTGGGGGGAAAGCCCTCAGGCACAAACACTGGTACTAGTCATGGGGAGGCAGCCGGTCCCACCAGAATGGTAAGAAGGGGCACTGGGATGGAGTCCCATTAGCATCTGCCACACTGGCATTTGTGGTTCTTATGGTTCATTCATGGTAGTTTCAGAAATGGTAGGCAAGAAAGGCCAAGGTGCCACTTTTGAGAGTTCTTAGTGGATGAAGAGAACTCTGACTTTTTCTCTGTGCCCTGCTGGCTACAAAGAAGAGTCTAAAATTTACTGTCAGAATTCCAGTGCTCAGTGTTTACTTGATCCCTCACCAGCTCCCTGGCCTTGTGTGATACTGTGATTTATAGTAAGAAATAGATGTTTGATCTTCATCCCTGTTTCTAGCACAGAGCTCTTAAAGCTTCTGGAATTTCCCAACTGATAAGAACTATAAGGTGTCTTCTGTTAGGTGAATGAGATGACTTTCCAACCCCACATAAGGATGAGAGCTAGTTGTCAGAGGAACCAACCATGTGATTAAAAGGTTGACATTTTCAGTCCCACCTCTGACCTCCAGGAAGAGGAGACAGGCCAGAGGTTGAATCGGTTGCCAATAGCCAAGGACTTAACCAATTGCCTATGCAGCGAAGCCTCTATAAAAACCCAGAAGGAGGGGATTCGGGGAGCTTCCGGATTAGTGAACGTGTGGAGGTTGGCAGAGTGGTGTGCTCAGAGACAGCCCTGTCCCTTTCCCCAGACCTTGCCCTGTTCATCTTCTCCAACTGGCTTCTCCTGAGTTCTACCCTTTTAGGACACACTGGTTACATAGTCAATAAAATGTGTTCCTGAGCTCTGTGAGCCACTCCAACAAGCTAATCAAACGCAAACAGTGCGTCCTTTGAATCTCCAATCTATAGCCAGTCACTCGGAAGCACAGGTGACACCTGGACTTGTGACTGGTGTCTGGGGTGGGGGAAGGAGAGTCTTGTAGGACTGAGCCCTTCCTTCACCTGGGCTGTCTGACGGGGTCACTGGGTGAATAGTGTCAGAACTGAGTTAAATTGGGGGTCACAGAAATGCTTGGATGCATGGGGAAAACCCACACCACACACACACTGGAGTTGGTGAGCAGAATCTTACCTTGGCCACGTGCCGAACTTCCCAGAGTGCCAGCTGCCTCGTCTTTACACAGGGAGAACAAAACCCACCCTACTTGCTCCGGAGAGCAACTGTGCAACTGTGTTCATGACAGCACTCTGGGAAGGACAGGACTCAGCCATCGAAGTGCCTTTTTTTTCTCAAGGCTTATTCATTGTTTTACCTCATTTAATTTTGTCAGGGAAAGAGATTCCCACCCAGTGATAGCTTACAACATCAAGCCACGGCTAGACACTCCATTTGGAGCCTACACCCGCACAAATGTTCAAATTACCCAAATCTGAAAATGCGAAGTGACATGTAACATGTGTTCCAGGTTATAATAAATTAGCAAGAATCCAGGGGCTTCTTGTTTTTCCTCAAAGAATTTGCCGGTTGTGTGGAGCTGACCTCAAACCATAGAGAGATTTTAAACTATAATATGGGGAAGTTATAATCTTTGAGGCCAGGGATGTTGGCTCTCCAAACTGTGTAGGATTTAGGGAACTGTTTTCTGAACCGCGTGCATGCTTAAAACTAGGTCTGACTGGGTCTCTGTGTGTGCATCCGTATGAAAACAAATGCACATTTTGAGGGCCCACATTTGTGGGCCAAATTTCTGTTTTCTTTGGAACCAACTAGCCTGCTGTTTCCTCTGCAATAATTATTTACCATGAGGGAATTAGAGAATGAATTTGTGTATTTTGAAGGCAAGAAATCAAAACAGTGTTAAATGTCGGGCAGTTGTGCCTAGGATGCTCTCTGGTGGGCATTGCCATGGAGATTTTCTGCATTTGCACTTAATGGGCCCTGCATCTGTGACTCAGGGAGCACGAAACCATCATTCAGAGCAACACTGCACAGCTGCAGCCCAGAGGCTTATGCAAAGGTGGTCCAGAGATGAGGAGGAGGGCCCGTGCTATTGTCCGGCTTAGCACACCCCAAGAAACTACTTTTAAGGGGGTTAAGTTAAACTTGCTGCCCTCAAGGAAACTTACTGGGGTGATGGAAATGTTTTGTATCTTGTTGAGATGTCACACACATGGGTACATGTATTTGTCAAAACTTATCCAATAGTACACTTGAGATCTGTGCCTTTACTGTATGCAAATTATGCCCCAATTAAAAAAAAAAAACATTTTGGTGCCCCCTCACTTTGTTGCTTAAAAAGATCAGCTTAAAACCACCCCAACATCAGTCTCCTCATCCAGCTCTATATGCACTCTTGCCCCTAGCCACCCCACCTCACTGCCCCCAATGCACACATGCACCCCACGCATGTGCACACACGTGCACATACACATGTACACAAGGATACACACGTGCTCAGCATCACCAGCAGATGCTTATTTAAATGTACAGTGCGGGGGTGACTGGGTAGCTCAGTCGGTTAAGCGTCCCACTTCGGCTCAGCCCTACATCGGTACGGAGCCTGCTGGGGATTCTCTCTCTCTCTCCCTTTCACTATCTGCTCCTCCCCCACTTGTTCTCGTTCTCTCTCAAAATACATAAAGAAATAAACTTTAAAATTAAAAAACATACAGTGTGTGTAGAGAGGTAGAGATGTAGGTGCTATGTGGAAGGAGGAAAAACTGAAGACACAGGCATCTACCCTCAGAGCATCAGGACTAGTTGGGGAGGTAAGAAGGAGACCAGGCAAGGTCAGGATATGATCTGCATCACAAGGGGGGATAAGACCAGCAAGGGCTCAGTGAACTTGGAAAAGATGAAAGGACTTAGGGAGCAATGGGCAGAATAGAAGTGAGGTGGGAAGGATGTGAGCACCCCATCTGACCCGACTGAGGTCCGGAAAGGGAGACAGCAGTGTGCCAAGGTGGGGAAGGTGAATCTCCCCCATTTGGAGAGGCTCCCAGTGCCCAACTACAGAGAGAGGATGCTGGTGGTGGTGGTGGTGTGTGTGTGTGTGTGTGTGTTTGGGGTCCCAGCAGAGCCGCTGGAGGTCTTCATGATCTTCATTCCTTCTTCTCCTCTGGGTGGGAGGGACCACTATAGATCTCTTTTCATGTTGTTTGTGAGCTACGAAAACAATGCACCCTAATAGCCCCAAACTGGAAGCAACCCAGATACCTATAAGCAGGAGAATAATTAGATAAACTGTGTTATATTTATGCTGTTATAAAGAGAAGTGAGCTAGTAATGCAATGAAAAATACCAAGGAATCTTAAAAAAATTATGCTGAGTAAAAGAATCCTGGTGTAAAAGAATGCACATTATTGGGTTCCATTTATATGAAATTTCTCAGACAGGCCAAGCTTAGACACAGTGATTGATCTAAGTGAGACTGATGAGGGAACAAGAGAACTTTCTGGGAAGGATGGAAGTGCTCTATATCATGACTACAGTTTAGGTTATGCGGTTTGTAGGTGTTTCTCAAAACACACTGAGCAGTGCAATTAGGATTTGTAAATTTCACCATACAGAAATTGCATCCAGAAACAAAACACCTGTGAACTATTATCAAACACTATGAAAATGGTATAATTCTTGCAATTTTTCTGACTGCTTGAAAACTTTCATAATAAAATGTTAGGTAGACAAAATAAGCTATATACATTCATAAAAATGAAGTGGAGAAGGGGGACAGGGAATGTTGGGCAGGATGCATTGCTTCTGGAATCCCATCTGGAAGTGGCATCCAGGGTCTCTCTGCTCTCAGCCTCTCTCTGACCAGTCTAGTCTGCTCCATTTCACTTTTGCAATGAAATGGATTCATTGTCCATCTATTGGTTACATATTGAAGCATGTGGTCTGTGCTTAGCCCTGTGCCAGACAGAGGAAAAGGTCAGACATGGTTCCTGCCCTCATGGTGTTTGACATCTACTGAGGCTTTGATCAGGGGACTGCTGGGTGGTGAGCTTATAAAAGCAGCAGCCAGGGATGCCAGGGAAGGGATTAGGCAGCTCATGAGTGAGTGGAGGAAAATGGCCCAGACGCACTGAGAACCCATTATACACTGGGTCCTGTTCAAGCTTTAACATAGATTAATTCCATTAATTCTCACAACCACCTCATTAGGTGGGAATTGTATTATCCCCATTTTACTTCTCAGGAAACTGAGGCTTGGGGAGGTTAAGTCACTTTTCCATGATTATATATCAAGAGGGTGACCAAGCAGGGATTCAGAAGAGGTTTGGTGAACTGGGTCTGGAGCCCATGCCCGAAACCAAGGGTTAGCAAACTTTCCGGAAAGGGCCAGAAGAGAAATATTTTAAGCCTTGTGGGCCGTATGGTCTCTATCAAACTTATCAGCTCTTCCACTTCTACATGAAGGCAGACACACAGATGGCATGCTAAGGAATGAGCTGAGCTCCAGTAACGCTTCATCTACAAAATCAGGCGATGGGCCAGATTCAGCCGATGGCCCGTAGTTGACTAACTCCTGCCCCAAACCATCCACAGTCTCCAGTAATTGGGAAGTGTTCAAGTTGGACCCAGAGGCAACTGAAGGAACCCTAATCCCTGGCAGTCGTGTCCATGTGGAAGTGGGGGTTCAGCTAGCAAGGAATCAATACAGTCTTTGAGAGCGCAGGTCTCTAACTAGTGAAATAGCAAAAATAACCCCTGTGGGTGCATGTGGCAGAGAAAAAGGTGAAAATGTGAAAAAAAAAACTACTCAGAAACCTCACCAAAGTTGGTTGTCTTTAGTCTTTGGAGCCAGATTTAGAATTTTAGAAGCACCACTCCTTGAGACTTTATGTCAATGAGGAAGAGTGAAGTTTCAGTGCTCTAGGTGAATATTATTCATTTGGAAAAGGCAAAAGCCTTGGCCAAAGAGAATTTTCCTGCTTGGAGCTTGGCTTTCACTGGCTCTTGGTTTCCTATGGGCAGGAAATCACTTTACTCAACTCTTGCTGCTGACAAGGATTCAACCCTGGAACTTAAAGGGTGAGCTGGGCTTAAAATGCATTGGCCACATTCTTAGAAGAATCCATGTAATGTTGAAAATTAAGAGCTCAAAAGGTTTTCTGAGTGTTCACAGTTTCAGGGTCAGCCCAAGGACTGTGATGAGTACAGCCCCAGCAGGCTCTTACTCACTCTGAACAGGGGCTGCCATCTTGCTCTGAGAAACCCTGCCTTTCCCCTTAAACTCTGGCCAGGGTACATGTGGCATTATCATAAGTTCAGTATGGACAGAATACTTTGGGGCAGAGAATCTTTTTCAGTACAAGGCATTTGTGATGGACATTGGCCTCGTTATACCTACACAGCTGATCAAAGGAGGAAAATCGATCTATAGCCAGGTGGAGGGTCTGCAGGAAGGTGAACTACCAGCTGGACTGGGATGGATCCAATCCCTCATTATTTTTTTTTACACTGATTTAACCAGGTCAACCCACTGCTTTAGTGTCACAGAGATATGCTTTGAGTCCTTTACTCTTAGGAAGGCATTTATTGGCTGGGAATAATTTCCAGCTGGGGTTTGGCAGATGGTTGGCTCACATGGATTGTGCAGGCAGGGGAGAAAGTCCAGCACATTCCCTCTGGGACAGAACCTTGCATAAGGAGATGTGTTATGTTCCTGGGTCCCCACACAAAGGGTCTGTTTGGGGAAAGCAGTTTCCTGTCACCAAAAGGTAAACCAAACACATCCTCCTACAGAGATACCCATGTGTTTTCGTACCTACACTGCAGGGATAAACTGGTAAAGGGGCACCAAGAGATGCCTTGAACCTTGTCAGAAGGTCCCCGGACCACTTCTACTGACAATAATCACTCTCTGTTCTCTAATGAACTGATCACCCTGCCTTGCTTTTCCTTTCTGTAAACACAGGTGAGCCTTTTACTCCTGGCAAGACAGTGTACATTGGTGGGGCTCTATGGTCCCCCAGCCTCCATGCAGATAAGACTTTATAAGAGAACTGGTGTAAAAGGGATGTCAAAGTCAAAGCCCTAGAACCCGTGGAGATCAGAAGTGGGTTTAACCTCTGTACTTGCTCTAAGTCTGTGGTTCTTAAACTTTCTCATGCATCAGAACCACCTGGAGGTTTATTAAAATACAGCTCGGTGGGCCCATCCCCAAAGTTTCTGATTCAGGAGGACTGGGTGAGGCCTGAGATCCTGCATTTCTAACAAGCTCCCACGTGATGCTGCTCGAGCCTATCCAGGGACAACACTTTGAGTACAGCTGCTCTAAGGCACACCTCCTATCTCAGGGTAGCCAACCTCGTGACCCTTAAAGGACTGAGGTCAGGGCAGAAGGGACATCTTCAGTGCACTATGGAAAAAATTCTATGATCTTTGTTGGCTGGGTCGGCCTCTAAATATTCCCTACCTGCTCTGCCCACTACTACAGCCACTGATCATATATGGCTCTTTGAATATAAATGTGAATTGGTTGAAGATAAGGTTAAAGTTTTTGTTCAGTTGGATGAGCCACCTTTCAAGGGCTCAATAGCCCACATGTGCCTAATGGCTGCCATATGGGACAGCACAGATACAGGACATTTTCATCATTGCAGAAAGTTCTACTGGACAGAGCTATTTTATAAGAATTCCAAAAATTGTTTCTCTCTTTTCAGTGTTTGGCTGCCAACCCCACTGTCTTACTCTGAAAAACAAACAAAACAAAAATCCTTTTATGAATATCACAAATGGAATGTTAACTCTTTCTTCTTCTTTGCTTGCTCACAGTAACAACCCTTATCCACTTCTTCCTGTCAAGTTTGGGAAGAGGTCACAAACTAATGCAAAAGAGAGAAAAAAGTTTTTATGGGGTGCCTGGTGGCTCAGTTGGTTGAGCATCCAACTCTTGATTTTGGCTCAGGTCATGATCTCAGGCTCCTGGGATTGAGCCCCATGTGGGGTTCTGAACTGAGCATGGAGCCTGCTTAAGATTCTCTCACTCACTCTCTCTCTCTCTCTCTCTCTCTCAGTCCCTTTTGCCCTGCTCTCTCTCCCGAGAGAGAGAGAGAGAGAGAGAGAGAGAGAGAGGAGAGAGAGGGAGAGAGAGAGAGAGAGAAAATTTCAGTAATATTTTTCAAAATTTTGCTCCCATCACCCATGTTAGGAAATTTACTCAAAAGGTAAACCTAAAAGTTATATGCCAGGAAAGCAAATGCTCCCTGGAGGTCAGGTCCACAGGGAAGTATTGTGAGCAATAAGAATCAGGCCACAAGTCAGAGAATTGGAGTGCCATGCTGCAGCCCAGTAGGCACTGCCCCTGGAGGGAAGGATGGGGTTGGACTGAGAGTGGACTACACAAGGGCACCCCCTAGCTGTCCTAGGGAAGTAGATATTCCCACTACCAATCCCAGAGCAAGGCTGTCCAAACTGCCCTTTGCCATCCTAGAGGAGAGATTTGCACTGACTGCTACTCAGAATTGCTTGAGCTCCTGCACAGAGCAGATGCCTTTTTGGAAGCCTAACTGCACATCCTTTCTTACAGATTCGGCTAAACAGCAGAGGACTGATCTACTCCGTGGGCTTACTCCTGGCCTCCGTCTTTGTTACGGTAGGGCTTCAGCTTATTCCCCTCTTGAGTTCCTGTGTTCTCCCCACCCCCACCCTTGGGTTCTTTGGCCACAGAGTTTGTTTGGACACCAGATGGGCTTGGCCTTCTGGTGGATGGGGACAGTCAGCCTCCAGATGTCCCATCTCCTTCGTGGCTGTCTCTTCTATAAGTGGATCCTAGCAACTCACTAGAAAACATACCCTCTTTCTGAACGGAGCCAACCCACCTCTGAGAAGCAAGGCCCTGCCTTATGTCAAGCACAAGCCATTTTATCAAAAGCAAAGGGGAGATCCACTTTTTCTGCAGGATTAGTGAAGAAAAGGGTAGATTCCAATTAATTGTCTGTTCCAAGTTAATAAGCACCTCTATAAATCCATGGATTTGACCAATTCTCAGAGACTAAGAATACATTATTTCATTGACAGTATACTTTCATGCCATTCCACTGTCTTGGCTATCATATCTATTTGTATAGTACGATATTCCAACTCAGCTGCCATGTTTGGTAGAAACAGATTCATACCAACACATGAAGTATCCATTCATATACAAGTATGTGGTTAAATTTTCACATTAGTGAACGTTGAGGGGCACCTGGGTGGCTCAGTCAGTTGAGCATCTGACTTCAGCTCAAGTCATGATCTCATGGTTCATGAGTCCAAGCCCTGAATCAGGCTCTGTGCTGACAGCTCAGAGCCTGGAGCCTGCTTCAGATTCTGTGTCTCCCTCTCTGTCTCTGTCTCTCTCTCTCTCTCTGCCCTTCTCCCATTTGCTCTGTCTTTCTCACAAATATAAATAAAAACATTTTTTTAAATATAAAAAAAACATTGAGATGCAATGTGGTTTTTCCTGAAATCTTCAAGGAAATCATCATTGAATTATACTGGCATGTGAATGTCCATATAGTTGATAATGGGAATTTAGAAGAGCAGGCAGGAAGCTGGCGAGGTCATTTATGGGATCAGACTGTGAGTCAAATTTCAAAGATTTACTAAAGCAAACACTGTCTTACGCAAAAGTGGAAACCTATGCAATTTTTCTTCCATAGCGTAGGAGTTTCTTTGAGTCTGGTATGACTTAGGGTTATGAGACCTGTCATAGCCACACATTGTGCTCAGTGCTTTCCATACATTTTCCCCTTTGGAGCTCATCACGCCCCCATCATGTAGCCACTATATTAGCCCCATTATACAGATGAACATCTGAGACCTCTAGGGTAGTTGACACTAAATGAATGAAGGGGCAAGCCATCTGACACCAGAGCGCATGCTTACAGCTACATGTATACACCTGTAGGAGATGGGGCTGGCCACCACCTGGGATGTTGAAATGGGGCTGCTGGAATGCTGGAGAGAAGTAGGTTTGTGGGGGGGCAGGGGAAGAGTAGTTTCAAACCTCTTGAGCTATCTTGCCTATTTGACACCCAAGGGGAAAGGTCAAGAAAGCCATTGGAAAGAGGAGTCTGAGTTCAGGAGAAGCGTCCAAGCTGAAGGCACAATGATATTTAAAGCCCTGCAGTTGGATCAGTCAGCAAGAGGGTGAGTGAGGACAGAAAAGAGGCCCAGCATCTGAGTCTTGGTGCCCTCTGGTAGTTCGAGGTCAGGATGATGACAATAAACCACCAAAGGGAACAGAGAATGAGCAATCAGAGAGGTGGGAGGCAAAGCAGGAGAGTATGGCATCTGGAAGCTAAGGGGAGAAGGCGTTTCGGGGTGGAGGGAGCGATTGGCTCTGTTATGGGAAAGGAGTCCTGAGTGTTGGCCATTTGGTTTGGAAATATAAAGTTATCAGGGGACGCCTGGGTGGCTCAGTCGGTTAAGCGTCTGACTTCGGCTCAGATCATGATCTCACAGTTTGTGGGTTCAAGCCTCGTGTCAGGCTCTGTGCTGACAGCTCGGAGCCTGGAGCCTGCTTCGGATTCTGTGTCTCCCTCTCTCTCTGTTCCTCCCCTGCTCTCACTCTGTCTCTCTCTCACTCTCTCAAAAATAAATAAATATTTTTTAAAAATTAAAAGAAAAAAGAAATACAAAGTTATCAGTCCTCTTGAGGGTGGCTGCATGGGGCAATAAGGCCAAAGGTTGAGTAGAACAAGGTAACAGGAAGGAAGGAGAGAAATTGGATGCAATGGTGTTTACAACTCTTTGAAGTCATCTTGCTGTGAATAAAGGAGAGAAATGGGAATCCAGAAAAAATGTAGTTGTTTTTTAATATGAGGGAGCTAGCAGCATTCTTGTACTCCAGTTGGAGTAACCCGGGGAGTGATGGGGAGATGGAAATAAAAGAGGGGCAGTTTCTGGGACCATGTTCTTGAGCAGTAAGGGGAGGTGGGATGGTGTGCACATGTGGGGGAGTGGGCCATGGACAGGGTCGTGGGCGACGGGTCCTCACTGGCAGGAGAGAAGGTGAGCAAATGGATCTGGTGGTGGCAGTTCTGTGGACGGGAACATCATCATGCACTGAGAGTGAGGGTGGAAAAGGAAGGTATTGGGGGTCTCAGAAGAGGGGAGAGGTCAGAAACAGCCATCCAGGAAAGGGAGAGACAGTGAATTTAGGGAAATGTGGAATGATTGCCATAAATGGCTCACTCAAGGTTTGTGGGCTTGAATTAAAAGTCAGAACCTTCAGGGGGGCACCTGCGTGGCTCAGTTAATTAAGCGTCGACTTCTGCTCAGGTCATTATCTCACGGCTTGTGCATTGAAACTCCACATCAGGATCTCTGCTGTCAGAGCAGAGCCTGCTTGGGTTCCTGTCTCCCTCTCTCTGTGTCCCTCCCCAGCCCGTGCTTTCTCTCTGTCTCAAAAATAAATAAAAACATCAAAAAAATTAAAAACAAACAAAAGTGAGAAACCTCGGGTGCACCTGGATGGCTCAGTCCCTTGAGCGTCCGGCTCTTGGTTTCGGCTCAGGTCATGATCTCACAGATTGTGAGTTCCAGCCCTGCATTAGGCTCTTGTGGTGACAGCATGGAGCCTGCTTGGGATTCTTTCTCTCCCCTCTCTCCCTGCCCCTCCCTCCCTCTCTCTGAAAATAAATTTAAAAAGCAAAACAACAGCAACAACAAAAAAAACAAACGTAAAAAGTGAGACCCTTCGGCATGGCCAGGCGTTTTCCTCCAGCCTGGGTCAGCTGCGTGGAAGCAATATGGAATAGCTGGAAGCAGGGCTTGAACCAAAAGGCTGTGGTTTTAGCCATACAAGGACAAAAGTGCTAGAGAGATACAAGTAAACAGTGAGGAGTGCTTAGGGGTGGTTCTAACGATTGTTGGTGGAATTTAAGCAGGGTAAGGTGAGAGAGGGGTGATGGGCAGTGAAATGGTGGGGGTGGCAATGAATTCTGGGTCCTGGGAGTCTGCAGAGTTGTAGGAGTAAGATGGAGTAAGCAGGAAAGAGGAGATGGCTGTCAGAGAGTGAGGTGTTTGGCACGGAGTCCTTTCTGTTCTTGCTAATCACCAGGTCTCAGCTGCAGGGCTGTCCAGCAGAACTTGTCCGCTGGCCTGTACCTGCACTGGACAGCAGCCACTGGCCACGTGTGGATGTCAAGCACATGAAATGTGGCTAGTACAACTGAGGAACTGAGTTTTTAAGTCTATTTATTTTGAGAGAAGGCGGGAGAGAGCGCATGAACTGGAGAGGGGCAGAGGGAGAGGGAGAACCCCATGCAGCCTCCACGTGGGCTCAGCACCAAGCCCAGGCCTGGGCTCTACCCCACAACTGTGAGATCATGACCTGAGCTGAAATCGAGTCGGATGTTCAACCAACTGACCCACTAAGGCGCTCCAGGAATGGAGTTTTTAATGTTATTTGATATACATTTAAATTTGGGGGGCCACCTGTGGCTAGTGGGTGCAGTGCAGGTGCGGGGCATGGCTGCAGGAGAGTGGGTGTAGGACGGGTGTTGGGAAGATCCTCTCGGTTGATGGTGAAATTGCTGGGCAGGACGACAAGGTGCTGTAGACAGGAGTAGCAGTGGGTAGGACTCCGGGCTCTGGGGAAGGACGAAAGAGACTGGTTTTGCAGTGTTGACTGCAAGTGAGTGGGATGGAGTATGACTGCTGGAAGACTTTAGATTCCAAGCTTAGGTTTTTTGAGAGGAGAAAAAAATAAAGAGTGCATAAGGAGCAGCGAAGAGCAAGGGGTACATCCTTCTTGCCTCTAGGTGCAGGAATGGAAGAGGTGTGGCCTCCACTGCCAGGGCTGTGTCTGCAGGGGCCAGGGGCTGCCTGGGGCAAGAGGGTGAAGAGGCAGAACAGGTGCCACCAGCACAGAATAGTGCAGAGGAGTGACGGCCACCATGCCCGTGTTGATTGGTCCCATCATTATGACTTTGTAAAGTTATCTCCCAAGTTCTGACTTCCCACATGAACGATGGGTTTGGGGGTGCTCAGAGACCATCAGTGCTCCACGAGATCAGCCATTGGCAGCCCTACCCCCGGCTATGGCCACCCCAAGGCCCAAGGCTACCTCTTCCCGCACCCTCTGACCCTGCTGTGTGTGTTGCAGGTGTTTGGCGTTCACCTGAACAAGTGGCAGCTGGACAAGAAGCTCGGGTGCGGGTGCCTTTTCCTGTACGGTGTGTTCCTGTGCTTCTCCATCATGACAGAGTTCAACGTGTTCACCTTTGTGAACTTGCCCATGTGCGGGGACCACTGAGCCGCCTGGCCACCCACCGAGCCTCAGTCCTTCTTTACTGTGCAATACAAGACCCGGCCGCACCCCGAGTCACGCGGGCCCCCAGAGCCGGCACATCCGGCTCTCCCGCGCTGTTCACAGGCCTCTGCTCCTGCCTTGGTGGCCCAGGCTGTTCCCACCCCTCCCTGCTCCCCCTCCTCCATGGGTTTCTCTCACCCACCCCTTCCTGCCTCCTCTGTGTGAAGACTGACATCCGCGTGAATTTTCAAGCTCCATTTTTGAACAGTGACTGAGATTCTAGAAAAACTGGCTGCTAACTGGCCCAAGCCAGGCAAAACTTACTACAATCCCTCCTCCTTTTTTAAGTTATTGGATGGAAGACAAACCTAATTTATGACCTGAGACTGTCGAAGGAATAGAGAGGAGAGGGTGTATTGATGCTAGGGAGTGTTTGGGATTTTATTATGTTTTGAGGCGATACCTAGGTTACTACTGGGTTTGGGTGGGGTTGTTTCACTTTGGGGGGCTCCCCTTTTTAATTCCTTTTCTTCCAGAGATGGAGAACTTCTCTCGCATCTTTCACCGGGCTCTGGATTAGTGGATGATCCACAGGTTGTCCCCGCCATGTCTTCTGGGATCAAGTCCCAGGCATGGTGGAACATGCATGAATTTAGTGCTTAGTAGAGGAACATCTGGGCGAGGCCATGGGGAACAGATGCATGACGTTTCATACGCAAGGATGCCTCCCTGAAGTCCTGTAGGCGTCATCTAGGGGGCACAAGGCTTTCGAGGAAGAAGACAGCTTCCCACATATCCATTAGGACAATCATTTTGTCACTAGGTTCCTTCTAGTCTTTCAAGCAATAGTTCTAGCCTGCCTGAGGCCTTTGATGAGGGGCCCCGGTTACACCACCCGTCCTGGAGGTGCCGGGAAGTCAGCGCCAGAAGTTTCCCAGCCCAAGAGTCCCTGAGATGCGCTCTCATCACTTGGTATTCGGGGTGACAGGGAGAGACCCAGAGGCCACCACTGCTTTTTGTGCAGGAGCTACAGACACTGGTTTCTTGGAAAACGGAGAGAAGAGCACTTTGCACAGACGTCGTCAATAAAGTCCCAATTTGCCACTCGGTATTGAGTACACTGGACCCTGACAGCTGGCTTTTGGGCCAGCGTCCTTCCTCGTGGGACACCTCCACCAAGCTGCCCCAGCTCCACCCCTCCCATCCTGGAGGGATGGCGAGGGAAGGAGGAAACAGAGAACTGACACCTTGGGAACCGCAGAATGTGTTCAATGCAGACTCGCTCAAGGGCATAAGTTATTGTGAACGTTGCTGCCAATCACTGCTCAACAGCCCTGCTAGATTTTGTATGATGCTGAATTATTATGCAGACTAATTCCACCGAGTTGAGACCCACCCATGCTTGTTACACTTGTATTTATTGAAACTGTGGATTCTTGCCCGTGCCGCCCCCTGTATTTACTTTAAGCACTGATCACTTATCATTCATTCAGTATGGTCCCCCCCTCCCCGTCCCTTGTACACATTCTGGTATGAATTGTAAAAATAACCTGCTACAAATTGGTTGAATGTTTCTGTCAATGGTGCAAACCAAGGCCAGCGTTAGCCAGCCGACGAGGCACCTGCCCGAAGAAGGAACGGGAGAGGAAATCACCAATTTGGGCTCTCAGAGCTAAGACACACATATTGATTCTGTTGCACATTTTGCACTGGTTTATGGAGATTGTTTTCTTGGACGGATAGTGTAAAATAAACTTCTCTGTTCTATATCCTTCCTTGAGTGGCACGCACGTTACTTCCTCCCCTGGAGTGTTGCCTGTTTTAAATATGCTGACCAGTATGCCTGGAAGGAAGCCGCCAGGTATTGGTGCTTCTGCTTTTTCTGGGTGGACTCAACCTGGAAAGCTGGCAAAATGGCGGGTTTCTGGTATGAAGTGGCAAATCATGGGTCTTCTCTAAATCTTTTTTTTTTTTTTAATGTTTATTTATTTTTGGGACAGAGAGAGACAGAGCATGAACGGGGGAGGGGCAGAGAGAGAGAGAGGGAGACACAGAATCGGAAACAGGCTCCAGGCTCTGAGCCATCAGCCCAGAGCCTGACGCGGGGCTTGAACTCATGGACCGCGAGATCGTGACCTGGCTGAAGTCGGACGCTTAACCGACTGCACCACCCAGGCGCCCCAAGGGTCTTCTCTAAATCTTGAAGGGGCTTAGGATCTGTCATCCTATAGAATACGTGCAGTGCTCTGTTAGGAATTCTTTCTTGCAGCTAAAGTGGGAGAACAGATTCCAGCATGGCTGACAGTTGTTCAGAAGTTCAAGTTCTCCATCCTGTCTGTACTAGTTTTCGATCCGGAAAACTCAGACTTCCCCAAAGCCAACTCCTTAAAAGAGAGGGTAACACATCATTGTAATACACCACATTCTTACCCTGCATGACTCCCAAGAAATAATTATCCAGATCTAAAAGTAGACCAAGGTTAGTGAACAAGCCAGGTGTCCACCTGAAGCAACAGACTTCATTTATAGGAACCAGAAAAAAAATTGCCAATAAGGCACAGCACCAAGTTTTATTTAACTATTTAAGAAAATATATTCCCAGGTTGGAGGGAAAAGGTCCTTAGCTTTGTTTTGAGTGTTGACATCTAAAAATGCTTTACCACTGTATTTGTGCATTTAATAAACACACGCTGGGCACAGACAGTATTGTCATTATTCTGATTGGTGCTTACAAAGCATAAGATACTTTCACTTCAAATATTTTGTTATACTGGTCTCAATTCGCTTTAGTCTTAAGCACAGCATTTGATCTGAAACTTGATTTTTTTTTCTTTTAAGCATACTTTCTATGAAATCTTTAGAAATCATAGTTCCATGCTTAATTTCTCAAAGAGAAAATCCTGGTATGGGGTAAAGTTCCCATTCATGACTGCCAACCTAGGAACTGGAAGGTTTCCTATAGGAAATGAGCATTTAGCCTATTTCTGCCCAGATCCCTGTCGTGCATGATTGTTTCTTGAATTGTCGACTACGAACGTGGTTCTAAATGAGCTGGCTTCTCCAATGATGCAAAATTGTCCATATTGCTATTTTCACTGCTTCCACTGTTCTGGAATTTGTTTGGGAGGGGTTAGGGTGGGTTTGAGGGAAGAACTTTTTTTATTCAATATCTCATACCTGACAGTAACACCAGAGAACCCTCTTGGCAGTTTTCTGGAGTGTGCTCATTTCAGTTAACTCCCCAGGCTGTGTTCTTGTGCACAAGAGGACAAGGGAAGGCGGATACTGGTTTGTACTTCTTCCTCAGCACATCGTAGTTGATCCCACAGGGAGGAACTGCCAGAACGTCCTCTTTTTTTCTGGAAAGCATATTCCCAACCATGCCCTGGCCTGCTGGGGGCACTGCCAGCACACATACCCTTTATGTGGCATTGGATGCACTGAGAGTTTCCAGATGGTTTCTTCCCCCTTCCGAAGCAAAGTATCAGCCCTATGTTTTTAGGGGTAGTGCACTTTTTTAGGCATATGTCTGTCTGTTATCTACCTCCAAAAAGATCTGGCTGGAGGATAGGTGGGTGAAGTCCGTGGATTATGTTTTTCTAAGTCTGTTGCTAAAGACGCTTATAGATTACAGTCATAAATTTGAAATGCTGGAGATTGGAGACTCTAGATCTCAGGCAGCAAATCTGAATTCACTTTAGGTACACAGGCTTCAAAGAAAAGCCTGAATGTTTAAAAATGGGGGGAAGGAGATGGGAGGGGTGGTAAAATCATAAGGTCCAGATGGTTTTCAATTGTGGTACATAAAGTAGGAATAACATCCAACTTGCAATAAATGTAATAAAATGTAGTCTTAGAGCTTTACCTAACTGGTCATGAAAGTATTCAGGTTGTTGGGAGAAATTAGAAGTGGAAAATTGGTGGTGGCTATGCTCTAAGAGTTATTTATCTTCAGCTTTTCAAAATAGTATAACTGTCCAGGCTAATTATCCAATTATTCTGACCCGTTTCAATCGGCTATTTTGAAGTAGATGGAACATTTTCATGTTGAATTTTGTGTAGGCTCATACTAATTTATGAGTCTCGTTTACTTGTATATTTTCTGCAATGTCTTCTCAACACACACACACACACACACACCATCTATCTGACACCAAAACTCTGTGAAAACAATCCAGTGGATCTTTGAAAAATTTCCAAATATCCAGCTGTCTGTTATGATACAACTTGAGGAATGGGGTGGGTTCAGCCAACATTTCTCTGATAAATAAAAAACCATGTGTCCATTGCATCATCCTCCAGAGATGTGGGGCGCTAAGAGATGCTGAAAAAGGCAGTGAAGCAATGGACAAGCAGAAGATTAGCACCATACATAAGATAAATTATGTGATCCCCCGGAAGTAGTTTCACACTGAGCTTTCTGCTTAGTTTTGAAACACAGGGCAGAGTAGTAAAACACCAAAATCTCTCAGATGGCTCCCTGCTGCACTCAGAACATGTATTTCCTTAATAAAGTGTGGCTAGTAGTCCTGTTAATTTTTTACTGAACTTCAATTTAGCACTCTTATCAAATTGTAGAGATTTTATTTTTTTTAAGTTTATTTGTTTATTTTGAGAGAGACAGAGACAGTGCGAGTGGCAGAGGGGCAGAGAGAGGAAGAGAGAACACTAGCAGGCTCTGCCCTACCAGTGTAGAGCCCTACGTGGGGCTCAAACCCATGAACCGTGAGATCATGACCTGAGCTGAAACCAAGAGTTGGGCACTTAACTGACCAGGCGGCCTGAGATTTTTAATGTAGTGAATAGTTATTACTACTCATTTTGGCTTTGGTTTTTGTTTTTGCAACAGGTAGGAGGGAAGGGAAGATTTAAGACAATGATGGAGCAGGATTGTGGGATCAAATCCCACATCAGGCGAGCCCCATGTTGGGTGCTGCTGATCTGGAGCAGATCTCTCTCTCTCTGTCTCTCTCTCTCTGTCTCTCTTCCTCTGCCTCTCTCTGCTGCTTGCATGGTCTCTCTCTAAAGTAAAAAGATAAAAAAGTAAGACAGTGTTAGTATATATGCCATGTAAGGGTTTTTCTGCTACAATTAACTTACATAAATGTATGCATATATACATACATTTCGTCTTTATGTAACTTCAAACTTACCCTACTTATCAAACACTGAATTTGGTGATATCGCATCTTCTGGTGTGTTGAGGCAATTAATACAGTAACTGCTTCCAGAAAACTACATACAAAATTTGGAATGAAGTGTGACAAGAAATTTCAGGATCCTGGCAGTTGTTTGGAAGAATTCAGAGCCATGCCCACAGGTCATTGCTAAAAAGAGATGCACCTGTGCACAAAGATGCTTTCAGCAGAAAACCAATAAAACCAATACTTTTAAATTTTTGCAGAAAAAAAATGTACTCTACTCAGTTTTGTATCTTTCTTTTTGCTGGATAAATCAGATGTTTCATGTCCCTTCCATGCTTGATGCAGGATGATACATTCAGATGCTCCGTCCATCAATTCTCTAACCACCAATGGATTGGAACCAAAATGCCCGCTGCTTCAGTTTCAGGGGGATTTATTTTGTCAACTTTTCCAGGTTTCTGAAAAACCAGCTCCAGAATAGGTAAAAATTTATTGTCTTCTCACGTTGAATTGTTCCCTCCAGTTGCTTAAATGTTACTCTATTCAACTTCATGTGTGAGAAAATGCATTTACCTGCATTTACTCATTGTCTAAAATCCAGGTCTCCCAAATGTAAGCATACATTAGAATTACCTGGAGACTTATTAAAATACACATTTCTGGTTCAGTAGGTCGAAGAATTTGCATTTCTCACCAACCCCCAGATGCTACCACTGCTAGGTCTGAGTCCCACTTTGAGAGTCACTGGTGTAAATAATGTCCTTTGTCCAGAAAGCCTATTCCAGCCTCTACTGATATCACTGGTATATAGCTTATGGAAAACACACGCATGTGCACACACATACACAGATGTACTATTTCTTTCATTCTTTCAAAATTCGTTTTTCTTTCTATTTCCACTGAGATCTACACATGGCTTAAAGTAGAAAAAGAAGTTTGGTCAACTCTTCATAATCTACATTCTCTGTCATCCTATACTATGTTTGTTCCCAGCCAAAAACAACTGTTAAATTAAAACCAAACCTGGGGCGCCTAGGTGGCTCAGTTAAGCATCCTACTTCGACTCAGGTCATGATCTCATGGTCTGTGGGTCAGTTGGACTCTGTGCTGACAGCTTGGAGCCTGGAGCCTGCTTTGGATTCTGTGTCTCCCTCTCTCTCTGCACCCCCCCCACTCTGTCTCTCTCTCAAAAATAAATAAACATTAAAAAATTTTATAAGATAACAGATCAGGGGCACCTGGGTGGCTCAGTTGCTTGTGTCTGACTCTTGATTTTGGTTCAGGTCATCATCTCACAGTTTGTGAGATCAAGACCCGTGTTGGGCTCTGTACTGACAGCACAGAGCCTGCTTGGGATTCTCTCTCTCCCTCTCTTTCTGCCCCTCCCCGACTTGTGCTCACTCACTCTCTCGCTCTCTCTCTCAAAATGAGTAAACATTAAAAAAATTTTTTAATATAAAACCAAACCAGATCAAAGTTAATGATTTAAGATGAGATGAGGGAAAGCCAAGATTCTGGGTGGAGTTATTAGCTCAGTAGAAATGGACGCAGGCAATGACCAATTCGTTCAAGGTGAAAAAGGTTTAATTATATACTTTAACAAGAGAAACTAATGGTAAGTACAAGAGAAATTTCCTTTACATGAATTCCAATTCACACATTACAACCAGGTACAGCTAACTTTCTTATCTAAAAAGGTTATTTTGATGCAAATGTATCCGACAAAGATGTCATGGTGCAGAAAAAAAAAAGTTTACACCAGAGTTGGCCTTCAAGGCCCCCAGTCCTGCAAACAATCCCACACCCCCATTTCACACTCTTTCCTAAGAAACCAGAGAACATCCCCAGCCACACACCTCCTGCCTGGGGCACAGAAACCTGCATGCACAGGCTGTGACCCCAGTCAGCATCCACATGGGAAATGACGGTGACTCCCAGGTGAGGGACAGGTGCAGGTTTAGTGTGTGCCTATGGCCAGACCTTAATTCAGACATGGGCTTTTGGCTTATCTACAAGAACCTCAGGGGACACACTGCACTCTAAAATGGCATGGTGAAAGCCACATTTTTCTTTTTTATTTAAAAAAAATTTTTTTTCAACGTTTATTTATTTTTGGGACAGAGAGAGACAGAGCATGAACGGGGGAGGGGCAGAGAGAGAGGGAGACACAGAATCGGAAACAGGCTCCAGGCTCCGAGCCATCAGCCCAGAGCCCGACGCGGGGCTCGAACTCATGGACCGCGAGATCGTGACCTGGCTGAAGTCGGATGCTTAACCGACTGCGCCACCCAGGCGCCCCCGAAAGCCACATTTTTCTATCCTGAAAGTTTTGCTCAGAGTCAGGAAGTGGGTTTAGATATTGGTATGCATAATCAGGAGGGGAAGGAAGGAGAAGGGCAGTCTTCCTTTCCAGAAAGAAAACATTTTATGCCTAGCCTATACCAGCTTGGGGGACAGTCTGCCCAAAAGCAAGGAGATGTTCTATTTCACTCCCTAAATCTGTGCACTACGAAGCCACAGTCAGGCTCTCTTCCTAGAGGGGCATCACCAATCATGAAGCATGCTCCTGAGGGTAGCATGGCTAATGCGAGAGCCCGTGTCATATTACAGCTGAATGTGAGGTTTCCCATTTCCTGAATGCAAAGACCCCTCAGTAATGGAGGCAGCTCTTTACACATCTAGGCAGAATTTAATCTGCCACCTAAATATTAACATGTCTTAGGAGGAAAAAGAAGTTTGAATCTATAAAAGAGATCCATGCCAAGAAATTCACTCATCTGTTATAAATGAGGCAAAGCTCTGTTATAAATGAAACAAAACAATCCATCGGAGGCACTGGTTTTTAATGTGCTTTGGATGGACATGGTAACAGAATTGTTTACATTACTCCCAAAAGGAATCTAATATAATTCCAAATTTCAAACTCTATTTTAGTGTTTGTTTCAGAAAGAAATTATGTTCCTTTAGTACTTTAACATGGGTTGACTGGCTACACAGAAAGTTTCACACTTTATATGAATCCTGGAACAAGATAGCCTTTTAGGGTGAGTGGTAAGCTTTCCCCTGTACCTCATCAGGGAAATCAATGTCATGTATCACCATTACTTCTGAGAGTTCCCATTTGTGACTCAGTGGTCTGGAAAATAATCAGGACCCATCTCAAATACTTCCTGGTTCCTCTTTCTTATCCTGGCCTTCCCAACTGTCAATGGTCCTGACTGTCCATCTAGCATTTCTTCACGTCACAGTCTGGCCCCACTTCTCCCTTCTGCTGGCTTGAAGGCAGCCAGACATGGGCTTCTCAGAGGTTCTCATTGCTAACTGAGCAATGATGTGATGTACACCAGCAGAAGACCCCAGAACAGGGAGGGGAGGTCAAAGCATAACCACAGGTTATGTTTACCTGCATAACCACAGACTCTGTGATACATGGAATAAAAACTGGGAACATTTCCTTTTTTAAAAATTGAACTGTAGGGGCACCTGGGTGGCTCGATTAAGCATCCGACTTCGGCTCAGATCATGATCTCATAGTCTGTGAGTTCGAGCCCCGCGTTGGACTCTGTGCTGACAACTTGGAGCCTGAAGCCTGCTTCAGAATCTGTGTCTCCCTCTCTCTGACCCTCCCCTGTTCATGCTCTGTCTCTCTCTGTCTCAAAAATAAGTAAACATTAAAAAATAATAATAAAAAAAAATAAAAATTGAATTGTAGTTGACATACAAATTATATTAGTTTCAGGCATGCAACATAGTGATTATATATATATAATGTATATATACACACATACATACATATTATATATACATTACAAAATGATCACCACAATAAATATAGCTATCATCTGTCATCGTAAAAAGTTGTTACATATTATTAACTACATTCCATATGTTGTGCATTGTATCCCCATGTCTAAAAACAGGGAACATTTCTAACCCAACTCTCAAACTCTAGATAATGACATGGTGGCCATAATAGTATCCTTCTTCCTGTGAAAGCCATAATTCAGAGGAGCCAGCAAGGTCTAGACCCAAGGGCAGAAGTCCTGGCCCGGCCCGTCACATGGACATCTGAATTTCTCCCAAATGACTGTGATTGCATGATTTCATGGTCAGTGAGGTCCCCGCCAGCTCAAAAGTTCTATTAATTCAAAAATTTTTAATGTTTTATTGATTTTTGAGAGAGAGAGAGAGAGAGAGAGTCAGAGCATGAGTGGAGGAGGGGCAGGGAGAGAGGGACACACAGAATCCAAAGTAGGCTCCAGGCTCTGAACTGTTAGCACAGAACCAGACAAGGGGCTCGAACCCACAGACTGTGAGATTGTGACCTGAGCCGAAGTCGGACACTTGACCAACTGAGCCACCCAGGCGCCCCTCAGACATTCTATTAATTTAGATCAGAGAAAACATGATTTCCCTGTTGAAATCAATATATATGTTATGGAAAGACAGCAAGCTTGGCATGAGTTTTTAAATAAAAGAGTTTGCAAGTTATTCTGGATACTGCGGTTCCCCTGTAATTAGAATTCCATCTTTACTGTTGTTGGGAATTTTTTTTAATGTATATAATTTGGACAGCGCCTATTAGAAAAATCAAATGTCTTTGACAAAGGCTCATCCCTTGTCATGCCCAGAAAGAATTTTTAGGGTTTCAGAGACTAAAAACACATCCATTTTAAAGGAACAATGGCATTTCTCCTTTTTGTGGCAACAGATGGAAATACGTTTATCCTTTCTGGGCATCAAATGTAGTGTGAGTTCTGGACCTCCGAAAAAAATTCCCAAGCATTTACCGTCTGGGAGAACAAGGAGTTCCACAGGATGCAGGGACCTGCTGGGCTAGAGGAAGCCATGGCAGCCAAGCCAAGCCATGATGAGTGGTTCTGAGTACATGACATGTATCAGAACTTTCCAGTAGGGCTGGTGGAATGTGCCCAACCTCAGACAGTCTCCTGGCCTGGAGAGGAGGCCAGGCATCTTTAATGAGGTCATTTTAACACACATCAGAGTTGGAGAACTCCTCACATAGTTGACTTCCCTTGTGCATGTAAGTCAATCTGGGGACAGAGCCTATTTTAAATAAATAGTTACAATAAATAGAATGAAGAAAACAGTGCAATCATTGTGATTATAGGTTATTCATTTTCTTATAGGTCTTATGACCATCAGAAGGTCAGAGTCACTTTTTTGTCTGTGCTTACACTTACAATTCATTTTTTGATGTAGCACGATGACAAAATCAGGTAGCATCACAAGGCAAAAGTGCTTAATGCCACACATGCTTATTAGGGCTGGGAGGGGTTGAGACTGGGGGAATAGCTATCTCTGCACCCCCGGCATGCTTTCCGTTGGGGAAAATAGTGCTTGGTTCAATACTTACTAAATTTTGGCAGTTTTCCCCCAGAGAAAACCTTGGTTATATATGGTTATATATATATATACACACACACACATATATATATATATATGTACAATCTATTAGTAAATATTATATCAGCAGCTTACTAAGGAGATCTCTGGACATTTTTTTGGAGGTGGGCCATAAAATGTGTTTGTGGTGGCCCAGCTTGACAGGGTATAAAATGGCTGAGGGAGATTTGCAACTCAGAAGACTAGCCTCACATAGTCTGCTGAGGTCACATGTGGAAAGTACACATGACTAGGGGCTCTCAACATGTCTTGGGCCTTATTTTTGAATTGATAAGCCTGGATTACACAGGTACAAATAGGTCCAGTCCCCAGGGTATTTTCAACCGATAAAAGATCATTCCTGTGGTAGCAGATGGCCAACTGCCCAAGGAATGGACTTAAGGGGTTCCAGGCAAAATATTAAAGGAGTGGATCCTCCAGAGATGTGTTGGGGTACATGGTTGTGAGACTCAGCTCAGATACACGATTGTGTCATTATTGCAGGACAAATGACAGTTCATTTGAAAGGCCTAACTCTCTGTCATAATTGGTGCTGTTCCTATACAGTTCTTTCCACACTCCCTGTCCATTTATCTGAATGTTGTCATGTGAACATAACACAGAAACCAGGACACTTTGCTTTCAAATCTTGACAACATGTATTTTCTTAATTCACGCATCTAGCATAGAGAATTGAAAACCTTACAAGCAACCCTAATTTATCCCTGACATCCGGGTAGGCACCAGTTGGACAGAAAAATCCAACTAAAGATGAAACTGGTTAACTGTGACTGTTTTCACCATTTTCATGGGCCTCCCAAGCCCAGCACCATCCGTGTTCCAGTGAGAGGCATGTTAATGGGGCAACAGATACACGAGAGTATCTTTAAAGAGATACTGATGGGTGTAAGAAATGTGTTAACATAAACAAACTATACTTCCCCCACTCTACTTCTGTAAACGAGGCAGGTGTCAGTTTGGGGCCTGTGGAAGCAAAGAAATGTCAAAAGGATGCTCAATCTACCCTCAATGGCTGCAAAACATCCCTTCTTGCATGAGAACTCTGCTACTGGAGTCCAATTCTTGGACCTGATAATGACAGAAACAAGACCAAACCCCAAAGTCAAAGGCTTTATTGGGGCTGCATCTCATCTCTGAAAGGTGAAAGGAGCCAGAGCAAACAGAGGTCTCTCCAGACAAAGCTGACGCCCTGCGTATAAACAGAAAATTCCCACTCAGGTTCCCAGGTTGGGAACACGTGCTAGTAAGGGAAAGGGGCAAAGTGCTTTGTTCTGATTGGTTGGAAGGGTCTCGTCCTGATTGGTCGATATTGGCAGGCAACTCGGACAGCTTATTGGTGTTTTTTGGAGCCGAGGTCTTCAGCTTTAGGTCCAGGTTGTACAGACATTGGGCCGCATCCTGCTTCTGCTCTGTAAGAGAAGTGGTTTCACAATAATAGCAAACAGAAAGCGCCCCAAGTACATTTCACTTGGGGCTTGTTCTCACAGTCCCTGTCTTAATTCCACTGGCCAGATGCCCAGGCTTCTTAGTCCCTATTAGAATTTTAAAATAATAGTAATTTTTAAAGCTTTAGTCTTGTCGGAGACGTCGCCTGAAATGGTGGCACTAAAAAAATCTGTGAGTAGACGGAACCAAAGAATCTGCTGGCTGTTCAGAGGCAGCCCCTACATCCTAACCCTCTCTGTGTGGAGAGTTGTGCATTTTTCCTAACCCTCCTCACTGTGTGTGTCAGTGCAGGTAATGGCATCAAACTCCGACCTAAGGCAGAGAGAGACTCCTCACCATGGTCCCACGTTAGAATCCCCTGGGGTGCATTTAAGACTACCATACCTAGCCCACCCCCGTCTCCCATAATTCTGATTGGGGTTATCTGGTTACATGTTTTGGACTGTCAGGTGTTTCTACATGTGTCCATGGTTCAGAACCAGGGTCCACGGAAGTATAGTCAGACGATTTGTGACACTGTGCATATCCAAAAAGAAATGCTATGTGTTCCTTAGGTTTTTGCTACTCAAAGTGTCGGTGGACCTTGAACTAGCATCTTTGACTAGAAAGAATTTTTTAGAATTCTTATGGAATAGCATTGTCAGATAGAACTTTTCTGTAGGGATAGAAATGGCCTATATCTTTGCCATCCAATAGGGTAGCTGTTGGACTCATGTAGCTGTTGAGCACTTGAAAGGTGGCTTGTGCAACCAGGAATAAAATGTTTGATTAATTTGCATTGTAAGAGCCACATATAATTAGTGGTTGCAGTATAGGTCAGAGCAGGTAGGAAATTATTAAGGGGCCAACTTGGCAGACAAAGATCATGATTTCTTCCATATAATAGAGAAGGTGCCTCTTCGGCTTTGCCCTTGGTTGTGAGTCCCGCTGTCCTGAAACAGGAGGTATGCCTTAGAGCAGCCATTCTCAAAGCCTGGTTGTTGGGCCAGCAGGAGCAGCAGCATTGGTGGCTGATTAGAGATGTAGGATCTCAGGCCCCACCCAGACCTTCTGAATCAGAACCTGCGTTTAAACAGGTCCCAGGTGATTTGTACAAACATTGAGAAGTGTAAGTACGAGTTTGAGATGCTCTGCACATAGACATCTGCTCTGCCCTCCAGAAGACTCATAGCCATTTGCACAAATACCCTCTATATTGTCACTGGTATCAGTGTATGCGATAAGAATTGTCAACTGGGAGGAGCACCTGGGCAGCTCAGTCCATTAAGCCTCCAACTCTTGATTTCAGCTCAGACCATGATCTCATTGTTTGTGAGTTCAAGCCCCACATCAGCAGGGAGCCTGCTTGGGATTCTCTCTCTCCCCCTAGCTCTCTGCCCTTCCCCACCCCTCTCTCTATATATATATTGAAAAAAAGAATTGCCAACTGGGGATAAGCACAGATTATATAGAGAACAAAACATTTGCAGCTGGGGATGAATTGGTAAATTTGGAGGACAAGAGTTATGTTTTAGTTCCAGTAAGCTGTGAGGGGCAGGAGGTGAGTAAAGGTAAAGGAGTACTACAGAGAATTCAATGGGAAGGCCAAAATCTAACTCAGGGGGTATCTCACGTCATCTTTAAATTCACCCTACTCTTTTGGGGCACCTGGGTGGCTGAGTTGGTTGAGCATCTGACTTCCACTCAGGTCATGATCTCATGGTTTGTGGGTTCAAGCCCTGCTCTTGGATGACAGCTCAGAACCTGGAGTCTGCTTCAGATTCTGTGTCTCCCTCTCTCTCTGTCCCTTCCCTGCTTGCTCACTCTCTGCCTCTCAAAAATTAAAAAAATTCACCCTACTCTTTAGGTATGGGACTCACAGTGGATGTACTGCCAGATATCTTGTTAATATTGGAAATTCCTGCATTGTACTGATTGACTAAACAGGCCTGTCTTCTTCCTCTAATGAAATTGGGTACTGATTCTACTTTTTACCTTCTGAAGTCCCACAAGATTTGCTTCACTGGCAAGAGGAGAGATTTCTCCTTTGAAGCTATTAAAAAAAAAAACTCAACTAACAAAGTCATTGCATTTAGCAAAAAGGGGCAGAAAATAGAACAAGGAGGAGAGTGGTTTATGTAACAGCAATTTTCTGTAATAAATGTGGGGACAGGTCCCACCGGAAGGACATTTAGGCTGTAATTTTTGAAATGAAAATTGGGCCCCAGCTGGATAGCGGTAAGGTTCGAAGCCAGGAGCCAGCACAGCCAGGAAGTGGAGTCTCAGATGACTCAGCCCACAGGGCACGGGAGGTTGGGATGATTGCTTCACCCAGGGGAGCACCAACAGTCATCTGTTGTGTTGGTGGTGGCCTGTAGTCCTCATGGTGTAAACGAGAATAAAATTCGTCCTTCCGCAGCTCATGAGAGTCATTTACTTGCAGTTATTCAGGCCAAAATCTGGATATTTAGCACCAACAGCCCCTAAACTTTCCTTAGGGTTGAATTTTCCTTGCCTGTGGGACCTCCTGTCCCATACTCGTTTCCTCACTACCCCCAATCCAAATATGAAACTAAACACCTGGGAATTGGTTTTAAATGCCTCTCTCACAGCTCTTCAGACCATCCCAAGTGCCCTAGAAATCAGATTCAATTATTTGATATTAACATTCATCTCACCTCCTCCCCTCTTTATACAAAAGCTATTTTTTAAAAGCTATCATTACAGAATTTCATTTGCAAATAAGCACAAGATGAAAACAAATGAGGTATTTTATTCTGGCATTTGATGTGATTCTGCCCACATAAAAGAGCAAAGCATTTGAGGAGATTTGATCCGTGGCCTCCTCCCAGGACCTACAATGTCCTTGCACGAGAAAACTCACCACTGGCAATTTGACAAATAACTTCTTATATTCCACCGCCAAAAACGAGGGTACAGGTAAAAAGTCCAAACATGTGTCAAAGTATCTATTCCAAAAGCTTTTAAAAATTACTCTCCTGAAAAAATAAAATAAGGGAATAAATATAGGTTGAAGAAGTATTAACTCACTAACAGAGGACCCAGTAAGAGGGTAGCTGGTCCTAAGTGTGGGAGTAGATCTGGGGACTTGTAGCTATACCCAAAGTGCTAGATACAAGACTGGCTCATGAGCGCCAGGGCAACCAGACCATAACCTATGGTGATCTTTTTTGTCTGAGGGAAGTTATTTACCTCTCTCAAACAAGACCCACAAGTTAACATTCTGAGCCCTTAATCAATAATAGTTGAACAGAGGTGCATTCCCTTAATTATTACTCCATGATGAATTCCTGAGTGGATGTGTTGAACAATGTTGCAGTATGTATGGCATTGAAAGAACAAGCTAGCCTTAACCCTAACCCTCTCTTGGCCTTATTTCCAAGTGCTGGATAATTTCATGGAACGCCAGTTGGTTTCCATTGAAATCACTCATTTTTACATGCCTGTTCACAAGTGATTCAGCTAAACAGGCCTGAAATTCCTCTGGTGTCCTAGCATTTTCATTAAAAGCATTGCTTTCCCCTTCCTAAAATGCTCCTTAGTCCTTCCCCCAAACATGGTATTAATTCAAAGGAACTTAAAACACTAGCTAGATTCCTCTCACCTGCACACATGTCTTTTTCCCTACTCAGCAGTGCCCACATTTCATTCAAGGCGGTGAGAAAGCATAGCAGGAAACACTCAGCTGGGCATGTTCTATGGGCCAGTGAGAAATGAAGCAGGAATGTTGTACTGGGTTGAATTAAAAGTTCTCTCTCTGGGGCACCCAGGTGGCACAGTCGTTTAAGTGTCTGGCTCTTGACTTCAGCTCAGGTCATGATCCCACAGTTCATGGATTCGAGCCCTGCGTTGGGCTCTGTGCTGACAGCATGGAACCTGCTTGGGATTTTCTCTCTCTCTGCCCCTCCCACTCATGTGTGCATGCCCTCTCTCTCTCTCAAAATAAATTTTTAAAAAAGTTAAAAAAAGTTCTCTCTCTGAGTGTAATACATGCATGAAACAGTGTAAAATTGAAATGCTTATGTGATTTAGTGTTACTTTCTATTTGTGGGGGACTCTACAGTTTTAAAAAAAGAAAGAAATCAAAGAATTATGAAAGTAAAAGTCTATTCTCAAATATTATTATCTTCTCAAATAAATTTTTCACTCAAAAGTAAGCCGAAATAAGAGACAAACTGTGGTTTGTCTTTTTAAAAGAGATAAACTAATATTTCATTTTTATGTGAATATGATTTCTCTATATTTGTTTTTGCCATTTATTGTAAAGGACTATTGTGTTTATCACTGTCTCTCCACTTGGATGCATTAATTGGGAGCTTGGGAGAGGTGGGAGCGTGTATTTTTCCATTTTTTTTAGAAATCTAAATATTCATAAACCGGTCTTCCAGTATTCGAAAAGTTTGTGGCTATTGGTAAACCTAAGGAAATTTCTCTACACTAAGAACAAGATTCATCACATTTTACTATCTGAATTATCTTTCAATTTACTTTGACAATTATTGATTCAACTGTGTCTCCCCACACACACACACCCACCCCCATCCCCAAAACCTATGTTCAAGTCCTACCTACGAATGTGAGCTTATTTGGAGAGAATCTTCACAGTTATTAACAAGTTAACATGAGACCATATTGGATTCACGTGGGCCCTAATCCAATGACTGGTGTCCTGATAAGAGGGAAATTTGGACACAGACACACAGGAAGAATGCCGTGTGACCACAGAGCCACAGCTGGAGTTATGTTGCCACAAGCCAAGAAATGCCAAGGACTACCAACAGTCTCCAGGAAGCTGAGAGATTGTCATGGAATGGATTCTCTCTTGAGCCCCCAAGAAGCAACCAACCCAGATTACTTTTGGACTTCTGGCCCCCAGAGCCATAACTGGCCCCCAGAGTACATAACTGTTGCTTGCAGCCACCCAGCTTGTAGTCATTTGTTATGGCTGCCCTAGGAAGCCAATTCCATGATGATTCAGATAGCAACATGAAAATAATACCAAGTTTGTAAGCACACTAGGTCTCTTTGATTGGATCTTGACCAGTTATAGGAAAAAGTTGTAATTATTGGTAATGAGGGAAAATTGCACAGAGCTGTTTAAATTCTCTGGGTCCTTTCCCAGGTAGGGCCATAGTACAAACAGGACAAATAGGACTCTTCCAATTTTGCCACCTCTGAAACAATGTTGCTATGGGACATCCATTCCAGGTGGCATGTAGAGATGTCAAGGCCACAGGATCATTGCCCAGCACCTACATATACAACCCTCCCCACCAAGTCCTAAAGATAGGAACAGATGCATCCGTGATTCTGCCAGAAGTAGTGGTTGACCACGGGTTTATGGGATGAGACTTAGACACCAAATGCTGGGGGTAGGGGTGGGAGATACTGTCTAATGGGGATGAGGTGCATATAAGAGACAAAGACTTGTACAGCTTCTGCTCCCATTTGCAGCTTACGTAGGTGGGCTGAGAGCCCCAGCCAGAGGGTGAGCAGAAGATAGAAGAGGGTTCTCCCTATGAAACATCACCTCCAAGAGAGATAAGCAGCCAGAGCTCCTGTGGAAGGGACAGAGGCTGAACCTGGGACCAGAGTGGGATGGTATCCAAAACCTCAGGATGAATGGGATGGTCACCAATGGCCTTTTATCACTATGCTGTGCACCAAACATCAACCCAACAGGGCTTTTACCTTGAGAGAACCATTGTCCTCAGCAATGATTTGCCTTCATTAGCCATGTTTTTGGAGATCAGCAAAAGAAGAGCCTGGCAGATGTGATTCTCTGAGACACAAACATGCCAGACCTGTCCTCATAGGAGACCAGTGAGGGAAACGAAGCAGTAGTCAATCCCAGGCTCTGCCATCACTGCCCCAATCAGCAGGCTTGGGGTTATGTTCTGGAGACATCCAGCCCAGGGTGGCATTTTTATTCACTCTGGCATCTGCTGAGATGTGCTCTTTGTCTCTGCTTTTTTTTTTCCCATTGATTCAGGCAGGTCTGTGCTGCCATCTGGGAGGTGTGATAATCCCATGGATCTGTCTTAGGTCCATGGGACTCTATCTCCTCATAGATATATCTTTTCATCTCATATCATGTTGAGCAAAGGACTCTGACTCTTCCCACTTTGTTGAAGAGAATATGCAGAGTTCCTTCTACTTTTGGGTGTCATCATTCTATATCATAGGGAACCTTTGATTCCTCCTGATCACAGTCTGGACTTACCAGGGAGCAAGGCATTTACACCTTGCCTTCAGAAGGCTTACACTTACATGATGCCCAATCAGAACCATCCTGGACTGATTCTTAATTCAGATAAGTAACATCATCTTTAGGTTCAGAGTGCATTTTATGTGCCAAAGACAAAGCACACTGGTATATAAGAATTGTCAGATGTGTCCACTGACCAGCATCATTCCAGAAGTACTGGACACTTAGAGCTCATATAGCAACTAAACAAACAAACAAAAGCAGAAGCACACCCATAAATACAGAGAACAAGCTGATGTTACCAGAGGGGAGGGGATGCGGGGATGGGCAAAATGGGCAAAGGCCAGTGGGAGGTACAGGCTTCCATTATGGAATGAATAAGCACAGGGATGAAAGGCAGAGCACAGGGAATATAGTCAATGGTATTATAATAGCATTGTATGGTGACAAGTGGTCTGCCCTTGTGGTGAGCACAGCACAACATATAGACTTGTCCAATCACTATTTCCATCCTTCACTTAATACTTCGAATAAACATGGGCTGATGGAAACAGTCCAGAAGATTTTGAAATATTTCCAATCATTTCTATTCACTAGAAAAGTGGTGTCATAGCTTGCTTAAGAGCAGAATACATGAAAGACACCTGATGTTACTTCTTCAGGCCACCAATGACCACTATGAAAGCCAGTTTCCCCATGATGTAAGTCAAGGACCCCCAAGACCTTCTGTATTCCAGGGTCCTCCTTTCCTATAATATCCAAATAACATTTCTGAAAGTAGAGTCCCACAAAGACACCTGATGTTACTTCTTCAGGCCACCAATGACCACTATGAAAGCCAGTTTCCCCATGATGTAAGTCAAGGACCCCCAAGACCTTCTGTATTCCAGGGTCCTCCTTTCCTATAATATCCAAATAACATTTCTGAAAGTAGAGTCCCACATGGCAGACTAATCATGCACATTTATGTCCCTCCCCTCCCCACACCCCCCTAAAAGGAAAGTAAAGGGGTGCAAAAGGAATTAAATCTATGACAACAAAGAGGATCTGTATGACCTTCATCAGAAAATTTGAGCCAATGATAAATTTAATGAAGACAAAAGCAGATTAGGGATAATGATGGATAAAACAAAGCAATGAATGAAAGATCCAGCCCCAGACATATTCCCATAATTTTACAAATTGGAAGATAAAGAAAATTTTGCAGAGGAAAAGAAAACCAGATCAATTTTTAGGAGAAGGAGATTCAGACTAATGGCATTGGTTAGATCTCTTTTCGACAATGCCAGATGGTAGATCACAATGAACAAATGCCTTCATTTGAAGAGGAGAAACTATTTTGAGCCTAAATTGTCAGTGTTAATGAAAATATCAATTAATCACTAGGGCAAAATAAATATGTCTTCAGACATACACAGATTCTGAAAGTTAGCCTTCCGGAGCCCTTCCTGAGATAAAATGAGGGCAAAAAACAAAGAAGGACCTGAGATCTAGAAAACAGTGGACCTACTGGAGAAGTACAGAGAGAAAGAGACTTGGAACTGTAGTTCCCAACAGATCTAGAAAATAACCAGCTCAGACCAGAGCAGAACTGCGGAAGTCTCTGAAAGCATGTTTTCACAGAGAAAGTGGATTCCTTGGAGCAGTTGGTGTAATTGAAAGTCTGGATATTTCTGAAGATCTGTGATGGTAAATGTGCTCTGTTGACAACACAAACAATAAAAAATAAAAAGGAAAGGGAGGGAAGGAAAAAGGGAGGGAGGAAGGAAGGAGGGAGGGAGGGAAAATTAGAAACCTAGGGAGGGAAAGAACCATGTAAGGAAATAAAGGTCCAAATATGAAGTCAGCTGAAATATAGCATAATCATTATTTTCAGGAATGGAAGGGGGGCAAGAAGAAGATTCATTTGACTTTGATGCTAGAAACATCTTCCTTTAAATGTCATAGGTGACGTTTGGTTCATGGAGAAGGAAAGTAAATCTTAGCCCATTATGAGGCTGCAGAGTAAACCCTGGTTATAGTGATGTTAATGTGGTTTATTGTTGTTCAGACTTTAGAATCAACCTGTAACCAAGGTGTGGAAGACTGAATTATGAATGCAGAGCAGAATGCACAAGAATGCATATGTAAAAACGTATCTGATAGAGATGATGGAGGAAAAAGTTCTAACCCAGAGGTAGTCAGCAAAGGTTTGTCCTCTGTGCAACCCCTCCTCTCCTACATCTGCTGAGTTATGTCGTCTGTTGCTCCAGATGCCGTGCGCACCATTCCTGCTCCACACCTTTGGCCTTGTGTCCCTCTCTCTGCTCCAGCCTAGCTGAGTCTCCGCTCAGCCTCCAGCTCACGTTTCAACTTTTCTGGGCTGCCTCCTTTGGCAACACCAGTCTACAGTGATCTCACTGTACAATTGGGAACTGCTTTAGAGACTCAAACTGACTTACCAGACAGAGGATTTGAAGACTGGCCTCTTCATACTGCTTATAAAATCAAAACACATGCAAAATGTGGTAGCAAAGGGAAATTTCAACTGTTCGTTTGGAAAACGTTCCTAAAAGCAAGGAATCTGGTCGATCTTTGGATTCACATTCTTGATTATTTTCAACTTTTGGAACAAAAGCAATACAGATCCTTTTGCTCTGGCCATCACCTTTTATTAATTACACTGAAACTGGGCACCTGCCCCTTTCCTTACCAGGAGGAAGGAAAGGCCCTTTCCCTGCAAGCAGCTTGATATCTGGACATAGAATCAGTGGCCCTCATCCTCAGCTGTGTGCTGGCATCACCTGGGAAGCTTTTAAAAGTCCCAAAGCCCTGGCCACACTGCACATTAATTACATCAGATCTCTCGAGATGGGGGCCTGAGCATCGGTGTTTTTTTTTTTTTTTTTAAATCTTCCCAGTGATTCCAATGTGCAGCAAGGCTAAGAACTGAGTTAAAGGCTGCCGATTTTAGAACAGTGACCCTTCTAGAACCTGGGCTACATATTAGAATCACCTGGTAGCTAAAAAGCTGCTTATGGCTCATTCCACTCTAGAGACCCTAATTTAATAGGTGGGGGGTGAGACCAGAGCATTAGGATTGTAGAAAACTCTCCGGTGATTGTAATGTACAGCCAGGGCTGACACCCACTTGCCCGGGCATGTAACACAGCATTAATGCCAAAAGAGGATTAGGTGAGAGATGTAGCAGGGGCTGGAGCTAAAGGGTGCCGCCCACAGAGGAAGCAGTGGAAGCCCCATACAGAAATCAGCCACAAAGTCTGGATACAGGTTTTAGAGATTAACAGGGCAGCACAAAAGCCTGCTAAGGTGAGGCGTTAGTGTAAAGAGGGACACAGGGGAAGTGTAAGGTGACACTAAGGTGAGGCGTTAGTGTAAAGAGGGACACAGGGACCAATGGTCCTAGGGCATTTCTTCTAGACTCCAGGGCCATGAAGCATAGCAAAGGGAAAATGGCTTTCTCCCAGTGTTGCTTCTCCTACTGGTTTAAAGGTGAAACCCTGAGCAGGGAGGAAGCCAGTAGACGGTAGAGACCAGCAGCTGTTTTTCAGGGCCTGGGGAGCTGTTCACAGGGCTCATCTTTTCCTACCGCAGTAGGAAGACTCCATGGGGGATGCAAAATGCCCCATGATCTCCATACTGGAGTTATGTGCTATAATCTTCTCCTTTTCAGTTTGGGCAGGACCTGTGATTTGCTTCTAGCCAATAGAATGTGACAGGTTCTTATTTCTGTGACATTATATCTATATCTATATCTATATCTATATCTATATCTATCTATATCATTTATATCTTACCACAGTGCATTAGAGTGAGGGACACTCTCTGCTGACCCTGAAGACACAAAGTGCCATGTTGTGAATTGTCTGTGGAGAGGGCCACGTGCCAGGGAGCTGCAGACAGTCTCCAGGAAGACTGAATATACAAATGGACGATGGCAACACACACACACACACACACACACACAGAAATGGACAATGGCCAGACTGAGTGTAGAAATAAAACTGTGGCCCACAGCCTGCAGCATCCGGTCCAGGAAACCAACTCAGAATTTACAGTAACCAGCCCAGGAAGCCAACCACTATTTATAAGGCAGACTTGTAAGAAATCAGATTACCATCTCTAGCAACTGGTCCAGGAATCCAATAACTCCTGTAATGATTGGTCCGAAATGACCAGAACTTGATTCATAACTGGCAGCTTCCTAATTTTGTTCCAGTTTCCACCTTGGAACCAATCAGAGATAGCCAAATATGCACTCCTGACCAGTCACATAGGACGCTGGCTGCTAGTTAGCTCACCTCCAGCTTCCCCAGGCCAACAGACTGCAAACAGGGCACACCTGACCTGAAGCCCCTTCCCTTTTCCCACTACAAATCTTTCCAACTCCTCTACCTGCATCTGGGTCTCCACTGAACACAAATAATAGTGGCCAACTCCCTTTCTTTAGCAAGCTCTGAATGGATGGCCTCTACTTTTATTCTCACTTGGTTGGTCTTAATTTATTTCTGCAGAACTGAGAGCCCAGTCACGCAGCTGCAAGGAAGTGAATTCTGCCAACAACCACAGGAGCTTAGAAGTGAACTCAGATAAGAGTTCAAAGGTCTCAGCTGAGGCCACAGCCCTGGCCGATCCCTGAATTGTAGCCTTGTGAGACCCTAGGGGACAGAACCCAGCCAAGCTGTACCCAGACTCTTGACCCATGGAAACTGCATGATGATAAATGGATGCTGTTTGAAGCTAGCATATTTGTGGTCATTTGTTATGTGGTAAGAGAAAAACAGTACACATATCCTTAAACTCCTGAGAAGCAATAAAGCCTGGAGCTAACCTTTGACCTTTATCCAATACACAGAACAGTTAGAATAGTCAGTACCCTCAGAATGTCATGGGCTCTCAGGCCAAAATATTGTGTGCCTGAGGAGTACAACTGCCACAAAAGGGCAAAAGTATAACAACATATACCACCTGAAGCAGAATTACTGAAATGGTCATGCCAAAAAATTTTAAATAATCATGATAAACATATTAAGAACGTGGGGGAAGAAATTAGCCATATGAAAAAAGAATCAAGGATCACACGAAAAGGAAACAAGTGGGGATATTAGATGTGAGAGACTATTTTAATATAGAAAATGATAGGTGGGTTAAAGAACAGACAGATATAGCCCAAGAACCAATGTGTAGGAAGAGGTGATCCAGGACCTCTCTGAGAAGGCAGCTGAGGAAAATGAGGAAGTTAAAAGGAATGGAAGACAGAAATCAACATGCAGAGCCAGGTCATAGGAGAGCCACAAGGAGAGGAGGAAAGACTTTAAATAATGTCCTTGAATTCCCTAGAATTAAAAAAAGATGATAGTCTGCAGATATAAAGGGCACCAAGAATACTGTAGACAAGAAAAAATTCTTGGATCCCTCCGTTATAGTAGAATTAGAAACACTGAAGGCAAAACTATGATTTTTAAGCTTCCAGATTACCAAAGCAGATTGCCTTTGCTTTCTTGCTTCTTGCTCGCAACGGAGGAAGACTTAAATTGACCTCAGACTTCTCAACACCAATCTTAAGCTCAATGGAATTAGATTTTTGAGGTGTTAATAAATAGAACTGTGAACCTAGAACTTTATAACTAGCCAGACTGTTGCTGAACTGTGAGGACATAATAAAAATATCTTCAGGCATATAAAGTCTCCAAAAGGGTGTTCTGTACTAGAGGTGCAGATATGCAAAGGACCAGAGAGAAAACAGCTAGGGCAGAGGTTCTGGCGCTGGATCAGGTTCAGTGTGTTCAGGGAACAAAGGGAAAGCTGGAAGTTAACTGGCAGGAGATGGGGTTAAAGAGGGCTGGGGTCAGAGTGGGAGGACTCTGCAAGCCATGGGAAAGATTTTTGGATTTCTTCTAAGAATAGTGGGTAGCAAGAAGAGTGAGCAGGAGAGTGATAGGATCCAATTTCCCTTCTAAATACACCATTCTACCTGCTATGTGTAGGATAACCAGTAGGGGGCAGGAGTGGATGCCAGATTCCAGGCAGAAAGCTTCCTGCCTAGCGTAGTGATGATGGTGGCTTGGCATAGGTTGGTGGCAGTGGAGGAACAACGAAAATGTAACCTAATTGAAATACAAATCAAAACCACACTCAGATATCACCTCACACCAGTCAGAGTGGCCAAAATGAACAAATCAGGAGACTATAGATGCTGGACAGGATGTGGAGAAATGGGAACCCTCTTGCACTGTTGGTGGGAATGCAAATTGGTGCAGCCACTCTGGAAAGCAGTGTGGAGGTTCCTCAGAAAATTAAAAATAGACCTACCCTATGACCCAGCAATAGCACTGCTAGGAATTTACCCAAGGGATACAGGAGTACTGATGCATAGGGGCACTTGTACCCCAATGTTTATAGCAGCACTCTCAACAATAGCCAAATTATGGAAAGAGCCTAAATGTCCATCAACTGATGAATGGATAAAGAAATTGTGGTTTATATACACAATGGAGTACTACATGACAATGAGAAAGAACGAAATATGGCCCTTTGTAGCAATGTGGATGGAACTGGAGAGTGTGATGCTAAGTGAAATAAGCCATACAGAGAAAGACAGATACCATATGTTTTCACTCTTATGTGGATCCTGAGAAACTTAACAGAAACCCATGGAGGAGGGGAAGGAAAAAAAAAAAAGAGGTTAGAGTGGGAGAGAGCCAAAGCATAAGAGACTCTTAAAAACTGAGAACAAACTGAGGGTTGATGGGGGGTGGGAGGGAGGGGAGGGTGGGTGATGGGTATTGAGGAGGGCACCTTTTGGGATGAGCACTGGGTGTTGTATGGAAACCAATTTGACAATAAATTTCATATATTGAAAAAAAAAAGAAAATGTAACCTAATTGTATCCAAATGTAATACAGGAGGGATATGTAGCAGAGCATACCCAGTAGGCCCTACCTTCATAGCATAGGGGAGGCAAACTTATCCTCTATCCTGTTAGAATCTCTGGCTGGGCCGAAGAATTAAGTCAACATCAGACAGATCAACAAGAAAAAAGCATACACATTCTATTTTACACTTACAAAAAAGCATTCACAGGAAAATGATGCCCCCCAAAGTGGTTAGGTCTAAATGTTCATATGCATTTAGGTTGAACAAACAGCAGTGATTGTGAAATAGGGGGAGTTGAAAAGGAAGAGAAGGCTGTTTTCACGAGGTGGTCTGTATAGATTCTTCTTGGCCTCAACTCCCCATCTCTGATGATGACAGTGTGCTTTTCCTCCTGGTCCCTGGAGGGCGGCTTTCACATGGGAATTCTGCATTGTCCTGCTTTCAGGAAAAAAGGGGGAGGTCAGAGCATCCTTCTTGCTCCTTTGTCTTTCAAGTGCCTTTAGCTCCAATTAGTATGTCAAATGGATTATTTTGGAGTGATGTGTTCTCTTTTTCTAAGATTATTTATTCATTTTGAGAGAGAGAGGGTGTGCAAACATGGGAGGGGTGGAGAGAGAGAATCCCAAGCAGGCTATACATTCAGTGTGGAGCCCGACATGGGGCTCAATCTAGAAACCGTGAGATCATGACCTGAGCCAAAATCAGGAATCAGATGCTTAACCGGCTGAGCCACCCAGATGCCCCTAGAATGACATGATCTCAGCCTTTTCAACAGCATACCTGGAGTCCACCTGCTTACCTCTGTCTCAGTCCCTGTCTAATCACCATCTCCACATTGTTCACAGCCCCTCGCCCAGTGACTGCAAAGCTACCTTGGTAGTCTCCTCCCATTCGTTGCTGTCTCCCCTCTTCCATCCTTTTCTCGCATGGATGCCTTCTGGTCACTTACCAGAAGAATGGAAACCAGATTGAGCCATTTCCATCTGAAACCCTCTCCAACTGTCCCTAAGCCCCTAACTCCAGCCTGATAGCCTCCTCCCTGCTCCTTGAAGCTCACCTTAGCACCTTGGTTCTGGCTGTTCCTTCTTACTTAGACTGGAACATTCCTTCCCAGAAATTCATCTGACTCGTCCCTCTTTTGTCATTAGTCTCAGCTGACATGTAGCCTTGTCAGGGAGGTCTTCTCTGATCACCCAAACAATGTAAGTCCTTGAGCAACTCTCCCATTACTTTGGCATGTTTTTATGGCACGTATCATGCCCTGTATATCTTCATTTTTATGTGTTCGTATGTTTATTGTTTGTCCCCCTCCATTAGATGGCAAGCACCTTGAGAGAAAGATTTTATCTGTCTTATCATATAGTCACAGTGTTTAGAAGAGTGCCTGACACCCAGTAAATAACTAAGATTCATGTGTTGAATAATTAGAGAATGAACCACTATGGTTAAAACAAGAAGTATACTTTTCAAATACAGGAGACTATATAAAGAGATAGAGTTTAGTTATTTTAATCAAAAAAAGCATAGAACTTAGGCAATGGCATGGTTTTATAAAACCCAAAAAGCATAAAACAAGGTGACAGAAATTAAACCAAATTTACCAGGTGGGTTTAAAAATAAAATTCAATTATGGCATATGTTGCTCCAAAAGGATTCATCTACAATAAAATGATGCAGAAATGTCTAAAATAGAGGATAGACAAAAATGCATTGGTTGACTGCAAACACAAAGAAAACAGAGGTCGTGATTGGAATTTCTGAATAAATCAAGGCACATTGAATGGGGCAAAGGAGGTTTATTATACTGATAGCTACATGATCCACAGTGTGGATCTAGCATGAAAGTGCTAGAATACAAATAATTGTAAATTGTAATAGATTGTATTGTAAATGTAAAAAGAATTGTAAATTCTTTTTCTTCCTCTTTTTTTTTTTTTTTTGAGAGCAAGAGAGAGCAAGCAGGGGAGAGGGGCAGGGGGAGACAGAGAATCCTAAGCAGACTCCATGCTCAGCACAGAGCCCAACGCAGGGCTCAATCCCACGACCCTGGAATCATGACCTGAGCTGAAATCAAGAGTTGGACACTCAACCAAACTGAGCTACCCAAGCACCCCAGAATTGTAAATTTTGAGAAAAACATCAGAACCCCAATTGAAATGGAAGATCTTAACACATCTGCCCTAAGTCTATTATATCCTAGAAGGGGAGTAGGGAAAAGGCAGGATATAAATTAGGAGACTGGCAAATGAGATAGTAAAAATAAATGACATCATGAATTAGAATAAATATAAAAGATGAATTACCATTTAGTTAGTTGGTGTTCAGGTTCACCAATAAACAGTTTTCAACAACTACTATATGCTCATTATAGAACTGGTTGTGGGGGTGTTTAACATGCCTTCTTTTCTGATACAGAAATATTTTTCAAAATAGATCATATACTAGGTCACAAACAAAGCCTCTATTAATTTCAAAGAGCAGAAATTATATAAACTACATTCTTTGCCCACAATGCAATAAATCTGGAAATTAATAACAAAAATTTAAAGAACAAAAACAAACCTCAACACTTGGAAATTTTTAATTGGTCTAAATAATAAGGTCAAAGAAAAATTAAAATATTAGGTAATTCTATGTACATTTGCCTTTACACTTGTACTGTGTATATAATTTTATATATAATATTAATGCTATTTTGATTCACAAAGTAATATACCATTTTAAACATTCAGTTTACAGACCTACAACTTGAAAAGTTAAAGTCCCAATAATCCTACACTCCAGGGATAATCACTGACTTTCTTTCAGATTTAAGTAAACAAACATATAAGTAAGAATGTAAATAAAATATGTACCCCTGCCAAATGCCCTCTTCTGTGAGGACCCACCTCCCTCTACATGCACTGCATCTTTGGAGACGGAGATGGGAAGTTCTAACTACCATCTAACTACTATGTAATTCCTAACACTAGGAATTAGTTAACTATCCAGGGATACTCTCTACTTGACTCCCAGGGTGGCTATGGGCATGGACCGAAGTAATGTCACCCAGTTCCAATGCACACCAATGAATAAAGAATTGCCATAATTATTATGATGGTTATTCTACAGCTCAGACCCAGACCAAACATACACACACACACACACACACACACACACACACTCTTTTCAAGTCATTTTATGTGCATAAGACACCTCTACTTCTACCACAGAGAACAGAAATTGCTGAGTTGCCAGCTCCGGGCAATGCTTGCAGAACCAATGCTGCTTGGTTTACTTTAGAGGAAAAATAACTTCATTACAAGTGACATTTTTTTGGCTAGCTGGTCCTCTACTGACCAAAATGCCCCAGAGCACTGTGATCTCTGCAGCTGACTGGAGTGGTCACTTCAGACTCCAAGGACCCTGGGGTAGGAAATCAAACCTGCCAAATGTGAGGTAAGTCCATGAGAGGGTCCAAAGTTTTTGTCTTAATTTTTTTTTTCTTGGAGTTTTCTCTGACCACCTCTTTTATTTTTTTAAATTTTCTTTTTTTTAATGTTTATTTATTTATTTTGAGAGAGAGAGAGAGAGAGAGAGAGGAAGGGGAGGCAGAGAGAGACAGAGTATCCCAAGCAGGCTCTGCACTGTCAGTGCAGAGCCAGACCTGGGGCTCAATCCCACGAACCGTGAGATCATGACCTGAGCAGAGATCAAGACTAGGATGCTTAACCAACTGAGCCACTCAGGTGCCCCTGACCACCTGTTTTAAATTGTAGCCTCCCCACCACCCTCCTTCTCTTTTTGAGTTAATTTTTCACCATGGCAGGTATCATCAACCTTGTCTGGTTTATTGTCTCTGTCTCCCCATTAGAATGTGAGTTCCATGAGAGCACAGCAGTTTGTGTGTTCAGTTTACTGCTCTAGCCCCACCGCCTACAATAGAACTTGGCACATAGTAGCTACTCAGTAGATAGTTTTGAGTGAATAATCTCCAAATCCATCTCTACAGTAAAAGAGGTTTTCCTGAGGGAGGACAGAGCCAAATGAGCTCCAAGTTTTAAAACAGATTGGGCCTGTAGGGCCATCCATGGGGTAATGTACACGAGATGAAGAAACTTTTCAAGAGGTTGAGTGAAACAGAGACAGGGGGAGAATATTTACTTGGGGAGCTTTGTATATAAAATTGAATCCTTTGGGGGCAGAAGGGACTGAAGAGGGAGAGATATGAAGCCAGGTGCGCCTTGGCCCACCTCTCCCTTTTGCCAACATATTCAACCTCTTAGGAATTTCTGACAGTTCTACCTTCAAAATAAATAAGAGTCCAAGTACTTCTCTATGTGTGCACTCTGTAACTCTGCTCTGTGTAACCTTTCTCTCCAGCCTAGAGTATGTCAATAGCTCCTAACTTGTGCGCACAGCCGGCTCTCCATACAGCATCAAACTAAGTCTTCCAACAATATAGATCAGATCCTGTCACCGCCTGCTCAGATCCTCATGAGTGTCCACCTACCACCTCAGAGCCTTTGACCTTAATGCACCTCCTCCAGGTCCTTGCTCAAATCCCACCTTCCCAACCAGGCCTACTCTGACCACCCCACTATTCAATTCTACTCTCCACACCAGACACCAGCACTCCTTGGCCTCCTTATTTTACTTTTTCTTTTTTCCCCTATTGCGGACTTCTTCTCACATTCCAGGTAAGTGACTTACTGATGTTCACAATTTACCCTTTCTCCCGCTCCTGCTTCCCAGAATGTCAGCTCCAACAGGGCAGGGAGATCTGTTTTGTTCCCCTGGGAACACTGAGCTAACATTATTTATTAGCTCAGTGCCTGGTGCATATCAGGTGCTCAATAATTTATTGAATGGGTGACTTAGAACATTAAGAGAAGTGCAGTGGGTAATGATTTCCTGGGAGCTGAGCTGATTATGAAACAAATCTTTAGAAAGCAGGAATCGCAAGAACGAACACCAATCCTATTCTCCTCTTTGGCTACTTGTCTGAAGCAGACCTTGAATAAAAATAAGGACTTTGTTTCCTTTTCCTGCTTCTGTCCCAAACAGGTGCCTGAGGCTCCTTTGGCGACACCAGCTACTTCGGTAACTCTAACACTGTTAGCAATTTCCCCACAAAGGTGCTCTCCTTGGCAGGCAAGTGGAAAAGCACAGCCGCTCACCAGGGACGGGCCTGACTCGCAAGAAAAGACGACTGCAGATTTCTGGCAGGGCCGCTCCCAGCTCTCTGTCAGCCCTCTTCGCTATCCCCAGGCGTTACGAGGGTGGCTTAGAGCTGAGCTAAACCACATCCCGCCTCCCCGCGACTCTGGCTCCCTGGGGCCGGGGCGGGGCTGGGCAGCTCGGCACACGTAGAAACTGCCCCCGGTCGCCCGCTTCCCAGCGGGGATGCAACGAAACACCCGGGCCCCCGCAGCGCGTCGGGGCACAGGACAAAGGGCCGGAGCCCACGCGTGCCTCCCCGACAGGGGCTTCCCAGCACGCGCGGCTGATCCCGGGGTCTGCAGCCGGCTGGCGGGGCTGGCGGGGCTGGCTTGGGGGAGAGGTGTGCGCGCGGTTGAACTGCTCAGCAGTGAGCGCAAAGAAAGGAGACAGAGAAGAATATCCGAGAACAGAACTCCGGTCCTCCCCGGGGAGTGCAGAGGAGCAGGGCGGGGGCGCCGAGGCGCGTCTGGAGCTGATCCAGCCAAGTTTGCTCCGGGTTAGATCAACTTTCTCGGTCTCGGCTCGCCTGGTTGCAGCTAGGGTTCCAGGTCACCCGCAGGCGCCTAGACTGCAAGTCCCGAGGGGCGGAGGGTGCGCTGCACGAGGGGAGGGGGCGGCCGGACCCGGGGTCGCGCAGGCGCCGTCCTCGCCCCCTCATCTCACCCCCGCCCCGTCCGTTCCTCGGGCGCCGGAGGGTGACTGGGGGAGGGGGATGGCTAGCGCCGGAGCCGTGGGAGGGCCGGAGGCAGACACAAAGCCTGCCCCTCCCCTCCGCTCCCCTACTCCTCTTCCTCCTCCACCTCCCGCTCCGCCCCAGTGGGGAAACCCAGCCCCGCGCTAGTCCGCGGGCCACCGCTCGCCCCCGCCTCCGAGACCTGCGGGGAGGGCCTGCGCGAGGTAAGGGGCGGTGGCCGCGGAGACCCCACCCCCGGTGTCCGCACCCAGCACCCGGGGAGGCTCCGGGGTGCCGGCGGGAGCTGTGCGGGGTTCGAGGCCCTGGGTGCTGCTGCTTGCACTGTCTTCCCCTCCGCAGGGGACCTGGGGGTAGAGAGAGCGAGCGAGTGTCCTCGAGGGGTTGTGGGAACGGGTGGGGGAGGAGGTGCTAGGGAGTGGGACGCCGGGACTCGCGTAGGGTGACCTTCCGGGGCCGTGAGGCGACTGCAGGTCCAGTTGGTGTCTTGGTGTATCCTTAGCCGACCTCTGCGGGGGTGGGGTGAGGGACAGCCGGAGGGTGCGGGCGCGGTGGCTCCAGGTGCCGTGTGTGTGAGTGCTCGCGGAAGGAGGGGGCGGGGGGGCACCTTTGTTGAGTTCTACCTTCCGGGCCGCCTACGGGGTGTCAAGTGCGCCTGGTGCCTGGGAGCGCGGGCGGGACTGGGGGTCGCACAGCCCGGGTGCCCAGTGCAGCTCCAGTCTGTGCGCCCATTCCGTGCACGGGCAGACGCCCCCTTCCGAGGCTTCCTCCTCCGGGGGCACAAGACCCCGTGGGAGGGTCCGTGAGTGTGGCCCCGGGGCGCTGGGCTGTCGCGCTGATTGATGGCTGCGCTGAGGGAGGAGGAGGAGCCCGGGGTTCCTGCCGGGAAGGGACGGGGCCACTTTCCCACCCTCAGGCCTCTCCGCCCCCTTCTGGGCTCGGCCTCCACCCTTGGCCTGGGCTTCCACCCGGCACCGGGCGCCCCTGCATGGTCGGGGGACGGCAGCGTTTGCAGAATTCTGCTTTAAAGCCTGTGATTTGTTGCCAAGAAATACAGGGCAAGACCCGGTCCCTTGGGCCCTAAGAGGCGCCTTTCTTCTCGAAGATCTCGAATCCTTTGGGTTTTCCTAATTGAGCAGAGGAGGCTGCATACAGTAGAGCCGCACTTTGTTGCAGGCCTGAGGGTTTCGGGCACATTGGGGGTTCTTAGGAACGTGCTGTCATCAATAAGGAAATCTCAGAGCACTCTCCCACCGACAGGACTTTGTGAATAGTGAGCAAAAATAAACACTGGCAGTACTCCGTAATTAAGATATTTTAAGGCAGTGTTTTAAAAAATAAAGTTTAATGTAAAAAATCAACGATAAACAAAATACCAACATTTAACATAAAGACAGCTTTTGTTAGGCCCCTGCATTATTGTGCAATGGGAACAGTGGTTTCCAGTCACCCTCAGTTTGTCCGGTCCCCACCTGGAGGTTTATGAGGGTTGACAGTGGCCTGCAACAGATTAGGCAATGCTGGCTTTATATATAGTCCTTTTTTTTTTTTTTTTTTTTTTTTTTTTTTTTTTTTTTTACAGTGGAGCTTTTATTAACTTTTTACCCAGCTCAAATATGGTGGGATATTTTGATAGGTGTATAGAGAAGTGTGCATTTTCCTTTTGGCCTCAGCTTCCAGTGTGTCTCTAGAGAACCCCTGCATTCCCTGTGCTGGGGTACTAGGGTAGTTCTATAGAGGGCGTCAAGGGTCAGGTGGGGCCTGGGACAGTGAGGGGTCCTTGCATCTGGGTCTAGAGAAGAAGGCTGGTGGTTGACAGGAGTTATGAGGTTTACAGACTCTGCTCTCAGTAGTTGGAGACTGAGGACATGAGAGCAAAGCAACCAGGACCTCTTTTGTCTGGCCACTTTCCGCAGGTAGAGAAGGTTAGCTAGGTAGAGAAGGAGACCTAAAATGACCCACACCTGCTGCCCTTGCAGGGGTGGATTGGAGGAGCTTGACTCCCTCTGGGGCTCTGGGATGTGCTTGTTCACTAGAGCTTCCCAGCAGCCCTTCTGTCCTCACTTGAGTCCTTTCCTCCCCTTCACCAAAGTCAAGGGCCACTACCTACTCCAAAGAGGAGTTCGGGGGGCGCGTGGGTGGCTCAGTCGGTTAAGCGGCCGACTTCAGCTCAGGTCATGATCTCACGGTCCATGAGTTCGTGTCTCCCTCTCTCTGACCCTCCCCTGTTCATGCTCTGTCTCTCTCTGTCTCAAAAATAAATAAACGTTAAAAAAAAATTAAAAAAAAAAAAAGAGAGGAGTTCGGTTCTCCAGAATCAACCTCTTTACTGGACTGAATCTGCTTCCTCTGCATAGAGGAGACTGAGAACTGATTTCTACGTGCAGGGGCGTGCAGCCCTGGGAGGCCAGCCTTAATGGGACCCATTCTTCACATACTCCCCAGGCTGTCATCTTGGTATTATGTCTCACTACCCCCCCCCTCCCCCAATGTATGTCCAGCCCTCCTAATGGTCTTTCACAGTTCTGGTGGTTTCAGCTGGGAAGGTTCCCCTGACCTCCCTCCTCCTTTCCCTCAGGGCCACCACAGGTGTGGACCCCACTTGCCCACTGTCTGTGAACAAAATCAAAAGCCAGATCATAGCTCTTCCTGACTCACCTCCAACACCAGGGACAGGACATTGAAAAGAATGAACAAAAGTATCCCTTGGTATATCCTTAGTAGATAGATGTATATCCTTAGCAGATAATCATTATTTTTATAGCACTTTGCAAAATGCTTTTACAGATAATACCTCAGTTGTTTTTCACCAAAGTACTGTTAATTCCACTTGGTAAGTGAGAAACAGAGGCCTGGAGAGGTCAAAGCACCAAAGCTGGGACCAGGGCTCCAGGCTCAGTACACATCTCCCTGAACCACAGCTGAGTTGCTAGAGGTGTCTGTGCTCAGAGGTACACCCCGGGCAGTGTCTGTCTGCAGCAGAATTTAACCAAGCTGTGTTTTAGGGTGCAACTTTACTAAAGAAAAAATTACTAAAGAGTTATAGTGGTAGAACGCATTAGGACAAATGCTAATGTTAAACAGGGTTTCCTCTGCAGGACTTTTTAGTGCCTTTATTATTATAGTGTGTGCTGGGTCTCTTTAGGGTGATGCCATAATATGGACTGTTTGCCAACTTCATTTGGCCACAGAACACTCTTTCTCATGAAGCATCTTTAGGATCCAGTGTTCTAAGGAGTCCGCTTTGGGGATTGTTTAGTTCACCCAAATGTTTTTTTAGTTCACCTCTGACATCTGGGCAGTTTCCAAGGACCATTAGTGCTTAGGACAGCAAAAAATCTAAATTCTGGACATTAAAAAGGCACAGTAATCCCCCCTTGTAAATTGTTTGTTTGCAGCTGTTGTGGGCCAGACTAACAGGAGTCATTCTCCAGGGCTTGGTCAGATTTAAGGGAACCAAAGGAGTCGAGTAAACAATGCAAACAGGCTCTAGGGAGCATGTCTTCATGCAGATATCAACCAGCCTTCCCTGAGTGTGCCTCCCATCCAGCTGTGTATGTGGGATGGCAAGGTAGGGGTTCTTGGGCTGGCGCACATCTTGTTTGATCACCTCCACTGAGTGAGAAGGTGCACTCCGGAGGTTTCAGTTGTCTCCCTGGGAGCTGGCAGTGTGGATTCTGTAGTGGGTCAAGGGCTACATTTACTCCTGAAAAGGTAGCTACTGGATCTGGAACAAAGGGCTGCTGATGGCAGGGGCCACTTCACAGGCATCCATTGTTTGAAATCTGGTGTTTTTAAGAAAGAGTTTGCCAGCAACCAACTATTCTGCGCTTTTTTCAGATGGGTAACCCTGGCTGTTCAGCCTCTTTTGCATTTAAGACAGGAGATCAATGGGGGAAGCCAGAGTTTGAATTTCAGAGATTGAGAGGACTCTGGCAGGCTAGTGGAGGAGCCTTGGGAAAGGTGATACTGACATCAGAGGGGGCGTGGCCACAAGCAGACAGTAACTTCTGCCTACTCGCATTTCTGGGTCTCCAGTGCTGAGGGAATTTATCTCCAGATTTTTTTCGGAGATTTTTCCCAAGCATGGAAAGGAAGTAGTCTCTGGGATTTGAATGGAATAGGACGGTATCACAGAAGTCAAGGAAACTAGTGTTTTGAGAAAAATGGACCTATCAAGTGTGTGTGTGCGCGCGCGCGCGCGTGTGTGTGTGTGTGTGTGTGTGTGTGTGTGTGTGTATTCACTCCTGCATTTGCGGCCAAGGAAGAAAGTGGGAGGGAAATAGTGTGATTTTTTTTTAATTTTTAATATTTTGAACTTAAAAGTGTTGCAGAGGAAGAACTTCCTCTGCCCTTCAAGGTCCTTCTAAGGACTTGAATCGAATAAATGGGATTCTTGTGAGCCAGATTAACAGGAAAAAATCAAATTTAATGACATACGGGGAATCCACACAGACTTGGGATTCAAAGGACAGTCAGGCAACATGAGGATAAGGAGAGGGTTAGGGGTCTGAGGTTGCCCTATTATGCAGATAAGTTTCTTAGGTACAGAGACATCTCTGGTAGTAGCTCTGCTCTCTTCCTGGTACGGACAGGCAGTTGAGGGAGAGGTAAAGAGCTTTTCCTCGAATCTGCTGGGTTTGATTGCTTTGAAGTCAAAATAATCTTCATGCCATGAAGATGGCATCTTGGCCCATCTTAGGGTGGGCTGCCCTTGGCCCCTACAAAAGTTCTGGATGTTACCAAGATAGAAATTTTCAATAAGCAGCTGGAAACAAGGTGTCATTGGGGCACGCTGGGGACTGAAAACAGGGAAGCTGTTTTACACAGGGAGAGACCACAGGCCAAGCAGGAAGGGGTCAAAGCAGAACCAGGAAGCCCACATCCAGGAGCAGAGATGGAGATTGTGAAGCCAGACACAGGGAAGGAAGAGGAAGAACCGATGAGCGGATAGTCCAGAGTTTTCAACCTGCTAGTTTGCGGCCAGCGTCTGTTGTGATTGGTCAGGGCCCAGGCTATCCCATGTCATTAAGTATTTTTAATATTCTTTTTTCAATGTTTATTTATTTTTGAGAGAGCACTAGCAGGGTGTGAGCAGAGGGAGAGGGAGACACAGAATCCGAAACAGGCTCCAGGCTCTGAGTTGTCAGGACAGAGCCCGACATGGGGCTCGATCCCATGAACCTCAAGATCATGACCTGAGCCGAAGTTGGATGCTTAACCAACTGAGCCACTCAGGGCCCCTGTATTTTACAATTTTTAATGAATTAACTATTTTAATTGAGTAGGATAACATAGTAAATGAAATAAACAAACACTTTGGTTTTCACATATATGATAGCATGTTCTAGGTCAGGAATACTAAATACAAAAATCAAAACACTTAACTAGTTTAAATAGCAAGCTAAATAAACTTTATTTGCTTTATAGGACATTTTTTTCTTTATTATGAAATCACCAGAGGTGTTTTTATTTTTTTTCTCAAATAGCTAATGTCCAACTGCATTTAACTGTGCTTTGATTACAAAAATACTTCTTAAAAATGAATCAAGACAGGGGCACCTGAGTGGCTCAGTCGTTTAAGCTTCTGACTTCAACTCAGGTCATGATCTCATGGTCCATGAGTTCAAGCACCTTGTCAGGCTCTGTGCTGACAACTCAGAGCCGGGAGGGAGCCTGCTTCGGATTCTGTGTTTCCCTCTCTCTGCTCCTCCTCTGCTCATGCTCTGTCTCTCAAAAATAAATAAATATTTTAAAAAATGAATCAAGACAGATATTTCTTCTTTGTGGTAAGCAAAAGGCACCTTCATGGGTCGGGTTGCACAGGAACTTTTGAGTCCCCAGAAATGAGCCAAGATCCCACACCGGCAGGCAGGGCTGAAACCAGCAGCTGTGTCTTGGAAGGCACGGGGTTTGTCACTTGGACACATGGCGCCAGAGTGAGGTGGCATCCAAACAATACCCCTCACCTCACTATCCAGACTTTTCTTGTCTAAGTGCTGAGTGTTCATGACTTTTTTTTTGTCCTACAAACACTTTGGCGTTTTGTAGAGTCAAATGCTTGTACTTTTCCTTTGGATTTCCTTAACGGTTCTTGTGCCTGGGAAGCCCTTCTGCATCCTCAAACAACTAACCATTTATGTTTCCTTCTAACTTTGATGGTGTCCATTTTACAGATTTAAAGAGAATCAGCGTAACTCTTAGTTTACCGAGCATTGTTTGGTGAATGGATCAACCTCTCCCCAGCTCTGTAATCTGTACTGTTTGGCAGGAAAGTCCTACTCCATCTGCCATGCTTTCATCTTTCTTTTTTTTTTCCAAATTCTTTTGGTTATGCTATTAATTCTTCCAGTCAAATTTCATTCTGTGGGGTTTGTCTGGAATTGCATTAAGCCGGGACACTGATACATTAAGACTTGATGAAAATTTTTGATCTTCCTCTAGTAAATTACAAATTGAATGCAACCCGCAGGCCTTGGTTATGCATATTCAGGCCACTCTGGTGTCTGGTTTCTGTGCTGCTGAGAGGTGTGGAATCCTGGCTGACTTCAGGGACTTCAGAGTTCCTTTGAGATCTGAGATCTGAGATCTGACTGGTGCAGATGCAGGTGTGTCTGTGTAATTGCTGGTCCTTCGGGCCCCCCAGCTTAGCAGGGGGTGCTTACAGATGCTGCTGAGGACAGGGCAGTGTGGTCAGTGCTTGATTCCGGAGACAGACTTGTGCTGAATTTGAACCCAAAAACTCCTAATTAAAGTGCTTTATTATTTTCCCATGCAGTTTTTCCCCCTGGCAGTTTAGGGTTCTGAATGGGAACTAAGACAGAGGCCCTGTCTTTTTAAAGAAGATGTTTTCTTTTTTATTAGGCCTTTCCCTTTATTAATCAAACACAGGGGTGGTGGGGGTGTATTTCAGAGGCTTCTCTGGATCAACACCCTGAAGGAAGGAGACTCCACCCCCAACAGTTTAGTGGCTTCTCAGAAAAGGAGAGGAAGGAGGGAGGGAGGAGGAGAGGGAGGGGTCAATGAGATGAGCAGACAGGAAGGTCCCCCCCCAGGTTGATGAAGATATCCACGTAGGGTTCTTTTCTCAAAGCATCTACCCCTTGGTAGGGTGAGGTCTGATGTATGAAGCGGCAGTCATACTCCAACGCAACCTGTCCCTCCCTTTTCCTGGCCATCTGTCCTTGGGGCCTCCTACCCATTCTCTCTGCATTCCTGTCCTGACACATACTTAACACATACTTGGCATTACACATAGTTTTCCCGTGGGCCTGTCTCATACCCCAATTATGCCTAATATTTTTAGCTAATGTCTTTCCCTAAACAGTGTACAGGGTGACATTAGGCCATAATGTATTGTAAAGGATATAGATAGTCTACATTGTAATGTTGGCTTGAGCCAGCCCCTTCTCTTATACTGAATTTTCACAGGACTCTGGTACCTACTAGGGGTGGAGTCATATCAAAGAGCAGGGGTGAGGACAGGGCACAGTGGCCTCTTTCTATTCAAGCGTGCCATTGGTTGCATATAGAAGGGGCACTTTATCTTGTCCCAGGCATCAGAAAAGGATTCACAGTGGAAGGGATTAGCTCTGAAAGGTGGATTATTTGGTGGACGACTAGTAATCATTGGGTTTCAGATAGAGGAATGTCAGGTGCAAAGAATGAGAATCAGTGTATGGGACCTGTGGAGGACAGTGTCATGTCCTAAAGATCAGACTGGAGAGATGGGGAGAGTCTGGGAGGGAAACCTATCATCTACTGCCCTGGCAGCACAGTCCTGTCACGAAGCCATGTGACACAAAGCTCTGTGGGGGATTGTGCCTTATTTCTGATTTAAGGAGAATCTCATCCTCCTTTGTCTACCAGGAAATAAGAGGAGGTCTTCACAGGAAAGTTCTGGAGACTGGCTAGGGCCCACCAGAGTGGCTAGAACAGAGGCCAGCCGACTGGAGTAGTTCTCCCCCTGCGTGGGTCAGCTTTTGGCCAAGGGCCGCCCCCAGCACTTCTGCTGACTCTGCGTGCAGGCACAGCAGGTCCTGTCAGCCTGAAGCCCTCCTCCCACAGAGACAGGTGCTGGCCTAGGCCAGGAAAATGGTAGAGGAGTCTGAGGGGAGATGGGCAGACCACTGGTAGCATCTGTCTGGGTCTGGGGAATGCTTGTTCTCAGCCTCACAGAAGCCGGCAGGGCAGACGGTCAGGAAGAATTAGCCCCCCTTCATTTCTTGTGATGGATGAGGATCAAGAGTTCCTCACTAACCCTCTGCCAGGAGGGTTATGCCCTCATGCCTGTGAGCAGTCACCCTGGCCCCCCAAAGACCATCCCAGATGTTTCCCAGCAGTGTTATTTCCCACAGTTTTACCGCAGACATTTATGCCTTCAGACCTTATTGGAAGCATTCATGGTAATCACAGGATGCTTGTAACTGTGTAAATGTCCTTCTTGGGCATAGTTAGCTCTTTGTTTCTATAATCGATCATTGGCTCTTGGTTCCTTGAAGACTGATGAGGTGTAGAATGGAGGACACCGAGAACCATGGGTCGAGGAGACAAGAGAACATTTGAACATCTGAAGGAGAATTTCTTAATCATGTCAGGTAATGGCAGTCTATACCCCTGACTGTCCAGGCCAGTCATTTGTCAAATTCTTCCTCTATAAATACATATAAGCATCTGAGAGCATATGCACCTCTTGCCTCCATCATTTCTACCCCATAACCACCATCATCCCCTCCTCCTGTTTCTGGTGGGTGCAGGGCCCCCCCAATGGAAGCACAAGACGGTGGGATATGTGATTTGTTTCAAACTAGCCAATCACAGGCAGCCTCACAGAGGGAGTAAGCTGTTACCAGGGGGTTGCAATCTAACGTGGATCCCACCAGTGATGTCCCACCAGTAAGAACTCTATGCATCTGCTCTTCTGAGCATACAACACCTGGAATAATGGTTGAGACAGAGAAATCAGAATAAGAGGCAGGACCATGTGGAATTTGATGAGATTTTAAGCATTGTGTTTCAAGATCTCAAGAGAGATACCTTGACAAAGTCTGATTTGGATGACTGATATGAGGTAGAAATCAATCTCTTGGTTTTTTATTTTTTTTTTAAGTGTATTTATTTAGTTTGAGAGAGAGAGAGAGCTTGAGTGGAGAAGGTAGAGAGAGATGAACAGAGAAAATCCCAAGCAGGCTCCACACCCAGTGCAGAGCCCGACTGGGGCAAGATCGCACGACCATGAGATCTTGACCTAGAGCCAGTTGCTTAACTGACTGAGCCACCCAGGTGTCCCTCTTTTAGTTTCTCTAAGACATTTTTCATTTAGTGTGAGAATCAAGAAACCATTAAAATTGTAATTGCAAGAGGAAAAATATGATCAGCTATAAGAAGGAAAGAAAATGAATGACACAAAAGTGTAACATTGTAGTGACTCTTTTACCATGAATCCATTTAAACTTGTGGCTTTTAGTTCGTCTTTAGTATGGAGGGATTCTTTTTTTTTTTAAGTTTTTTTTTCTTAACATTTGTTTATTATTGAGAGACAGAGAGACAGAGCATGAGCATGGGAGGGGCAGAGGGAGGAGGAGACACAGAATCTGAAGCAGGCTCCAGGCTCTGAGCTGTCCACACAGAACCCGACGCGGGACTCGAACTCACAAACCGCGAGATCATGACCTGAGCCGAAGTTGGACACTCAACCGACTGAGCCACCCAGGTGCCTCAGTATGGAGGGATTCTTAACACATCCCATGAAAGACTATATAGTGAAGGTGTGAAAGGCTTTTAGGGAAAGCTATATTCAATTCTTCCAGAGAGGAAAGGGGTCTGGTGTAAGAACCAAGACTTCAGGAGTGCCTGAGTGGCTCAGTCGGTTGAGCATCTGACTCTTGGTTTTGGCTTAGGTTATGATCTCATGGCTGTGAGATCAAGCCCTGAATTAGGCTGTGTTCTGGGTGTGGAGCCTGCTTGGGATTCTGTCTCTCCCTTTCCCTCTGCCTCTCTCGAAAGAAAGAAAGAAAGAAAGAAAGAAAGAAAGAAAGAAAGAAAGAAAAAGAAAGAAAAGAAAACATAACCAAAACACATAAGACTTCATAGCTCTTAAGAATTATGATGCTTTGGGGCGCCTGGGTGGCGCAGTCGGTTAAGCGTCCGACTTCAGCCAGGTCACGATCTCGCGGTCCGGGAGTTCGAGCCCCGCGTCGGGCTCTGGGCTGATGGCTCAGAGCCTGGAGCCTGTTTCCGATTCTGTGTCTCCCTCTCTCTCTGCCCCTCCCCCGTTCATGCTCTGTCTCTCTCTGTCCCCAAAATAAATAAACGTTGAAAAAAAAAAAGAATTATGATGCTTTTCTAAAATAAATATTCTAGAAATAGAAATAATTGATGAACATAGCAGAATAGTTGTTGAAGGTTGATTGAACTGAAAGTACCTTACAATGGGATGGTGAAGTATTGTATAATTCAACAAAACTGTCTTTGAGAGAAATTTCCTTTTGGTGAATGCTGGGAAAAGTGACCCAAATACGATACCATTTGACCTCAGATTTTTTACACACCATACCAAAGCCCAACACAGACACAAGGAGAGTGCTCTCTGACTGATAAAGCATTTTATGATAAGCCATTCAACAGAAAACCTCTGCAAATGAACATTGGTGAAGGAACACAATTTGCCTTGCCCTCAGTCTTGAGGAGGAATTAGGAAATCTTGTTTTTCTTGTAGAGTTGCTTTGGCTCAGCAACTACCATGCTCTACAATTCACCAACCATGCACCCTGGTCACTGTCCATCTGCCTCATGTCTACATCTGCCTCCTTTCCAGCGGGGATCCCATGGTTTGGGAGTAGAACCCTTCCTTTGCATAACTGTCTTGCCTGCCTCTCTCAAGTGACTCCCATGACTAAACTCAACCCTGAGCCACACCTTCCCTAGTCTGTGCCTGCACCAGGCAGGTGGATGTGGATGTGGGTGCTCCATTTTTATTAACTCGTCCATTCTCTTGCTCTGATCAGTCTTTGACAAACAAAAAAAAAAATCACATCCATATATACAGGAATGAAATAAAGATTGGGGAACTAACACTGTGATGTTTCCCTTTTTTTCTGATCCTGTCCTGTTTCATTTACTTAAAATGTGCCAAGGGCAACCTTCAAAATCAATTTCACAGCCTATTAATAGGTTTTGAAAAAAATATGTCTTGGATTATTATTTCACTCGGATTCCTCCCTTCTCAAACCTCCCACACCCTCCTCACTCTCAGTTGATGATTTTACTTCTTATTTCACTGAGAAACTAGAATTAATCAGAACTTCCATCACTCCCAGCTTAAAACTGCCGCCAGACCTGTACCTGTGCCCACATGCGCTACCCCACCTCTGCCACAAAGCATAAAACATTTGTGCTCCTCTAGGGGGTCCACCCCCTGCTTGTACAGTAGATTTCAACTTCTCTCACATTCTCAAGGACATTACTCCAGCAGTGTGGGGGATAAGCTTAGGAATCCCCCAGGCTTACACCAATGGGTTAACAAGGCATAAAGAAATGCAAAGTCATAAAATGCTTACACCCAAGTTTGGGTAAACCAGATTGGCACCCCAAGAATAAGGAGGCGCAAAGGTGCCAGGAATAGGGAGGTGCAAAGGCACCCCAAAATAGAGAGGGCATACAGAACCCCCAGAATAGAGAGGGAGAGGCAAAGGCCTAAAGTAGGAACAGGCGCAAAGGTGCCCAATACATAGGTATATGAAATAAACAAGATTAGATATTTAGGGGGGAAGCACCCCCAATTTAGTACTACAGCAGAAAAGCTGTTTTCACAGAAGGATAGGGCCAGGCTAGGTAAACTGGTGAATTGGACTCTGGACTGCCCCGAGTGTAGATGGTTAACAAAAGAAAAGGTGCCTTATTAACCCTGAGGTTATTCCCTCTCTCTGTCTTATCCCCTAGGCTAGCAAAGATAAACAGGCATGGCGCCTCCTGTCTGCCATTGCCAAGCATCTACCCATCTGCCTGGCACCAGGATTTTGTTTTATATTGACCTAAAGCCCAAACACTGTATATCTTCAAAATCCCCCTTTTCCTTCATGTCCCCAAGTTAATGTTCCTAGTTTCTTTGTCTCTTTGTACATGCCCATCACATTTGTAAGCCTTCTGATCTGAATAAATATGGGGCAAGGACCCTTATTTGGGGCTCTTGTCTTTTCCTGGACATTAACCATCTCTTGCTTTCAATCCTGAATCCACTCTTTTGCTGGCCAAAAGAGAACTTTAGACTTAGAATCTATGACACAGCAATCACCCCCTCTCTGTCCTGGACCACCAAGTCTCCCCCTTCCCCTGTCTTGGATGATTTTCATCCAGGCACAAGCATTCTGCCCATCTTTGGAGAACCTACCTTCATCCCACATCCACTACCAGCTCCTGCCTCCACAACTTGGCCGTACAATAGGGCCTTGCATTCTTTCCTACATTCACTCTGTCAAGACATTGCCCACTGAACTGATCTTGTCAAGGTCCCCCATGACCTCCATGTTGGCAGATCCAGTGATCAATTTTTCTTCCCCATCTCCTTCGATTTTCCAGCAGCATTTGACACAGGTACCTGTCCTTCCTTCTTACAAATACTTGACTATGAAGACCACATCTTCTCTTGCTTCTCCTATTTCATTGGGGTCTCCTTCTTGGCCTCCTTTGCTAGCCTCTTCTCATTTCCTTGATCCCTAAACATCAGAGTGCCTGACTCTGTCCCTAGGCCTCTTCTCTTCCCTACTGGTACCTGTGCTAGGTGACCTCATCCAGTCCCACTGCTTTAAGTACCTGCTGTGTGCAGAAGGTCTCCCCGAATGGCAGCCTCTGCTGCATATCCAGTGGCCTTCTTGATATCTCTACTTGGTGGTCTCATAGCAATCACAAACTGAACAAGTCTCAGACAGGCTCCTTGTCCTGCTCTCCATCGTGTCCCCATCAGGAAATGGCACTATTCTTCCAGGTGTTCATGCTCAGCACCTTGGACTGCCTTAACCCCCCGCCAACACCCCACATCCAGACCATCGGCAGTGCTGTCAGTCCTGCCTTCAAAATAGATGCCTATCTGACCACCTGTCACCATCCCACTCCTGCCACCTCCAGGTCCCTGTCATCTCCCACCTGGAGTCTTGCAGTGTCCACCTAACTGATCTCTTGCTTTGTTCTTGCCTCCTGTCCATGTTTTGTTAGCAAGTTCACAGCCATCAGGACATTTCCTTTCCCTCCAATTTCCATCTCATTCAGAGTAAAATCCACAGTTTTCTTCACAACCTGCCAGTCCCCCTGAGCCAGGGGCTCTCCTTACCACACTCACCTGTCTGCCTCTCACCGGTCCAGCCACACCAGTATCCTTGCTTTAGTAAATAGGCCTAAACCCTCCTGTGCCAACACACTGGCTCTTCCTTGGCTTGGAAAGCTCCTTCCACATACCCACATGACCCTCCCTTCCTTTCCTTCTGGTCTCCCCCGAAATGTCCTGAGAGAAGCTGGTCCTGACCACTCCCTATAAAATAGCAAACCTCAGTCCCACCCTCCTGACCCACTGCATCTACATTCCCTGCCTTATTTTTCATCAAGCTTTTATTTTTGCCTGATATAAATGAGGAAATTCAGATTTTGTCTGTTTTGTTCCATGTTGCCTCCCCAATACCTGGAGTAGCGCTGGCATATAAATACTTATTAATAAATATTTGTTGAATGCAACATTTAAGGAGAGAGATGCCTGAAGGCTAGGGCAGCGTGGCTAAAGAGGCCAAAATCTCCCTTTGGGCTAAAAATAAAAGTGTGCCTTGTTCTGAGGGAGCCTTCACAAGTGCCAGTGGGACACGTTTCATACTCAGGTACACCATGCAAGGCCCCAGGGTGCATGCCGAAGAATCAGGATGGAAATGGGCTATGAAAGTCCTTCCTCTTTATCCTTTTCTCCAAACCCCGGGAAAAATTCTTCAAGGGAGCTTTTTTTTTTTTTTTTAAGTACCTGTTGTATTCAAATTAAGTCTGAGACAAATTTGAAAATTTAAATGCAACCCACGTCTGACGGATGGCACTGGGGGACAGTAATGCTCTGAAGCTAGTAAAGAAGCTAGACTCCTGAGAGTCCCTTAAATTCTGAAGAGAAATTGCTCTTGCAAATTCTGGTGACAGATAGATTTTTCAGCCCGTGTGCATGGCTGGTGGAGCAAGTCAGGACCAGGTACATAATTTGTGGGCTCAGTGCAAATGAAAATGGGAGCCCCTTGTTTAAAAATTAATAATGGGGTGCCAGGGTGGGTTGAGCATCTGACTCTTGGTTTCAGCTCAAGTCATGATCTCTCTGTTCTGTTCATGGGATCGAGCCCTGCATCAGGCTCTGTGCTGGTGGTGTGGAGCCTGCTTAGGATTCTCTCTCCGTCTCCCTGTCTCTCTCTGCCCCTCCCCTGCTCACATGCGTGCGCGCTCTCTCTCTCTCTCTTTATCTCTCTCTCAAAAAAAATTATTAATAATTTCAAGGTGGTGTCAGCAGAGCATTAAACTAAGGGTGGAGCTCTTGTGAACGCAGGGCCCGTGTGGCTACATGGGTCATGCACCTTAGAGCCAGCCCTGGAGCCATGCAGAGCTCATGTTGCATGAGTCGTAAGCTTCCACTGACAGGGGGTCCAAGGTCCCCGTTAATAATCACATCAGCTGAGGGTACCAAGTGCCCCCCATGTGGCAGCCCTGTGCTCAGTTCACACTTGCTGACCTCCTATCAGAATCTTAACAAGACTGTGAGGTGATCACCTCATGCATCATACCTTGGTATCCATGAAATATTCTAATTTTTCCTCTTTTCTTCATATTGTAGAAACTGAGGCACAGACAGGTTAAGTAACTAATCTGTGGTCACAAAGCATGAAGTGGAAGAGCCACAGTTCAAGCCAGGTCTATCAAATACCAGGATCTAAGCTCTTAGCAGCTACCCTATGATATCTTTCTAGGTATCCCCATGCAGAAATATGAAGGTGTATTAGTTTCCTAGGGCTGCCCTAACAAAGTGCCACAAACTGAGTGGCTTGGAACAACAAAAATTAATTGCCTCATAGTTCTGGAGGCCAGAAGTGGAAAGCTAGGTGTCTGCAGGGCCAAGCTCCCTCTGAAGGCACCAGGGAAGAAACTGTTCCTTCCTTGCCTCTCCTAGCTACTGGTGGCCTCAGGCATTGCTTGGCCTGTAGACCTAGGATTCCAGTCTCTGATCCCCACAGGGCCTTCCCCCTACATGTCTTCAGGTCGCTTTCCCCACCCACATGTCTCTGTCTAGATTTCCCCTTTTAGATAAAAGGGTCACATAGGAATTGTGAGCAAATGCACACAAAATTCCTAATGATACGGTGATTATGATCATAGTGACTGTAAAAAATAATGTCACGGGGTGGGTAAAAATAAACTAATAAAATATATTCTATAATAATGAATATAATTAAAAAGGAAGAAATTTAGCTTTATGTAAAACTCACAGTCATGCCCTTGCTTTCTGCTGAACAGCAAGCACCAGTCTCCATGGCCTTGGGGGTTCCTTCGTTCTAACCCCAGGTTCTGTCTGTGGAATAACTCCTCTCACACACAGGCAGGGTTTGGAGACCTTCACAGGTTTCCTCTGTTTTTTTCACAGAGAATTGGTAAAGACAAAGCTTGAGTTCCTGAACTCAAGTTCCATAATGCATCTAAGCCAACTCAAGTGTCAGTTCTCCCTTCCTGAGCCCAGCACCCAGCACAGTTCACCGAAGCAGGAAGGGGAGCCTGGGGGTCCCTTGAGAGGACAGGGCCATAGGGCACCACACGGCGCTCTGCGGAACCAGCCCTGACTTCTGTTTCCAAAGGAAGTCAGATAGGAATGTGGGCTGGGCACATTGTATTTTTCTTGGAGCAGCAAGTGATAAAAGCAGCATTTTTGCAACTAGAGAAGTGAGACATCTAGAGCCACGGATTGCAGAAGATGGGAGAGGAATATTCAGTCAAGAAGAGTTGTGATTCCCACCTTGTCTTCTGCCTCTGTGGCATGTGAAGGAATTGAAAATGCCTCCAGAAAATCATTTTATTTTATTTGTACCCACTCCATGACATTATTTTTTACAGTGACTGTGATCACAATCATGGTAACATTAGGAATTTTGAGGTTCTATTACTCATCTCCCAAATACTGTCCTCTGGCCTCTAGCACACCCCAGGCCAGCAGGGGGCAAAGCTGTGGTTCACTTAGCACCCACCCCTCCAGAGGCCCCAGCACCTCCCAGGGCCAACAGGAGGTCACTGAAACCAGCTGAAGAGGCTGAATGGACAGAGCTTCTCCAAATCAATGGTCAGGAACCACCCACTCTGCCTGCCCATGTCTTTAAGCCGTCAGCGAGCATGCTTGGCATTCACCCACTTCTGAGAGGGTGCTCAGGGCTCCGTGCCCTGGCACAACAGAGCAGGAGACAGGACATTCTGTCAGGCACTCTGGCCGTGCACTTAACGATTTACTGCTGAACATGCCCATTCTGATTGTGTGCCTTGGTCACAATTCCCGGATACGTGATCAGTCTCTTTACACCTTGTTACGGGTTGAATGATGCCCCCCTCCCACCCCACCGAAAAGACCTATGGGAGTCCTAATCCCCAGTACTGCAGATGTGCCCATATTTGGAAATGGGGTCTGTGCAGATTCAGTCAAGAGGATGAAGTCATGAGGGGGGGTCTCTCATCCGATGACTGCTGTTCTTATAAAAAGGGGTAATCTGGGGGCACCTGGGTGGCTTGGTCGGTTAAGCATCTGACTTCAGCTCAGGTCATGATCTCATGGTTCATGGGTTCGAGCCCCACATTAGGCTCTGTGCTGACAGCTCAAAGCCTAGAGCCTGCTTCAGATTCTGTGTCTCCTTCTCTCTCTGCCTCTCCCCTGCTCATGCTCTGTCTCTCTATGTCTCTGAAAAATAAACAAACATTAAAAAGGGGGGGGGGTGGAATCTGGACAGAGACATGCAGGTAGGGAAGGTGACCTGAAAACAGATGGGGGGAAGGCCCTGTGAGGATCAGAGACTGGAATCCTAGGTCTGCAGGCCAAACAGTGCCCATGGCCACCAGAAGCTGGGAAAGGCAAAGAAGGAACAGTTCCTTCCCTGGTGCCTTCAGAGGGAGCTTGGCCCTACAGACATCTAGCTTTCCACTTCTGGCCTCCGGAACTATGAGGCAATTGATTTCTGTTGTTCCAAGCCACTCAGTTTGTGGCACTTTGTTAGACAAGTCAGCTATCTATCAGATACAGTGACTGTGTCACGTGACCCACCATTGTTTAGGTGAGTGTGGAGCTCTGTGCACAGGAGCCCATCCTCTGCATGTTCTCCAAGCCTCCAGCTCTGCTCCTGCCGCAGCTGTAGAGAAATACTTGGGAAATCTGGCTTTACAGTTTCCCTCTAAAATAGAAATACTAAGTAGTAAGTATTTCTGTGATGTTTATATTTCATTAAAGACTTTACCAGGCATTCTCAAGTCTCTTCCTTTCTGCATCCTAAATTCTACCAGTAATTTCTTTGCAGTTAATTGGTGACATAGGAAAAGGGGTGTGGGAAGAAGACAGAGGTGTTAGGGGAAGGTCAGGGAGGGAATGTCCCCCTGCAATCTTTTATTTGTAAATTTTATTTTAGAGAGAACGCACGCATGCATGTGCAGGAGTGGGGGAGACTGGTAGAGGGAGAGAGGAAGAGAATCTTAAGCAGGCTCCATGCTCAGTGCAGAGCCTGATGCAGGGCTCGGTCCCATTACCCTGGGATCATGACCTGAGCCAAAATCAAGAGTCAGAGGCTCAACTGACTGAGCCCCCCAGATGGCCCTATTTGTAAAGTCCTATTGCTAGTGGACTACCATATTCTCATCTTTTATTAACAAAGAATTTCAAATAAAAGATTGGTTAAAGTTTTTTTCTTTTTTTATTATTTTTAATAGTGGTAAAATATAACAAAATTTACCATCTTAACCACTTTTGAGTGTATGGTTCAGTGGCATTAAGAACATTCATACTGCTGGGGCACCTGGCTGACTTAGTCTGTGGAGCATGCAACTCTTGATCTCAGGGTTATGAATTCAAGCCCCACGTTGGATGTAGACATTACTTAAAAAAAATAAAAAAAGGATCTTTAAAAAAAAAAAGAAGAACATTCAAATTGCTTTACAACCATCACCACCATCCATCCATAGAACTCTCTTCACCTTCTAAAACTGAAACTCTGTACTCCTTAAACTTAATTCTCCACCTCCTCTCCCAGCTCCTTGAGACCACCATCCCACTTTCTGTCTCTATGAATTAGATTACTCTAAGTTCCTCATCTAAGTGGAATCATAGAGTGTTTGTCTCATTGTGACTGGCTTATTTCACTTAGCATAATGTCCTTAGGATTCAGCCATATTGTAGTGGGTGTTAAAATATCCATCCTTTTTAAGGCTGTATAATATTCCAATATATGTCTATGTCTATGTCTATGTCTATGTCTATATCTATATCTATATCTATATCTATATCTATATCTATATCTATATCTGTGTCTGCCACATTTTATTTATCCATTCATCCGTCGATGGGCACTTGGGGTGCTTTCACCTTTCAGCTGTTGTAAATGATGTTGCTGTGACCCTAAGTATTCAAATACCTTTTTGAGATGTGGTTTTCACTTCTTTGGAGAGCATACCCAGAAATGGAATTATTGGGTCATATGGTGATTCTGTTTTTAATCTTTTGGAGGACTGCCATGCCATTTTCCACAGCAGCTTGCATAATTTTACATTTCTACCAACAGTTTACAAGGGTTTCAGTTTTCTCCATGTCCTCACTAACACTCGTTATTTTGGTTTTTATTTACTTATTTTATTTTGAGGAGAGAGTGAGCAGAGGAGGGGCAGAGAAAGAGGGTGAGAGAGAATTCCAAGCAGGCTCCATGCTGTCAGTACAGAGCCTGATGTGGGGCTCGATCCCATGAACCATGAGATCATGACCTGACCTGAAGTCAGACACATAGCTGACTGAGCCACCCTAGCATGCCACTTTGGTTTTTTAATAGGAGTCATCCTAATGGATGTGACGTGGTGTCTCATTGTGGTTTTGATTTGAATTTCCTTAGTGATTAGTGATGTTGAGCATCTTTTCATCTGTGTGTTGGCCATTTGTGTATCTTCTTTGGAGAAATATTTATTCAAGTTCTTTGCCCATTTTTAAATCCAGTTGTTTGTTTTTGTTGTTGGGCTATAGGCATTCTCTCTATATTTTGGATATTAATCCTTTATCAGATATATGATTTGCAAATATTTTCTCCATTCTCTGGGTTGCCTTTTCACTCTATGGCTTGTGTCCTTTGAGGCACAGATGTTTTTAATTTTAATGTAGTCCAATTTATTATTTTTTTTCTTTTGTTGCCTATGCTTTTGGTGTTATATCCAAGAACTCACTGCTAGATCCAACTTGTATTTTCTTTGAAGAGTTTTGTGATTCTAGCTCTTGTGCTTAGGTCTTTGATCCACTTGGAGTTAATTTTTGTTATGTGGTGTAAGGTAAGCACCGACCTCATTCTTTTGCATGTGATATCCAGTTTTCCTAACACCATTTGTTGAAAAGACTATCCTTTGCCCATTGAATAGTCTTGGCACACTTGTTGAAAATCATTTCACTGTGTATGCATGGGTTCATTTCTGGGCTTTTTATTCTATTTGAGGGTCTATAAAGGACAGACAAATGTATGACACTGTTTTGATTTCTGTAGCTTTGTAGTAAGTTTTGAAATCAGGAAGTCCCAAGGCTTTTATAAATTGCTGATTCGATCTGACCCCACATAGCCTAGAGGTTCCAGGAAATGACTGTTTAAAACCAAATCCTCAAGTAAACTGGAGCTGTCTTCACTCACAGCAGAAACATTCACCAATATTCTTCTCTAACTTTATTAGTTTCTGACTGAGAACTGACCTTCTTTACCATAAGGAGGATTTTCCTGGTCATGTAAAATCTTTCATTTCTTTGGTGCAGTTTTCATTCCATGTGAGTTCAGGTGGAGTACAGTCTATTTTGTGACATCCTTGGGCTTTTATTTTGCTTTTTTTTAAAGTAAAATCTCACTCTTTTAGAAACAAAACCTTAATTGGATGTTGGGAGACTTGAGACCTCCAATTACAATCAACATGTGCTACAATCCAGTTCTACAAGGTGTGATTTTCCTCTGAATCTAACGAAATTCTCAGAAAAGCAAATAATGCTACAGAAGCTATATTTACAATAGAAAAAAAAATCATGTCTCTGATATGGGATCTACCTGAATATATTTTCATTTATTGGGGAAGAAATATAAAGTCTCCTGATATAGAAGAGATTAATTTCAGAAATGCAAAGGGTATTACCTCTGGGCGTTTATAAATTTACAAATTGTCTACATGAATGTGCTTCAGTGCCAGGTGCTATAAAAAAGGGACAGCATTCAGTGACCAAACAAGATGGTGAATTAAAGTTGCATGAGTGTCTATATAGACAAAGAGCTTTAGATAGCAGAAACATCCTACACCTCATTGAATCCTACCACCTACCTTTCCAGAAGGGGAGTCCTAGAAAAGTTAAAAGTATGTATCCAAGATCTTGTAACTAGCACACATAACATTTTGGGGCTGTTACCTATGTGCTGACACTGTGCTGTGTGGGTCATTTATTTAGATGTTGCTGAGGTGAATAACAGTATGTTTGACTTTAACCTCAGATCATTAGTTGCCTTTTGTTTTCTTTCTGAGGAGAAATCAGTCTGATGTAGAAGGAAATACATTTTGTGTTTTTATTTATTGTTCTGAGATACGTGATACTGTATAGTATACTTGTACTTTTATGACTGAGTTATTTTTAGACATTTGTTGCCCCCAGCGTGTTAGCTGCTCTACTTTTAAACTGATGATTTTCTAATTTTTTCAGATTAAACAAGTAAAAATTTAAGTTAAGAAAAACCCCCTTCATTTATGCTCTTTTTCCTCTTGATGTCACAGAGGATGATTTCATATGAATAAAACCTGGCCATAAACCAATCCCAGTATGAGAATGCTCCAGAAGGGTTGGATTCTGAATGTGAGGAAGTTTTTTAAAGACATTAAACAATTAACTTGGCTTATATGTTTCTTTCTATGTGTTTCTGTTTATGTGTTTCTTTTTATGCCCAAGAGTGATATGCTTTTTAAAACTGTCTGATTAAGTTGAATAGAGCTTTTCTGATTAGAATAACATGAAAATGTAAGTTCCCACTGTGTTGAGAACTTCATCCATTTTATTACATTTGGGGTCCCTGTACAGTTTTGTGAATTAAGTGCCATAGTCTCCATTTTGTAGATAGGTAAACTAAGGCTCTGAAAAGTTAAGTGAACTTATCCAAAGTTGCAAAATTAGTAAGTGGTGCCAGAACCAGGATTGCATACAGGAGCAGCAGATTGTAAAGCTCATCAGAGACTTCCAGGACAAATCCCAAACGTGGCAGATGCTGGGCAGGGAGACCAGAGACCCAGGAAATACCCAGCCTGGAGGCCAGTGCTTGGGCCACACCAAGCAATGCAGTGTGTGTGCTGTGGACATTTAGAGGAAGGGCATCTATTCAGAGAGCTGGGACCTCAGAGAACCCCTTGAGATGCAAGGGAAACTGAGGCTCAGAGAAGCCACAGGCATTGCCTGTTCGTGTCTGGGATTGAGTCTCAGGCCTCCTGACTTTTCTGTGACCCTAGGGGTTTCCCTTCTCCTCTCTTCACGGCCAAAGATCAGCAGTGGAGAATCTGGATCTTGGATTGGGGGAAAATTACAAAGTCAGAAGGTAGAAACAGCCAAAAGAAAATTATAAGTAACTTAAAAGAGAAAACCATGCCATGCAGCTGGTCAGGTGAGGGTGCTAATGGGAATATTTTGGAGGATCCCTCCACTTGGATCACAGCCAAGCTGTAAAAGGAGACCTGGTGATTTTTTTTTTTTTTTGCAATTCCAGGTCTAGAGAAACAGTGTCTTGCCCAGGAGGACATTATAGCAAGGATGGGAGAGTCTTATTTCTGGCTTAATTCTCACTGAAATTCACTCAGTCCTACTCAACAAATGCCGCATCCTGTGTGTCAGGCATCCAAAGCGCAGATAGAAATAACAATAATAGTGATAGTAATAATAATAGTAACAAGAGTTAATCTTTATTGAGTGTTACCACACACAGAGTATTACCAGGCATGCATTTAAGGGCTTTTCTTATTATACTGTGAAGGATTGTGATAGATTTGAAAAAAGAAAACAGTCCGCAAAATCAGATGCTGAAGAGCAGTGTTCAAGGAAACTCCCAGTTTGTTTTTTCAGATTTGTTTCTGAGTACAGCCTGGCCCACAGTTCATGGGTCAGTAGAACTGAACCTCAGACCGGTATAATTAACTTGCTCAGGATCCCAGGATTAAAAGACTTGGAAGCCAGGATTTGAGTAAGGAATGTAATCCCAAATTCCAGGACCCATGTTTCCTCCCAGGATGAAAACCATTCATTGTGGGCCACACTTGTCAGAACTGTAGCCAAGCAGGGAGCCTCAGAGAAGTGTTCTCAGACCCAAACATGAGAAATATGAGTATTTTTACATACCCAAACATTTAGAGATTTTCTAAAATAAAGTCTTCACTGGCGAGATAATCCAGCGACACCATACTCTCAAAAGTGAATTTTGGACAGAACTCAAGTGAATGCGATTGATTTAGTTTTTTATTGGTACCTCTAGGGAAAGAATGCACCAAATCTGAAGTCTGCTAAAGCATAACAAAACCAGCCCACTGTGGAAGCCAGGGTGTTTGTCCTAAAGAGGCAATGTTATGGCTTCTGTATTAGTAATTGTATCATTAGTAGATAACACCTTTTGTTTCCGATTATAAAGGTAATAGCCACTTGTATACAATTTGAACAATTTAGAAACATACAAAAACAAAAGGACAAAACACCAAAGCTCATTGATTGATTCTCTGGGCCCGAGTATAATGTGATTCAGAGTATGAATTGTTAATAGGAAAGATGTTTCTTGAGAAATGTCATCCATCACGCAGGTGGCTACATCACTTTAAAGCTACCTATGCCTAGAATTCTGTTAAAAAGAAAGCATTAAAATAGCCCAGACGCAGGCCTAACCTAGGGCTCTGGCGGAGACTGCTTCCCATAATGGTCATCAATTCATGGTTTTGAAGAAGCATTGCCTCCCTGAAAATACTCTCACAAGGGGAGATGCTGCTTCATTCTCTGCTGGGATGTCACATGTCCTGCCGTGCTCAGAGCTCTGCATGCGCTCTCTCTTACAGCAGAGCAGACCCAGTGTGAATGAGGGCTGTCACCACGAGGCCACCACGAATCAATGTGCTGTTAGGTGAGGTTTGCAGTGCTCCAGGGGGTGGCAGGTGCTGAAACCAAAGGCCAGTGGGAAAGACAGTTTGGTGTGGTGACTAAGCATTTGTTCTAGAGTTGTGGTACCTCCAGTTAACAGCTGGGGATCTCTAGGCAAATTAATTAACTAACTTCTCGGAGCCTCAGTTTCTTTGCATGTGAAGTGGGGATAAGAACAGCCCCCGCCACAAAGGAGAGTATCGAGAGAGTTATGCACTTCAGACTTCACTTTGATTGACATGCTCTCATGACCTGCCCATGCAATAAGGATGATAATAGGGGTCCTGAATAGGGCAGGGCCTTTGTTCATTTTATTTTACATTTGCTCCTGATAGAGAGGGAAGAGTGGCTGCAACTTGGTTAGATGGTTGCATTTCTTATGAGAGATGAGCCAATAAACCTCCAACGTTCAGGACCTTACCACAAAAATAAATGTCTAGCCAGTGTGGGTCTGGTGGTTCTCCTCCAGGTGGTGACTCAGGGAACCAGCCTGTTCCCACCTTGTAGCATGTCATCTGGAAGGCACAGTTTACAGGGTCATTGCAAAAGGGGAGAGAGGGCCGGGGATGGCAGGGGGTGGTTTTAAACGACATGTTGGAGGGTGGAATACATTGCTTTCCACCCATATGTAGCTGGACAGAACCCAGTTACATGGGTGCTTCCCAAATGCAAGAACCTCCAAAATAAAAGGCACATAGGGAGGCTTGGTGACCTCTACTACAGGGACTGCTATATTGTAAGTAGTGATGTAGAAATTGCTTATTATATCATTGCCAAGAGAGAACATTGATCATGATTTTGATTAGATGACTTTCTGGAGGTTAGGAAAAGTGGCATCCTGGCTTTGGGGATCTGTTTTTTTTTTAATTAACATTTATTCGTTTTTGAAAGACAGAGCACCAGTGGGGGAGGGGCAGAGACAGAGGGAGACACAGGATCTGAAGCAGGCTCCAGGCTCTGAGCTGACAGCACAGAGCCTGATGTGGGACTCGAACTCATGAACCACGAGATCATGACCTGACCCGAAGTTGGATGCTTAACCGACTCAACCACCCAGGTACACTTGGGATCTGTTTAAACAGCAGTAAGGTTGCAACACCCTGGTCATCTTACATCTATCTGCATACCCTTCACTGTGCTTTTAGCAGAGGCAGATGACTACAGAAGAAGATGATGTGCTCTTTTGTTTTGTTTTATTTTGTTTTTTCTAGGTACTCATCTACAGCCAATCTTCCTTAACTCTGTGCTCACACTTAGAATGCTACTTATAGTTAAAACATATTCACTAAAGGTTATTGCTGACCCAGATCATCAAAGACAGGTTATGTTTCTCCTGATAGGCTGGTTTCTAAGGTAGGGCAATAGAACACATTTTTTTAAGCTTATTTATTTTGAGGGAGAGAGAGAGAGGGAGAGAGAGAATCCCAAGCAGGCTCTGCACCACTAGTGCAGAACCAAACATGGGGCTTGAACTCATGAACCGTGAGATCATGACCTGAGCCGAAACCAACAGTCAGACGCTTAACTGACTGAGCCAGCCAGATGCCCCGATAGAACACATTTTAAATAAAGCCCTAGGGTACCTGGGAGGTTCAGTCAGTTAAGCGTTCTCTCTTCAGCTCAAGGGTCATGGTCTCAAGGTCATGGGATCGAGTCCTACATTGGGCTCCAAACTGGGTGTGGAGCCTTCTTGGGATTCTCTCTCTCCCTCTTTCTAAAAAAAAAAAAATAATAAAATAAATAAATAAATAAAATAAAATAAAATAGGAAAGCAAGCCTTGTAAAAAACTTGTTTGATTCTTGAGGTTTTAATGCTTAAATGGTTAGCCATTCTTTATCTGGCCTCTGCATGTGACCAGAACCCATAGGCCCACATAAGACAAAATAGATATCTACAGGAGAATTATTCATAAAATACCCCATCACACCAGATTCGCTCATCTTTCTCACTAAACATCTTGAGGAAGGGTCCAGATGGAGCCTGCCTGTTCCTTGCCATGGGCCCAGCACCTAATCCAATGCCAGGCATGAAATGTGTATTTTAAAATAGTGGTTATTATAAAATAATGGAGTTTAAAAATAGCTGTTGATTTGGTTAACTGATCTCTCTAAGAATTCAAAACAGCAATGATCCCACTGTAAATATTTATATTTTTCTCCTGCATCCTAAATACTTCCCTGGTTTGTAGAAGGGATGAGCTTTGCCTGGCTTCTTCTAAAATATGACCCAGGTTGGCCACTCTTGTCTTAATCATTAAGGTGGGCCCCAGCTGGTGCAGAGGTGCATTTCCTTCATGGCCACTCAACAAGTATTTCATAAGACCTGCCACATGCATGGCTGCTGGGATGGAAGCTTCCAGGGCTGTCACAGGAGGGAAGCCTGGAATGCCCCCCTAGCTTTGTGACAAGGTGAGGGGATGAGAAGATAACCTTAAATCATTCCCACCCCTCCACGTATAACCACTACTTCTGTGTGCAACCTCACCATGAATTCACAGCTAAAGGTCGCCTGGGTGGCTCAGTTATTTAAGTGTCCAACTCTTTATCTCTGCTCAGGTCATGATCTCACAGTTCATGGGATTGAGCCCTGCATTGAGTTCTGTGCTGACATCATGGAGCCTGCTTGGGATTCTGTCTCTCCTTCTCTCTGCCTCTCCCCTAGTCACTCTCTTGGTCTCTCTCTCTCTCAATAATAAATTTTAAAAAATCACAGCAAAGAGGCTGCAGTGCTTCAGTGTTCAGTAGTCTAGAACTCCCATGGTAGCAAAAGGGGGATGGGATTTTACAGAATTCAACTCATCCTGTGTCATAGACTCTGGGTCTAAAGTTCTCTCTTGTCTAGCAAAACAGCGGGATGCAGGATTGAAAGCAAGAGATGGCTTATGTCCGCAAAAAGACAAGAGCCCCGAATAAGGGTCCTTGCCCCATTTTTATTAGGATCAGAAAGTTTACAAACATGGCGATGGATGTGCACAAAGGGACGATGAATCTGTGAACATTAACTTGTGGATGGGAGGGAAAGGGGGTCTTGAGGATATTCGGGGTTAAAGGTTTTGGTTAATACAAAACGAAATCTGGGCACTGGGCAGTCAGGAAGAAGGTTGTTTACAGCAGACATGAGGCAGCACCTCTGTTTATCTTAGCTAGCCTAGGGGATGAGACAGACAGGGGGAATAACCTGAGGGTTGACAAGGCACCCTTTCTTTTGCTAACCACCTCTGCTCTGGGCTGCTTTGCCTGTATAGTCCATAGTCCAATTCACCAGTTTACCTAACCTGGCCCTATCCTCCTGTGAAAGCAGCTTTTCTGCTACAGTACTAAATTGGGGGTGCTTCCCCCTGAATATCTAATCTTGTGTATTTCATATACCTATGTATTGGGCACCTTTGCGCCTATTCCTATTTTAGACCTTTGCCTCTCCCTCTCTATTTTGGGGTGCCTTTGCACCTCCCTATTCCTGGCACCGTTGTGCCTCCCTATTCTTGGGGTGCCTTTGCACCCCCCTATTCTTGGGATGCCAGTCTGGTTTACCCAAACTCAGGTGTGAGCATGTTATGGCTTTATATTTCTTTATGCCTTGTTAACCCATTGGTGTAAGCCTGGGGAATTCCTAAACTTATCCCCCATGATTGTGGTGGTCTTATTTCTTTATCACATCATGAAACAACAAGTTATAGCAGTTATAGCAGAGTAAGAGTTAAACCTTCCCACTTCCTTCCTGTTTAACAGGGTTTACAATAGTGTGGTTTCCTCAAACTGAATTCCAACTCGTTCATTCATCCACAAATATTTACATAGACGTTATTATGTACACAGGTTTGGCCATGGAATGCAGAGGGGCCACCTCACCACTGTCCCTTTAAATAATTGGCCATGGCCACTGTCCCTTTAAATAATTGGCCTCGGCCCCATGGTCCTGGGGACGAGGAGTATTCCAGGCTGTGCCCTGCACACTCCCACTAGGACCTTCTTCTGTGCATCCCTGGACTCTTACACCCAAGACCCTTCTCCTCCTTACTCTGTTTGGATCAGCGACCTGGTCTGGGGCTGTCTTCCTGGCTCTGAACCGTCTTATGTGGAGGCTCTGAGAGCCTGGAGAAGACAACCAAGCTAGGGGGCCGTCTCAGTCTGGGTTCCCCTAGAAGCAGGTCCTGAGCAAAGATTCAAATGTAAGTAGTTTGTTTGAGGGGTGGCCCTGGGAAGCACTGGTAGGGGAGTAGGGAGGTGAGTTGGGAGGGAGGCAGCTGATCCAGGGTGCATTATCAATCAAATCAGCCCTGTGGATAAGAACATAACCTTGCCAGAGCATGAACTCTGACTCAGTTGTCCTGCCCATTAGGTGGGGTGGAGGCGGCTGAATCTTCCTAGCTAGCTCTCAGAAGTCATAGATGAGGGCTGTTGGGGCGTGGGAGGATTAATTCCCAGCACTTCAGGCTTGCTCTGCTCCTAGGAAGAGCCTGCTCCCATAGCCAGAGCAATCTTCAGCCAGAGCAGGCACAGGTGGCCTCTACTGTCTACCACAGGGGCCTGCAGCGAAAACCCAGATGGATCTGATTAAAGCTGGCACCTGGAGCCAGGAAAACTCTGCTAGAACTCAGCGAATTACCTGCATCGCAAATGGGAAAGTCTCAAGGCAACTTAAAACACAAGTACAGCTTTTCTAGTGACTTATACTACCTACAGTTTCATTCTGGATGGCAGGTGCTGTCAAGAGCTCTACCCTTTGCCAATATAGTTGGGGCAGGTTTGGCTGTTTTGGTGATGGCTGATGATATATAAGAATAAGAATTAGCTTTGGGTATGCATTAGGTCATCAGAAAGTATTTTAAACAGTTTTGTGTGTGTTAATTTTTTGCTTGCTTGTTAGTTATTACAGAGTTCCTTGTTTACAAAGTTATATATAGCATTGTGCTGAGACATTCCTGTATGGTGAAGAGTAATCAGGTTTGGGTAAAGTGGATATATTTAATGCAGTAAATGGCATTATCATGTAAACATAGGGGCGCCTGGGTGGTTCAGTCGGTTGAGCGTTGACTTCGGCTCAGGTCATGATCTCACAGTTCATAAGTTCGAGCCCCGCATCAGGCTCTGTGCTGACAGCTCAGAGCCTGAAGCTTGCTTCAGATTCTGTGTCTTCCTCTCTCTCTACCCCTCCCCAACTTGTGCGTGTGCACTCTCTCTCTCTCTTTCTCTCTCAAAAATAAATGAACATTAAAAAATTAAAAAAAAATAAAGAGAGCTCTGAGTTGCGGTAGAATAATGGTGATTGCCTAGATCCAAATCACTTCGAATAACTTCTTCCCCAAATCACTCAAATCAATAAACAGAGCAAATAAAAGCAAAAAGAAGCACATGCATTCAATATTACTGGGAGACATCATTCTACAAACTTCAAGTTCCCTGTAAGGAGCAACAAACACCCAGGTCCAGCGAAGCTGCTCTGGAGCCCACCCGTGTCAGGAGTGCTGGGCAGACGACAGAGAACAAGTGGGGAAGAGGACAGGAGATGGGAGAGCCTGTGGTGACACAGCCCAGGCAACATCACCCCTAGAAAGCCAAGCCCCATCCCAACTGGAAATACTTGAATGCCTGTAGGACCTGCAGTGATAGTCTTGGGAATGATGAGGCTTCAGGACAGAAGGAGGGACCTTGGAAGGGCACTTACCCCTTGGACACCGGGAGATGTGGAGAAAGAAAAGCGAAAGGGGTAAAATTAAGAACCTGCAGAGATAAAAGAATCACAAAATCAAAGGAGACCCTCTTGTCCCTTCTCTGAAAAGATGCACTATTCACCAAGGAGAGTGCACTTCACTAAGTCAACAGCAGAGGGTGTGTTTGAATCAAGAAACCTAGTTAGCCACCCCAAGTCCAGTCCCTTGTCTCCATCAACTCATTGCTGGTCCAGAAAAGAAAATATTGTAGGAGGAGCGGAAAGCAGCAGACAACTTGCAAGCAAAGGTGCGGTCAGAAGAAAACTGTTTGAGAATCAAAACATTCCAGGGGATGAATGTTCTTACCCCCACCCCCCAAACACACACACACACACACACACACACACACACACACACCCTGCCCCAAAGCAGAAGAAAAAACAATAGTTTTCCAACATTAATTATACTAAGATTAAGCATTTTCACATACATACATACATACATACATACATATGCAATACATATACGAATATATATTTACATGTATATAGGTGTATATGTATACACCCCAAACCAAGAATTCCAAAAATCAGAACTAAAATGGACAAAACCCTGGAAGATATGGCATGGGAGTTGGCTGAACTTGGGAGAGGAGATGAAGAATTTCAATTTGCAGATGCTAATTGGACAGCAGACTGGCTGATAACCTGGCATCTTTTGCAAGTTGCCTTTTCCATCCATGGTTCTTTCTTTTCCTGAGCTCCAGGCCAAAGCAAGTATTCCTTGCCCATAACTGTACTCTTTTGCAATGGGAAACATTTTGTGAGGCCAGTCTTGTTGAGAGTTTTAACTTTTCAAGTTCTCCATTAAATACAACTCTAGGAAATACCCAAATACTTTCCCAGGGCAAGTCAAGTGGTACTTGTTAAGTAGATAAAACATTCCAAGGAGAGCTTCTTCTGCCTTGACAAAATGTCAGATTTTCAGAGATAACAGGCTTTTCAGAGATATTTGCACATTGCAATGAATGACCACAATAAAATAAGCCATATTTTATAGTTCACAAAGTAATTTCTATATATTATGTTTATCTTTAAAGTTGCATGTTTAAACAGATATGATTGTTTCTTCCCCTCTTCTGTGTAACCAGAAGTGGCTTAGAAATGCTTTCCCTTGGTTTACATATCTGAAATATGAGAATGGCATGGGCTCCCTGATATGTGACATTTGCAGTACATGGCTAACTTGGGACTGTGGGACAGATTGTATTTTTCCAAAGATGGCTACATCATTGCCCAAACTCATGTGTTAGCTCCCCATCAAGAGAGAAATCTAATCCCTTCCCTATGTATCTGGATACATTTATGTCTCACTTGTAACAATAGAATGTGGCAGAAAAAAATACTACCTTACTTCTGAGGATAATTTGGAAGAGGTAACAGAGTTTCAACTTTGCTTTCTGGAACATTCTTGTTGGAGCCCTGAGCTGCCATATAAGCAGTTATACCTGTCCAAGGCCACCACGCTGTGAGGAAGCCCAAAGTAGTCCGTGAGAAGAGACTGAATAGTCTGGAACTATAGGAAGTTAGAGAAAGATCCCCTGCCAGTCTCCAAATGTGCCAGCTGTGCATCCTCCTCCTCCTGCCCTCCCCCCCACCCCCAGGCTCTTTGTTCCAGCTCCAGCTAACATCTGGCTGCAACCACATTCAGGACTCTCAGCCAGAACTACCCAGCCAAACCCTTCCTGAATTCCAGACCCTCAGAAACCAAAAAGATAATAAAATGATTATTGTTTTAAGTCACTATGTCTTGTGGTGATTTATTATGATGTAGTTAAATAACTAGAATTAATGAAGCCTCAATATATAAGGAATAAGGATTCTTTGTATGCCTAATACCTTTTGCAGTAGTTTTGTTTTGGATAATTTTTAAAGAAACAGTTGATAGAACAGAACGTGTCTCTTTTGAGAAGAATTATGTACCTCTCTAGATTGAGCGTATAAACTAACGTTTCCACTGGGAAACAGTTGAGTTATTTTCGGGTAATTTTCTTTCGTAGTTGCAGAGCTTTACCTATTGCTTTTGGCAAAAGTAAGTGATGGGACAGAATGCTGGAGAACTGTTTACTTTGTTCTTAAATGGGATAAAGCTTTAAAAACGCAGAAATTAAGAACATGGCTGTTATTTTCAAGGCCTTCTGAGGAAGTCCATGAAGTTCAGTAGCTTCCCTGTTGGCTATATAGTGAAGAAATGTGTCCAATGGTCTAGGCCGTAATTAAGAGAAGTGACCTCAAACAAAGAGTTGGGCAAGAAGATTTGATTCCTAATGGCATAGTGGCTATGTAATGGAGTCAGACTGCCTGCCTTGGTTGCTGGCTCCCTTGCATAATGGGAGCGTGACCATGGATCAGTAAATCCATTTCACTATGCTCTCATTGCCTCATCTGTTGTTACAAAAGTTGTCACAAGATTGAGTGATAATACCTGGGAATGGCTTAATACAATGTCAAGCATGTAGAGATTATTCAGTGCTGTCAGGATTTTAAGCTCAAGATCCAGAGACCTAGATCTAGTAAAAGGGAGGATAAAACACAGGAACTAAGAACCATCCAGAGATTAAAGTGTCTGACTCAGATGTGTGGTTAGTGGCTGTCCAAGGTGATTGTCTTTCCCAAATAGAGAGGGGACAGTTCTTCAGTCAACAGAGTACTATGCTCCCTTCCTGAAATGTCCAAATAAGTTATCAAGATTCCTTTGTAGAATTTAACATCTAAATTTAAAATACTGAAAGCAAACTAGGATTAAAAGGCAACTGCCTTAGTCTGATGTATGTTATGTACCAGCCACATTTAATGGTAGAATCCTGATGCTTTCACTCTGGCATAAGGAACAAGACAAGGATGCCCTACCCATAGTCACTCCCATCTTATATCACGTGTCATCCTATCACTTATTCCACATTGTCCTGGCTATTTTACCAGACATTAAGGCAAGGAAAAAGAAATGAAAATTATTAAAATTAGAAAATAACAATTAAAAGTGTCTCAGAGATTAATATACTAGTAACGATTAGAAAAGTTAAAAAATATATATGGTTTACCATATAAAAATACCATAAAAAATACCTAGGAAAAAATTAACAGCAGGTGTGCAAGAATGCCACACCAAAAAGTACCAAACATTGGGAGAAATTAATTAAGATCTTAAAAAATAGAAGCATGCACCCTGTTCATGGATTGGGATGCTCAATATTTTAAAGATGTCAGTTGTCCCTTAAACGACTTATAGATTCTTTGAAATTCCAATTAGAGTCCCAGTGTTTTGTCCTGTATAAGTTGACAAGTTGATTACAAAATTTAAATGGGAATGAAAACTAATTATAATATCCAAGGCAATATTTAAGAATCACAACAAATCTGGAAGTTTCATACTAGTTTTAAGACTTGCTCTAAAGCTAAATAATTGATATTTTAGCATTGAAAAAAGGATAGTCTAATAATAGACCAATGGATAAGGAATGAGAATCCAGAGACAGACCTATAGATATGCACTCACTTGACTTACACGGAAGGCTACCCTACAATTAAGAGGAAGAGAGGAGAGTCTTTTCCATAGCTGATACTAGGTCAGTTGTATATTTGTAAGGAAAAAAAAATTAAACTTGATCCCCGTGTCATACACAAAAATTATTTCAAGATGAACCATAGACTTAAATGTTAAAACTAAAACTATTGGGGCGCCTGGGTGGCGCAGTCGGTTAAGCGTCCGACTTCAGCCAGGTCACGATCTTGCGGTCCGTGAGTTCGAGCCCCGCGTCAGGCTCTGGGCTGATGGCTCAGAGCCTGGAGCCTGTTTCCAATTCTGTGTCTCCCTCTCTCTCTGCCCCTCCCCCATTCATGCTCTGTCTCTCTCTGTCCCAAAAATAAATAAACGTTGAAAAAAAAAAAAATTAAAAAAAAAAAAACTAAAACTATTAATATTCCAGAAGAAAACAAGAATATCTTTGGGATCTTGTAGTATGCAAAAAGTTTTAAAAACAGAACTGGTAATAAATGAAAAAGCTAGATAAATTTTACTGAATAAAAATTAAGAATTTTATTGATCCAAAGATGCTCTTAAAAGAATTAAAAAAGCAAGCCACAAACTTTGAAAAGATATTTGCAATATCTTTTGCATATGCATCCAACCAAGGACTCACATTCAGAAGTGTGTATATATCAGGCAATCCACTTTAAGAATGGACAAGAGACTTGAGCAGACACTTTATAAAGGAGGGCATTACCATGGTTACCAAATACATGATAATATGATGTTCAACCATAGATGGCCTCATCTCTAGCAAAAGCTGTTCTCACCAGAGAAATTAAAATTAATAGCACAATAGTATATCGTGATACACCCCACCAAGATGGCTAAAATGAAAATGACTGACAGCATACAAAGTGTTAATGAAGATGTAGAGAAATTGTAACTCTCTTACATTGCTGGAGAAAATATATATTGGCACAAGATTTTGGAAAAAAAATGTTTGGCTGTATTGATTAAAGCAAAATATATATATGTCCTATGACACAGAGATTACACTGTGCAGATTGCCCAACAGAAATGAGTGCTTATGTCCACATGTACAAGACTGTTTATAACAGCTTTATTCAAAATAGCCAAAAGCTGGAAACTTCCATTGTCTACATAATGATGGGAAAGGATGAGCTACTCACACATAACATCATGGATGAATCTCATGGACATAATGTTGACTTAAAGAAATCAAAGAGTACATATTGCATGCTTCTGTTTATATAAAGTTCAAAAACAGGCTAATCTAATCTATGCCACAAGTCAAAACAGTGATTATTCTTTGGGTTTATTGAATAGGGAAGGCTTGAGAGAACCTTCTGGAATGGTGTGAAAAATAATCAACCTTAACAGTTGTGCACTTTACTATATATAAGCTATGCCTCAATAACGTTTCCTCTTCCTTGTCTTTTGTTATGTGACAGTCTTTGAATTTCTTCCTACTCTTTTATGATGTTTCTGTCCCCACTAGCTTCTTTTCTCTCATTCTGTACCAGATTCTTTCCCAGTTCACTTATTTTCTCTTGCTGCAATCTGTGTCTTGGGCATCCTGTAGTTTCACCTGTCTGCTCTCTGTAAGTGACCCTTACCCATGCATCTGTTGCTCCAATCTGCCTCTTCCTATGGGGTCATAGGACTGATGGGGACATCTGTTATCGAGCTCTCCACCATATTGTTCAGCCCCCTCACTAGCATCCTCTGGAGCTGTTGTATAGTCTAAGCTTTAGTTTCCTTAAGGATGAGGAAATCACCCCATCCCAAAGTGCTGGCCAGGGAGTCCTTACCTTGACTTGGAATGTGCTTTCCCCTAGTATCTGTCCTTTGGTTCCTAGATCTACCTCTTTGCTGTTGCTGGTCACGTCTGATTCCTCTTTCACATGACTGAAGAAGTCTTTCCTGCTTTTCCTTTTCTTCATGTCACACATTCAAAGCTCCTTCAAGCTTTTCCCCCAAGCCATGGCCACACATTTCATTTCTCTCCCCTTCTGGAGAGGCCCCAATTTTGTCACCAAAGTGTGGTACCCCGAATTAAATAGAAGACTTCAGCGTGACCTGGCTTCTAGAGACCATTACCTCCTTCATTGTGGATACTCTTTTCTGGACATAGAGTTATCCATTTATCTGTGTTAGTGCTATAACTGCCTGTTGGATTTCTTAATCAGGATCTTCCCCAGAACCTCAGACTCATCTTATCCAAAAATGAAATAATCATACACCTACTCACAGCAGCAATTCCTCTATCTTAATAAGCCCAGCAAGTCAGGTTGCTTCCTTCCCACATAGGCAATTTGACCTTGGATTTATCAATCACAAGGGCAGCTGTCATACCACTTCCTTATATTCTGTATTTGCATATGTGGGTTGGGAGAGGGGACTGTTTGTCCTGATGGAGATTATGCATTTAGCCCTATTCACTTTTCAACTAGTGTTGGACTTCTCCACTTAGACTCAACTTATCCAAACATAAAAAAATCATCCACCTGCCCGCACCAGCCCCTTCTCCTGACTTCCTCATCCTCTTGGTGTCCATAATGGATGCTTCCTCCTTGTATCTGGTGTAAGAGCTCTTGTGTCTGACATCTTCTTTCTGAGCAAGGTTATAGTTCCCTAGCTCAGCTCTTCATTAACTTCCCTAAGTTATCCTTCCACCTCCAGCACCCCTCCCCCAGACAGATTTCAGTGGCTCCCATCATACAATGGCAGCCCTCCCCTGAGTTCATGCCTTTCTCCTCCAAGGCCAGCCAGTATTCTCATGCCTCTGCCTTGGCACGTCTGCTTTTAGCCAGGTGGTTCTGTCTAAACTAAATGCCTTGTCTCGTGCTCCCCTAGTTGAACCTGCACCCATCTTTGCCTCCCCTTCAGATGCTTACATCTAAAAACAGAACCCTGTTTGTGTCCCTACAGTGTCCATCTTAGACCTGGAACAAAATCCAGCAAATGTTTGTAAAATTGAATAAACACATGAATTACTTACCCCTTTCTTTAATTGGCAGAATAGAAATAGAAAGTGGTTGAAAAATCACTACAGGTAGATATATGTTCCTAGAAATACTAGTCATTTCTGAAAATAAGGGGTTTCCAAAATAGTGAACATAATGATGAGAAAATTATTCAAAATAATCTTGTGGATCTTATTTCATTTAATCAAATGTATTTTTCATATTAGTACTACTTTATGTTCATCAATATTGTTATTTTTTAAAATTTAAATCCAAGTTAGTTACTGTACAGTGTAGTATTGGTTTCAGGATTAGAACCCAGGGATTCATCTCTTACATATGACACCCAGTGCTCATCCCAACAAGTGTCCCCTTAATGCCCATCACCCATTTAGCCCACCCACCTCCCTCCATCAACCCTCAGTTCTCTGTATTTAAGAGTCTCTTATGGTTTGTCTAATCAAATGTATTTAAATTTTTTTAATGTTTTTTTTGAGAGAGAGACAGAGACAGAGTGTGAACGGGGGTGGGGGAGGGGCAGAGAGAGAGAGAGAGAGAGGGAGACACAGAATCTGAAGCAGGCTCCAGGCTCAGAGCTGTCAGCACAGAGCCCAAAGTGGGGCTCGAACTCACAAAATGTGAGAGAATGACCTGAGCTGAAGTCTTAACTGACTGAACCACCCAGGAGTTCCTAATCAAATGTATTTAAACAAAGGTCAAAGAATTTAATTTGGAGATCCCGTGCTAAGGTTTAGATTGTTGAAGGTCAATAAATTCCGTAGCTTGTCCTTTGAAAGAAAACATTGCAGAGAAAAAAATGGTCAAACTGGAGAGAAGGTATGCCTCACACTTGGATGTGAGTACACTGAAGTGAGGAAAACTTCATAAGGACCCGGCAACCTGGCTTCTGAGGGAAAAATCCAGATTATTGGTTAAGGAAAATTAACCAGTATGTCCATTTTGAAGTGATGTGAGGTAACCTAAATTTTCTCCATAACACAAAAATCTTTGTGAGGAGAATGAAAAATAAATCAAATTGAATCCTTGTTTTTCATAGGTACTATATTTTTCTATTACCAAAAAATATTTCTTTGAATATTGATGTTCCTAGAACTGTTACCAGGAGATGTTTTGTTGGGAAATGTTACTATTTTCATGCAAATACCAGCATTTGGAATGACTTATCAGTACAATTAGGGGTCTTTAGTTTGCTTTTATTGTGCCCTTTTCAGACAACAAATGGGGAAGGGATGAGAAGTCTTCTAAACTTACTAGAAATGTTGAAGTTTTGGAATTACCCCTAATTACTATAGTAATTCCTTCTCTCCCACCCCTATCAGTTTTTTTCTCAGGCACTGTTCTATGGTGGGGGTAGGTGGAGGGAGGATCTCTTTTAGAACGAGACCAGAGCAGAGGACAGGGTCAGCTTGACAGTATGAGCTGAAAGAGAGAGCAACTACTGTTTGTAGAGGAACCGCCCTGGGAAGGTCTTCAGAGGTTTACCCCACCAGAGGGGAGACCAGACTTCCAGCTAGTCTCTTGTTTTGCTTTTAAATTCCACCTGTCAGTAATGGCCATCCACATCCATATACCCAGTTCTTATGTCAACAGCAAGATTTACATTTGTAAACGGCGTGAGAGGAGTGTACGATGTGTTTAAATACATAATATGCTGTACATTAATGAAATATTGACAGGTTTCAAAGTGTTATTTGCCATGAAGATTTAAATGAGCAAAATTCTTTTTGGTCTTCAGTGAGAATCATGTGGATCACACACATTAATAATAGTTATAATACAATGCAGTAATCCATGCACTGAAAAAGGTATATAAATTAAGATGCATTAGCTAAGGGCAGTAAGGATTCCAGGGAGTGAGGGATACATATGTTCAGGAACTCAGAGCGGACTTAGGGCATGAAGGCAAAGACCACCAGGTGGGGCAGTGGTGATTGATGAAGCAAAGATGAATCTGGGCTTTGCCACGGACAAGATGATGGTGCACACCATGAGCACGAGCTATAAAATGAGAATCGAATGCTGTCCATTTCAGAAAGCAGCTATAATGGCTTAAGAAAGTCGCATGAAATGTACTTAACACGATGCCTTGCATGTAATCAATTCTTAATAAATGTCAGCAGTTGCCTGCTATAGTTCGAGATGGATTTAAAGGATGGGCAGGATTATAGCCAAGAGGTGGCAGTAGAGGGTAAGGAGTTTGGGCTGAGCAGCCACTGTGTGTGTGTGTGTGTGTGTGTGTGTGTGTGTGTGTGTGTGTGTGTGTCGCACACCAGCCACGGGGAAGGGGATATCCATGTGGTGTGGTGACCCATAAGGCTTTGAGGGCTATTCCATAAGGAAATGCTGTTCAGTAGTGAACCACATATGTCATTTTAAGTTTTCTAGTAGTTTTGTTTTAAAATGCTCTTAAAAATGAGGTAAAATTAATTTTAATAATGTAATAAATTCAATATGTCCATTTCAACATGTGAGCAATGTAAAGATTTTTTAATGAAGTGATTTACATTTTTTAACTAAGTCTTCAAAACCTGGTGTATATTTTCTACTTACAGCACAACTCAATTCAGACTCCCCACATTTCAAGCCATCAGTAGTCATGTAGGGCTATTGGCAGCTGTATTAGACATCCCAGCCATACAGGGTCTTATTCTGATAATAGCAGCACAGTTTTCTTTGAGCTCTTTCTTTCTGTCCTTCCCCCTAAAGAAATAGATGACAGTGCCTTTCTCTGACACAGTTACTTTAAAGGAATTGGAAAAGAGAGAGAAAACATGCTCCAGGTCACCATCTTTCACAGCTGGCCTAATCCTGAGATGTTGACTTATGTTAAAGAATGTTGGGAGATACTGGAACATAACCCTTCCAGATCATATTCACATAGAGGCTCTAGAAATCTTGTAACAAAGAAACCTGTTTTACTTTGTGTAACTCCACATTTCCCAATTCATTAGGATTATGGAACAATGTTTTCTTTTAACACTTAACTAACTTTGGTAACATTGATTGGCAGCCTGTTTTCTTCAATCTGCTTTTACCTTGAGGGTTTCAGTTTTTAAATATTTTATAAGGGCTTTAGAGCTTCCGATGAGTATTTCCCACAGTGCAATCACACCTAATAGATGCTTCATCTATATTTGTTTAATTAACAAATAGTTGTGATCAAGACACTTCCTCACAAATTTAGCTTTTCTCCACAGAGAAATGAGATTAAAAAAAATTTAAGATGATTTAAAGTTGTCAAGGTGAGAAACATTTTAGTATTCCCTCGAGAAAGTCTGGTTTGCTAGGCAACCAATGCAAGTTTGAAATGAATTTGCATTTGTCTTAGGAACACCACCATGTTGAAGTTCAATAACCAAGTGAAAACAGATACCCTTTGCTGAGGAAATGCCTCTTATGTGCATACTCTGTAAAACCAACACAGCAATGCTGGGACAGCTTCCCAGATCCTTCCAGCTGCTTCCCTCCGACTGATGGGAAGCCTGAGTCAGCCTGCTGCTCTTTTTAACGTGCAGTTACATTTTTCTTATATAAAAATGATATTTATGTAGCTGGTGTTTTACGTTTCTGTATGTAAGATTTTATAACATGTCATATAAGTCCACTGTTCGTTCAGTTTAATATTTATACTTCCAAGATTTATTTGGGCTTGGTAAGTTAATTGTATTTTTCTAAGTTCAAAACCCCTTCGGAAGCTGGCTAATAGCATTTTGCCTGGTGGGTTTTTTTCCCCTCAGGGGCTCAAAAAACATCTTAAGCACTTAGGGCTGCTGCTGCAGCAACATTAGTGAAAAGTGAATATTGGCAGCAACATTTAATTCTATTTTGCCCATGTAGTAAGAGCACCAGCCACCTAAAACTCTAGTCTGATGTAAGAAGCACGGTAACTATTAAGATACGGTAGTGACGACATATCCCCTTCTCCAGATGGCCAGATATGTTTATCAGTCTCCCTGGTGTATTATTTTGTTAAATCAAAATTAGAAATAGATGCCAGAATGCTAGAACAACAGTATTAATGCAAATACTACTTCAGGCTCCATATTGTGTGATGCACCGTGATGCATGAGCAAAGGAAGAATTAAGACCAGCAGCCCTGAGCTACACACATTGAAGCAACATAATAATTGAGCCCAAAGAACTGTAAATTTGGGGGTCCACAATGTAACTGTTTTAAGATTTTTCAAATAGTTGAATACACAGGCATATGTGCATACTGGAGGGAATGTACATATGAGTGTGACCTTTCCTGTTTTGTCAAATGAAAGATTTGGATTATAAAATCCAAAATTATAATTTGAAATATAACTTTCAAAATGGGCATCTGTAAATATGGACTTATTCTTAGGGCTTCACACATCCTCTTTGGGAAATTCTGAAATATATCTTTATCCTGAGGACAGCGTTTACTAGTTAACTATTCTGGATAATCTAAGGCATCATCTAAGGGATTGTGAAGTCGGAAGTTGGGGCACATCCAGCCTTGTTTTAATACAAGTTTTAAATACAAGTGAGTGGAATAGAAAACATCAGAATGTAAGAGCTAAGTATTGTTTCATAAAATGTTTGCTTCTGTTTTGTATGTATGTGTATGGTATAAGTCATGATGTGAAATGTATTTATTACTATGGACAGAAGTCAAAAGAGTTTGAAAGCCATTAATTGCTAGATCACTGGTCCTTAACCTTCACTGCCCATTGGAATTTCCCAGTGAACTTTGAAAATAGGGCTGCATAGGTCCAATCCTCAGGTATTCTGTCATTGATTTGGGGTGTGACCAAAGCATGTTTGAGACTTCTTAGATGTGTAGCTGGGGACAAGAGCCTTGGAAGAACCAAGCCTTCTAGCCAAGTTCTGTCAAATAATTCCAATGCCTGCCTTTGGGTTTGCGTTTATTTAATTTTCCTTGGGACCAAGTTGTCCTACAAATTGGAATTGTGGCAGAGTATGGTGAAGGAGCAGAGAGGTCTTACAACGTAGATAACGTCTGCCCCAAGTGAAGGACAAGGGCGGTCTAGTGGGGTTAAAAAAAAAAAAGGAAAGCTTCACAGTAGTTCAGAACACAGAAATGTGGAGGGAGAACGTAGAGAGTGGAAAAGAGACTGGAAAAATTTGAATTGTGTGAGCATTCCACCTACCATTCCACTCTGTGAGTGAACAGCCTGGAGTCAGCATGATATGGGCCCCCAGAGTCTGCTGTTTCCCCAGGTGGTCTGTTTATGGGTCGCTTCTCACTACTGCGAGCCTCTCCACACAGCAAACTGCATTTAAAGGTAATTTCTTTTTTAACTTTTTATTTATTTCTTGGTGAAGTAAGTTCAATTCCCAGTGTGGGGCTTGAACTCATGACTCTGAGATCAAGAGTCACATGTTCTACCCACTAAGCCAACCAGGCACCCCTCTTTTTATTTTTTATTTTATTTTAATTCCAGTATAGCTAACATACAGTGTTGTTATTATTTTCAGGTGTACAGTATAGTGATGCAACAATTCTATACATTACTCAGTCCTCATCTCTTGTGTTTTTTATTTTAGCCATTCTGACAGGTGTGAGATAATACCTCATTGTAGTTTTGATTTGCATTTCCCTGATGATCAGTGATGTTGAGCATCTTTTCACGTGTCTGTTGGTCATCTCTATGTCTTCTTTGGAAATATATCTGTTCATGTCTTCTGCCCATTTTTTAATGGATTATTTGCTTTTTGGTTGTTGAGTTTTATAAGTTCTTTATATATTTTGGGTACTAACCCTTTATCAGATATGTCATTTGCAAATATCTTCTCCCATTTCATTTTTAGTTTTCTTAATTGTTTCCTTTATTGTGCAGAAGCTTTTTATTTTGATGTAGTCCCAAATGTTTATGTTTGCTTTTGTTTCCCTGGCTTCAAGAGACCTATCTAGAAAAAAAGTTGCTATGGCCTATGTCAGAGAAGTTGCTGCGTATGATCTCTTCTAAGATACTTATGGTTTCAAGTCTCACACTTAAGTCTTTAATACATTTTGAATTTATTTTTGTGTATAGTGTAAGAAAGTGGTCCAGTTTCATTCTTTTGCATGTAGTTGTCAAGTTTTCCTAACACCATTTGTTGAAGTGACTTTTTCCCTTTGCATATTCTTGCCTCTGTCAGAGATTAAGTGACCATATATATATGGGTTTATTTCTGGGATTTCTATCCTATTCCATGGATCTATGTGTCTGGTTTCACTCCAGTACCATACTGTTTTGATTACTACAGCTTTATAGTATAGCTTGAAATCTGGAATTGTGATACCTCCAGCTTTATTTTTCTTTTTCAAGATTGCTTTGGCTATTTTGTGTCTTTTGTGGTTCCATACAAATTTCAGGATTGTTTTTTCCAGTTCTGTGAAAAAATGTTGTGGGTATTTTGATACAGATTGCATTAAATCTATAGATTGTTTTGGGTAGTATGGACATTTTAACAATATTTGTTTTTCCAGTCCATCGGTATGGAATATTTTTCTATTTCTTTGTGTCATCTTCAATTTCTTACAGAGTACAAGTCTTGATTAAGTACCTCCTTGATTAAGTTTAGTCCTAGGTATTTTATTATTTTTGATGTAATTGTAAATGGGGTTGTTTTCTTAATTTCTCTTTCTGTTGCTTCATTATTAGTGTATAGAAATGTGACGGATTTCTATACATTGATTTTGTACCCTGCAACCTTACTGAATTCATTTATCAGTTCTAGTAGTTTTTTGGTGGAGTCTTCAGACTTTTCTATATATAGTGTCATGTCATCTGAAAATAGTGAAAACTTTACTTCTTCCTTACCAATTTGGATGCCTTTTATTCCTTCTTCTCGTCTGATTGCTGTGGCTAGGACTTTCTTTTTTTTTTTTTTTTTATTAAATTTTTTTTTTCAATGTTTATTTATTTTTGGGACAGAGAGAGACAGAGCATGAACGGGGGAGGGGCAGAGAGAGAGGGAGACACAGAATCGGAAACAGGCTCCAGGCTGTGAGCCATCAGCCCAGAGCCTGACGCGGGGCTCGAACTCACGGACCACGAGATCGTGACCTGGCTGAAGTCGGATGCTTAACCAACTGCGCCACCCAGGCGCCCCATAGGACTTTCAATACTATGTTGAATAACAGCGGTGGGAGTGGACATCTTGTTCCTGACTATTGGGGAAAAGCTCTCAGTTTTTCACCATCAACTATGATGTTAGCTGTGGGTTTCTCATAAATGACCTTTATTATGTTGAGGTGTGTTACCTCTAAACCTACTTTGTTGAGTGTTGAGGGTCTTTATCATGAATGGATGTTATACTTTGTCAAATGCTTTCTCTGCACCTATTGAAATGATCAAATGGCTTTTTTTTTTCTCTTAATGATGCAATGTATCACCTTGATTGATTTCCAAATACTGAACCATCTTTGCAACTGGGAATAAATCCCACTTGATTGTGGTGAATGATTTTTTTTTAACATAGTGTTGGATTCAGTTTGCTAGTATTTTATTGAGAATTTTTGCATCTATGTTCATCAGGGATATTGAGTTGTAGTTTTCTTTTTTAGTGGTGTCTTCATCTGGTTTTGATATCAGGGTAATGCTGGCCTCATAGAATAAATGTGGAAGTTTTCCTTTCTTTTCTATTTTTTGGAATAGTTTGAGAAGGATAGGTATTAACTCTTCTTTAAATGTTGGGTTCCCTTTTGAAACCATCTGGTCCTGGACTTTGATTTGTTGTGAGTTTCTTGATTACTGATTTAACATCATTGCTGGTAATCAGTCTGTTAAAATTTTATATTTCTTCCTGATTCACTTTTGGGAGGTTATATGTTTCTATGAATTTATCCATTTCTTCCAGGTTGTCCAATTTGTTGGCATATAATTTTTTATAATATTCTCTTATAATCCTTTGCATTTCTGTGGTGTTGGTTGTTCTTTCTCTTTTTCATTTCTCATTTTATTTATTTGAGTCCTTATTTATTTGAATCCTCTCTCTCTCTCTCTCTCTCTCTCTCTGTCTCTCTGTTTTTATAAATGAGGCTAAAGGTTTTTCAATTTTGTTTCAATTTTGCTGATCTTTTCAAAGAGCCAGCTTCTGGTTTCATTGATTTTGTTTGTTTGTTTGTTTGTTTCTGTTTCATGTATCTCTGCTCTAATCTTTATTATTTCCTTCCTTCTGCTGGTTTTAGGTTTTGTTTGTTGTTTTTCTAGCTCCTTTAGGTTTAAGGTTGGGTTGACTTCTCTTGCTTCTTGAGGTAGACCTGTATTGCTGTAAATTTCCTTGTTCAAACAGCTCTTGCTGAACCCCAAAGATTTTGGATTATTTTGTTTTCATTTGTCTCCATGAATATTTTTGTGTCTTCTTTGATTTCTTGGTTGACCCATTCATTCATTGGTTAGTAGCCTGCAATTTAAACTCCATGTATTTGTGCTCTTTTTTGATTTTTTCTCTCATAGTTTCATATGAAATTTCTAGTTTCATAGCATTGTGGTCAGAAAAGATGCATAGTATGACTTTTATCTTTTTAAATTTTTTAAGACTTATTTTGTTGGTTAATATATGATTTATCCTGGAGAATGTTCCATGCCTACTTGAAAAAAATGTGTATATACTACTGTTGTAGGATTGAATGTTCTGAATATATCTGTTAAATCCATTTGGTCCAATGTGTCATTCAAAGCCACTGTTTCCTTGTTGATTTTCTGTTCGGATGATCTATCCATTGATGTAAGTGGGGTGTTAAAGTCCCTTACTATTATTGTATTACTATTAATTACTTCCTTTGTTATTTTGTTAGTTTGTTATTAACTGTTTTCTATATTTGAGAGCTTCCATGTTGGGTGTATGTTTACAATTGCTATATCTTCTTGTTGGATTGTTCCTTTTATGATTCTATAGTATCCTTCTTTGTCTCTTATTACAATTTTTCTTTTAAAATTTTAAGGCAAGTTGATTTATTCTCTTATGTTAGTCTTATGTTAGCAGAAGATGAATCTCTGCTGTATTCATGTTAGAAAGGGTGAGTTTTAGCAAAACGACATCATCAAATTAACATTAAATTAATCTTGTTACTTTTAATTGTATTGGTTTACATTCTTGTTCTTACATGACTTATAATTGTATATGGGTTTTATAATTATGTAGGATCATGATAATCAGGTATTTATATCTAGTTATTTTATGTTTACATACTTAATATTATAATATAAATAATATAATGGAGGAAGCACTTGAATTTCTGTCCCTTATAAGGATAACCTTTTTTAACTCACTGGCTTCCTTTGCTGTGTGTGACTGTGTGGCTCACTGTGAGTACAGTGGGTCAGTAAATTAACTCCCTATTTCTTGTATATCTATTAGCAAAGATTAGGAGACATTGTGATGTGATGTGAATGGCCCTTAAAACTTATTGGGACTATTTATCAATAATCTTATCTAAGTGTGAAATAAGAGTCAGGGGAAAACCTGAATTAAAAAAGAAAGTGAGATTTAAATTGTTACCCAAAAAACATGATGACGACCATTGATATTGGTAATGGTAGCAGCAAACATTTATTGAGCATTCACTAAGTAACCTGCAATGGGCCAGTGCTTTCCATGGATTACTTTACAAGCACACCCCTTTGAAGTAGGTGCTATTCCAGTCACCCCACTTTACATAGAAGGAACCCAAGTTAAGTGAATTGCCTGAGAAACACAGCTGGGATTCAAGATCAAATGTGTTGCCCTGAGGCCTGAGAGCTGAAACTTCTCAAGTGTGAGAAGAGGGTCAGGGAGGCTGTTCCGGGCTAGAGCCTAACTCACATCCAGAGAACGAAGACATGCATGTGGCATCTGCACAGGAGTGTCCTGGAGGACGTGCTGGCAAAGGAGTCTGTCCAGTTACACAGCCTGATGGAGAAGCTGAAACTATGAAATATTATCAAAGTGTAAAAAACAAAAAGAGAGAGAAAGAGTCTTCTTATACTGATGTAGGGGGTTTTATAGGACATCTGGAGCATGGAATAAGTGAATGTAGGATGACACACAATGAACATTTATTTAGAAAAGAAATATATATGTGTACGTATGTGTGTGGGAGAGAGAGAGAAAGAGAGAGAGAGAGAGATTAAATCTTTGAATGCACAGAAGTGATCTGGAAAGATTTGATCCCAAACTATAACAGTGTCTACCCCTGTTGAGCATGTGGGCTCTAGTTGTTAGTGGTGATGGTCAAAGGGACTTGAGCTTTGATCTAATATTTGTGTTTTGTTTCTGTTTGTTTGTGAGCAGTTTGACTACATTTGTGTGCTTGGGTGATTTTGGAAAGATTAAGGCATTGATACAAAAAATGAGATATGGAGATAATTTGGAATTTCATATTCGGGCAGGTCCCATCTTCAAAGTCTCAGACTGGAAGATTGCATGACTCTGTATAAGCTGATATGATGCAAGGGATAATAGAAAACAAAATGACACTTAACTGAAGGAGAAGACAGCTTGGTTGGTAATTAGCTCCATTTTTTAAAGTGAGAGTATTTTGGAGTTCTAGCATTGGCATAGGGATTTAAAGAACATTCTGGTAAAGTCCTTTTTTTAATGTTTATTTAGAGACCGGGGAGAGAGAGAATGTGAGCAGGAGAGGGGCAGAAATAGAGGGAGAGAGAGAATCCCAAGCAGGCTCTGCACTGTCAGCACAGATCCTGACACAGATTCTATGAACCATGAGATCATGACCTGAGCTGAAATCGAGAGTCTATGCTTCACTGACTGAGCCACCCAGGTGCACCAGAAAGTCCTTCTTTAGGCCCAGGAGTAGGACTGAGTGTCAGAAAAGGAAGGAAAAGCCATTTTCTGGGCTCCCAGCTATGAGTGCATCCTTCCAGAACCAGTGAGGCAAATCCTCTGTGCAGTTTTTCATGGTATTTTTTTAATGCTTCCAACGCTCTAAATGGTCAGTTCTGTGTGTTGTAGATGGAGATAAGAGATCCGGACTTCTCAACTTCTACTGGAAGAGATAAAATGTGCAAGCCCTTCGGGATGTTGGGGAGGCTGGGGTTGAACTGAAGAGGAAGACAGAGGCATGCTGATGTGAAGGGTATGTAATATCGAGATTATAAAACCCAGTGCATGGCACCCCAGGGATTTTTCTGGCTTCCGAGGTTCTACAATGCAGTTGGAGAGGTTGTGTGTTCTAGCTCTGATATGCTGGTATGGGTGTGACTTCTCTGACAGGGGCAGCTGCTTACCTGTTTCCAGGTATCTTAGGGATTCGGTGTATGATGCATTGGCCACAGGGCCAAACCAACACCAAGGTGGTTGAGGAGAACATAAAATGTAGCCACTCACTTTATGAGAGCACAAAATACATGCCAGGCAAGGCTCTAAGCACTTTAATGGATTAATCCTTTTAATTCTCACAATACCACCATGAGCCAGGTACAGTTGTTGTCATTTTAGAAATGGGCCACCAGGGAGCACAAAGAAGCTGGTTACTCACTGAGAGTACATCGCGATGGTGGAGCTCCATCCCAGCATAAAAGCCTTACTCTGCTCTCTCTCTTCCTTTCTCATACATTTCCCACAACCTCTCTTCCTATCCCTTCCTATCCCTGCTTTTCATCTATTTTTTTTTCATAGTATCTTAGGTTTCCATATGACAGAGAGTTAGCATCAGAGAGATGTCAGCATATGTCACTGGCAGATCGTATTTCCCCAAAATGGCCACAACAATATTGCTTAGAACCTTGCCATGCTCCCTCAGGCACAGAAGTCTACTTTCCTTCTCCTGGAGTCTGGATGGAACTCAGTGACAGAGAGAGGGTGGTGGGAGTGACACTGAGTGACTTCAAAGCCAGATGATCAAAGATGACGTGGCTTGCACCTGGCTCACTCATTCTCTAGGAACGCTTGCTTTGAGACCAGCCACCATTTTGTGAGGAAGCCCATTGGGATGGTGGCACTTGTGTCTTTCACCTTATATCTGGTCATACACATACAACTGCAGCTGCTTGACAACTATGAATAAATCTTATCTCTACAGTGTCCAGAATGTGCACCATTTTACCCTACGCTTAGTAGGTGCAGACCTCCAATAATAATGGAGGTGGCAGCAGGACCAAAATAGGAGGGTTTTTTTTATTATGATGAAGGATAAATAAATGCATGTAAAATGTTAGACAAGTTTAATTCTTTAATTGTATTTTTTATTGCCTAATCCATCAGTTAACTTTTGCTGCCTGAAAAAACCACCCCGAGGGGTGCCTGGGTGGCTCAGTCAGTTAAGCATCTGACTCCTGGTTTAAGCTCAGGTCATGATCTTATGGTTCATGGGTTCGAGCCCCACATCAGGCTCTGTGCTGACAGTGCAGAGCCTGCTTCAGATCCTCTTCTCTCTCTCTCTCTGCTCCTTCCCAGATCATGTGCTCTCTCTCAAAACTAAATAAACATTAAAAATGTTTAACAAACAGCCCCAAGATGTAGTAGCTTAAAATAGTAGCTTTTTTTTTTTTTTTTTTAGTTTGGGACTCTGCAGGTTGACAGCTGAGGTGGGGTTCTGCTGGTCTGGCTAGCTCAGCTGGGCTGACATGAGCATCTTCAGTCAGCTGCCAGGTTGGTGATGGTGGCCTCCCCTGGGATGGCTCCCCTCTGCTCTGCATGTCTCTCATCCTCCCACAGGTTAGGGCTCCGAGAGAGTGAGCATGTGTGGCTTCTTGAGTCTGGGGCTTGAAATGACACAGTATGCATCTGCCAGATTCTTTTGGCCAAAGCAGGTCACAGGCCAATCCAGGTTCAAGAAGAGAGAACTAGACTGTAGCCATTGGTGGGAGGAACTGCAAAGCTGTCTTGCAAAGAGCAGGCCTATAGGAAGGGTGGAGAACTGTGGCTGTCTTTGCAACCCACAATACCACGTGAAATGCTAATATTGTACTGCGGGTATTAACAGCATTACGATAGAGAATGGTAGAAAGGAACCCACGTGTATGTTTGATAATTTACGAGAAAAATGGAACTAGGCTGAGAAGAGAGGACAGCAAGAAGAAGCCGAGATGGGGAGAGAATAGAAGAGCCATGGGCCATTCTGTCCATTCCCCTCCTGCCTGACTCTGTAAAAGGGGGATTGAGATGGGACGGGCATAGTAGAGCACAGGGAGAATAGTTGGTAGTAAAGACTTTCTTTTTTTTTTGCTGTTCTCTTCTCCCCCATTGCCAGCTGGGGGTGGCAGGTGATGAAGGTGTGACTCTCACATCTAACTTGGGGGAGCCAGCAGGGCTCCTCAGAGGAAGAAGAAGGGTCAAATGATCTGTCTGCCTAATCGCTTTGTTCCCATGGGATTTCAGGAAGGCTTCAGCTTATGAACACTTGGCCCCTTGAAACTACCACAACATTTATTGTCATATTTCATCATCATAATAGCCCTATAAGGGTGGGCTCATTATTATCCTTGCTTTACAGATTGGGATACTGAGTGCTAAGAGGTCAAGTAGCTTGCCCTTAATCACAGTTGAGCAGTGGCAAAGGCTGGGTTCAAATCCGGGCTGTGCAATGGCTTCTCCAGCACACTTGGCTGAATCCTGTGATGCCAATGTGGCCTGAAGGTTTGACAGAAATGGTGGCCCCCATGCAGGTGTGATCAGAGAACATGGGGCTTACTCCCTTCTCTTCCCTTGGCCTGGCCTTCATTTGGATCCAGGTCTGAGGAGCATGCTACAGAAGGGCAGGGCTGGTGGGATGGCATCACCAGAGGAGAATTTGTCAAGGAGCAAGTAAGCAGCTATCTTTGGGATGACCCCCGCCTTCCCCTGGGTAAGCAGGAGTGGGTAATTTTCAATCCTACCTGGGTGATCCATCTCCTTCCACCCCCCCCCCCCCAGCTGAGTCCTGAGGCCCTAGGGGCTGGGCTTGAGTGCCCTATTTCATGGCACCTAGAGGGTGCTTTGGAAGGGTCTAGAACAAATCTAGGTCTCTGCTCACCAGACCAAAATCCTCAGTCTACTACTGGGCCCATCCTAAATAGTTCCTCTGGAAATGCCTCCCATGCCTTAGCCATGCACACCGAGAGCACAACCTGACTGGTGTCTTCCCCTGGACTCTGTATCTTCTCTGATTCTTGGGTTTCTCCTCCATGTGACAGTCTCACTAATTACATATAATCAGTGGAGAATGCTTCATTCTTTCTGTTGCTCTCCCTGCTCACCGTTTAAAGGCTCATGCTGCCATCAGCTGGCTGAGAAATTTAAAGTGGTTTGTGAAGAATTTATCTCTTCTTTTCATTCTTTTTTCCTAGGTATTTTCCTCAGTCCTCCCGGTTCTTTCCAACATGCAGATGCAGCTTAGAAGCCCGGTAGTAATAAAGATAAGTGAGTCTTGCTTGAAAATAGTAACATTTCTTTATGGCTTGCTGTGAGTCATGTCCTGTTCTAGGCACGTAACACATTCTTTCCTCACACAGTCCTGGGAGGTAGAGAGGCACTGTTTTTGTCCCCACTTTACAGAGGAGAAAACTGAAAGCAGTGAAGTCATCTGTGTATCATGGTCTCTGGGACATTCAAGTGCTCGATGAATGTTAGTTTTTATTTGTAAAAATGTGCCGTGTCTTAGCTTGAGTCAAGAATTCATGTGCTGGGGCACCTGGGTGGCTCAGTCCATTAAGCATGGCTCAGGTCATGATCTCATGGTTCGTGAGTTCAAACCCCGCATCAGGCTCTGTACTGCCATCTGGGAGCCTGGAGCCTGATTCAGATTCTCTCTTTCCCCCCCACCCCGCCCCTCCCCTGCTCACACTGTCTCTCTTTCTCTCTCAAAAATAAACATTTAAAAAATTATATATAAAAAAGAATCATGTGCAAATATTTATATGGGCATTGATGCTCAGACAGGGAAGGAGAGGGGTGGAATTGAGAAGGGGTAAGGCCATCAAGATGGACCATGAGTGGGTGACACTGAGAAACTGGGGCCCAATCCCACTGGGGATCTGTGGGAGACAGTGTAGGATAGATCTTCGAATCATCCCACCAAAGGACATGGAAGCTGGGGTATTCTTGGAGAAATCATGGGGATCTTTTTAAAGTAGTTGTGAACTTCATCACTCTATCCTGTGTTGCCACCCATTTGTCCAGGGAAGGAAACCAGGAAAAGGTATTGTGCATTACTCCCCTTGGCTTCCTGTACTTCCCCTGTATTCTCCGCATTAGCTGTCCCAGTCACAGTGCAGCATACCGCCCCCAACCTCAGTGGAAAATTCATACTAAGCATTTATTTAGCTCATACAACTGAAAGTTGGCTGGGGTTTGGCTGATCTGGGTTGAGCTTAGCTGGGTGGCTCTGCTTCTGGCATAGGTCCAGCTGGGCTTGGCCTCTCTTGGCTGAGGTCTAGGCTCAGGCCTGGTGCACCTGAGCATATTCTATGTCAGGCTTGTGGGAAGCTGGTACTCAATGGAAACTCTGTGTGTGACCGTGACAGAAGCATAGGGGTGCAGGTGGAAACCCAAGAGGCCTCTTAATAGACCTTTCTATATTACCTTATTGACTAAAGCAAGTCACACAGCCAAACCCAAGGTCAGAGGCAGAGAGGTATATTCTGCTTTTACTGGAGAAGCTTCTGCTACTGGCCGTGGCTTAGAATCAGTAAGGCACTCTACTGTGTTTCCTCTGTCAGCTGCTAAACTGCAAATACAATGTGAAATTTAAAAGTTTTACCAATGCCAGTTTTCGTTATCACTTTGGGCAAAGTCCCAAATCTTTAACAATATTCTAATTTCTAATTAATGGGAGATGAAATGATTCTTTAAAACTGCACACCCTCAGGTTCCAGAAACCTCTTTGCTGTCTCAGACCTCAGCTGGAGATTGTTGCCTTATCTTCTACGATGAAGTCTCAGTGTGGACTCACAAAGTGTCTGGAGCTGTTGAGCTCTGCCGTCCCACCGTGACAACTTGTTACCACCTGGGCAGCTGCCTAAATGGCATCTGCCCCTGCCAGTTGCTCAAGCTTGTCAGAATGAGATAAGAGCAGCAAGTGGAATGAATAAATTGTCAATTATATTGATGGGTGTATTTTCCTGCATTTCAGGAGAAGGATTGAATCCTGTAAAAATCTCATTTCTCTGCTTTTCTCAGTGCCTTGGCTCTCTCATCTGGCACGACTGCAGCTTGGCTGGAAGGAGAGGAGGCAGAGCTTTTATGTTGGTTGGAATTTGCAGCCATAAATTTGCAGGACTTTTTCCAAGTTAGCATGGAAAAGACTTGCCGTTTTATGCTTTTTGTGAGTTGTAAGTCATAAAGCATATGCTCAGGGTGGCTTGACTGTTGTGTTCTTGGCCCTGTAAAGGAGGTCTGCTGAAAAAAAAAACCTAAGCCTTGAACGATTAAACGTCTTTGCAAATGCTCGTAAGTTATTTTTACTGTGTCCATGTAGCAGCCGAGCAATCAAGCGAGCACAGACCTTGATGCTAACGTCTTGACGATGGCACCTTCTTTGTCCCAATAGAGCATTCTAATTAGCTCATGAAATCATATGCTTCATTAATACTAAATCAAAATGCCTGTGAACTTAGTGGTTTGTTTCTGTTTTTATAAATGCACAAGGGTGGAGCAGAAAGTGCCAGATGTGTGAGCCAATTACTAAGTGTCACTTCTTGGTGGGAAGGATGGTGGGGGTGGGTAATTGAGACAGGGAAGGGAAAGCGGTTGTGTTAATGGTCAGATTACCACTGTGGGCAAGTGGGGCTCCATCCTGCAGGCGAGCTCTGGGAGAGTATTTGACCTCAACTCAGAGTTGCTTCACAAAGGAGTAAAGTTGCTGGGGTATTTTATTCACCAATTCCCATCCATCACTGGTGAGAAACATTTCAAGGGCCAGTGACTCACTGGTCTTCTGGTCCACTCATGGGTGAGTCAAGCCTGCTGCTGTCAGTCTTCAGAAAGAGTGCCACTGGTACTTGCTGTGAAAACCCTAGACAGCTGTGGAAGTGGTAGGTGCTGAGGCGACATGGTGAGGCGCTATTAGCATCTGCTATAGGGCACTCCAGAGATTTGGGGGAATGGAAGGAAGGAATTTGTAGCTTTTGAAACTGAGCACAGCAGAGGCTAAATACCGTGAAGGCCTTTAGACTGAATGGTGAGCATTCGTTTGGATGGTTATTTAATTTATTTACATTTGGCACAGACATACAATGAAACACTATACAACCATTACCAAAAGAGGGAGAGTTAATGTGCTGACATGAAACTCTATTCAAGTTATAGTTTTGGCTAGAAAAAAAGCACAGTGCAGAACAATATGTGTAGAATATGCTACCTTTTTTTGTTTTTTAATTTGACAGAGAGAGAAAGCTAGAGTGGGGGAGAGGGGCAGAGGGAGAGAGAGAGAATCCGAAGCAGACTCCATGCTCAGCACGGAGCCCAACATGGGGATCAGTTCCCACAACTGCAAGATCATGACCTGAACCAAAATCAAGAGTTGGATGCTTAACCGACTAAGCCACCCAGGTGCCCCTAGAATATGCTTTCATGAAAACATTGGTTTATAATTTACATGTCATAAAATTCACCCATTTTAAGTCTACAAATATAGAGTGTTTGGGTAAATACATACAATTTTCTAGAAATTTCATGTAAATGGAACCATATAATATTTGGACTTTGTGTCTGACTACTTTCACTTAGCGTATGTTATTAAAATTATTTACATCATAGCATATGTCAATAGTTTGTTCCCTTTTTTACTGTGGAATAGTATTTCATTGTATGGATATATCACCTTTTTGTTTATCCATTCTACAGTTGATAGAAATTTGGTTTTTTTTTTGTTTTATTATTGCGAATAATGCAGTAATGAACATCCACATGCAGTCTTTATGTGGACATATATTTTAATTTCTCTTGGGTAGGTACTTAACCAGTGAAATTTCTGGGTTATATGGTAAGAATATGTTTAGTTTTTTAAGAAACTGCCAAACTGTTTTCCAAAGAGACTGTATCATTTTATTGCATTCCCACAATGTATGAGGGATCCAGTTTTTCTATATCCTTACCAACAACTGGTATTGTCCATTTTTCTGAGGTTAGTCATTTTTTTTAATTAAAAAATTGTAATATTTATTTATTTTTGAGAATGAAAGAGAGAGAGTCTGGGGGAGGGGCAGACAGAAGGGCAGAGGATCTGAAGCAGGTTCTGTGCTGACAGCAGAGAGCCCAATGTGGGGCTGGGACTCACAAACTGTGAGATCATGATCTGAGCCGAAGTTAGATGCTTAAGCAACTGAGCCACCCAAGTGCCCCGAGGTTAGTCATTCTGATAGAAGTGTAATGGTGTTTTATTGTTTCCTAATGAAACTTTATTTGCCATACTTTATTTGCCATTCATATATCTTCTCTGAGGAAATGTCATTCAAATTTTTTCTCATTTTTCTTTGTTTTCTTATCGATTAAGAAGGGTTCTGGACTGTTGTAATTTTTTGCTGTAAGGTCAAAATTATTTCCAAAGAGAAAGTTAAAAAAAAAAAATCCCTGCCCCCATCATTGTCCCCATGCCCCGTCAGAATGGTACACTCAGGAATTGTCTCGTGGTGTTACATCCTCAGTAAAAGAAATAAAAGGAAGGGCGAGATCAGATTTTTGATCTTTTGCCAAGAAGTGTCATTGTCTGGTAAGGACACAGTGGATCTTTATTTTTTTTATTTTTTATTTTTGAAAATTTGTTTAAATGTTTATTTTTTTTTTGAGACAGAGAGAGACAGAGCATGAACGGGGGAGGGTCAGAGAGAGGGAGACACAGAATCTGAAACAGGCTCCAGGCTCTGAGCTGTCAGCCCGACGCGGGGCTCGAACTCACCCACCCCTAGATCATGACCTCAGGCCAAGTCCGACGCTTAACTGACTGAGCCACCCCACCCAGGCGCCCCTAGGACACAGTGGATCTTTATTAAATCAAAATATACTTCCTCAACTGCTTTCTCTGTGAATGGGAAATTGGTGATTTAAAAAATGTCCAGATGTTGGATAAAGCAAAACATGAAAGGGCTAGTTATAATCTTTCTTTTTTCAGTCCCTGCAGAGGTCATCTTCCTCAGCCTTTTCCCTCCGCATATGGTAAGGTCAGGCACTTGCTGTGTGTCCTACTGCCAATGTAGATAGATTCAGACCTGGGGAACAGAGGAGTGAGCCGAGCTGGTTCGCCCATGGGCACAGGCACTTGCTTCAGGGCGCCAGCGTGTTCCCCAGTGGCGCCCCCATTCACATCTTCTCCGCGTTGACACTGTGCACAGCCACCGGGTCTGTGGAGTTGCCTCTCTTTCACTTCCTGCCAAATCTGCTACTTCTTCTACATTTTCTCATATAACGAAAGTGAACTAAATATATGCCTGTAGCTAAATTTACAAAGTTCAAGCAGAAATGAATAGGCTAGTTATCTAATAGCAGATGGAGTATAAAGAACAATGATATGGAACAGAGATGCTGCGGTGCGCATGCCATCTTGACTTAATGGCTTTCAGGTTTTCAAATATTTAATGCGTACCAATTATTCATTCTTTCATTCATTCATCGAATCTTTAGGAAATCCTACAACGCATCAGACACTTTGTGAGGCCAGTGGGTGTTGGTAGTGAACCAGTGTGACAAAGTCCTCCGCTCTGAGATTCTCACACTCCTGGGAGAATTAGACAATATATAAGCAAGTAAATACACAACATATTCCAGGTTATACTAAACATTACAAAATGAAACAAAATACAGTGATGAGGTAGAGACGGATGGAGTCATGAAAATTCTGGAAGGATGGACTACAGAGGATTAATAGATCTAATTGTTTAAATCTATTTATTTATTCATTTTAGAATTTATTTTCAAATTTTCCTATAGCAAACTTGTATTGCTTTTGTAATAAAAAGGTTATTCTAAATTTACAGTAAAATAGTAGATTTGAATGTTTACTTGGTTAATCGGATCACTTGGTTGTATCCTAGTTTTTAACCAAAAATATTGAAAAAAATCAACTGGAAAATAAAACATAGTCTTTATTATCTGGGGGCATGGTTTCTTAATATGTTAGGAATTTTGATATTTGGAAATACAAGATAAACAAATTACAAAAAACCAGGAGTGTTTATAAAATGCTTTCCTGATTGGTAATTTGAAATGATTAATAATCCCTTCGAGTCTTGGTAAATTGTAAATTTTGCTACTAGTTAGATCAAAGTAAACAATGATAGCATTAAATGAAAGATGCAGGGACCAAAACATCTGAGCCCAAAATGCTGTTTCTGACCTCGTTTTGTTTTGTTTTTACTGGCAAATGGGAGCACAAAGGTGTTTCTAGGAGTTCACACAACAAAACATAAAGTGGAGATTTCAGCCACTTAGTTAGCTTGGCCCAAGAAAACTCCCAAACTTGGAAAATTCAGACAACAATAACGCATTTGAAGGCATGACCCAGGCTATTTCCTGGAGGCCCAGCTCCCCAGAACAGATGCCTGTGTGTATGGTATGTGAGGGATGATCCTTCCTGCCCTCTGCCCTTCTCCCACCTCGGTGCTCCTTTTCACTGATTGGTGCCACTTTCCGAAAGAGGTGATATTTTATTTCATAATACCACCACTTAGATCATAACAAATAACTAGTGGGGTCACACAACACCCCCACTCAAGACCCTTACCCCAAATCTTCCTGCCTCATACTGTCAAGTTGTTCAGTTTCTGGCTCATGCTGATTTCAAAATCTATTTGGCCATCTCTGGTGCTGGAATAAACCAAATCTTATCCAAATATGATCTCCATTTTATGTTTTGTAAACTTGGTCATGGTTTCTTGTAACTAACCAATTCAGATGCATACTTATCCAGTTAAGCACCAACAAAGAAACTCAAAATTTGTGCCCGCATGGATTAGTCATTGGCTTGTATGTTAAATCAAAGCTCTATGGCCCTACTCATTGTTTCTAATAATTTCCATTGTTTCAAAGTGATTGATTTCAACAGCTTCAAGGCTTGTTTTTTGTTTGTTTATTTTTTTACTTGCTTATTGATTGGATTCTTAAGGAGCCCAACTTCTACTCCCTTATTTTGTATTCCTAGGTAATTCATTACTGAAAAATTGAATGATGCTACTCCAGAGAATGCTTATAGTAATGAGGTAGGAATTTTATCTACAGAGATAAAGTATGCTCTAAGCAAAAGTTAACATTTTAGAGTTTTATAGTATTCAACAAAAAATAAAGAAGGTATCTAAAGGACTATTTGTGATGGAATAAAAAATAACATATTGGCTCCTTTTTTCTTATAACAAATACCAACTTCACTAAAAATAATCCATTTATTTTCATGTAAGTACTTTATGCACTATACTAGTTCCGTTTTTCCCCAAGTAGATGTATTGGGCTTTGTTTTGAAAATGTGCCCTCTTCTGCCTTCTTTGGACTTTGAAAAAGCAGAAGTTATACTGACATGCTCAGCGTGGTATTTGCTGATGTGTGAGTGTGTGTGTGGTTTTAATTTTTAGTTGTTTTTTTCTCCCTCAACCTTTTCTTTTAGTTAATGGGAATCACATTACATTTTCCACTCCTGAGCACTGTGATTCATTGCCATCTATTTCCTCCGGAGCTCACTACCCCACAGAGTCCTCTGGGAAATTGATTAGTCACCATTGAGCAAGGCACCTTGCGTGCCCGTGGTCAGCATCTACTCCAACAACTGTGTCTTATGTAGGAAGATTAAAGTTTCTGTAGCATCTTCCTTTGGGGAAGTAATAGGTCGTCAGTTTGGGGGTCTGTGGTTTCATTTTTACAATGTAATATACAAGCAAGTTGGATATTACAAAAGACAGATGCCTCATTAGGTTCAGAAAATTATCAGGCACACTTCTGTCTCAGGAAACAGCCATTAAGAGTTGGTCACAGCCCCTTGCACTGTGGCACACATATAGTGTTTGTGGATGGGTTGAATCTTAATATATTGATGCAGTTTTGAAAAAGTTGGAACCGATTCATTTATCTCAAATATATTCTTGTCTAACCCACTTGGGTCTAATGGCGGAAAGTTTCAAGCCAAAAGATTTTTCTTCATAGGTCAGACTTACAAAGACATTTCTAAAGTCCTACCTTAATCATATCAATTATGGTCTTTAGGTTTCAACTTGCATTTAGCATTGCTGATTGACAGCTTGTAATTACCTATCCGTAAAATACAGTTGTGATCTTACCTCCATCTGAATACCACCTAACCTTAGGGTGCTTAGCTTGCTATCTATGCAGTCAGAAGAACTCTAACTTTTTTTAATCAGAGTAGCCTCTTCAAGTTTAAGGAACTAGACCAGTTGAAGAGCAGGGACAAATGGTTAACCAGGTAGATAGGCTGAGCAAGGTGTCAGAAAGTCAATTTCTGGGCTGAGCCCTGGGTAGCACTGGGAAACTACTTTTGCCTTGCTAGGACTTAGGCTTTTTATAAGTCTGTTAGCATGGAGAAGTAGAAGTGGACATACAGCAGAAAACAGTGCACCCACATAAGGGTTAGACATGGTTGACCTGTAATCAGAACTGGGTCACACAAACAAAAATCCTGACCAAATATTAGATGAACACAGAGAACTATAACTCCTTAACCTTTGCTATAAAAAAGTATTGCCAGTTTTATCTCACTGAGACAACGGAGTTCTTGTTTGGATATTCCACTCTTCCCTGTCATGTTGATCATCTGGAAGCTCTGGGAGAATACAGAACATAGTGACCTTCCAACTTGGAATTAGAAGGTGAGTGTTGACATGCTGTTGAGACAGTCAAGGAGAGCCATGTTCAACACCAGCTCTGACACTGGCCAGCTGCAAGACCTTGGAGAGGTTACTTAGCCTTTGAAAAGGTTCACTTTTTTCACTGACAGAATCAGTTTGGAGTAACCTCTACCTGAAGGCTTGGGGTGCTGCGTTGGAAAGGGTTCTAAGGTACCCCATTGGGATATATCACCACACCTGATCATCAGTGTCTGTAATGTCAGGGAGAGAGGAAGTCTGCCATGTGCCATCCACACAGTGATCTCTTTCTTCACTTCCCCCTCATACTAACAGCACTCTGAGATGTTGCAACTTACGACAAGTCCAGAGAGCCATATTTGTTGGTCCGGAGGGCCTATTTGTTGCTAATGTCATGGATAAACTAGCTAGCCTGAACGTTGCTCAGAAATCTTTCACAGGCACAAAAACTCAGTCAGCCACAAGGGGAGGCCTAGGCCATAGGTTGTTTCTCCTAATTGGATTCAGAGCGGGGTTTCCTGTAAACCAGGGTGCCCGGATACTGCTCCACCCTGGGAGCTAGTGCCTGGTGGAGAAACTGGAATACTCCCTGCTGTTTTGGAATGTGAAGGCCAAGGAAAATACACTACTTTTTCAAAAGGTGCCTTTGATGAGCCTAGAGCTAGAAAGAAATTGAGTGGTTTCAGTGGTGATCCCCATGGATCACTATTCTGCAGTTGGAGGTAGTGGGGACCTGACAGGTCCCCTCCACCAACAACCAAGCAATCCAGGGCAGCTCTGATAAACTGATATTCATAAACCCTTTTTGTTTCTGTTTCCATTCCTGCTGCAGTGTTTAGTTTTAATTGTCTTGTCCCTTCTGGCTCTTACAATGAGGAAGAATTTCTTTCCACATGAGTCAAATAATGTTTATTCTCTCTAGCCTTTTATTTATTTCACATTTTACACATTTCATAGAACTTAATTTCGGGGACTAATTGGACATGGTGTGAGCTGGTCCCAGAATGTTGCTGCAGGCAGTATGGGCAGTGCTCGTCTAGAGGAAACTTCTGGCTTTATACCTCAGATTTCATCCATTTCATCCATTGGCCATGCTGCACACTCACTACAGTGTTTCTACTTCCTGACTGTGTGTCTGAGCTCCAAACTCGTATCTCTAACTCTATCTTGGTCTTCTCAGCTTTGGGGACCCACTTCTCAAACTCAGATCATCCAAAGGTGAGCTGTTTTGTTTCTCCTACTACACCTGCTATTTTTCTAGATGCTGTATTTTGGTAAATTTTACCACCTCTACCCAAGTTTCCCATAGCTGAAATCTGAATGTTGTCTCAGATACTTTTTCCTCTTCCTACCTCATGCATGTATCAAATCCTGTACCCTTTAAATAGATCTCACATGTATATATCTTCGACCCTTTATATTTGTCTCACATATGTACTAGCCCCACCCCCCACCTGATTGGCCCACCACATTATCACTCTCCTATTAAGAAATATTCAGTGGTACCTCAACATGACCCATAGAGTCAAACCTAAATTTGTTTGCATGGCCTACAAGATAATCTGTTCTGTCCAACCTCAATTTCCCTTCCCCAGGATACTTCCTTTTCCCCAGGATACTCCCTCTCTAGAAATAGCAGTACTGGATTTGCAGTTTCTCCAAAGCATATCACCTCTCACTTATATATGGCATTTCTCGTGCTTTTCTCTCTGCCTGGAACCCGTTCCACTGCCTACTTCTCCTTCCAGGGTCAGCTCAGATTGCCTTCCTCGTAAAGTTCTTCTGGTCTCCCTCGGAAGAACTTACACTTCTTACCAAATGTTCCTATTGCATGGGTCACAAATCTCAATTTTAGCAGTGGTCTTGTGAGTGTCTTGATGCAGAGGGCAGCATTTTAATACATCTGCTATCTGCCTGGTACATTGTAGATGCCCACTCATGCTGGTTAAATAGAATGGTTGAATGACTTGTGGGCCAACACACACCCATTCTCAGTGCCTAGGTTGGGAAAGTGAGACCTGGAAAGATGAAAATCAGGATTAGAGCTGGCTCATCCTTCTCCCACATGTTTTTGGAGGATGTTTCTGCACTACCCAGGAACATGGTCTCCAGAACCTTCAGGCCCACAAAGTCCATTCTTGTCTGTGTTCCATCCTTTAAGGTGGACCCAAGTGTATTTTATACCTATGTGGCCCAGAGGTCTGAGCTTCCTGGAAGTTTTGCAGGCTAGAAATGCTGAAGGACAGGTGTGGGACAGGCTGACCAGTTCTCTAGGACTGACAAAGAGGATGAGAACTACCTAGACCTGATCAGTAGAAGTGGCAGCACTCATTTTTCCTTCTTGCATTTTATCAGAGCTTTTAGATAAATTTCCTATCATGAATCCAAAGAATGGGAAGAATTTTTAGGGGCTGGACCAGTGGAATAAATGGAAGAGCCCATATCTGTATGAAGTAAGGAACTCTAAAAGCCTCCAATAGATTCTAAACTGATATCCTAATTTCATCTTTCAAACTCTATTGTTCAGGTCCTATCCTTACTCCTATCCTGATCCTCACTAAGTACCTGTATTCTGTCAGGTGTTAAAATTATATTAATTTACTGTGATGAGCACAGGGGGATGTATGGAATTGCTGAATCCCTGTATTGTACAGCTGAAACTAATATTACACTGTATGTTAACTAACTGGAATTTAAATAAAGACTAAAAAAAAAGAGTTACATTAACTTAGAGCACTAGTAATGGCTCAGCTAATGATGCTTATTCTCCCAGGCACAATAGGTGCTTGCTGAATTACACTAATGAGAGAGAGAAAGAGAGAGACATACACACAATTATAAATCCCAAATGCTAAAGCACTGTATACATCTATTTGGATGAGCATAATGAATTTTTAATTATTTATGGCCACTCTTTATTGCTCATGCTAATATATACATTAATATGGTTATATAATCTTGACAGCAAGTAAATAATTCAATTTAATAATTGAAAAGTGCTTTGCATGCATTTAACATATTATTTCTTCATAATCTGTCCTGTAAAAGGAGGTGGCTGTTTTCATAAATACGTCTTATCTTGGCCTAGCAACTTAGTAAACCAAACTTAAAAAAAATATTTTAAATAATTTCTAGTGGTTCATAATAATCATTAGAAAGCTAGCATATATTAAAGACTTACTATATTCCAGGCATTGTGCTAAGAAGTGCTTTTCCATAGATTTTTACACTGAATACTCATTTTACAGTTGAGGAAACTAAGGGATAGGGGGACCAACTGCTCAAAGTATCCCTCTTAGTGAATCCCTGTTTTAACAGTTACAGAGCCATAGCAAGAAGATGTAGCCAGGAGATTTCTTACCTTAAAATCAAAGCTAACTGATAGTGAACGTGGTAAGAAAGCAGAAGGTAGTGAAAATATTTATGCTCTGAAATCTGAAGGCTGAGTTAAGTTCAATTTCACCATTTAGTAGCTGTTTGCCCTTCTCTGAACACAAGTAAGAGAATGGTAATAACATCTTCTTTGTTCCCTGCTACAACCACCCGGAGACTAGTTTAAGCATTAGCAGACTTATTAAAGTCCCTTAAAAGCTGGGCCTGAGTAAGATCCTACTTTGGGACCCTGAACTAGGCCTCCTTCCAGATGACACTTCCCTTCCTGGAAGAGGTCTAAGGCAGAGAAGGAAGCTTTCAGGACTCTTTCCTACCACCAGTTATCAAGGTGGGGGTGGTGGGGAACGTCTGCCCTTGATTGAATGTAACTTGATTTTAGACTGACCAAAAATAAATAATCTTTTTTGAACATAGGGATTCATTATAAAATTATTTAAAATATATTAACTACCACATCCAATTATGATATCACCATGATTATTACTTGGGATGAGTTAGATTTGTCTTTAAATGAATTGATTTTTTAAAGTAAATAACAGTACAGTATTACATGTATATGGCAAAAATTAATACAGGCAGACATAGATTTATGGTATATCTAGTTACACTCAAGTGTTCTTCAAGGCCCTCCCGGTGCCCAGAGCCCTTCCAGGGGCCTGCAGGCATTTTGCATTAGTAATTTTGTATTCTTTCATATAAAGGGGGCTTCCAAAATAGAATAAACTTCATGCCCCGTGAAACTTGGATCCATCCCTGCATGACTTGGACTTTGTAATGGTTGTAGGAGCTTCTTAGAATTTCAGGAAGAGTTTTGTTGTTGTTGTTGTTGTTGTTATTGTTTGCAAGTTCTGGCTGTCAGAGACACAATAGGAGCCAAGAAGAAAAATGGTCTTGAGCAGTTTTTAAACAACAACCTCAAGACATAAGGTACAAGAGCTCAGGTGTCATCAATCATTTCCCGATAGGAAGGAACACTCAAAGGCCAGCCTCTTAAACCACTGGCTAGAAGCTATCCACCAAGGATCACCAGGCGAGTACACCCCTCTCCAGGAGGCCATGTGTGTTGAAGTCTAATTACATCTCAGTAGCCTCCTTCTCCAGAGACCTGCTCTTGGCTGAGAGGAACCTCCTTACCCAGGAAGATATACCCAGTAGGGCAGCCCAAGCCATTGACTGGCTGATACACAGATGTAAAAGGGAGGCCCTATGCCTCAAGTGGGATAAGTATGGTTTAGTTCATGCTACCACAGCTCCCCGTGAGTCGGACTAGGGCTAGACTTTACCTGTATTCACACAGACTTGCTGTCTCTGTTTTCCTCACTCCCTGACAAGACACTCTCAATAAGCTGTGTGCATCTGAATCCCCATTTCAGGCTCTGCATCTGGAGAGTCTGATCTAGGACTAAGCCTTCCTCACCCACCCCTCCAAATGCTTGAGCAGCCTATGCTTGGCTCTACCCAGCAAACAGGGGCTCTGTGCTTTCCAGGACATCTTTCTCAGTTGTAGGCAACTCTGATCATAGGTGTGTCATAGGCTGAGCCCAGCAGGTTGAGCCTAGTTTTATGAAGACAGCTCCCCTTCCTATTCTTTTCTTTACTCTGAACCTTACCAGGCCATTCAGCTAATCCTTTTGTGGGCAGGTTTCTGTTCTCTCACTTCCTGGCTTCCCTTCTCACTGTAGTCCAGCATGGCAGAGTACCAGTGTTGGTGCTCACCAAAACTGAGCCCTATGAACTGAACTGCCATGTTCTCGCTGAGAGCTGAGGACTCACAGCAGGGCTTCCCTCAGCAGAGAAACTGCTTTCAATGGGCCCACATAGGATAGGCATCAGTGATTCAGGCAGTGTCAACATCCATCGTGGTGCTAACATTCAACTTTGATCCAGAGACCCTTACCCATGTGTTCTTGGTAGACCATACCTTCCCTTGGTACGTGCTGTAGCAATGTGTTTTGTACCCCTACTCACAGGATTTCACATGTATTTCTGCCAAATTTCATTTTGTGAGCCTACTATCTCAGCCACTTGAATTGTATTTTGTATCCCAAATGTGTCATCAGGTCCTATTTTTCCAAAGCACGTTACAAATGCTGCTAGAGGTAACCCAGAAGATTCTTAGATGGTACTCAAATGAGCATTTTCTAAACTTTTATTTCGTTGTTTCTTTTAATTCTTATGAACTTAATTTATACTGTAAAATATAATTAGCACATCAAATACGTGGATTCTTTTAATATAAATTTAAGTTAAAAATGAGTCAACTTAAAGAAAGTCCTTAAGCCCATGTGGTACATGGTAATGGGAACCGTGAGGGCAGTATATGAATGACTGATGTTCAGGAAACACTGCTTAGAAGATTTGACATTTCTCTGTACTTTAACCCATTTGTCAACTTCACCTTCACTCAACCCTTATCCTAGTTCAACTTGCTAATAAACATCCGGAACAGGAAAGGCCTGGAGAGAGACTTGGGGCCTGCTCCACTTGTCGCAATCCATCAAGTAGGGCTCAATGTGTGTGGGCATTTAACTATCATACTGTCCTCCTCTTATGCACAATTTCTATCTTACTCAAAAGGTGTCATTATTTGTTGGCTCCTTTTATGAAATTCAGCCCCATTGGTAACAGGTTCTTACTAATTTCCTAGTCTAATAGCCTTGCCAAAAACATAACAAGTGTGGTTAAGCTGACGCAGCTTGCCTTTGAAAACCCAAGCTGACCCCTGGGGATGAACACTTTTTGCCAAACCATTTTGCCAATAATCCCAACTATAGTCATGAGTAAGGTGGCCCTCCAGCCCACAGCTGCATAGCTGGAAGAGTCCACTGCCTTCTCTGTTTTTTGAAGCCAGGGGTCAAAATTATTCACCAGCCTTGACCCAGCCCCTCTTCAATTTCCTATGAATGCTTGAAGATGACCACAAATAATCTCACGTGTGTTTTATTTTTAACTGTAGCCTGGCATGTGATCCTACCATATTGGGAAATGGAAATGCCTATGGAATATCCAGATCCTTGAGGATTCAGTCCTGCATATTGATGCTGGCTTCCTCTCCCCAGGCTTACAGTCTTACTTCTTTCTTTATTTGTTCATATTATGGGTATTAAATACTCCAGTGGACAAGGATTTGAGTACGTTTGCTCCTCTTTTATTCTGCTGCCAGTCAACCTTACCTTGTTCCAAAAATACCTTTTAAAAGTTCCTTTATGGTTTTATTTAGCTGTGTTTTATTTGAAAAACATCCCTTCCTGGGTTTTAAGGCTTCTAGACAGTATTCACATAGATCCACCTCAGTGTGGGACTCAACCAGGCCTTTGGGACCTGTACCCATATTTTGTCCTTTCTGGCTGTGAGCTCACTATAGAGCTGTCTGCCAACATATCAGCTTGTTGTGTTTCTTCTCCTTCTAGCTGTGTAGTTGTGTTTGTGGTGTCAGAACCCCATTGCCAAGGATGTCTCACCCTGCTTGATGAGAAGGAAGACATTTTTTATAAACCCCAACTCACCTGTAAACATTTTAAAACTCTCTGCTCATAACTACAAAATTCCTGGCCAGACTAGGTGTCTCACTCCGAACAGATGCGAATGTAAGGATGATGTGAGAATTCTTGCTCTTGGTGCTCATCACTGCCCCTTCTCCAACCAATTCCTCCTTTTGATTGGAAGTAAGATGAGAACACTACCGTCTCTCACTGCTTGCTCAATCTTCTTAGGGTTGAGTCTGCCAGCGTGGTAGGTCAGGGGTATGTCATATGCAGTTTCTATCACAACGATACTGTGAGAATGTGGGTGCACAGTTGAATTTCCCATCAGTTCAGTCTTCCATCTTTCTTCCTGATTTCTGTGACAGAAATGAATCCCTCATTTCCTGTGTTTGCCAGGGGCTGTGGTATCCCGCCATTACAGAAGCACTTCTTTTTTTTTTTTTTTATTCATCTCCATTATTTCCCAACATGAAAACTCATGCATGGCTGCGTAGATTTGCTAGCTTACTGACTCTCCAAAACAAATGAACAAAATCCACTTCTTATGAGCAAAATGTGACAAAGTATGTCTTTCATTTTTTATGTTCTAATGAGGCCCACTCATGATCCTGTGAGGTTCTGTTGAGCCGACCATTTCCTCCTCTCCCTCTAGATCCAGTTTTGCTTCTCCCTGACTCTGCCCTCTATTGTACCTGGACTGGCCCAGCTACGCTTTCTCAGGCCCCCTTTGTTAACTGGCTTCCTACCAGGTTTGGCCAATGTAAAGCCCTGATGGGTGGAAAGAAGGGAAAAGCCAGGGCAATTTGCCAGCCTTGGTGTATTAGTGATTCAGATTTGTGCTGCAGCAAAAATCACTCATCACCTGGGGTCATCACTGGAGAATACTTACTTACATCAGAAAATGGTAGGCCCATGAATGGTAAGGACTAGTGAAATGACCAATTGCTGGATGAAAAGAAGCATTGGTGAGAGGTTCATGGAGGTTATGGTTGATCTGAGTCTTAAAGAGCACATGGATGTTTTCCTGGCAGTCACGACAGACATGCTCAGAAGAGGAACAAGTAGATGATTGGTTATGGAGAAAATGGGGAACAATCAGGTAGGACTGTAGAACAGAAGGCGTCAATCATGAGAGATGAAACAGAAGAAAATATATTGGTTTCAGTGCATGAAGGACCCTCTGGAATAACCTTGCTAAGGAGTTTGCACTTTCTCCTATAGTTGAGTTCACTGTAACCCTAGAGATCTAGAATTGGGAGGAGTAAGAAGACCAACTTATATTAGCACAACTTATATTAGCAACTCCATTCATAGTCTACTTTGTCTACTGGGCTTCTACAGAATATTGTATTTGATGAAAGTGTGCTGTGGCTTAGAAAGTTCCAATTAGCGCTGTTGTGGGTGGTAGGAATGGATTGTTCAAGGTATTTTGATACATACAACTGAATCGCCTCTAACTGGCTTATGAAGGAAGGGATATTGAGGAACAGAGTTCTCAGAATCATAAAAGGGTTCAAGAAAAGGGCTCTAGGCTGAGCTTCCCAAGTGACTTGCAGAGTGACACAACAGAGTCAGCCTGCCAAGTGTCAGTCAGCTGGTGAATCGGGAGATTCCCTCCCCAGCTGTCTCAGAGCCACACTAGCTCTGCCACAGCCACTGGCCCCGCCTCTGTCCCTGCCTCACTCAGTTCCCAGAAAAGCCCTTCTGCTTGGCAGAAGCTAAGTCACGTGACTGCGTCCCAGCCGCAAGGAGGCCAGGAAATGAAGATTTTGCTTTATCTTCACATTCTATGTTACAAAAAGAGGGAATTATCCTGTAAGACATTATCAAAGTGTGGGGAATATGGTCAAAAGATTTGGGGCATACCCAAATGACAAGTGTCCACTTTGAGAAGGCACTAGTTTTTTGTTTTTGTTTTGCTTTTGTTTTAAGGGAGAGCATACAAAATGATGTCTGTTCAAACTGCTGTAATGTAATACCACAGTTATTATAGATAATAGAAATTCATTTCTCACGGTTCTGGAGGATGAAAGTCTGAGATCGGGTGCCAGCGTAGTAGGGTAAGGCCCTCTTCTGGGTGGCCGACTTCTGTTTTATCCTTACATGGTGGGAAGCACGAGGGAGTTCTGTGAAGCCTCTTTTATAAGGACACTAAACCCATTTATGAGGGCTCCACTCTAATGATCTAATCACCTCCCACCTGCTAATACCATCACCTTGGGCATTAGGTTTTCAATATATGAGTTTAGGGGGACACAAATATTCAGACCATAGGAGACGAATTTTTCATTTAAAAATATCATTTTGATGAAATCATTCGGTTTTTCAGCCAAGGCCAATCCTGATGACTGTGTATAAGGTCTGTGACCACTGGTGTCTTTAGTTAGCCTCACATTTTATTTTACCAGGTTTTCGGAATGCAAGTTAGTTCCTTAACTTTTATGCCAGGTCACAAGTCCTTTCATCCTTATATGGCAAAACCCTGGAATCCTTTCCTGGACCCTTTCTAACTCGTCATTCTTTTGTTTTGTTTTGTTTTGTTTTGTTTTGTTTTGTTTTGTTTTGTTTTGTTAAGTTTATATATTTATTTTGTGGGAGAGCCTCAGAAAGAAGGAGGAAAGAAGAGAGAGATTCCCAAGCAGGCTCTGTACTGTCAGCGCAGAGCCTGACCCGGGGTTCTATCTCACAGACTGTGAGATCATGACCTGAGCCAAAATGAAAAGTTGGACGCTTAACCAACTGAGCCAACCAGGCGCCCTCTCTCACGTGTCATTCTTGCGCAGTTTGGTGAGGACCCTCTGCTACCCAAGATACAGAGCTCTCCTGGGTCACATGAGGAATACCCTCATAATATAACAATCAGTCATCAATCCCAGCCCTTTGCAATATTGTTTCCCTTTGGCTGTAACATACAAACAAATGTTTATCACAACCTATTCAGGCCACTAATTCAGTCTCCAGGACCCTAAACATGGTTTGGATGGAATTTCCTATTCCTGTGGAATAAAGCATGTGCAGTTGCCATATGATGTGTCTCTGAAGGCAGCCTTAAGGCAGCCTTAAATGTCGGCCCTTTGGTTCTTCAGCTGCAGAGAGCTGCCTGCCTGGTCCAAGGTCATTGTCATTCTTGGAGGGACCCACATCCAGTGATTGATGGCAGGGAGAATACAAAACCCAGCTACCTCAGCCCAACTCAGGACAACTCTGACCGGTATTCTAGCTCCCTGTGGGGCTGGCTGCATCTGTCCCTCAACTCCACTTCTCCCTCTGCCTCTCCTGCTTCCTCCACTTCCATTCCACAGGCGTCTATCTCATGGGTGCTCCTTAATAAACCTGCACAATGTGTCTCTGAGTCTGTTTCCTGGGGACCCTAATGTACAATAGTTAGCATCTGCGAGAAGCACATAACGTGCCATGTGCCAAGCAAATGCTCCACCCACCAAGGGCATTCAATTCCCCAGAGAAATATGCAGCTGCCAACTGCTCTCAACCAGGTGACGTCCTGGTGCTCAGAACTAGTTACACTCATTCAAAAACTCAGTGTAAATTTTACATTAAAAGAAAAAATAACCTGGAAAATTTTTGAGCTCTAGTTAATGATACACATGATAAAATATTTAGGGAAAAGAATAGGTGCCTGTAGTTTTCTTTGTAATGCACCCAAAATCAGATGGATGGGTGACTGAGTAGAGAGATGGATAGATGGACAAATAGGTGATAAAACAAGCATTGTAAAATGTTAATGGTAGAATCTAGGTGGTGTGTCTGTGGGTATTCACTGAAAAAAAAATCTATTTTGCTCTGTTTGAAATTTTTATTATAGAGTATTGGAAAAACAACTTGGTATGGTTTTCCTAGGAAGGGTAGACTGGCAACCTTTTGTGAATTTATTTCCAAAGTAAGGATAAGCCTATCTACTATTGAAGATCCTATCAGTGTAATTTCCCTGATAACTGAATCCATCATTTATTCAACAGACATTTATTGAGCATGTACTATGAGAATGTGTATACAGTAGATGTTCCAGGAAAGATAAAGGAATATAAAAGGTTTATTCTGCAATTTTGTTACAGTAGCTAAAACAAATACATACAAAGTGTTAAATATTAATAGTTTATATCACATTACTCTTAACATAGACTTTTAAAATGTACTTATTGGTTCTAATGGTTATAATTGGTTTTAATTGGTTATGTTTCAAGCAATTAATAACAATAATAATAGCAGCCACTTACACTGTGCTCACTTTGTGCCTGGCCATGTTCCAGGGGCTTCATATGTTTTGATACATTTCATCCTTATACTTGTGTGGCAGAGTTCCAACTAAAGGGGGCGTGATTGGCCAAAGAGCCAACTGCTGTACTTTGTAATCCATCCCTGAATTTCCCAGCTAGGGACCATGCCCCACAGGGATATTAAGACCGGCCCATTCCTAAGAGACACATAACTCCTATGACAGCTGTCGCTCCCTCCATGATTCTCTGGCGGCCTCCTCAGACTGCACGGTGGTCAAGGATGCTCCACCCTTCCCCTTGCCTCTCCCAGCCTCCCCAGACTCCCTTCCCATCTCTCCCGCGGGCATATCCCCTAATAAAATCTTCACACAATTGCTCCTGTCTTGGTGTCTACATCTCAAAGGCCCCGGACTAACACAATACTGTCCTATGAGCAGTATTATTATCATCTCCATTTTGCAGGTGCAGAAACTGAGACACAAGGAAGTAACTTGCACAGGGTCACACAGCTGAGGTGGAATGCTGACCTGTGTCTCTGGTAATTTATTTCTAAGAAGAGGATACTCTAGGGCAGGTCTTGAATATTCTGAGTTGGGCAGGCAGTCTCTAGGGTTTATAATTAATAATAATAATAATAATAATAATAATAATAATAATGACAACTCCTGCATGTTATTAGTGCAGGCATGGTACATTGCATACTTCAGCCAATTTAATCCACACATTCTTATGGTAGGTGCTAATATCTCCACCCACATCACATACCCACTAAAAGTATGGGTCCTCCTCACTGGAACTCTGCTTCAGGGTCTTGCTGTCTACCTGAGATGCAAACAATAGATATTCATTTTATTTTTTAAATTTTTTTTTCAATGTTTATTTATTTTTGGGACAGAGAGAGACAGAGCATGAACGGGGGAGGGGCAGAGAGAGAGGGAGACACAGAATCAGAAACAGGCTCCAGGCTCTGAGCCATCAGCCCAGAGCCTGATGCGGGGCTCGAACTCCCGAACCGCGAGATCGTGACCTGGCTGAAGTCGGACGCTTAACCGACTGCGCCACCCAGGCGCCCCAATAGATATTCATTTTAGAGGAATGGAAAGATATTGGGCATCATGGCCGCCCCACCATTATTATTACCATTTATTGCTTGTCATATGCAGATATTTTTCTTAAAGCTTTATTTGTCCCCATTTTACAGATGTGGAAACTGAGCCTTAGAGAAGTTAAGTAATACTGAACATAAACCCTATGTGTGCACACATATACACACAAACATGCACACAAACACAGGTGCACAAACGGTAAATTACAGAGCTGGAGTTTTAACCAGCTGGGGTTGCTGAGTCCAAAGCCTTTACATGTAACAGCAGCAAAAAAGGAAATGCTTGAGAATGAATTTAACTCAAAAACCATGAGGAACTGTTCAAAGAAAATTAAAATGCCTCAGGGGAAAATAGAGGCACTGAGATATCAACAAATTTTAGCATTATCTCTTCCCTAACCTTTGTTAATTTCGTAAGTGAGAAACAGCTTTTCACTGTCAGTTCAATTTGCATTTTTATTAGTAGGAAATTTCAACAGCTTCAAATTAACCACATATCTTTTCTATTCTGTGGCGTGTGTGTGTGTGTGTGTGTGTGTTCCTGTTCATAACTTCTGCAGATTTCACTGTTGGGATTTTAGAATTTTTTATTGATTTATCTGAATTAATTATAAATTAATTGTATTTTGTCAAACTCCTAGCAAATGTTAAACCATCCTTTTACTTTGCCTTTTAATTGTGTTTATATGTGCGTTGATGTACGAATACTTAATTTTTCAGTGTAATTAAATTTATCAACCTTTTCCTTTTGATTTTTTTTTTTGCATGGAAGGGAGTGTATGCTGACAGCGATCTTTCCTATTCAGAGATGAGAGAGATATATGCCTATATTTTCATCTGGTTTAATTATTTATATATTTAATTCTGTAATATCTGAAATGTATATCGAGTTGGACTGGGGGAAGAAAAAGAAAGGCTTTATTCAGCAGACTGAAACAATAGCTTTACAAAAAATCAAGTTTTGGTTTGGCTTTGTTTTGCCAAAAAACCTTCAGAGATTTTTGAAAATAAAATCACACAACGAGGTGCCTGGGTGGCTCAGTTGGTTAAGCGTCCAACTTTGGCTCAGGTCATGATCTCATCCTTCTTGAATTCGAGCCTTGCGTCAGGCTCTGTGCTGACAGCTCAAAGCCTGGAGCCTACCTGCTTCAGATTCTGTGTCTTCCTCTTTCTCTGCCCTTCCCCCACTCCTCATGGTCTGTCTGTCTCTCTCTCAAAAATAAATAAACATTAAAAAAAAAGAAGAAAATCACACCTTCTCTCATTGGGAGGCTATTTTGTTCTTCTTTTAATATGAAGTAACTTTTGCTAGCTACCTTCTAACTTATTTTTAAAATAACAGATTCTGCATGGTCAGTCTTAGTCTTATCATACTACAGGGAGCTGCCTTTGCTCTATGTCTTGAAGAATAGAGGGATTCCCTGGGGGAATAGATGCTATGATTACTTACCTAATTTACTCAGTCAAGGGTAAGTCATTTCCTCAATCAAATCCAGTGACCTTAATAAGACCATAACTTTTTTTTCCTTTCAAAAAATTGAGATATGATCCTCATGTCATAAAATTCACCTTTTGAACGCATACAATTTAGTGGTTTTCAGTATATACACAAAGTTTTGCAACATTACCACTGTCTAATCACAGAACATTTCCATCACCCCAGAAAGAACCCCCATAACCATAGCAGTCACTTCCTATTCCTCTTTTCTCCCAGCCACTGGAAACCATTAATCTACTATTTTCCCCTGTGGATTCACCTATTCTGGACACTTTATATAAATGGAATCATATAATATGTGGCTTTTGGTATCTGTCCTCTTCTGCGTAATGTTTTTTGAAGGTTCATCTATGTTGTAGCATATATTATTGCTTCATTCTTCTTTATAGCTAAATAATATTTCATTGTATGAATATACAGTAGTCCTCTCTTATCTATGTGTGATACATTCCAAGACTCCCAGTGGATGCCTAAAATTGTGGATAGTTCTGAACTTTATATGTACTACGTTTTCTCTATACATACATACCTATGATAAAGTTTAATTTATAAATTAGGCACAGTAAGAGATTAGTGACAATAATCAATAATAAAATTGAACAGTTCTAGAAATGTACTGTAATAAAAGTTATGTGAATGTGGTCTCTCTCTTAAAATATCTTATAGTACTGTACTCACTCTTCTTGTGATGATGTGAGATGATAATATGCCTTCGTGATGAGCTGAATGAGGCGAATGACATAGGCATTGTGTCATAGCATTAAGCTGCTGTTGACCTGATGATAAGTCACAAGGAGGATCATCTGCTTCTAGACCATGGTAGACTTAAGTTAGTTGAAACCGCAGAAAGTTAACCAAGGATGGGGGGGGGGGGAGGGGAGGATGCTGTACCCCATTTTATTTATCCGCTCATCCACTGATGGATATTCAGATTATTTCCTCTTTTTGGCTATTATGAATAATGTTGGCATCAACATTCCTGTGCCAGCTTCTGTGTGGCCATGTGTTTTCAGTTCTCTTGGGTATATACCTCAGAGTGGAATTGATGGATCAATAGGGGAACTTTATGCATAATTTTTTGAGGAATTACCAAACTGGTTAACATTTGCACCATTTTACGATCCCACCAGAAATGTGTGAGGGTTCCAGTTTCTCCAGATCCTCAGCAACACTTATCATACCTCATTTTTATTGTGGCCATCCTGGTGGGTGTGAAGTAGTATCTCATTGTGGCATGGATTTTCATTTCCCTAATGACTAATGATACTGAACATCTTTTCATGTGCCTATTAACTATTTGTATATCTTCTTTGGAGAAAGGTTTATTCAGATCCTTGCCCCATTTTTAAATTGGTTTATTTGTCCTTTTATTGTTAGAGTTGTGCAAACTTTTAAATAAATTCTGGATACATGTCTGTAATCAGAGATGTATTTTGTATTGTAGCTTTGCAGTAATTTTTTAAACCAAGAAGTTTCAAATTCAAAGTTGAGTCCTCCAAATTTGTTCTTTTTCAAGATTGTTTTGGCTATTCTGCATCCCTTGCATTTTGGTGATTTCTACAAAAAGCGTTTTGAAAGGGATTGTGTTGAATATGTAGATCAATTTAGAGTGTAGGGGCCATCTTACCGTCTTACAACCCATGAACATGGACTGTCTTTCCTTTTGTTTCCATCTTCCTAAATTTGCTTCAAGGATGTTATGCAGTTTTCACCATATGAATCTTACACTTCTTTTGTTCAGTTTATTCCTAAGTAGTTTATTCTCTTTGATGCTATTCTAAATGGATTTGTTTTCTTCATTTCAATTGTTAATATATAGAAATACAGTTACTTTCTGTATATTGATACTCTATCCTGCAACCTTGCTAAACTTCTTTATTGGTTCTGATCTGTTTTATAGATTCCTTAGGATTTTTTTTATATACAAGATGTTCTCTGTGAATATAGTTTTACATCTTTCTTTCCAGTCTGCATGCTTTTTATTTCCTTTTATTGCCTAATTGTCCTTGCTAGAACCTCCTCTACAATGTTGGATAGAAGTTGCAAGAACAGACATCCTTGTCTTGTTTTTGGTCTTAAGGGGAAAACTTTTAGTCTTCCACTATTAAGTATGCTGTTAGCTGTGGATTTTTTATGGATGCTCTTAATGAGGTTGAGGAAATCCCCTTTTATTCCGAGTTTGTTGAGTATTTTTATCATGGATTAAATTTTGTTGGTTGCTTTTTCTACATCTCTTGAGATGATCATTTTTGTCATATAATTGATAAGTAGAACTGTAAGATATTTAAAGTATACATATATGATTGGATATATGTATACACATTCTGAAAGGATTCCTCCTATTTAATTAACACATCCATCACCTTAATTTTATCTTTTTTTCTTTTTCGAGGTGAGAACATTTAAGTTCTGTCTCTTAGCAAATTTCAGTTATCAATACAGTGTTATCAGCCACAATCATCGTGTTATATATTAGATCCTCAGATCTTACTCATCTTATAGCTGAAAGTTTATACTCCCTTACCAAATTTCCCCCTAATTTCTCCAATCCCCAGTCTCTGGCAACCACTTTTGTACTCTCTGTTTCTATGACTTTGGCCTTTTTTTTTTTTTAAGAAATCACATATAAGTGATATCATGTAGTATTTGTCCTTTTCTCATTCATCTTACTTAGTGTAATGTCCTCAAGGTCTGTCTGTGCTGTTGCAAGTGGCAGAATTTCCTGTTTTCCATGACTAATATTACTTTTCATAAACATACAAAATCTTCTTTATCCATTCATCCACTGATGGAACTTAGGTTGTTTCTATGTTGGCTATTGTGAATAATTCTGCAATGAGTACAGATATCTCTTTAATATCCTGTTTTCATTTCCTTTGGATATATACCCATAAGTTGGATGGCTAGATAATGTGGTAGTTCTGTTTTTCACTTTTTTGAAGAACATCCATAGTTTTTTCCATAGTGACTGCATCAATTTACATTGCCATCAACAATGCACAAGGGTTCCCTTTTCTCCCACATCCTTGTCAACACTTGTACATTGATTGATTTTTGTATGTTGAACTAACCTTGCATTTTGGAGATGAATGCCCCTTGGTCATGGTATTTAAACCCTTTTGTGTGTTGCTATATTTAAATATAAATTTTTAAATATAAAATGGTTTTATAGTTGCTATTACTTTGTTGAGGATTTTTACAGCTATATTCATAAAGGATATTGACCTGTAGTTTTCTTGTGATAACTTTGTCTGGTATTGGTATCACATAATGCAACCTCCTAGAATGAGTTAGAGAGTGTTCCTCCTCTATTTTTGGAAAAGTTTGTGAAGGATTGGTGTTAATTCTTCTTTAAAAAGTTAGTAGAATTCATCAGCGAAGTCATCAAGTCCTAGGCTTTATATTGTGTGTAGTTTTGGGTTGTTGTTTGTTTTTACTAATTCAGTGTCTTTTTGTTATAGGTCTATTCAGATTTTCTATTTCTTCTTGAGTCAGTTTCGGTAGTTTGTATCTTCCTGGGAATTTGTCCTTCCATCTACGTTATCTAATTTGTTGGTAAATGTTCATAGTATTCTCTTGTAATTCTTTTTATTTCTGTAAAGTAAATGGTGAAGTCTCCTCTTTCATTCCTGATGTTAGTAATTTGAGACTTCTTTCTTTTTCCTAGTTTAGTCTAACTAAAGATTTGTCAATTTTACTTATCTTCTTAAACAACTTTTGTTTTTGTTGATTGTTCTCAATTTTTCTATTCTCTAATTCATTTATTTCCATTCTAATCTTTCTTTCTTTCCTTCCACTTGTTTTGGGTTTAGTTTGCTATTAAAAAAATTCTTGGGGTGCCCGTGTGGCTCATTTCATTAGGCGTCCAACTTTCAGCTCCGCTCATGATCTCATGGTCAGGATATCAAGCCCTGCATCTGGCTCTGTCTTTGGCATGGAGCCTGCTTAAGGTTGTCTTTCTCCCTCTCCCTCTGCCACATCTCCACTTATGTGTGCTCTCACTCTCTCTTCAAAGAAAAATGCTTAAGGTGAAGTATTATGTTTAGGATTTGAAATCTTTTATCTATTTTAATATAGCCATTTTATAGCTATAAATGTCTTGCTAAGCACTGCCTTAGCTGCATCTCACAAGTTTTATTATGTTGTGGGTTTTTTTCATTCATCTCAAAGTATTTTCTAATTTGCTTTATGATGTCTTCTTTGATCCATTGGTTAGTTGAGTGTATTGTTTAATTTAATTGTTTAATTAAATTGTCAATTTAATATATAGGAATTTCCCAATTCTCTTTCTGCAATTGATTTCTAACTTATCTATTATGGACAGATATTTGTATGATTTTAATAATTTTGAATTTGTTGAGGCTTCTTTTATGGCCTAGGATATCATCTGTCTTGGAGAATGTTCACTGTGTACTTAAGAAGAATGTGTATTCTGCTATTGTTGGATGGAGTGTTCTATAGCTATCTGTTAGGTCTGCTTGGTTCATAGTGTTGTTCAAGTCTTCTATTTTTTTATCTTCCAATTCTTCTACTTATTAAAAGTAGGTATTGAAATCTGCACCTGTTTTTTTGCTACTTGTATTTTGGGGCTCTGTCATTTGGTGCATATTGTATGTCTTCTTGATGGATTGACCATATTATCTTTATAAAATTTTCTTTGCTTCTAGCAGTAATTTTTGTCTTAAATTCCACTTTGTCTGATATCAGTATAGCTCCTCCAGCTTTCTTTTGGGCACTGCTTGCATAGTACAATTTTTTTCCATTTTTTTACTTTCAAGCTATTTGTGTCTTTTAATCTAAAGGGTATGTCTTATAGAGAGCATATTAGTCAGGGTTCTCCAGAGAGAAACAGAAATAATAAGGGATAGAGAGAGAGAGAGATAGATAGATAGATAGATAGATAGATAGATAGATAGATATAGACACATATTATTTTAGGAATTGGCTCATGTAATTTTAGAAGATTAGAAGTCTCATAGTCTTCTCTATACAAGGTAGAAAACCAGAAAAATTGGTGGTGCAATTTAGTCTCAGTCTGAAGGCCTGAAAACCAGGGGAGCCAATGATGTAAATCCAAGTCCAAAGGCCTTAGAACTGGGGCGCTAGGAGTAGGGGTAACAGTTTAAATCCAAGTCTGAGTCTGGAGGCCCAAGAATCAGAAGTACCAGTGTCTAAGTGCAGGAGATGATGAATGTCTTGATTTAAACTGGAAGAGCATATATGTTCTTCCTTCACTTTTTCGTTCTATTAAAGCCCTCAGTGGATTGGCTGATGCCCACCCACATTGGTGAAGGTGATCTTCTTTATTCAGTCTTCTGGTTCCAATACTAATGGTATACACATAGACACATCCAGAAATAATACTTTGCCAGCTATCTGAGCACTTATTTGCCCACTCAAGTTTCATACAAAATTAGTCATTACAGAGAACATATATATTGATCTTTAAACAAAATGAGGGTTGGGGGCTGACCCCTCATCTAGTTAATAATCTGCTTGTAACTTTTGACTCTCCAAAAACTTAACTGCTAATAGACTACTTTTGACCTTAATGATAACATAAATAGTCAATTAACACATATTTTGTATGTGTATTAGATACTGCATTCTTACAATAAAGTAAGCTAGAGAAAAGAAAATGTTATTAAGAAAATCATAAGGAAGGGAAAATACATTTACAGAACTGTACTGTATTTATTTTTTTTTAAATTTGTGTGTAAATGGATCAACACAGTCCAAAGCTGTGCTGTTCAAGGGTCAACTGTACTTGGATTTGTGAATTTCTTCTGCCACTCTATTTTATTGGAGTTAGTCCATTTACATTTAAAGTAATTACTGGTAAGGTCGGATTTACATCTGTCATTTTGCTATTTGTTTTCTACATGTCTTATGCCTTTTTGTTTCTCTCTTCCTCCATTACTTCCTTTGTTTGTGTTAAATAGATATTTTCTAATTTTTTAAATGTTTATGTATTTATTTTATTATTTTTTATATGAAATTTTTTGTCAAATTGGTTTCCATACAACACCCAGTGCTCATTATTTATTTATTTTTTGATAGAAGGAGAGCGCAAGCAAGGGAGGGCAGAGAGAGAGAGGGAGACACAGAATCTGAAGCAGGCTCTAGGCACTGAGCTGTCAGCACAGAGCCCGATGTGGGGCTTGAACTCACAAACCGTGAGATTATGACCTGTGCTGAATTCAGATGCTTAACTGACTGAGCCACCCAGGCACCCCCTAAACAGATATTTTCTAGTGTACCAGTTTAACTCCCTTCTTGGTTCTCTTTTTTAGTTATATTCTTAATGTTTGTCCTGGGAATTACAATGAACATATTAATTTATAATAGTCTAGTTTGGATTAATGCCAACTTAGTTTTAGTAATATGTAAAAACTGCTTCTATATAGCTCTGTTTTCTCTGTGTTAATATTGTCAGACATATTACATCCTTATGCTGTAAACCCATTGACACAGTTTTACAATTAGTGTTTTTGCAATTGTCTTCTAAATCAGGAGAAAAAAGCTATTTCAAACAAAAAGACATTTGTATGGCTCTTTACATTTTTCTATGTAGTTACTTCTCCTGGTGCTCAATACTTCTTCATGTGGATTCAAGTGGCCATCTAGTGTCCTTTCATTTCAGCCAGAGGACTCCCCTTAGTAGTTTTTGTAGGGCAGTTCTGGTAGCAAAAGTTCTCTCAGTTTTCATCTATCTGGAAGTATTTTGACTTTTCCTTAATTCTTGAAGGACAGTGTTATTGGATATAGAATTCTTGGATGACAGAGCTTTTCTTTTGGAACTTTGAATATGTTATCCCCCTGCCTTCTGACCTGCATGGCTTCTGATGAGATCATATATCCAGGTCAACAGACAAGATAGGAGGTAGCAGAGCTTGCTACTTTTCACTTCTTCACCTTTCACAGAGAAAGGGCATGTTCCCTAGTAGTGACAAGAGTCTGGGGCTGCTCTTAAACATTAGATACCCGAGGATCCCTGAGTCATGGAAGAGCTTGCAAGTCTACTAGGGGGAAAATATGAGGCAGAGAGGGAGGGAAAGAGAGAAAGAGAGAGAGAGAATTTTCTATATTAAGGATCCTGCAAAGAGGGATAAATTAATAGAAAGGATAATGTCTACCTCTTTAAGTATATTTAAGAAAGAAAAAAAATGAAGAGGGAGAAAGAAAGAGAAGGAAAGAAAGAAGGAGAAGGAAAGGAAAAGAAAAGAAAAGTTGGGCACCCAAAGAGTACATACCATATGGTTGCATTAAATGCAATTCAAACAGGTAAAGCTAAATATGAGGATAGAAGTCAGGATAGTGGTTCTCTTTGGTGGTGTAACTGGGAAAAGACAAGATAGAGGCTTCTGGGAGGCAGGGAGTTTTTAAATCTTGGTGTGCAGGCGTAAACATGTTTACAAATTTATAGAGAGCTGTTCACTTAAGACCTGTGCATATGTGTCACATCAATCCCCCAAATTCAGGGAAAAAATAATTTTGGAAAGATATATTCCAAACTATAAATAGTGAGGGGGCAGGAAAAGCAGGATTATGGGTGGAAACAGGATGGAGAATGTTACTATGTGTATCTGTTTGGAAAAAAATTTTTCCTGCAATGATTGTGTATTAGATTAAAGGGATTTCTGTTTTGAAAAAAATATTAAATGAATAAATAAGTGCTGGGGGAAGGAATGCGTTTAATGGGCAATTTGGTGCGGGAGAATATGAAGAGGGAATGGGGGTCTTTGGGGCAGTGGATGTTGTGAAGAGCAGGGAAATTTCACAGGACTTTGGGGAGGACTGTGGTTGTAGCCACTCCCTTCCCCACTGGGCATCATCTGGGGACCTGGAGCTGGCTGTTTCCATTAAGTCTCTTTCCCCTTATGACTAGGGGAAATCACACTCCCAAACATGGAAAAATGTAGAGTGATGGCCTGGATAAGTCCATTGCAGACAGGTTTGACACTGTTTGTGGCCTGGGGGATTGTATAGCCCAGCATGTTTTGGCACACCCACATTCCAGCATCCGTTTTTCCAAGGTGGGGTATGGCTCTGGGTTCAAGGCTGATGCTGGGGGTGTCACCCCACCCACTCCATAAACTAGGTCCCTGGGGATCTCACCCAAGCCTTCTCCTTTTGTCCTGTAACTCCACTCAGTGACCTGACGACACAAGCTGGTCAGCTTGGTGGGCCTGTGAGGCCTCTGCCATCAGTTTTGATCTAAACATGAGTGGGACCAACCTGTTTATTAAGAGCAGGATTCCAGCAGGAACTGTTGGATGAGATTGTTTTCCCAGTGGGATGGACCCAATTCTGATTGAGTGCACGTGCCTACACCCATCACCTCATGATGTACCTGACATTTGTTCTTATGCCCTTGTCTGCTTTAACCTATGCCTTACCACCATGTGATTTTCAAGGAGGAACAAGATAACAGGTGAGGAAAGCTGCTATGTGCAGAGTCCCTTTTGTCAGTATATAACTGCCCTAATACTTATGAAGGAAATACAATAAAGGCAAGGATGGGGAGGGACCTCCTTTCTCATGACATTGACAATAATGGCCCTTATACATGCTTTCGAGCTTGCCTACAGCTTTCATGATCCCTTTTACTGTCCCAACCCTGCTTTGTTTACCTGTTACAGATGAAGAAATGGAAACTCAGGGAGGTTCAGTCACCTGCTCAAAGTCACAAAACCAGTTCAGCGATGGAGTAGGACATGTCTCCTGGCTCTTGGCCTAGTGCTCTTCCTCTGGTCGACCTTCTCAGAGTCTGCTGTGCCATAAGGAATTGTTTGAAGAGACACTATTCTGTCTCATCCTTCCAGTCAGCTTCTGAAGGATCTAGTTCAACCCTCACACCTGACTTCTCTCCTAGGCCTTTCATTTCATGCTTTAGACACCCATCCCTCCCATGCCTCCCACTTCTCCTGGTGTGATGGGACTTCCCCTTTGCCATTCATCCTCTGAATGAATCGTGTTGTTACAATGAATGTGTATTATTTCTATAATCAGGGGAGGGGGAAAATACCACAAGCTAATATAATATTTCAAGACCATCAATTTCAAGACCTCAAATTTCATAAACGAAGGCACTGAAACTCAGAGAACATGCCTGGTCCAAAGTCACATGATATGTTACCAGTAGAACTGACTGAGTCCAGATCTCATGGCTTTTGTCCCCATGGCTCTTCCTCTAGTGCCGTGCCCCGGTAAGCGAGCAATCAGGCTTGGCAGTGCTTACCTGAGCAGGAGTTTTGAGTTGGTTGTTTCTCCATCCTTCATAAGGTGCCTGGGTTTCCCCTATGTAACAGGGAGCAGGCAATGTCTGGGAAGACACAAAATGAAGCAAATAAGTACTCCTGATTTGTTAGGTTTTTAATATACAAAGACACATCATCATTCCCTTTCCATCCTTCCCTTCCCTACAGTTTCCAGGACTGTTTTAAAATTGTTGACGCAGCCCATTCATAGGTTCCTTTCAAGGCTAAGTTGCCATGCTCCTTAGTCCAACCCAAAAATATTTATGAAAATTAAGGAGATGTTTTTACATATCTGGTCACACCCTGAATTTCTGGGAGAGAGTCTCCATCTGGGATGGCTAGCAGGTGGTCAAGCCTCAGACCCATACAATTGCATTCCCTGGGCCCAACAGACAGCCCCTTCCATGCAGGTTTCTCAAGGTCCCCTTGGGTGCCTTACCATGCTTGGGCTTTTCCAAAGTAACCCATCAGCAGATGCCTTTTTTTTTTCTAGAAACCTACAGATTTAAAGTCTTAAAATGTGGTTACGGTATTTTTGTTGTTGAGAGTTGACACATAAGTCAGATTCCAAAGAGTTCCCATCATCTCCAACATGGAACTTTTGTACCACTTTCTTCTTCTCTGGCTCCACCCATTCCCTAAGAGTTTTGTTCTTTGGGGGCATTTGGTCATATGGGCCATATTGAAGCTTTCATGCATACCAGGCAAGGACTTTTTCAAAAGGACTTTAATAGGTTTTTTGGCATTGCCGCCTTGAACATGAGTTGACTTTTGTTCTTTCAGTTCTGTTGAAATGAATTGACTCCGTCCCTTCACCTGGATCTGGGGTCACAGATGCTGGCCCATAGGTTTTGCTGACATCTGGAATAAAAATGAAATGATTATTTGAACCATAAAGGTGAAGTTTCTTTTTCTCTACCAGTAAGTGTTCATATTTATTTTGGAAGACAATCGAGTTGTCCTCATTGTGAAGTGGCTTATCGTGTGATGAAGATGACCTATTGAAAGATCAGAACATTTGGGAGCCTCCCACACTGGAAAATCTTGGGGACACCCTGCGCCTCACGTGGAAAGCGAGGGTCTCAGAATGACAGGAGGCCATGGAACTCAGCTGGTGTTTGTCAGGAGCTCCTCTGTCCCTCCACCGAGGGAGGGTCCTGTCAGGAGTGTTTGTCGATTTGCTAATAAGGCCCTTGTGATGTAAGTGCTGGCAATGGAGAAGGGTACCGGGGAGACATAGGATCGGATGGCACAGTGTTTGGGAAAGCTTTCTGGAGGGAGGCAGGGCTGGAGAAGGCTCTTGACTGAGCGAGGTTCAAAAAAGCAGAAAGCAGTTGGGGAGAGTGGCACAAAGCATACTCGAAGGCTGTGGAGGCTCCCATCAGAGGTATATGGAGCATTTTTGTGAGGAGAGTGAGCACGGTCTGTATCGTTCTGGAAGGCATTCCAGGATACCCTAGGGTAAGTTTAATGATTGCTTCAGATACTCTGCCACCTGGAAAAGGATTGAGTGTGTCACTTGGCCAGTTGTGTTCAGACCAGTCAGGGCTGCCTTGTGAGTGGACCAAGGGGTATTCCAGCTGAGCGCCTCACACTGACCCCCTTCAGCCAAGGCAGCTTTGCCCATATCTGGTGAACTTCCACATAGAATTTCACTTGAAAAAAGAGATGAGCTGCAACTGAAAAGGTTGGAATTCACCAAGCCAGCCTACTCATCATAGCTTAAATATAGGGAAACTGAGGTTCAGAGGAAGGGAGCAACTCCTTCCTAGATTATACAGCGAACCCAACACAGCTTCTCGATTAACAGAGCTTATATGCTGTCCAGCTAGTCAAAGACAGCTTCTCTTACAACTGATCCAAGAATCTCATACTACCACACCCCACCGGCATGTTAAAAAATGAAATGGTAAGCAATATTAAAGAAGAGAATCACTTTCTTTGAGTTTCTTTTGAGAAGAACTAGTCTTCTTAGAAGTAGAAAGTTATTCTGACAAAATCACTTTCAGTTTTCAAAGTGTTTTCAAACACAAGGTGTTGACTTCATAAAATTTTTTTTTAATGTTTATTTTTGAGAGAGAGCAGAGCACGAGTGGGGGAGGGGCAGAGAGAGGAAGACACAGAATCTGAAGCAGGCTCTGAGCTGTCAGCACAGAACCTGATGCGGGGCTCAAGCCCACATACTGTGAGATCATGACCTGAGCCGAAGTCAGATGCTCAACCGCCTGAACCACCCAGGTGCCCCAAGGTGTTGACTTTATAAAGAATACATTTTTAGGGCCATAAAACATTGCAATGGAGTGTCATGGCTCATTTATAATTTTCTGTACGACATGGTTCAGGTAAATTAACAAGATTCAGGGTACAGATAGCTTAAATGGGGATGGTGAAAGAATAAACTTAGTTTCCTGATTGTCAATCAGAGTTAAATCCTCAAGTATGTCAGGTTCCAAAGCCACAATAATTTAAGAGAGAATAACTCCAGAAGTGATGTCAATGGAGTATTTTTCCAGTTTGGCTGGTAAGACTGGAAACAGTTTGTAATTGCAGTCCTGTGCTCTTGGGAGCTACCCATTAAACACTTCATCATCCCAGATATTTAAAGGATAAAAAACATTGCTTGCCTCTGAATCTGGGGTCAACTATTCTACCAAGATATACACTAAAGGATCAAAGGCTGTCAATGGTGAACTGAAAACACTAGAACACAAGCTGAAACGTAATCGTTTTTACTTCTGCTGAATTCTTTTTCTATTGCCAATGGTGTGTAACTATGACATTCAACATTAGCCTGTCACAATTCCGCAGTTATCTTGGTGACTTAACGTTATGTCTACTGCAGGCGGCACAGGCTCCAAACCCAGGTAGGCATGTAAACAGGTACACAACTGGTGTATGACAACTCGGAATGGCAGAGACTGGCCAACTGGGAATATCCATCCCCTTCTGTGGGGGAGGGGATGTCTACTGTTCCATCCAGCTGACTGTTTGTCACTTGGGGGGTGTAGAACCTGTGTTCCCAGCCCTTGTAATTTTTCAGAAGTTACCAGAAATTCAGATTTGTCGATATTGGCAACGATTCCGTTTTTCTTTTCTTTGTTTTTGTTATCACTGGGCAGACCAGAATTAGTATTTGGCCCTGCAGCCAACCTTCTTTTCTTGCTAACTAGAATAATGACATTGCTGAGTTGCCCAAGATATTCTGAAGGCAATTCTCATCAATTCCTCTTTTTTTTCTTTCCTCCTTCATCTAAAGTGTTGTTTGCCATTTGTTTTTTAGCTTGTTTGTTAGTATCACTTTCCCCCCCTCACAACAGTCCAGAAAGTCCTTCCAACATATTCTGCTCTATCTCGTGAAGCTGTGAGTTTAGGTAGTTAGTTCTGTGCTTTCTGTCCTAGGGATAAGTTACAAGCCACAGTTGCACGATTTCTGAATGCAATTTTTCGTTTCACATGTTAAAGAATCAGGGAAGCTGATGTAGAAAAATACCTTTGCATTTGAGGGAGAGGAACCCAGGCTAGCGGCAGGATCAGCAAGGGGTAAAGTTGCTGGAGCTACAGCTTTGGAGAGCCTCAGGGTGTTCTAGAACTGTGCTGTCCCACACTGTAACCCTGGGCTACATGGGACTGTTGAGCACCTGGAGTGTGGCTTGCACAAATTGAGATGTGTTGTAAGTGTAAAATGCACACTGTATTTGGAAGCAGTATGAACAAAAGAGAACATATCTCATTCTTTATACTGGTTACATGTTAACATGATAATATTCTAGATATATTAGGCAAATAGAATATTAAAATTAATTTTACTTCTTTATTTTTATTTTTTATTCTGGCTGCTAGAATCTTGTAAATGACATTGGTGACCCTCATTGTATTCTACTGGGTAGTGGTACCCTAGAACAGGGGTCTGCAAACCTTTTCTGCAAAGGCCCAGGTAGTAAATATTTTAGGTTTGTCAGGCCATAAGGTCTTTCTTGTAACCACCCACTCTGCCATTCTAGTGCAGAAGCAACCACAGTGTGTACATGAATACATGTGGCTGTGTTGCAATAAATTGTAATTTACCAAAATAGGCAGAGGCAGATGTATAGATTTGCTGACTCCTGCTTGATGAGAAGATAAAGACCAGTGGGAAGGAGGAGATGGGGTTGCTTCTGAGGGTCTAGTGGCATTCTGCTTGTTGGTCTTGATGTGGGAAACAAAGGCAGAGAAAAAAATTAAATTTCCTTACAACTTACAGCCCATTGATAAGTCCTTGAGACAGGCAGAGTGACATTCCTCTAGGAACTCAGCTACTTGGATGATGACATTTTGCTAAGGGCAAAAGGCAATCTTAGTTTCACATTATCCTGACCTCCAGGATCCTGTAAGTCTTCTTTAACATATAAAAATTCCTTTGGAAACTTCCTTTATCTCTACTCCTCCAAGATGTATGTTGGCATTCATACTCCAAGCTTATGGCCCCCGGATATACATCTGAAGTGTCTTGTGACTAAGTTTTTACTAAACAGTAATAAATGATCTTTTCCTAACAGCAGCCCTTCAAGGTCTTGGAAACCTTGTTTCCAAAATGCCTTAGAGACTTATGCTGTCCCTAACTCCCTCCCAACCTGAAGGTATATTATCAGTCACTCTTCACAACCCCAGTACAGCTCTTTCTGCCCATAGCCCCTACGCCCGTGTTTTAATAAAATCACCTTTTTGCACCAGATTGTCCCAAGAATTCTTTCTTGGCCATCAGCTCTGAACCCCACTTCAAACCATATCTGGGTGCTGGTTAAATGGGTATGCTAACTTTTTGAAAGTTCATCAAGCTGTTTCTGTGTCATGTGTTTATTCTTCCATATGCACATATAATGCTTCAATAAAAAGCTGACTTTAAAAAAGCCAGAGATGTGTATCTGCTCTTGTCAATCAGTGACAGTCCTGTTCCCACTTTAAGAGCGATGCTATTTTTCCTGTTTTCCACTGGTAGTCAACCATTAAGTTGTCCCACACAATTGGCTTTTCCCCCAAGCATCTGTAACTCCTGTCTTACTGTAACATTCCTTCTGTACCACGGTCGCTACCTTTGGGAGAATTGTATAGGGACAATAGTCAAGCCCCTGGCCATTTGGGGAGGCATAAGGGAACAGAATTCACTGGATTGCAAAAGCTTAAGCTTTTAGAGCTGCATACGCTTAAGCCACCAGATTTCGCCAATTAAAAACAAAAACAACAAAAAACCGAAAACTTCTGTTTCCCTATGAGCTCATCCTGTCTGCAGAATGAATAAATGGGTTTAATATTTTGTCATTTAAATATAGGCAGTCAGCAAAGTATGACTTTTCCTTCTGGACCTCGATGCTGACCAATGATCAAGGCTCTTGTGCATGCCTGCTCAGATCTAAGGAGAGAGCCGAAAAGATGGGGGCTGAGGCCTGGGCACAGGAGCTCCATACAGGTTCAGTAGCTGAGACAATGTCTTTCTACCCCTAGCACTTTGCTCCTTGCTTCATCGAAGTCACAGAGAGAGAGCTTCCAGAAGTGGAAACATTTTTAAGTAAATCTTTTAACTTTTCGCCTGTGGATACAGCTGCGTTGACACAAAGCCACGTTTGAGGCATGATGTCTCGGAAGCCTGGCACCACGGAGTGTTTTTCTACTGGGACCCATAATGGCTGGCTTTTAAGAGTGGTCCTGTGTTCAGTTTTATCAATGTGGTGCTTGAACTGGGCCTTCAGCTGACCTCCAAAAGGAAATAGTTTTAAAAGGAAGAATTTTAAGTCTGCCAAGAGTCAGATAATGGCACAGCACAGAAAAAAGCAAGGGTTTGTGTTTTATATTAAAATACAAGTCTCTTAATGGCTCAAAAACAGCAGCCTCTAGAAAATGTGCAGTTTAATATACGAAGCTAGAAAATACAGTTTTAAAGATCGAAAATTTCCCTCTTTTTTCCTTGTGATTTATTGGAAAGAAGCAAGTTCTTTCCTCCTGAACCTTCTCCTACCTTTATTTTTGGTTTTATACAAGCTGACTGTTCTCTTTAAAGTAAATTTCAGAGTACTCTGAAAAAGTCCATGCTGTGTTCATAGCCTCGTGCCTGATGAGTTTTCAGCCCAGAAGCTCTACAAAAATGTGCTTTGAGGACAAAGGCCATTAATATTTGGTTAATCCTGTATGATCAACTTCTTTCCCACCTGCACATCCCTCTTTTTCACCCCAAGAGTGATACAGTGAGGACCCTGGGAGACGAGGGGGTGGGTTTGCTCACTGTCTCAGTGCATCAGGAGTGGCTTGGTGGAAGTTGTCGTCTCTCCTCAGAGTGATCATTTGTGAAGAGAAATAGTGTGTGTCCCCCTCACTATTGGTGTGGACTCTGGCTGGATGCTAGACAGGGGACATAAGCCGACATTATAAATCACTTCCAGGGAGATGTGATCTAGAGTTCTCAGAAACCAGTTGGCCTTGGTGGTCACCTTACTTTCTGTTTGTGGCAGTCCCGTAAATAAGTGGAGCTGCAAAGAACAGCTTAGGCTACAAAAGGAGGTCTGGGAACCCTGAAATCAGTGGAATTGCCACCTACATTTTATCATCCAACATGTGCCTCATGTGCTGTATGTCCAGTTACAAGCAGTTCCTTTTTTTTTTTTTATGTTTTTATTTACTTTTGAGACAGAGAAAAAGCAGGAGCTGAGGAGGGGCAAAGAGAGAGGGAGACAAGAACCAAAGCATACTCTGGGCTGTCAGCAGAGAGCCTCCATGTGGGGCTTGAGCTCATGAGCTGTGAGATCATGACCTGAGCCGAAGTGGGACGCTCAGCCACATGAGCTACCCAGGTGACCTGCCTTTTTTTTTAAGTTTACTTATTTTGAAAGAGAGAGATGGAGAAGGGGAGGGAGAATTTGGGGGAGGGGCAGAGAGAAGGAGACACAGAATCCCAAGCAGGCTCCGAGCCAAGCCATCAGCATAAAGCATGATGTGGGGCTCGAACTCACAAACTATGAGATCATGACCTGACCTGAGATCATGACCCAAATCGAGATCAAGAGTCAGATGCTCAACTGACTGTGCCACCCAGGTGCCCCTAATTGGCAATGCTTGTCCTACTAGATGGTGTGTAAAATAATGGTGCTTTTACTATCATTGGTGAATTAGATGCTGTCAAATTTAGTATTTTTCCACTAGAGCATTCTATCGACTGGTCATCAAAAATGGAACTAGAATTATGAATGGAGTAACTCTAGATTTGCAGGGTGGCTAGTAATGAAGAAACAGGAAGAGAAACAACTCTTTGGCTTTTTAAAGCCTTTATGTACAGTGGGGTATTTTAGTCTCTATCCACCCTCATTTAAAAAAAATGTTAACATATACTTTTCATACAGCAAACATAAAATCTTAGATGTACAGCTCCATAGACTTTATGCAGACAGAGCTCTGTAGCAGACCACCACTGTAACTAACACTCAGATCAAGGTAGAAAGCATCTGTATCACCCCAGGTAGTTTCTTTGTCAATAACACTCCCAAATGAGAATAGCCATTATTCTGACATCATCAATTCACTTCGGCTGATCTATGCCATAAAATACATACACTTTTGTGACTGGCTCCTTTTGCTCAATGTGTTTTTGCAATTCACTCATGTTATGATATATATCAATATCAATATTGTTCCTTTTAATTCCTGGATACTTACCCATTCTATGAATGTGCACAATTTTTTAATCCATTTTCCTGTTAATGGATATTTAAGTTGTTTCTAGTTTGAGCTATTGTGGAACTAAATTGTCATGAATATTCTTGTACTTATGTCTTTTTGTAGACACATGCACTCATTTATTGTGAAGTAGCACTCCTTGTGACAGGGTAGGCATAGATATTAGTAAATATTCCAGTTTGCAGAAGTAGCTGGACCAAATTATACTCCCACTGGCAGTGTGTGAGAGTTCCAGTTGCCCCACATCCTTGCCAACACCTGATGTGGACAGTCTTTGAAATTTTATCTGTTCAACTGGTTATGTAGATATATCTCATTATGGTTTTAGTTGACATTTTCCTGATGAACAGCAATATAGAACACCTTTTCATATGCTTTAGACGTGTATATTCTCTTCAGTGAAGAGCTCATTCATGTCTTTTGCTCCTTTTAAACATTTCTTTTGTCTTTTTCTTATTGTTTTTCAGGCTTAAAAAATATATATTCTGACCATAGGTTCTTTGTTGGATGTATGTACTTAGAATATCTTATCCCATTCTATGACTTGTCCATTCACTTTTTAATGATGTGTTTTCTTGAATAGTTTTTAATGTTAATGAAGTCTGATTTGTCTTTTTTGCATGGTATATCCTTTTAAAATGTTCTTGTTGTCATTGTTGAGATGGTACTTGCTTTTTATGTCCTATTTAAAGAAATCTTTGCCTATCCCTTAGTCCCCTGGTCTGATAACCTGTTTCTCAGGCCAGTTCAGCTGCATGCCAGAGTCAATGTATTTTCTTGAATAGGGAGAATAGAAATCAGTCCAGGCTAAATCTGGGTGAGCCCGAAATGTGCCAGAGGTTAAGTTAGGAAGGTGAAATCAGCAGATGTGCAGAATAGATTGAAGCAGAAAGAGGCCCGACACAGTTAGGTTTTTGGTCCAAGGAAAGAGGAATTCTAGAGACTTTGTGGTTGGGTGAGCAGATAATTAATTATATTGCTTTCCAGCCCACATTGTATCTCTAAGAGTATTTTGAGAATCTTGTCAGACTCCTTCCTAAAATTAAACTCTTTGATATTCAAAGCTTCTAATTTATTGTCCAGAAACATTGAAAAGTTGACAAATTTCTGTTTTAGGGACATCATGTTAATGTCTGGTGGCCATCATTTTTCTTCTAAGTGCTCAAAACCCATTATCTTAATAATCCTTTTTTGGCCATATTCAGGGAGTAAAACCTCCACTTAGAATAACATTTATCCATCCAAAATCCTCTCACTCTCCCCCCATTTTTTATAAGTTTTCCTAAAAAAAGATCAATGTCAATAATTCCGTGATCTCATCTGTTTTCCTACAGTCCTGGGTAAATGTTTGGGTTTGCTTGTCATAATGAGACCCTGGCAGGTCCTGGACAGCACTGCCCAGGCAGAGGGGACCGGTGCCAAGTGGGAGTTAGCAGGAAGCATAGGACATGCAGAAGGAAGGTGGGCAGCTGTAAACTCTGTGAGAGACAGAAACCTATGTCCCAAACAAAGTAGGATTGGGATCATGTAGCAGCAGCTGAGCTGAGACCTGACGGCTCAGGAGATGAGCTCTGGAGGCCATGGGTCTGTGTGGTTTTCCTGGGAAGGGAGAATAGCTGTCTACTGCGAATGTACCTCCCTGCCAGGCTATTCCAAGTGTTTTATCCTTGAAATGTTGGGACAACAGAAATGGAGCTGAATTTCCTAAATGACCATAATTGGCAGGAACAAGATGGGAGTAGCCACTCAACATCCAAGAAGGTGAGCTGGATGAGGCTGCAGAGATGCCCTCAGCCGTGCACTCTGAAGAACAGAGTAGGTACGCACGGTATAGTAGAAAAAGAGGACTCTTGGGACTCAAACATACCTGGTTCTAATACTGGCTCTATGACCTATTAACTGTAGGACACTAGGCAAGCTATTACCTGCATCCTGAGATCAATAAGAGGATCAAATAGGGTTGTATAAAAATGTATAAAATGCGAATTTTCCCATTTTCCTCCTATTTCTTCCTTATGCTCCACCCAGGGGATAGCTTTCCGTCCTTGTCTTTCTTGCCCACTTTGCAGCACTGGCCCAATTGAACAGTCACAATATTTTGAAACAAAACCTTCCTTTGGCTCCCAGTTAGACCCCCCCTATTCCATGACAACAGTTACCATGTTGTATAAATCTGCTAGGCCTGCAATAACATGACACCACAGACTGGGTGGTTTAAACAACATAAATTTATCTTCTCACAGTTCTGGAAGCTGAAAGTCCCAGTTCAGGATTCTGGCAAGATTGGATTCTTCTGAAGCCTCTCTCCTGGGTTTGCAGATCACCGTCCTCTTGCTCCCTCTTCACTTAGTCTTTCCTCTGTGTGCATGCATCCCTGCTGTCTCTCCCTGTATGCTCTAATCTCTTCTTCCTATAAGGACCTTCTTTTTTTTTAAATTTTTTTTAACGTTTATTCATTTTTGAGAGACAGAGAGAGACAGAGTATGAGCAGGGAAGGGGCAGAGAGAGAGGGAGACACAGAATCTGTAGCAGGCTCCAGGCTCTGAGCTGTCAGCACAGAGCCTGACGTGAGGCTCGAACTCACAAACTGTGAGATCATGACCTGAGCCGAAGTCGGATGTTCAACTGACTGAGCCATCCAGGTGCCCCAAGGGACCTTCTTATCAGACCAGATGGATTAGGGCCCAACCTAACAGCCTTAGTTTAAGCCTCTTTAAAGGCACTATCTCTTAAATACAGTCACATTCTGAGGTTTGGGGGTTAGGGCTTTAATATATGAATTCTGAGGGACAAAATTCAGTCCATAACACATGGGTGTGCTGACAACTCCCACACTTGTTTCTCTAGCATGTTCCTACCCATCCTTAAAAGCCAGATCCATTGATGTACCTGCCTATACTATACTTCTACTATACTAAACTATCCTGATCTTTCCTCCTGAATGTCCTGGCAACTCAAACTCAACAATTCCAAAATCCAACTCATTATCTTTTCCCTAAATCCTTCCATTTCTTGCTAACTTGTGGATTCATATAGGAGGAGCTGTATCTCATATGAGTCTTACCAATTTGCTGAATCTGTTTGAATAGGAAAAACCAAGAAGAGCAGCCTGGATATAGTACAAAATATAGCATGGTTTAGGCATGTAGCCTTTGGAGTCCTCTGTTATCTCTACCACTTACTCCTTGTTGACTTGGAGAACATTATTTTACATTTTTGTACCCCATTTCAGGCTGATTCGAATGGCAACCTCTCCTGGATGCTGTGACAATTATATGAATCTGTATATGTGGTGCCCAGTTTGGTACCTTGGGCCTTATCTGTTCAGTTCTTACCAGCCTTACTTCTGGCTCCCAGCACTTGCATCTCTGACAAAAGAGAGCAGAAGCAGCCCTCAATCAATGACTGATGAGTGTTGGTGTATAAATACCCCAGCTCCCTCACCTTTCAGATGAGATTACTCTAAGGTTTGTGTTTGATGCTGTTTGCAAGAGTTTCCCTATGAAATTAAACTCCAGTGAAATTGGCTTGAAATCTATCCTGTCGTTCTGTGTGTCACTCCCCATTCACCTACCAGCATTTCCTGGCATCATCTCTCCTAGAAATTACCTGCTCTGGAATCCCTGTCTCAGGATTTGTTTCTGGGGGAACCCAAGCTATGACAGTGTGTTATGGTATGGATGTGTCCCCTCAAAAATCGTATGTTGAAATCCTGTTGCTTAAGGTGATGGTATTAGGAGATAGGGCCTTCAGGAATTGCTTAGGTCATGAGAGTGGAGCCCTCACAATTGGGATTAGTGCTCTTATAAAAGAAACCCCACAGAGCTCCCTAAACTTGTTGTCTATGTGAGGATACAACAGGAAGTCTGCAACCAGGAGAGGTCCCTTTCCCAACCTAGCTGGCAGCCTGATCTAGCACTTCCAGCCTCCAGAACTGTGAGCAGCAAATTCTTGTTGCTTGATTTAGTGGCTAACATCTAGCAAATGCTCAGAACTGTCATTTCTGCCATTAGTTAAGTTTTTTTAACCGGTAGAAAGCAAAGATGCCCCTGGGTGGGAAAGCAGTCTTCTTCACGCTTCAAAGAGAGGCCCTGTGTGGCCATCATGAGCCCGTGAGAGCCCAGTTAATGATGGTCAGTTTATAACACGCATTCTCACTGGGGGCTCTCATGGCTCCAAGGAAGCAAAAATTGCTTTGGGGTCGGGTGCTGGGGAATGACAACAAATCTTAATCTTCCTGTTCAAATTACAGATGTCTGTGACCTATACATAAATATACTGTATATTTATAATATTAAAATTGAATGGAGGGGGTCATTAAGAAAAAAATGTGGAAAAAACCTCCTGGGAGAGGAGCAAGAACCCCGCTGGTTTATAATAGGCAAAAAAGTTACTATTGACATTACCCTGGCTTTGGACCATCCTGGGTGGCACTGTTTAGTGTGCTGGGTTCATGTCCTCTTTTCTGGAATGGGGATTTAGCAGTTGAACTTGAATAAAGTTGTTTAGTTCGGTTTGCCCAGGGAGGCACCAGGCTTTTTGGCAAAACATTCATCTGTTTGTGGTTAAGATTTTCCTGGTTCTTATTACAACCAGACTTGGTTACATTTTGAGAACCATGAGGCTTGGCTCTCAGAAACAAGACGACTGGTTCACCCAACATGGTGTGCTTTGAATCTTTCCTTCTGACTTCTCCAAAGCTTCTCCTCTTGGCTGACAGCACTGAATTTGGCAAGAAGAAAAAAGGACCAAATTCCTTCGTTCCCACCCACGTTTCTTTTGCCAAAGTATTATTATTAAAGGGTTTTAAAAATATAGCTCTCCTGCAGGCGTATAATGAGCCTGGCTTAAAGATTTATTTTCATTCATTAGGAAGGCATCAGAAGGATGGTCAGGCTAGTTCAAAGTAGGCTACAGGAGACGAATATGGATTTATGATCAGTTCAAAGCAAGACTGCTGAAATACGCTCACCTAATTTAGGTACAAAACTAGTCACCACTGTACAGGGCAATCAAGCCATAATCTTTGGAGTTGTTCTCTGCTGGGAAAATGTAATTTCTGAATTATATTTGCATGATTCTATCTGAGTATTTGGGGAGTTTTTAAAAAATTATCATCTAGATTCACCTTGCCGTTTACTATACCACTCTGTATGGTCTATGAAATCTTAACAAGCTTTAGTTCTACTTTCCTTTCGAGTATCTGAAAGGCTACCTGAAGAACTTGAATTAACTTGTCCCTTTTACATCAAAGGCACCTGGGAGCTAGGTGCATTCAACAGTTTGCTGTGTTTACAACACCTTTATACGCCTAGACATCTGCTTATTTCTGTGGTGTAAATGCTCTAGCTGTCATGAATTTCCATCTACCAATGCAATGTCATTGAAGGTGGAGTTGAAAAGAAGCTTATAGTCATTCTTGTGAGCCAGTATTCTCTAGTTCCAGAACATCATTGAGTGTGTGCTGCTACCTTTTATGGATTGTGGTCATGATGTTCAAATTACGTGCTAAGAATGTAGAATTGTGGTCACTAAGTATCTCTGAAGGGCTTGAAAGATCAGCTGAAACTATAATCCCTGGAGCCCTGATATTCCTTGAGGGTGCTTCACAGGTTACACAAACTTTAATTCAATTTTCTTTTCCAGGGCCATTTGGGTGGCTTGGTTGAGCGTTCAGCTCTTGGTTTCAGCTGAGGTCATGATCCCAGAGTCGTGGGATGGAACCCCAGACTCTGCACTGAGCTGCACTCCACTGAGCATGGAGCCTGCTTAAGATTCTCTCTCTTTTTTCCCTCTGCCCTTCCCTTCTGCTCACACATGCTTTCTCTCCCTCTCTAAAAAATAAATAAATACATTTCTTTTTCAAAGTTACATTTTAAAAAATACAATGAAAGAATACACATGTAGTAAACATATAGAGAGGTATGTGGGACTGATGAACACTGAGTGTAGAATTTTTGTGACTCCTGAGATAGAAAAGAGGCTATGGTGGGTAAGGAATTTAAAGGGGCTGTGAGTACAGAGGTGTGCCATACTATCTTTAAACTTTGTTGTAGATCTTAAATACTGCGTAACAGATTAACAACACCCACAAATACATTTTATATCAAATTTCAAACCTCTAAAAAACGCTAATGTCAAATTTGCTGCCAGACTAAACTTATTTTGTACAAGTGATGGAATAAAGCTTTCTCTTGCCTTCTCTGTGTAATTACACATTTCCCAATGTTTCATGGGGAGTTTTAATGTGCAAAAACATTAAACTGTCGCTGAGAATCTTGTTTTATTTTATTTTGTATAACAAGACAATGGAATCTGTTTTTAAAATTTGAAGTAATTTCATACTTAATAAATGTTGCAGGGGCACCTGGGTTGCTCAGTCGGTTAAGCATCTGACTCTTGGTTTCAGCTCAGGTCATGATTCAGATCAGGTCACGGTTTTGTGGGTTTGAGCCCCACATCAGGCTCCATGCAGAGCCTGTTGGCATTCTCTGTCTCCCTCTTTCTCTGCCCCTCCCCACTCACATTGTCTCTGTGTCTCTCAAAATAAATAAACTTAAAAAAAATGTTGCAAATAGTTCAAAGAATCAAGTATGCCATTCATTTATACAGACTAGTAAATTGTTAACATATTATCACATTTGCTTTATCACTCTCTCTCTCCCCTACACACACACACACACACACGCACGCACACGCACGCACACACACCTTTTTCTAAATGGTTTGAGAAGAAGTTGCATGGATCATGTCTCTTAGTGCTTCAGTGTTTTTTGTTTGTTTTTCAGTAGGCTTCATGCCCAGCATGGAGCCCAGTGTGGGGCTTGAACTCATGACTGTGAGATCAAGACCTGACCTGAGATCAAGAATTGGACACTTAACCAACTGAGCCACACAGGTACCTCAATACTTCAGTGTTTACTTCTTAAAACAAGGACATATTCTTATGTCACCACAGTACAGTTGTCAAATTCAGGACATTTAATAATACTTTAATCTACAGTCCATATTCCAGTTTCCCCAGTCATCTCAAGAATGCCATTTGTAGCAAGTTTACTTTTTATTTTTTGGACTCAGCATCCAGTCCAGGATCGTGCGTTGCATTTAGCTGTCATTTCTTTTTTGAGTCTTTCAATCTGAAATGGATCCTCTGCCTTTCTTTGTCTTTCAAGACCTTGACATTTTTGAAGAGTTCAGGCCTATTGTTTTTGTAGAGTGACCCTCAGTCTGGCATGTCTGATGTTCCTCACAGATGGATTCAGGTTATGTGCTTTTGGTGGGAATGCTACAGAAGTAATGTGTCCTCCCCAGTGCCTGATATCAGGAGGCACACGTGGCAGGTAACTCTGCTGGCTGGTTATGGTGGTGTCATCCAGGTTTCTCTGCAGTGGGAGATTTTTCAGAGCCATGATTTGACTAAAAATGAGGGATGAATCCAGGGGGGCTTATTGAGACCTTCCTGGGCCATAGCTCCAGAGTTTGCTCTGAAAATGTCAGCCAGCTGGGTGAGCCAGCCTGCTTTCTAAGCTGCAAAGCATTTTTGTGGCCCCAGGAAAGGGCAGCATCAGCAGCCTGAAGTGTCTGCATGTCTGGCGTGAGGCACCCTAGTGCTCAAAGAGCTGAACTAAGTTCTGCGACAGGAACCTACACCAAGCTTGGCCTCCAGGATGGTTGCTGAGTGTGGTTGTTCCCCTGTTTGGTGATGTAATATTTGTGCAGTGTGGGTTTTCTGAGTTTTCCCCACTTACCCGTGCAAGATAAAGCCAGTCTTTTCTCTGAGCCAGGGCTGCTGAAGTGCCAGGCCACAAACCATGCGTTGCCTGACCCAGGCTGGAACAGTGGCCTCTCACAGAAAAACAGGAAATTAGAACATATGCACTTTCCACGTACTGGCTAAATTATGAGTTTCTCAGTGGTTCCATGTGGCTTGAATAACAGGGTAATTTTCTTTCACAGAGTAAAATATTCTAATTAAGATGTATTTTATTGAATAACATTTTATTTTAGTGACTTCTTTTTAGTGTCTAGTGCCATTTTAAGTTCTATCACAGATAGATTTTCCGTAGATTTTCAGTAGGCCAAGGAAGCATGGTGTTAGCAGGGCAGATGTTATGTGCTTGTCTGTGTTTTATAGATATACTGGGCACACTCTAAATGTTAGGGAACATGCAGGGCCCTCTGGGTGACAAATAGAAACATGGAATTAGAATGTCATGGGAGCCTGTTCCCTGTGGCACCCAGAGAAGGGAAGGCTTAATGGTGGGGGCCAGAGAAGGTGGCACAAGAGGAGGTGATCTTTGGGCTGAGTCTTGAGTAGAAGAGAGTGTTTTAAACAGAGAGACTGTTACAGACATACAAAGGTGTGGCAGATGAGAGTGGGCTTGTGGGAGGGGCCAGAAATGGGAATAAAGGTTTGAGTCAGGTTGGGGAAGACTGTGTAGTATATGTTACATCAAAGAGCTTGGACTTCACGTCCTAAATGTCAGGGTTGGTGTCTCATCCCGATTAGATTTTGTGCGTCAGAGCAAGAAGGGCTTCTCAAATTTGAGGGAAGCATTTCTGGGAAAGAAGACCCTCATTCACTCTTCCGAGGGAGCTTGACCTATCTCTGGATATGTGGGTGTGGGGCTGTGAAGACAGGAGCTGCTGCTGTCTTTCCACCATGGGGCACACTGAGCGTGGACAGCACTGACCCCAGGAAGCTAGAACCCGGAAGCAGAAGAAAGCCAGGGAAATAGGGCCTTGTCAAAATCATGGGGCCATGGGACTGGCCTGTGCCTCATGAAGAGGGACTTCAGTACCTCCCTTAATCACTTGTACTGCCTAGTGATTTTTAAGTTTTTATTTTGAAATGGGCCAAACTTCCTAAAAGTTGCAAGGAGAGTTCAGAGGACTCGTGTTTACCATTCATGCAGATTCACCAATTTGTGCCTTTTCGCCCCTTTGGCTGTATCAGTACCTGAGATCAGGTTGTATACATCACACACCTTTACCACTTACTACTTCTGTATGCCGTTTTTAAGAACAGGGGTGTTCTCTTCGTTCCCACAGTCCTATCAGCCAAGACTGAGGCTTAGTCATTGATCGAAATTACAGATACTAATTTTTTACTTATTTGAGAGAGAGAGAGAAAGATAAAAAGAAAGTGTGAGTGGGGAGAGGCAGAGAAAGAGGGGGAGAGAGAGAATCCCAAGCAGGCTCTACACTTAGCATGGAGCCCAACACAGGACTCAAATCCACAAACCATGAGATCATGACCAGAGCCGAAGTTGGACACTTAGCTGACTGAGCCACCCAGGCTAAGATACTAATTTTTAAATGTTCCCAATAATGGCCTCTATATATAGCTTGTTTCTTTCTCCAATCAAAGATCATGTGTTTTTTTAGAGGTTCAGGTCTTTTTAACCTGGAACACTTTTCAGCCTTTCTTTGTCTTGCATGACATTGATATTTGGCAGAATCTGGGTTTTTTATGTAGTGTCCCTCAGTTGGTGGGGTGTGTGTGATGTTTCCTTATGACTGGATTCAGGTTCCACACCTTCTGTTGGAATACGCTATAACTGACATTGTATCCCTGGGGCATCGGGTCAGGACAAATGTAGCATCTGTCTACCTGCACTGGGGATCTGAACTTTGATCATCCGGTCAAGGTCTTATGTAGTTTCTCCACTGTACAGTTACTATCATTTCTTACGCAGTTAATGAGCAATCTGTAAGGAGACATTACTGTTTATTTTTAAATCAATTTGAATTGGATTTTCTGTTACTTATAACATGAAAGCTCCTCACTGATTCAAGAGCCCATTTATATTGCTGGGTTAATTGCTGGTGACCACGGGGAAACAAGCAAGGGATTAGGATGAGAAAAATAGGAGTTTCTTAAAAGCTTTAATTGTGGTCAGGTGGTAGCAGAGCCAGACCAAAGTGCATGGGGATCTTGAGAGGATAAATCATTTGGTGACACTTCTTAGTCTTTGAATGTATTTTGGAAAAAAAAAGAAAGATTTTTGTGTCGATAAAAATCACACCCTCTGTAACAAGTCTTTCAATTGTTGGAAATTTCCAACAATTTAAAAATAAGCCTTTCATTTTTTTTACTACTCTTTTTAAAGTTCTATTTATTTATTTTGGGAGAGAGAGAGAGAATGAGAAGAGAATGAGAATGAATGAGCAGGAGAAGGGCAGAGAGAGAGAGAGAATCCCAAGCAGGCTCCATGCTATCAGCACGGAGCCCATTGCAGTCTCAATCTCATGAACTGTGAGCTCATGACCTGAGCTGAAAAGTTGGTCACTTAACCAAATGAGCCACCGAGGCGCCCCTTTTTTTCATTCCTCTTAACTGGATAATGTTAGTTATGTTCACAAAGGATAGTGGTTGTTTACAGGGACACACAACATTTATTCAAAATATGTTTATGCATTTTTTCCTGGATTTTATATTGACAAAAATGTTCCCATTAATTATAAATTCAGTACTAGTTGAGCAGGATTCTTTAGACAAGCAGTGAACCAGGCTCAGAAATAGAAATTCCATACCATTTACTGGGAGATGATCTCAGGGAATGCCAGTAGAAAAGTAGGGACAGGAGAGAGGGGAGGGAAAGCAGTCCTTAAAGTGTGTTATTTAGCAAATGTGTGCATGTTTTTTGTCTGCGTGGTGTGTGTGTGTGTGTGTGTGTGTGTGTGTGTGTGTGTTCATGTTTGCATCCATCCATGATTGTCCATGATTATCCTGCTGTCCACACTAGGTGTGTGTACCCAGACCCTGAGATAAGGCTTCAAGTGCATATAGTTTTTTGGGAGGTAAGGGGGATGCTGTTGGCAGGTTTGGAAGTGAGAAGAAAAGGCAGCCACTAACTGATAAGCCAGCCCCCACTGGAGCACCTGAAGCCCAATCTCATGAGATAGTCCTGGGAAACAGTGTAGACCAGGCACCTCGGAGTTCTCCCACCTGACAGATAAGGGAGCAGGGTCAAAGTGAGGCAAGTCACTATTGCTGGTGAGTATCGGTGCACCGTGCATGATGTGGCTTCAGAATCTTACCTACCTGGGATTGCCAATTTAGGCCACTTTCAGCTCGCTGGTCTAGGTTGGGCAGTGTGACGGGCAGTGACAGAATGCCTGGAAAAATACTCACCCAGGGTAGGCCAAAGGTAGTCAGGAGTGTTCTCTGTCTCCACTCGGGTGGGATCTCTGAGATCTGTGCTCTGGAGGGGGCAGTGCCAACCTACACACGTCACTGCTGAGATTGGAAAATTGGATTGGAAACAGATCAAAAAGGGACCCTGAATACCTAACCAGGAATATGGATATTCAATTCTAAAAACTGTGCTGCAAGCAGGGAAGCAGGAAGCTGGGAAAGGACGGTCCCTTTGGTGTGGCATGTTTGGGCCGCGTGAATTGGAGCAGACGCAGACAGCGGGGGCGCACAGACATTAGGGAGCTGCTGAAACCATTAAGGCTGCCGCCGCCCAAGGTCTGAGTGGTTGTGGAGAATGGGAAGGGAGATGACAGCCGTTTCGGCCAGAAGACTCTGCAAAACTGTGCAGTGATTGATGGGCCAAGTCAAGCAAGTTTTCAAGCCTGGTGCCCTCATTAGCAGAAGGGAGCGGGACTTCAGAGGAAAGGAATGTTAAGTGGAACGTCAGCATTCAATATTCAGAGCTGCATTTCAGAGCAAGAAACCAAGAATGAGTGATTCTTTACTTTTTTGTAGACAAGTATTTCGGAATTCAGAAAAACAGGTAGGAAAGCAGGAAGAAGACTCAAGATTGGGTTTTGTTTTGCTTTGTTTTGTTTCTAAATTGGAACCATATGAAATGCATAGCTGCAATCCAGAAATCATGCACAAGTCTGCCAACTGAATGATTTGACTTCTGTCTACTCTCTTTGTACACCTCCCTGAACTAATAAAGGGGATAGAAATTAATCAGAAACAGGGAGCAGGAAAGAAAAGGAAACACTCAAGCCCTAAATGAGAAAACAAAGCCTTTGGTTCCTGGAGAAAGCTTTGGTTTTGGCTCAGGTCATGATCTCACGATTCGTGGATTCGAGACCCGGTGCGGTGTTTGCTTGGGATTCTCTCTCTCTCTCTCTCTCTCTCTCTCTCTCTCTCTCTCTCTCTCTCTGCTCCTCACCCTCTCTTTCCCTTTCTCTCTCAAAATAAATAAACTTAAAAAAAATAGAAGTGGGGTACCTGGGTGGCTCAGTCATTTAAGCATCCTTCTCTTGGTTTCAGCTCAGGTCATGATGTCATGGTTTTGAGTTCAAGCCCCACATTAGGTTCTGTGCTGGCAGCACGGAGCCTGCTTGGGATTCTGTCTCCCTTTTTCTCTGCCCATCCCCTGCTTGCTCTCTAGCTTTCTCTCTCAAAAATAAATAAACATTAAAAAAATAGAAACTTCCAGCTGTAGGGGAGCCTCACATTTGTACATAGAAGTGCCATTTGGGGTGCCTGGGTAGCTCAGTCACTTAAGCATCTGACTCTTCTTTTCTGCTCAGGTCACGGTCTCATGGTATGTGAGTTCGAGCCCTGTATCTGGCTCTATACGGACAGTGTGGAGCCTGCTTGGGATTCTCTCTCTGTCCCTCCCCTGCTCTCTCTCTCCTTCAAAAATAAATAATAAATAAATAAATACTTCAAAAAAATGCCATGTAACATAAGATGCTCTAACAGGCAAAGAAACTAGGGATATACAAGTAAAAGCCCTTTGAAAATCAAAGTGCCATGTGCCAACTGGGTCACTATCTTTATGATCATGGGGCATTAGCTCTGTTATATCCAGACCCTACCATTTGGGTTAGGCCAATGGAGACTATGAGAAGGATGGTTTGGCCCAGCATTGAAGCAGATATAAACGATCTTTCCTGACTTTTGCAAAAATACTTTTTAGTCTTCAAGGGTAATAAGCAAGAGGGTAAGGTCTTCGGGGAAATAAAAGCATTAACTTCTAGTCTCCTTTTTTGCTGGAGACCTATTACAGATACCCAAAAGATGGAGACCTTGTTTTGCCAAGATAATCAGCTTTGGGGTGATTCTAAGGCATGTTATGCAGTTTCCTATTATCTGCAGTAACTTGAGGTCAGTAGAAGCTGATTGGAGAAGGTCATAATATATCCTCAAACCTAAAACAAGCATGCATTTGGGGGCTTGATCTCACACACAGGGCTGAAGTGTTTTTCAGTGCTTACTCAGTGTGTTTTGACCTCTAAGATGATGATGCTGGCAGGGGAAAGGCAGCTGGTTTAGGATTGAGATAGGATTGGAGGAGGAGTCCAAGATGGCAGACCCAGAGTGAGGGGCTGTAGTGTTTTAGAAGAGCCAAAGGAGGAGAGAAGGTGGAGGAAGGAGTACAATAGCCAGAATGCTTTTAAGGAGACAGCATGGCCTCTTGAACTGGAATTAAGAGCTCGAGAGGAATTAGGACGTCTTAGGGCTGTTGGATCCAAGCCTGTCTCTCTTCCCCAGTACCACCAGGGTATAACTAGGGCCACTTGGGGCTGAACCTTACACTTCTGCAAACCAAGTCCAGGTGAGGATGGGAGAAAACCAAACCAGTAGTGCAGCCTTTGTCTATTCTCTCATGGGCCCTAAGATGATCCAACCTGCCCTAAAACCTAGGCAAGAGAGGCCACTGCCCTGGGCTATGTACTTCATCCCACTCAGCCTCATCACTCCCCATGGAAGAAGAGGTCCATGGAGGCAGGGGTTATGCCATTCCGGACCCTGCATTGCTCTTCCCTTATTGTTCCAGATGCACAGCACTCTGGAATCCCTGCCCGCATGCCCCAGGCCTGATGGCATAGCCCACACAGGCTGGAAGTTTTGTGGACGGAATCCGAGGTGACAGTTGGACAGGAAGGCTGGGGTGTCCACAGAGCTGTCAAGAGAGAAGAGAAGAGTGACAAGCCATGGGGCAGGTTCTGGATGCCCCATGTGCCCCGTTCAGCGCAGAACACTGAAGAGTCTGAATATTTAGACATTTTTTAAATGTTTATTTATTTTTGACAGAGTGAGAGGGGATTCCTCTCTCCCTCTTTCTCTGCCCCTCCTCCACTTGTGCATGCACATACTCTCTCTCTCTCTCTCAAAATAAATAAACACTTTAAAAAGAGAGAAAGAGAATGAAAGAGAGACAGAGAAAGAGCAGGGGAGAGGCAGAGAGAGAGGGAGACACAGAATCCTAAGCAGGTTCCAGGCTCTGAGCTGTCTGCACAGTGCCTGATGCGGGGCTCGAGCCCACAGACCATGAGATCAAGACCTGAGCTGAAGTCGGATGCTTAACTGACTGAGCCACGCAGGTGGCCCAAGAGTGAAAATTTTAAATGGAAACCTGACCTTCCAAGTCCTTGGAAAGAGAATAGAACACAGTTTGTCTTGGTAAGAGAATAGAACACAGTTTGTAATCTTGATTTATAATTTAAAAAAATTCAGACATAAATAATGTCAGCCTCCATTTGTCTTCTTGCCCCAGGCCCTGAAAGTATTCATGCCTACCTAGCATCCCCTTGGGAGCCATGAGAGTCCAGACAAGGTCAATGGCTCAGTGCCTCCACTATCCGCTAAGGTGGATCCACAGGCTTATTTGACCCTGCATCCTTTGATCTTCTTTTTCTAGAAGTCTGACTCCAAGATCATCATTATTATGACCCAAAGCAGTCTCCCTCAGATGTGTGTTTGTGCTACCCTCAAATACTCCCAATGGAAAAGGGGCAATCCAACTGCTTCCCTTCCCCTTTTGGCCCCCATAATAACCATGGCTGCCATAAGCATGGGTCAGACACCTGCACAAGAGGATAGGATTTGGGTAGACCATAGTGAGGAAAACCATGTGTTTCAAAGGGAGCCTGCAGAGCCTAACGGAAACTACGTGGTAGTTTGGTAGTAATATGGGATTGGATGTGTAAAATGCCCCAGTCATATGTACTTGTCTCTCCCAGCAAAAGACATGAATGCCGTTGGTCAACGAAGAGAGACTAAAACATGCCTGAACTGCAAAGGCACTGTTTCTGACACAAACCACCTCATTGGTGATGGCAACAGATATCATTAACAGCCTTACTATGAGAGCTTATGTGAGTTTCCACAACTCTTTTGTAGACACATAAAATATTAACTATTTTGGAGAGCAGCTGTTTCTTTATGCATTATCCTTGATAATTTCTGGATACTGGCTGTAAGATGGTATTCATACATGCTAATTGGGCATTCACAATGTATAGAGGTGTTGTGGTATTTTTTTTTATTTTGATATTGGATGTTGTGCTTCTGCTGACCATCCCACATGGAATCTGCAAGCATAGAAGGATAATATTCTCCAGAGGAGGCTCAACTGTTCTCCAATGCACTTAAAAGCAAGGATGGGAATTTTCAGACTCTAATGCCCATAACACATGGATGTAGGTACCTGCACAAACACAGAGAAGTCCATTTGCTCAGCCAGTTATATTTCATTGGGAGTTTTGCATCTGTTCTGGTGGATTTTTTGTTTGTTTTGTGGTCTCCAATGAAGATACAATGGTGTGGACACACACCTGGAGACCTCTAGAATTCTGATTTGTGCAAAAATGAAAGAGCCAAGAAACACGATTGGCTAGGTAATTGCAGAGAACAAAGTGAGTCTCTATATGATAGAGAGGAAAGGCCTCCAGATCATAGACCCTATAGGAGAAATCCAGCAACAGAAAGAACATGTGGATTAAACGTCCTTGTGTTTCAAAGTGGTATAAAGAATGTTTTTTTCCAGCATGTTATGTGGATTGACAGCAAGCTATCTTGTCATTCTCAAAGTTACAGTTCTTGTCATTCTTGAAGTTTATATCTTATTTTGTCATTCTCGAAGTTATAGTTCTTCCTATTATCTTACACTTTTGATGAAGCCATTCCTTAAAAGCCCTTCCTTTCAGCCTTGATGCCTTCTCTGTAAAATCTCATGCACTTACTTATCCCAGAGACACTTATTGAGCACAGATGTGCCAGGCACTGTGTTGAGTATTGGAGCTACTCCTCTGAATAAGGCAGATGGGATCCCCAATGTCTGATGGGCAAAAGGAAGATCTTTTCTTCTCCTCCTCTTCAACCTGTAAAGAAATAGAACCTACGGAGTCTCAAATAATAGACTGAACATATGGCTTCCTTCAGGTTTTCTTGATGGGATCACTCAACTTGGTTGAGATGATAGTCAAACATATTTCAGGTCTTACTAGGAACAAATAATGTGGTTTCATGGCTAAAGCATTGCTTTCAGTCTAGAGATCTAGTTTCTTACTTTGCTATCTTGTATTACCTCGGTGTAAAAAGAATCAAATCAAAGCAACCTCTTCAGAGACGTTGGGGTTTCGAATGGGTAGATTAAATGAGTCATGAACTGGAGTCACCCCTACCCTCACTCAGTAGAGCTGATAGTTAGATTTTCATCAGTTTTGCAAATTTGTTGATGTCCTGTTGGTAGCCTGAAATTATTCATGATGAGAGTATTTATCCCATAAAATAGGCAACTGCTAAAATTTGGGGCTTTTATTCCCCAGAAAGCCAGCTGTTAAGCATTTTCTAGCACATCCCTGTTTAAAGGGAAGGTAGATATCCTAATGGTGAAGTGGAAAGTTTGGAAAGATGTCAACACATACAGGATCAAAATGAAGGGAAAAGAAGCAAATTAGTACATGAAATTCTAGGCAATTATTCCCTAGGGGCTAGTTTAATCTCTGTAGGGATGGTGTCCTGCTTTTTGTGCTTCAGAGGTGGTTGTCATGACGTTTTAATCTAGGACTATTTTATTTTATTGTGACAAGAACACAACATGAGACTTAGTTTCTTTTAAAAAGAAACTCTCCTCAATGCCCATCACCCACTTTCTCCTCTCCCCCACCCCCATCAACCCTCAGTTTGTTCTCAGTTTTTAAGAATCTCTTATAGTTTGGCTCTCTCCCTCTCTAACTTTTTTTTTTCCCTTCTCCTCCCCCATGGTCTTCTGTTAAGTTTCTCAGGATCCACATAAGAGTGAAAACATATGGTAACTGTCTTTCTCTGTATGACTTATTTCACTTAGCATAACACTCTCCAGTTCCATCCACGTTGCTACAAAAGGCCAGATTTCATTCTTTCTCATTGCCAAGTAGTATTCCATTGTGTATATAAACCACAACTTCTTTGTCCATTCATCAGTTGATGGACGTTTAGGCTCTTTCCATAATTTGGCTATTGTTGAAAGTGCTGCTATAAACATTGGGGTACAAGTGCCCCTATGCATGAGTACTCCTGTATCCCTTGAGTGAATTCCTAGCAGTGCTGTTGCTGGGTCATAGGGTAGTTCTATTTTTAATTTTTTGAGGCACCTCCACACGGTTTTCCAGAGCAGCTGCACCAGTTTGCATTTCCACCAACAGTGCGAGAGGGTTCCCATTTCTCCACATCCTCTCCAGCATCTACAATCTTCTGATTTGTTCATTTTAGTTTCTCTGACTGGCATAAGGTGGTATCTCAGTGTGGTTTTGATTTGTATTTCCCTGATGAGGAGTGACGTTGAGCATCTTTTCATGATGTTTATTTATTTTTGAGAGAGAGAGAGAGAGACAGAGTGTGAGCTGGGGAGGGACAGAGAGAGAGGGAGACACAGAATCCGAAGCAGGCTCCAGGTCTGAGCTGTCAGCACAGAGCCTGACGCAGGCTTCGAACTCACAAACCATGAGATCATGACCTGAGCTGAAGTCGGAAGCCAGGTGCCCCCGAGACTACTTTCTTAAAGAGGACATTATGTAACCATTTAGACTGTGTGTATGTTCTTCTCTTTGGTCCCCTAACCACGGAAGCTGCTAGTGAACAAAACATATTAGAAGAATAAAGAACATTGAGTTTGGAATGACAGTAGTCGATTGCTGAGCAACAGAGTATTCTATGAGTCCCTGGGGATTATTGCTTCCACCTTTCTCACTGATTATCTAAGAAGTACAAAATATCAGTATTGTAACCAATTCATAATGAAATAGGTGAAGCCTCACTGAACATCATTTGTGATTGATCCAAACCTGACTGGTGAATTGCATTTGTTTGGAATTTTTGATAGTGGAAAGAAAATACCTTGGTCTGAGAAAAATTGCACTGGCAGAAGAAAACTTTATTGTCTAAAAATGTGCAGACTCATCGAATAATCTTGCAGAATGTATAGTCAAAATTTAACACAGAAAATTTAGTACTTGATAGAAATAATGAAAACAATTACCACCACCTTACAGGGCAGGAATGTTACACAGTAGTGTTTCATGAAGACAAAATTCTGTTTGCTCAATCACATCTTTGATGTAAAGTTTACAAAGAGCAGAATTCATCTCTAAAAACTATTTTCTTTAAAATAAAAATTAAATGTGTACCTGTATGGAGAAATAAAGACTCCCAACACCTTACCTCAAGCCATACACAAAAATTAAATTGAGATGGGTCATAGATCCAGGCATAAAAACTAAGATGATAAATCTTTGGAACAAAACATATAATATTTACTAGCTTTAACTTCTTATATCCGGAAAGAAAAAAGGTACAAAATTAAAAAGAACTAAAGAAAGTTTGAAAACAGTTTAACTGCACTGTGTAAGAAACTAACCAAGGACTTGAGATTGTTTAATGAAGTATGCTCCAGAAAATATTTTCTCCATGAAAATGATCAATATTGGTATAATTCCAATGGAAATATTTGTGTGTGTTAAACATTGAGTTAAAACCGCCTTGAAGACACAAAGTCTGGATTAAAATAACAGGGTAAAAACATCTTTACAACAATCCACAACTCTGTCTCATGAGCAGAAAGGTGCATCCATTCCATTTTATTCAACTGAGGAACATAAATTTTAAAAAAATAGAGGTAAACACCCAGCAAAGCTTCCATGCAACTTTGCAGTGTTGATAAAAGAAGTAGAAATGTACCTTTTGTTTGTCCTTTTCACCCTGAAATTGAAGCATCTTCCTTTAGATGGCCAAAGGTGTCCCTCTCCTATATTCATCGAAAAAATCCCCATTGGGGCACCTGGGTAGCTCCGTTGGTTAAGTGTCCGACTTTGGCTCAGGTCATGATCTCGCGGTTGGTGGGTTTGAACCCCACGTCAGGCTCTGTGCCGACAGCTCAGAGCCTGGAGCCTGCTCTGGATTCTGTGCCTCCCTCTCTCTCTGCCCCTGCCCCGCTCGTGCTCTCTCTCTCTCTCTCTCTCTCTCTCTCAAAAAATAAAAAAAATAAACATTAAAAAAAATCAGTCCCCATCAGATGTGACATCATTAAGTTTTGCTGTGGTTTGACAGGAGTTTGTCTTTATCGGTGTGTGCTTTATTCTAAGATTTTTGAATTAAACATTTGGTAAGATGCTAAAAAATATTTTAAAACTATACTTGCTTCTGAGAACTCATGATTGTCTTTCTGAAGCATTCTGGTCAAAACATATTTGATGGAAAGGAACATAAATCCACCCGAACTACTAAAAAAAAAAAAAAAAGGAATATTTATTGTCAGGATACAAGATGAGTTGAACCTTGGCCTGGTGGAAGCTATAAGGCCAGCGGTCTGAGGCCAAGACTCAAGATGCTCCTTTACACATGTGCATTCACCCCTCCTGGCCCACTGTGGACCAGTAGCCCCTCATATCTGCTCACTCAGGATGTATGTTTCCCATAAATTATTTTCATTATTTCTATCAAGTTTCCCATATGGCTCCAAAACCAGCTCTCAGGCATGAGCACCTACCTTGTGACTCTCAGCTCAAACTCTTGAAGTAGAGGATTCTACTTCATCTTAGAATGGTCAATTTTAACTTTGCTGGTCCAATCAGCTGAGGGGATGACATGGGCAGAATCACTCACGTTGCATATCAGGCACAACGTGGGCAGGGCAGGTGTTCTACAAGGGGTGTGGGTGGCTCAAGCAGGGTATCTGAATGACGTGAGCAGATCCATGGGCACTGGTGAACTGGAAGAGCTTATATCTCATCTAAAGAGAACACTCAGAGTCAACCAGTTTGGGTTATGCTGGAATGATAGCTCAGTGTGACCAGAGAAGCTACATATCTACATTTTATGCAAAATGTCCTGATTTTTAAAAAGTTGCCAGTTGTAGCAGCCACTGTCAAGCCCTTCCCAAATCCCTTGGGTACTTAACATTTCCATGGGTGCTGGCCTGATTTTCCACTGCCAACTTTGCCTAAGGCTCTCTTTGGCCACTGGAGCCCATTCTACACACACTAGTGGCATGATGGAAATGCTGGTGAATTAAGGCTTCCTGCAGGCAGTTGGACATTTCCTCAGCTCCCTTGTGCTTCTGTTGGAACTACTCTGGGGCATGGTCCATACTGACTTCTAGAGCTCCCCAGAAGAGTTGAAGTCCAGTTGCCCAGTAGTTGGTCATGCACTTTGTATTGGCTGCCCTTCTTCCCCATATCACTTCCCCTCCCCAACCAGTGTTTCTTAAAGGCAACTTTAATAAACGACATGGCCATAGATTCTTGACTCAGCATCTCTGGAGAGAGTTAATTCAAAATTTTTTAAAAAGTGTATCACTTAATCTATAGTATCTGCAGTGTTGACTCAATTCAAGAGCTGTCAGGTTATTAAATTAAAATTAACCACCTACACAAAATTCACCATCATATACTTCTTAGCATCATGGCCAGAGAGGCTTAGAAAAGAAATGTCTAAGCTCAGGTGCTCACATGTTGACAGGTAAACCCTGAGGAAGACCTGGAGTGTGTGGCTCCCTGTCCATGGCCTCCTTTGGCTTAGGAGCTAATGCGGCTTACAAGGCTTCCTCATTGTAGGTGTGAAATCACTGCAGGGTGTTACCACTTAACATGTGGAGCTTTTCAAGTAAGGAGGCTGAGAAGACACATACTTTTTAAAAAAAATTTTTTTTCAAGTTTATTTTTGAGAGAGAGAGAGAGCACAAGGGGAGAGGGGAGAGGGAGACATAGAATCTGAAGCAGGCTCCAGGTGCTGAACTGTCAACACAGAGCCCTATGTGGGGCTTGAACCCATGAACCTTGAGATCATGACCTGAGCTGAAGTTGGTTGCTTAACTGGCTGAGCCACCCAGGTGCCCCAAGACACATACTTTTGAAATGTCAAAAGAGACTGGCCTGGGAGGTAGCCACCCTCTCTCCCTTCACAGCCATGTTTCCAGGTGGGCAGCGTGCACCAGCCTTGAGGACTGAGCCATGCTTAAGAGAAGTGGTTACCTAGGGAAAAAATAGGGATGTCTGTAGGGAAATGCAAGCTGGAGAAGCAGGAAGCTAATCGTTGAATGGCCCAAGGAGTAAAATGAGGGTGATGGGTGGGAGGTGACAGAGACAGTTTCCCATCCAAGTAAAGGAGGAGTTTCTTGACAGCTGAGCTTCCCGCCTGTTGCCCAAGGTGGCGTGCATTGCCCTTGGTGGAAGTGTTCACACCTTCGCCATGGGGGCACCAGCATGTCGTAGACTCTGGGTCTAACGTTCTCTCTTGTCTAGCAAAAGAGCGGGATGCAGCATTGAAAGTGAGAGATGGCTAATGTCTGGGAAAAGACAAGAGCCCCAAATAAGGGTCCTTGCTCCATTTTTATTAGGATCAGAAGGCTTACAAACATGGCGATGGACGTGCACAAAGGGACAATGAATTTGTGAACATTAACTTGTGGATGGGAGGGAAAGGGGGTCTTGAGGATATTCGGGGTTAGGGGTTTGGGTTAATACAAAAGGAAATCTGGGCTCCAGGCAGTCGGGAGGAGAGTTGTTTACAGCGGACATGAGGCAGCACCTCTGTTTATCTTAGCTAGCCTAGGGACTAGACAGACAGGGGAAATAACCTGAGGGTTGACAAGGCACCTTTTCTTTTTTTAACCATCTCCGTTCTGGGCTGTTTTGCCTGCAGTGCAGCCATCCATAGTCCAATTCACCAGTTTACCTAACCTGGCCCTATCCTCCCGTGAAAGCAGCTTTTCTGCTACAGTACTAAATTGGGGGTGCTTCCCCCTGAATATCTAATCTTGTTTATTTCATATACCTATGTATTGGGCACCTTTGCGCCTGTTCCTATTTTAGGCCTTTGCCTCTCTCTCTCTATTCTGGGGGCTCTGCACCCCCTCTCTATTTTGGAGTGCCTTTGCACCTCCCTATTCTTGGGGTGTCTTTGCACCCCCCTATTCTTGGGGTGCCAGTCTGGTTTACCCAAACTTGGGTGTGAGCATTTTATGGCTTTGTATTTCTTTATGCTTTGTTAACCCATTGGTGTAAGCCCGGGGGATTCCTAGGCTTATCTCTCACACCAGCAAAGCTAATGCAGCGTGGATATGGCGAGAGTCTCTGGGAGGCACCAGTTTTCCAAGGATGCAAGGGGTGGACCTCCAGTGCAATTAACCCCGTTGTCGGGCCAGTCCTAGGAGTGGCAGAAATGCTCCTTGATTAAAAAAAAAAAAAAAAAAAATTATTTGATGGTCCTGGGAAATTACTCCTGGGAAAATTGAGGTACTGAATGTTGTTTCCAATTCTATTTAAAAATACACTTATTAGTAAGAAGGCTGGGAATACAGTTCTTTGCTTCTCATTTCTTCCAGTGAACTAGTTTCTCTTTTAAATGAAAAAATTGCATAATCTTAAAACTTAAGAGAAAAAAAAAAGGTTCACTATCAACTGAGGGAAAATCAGTGCTGGACAGTGATACAAAATGCTTAAAGAAAAAAATTTTAAAAATTCATGTAATTTGAATTGTCAAGCCAGAGCCTGGAATTGAGTTTTTCTGTCCAGCTTGTAAAATCCCTGGTAATACAAAGATAATTATGGAAATATTCAGAGACTTTCCCTGGATCCAGACACAGAGCCGCCCCACTGGCTTTTACCTCTTAGTAAAGAGGAAAAGCATTCAAAAGACAGACCTGCCGTCATTGGAGCCACTTAAAGAACGAGCAAAAAGGTGACGTGCATTTCTCAGGATTGGCCTTAACCTGACAGGTCCCCAGGGGTGAGTCATTTTCTCCTTCTTCAGTCAGTTTGGCTGTAAAATAATTATAATAACGAGATCTTGTTTACTAAGAGCTGAAGTCCACTTCGCTTGTCTCATTCAGCTGCCAGGAAGGAGAGGAAGAGAGGTAGTGATTAGAAGGCTTTTGTGGCTAACTGTCGTAGCAGCTCGGTGTTGAGAACCCATGCCTTGAATAAGCGAAGTCTCTTGTAAATTGGACTTGTGAGTAGTGGGTGCCCGTGTAAGTGTCCCTCTGCTTCTCCTGTGGGTCTGCACTTGTGACCTGAAGCAAACAAATAGGAAGGGTAGTTTGACTAAATAAATGGAGAGGGGACAGGGTAGGCGGGGAGGGGAGGAAGGAGCCTCCATCTCGGTCGGACCCTCCATCTTGCCAAGATCTGGCCTGTGGCCAAGTAGAGCAAAATCTGCAAGAGTGCCAGTGGCTCAATCGAGCCCCACTGATCAGTGGCCTGGAAGCTGGGCACTCGGTGTCTCTCTCCCTGCAGCCAGTCTTCAGCCAGGGTCCGGGCGGTGGTGCCTCAGTGCCTGTCCTCAGTGGCTCTCAGTTGAACGAGCTGAACAGTGAGCCTGGAGCCTGGACTGACCACTCAGTGAGTCCTTTACGCTGAAAATTCAGAACAGACCTTCACCTCAGCAGTGGCTCTTGGGGCCACCTGAGAAGCCACGGCTAGGTTTACTCTCCAGTGGCAGAGCCTGGTGTGTGTGTGAGAGAGGAATACTCACTTCCTGCCTTTGTCCCTTAGCTGACTGGAGCAGCCGGCTTCGTTTACATTCCTCTAGTGGTGTTATTGAAAAGCCTTGGCAGCTCCCAAATGTCCCACTAGGGCTTTTCCCCACCCCACCCCCCCCCCCCACTATCTTTTTTTTTTTTTAATTTATTTTTTTCTAGCTTTTAGCTAGCATCTGGAAAGATCCACTGGATGCGATGGGCTCATTTTTCAAGAATCCGCTTTACCTTCAGGGAAATCAGGAAAGGAGCAAGCTCTCAATGTATAAATGTGGAGGAATTTTACAACCTCTCAAACTACTGCACCTTTTTTGTTTCAGTCCAGCATGTTACTGGAATGGTTTTAGGACGGAACTGCTAGTGTAATCCCTTGGGGTAGGGAGGGGTGAGGAGCCATGAATGGAAAGAAGTTATCCATTTTAAATTGTATTACAATCTGTCCTTATTGAGTTAAAGTCTTAGAGGTTATGGTTTGGGAAGGAAACTTGTTACAATGGTAAGGAACTTAAACCAGAACTTTTGGGGGGGATCTTAAGAACTATATATATACATATATATATATATATGTATATATATATATATATATATACATATATATATATGTATACATATATATATATATATGTATATATATATATATGGTTTTTTTTTTTAAATGAGAATAATCTATGATGTGCTGCTGTCCGCTTGGATTTCATTCAACTGGAAGGACCTGTGGTCGTGCTTGGCAGCCTGCTCTTATCACCTGCTGTCATCTTCCTCCTGGAGCAGCCTTTTGAAGAAGGAGAGAGGCAACCTGCATTTTCCTGAAGAAATGTGATAGGTCTGCCTGCCTGGCATGCACGGAATCTACACTGGATGGTTCCCTGAGGACCGCTTGAGGTTGAAGTGCATGCATGCAATTTTCAGGCAGCTAATTAAACTAGTAAACTTCTGGAATCCAGACTGCTCCCTGGCTATAGGCGAAATGCCCTGCCTGTCGTGGCTCATCAGAAGGGGTTTGTCTATGGAAATCTTAGGAACAGAACAAAGAGACTTCGATCTGCATGAGGAATGAAGTCTTGGCTCTTGCCAGCAGCTCCTTAACTGCTGCATGATGTCAAATCCCTCTCCTAGAAAACGTCTGAAAGGAAAAGAATTGCACATTAGGCTTGGTTTCAGGAAGTGTTCTTTCTTTATGTGTGTGCTTCTGCATGGAAACAGTTAATCATGTGCTCCTTAAGGTTACGGTGTAGCTCCCTGTCTCCTCTTAGTTCCGAACACAGCCCTGTGTTTTCATTCCGGAGTCGCTCCAATCTGTGGACTTTGCTAGTAAGTGATGAACTTCAAAGGCCTTGGAGCTGGGGTTCCGTTCAGCTGCTGAGCCTGACAACCTGAAGATCCAGAGTCAGCAGAATTGCAAAGGAGAGCTCCCGTCTTCTCAGGAGGTTTTGGAATGCTCGCCTCCATCCCAGCAAGTGGAAAGCAACACAGGGAAGGCACCTCTGAACCTTTACAGAGAGGGAGCCATGGAGGGAAGACTAAATTAGCGAGGGTTCCCCGGAGGGATGGGTAGCACTGCGTTACTGTCTTCCTATAGATGAGATTCTACAGATCAACAGAGTCCCCTATGAATGTGAACATAGGGGCAAATCTTGAGGCCAAAATGAGCCTCTTGCCAAAAAGTATTCTTTGCTAATGCACATGTAGCTCTCTGCTAAGTAATTATGCTTTTCCACTTGTTGAAATGTCCCTTTGGTGCTATTGGCTCTCTGCCCACCCCCACCCCCACCCACCCCCACCTCCCCCACCCCCGGCAATAATGAAATTGCTTTTGCAAATTGGCAGCAGCTACTGTGGCTTTGGCTTTGGTGCCTCCCGACCCCACCCCTGCAGCTCAACCCCCTTTAATATTCCTTAATGTGGCGTGACCTGTTTTCACTTTATTGTCCTTATACCATGTTGGTGATGGTCAGGACGAGCTTCGTCTTAAGCGTGTTATGGCAAAGAGAAGAGATTGTGAGCAGAACAGTTTTATACTTGCTCCTGACCCAGCCTCCCTGGGTAAGGAAGGTTTAGGGATGCCCGCCTCTCCAGGTCTGCACTGCACGCTGGCTGGGGTAAGGCCAGCTGCCTGGGTGTGCGTGTGTTTTACTTAGGAGTGGACACTGAAGGCTTTGTAGCCAAGAGGGAAGATTATCGAGTTTTGATGCTCAAGTGAGGGAAATTCCAAGCTGAAATGACCACAGTTATGATTCAGAATCATATCATGCCTTTAAATTTTTCTCTGCATTCCAAAGTGCACTGCCCCCCTCCCCTTGGGTTATCATGGAGCTGTTTCCGTGTTGTTTCTTATACAAACTTATCTCTGTAAACAGGGACGTAGGATTTCATCTCAATCTTTGATTTCTAAGGAGAAAATAAAGGGATTTATTCCCAGTGCCCTTGTGTTGACCTTGCCTGGGGGAGAGGGCTAGCAGAGCTGATGATGACCTCATCTCATTCCGGCAGGATTTCCTGGGACATGCAGGGCCTCATTCTTCTGCTGTCCCTCTGTGTTCAGCCACATTAAGTCCATAAGCTTCAGAGCAGATTACGGTGACATCTAATATCGGTCCCTTTAGGACTTGAGCATGAGGTCAAGCAAACATACAAAGCAATCATTATACTTTCTGCAGTCCCAGAGACCTTCTGCGTCAGCTGGAGAAACAGGAGGTGGGGCAGTGAGGTGGGGCACAGACTAGGAACTGAGCTGTCTGGAGCAGGAAATCAGCCTGAAAGGGGATGGAAGGGCTTTGGTGGGAAATAAATGGCACTGTGTTGTTGACGGAAAAAGATCTTGGCAGGACTGTTGTTGTGAGTGTTCTGTGGCTTAGAAAGGAATTTCCTACAGGCTGGACTAACCATTAAAAATATCTCTACCTTCAGGAGTCCCGGGCGTGCAATAGAGCATCGCTGGGGGAGATGTCAGCTTGGACCATGGGTGCCCGCGGTCTGGACAAGCGAGGAAGTTTCTTTAAGGTAAAAGGAAGCCTTGATTGGGATTTCTAATGGGCAGACTTTCTCACTTTGCTGGGCTGCTTGAGGAGCTGCGGAGTGAAGCCTGTTCTGAGCCAGCTCTTGGGGCGGGGGGGGGGGGGGGGGAGCTTGCCTGAACCCAGCTGCGAGCTGTTACTGGGTTTACAGTAGGTTGGAGTTTTTGTGACCTAGTGATTCCAGACAGGCCCAGGATCTAGGGCCTGCGAGATGCAACCCTGTATAAAACAGTTGAGGCAATCTTTATCTGTTCCTTTTTCAACTGGATGGTTTTATGATAGAAGCTGGATTTTGCATTCCAGTCAATCGATGCTGTAGGCAAGTGTGTTTTGCACTTTACTTGACTGTATGAATCACGTAGGTCCTCTTTAAAGAACAACAACAACAACAAAAAACAGATTCCTGGGTCTCACCCTAGACTGATTGTTATTTACTGGTGTATTTTATCAAATACTTAGAGGCCTCTTATGATCAGGCAAGAGAGAACCAAGGCATGATTAAAACTGTGCCACTCTCCATATGCATATAGATGTTAATGGGTTGAAATTACCTTGCTAGTTTAATGAGATTCTAAATGGGTATTTTATATACTCTGTGTGTATGTTGTAAATTAAGACTTGGTGGTCATTTCAAATTTGCACTTGGGAATTCATTTCCTTCTTATGGCTTTTGCTTTGTATAAAAAACAAGATCATGTAAAGGAGTAGAAAAACGGAGGTAAAATGTGCATTTGAAATCTGTCATAGGAAAGTGTTCAAACATCCTATCTTTTTCCTCAAAGGAGGAATAACACAGGAGCCTCCTAATTACCGAGGAAAACAGACAATGTTTACTAATTCTCCCATCCTGATGGGTTGCAAGTGTGTATTAACTTGCATGTATATGCTTCCCATTTGCAAAAGACTAAACCAATTTACTATGTCAATTTTGGACTCCATAAAAATCTATCAGAAGAGCCTTGTTGATACAGCAAAGCTAAATTCAACAAGCCAACCACAGTAAGGAAGGACATCATCAGGACACAGTCCCACTGGTGTGCAAGTGGGAGGACGGGAGACATCTTCATAGGGTTCAGAGGTCTGGGCTTGGGTCCCTTAAGCTGTATTTTCCAAGGCAGAGAATTGATCGGATTTCAGCAGAGTATGTGGCATAATAGTTCCGGATTGGTGGATTCAGCAAGACAATGGTCTTGAATAGAATCTTGGCAAGTTAACTATTGTTTGATGGGCAAGCTTTTCCCAGGTGAGCAAACTGTTTGCCAGGACAAATTGTCTTGTAGGAATTTCCTGCAGCAAATAGCAAAGTGATTTGTTGGTTTAAAGCCTTAACATCCTGGGTACGAATATCCTGGAAGAAATAGTTATGTTGACACAGATGGTCTTGATTCTCCGTCCTCATAGTTATGTGATGTGGATGTAGCCAGCTCTGTTCTTCATTCGTTTACTCAACTTGGAATAAAGCTGTACAACATCCACCCACTTGAGGCAGACGAAGGACTTTTCAAGTCTCTTATAGACCAGGCACTAACCCACCAGGCTCCTGACTCATCTCCAGTTCCTGGATCCTGTGTTATGTGGAGATACTTACTTCATCCTGGTAGAGGGGACAAACCCACCCCCCTCCTTAACCCAAGGCGCTGTCTACATCAGCCTAACTATTGGTTAGTCTGTAATTACCACCTTATGCTCAGGAAATATGGGGCGGGGAGGGGGGTGGAATCTTACATAGCAGTTAGACTTCATAGTCAAAGCAAAAGAAGAAAATCAAGTATGGTCAAAATTGCCTTTGAAAATTCCTGAGGGAGGGTCCATATTGGACTCAATACGACCTGTTGATTTCATGGTAGCCAGTGTGTCCTGAAGTCCTGGGGAGAAAAAAAAATTTTTTTCAGTTGGACAGCAGGTAAAGCAGTTAACTTGTATTTCTGGGCTATGTCCTATGAAAGAATCAATCAGGCAAGAAGTGAGAGGCCTGCCTGACCCCAATGAAGACAAGTCTTGCTCATCTCTCCTGCGTCACATGTCCTGGAAGAAAATGTTGGCCAAGAGGTCTGCACTGTTTAACTTGGTATCGTCTTTCTTTTTTTTCTTCTTCTTTTCTTCCCCAGAGCTTAAATTGTTTAAGTTACATACTCCAAGGTAATGGTACATTTTATACTTCTTTTCTTTCTTTTCTCTTCTTCATAGATAATATTATTCTTTATGATGACTATTCCATAATTAATGATGGAGTAGTATTAGTTATTATAATATTAAGTAAATAAATATGATTGTTAGTTATTATTAATGATTTCACAATTTAGGCATGTAGTTATCCGCAAGGATGAAGTCAACTGCCCTTTGGACACAGGTCAGGTGGGTTAAGGCACCTTTGTGTCTTGCAACTTATCTGAGTCATTTCCATGAGCCAGGATAGATAGAAAACCACAAACCGAAGCTTACCAGTTGGTTAGCAATTCTGATTTTGAAAATACAAATTGAATAAGGGAAGATAATGATGAAAAAGAGGCCTGGTGATTGTCTTTCAATTATCTACACTTTACACAAAATCACGTGAGCCCTAATAGCTGAGAAATGTGTATGGAATTCATCTGTGAGCCAAGAATGTAACCAAGTATTCTTACACTTCATGAAATTGTCCTGTCTGGTTATAGGGCATCACTGATGTTTGGGAAGCACAGCATGGCAGTAAGAGTCATTCCAAAATTTAGCCCTCCCCCCACCTCCCTAGGTATATGGAGTCAACCTCAGGTCTCAAAGTCCACTTCTTCAGGAAAGATTTTTCAGGAACACCACATTGGGGTATATATTCTCAGAGCCCCATTTACTTCTCACATGAAACATTATTTTCTTTTATAACTTGTAATGTGTTTAGTATTGTGAATATTTGATTGGCTACTGAAGATTGTCTGAGCATTCTGGGGTGGTTGAGAGTGCCCCATGGTTATTATTCATGTGGAATCACATCCTGGAAGCCTGGCCACAGAAATCCTATCCTGGACAAACACATTTTCCACAGTCCTTCCCATCGTGAAGCACCATCGTGAATTTTTTCAGAAATGCGTCTTCCTGGTCTACAAGGTGTCCATTAAAACATATACGGGGAAGCAGGTGATGCCCTGGACAAAGCAACCAGAGTTATCTGCACGTCAATATAGAAGTGAACACCTGTTACTATACATTTCAGGATGTATTGTGTGAAAGAGCTTGTGTAAGAAAGACATCATCTAGGCTAGAAAAGCTCTAGGTGGTTCTGCACTAGCAGACAAACTCAAAGTTAGCTTTGATCCCTCCTTTCCTGAATAGCAAAGCTTCCTCCAAGCCACCCACACCCCTTCCCCATTCAGAGGCCCAGTTCTGGCAGATTCCTCTCAAGTCACCAAACTCCCCACCATCCTCCTTCCTCTACAGACACTTTCCCATTTCTGTTCTCATTCTTTCATTTCTGGGCACTACAGATGATGCCTTTAATGTGTCTGCACTACCACCAGGCGTGTTTATTTCCAAACCATCCCATCATCCATTTCGCCTGCTTGTAGACTCTGGCTTTATGCTGGGCCCAGGACTGGTCAGTATTCTTTACCTTGACAGTTGAGGTCTTCTGGCTCTCCTTTCCCTGCTTCTTCCTCCACTGGTCCTACCACTTGGGTCTGCTGCTGTGGTCCAAACCTGCAGGTGCCCAGATTCCAGGCTTGGCCCATCCCTCCTCCTCCCCCTCACCTTCCACTTCTCCCCACCAGGCTCCTAACTACCCTTCCAGGCTTACATAGACACACTGTATCCATTGACAAAGGAACTCACATGGTCTGAGCTGATATCTACCTTTATTTTTGTCTGAAGATAAAATTGTGGTAGATGGCCTAGCTATGGCTCCAGCATGGTACCAGGAAGTAAACTTCAATTCATACATAACTTTAGCTCTGCCATGAGTGATTTCCTCTGTCCTTTTGTTGCTGTTTCCTTGCCCCCGAGGGGGCAGCCTCTTATGGCAGAGAACAATTCCAGAAGAGGACCAGTGTGTATTGCCCACTTAACAATCCAATTTCTTCCAGGAGTGCCTGGGTGAGCCTGCCCTGTGCCATGTACAAGTTGGTAGAGTTCTCTGTTTCTCAGTGACTGCTTCCCAGCCTCCTTTGCCCCCAGGACAGGAGAACAGTTGGTCTTAACTGACCAGGAAAAAAATACGTTTGGACTCCAGGGATCCTGCCCTCCTGTGTTTCCCAACCGGTCCCTTCTGCGGGGACACGCTCTGAGCCTGGGCTCACAAACCAGCTGGGAAGTTTGAGGGCACAGTTCAGCAGCAGAGGCTAAGTTTGAGAAATCCTTTTTTGGTCATTTTGAATGGTTTGGATAACAGGTGCATCATGTTTCAGACCTTTCAGAGAAGCCATAGAAGAGAGCTCTCTGGCACCATAAAGAATAGAGTGTGACTAGTTTTGAAGAAACTTGATTGCTAAAATGTGACTGTACAAAATAGATAAACCAGAGGTGATGATTCACTTCACCCTGACTGCCTTCCCTCAACTATCAGTCTTTCCTCAGCATTTGAAATGTTATTCTGTTTTCAAAAATTCTGTCTGCAGGCAGATTTTCAATCATCCAGAAGTGGTGCAATCGCACACCTTGGGTGATTCCCAGCATTCAAACTTCCAGACTATTCTTGGTGTGGAGAGTCATTTCTTTCAGGCACAGTCCAGTACAGCAATTCACTGTTGTGTGACCATGGACAGAGATTGCAGGGGCTTGAAAAGTAATGAATGGAACCAAAATCACATTTTAGTCAGTAATTTCATTGGACAAATCCTTACGTGGCTCTGTGGACACTTAAAAGCCAAAGGTATGAGCGCCACACCCTTAATCTTTTAGCATGGCCCCTGGACAGTGAATGGACATCACCTCACATGCCAGACAGCCAGGAAGGCACCATGTACCAGTCTATACTCAAGAAAGGACTAAGCACCCTGCAGTGAGAACAAAATAGAGATTAGAGATTTGGTCAGGGCAGATGACATATTGATAATTATTCATAATAATGTTGCAAAGCATAGCTGACATCAGTATTTGGTGTATCTTTTGTTTTCCAGAAATAAATTCTTCCCAGACGCTTAAACCTGGAGAGGGCTTAGAGAGGTGCTGTCCCTTGGAAATATGAAGTCAGCTACAGGGGTCATTTTAAATGTTCTAGTAGCCACATTAAAAAAAAAAGTGAAATTGATTTTAATAATATGTTTTATTTAACTTAGTATATCTAAAATATTGTCATGTAAATGTGTAATCGATATGAAAGTATGAATCAGATATTCTATATACTTTTTTTTTGTACCATGACTTTGAAATCTGGTTTGTACTTTCCACTGAGCACATCTCAATTCAGACTAGCCACACTTCAAGTGCTCGGTTGCCACATGTGGCTGGTGGCTGCCGTTTTGGACAGTTGGAGGGCTACATTTTGTGTTGTCTAAACCACCTCCTGTTACAGATGGGTAAACTGAGGTCCAGGGTAAACTGAAGTGCCAGGACTGGTTCATCTATAGGACTGATGGGAACTGGACTTGACTTTTTCCTGAGGCACCCTACCCTATATAGCCCACCCAAGGGGGCTGATCCCTTTCCCCTTCTTCCAGTGGGATTTCCCAGGAAACTCCATCCAGAGAGGTCATGAGTACAGTGATGTCTCTTTGGAAGAGAGGTTGGCTTTTTTGGATGCACATGCTTGTCTCTCACCATCTGCTCCAGATCCCTCCAGGACACATATCAGTCCCCCAGGGCATGACTTTCTAGGAATGCCATCATAATTATTAGACAGCAGTTCCCAGTTGTGTTTTCAAAAAGCGATGGATTTCATGGTTTTATTGGATAGCTTTTCTAGCACATTTTGGCCATTCATTTCTTTCTTCTTCTTTTTTTTAAAGATTTTTTTAAATGTTTATTTTTTTTGAGAGAGAGAGAGAGCACACAGACGTGAGTGGGGGAGGGGCAGAGGTGGGGGACAGAAGATTAGTAGCAGGCTCTGTGCTGACAGTGAACCCAATGCAGGGCTCATGAACCATGAGATCATGAGATCATGACCTGAGCTGAAGCTGGACGCTCAACTGAGCCACCCAGTTGTCCCTGGCCATTCATTTCTGATATTAAATATTACATTTTGGGCTGCAACACATTCTCACTTGCTTTAAGGAACTTTTTTTTAAAAAAACAAAATCAGAAGTAAAATAGATTTCCTTGGTTCCCCTCAACCACATATTTCTCCAGGATTACGTATAACTGTGAGTTTTCATTATCAGTGGGATACCAAGGAGGGAGATGTAGATTTGAAGGAGTATTAAAGGACTATTATGTCAACATATAATTGTCAGAAAGTTAAAACATAACTCTCATACAATATGGAATGAACATCTGTCAAAGCTTTATTCACCCCATGCATGAAACCAGGAAACCAGCATAAATCTGGTTCAAAGAACACTTTGACAAGTGTCATATCTGTAGTGTATACCTGTTAAAAAGTCCTTCTGTAATAAGTTTACCAAGTTAAAAATCAAAACTGGTTAAAGTCCTACAGGCAATAAAACTCTAATCTTTGGGATAATCTTTTTTTTTTTTTTTTGAACAGAAATCTCCAGGCTGACATGTAACCATCCAGTACCCAAGCTGTTCATTAGTTCCACATAGCAAAGTCAAACATAGGTACACCCCCTTAGGTAATTAAATAATCTTTAGGTGATTTTGTTAAATAATGCTCAAGCACAGTGCTCAAAAACAAAAGGGTTCTTCTACCTGGAAACTTTAAAACCTTCTAATAAACAACTCTTGGGCAAAAGGGGAAATGCAAAATAGAATTACAGAATTTCTAAAAAATAATCAGAACACTATGGCAAAATGGAATTACATAATTTCTAAAAAGTAATTAAAACACTACCTGTTAGAATCCATGTCATATATTTAAAGCAGAGGTCAGAGGAAAATTCATAGCATTAAACATGTCAAAAAAGACATGTCCCACCCACCTTTTGGCCTTATTTTCAAGTTTTAAATAGTGTTCTTTATTAACACTGAAATGGCTTATTCCCTGCCTCTTCTATGACCCTCCCCTTTCCTCGTCCCCATCTTTCTCCAACCAGGGATTGTGCCTTTAAAGAGTGTATTTCTTCAGTGAGGTCATAGAACCATGGGAAATCTTGCTCTGACTTTGATTTAGAGGTGATTTCTCCTTAGAGGAGAAACTTCCTGTTCACTGTGGAATCAAAGATATATTAATAGCATTAATTTCTGGACTCTTTTTCATAATGGAAAAGCCTCACAATGATATTTTGGATATTGCTCTGATACCTAAAGTCAAATACCAGAGGCTGATAAAATCCTTGCGTGTAAGTTTTACGGACTGAGGTGCCAATGTATGTGGAGCCTAATTTCCCAGGATAGATTTTCTTTCAAACATCTTTACATGGTAAGCAAAAACTATTTTCACAACAAATTTGAAGCTCTATTATCTATTGCTATATAACTAATTGCCCCCACACCTTAGTGACTTAAAACAAGTGTCTGTACCTCACTGTTTCTGGAGGTCAGAAACCTAGGCTTGTTTAATGGAGTGCCTCTGGTGCTGGGTCACTACGAGATCACTGCCGAGTTGTTGGCTGGGCTGTATTCTCATCAGGTGGCTCAAACGGAGAGCCTACTTCAAACTCACTTGGCAGGTGTCTATCCCTCTCCACAGGGCTGGCCTCAGGACAAGGCAGATGGCTTCCCCCCAAGGTGAGCCATATAGGAGAAAACAAGAGAGACAAAAGCTAGAGTCTGTTTATAACCTGATCTTGAGAGTGATGCCCCATTACTTCTGCCGTGTTCTGTTTGTTAGAAGCCAGTCAGGTAGTCCAGCCCTAACTCAAGGGGGCATCACTCAAAGGTGTGACTACAAGGATGTCTAGAGTTTACCAGCCATCTTAGAGACAAAGACATAGGCAAATAGTTTAGTTACAAAGTCAAAAACCTACAGGGCCAGACAGAATGATGGGAGTGAAATGAATAAGTGGGCCTGTCTGGTGTTGGGCAGGTAGTTTTGGTGGGAACACAACTGGCGGGAGGGCACCAGACCCTACCAGGAGGGGGATGCTGCTAACTCAGTTCCAGCCAGATGCTGTCACAAGAGAATGAATCTGGGTCCTCTGATGTTTCTCAAGAGAGGCCAGAAGTCTAGATTTTTACGTAAGAGAAACCCAATTTGTTTCAAATTTTAAAGATTTTATTTTTTTAAAGTAATCTCTACACTCAACATGGGGCTCAAATTCACAACCCTGAGATCAAGAGTCACATGCTCTATGACTGAGCCAGCCAGGTGTCCCAAGAACCTTTAAAAGTACAGTGAGGATGGAAGAAAATGCTTCTGAGGGCAGGCTTTGATCTGGGGTCTATCAGTTTGAACTCCTACTTAGTTAGCTGGAAGAAAGATCAGGCATGTGTAAAGTTCAGTCTCCTAACACTCCTGACCCCCCAGGAGGCTCAGGGGGTGTGCAAAGGATGCAGAGGCCCCAGCGGCTATATCTCTTGGGGACCTCACATCCAGCAGTGACAGAGCCTGTGAGTTCTGACTGAACCCTGAGATACAGAGGATCATCCATGGATGGACTGAGGGAAACTTAGGCAAAGAGGCAGCAAGTTTCTTCCCCAGGCCTTGACAGTGCCTTGGATCAGCCCATGGTCACCAGGGTCTGTAGGGATCATAAGTTGTAGAAACTCCTCCTCCCACCATCAAGAGCAGCTTCTCATGTTTAGCTGACGGGGCACCAAGAGCCCACTATCCCAGATGTTAAAGGTGTCAAGGGAGGAGCTAGTTTGGGATACAGAGTATCTCTCCTTCCTTCCTTCCTGTAATTCCACATGGAGACTCATTTTGAGTTAATAAGTAGCACTTAACTGGCAGAATGTCAGGTGATAACATTAGTCATTCACAACTTAGTATAAAGTAGGGCTTTATGAACCACTAGCTGAGATCAGCTTAGAGAAGAAATTTGAGTTCATGTGCATTGAGGAGAAGGGGATAGAATAAGGCAAATCGGGATTCCTGAGGGGAAGGATGGACCTCAGGGACCCACTGTGGGTGGGCCAGGCAGCATGGGCACCAGTCACCCAGAGTGGAGAGGATGTCAGGAAGTAATAGGTTGAGATACAGATAATCATATCTTTTGGATAGTCTCCAAACACCATTGCCCTGAACCTGGAGGCTGAGTGGTTCTACATGGGCCCTTTATTTAGGACACATCTTTTACCACCAAAAGAAAAGTGTCTCCATTCACAGCACACTGACACAAAATGTGTGAGCTTTTCCCACACCAAACAATTTATTCCCCAATTCTCTGTGGACACTAGCTGGGCATTCAAGTCTGACACTAAATAAACAGAGTTAGTCTAGACGTCACAGGTTAAGGGCTCATTCCCAGAAGACTGCTCCCACTTCAGACACCAATCACAAGCAGTGAGTTCCCAGATTATCCCCACTTCTGTCCAACCTGACTGTAAATCAGTGGCTCCCACAACCCCTCTTTAGGTACAGTAATTCCCTAGAATGGCTCCCAGAACTCAGGGAAACGAATCACTTACTATTACCAGTGTCTTATAAAGGATACAGGTGAATAACTAGATGAAGAGATACATAGAGGAGGTTCTGGAAGGGTCTTGAGCACAGGAGCTTTTGTCCCTGAGTTTGGGATGTGCCTCTCTTGGCTTCACCAATCAGAAGCTCTTCAAACCCCTGCATTCAGAGTTTTTATGGAGACTCATTATGTAGGCACAGTTGATTCAATCATAGGCCATTAGTGATTAGCTCCATCCCCAGCCCCACTTTCTTCCCCAGTGGTGGGGTCAGGGGTGGGGCTGAAAATTCCAGCTCTGTAATCACAGGGTTGGTTACCCTGGCTATGAGCCCCCATTCTAAAGCTATCCAGGGGCTACCTGCCACCAGTCGTCTCATTACTATAAACCCAGGTATGAACCAAGGGGTCTTGCAGTGAATAACAAAAGATGCTCCTATTACTTCTATCATTTAGGAAATTCCAAGGGTTTTAGAGCTATGTGTCAGGAGGCCCAAGGAGAATGAGAACCATCACAAAGACAAACCCTATAAGCACAAACCATTCCCCTTCAGGTGGCACCGTTAATGGACAGATGGGAGTTTTTGATGACAAATCCAGCCAGTCTGAAAGGCAAAGCACAACCCCATTAGCAATGTCCTGGGAGATACAGATACTGACATTATCTTCCCAAGCCAGTGTCAGAGTAAAGGGAAGAAAGTGAAGAACAAAGGGTTTTATGTTTAGTTAAAATATGAGGTCTTGCTATGAGGTCTTGGAAGGAAGAGTCTACCTCAATGTCAGCTTCTTCTCTTCCTTGTCAGTTTGAATTGGAGATTTGCATCATCTGTGCAGGACCAGATGTCAGGTGGAGGCTTCTTTAGCTATGAGATGCATATCCCAAGGTTTAAGTTCCTGAAGTTTGGCTGCCATCTGAGTACTAAGGGGGGCCTGGTTTAGTTCCTTCCAAGGAGATTCAAGGGCAGTCTCTGTTTTTACTGATTCCAAATCAGAAGAGTGGGAGAAAATTAGAGACATTAGTTTGGAGAGTTGTAACCGGATTTTCGAGTAAACTAGAAGAAATCAGGATCCAGTCCAAATTGTAGGTCTATAACAGAGCCTCAAGAAAATTAACACGCTTGGAATCTAATATAGATAACAGTGTAAACATAATTTATTTTCTCTGCAATTACCCGCATTTTTAATAGTAAAACTAACTTGTTGCATTCAACTTTGCCTGATTATTTATATAAGTATAGCAGAGACTAGTGATTGAGAAAGTTTTTTTATCAACGTTTATTTATTTTTGGGACAGAGAGAGACAGAGCGTGAACGGGGGAGGGGCAGAGAGAGAGGGAGACACAGAATCGGAAACAGGCTCCAGGCTCTGAGCCATCAGCCCAGAGCCCGACGCGGGGCTCAAACTCACGGACCGTGAGATCATGACCTGGCTGAAGTCGGACGCTCAACTGACTGCGCCACCCAGGCACCCCGAGAAAGTTTTTTTAAAGACCGCTTTGCTGGAACCTTGTAAATATGTTACCAGGAAGATTTTTACATCTGTTTCAAATGTGACAATCCAGTCAGAGCCTTGGTAATATAGCCAATATTTCCAACTGTGTCCTTTTATAAGAACAGGTTCTCATTGAACTTACATAAATAATTATTTTGTCACAAAAAGAACACTCAAGTTTTTGAATTCTGGAGGCATCAGGTAGGGAGAAAGTACATGTTTCATCTTTCTTCACAAAGGTATATCTCAAGAAATTGTTAATAACTTGAGAGAAAAGAGAAAGGGATTTCCTAAAATCTGGAAGAGCAACACAATAGAAAACCAGTGATATTTTAAACAAGAAATCATAAAAACATAATCAGAATCCTCAGTTTATTTCTTGTTCTGCTTGAATTATTTCCACGCATTCTGGAAATTCTTACCCAGTTTAGTTGTATGATCTGAAAGTTATCTTGTATTCTAGGGTATAAGTCAGATTCCTTTCCATGGAATTTCTCTGAAGATGAAACACATTTGCAGGAATTTTGTAAAAGCCTCTGACTATAGCAATAACTGTAAATGACAAAAACTTAAACATGCCCATTATTAAATATTTGATGAGAATTCATTATAATGGAATTGACAAGGAAATTTGATTACTTCTGTGACATGCCACATCTTGAAATAATAAATGACAAGTGATATCATATGAGGACATATCAGAGTTTTGGAACATTCATATTGATAACATTACCCACACAATGTGACCTAAGAAGGTTTATCACTACTTATTTGACAATGCTTCCCTTGTATTTTAACACATGAAATAAACCTAATTAGCTTAACATCTCTTTTTGTAAGGAGAGAGAACAAATCCTTTGAAATGTTCTAGTTGCTCTCTGGAAATTTTCAAAGTGAATTCAAGGTCAAGAAGACTTCATTTAGAATTTGACTTTAGAGAAGTTTGTCAAAAATATTAAAAAGTTTGGACACTCGGCCAAATAGGATCATAGGTCGCCATGAAACAATACATAGTTATCCATTTAACCAAAATGACAAAGACTTCACAGGCAAATACAGAGAGTAAAATAGTCATAAAAAGCCTTAACTTTTTTTTTAATATTGAAAAGACTCAGGGGTTTTTTTTCAAAGTAATCAAAGACCTGATAAAGACACAACAGAATCTTTGTTTTTCTAGCAAATTATGTTAAAGGTAAAGAAAACCTTTGTTTACAATTCCTTATTAAAAGCAGAGCAACAATCTAAGAAAACTGTGTCCCTTTAACAGAGAGAAAGACCAAATTCTAATTTTGTACCAGAGTACTTTTGGTATTAAAGCTCATCGTTAGATATATTTTCATCTTAGCCAGCTTGATCACATTTAAAAATTCCTTTTCAAAGATTCCTTTTCCACAAAACCTTTTTAAGTATTTTTTTAATGTTTATTTATTTTTGAGAGACAGAGCACTAGATGGGGAGGAGCAGAGAGAGGAAGACACAGAATCCGAAACAGGCTCCAGGCTCTGACCTGTCAGCACAGAGCCCAACGCAGGGCTCGAATCCACAAACCATGAGATCATGACCTGAGCTGAAGTCAGATGTTTAACTGACTGAGCCACCCAGGCGCCCCTTTCCACAAAACTCCTATAACATTTTTTTCTGTATTCAGATGTTGTCCTAAGTTTTCCCTATGTAAATAACAAGCCTCACTCTAGGACAAAATTACTTTTTTTTCCCTCAACAAAAATGTATTTCCATTCCTCATACCTCCTCCCCCCTCCTCCTCCTTCTTCTCCTTCTTATTCATCATCTTCTTCTTCTTCTTTTTTTTTTTTTCCAACGCTGCTCCTTTCTGGCAGCTATCAGTTTGTCCTCTGCTGTTTCTGCTGGGCCTGTTTCTGCTATTTGTTTGTTTGTTTTAGATTTCACACATAAATGAAATCATACAACATTTATATTTCTCTGCCTGACTTATTTCACTTAGCATAATACCCCTTTAGGTCCATCCACATTGCTGCAAATAGTAAGTTCTCATTCTTTTTTATGGCTGAGTAATAGTCCATTACATATACATATATATATGCACACACACACACATAGATATACACACACACACACACACACACACCTTTGTGGATGGACACTTGGGTTACTTCTATATCTTGGTTATTGTAAATAATGCTGCAATAAACATAAAGGTGAATATTATCTTTCTTAAATTAGTAGAGGATTTTTTTCTTGGGGGGGGGGCGCGGGTAAATACCCAATGGTGGAATTACTGCATCATCTGGCATTTCTATTTTTTTGGGGGGGGGACCTCCATACTTTTTTCCACAGTGGTTGCACCAATTCACATTCCCACCAACAGTGAACTAAAGGGTTCCTTTTTCGCCACATCCTTGCCAACACTTGTTATTTCTAGTCTTTTTGATTTTAGCCATTCTGATAGGTGTGAGGTGATATCTCATTGTGGTTTTGATTTGCATTTTCCTGATGATGAGTGATTTTGAGCATCTTTTCATGTATCTGTTGGCCATCTGTCTGTCTTTGGAGAAATGTCTGCCCATTTTCAATCAGATTGTTTTTTCCTTGTACTTTCTTTTACTGACAGCAAACCTCCTACTTTTCTTGCATATAGACATGTTTCCTTTATTTTTAGTAGCTTTAACGGAATCTATCAATTAGGATAGGAGCCTGAACTAAGAAGTAAATGGTTGTGAACTGTCTTTTAAACTAGCATTCTATAAATTGGCAAATTAATGCATACTTTTTATGATTTTTAGAAATATGTGCTTTTTAAAAATTTTTTTAAATTTATTTTTGAGACAGAGAGAGACAGAGCATGAGCAGGGGAGGGGCAGATAGAGGAGAAACAAAATCTGAAGCAGGCTCCAGGTTCTGAGCTATCAGCACAGAGCCCAATGCGGGGCTTGAACTCACAGACTGTGAGACCGTGACCTGAGCTGAAGTTGGATGTTTAACCAACTGAGCCACTGAGGTGCCCCGAAATATGTGCTTTTTATAGTACATTTTTTTTTTAAAAAGCATGAAACATGTTTACTAATGAATCCAAATTTATCTTTTAGTTTCTCTCTATTAAGGAAGCCAAAAGTAGATAAACTTCTGTTTGGTATTTAGTGTTTCATTATTTTATCTTACTTGGAAATGATGTAGATATTGAATGAATTTAACTTAACTCATCACTTAACATAGCAAAACTAAGATTCCAGGTTACCAGAAAGATTTGGGGAAGCTATTTTAAAAGTTTACCTAAAAACTTCATCTTATTTACATCTATCCAATTTACTTATTCTTAACAATTGTGTTTAGATTACCCACAAAACCTTTCATGAAACATTAGACAAATGTTTCATGAAACATTATTTCAAGTTATTTTTTGCTGGCAAATTTTGTAACGGGATAACACGAACTTAGGAAACCTAAGGTGAGATAAAAGCCTTATATTCAACGTCGATAACTCTAAGACATGTCTTTATTAATTAACAAAATTAAACTAGCTTTTATTTACCAAAAATCACCCTAGATCACATGAACTTGAAAAATATTTGTATTAGTTTCTATTGTATTTTTGAGATTTAGAAATGCTTTATTTATGAGCGTTTGTGTTTAAGTCAATTAAGTAGAGTCATTTACAAATTAATTTTAACAATGCCATTCAGGGGTAAAAAAATGTCACACATCTGCAATAGACACACCTAAACATATAAAGGGAGACTTTATAGTGATTGTTTTAAAGTGTTTAGACATGAAACAGGTATGGTATTAAAAACTCACTAGTTTAAAAAGGAAAGTTGGATCCAAACTGTCTTCTGGTCAATGGAATAAGCTAAGGTTACCTACTCAGGTGGCTATTTTTTGTTTTTTGTTTTTTTGCTAATATTCATGGACAAGATATAGGATTTTTCATTCATCTAAAATTTAAATGACCTTTCCCCATTTTGTTTCACCTCTGATAAGAATTACTTCACTGAGGGTTATGCTTTTAATATTTTCATCTCAAAGTCAGAGGGAAGACGCAGTTTCCTCCAAGAAGAACCTTGGTTTCCTAAGGCCAATAATTTACAAACATTTTGAGATTAAAAAAAAAGGGAGAGGTTTTGGAATTGGTAAAAGGAATAGGTGAACCTTGAATTACCTAAAGCTACATTTTTAGTTTTGTAAAGATTTGTAAGAGAAGGACAGTTGCTTTTAATTTCTCAGAGACCTGGGTTGTAGCTTGGACATTAAGGACTGTGATACCTATCCACCTATGTTGGAATGTTTTATTGTTGTGGTTTTGGTTTTGGTTTTGGTTTCTCTTAGCTATTTACGGGGAAAATGTAGCCGTTTCTCAGTAAATCTGAGTCATATCAATTCTGGGAGGGGCTCACAGAGGGCCCTCCTTCAAAGGTAGATATGGGGTATCTATAAGGTCATTACCTTGGTGGACTTTTGTTTATGATCCTGTAAAGGCAATTCAGACAGAGGATAGCTAGAATGAGTACTCAAATAAAGGAGGATATAGGGAAGTAGTAAGAATTAAGCTAGTCTTATAGTCTTTTTGTGTTAGGTAATTTTTGTGTCTTTTTAATTTTTTATCAGCATTTTGCAACAACTCAGTGAAGCTAGTTTTGGAATTTTGAAGCTTTTGCTTTAAGTGCACTTCTTAAATGATCTAGTCTAATTGGAATGTTTCCCATTATGGCCACTGTAATTCTAGGTTGTAATTCCCCTGAGGGCTGGCAGCAGTTTGGTAGGACCCTAGCCACAAATGGGATTTAATTCACATTTCTGTCCAGCTAAATCTAACCTCAAATGGGGGTGCAACTCACACTTCTGTCCAGTCTTATTTTGGGGTTCCCAACCTGACAGTTACCAATCCAAGTTCACTAGGACACAGAACAAGCTGAGTAAGATTTTACCATTTTTATAGATATTTATAGCTTCCAGGGCTATAGTTCTTAGATATAAAGTCAGCAGGTGTGCTGGAAGGTGGGACACGTAACTCTTTGGATTTTAAAGGATCTCATGTAAGCAAATTTTATTGACCTCATGCCTTCTGCTGGACCCAGTCCAGCTCAGATCAGAACCAGTCAGATCCTGGACCCAGTTCGGTTTTTAAATTAGACCCAGTTCAAGCCCTGTTGGTAACCACCACCAGTTCCCAAAGTGGAAAGGGCTGGGGCTTTCCACTCTAAAACCTGGGAATGGCGGTCTGAAAAGCTAGGGGCTTGGCTCTGGGCAGAAGCTTTCACCAGTTCAAACTGATCTGCCTTGTACTGGACCGGGAGCTCCACACAAAAAGAGAGGAGGAACTTACTCATGGTCTTCTTCAGAAGTCATGAGAGACACCATGAACTGAAAGATCAAGGCTACCACACCATGTTTATCATTGTCCACAGGGCATTCCCTTCGGATCCTGTATCTGCCACCAAATCTGTTAAGCAATAAAAATTCAACTGAGTAATCTAAAAGACCAAATTGGCTGTATTGAATGATTCATGAATTGGGCAGCATCCCATGTAGCAAATAGAAAGGGGTCCTGTAGAGCTGCAGCAAAGGAAAGGTTTTGAAAGGTAGAGGGAGGGAAAAGGGAAATTATTAGCAAAGAATCCATTTTTTCAGTCAAGGTTGCCCTCCCAAGGGGAACACAGGGGATCCATCAGTGAATTTCTTAGTGCCGACCAGGAAAAATTCCATGTTGACTAGTTGAAGGTTACATTCCACCAGGGGTGGGGGTACAGGTCGCTGAAACTGAACTTAGGTATTAAGTCTTGGTTTTACTGATGTGGGCCCTTAACATAAATGACTCCATTTTGGACCTGTGGTTTTTATTTTAATAGCATGTGTATTAGGTTAGGGAGCAGTTGATACTCTAAATGTGGTCCCTGGACTGGCAGCATTGGCATGGCCCAGAGTTTGTTAGCAAGGCAGTCTCGACTACTAGTTCTTGAGGTATGGTGTCAGCTTCCAACATTGGCCTCACCTGGAAACTTCTTAGAAATGTAGATTGTTGGATTCCACCCAAGACCTCGTGATTCACACACAGGGGTGTCCAGCCATCTGTGTTTTAATAAGACCGCCAGGGGATTCATGTTTGGGAACTGCCATACTCTATTTGAATGAATAGACAGGATGGTACAAAAAGCATGGAAATGTCTGCGTTCTAGAGCTGATTTCATGTTCTTGTTTGGAAAATGGATTCTATCACCTTCCCAGCTGGGTTGTGAGCATCAATCTGTTCAGAGGTAGTATTTTGATTCTTTCAGTCATTACCCCCTTTACAGGTGTGGGTGTGATTGCCCCTGTCTGATACGATGTTCTATTTTGTTTTCTGTTGCTTCCTCAAGACACCTCCACGTTTCATTTTCTCTCTCAAGAGTGGCTGCACACAGACACACTAGTGGAGACCCTCAGAGGCAGGATGACTCAGCTGCTCAGAGCTTTGTAATGGACAGAAGCAAAATTGCCCCATTGAGCCCCTGGTTGTTGCAACACCTGATGTTGCCACTTACCCTCAGGTGCTCAAACTTTCTCTGTGCTAAGGATCAGAGATGTGGGCCCCTCCCCTCCTCAGCAAAAGCTTGGGAGAAATGAATTCAGACTCTACTGTTGGTATGCACTGCCATTTACCAGAGGAACAGAAGAACAAGCAGAAGCAACATGTCCTTTACTAAATGCCCAGCATTTTGGTGAAAACTACCGTTTTGGTGCCACTCCATAGGCACAACCCAACCTTTCTGCTTACTCAATGACTTTTTAGATTTTATGTTTAATTTCAGAAACAGTATTCCAGGCATTGTTCTAAGCACTTTAAACCCGTTTACTTATTTAATCCTCATGTTATCATTATGCCCATTTTACAGAGGAGAAAACTGAGACATGGAGAGCTTATGAAACTTGCCCAGGGTCACACAGTTTGTGGATTCTGTAGTGGTTCCATGGTGATTGTGCTTTAACTTGGAAGAAATTTCATAGAGATGGGACCTATCACCCTTGGGGCTTTAAAATTCTGAGTCTGTGCCTTGGCCACTTCTGAAATGAGAAACGGGTTCCCCTCCTTCCCCTACTTTCCATGTCATTGTCCCTGTGTTTGACGCTTATTCATGGAGATGTGAGGCTCACCCGACTTTCCCTGCTCCACACCCATAGCTGTCCCTTTCAAATAGCCGCCAGTCAGATTTCCTGACTCAGAAAGTGGGCCTTGTTCTTTTCAAAGACCACCCCGAATACATACTTCATCGGAATTGGGTTTACTAACTTGCTGAAGCCAGAGAGAACACACCAGAAGGAGCATGGGGCAGGTGGTGGGGGGGGGATGGAGGATGTCTCAGTAAGAGGGACTTGGGAGGGACTTATAGGATTTGGGCTTGTGCTGGCTAATTCTTTTTAAAATTTTTTTTTCAACGTTTATTTATTTTTGGGACAGAGAGAGACAGAGCATGAACGGGGGAGGGGCAGAGAGAGAGGGAGACACAGAATCGGAAACAGGCTCCAGGCTTTGAGCCATCAGCCCAGAGCCTGACGCGGGGCTCGAACTCACGGACCGCAAGATCGTGACCTGGCTGAAGTCGGACGCTTAACCGACTGCGCCACCCAGGCGCCCCTGTGCTGGCTAATTCTAAAGAAGGAAGGGTTGCAGATTTAGGGAAGAAAAATACAGGACATGCAGCTGAATTTGAATTTCAGATATAGCATAAATATATAATGCTTTCGATGCAATATTGGGGACATACTTATGCTAAAAATTATTCATTGTTTATCTAAAATTGAAATTTAACTGGACACTCTGTGTTTTATCTGGCCACCCTGAGGAGAATTTGAGTGTTTTCAGGAAGCTAGGGCAATTCGGGGACCGAGTAGCTAAATAATTTTTATCTAGAAGGCAGGAGGAAGAAAGAGAGCCCAGGGTAGCTGTGGTAAAGCAGCTGACACTCAGTGTCGGAAGAGGGGGCCGTTTAGTCATTTTTGTGGTTTGGGCACCCTGCGTTCTGCCTTGTTCCAGACCTGGTGGCCAGTGGCCTTGTTGAATCCATTTGTTGACATTCTGTGTACCTTATTGATGCTCTTGGGAACCAGCCAGGAGCATTGCTTACTTTCACATTCCACTTCCAGATTCTGGGCTTGTTTCAGAGTCTCTCGAGATGCTAATGTCTCAAAGATGCAGGTCACTTGGGGTTCTGACCAGGACAGCCAGTTCAGTCTAGGCCACTGGTTCTCTGGAAATATTTTTGGTTGTTACACCATGTGGCTGGAGGTGTGACTGGCTGGCTTCCTACAATGCACAGGCTGCTGCCACAACAAAGAATGATCTGATCCCAAATCGCCATCGTGTGGAGGCTGAGAAATCCTGATGTGCAATGTAAATTAGGAAATAACCCATTTCTGAGGTCTCCCTAACTATCTCTGGGGCATGCCTTCCAGAACTAAAGGAAATAAAAGCAAGAAAAGTGTGTGTGTGTGTGTGTGTGTGTGTGTGTGTGTGTGTGTGTGTAGCACCTGCTGTCCTGAACTGGTATTATGTGGGACTAGTTCAGTGCCTGGTGTTTAATAGTATGTGTTCAGTAAACTGACTGCATGAAAAAAAAACATGTAATGCATATGTGTGTGTATTATACATGTATTGTTCATTTATTCAACCTGTATTGTTCCAGCACCTACAGTGGCAGGGCCAGTCCTAGGCACTATGTGTGTGGTGATGGGGGAAACAAGATAATACTTAGAGAAATCTGAGCTTGAAGGATGCGGAGGAGGGGCAGGGCTGCCTGTGTGGATGATCGGGGAGGACTGGAGTGCTGGCTGGGTGAGGAGTTGGCATTCCATTCTTAGTGCTGTTGGACCCCATGAAGGGTTTTGAAGAAGGGAGCGCCATGATCCAACATACATGCAACCCTCAGAAAGCTCACTTGGTCTTAACTCCCTGTCTACATTCCATCAACCAAGAAAACTGAAGTGCAGCTCGGATCCTGCCTGGGTTCCCTCAAAGGACCCAGAGCCTCCTCCCACCCAGTCCACTTATGGCCAGCCTGTTAGCCCTTCCCTGCACTTGTCCATATGTCCAGGAGCTCTCTCCCCACATCACTCTCTCAAAACTCCTCAGTTAGTCTCATGGTCCCCTTCAGGTTTCTGTGCCTCACCCCCACCTTTTCATCTTTATCCTGCACAGTGTTTGGTCTGTCAGGAGTCCTGAGCTTTATGTTTTCCTTCTCCGTCCCTTAGTTCAAAACCACACAGTGAACACTGGGATAGAGCTGACTCCCCACTTAGAAGCTGAGAGAGGAAGGAAGATTGCAAACTCTTATTATCTATTTGTTGTTAGGCCTGCCCCATGTTTTTGGAAATAACCCCTGTACCTGAAATCTGTGGTGGGGGCTAGAGAAGACCAGCAGAGAGAAGGAGACAATCACTTAGAACAAAGTCCACAAATCATGACCTGTTGGGCACCGTTTTTGTAATTGGGACACAACCATGCCTATCCATCTATGTATTGTCTATGGCTGTTTCCATCCACAACAGGGAAGCTGAGTTGCTATAGAGAGAGTTGCCTGCAAATCATAAAATATTTACTTTCTGGCTCTCTATAGAAAAAGTTTGGTGATTGCTGACTTGGAAAATAATTGCATTTTGTCACTGCATCTTCAAAGGCAATCATAAGGGTGGGTAGCCATGTCTCTACTTACTTTACAAATGAACAAACATATGCCACTGCCAGTAAGAGCTTCTCTTTCCTGAATCACACTATCTGCCTCATATAGGTCATCAGAAACAGCTAGAATGAATACAGCAAAGGTCTCAACCTCAGAGGCCTACAGGGGCCAGGTGGATCATGCAGACTAGGAAAGCCAACCCAGGCAGAAGTTGATAAATGGCAACAATATTTGACCATAGTACTGGGAAGCAATAGGGAATGGTGGAGACTGTCATGAACTGAGGAGCAGATGTCCCATTTAATTTTTTGTAAATTTATTTTGAGAGAGAGAGGGAAAGAGAGAGAATTCCAGGAAGACTCTGTGCTGTCCACACAGAGCCTATGCGGGGCTCAAACTCACTAACCGTGAGATCATGACCTGAGCTGAAATCAAGAAAGAGTGGACACTCAACCGACTGAATCATCTAGGGTCCCCTTATATGGGAGAAGGCAACATCACCAGGATGACACAGTTTTTCTAATTTCCAAGAAGCTAAAAACCTTTGAACTTCAAAACTTGGGTTTTTTTGTAAATCTCCTGATTTTTGCTCGAAATACACTTTAAGTGTTGGAACTATTTTAACCATAAAGATAGGACAGGCCGAGGTAAAGCAAGCTGGACAAAACATAACTGAGTGTGTCCAGAGGCCACCAGGGACTGCTGATATCTGACATTGGATATGACCATCAGAGCTTCTTTGCAGCTGTCAATGAGGCAGCAAGGAGTTTTCCTGTGCCCTCACCAAGGAAAAGCTCATACCAGTTAAGCCTTCAACTGGACACTAAGCAGCCTCAGACTCCACTTATCTGCAGAGAGAAGGAAGTGCCCAGGAGTCAGAGAGGATACAGAGATGCAGGAATGCTGAATTCTCAGAGGAGGGGGGCGGGTTTTAGGAGAACCCCAGGATCTGAGAGGAAGCTGCTAAGTTCATCCTGGGTACAGCCAGCAGAGGCTTTCCAGGGATGCACATGTCAACCTTTTCAGATGTAATAAAGCCCAATTTTACCTTTAGTACATCAAAGATATGTGCCCCCTAAATGCAAATCAAAACTACAATGAGATGTCACCTCAACACAAGAAACAAAGGGTGTTGGTGAGAATGTGGAGAAAAAGGAACCCTCTTGCACTCTTGATGGGAATGCAAACTGGTGCAGCCACTGTGGAAAACAGTATGGAAGTTCATTAAAAATTTAAAAATAGAACTGCGTTATGATCCAGCAATTGCACTCCTGGGTATTTATAGCAGCATTACTTACAATAGTCAAGATATGGGAGCAGCCCAAGTGTCCATTGATTGATGAATGGATAAAGAAGGTATGTTATATGTATATACAATGGAATATTATTCAGCCACAAAAGAATAAAATCTTGCCATTTGCAGAAACATGGGTGGATCTACAGTATATTATGCTAAGAGATGTAAGTCAGAGAAAGACAACCATGTGGTTTCACTCATATATGGAATTTAAGAAACAAAACAAATGAACAAATGGGGGAAAAGAGAGAGAGACAAACCAAGAAACAGACTCTTGAGGCACATGGCTGACTCAGTCAGCAGAGCATGCCACTCTTGATCTCAGGGTCATCAGTTCAAGCCCCACGTTGGGTGTAGAGCTTACATTAATGGAAAGAGGGGGGCACCTGGGTAGCTCAGTCAGTTGAGTGTCCGACTTCGGCTCAGGTCATGATCTCACAGTTCGTGGGTTCAAGCCCTTCATTGGGCTTCATGCTGACCACTTGCTCAGATCCTGGAGTCTGCTTCAGATTCTGTGTCTCCTTCTCTCTCTGCCCCTCCCCTGCTCACAATTTGTCTCACTCTGTTTCTCAAAAATAAATAAATGTAAAAAAAATTTTTTTGAAGGAAGGAAGGAGGGGAGGAAGGAAGAACAGAAGGAAGGACAAAAAGAAATGGAGTCTTAACTATAGAGAAAAAAACAGAGGGAAGGTGAGGGGGGGGATGGGTGAAATAGGAATGCACTTACTATGATGAGCACCCAGTGATTAAAATAAAAACTTAAAAAAAAAAGTGAGGGAAATACTGTGGAAAGGTCATGGGTTTGTAAGTCTGAGAATCCCAGCTGCCAATCCCTCCCTGCAACCATTACCAGCTACTTGACATGGAAAAAACTCTCAGAGCTTCAGTTTCTTCATCTGCAAAATGGGGTCACTAAAAGTCCCTGCCTGTTGCACCAGGACAATGTGAGGATTAAATGATATGAGGGAACCTACTTGCTGCAAAGAAGGCCACTGGTTATGTGATAGCTATCATTAGCTAAAGCTAACAAAGTGTATTTTTTTTTCTTCTCAAATTTTTATTTAAATTCTAGTTAGTTAACATACAGTGCAGTATTTGGTTTCAGGAGTAGAATTCAGTGATTCATCGCTTACATACCACACCCAATGCTCATCATAACAAGTGCCCTCCTTAATACCATCACCCATCTAGCCCATTCCTCACTCACTTCCCCCCATCAACCCTCACTTTGCTCTCTAAGAGTCTCTTATGGTGGGGCGCCTGGGTGGCTCAGTCGGTTAAGTGTTAGACTCTTGACTTCAGCTCAGGTTGTGATCTCATGGTTGCTGAGATTGAGCCCCAAGTCAGGCTCCATGCTGTGAGCTCTCTCTCCCTCTCTCTCTCTGCCCCTCCCTCCCTCACACGCTCTCTCTCAAAGTAGGTGAATAAACTTAAAAAAAAAGAGCATCTTATAGTTTGTTTCCTTTTCTCTTTTTTTCCTCCCCTTTCATGTGTTCATCTATTTTGTTTCTTAAATTTGACATATGAGTGAAATCATATGGTATTTGTCTTTCTCTGACTGACTTATTTCATTTAGTATAATACATTCTAGCTCAATTTATGTTGTAAATGGCAAGATTTTATTCTTTTTAATGGCTGAGTAATACTCCATTGTATATTTATACCACATCTTCCATTTGGAGAGATTTGTAGTCATTTGTGAGTACCTACTACAGTTGACCCTTGAATAACACAGTTTTGAACTGTATGGGTCCACTTACATGTGGATGTTTTTTGAAAAATATAGTATAGTGCTGTAAATGTATTTGCTTTTCCTTATGATTTTCATAATAACATTTCTTTTCTCTAGCTTACTGTATTGTAAGAATATAGTATATAATACAAAATATGTGTTAATTGACTGTTTATGTTAAGGCTTCTGCTCAACAATAGGCAATTAGTTTAAGTTTTGGGGGAGTCCAAAGTTATACTTGGATTTTCAATTGTTCAGGGGGGTCAGTGCACCCACCCTTGTGTTGTTCAAGGGTCAAGTGTATTTGAAGGAGCTGGACTTAGGGCCTGGGAGACAGAAAAAAATACACACAGGGAACATCATGCCCACTGTCACGTTTTTGCTAGGAATCTGCCAAAGGACATAAAACAAATACACCTGTCACCAGAGCAGCCCATTCAGTAATCTCCTCTGGGCCCCCTTCACTGTCTCCTCTAACCCTTCCACTCACCCCACAATCCTTTCCTGCCTGACCCCCAAGACCATATTAAATGCACTTAGAGTTTCCTAAATACTGAAAAGTTTTGATCCACCACCATTTATACATAATTAAAAATAATTTTTTATTTTTCCCAAGTGACACATAAGTTAACTCTGACAAAATTTAAATTGTTTCCTTTCTGGGGCACCTGCGTGGCTCAGTTCGCTGAACGTCTGACTTTGGCTCAGGTCATGATCTCCCGGTTCATGAGTTCAAACCCCACATGGGGCTCGCCGCTGTCAGCCTGTCAGCAAAGAGCCCTCTTCGGATCCTCTGTCTCCCCCTCTCTCTCTGCCTGTCCCCTGCTCATGCTCTCTTTCTCAAAAAATAAAGAAAATATTTTAAAAAATAAATAAAAATAGATTGTTTTCTTTCTGGAAATGTGACAGCCAAGTGCTGGGTGGGTCCATCAAAGATGAGCATTTTTGTGTACGTGTGTGCTGCCAGGTGTGGGTACCAAAGAACATGTGCGGCAGCCCCATGCACTGCTGGTGTGGGCTGATTGTGGTTGGAGCTCTAATGCCCACGGCACCTTCTTTATGCTATTTCCCCACCATCCTCCCACCAAGTTACCCCTACCCCTTTTACAAATGAGGAAATACAGTCTGGGCCCCTTGCAGGAGGGAGGATCCCAAGCTGGCCTTCCAACCAGGCTTATGTGGTTCCAGGGCTCATCAGTAAGCTCAGTGGGCCTACTACAGCCCACGGTGGGCCACTGAGTGCTGGCTGTGCTGGGGGCTCTGCTGGGTGCGGCCAGCAGGTGCAGCGGCCATGGCTCAGCCAGGCGTCACAGCCCATCAGCCTTTGGGGGGAAGGGGTGCCAACTGCCTCAGCCAGCGCTTCCTTTGGCTTGTGTTCCAAGGGCACATCAACACAGAGTTTGAGGACAAGGAACATCGCTTACTGAGCTTTCCAAAGAGATTTCCCAACAGTAAAAATGTGATAGTGAGCTTTGGAGATGTGCTGACAGAAATTAGGGAAGTGGTTCCTGGCAGCTGGGTTTTCATTCTTGTGTGCATCGTTTTAACTTTTTCCCCCTTGGGGCTGGAGGTAGAGGAGGGGGGTTATTGATATACTTTACAGAAGAGTTGCAAGAATAGTAGCACGAGAGATTCATCATATTACATACTCTCATGTATGTATGTATAATAGGCTTTCATGTATATATATGTACTATATAATTTTAAATTTCCATAGAAGTTGCAAGAATAATTGTCTATACCCATTGCCCCATTTCCAGATTCCTTAGCTGTTTATACTTTGCCCCATTTGCCTGATGGCTCTCTTTCTTTCTGCGCACACACATACACAAGCAATTGTATAAATCTGTAACTATTCCATAAATAATAAATTTTGCCTCTTTATATGCAATTGCATATATTTTCTTATATATTTGAGAATGCAGTGGAGAAATCAGACCCATTTAGACCCTTCTGTGTGTATTTCCTAGAAGCAAGGATATCCTCCTACATAGTCACAGTAAATGACAAAAGTCAAGAAATTGAACATGGCTATGACACTGCTGTAGCCCACAGTCCATCTTCAATGTTTGGTAATCACCCCAAGTTATGACCTTTTGTAATTTCTTCTCCCCTCATTCTAGATCCAACCCAGGCTCACTTCTGCATTTCAGAGGTCATGATTGTTGAATCTTCAAATGGCACCATTTTATTCATTTTATTATTTTATGTTTAACTTTTTATTAAAGTGTAACATCAATGCAGAAGGTGCTCTCATCAGTATCCAGCTTGATGAATTCTCACAAAGTCAACCTACTTGATACTCATTCTAATTGGTGGTTTATATATGATGTCAAAAACATCAGTCCCTTGGTTATCAGAATAGATAATTCTCAGCATGTGAGCCCACTGCATGGATGTGCAGCCAGCCACAGCCATGGGGCAGGTGATGTGGGCTGGCAGTGGCATTGATCAAAGGACCCACAGGGCTCTCTCTTTGGCTCTTCCTTCCTCACCCTTTGGATGCCTGTGGCCCCCGGCATCCACTCATTGTGTCTTGATGATTAAATTAAGCTGAACATTAAAAGCAGATTCTGAAATTCCAGACTCAACTCCAGAAGTCTTCCCCACACACTCATTAACTGGACCCAAACAGAAGTCTAGCCATAAACAACAGTGCTACCTATTTAGTGATCCGAATGGCTTTATTGAGAGTCAGGTGAGTTATGTTGAGCAAATACAAGTTGTCGGTATTACTTCTGTCTGTGAGCACTCACCAGACATGTGTTCCTTGTTACTTATCCCTGTCTTACCTTTCCAATCACATTGTAAGCCTTTTCTAGGCCAGGGACAATGTCTTACACCTCTTTTGGTTTTCATTTAGCTCAGCACCCTAATAGGAACAGGTCTCCAATAAATGAGTTGACAGTGACTCTCATTCCAAGTTTACTTACCTACCTACCCATACTGTGCATTGACATCGCTGGTGTCCCAGCATGTAATTTCCCACCACGAGAAAGATTTTTCTTTGCGAATTTGCACTAAACAGTTGTTGTTTTCTTGTCTGCTGGGCAGCTGAATTTTTAATTTTTAATTAGTGAACTGAATTATTAATAAAACAATTGCAAGAGTTTACTTCAACAATATATATTAGGCATCCACTATGTGGCCAGTTGGGTAAGATACTGAATATACTGACATCAAAAGCATTGATCCTGTCCTCTGGGCTCTTACAGGCCACTAGAACCTTGCTCCACGTGTGAACTGTCAATCAGCCGAGGAATTTGTTAGAAATGCAGAATCTCAGGCCCTACCCCAGACCTAGGAGTCAGAACCTGTGTTTTAACAAGCTCCCCGGGTGGTGCGTGGGCACATTCCAGTTTGAGAAACATTAGTCTGGTGGATATTATTCTGTTAGTTTTATTCTTAATGATAATAAGAGTTGAAAGCATCTTTTTTTAAAAAAAATATTTTTTTAATGTTTATTATTTTTGAGAGAGAGAGCCAGAGCATGAGCAGGGGAGGGGCAGAGAGCAAGAGGGAGACACAGAATCTGAAACAGGCTCCAGGCTCTCTGAGCTGTCAGCACAGAGCCCGATGTGGGGCTTAAACTCAGGGATGGAGAGATCGTGACCTGAGCCAAAGTCAGACACTTAACTGACAGAGCCACCCAGGCACCCCAGAGTTGTAAGCGTCTTTATCACAGTGTGTGTGTGTGTGTGTGTGTGTGTGTGTGTGTGTGTAGAGGAAATGAGGCCAGGCTAGCACTGGAACACTGTGCCCAATTCTGGTCACATGACCTAAACCAAAGCAGAGTTTCGAGAATACTCTAAGATTCCCCCATATACCCATTACCTGGGAACACTAGGGAGGAGCAAAGGCTGTAAGGGATATTGAAGGCACCTAAATGCTTGAGCTGGAGGAGATAGCCTGTGAGGTCTTGCTCTGAATTTATAGCAAAAAAGAAAAACATTGGTTCGGTTCCCCAGTAGCAGATTCAGAGACAGGATGTGAATGCCAGAAGTCTGTTTGATAGGTGATCACAGGGGGCTCAGGTATGAGAGTAGGGGAGTGAGACAAAGTAGGGGAGGCAGCCTCTTGGTCCTGGGAGACTGAGTAGTAAGTGTCCATGTTGTCCCTCCAATGGGGAGGAAGCTGGGGTATTTATGCACCAGGTCTCATCCTGCTCTGAGCTCTTCTGAGCATCCACAAGCCTTGGGGGGAGACTTCTAGGTGCTTTCAGTAGAAAGCCATTACAGCCTATGGGTGCGGTGGCCTCCATGGGTTAGGGGCAAGGCACTACCCACACCTGCTACACATATTACGCATATCCTATGTGAAATCATGAGGTCAGGGTGCCTCTGAAGACTTGTGCATCAGAGATTCAGTTCCTGATCAGGAGCAAACCCTTTGCATTTTAACAAGTTTCAAAGCCTCAGTGATTCATCCCCTCAGAGTTACTAATCGTCTTCACAAGACTGAAATGACCGACGTTCACATTTTCTTAAAATCCAAATTCCCTTTTCATAATCCCTCTGCCTTCTTCCTTCCCTAAACTAAATATATGTGCTCAGAAGACATTATCATACTCAACTTACAGAAAATAAGATTTTAATGGTCTGTTTCAAAATTCTTGCTTTCATGTTGCAAGTTGTAGATTCATGCTTCCTCTTCAGTTTGTTTCCTTTGAATCTATACTCTGTTCATATCTGGTGGGTTTTTCTTGGTTTTGTTTTTGTTTTAAGACAGAGATTCTACATGCAGCAGTTGTTGTCCCCAGAGGCCATGTCAGTGTCCCCTTAGGTCAGCATTTCTTTGAGTTTCTCCAGAATGCCGCTTGGCTGAAATGGTCATCAGCGAAGAGTCATAGGGCAGTAGTGGAATCCTGTGTACCCTGTTATCATCCTGGGGACCAACCCCGCACACCAGCATCTTAAAGGTTCTGAGGAGCACACGATGACTTTGTTTGATTGAATGTTTATTCCAGTGTCATCAACTGTTTCCAGTGTTACTGGGACAGTAACCCTGTTTGGAAATCCCACCTGCTCACATCTTACATTGCTGTTGTTGGGCAAAAAACATTTGGGGAAATGCTAATTTGAACACATCTCCCAGCTTGTGCCTTTGAACTCAGTAGGCACCTGGAGTGGGTTCAGTAGAAGCAGTGGTGCATAGGAAAATTACAGCTCAGAGCTTACTTCATTTTTTATAACTAGAAGAAAAGAGAGAACACTTCCCTATATATAACTGATGGTTTGGAATGAGGAATGCCTTCTGTTCCATATTGAGGTCAATGCCTGGCATGTAGCTGAGTAGATCTGTCAAAAAAAAGGTGCACTGTATAGGTGAGGTGCCACTTGTACTTGGCAAGGTCCTGACTTCAGGGAGTGAGGAACCTCATTCCACAGCTCCACCATGACAAATGTCAGGCCATCTTATTTCCTTTGTTTTATCAAGACTTGCACCAGCCAGGTGATATATCATGGGCACTTAGGTTTAGCAAATATCAGCACCTATTGGCAGAGTAGTATACCACAGAGTCCATGTGCTCTCAAGAAAACATGGGGCACCTGTGTGGCTCAGTTGGTTAAGCGTCCCACTTCGGCTCAGTTCATGATCTCATGGTTCTTGGATTCGAGCCCCACATCAGGCTCTGTGCTGACAGCTCGGAGCCTGGAGCCTGCTTCAGATTCTTTATCTGCCTCTCTCTGCCTCTTCCTGCTCTCATTCTGTCTCTCTCTCTCAAAAAAAAAATAATAATAAACATTAAAAACAGTTAAAGAAAAAACTTGTCTAATTGCTGTGCTGTTAACTCCAAGGCTCTATGTGAATTCCACCCTTCAAATTACTCTTTCCCTTCTATTTTTCCCAAAATTAAGATAGCTATATTTCCTATGGAAAAAAATATGCTTATTGCAGAAAAATTTCAAAATGCAAAGAAGGAAGAGAATATTACCTATATTTTACCACCACTAAATGCTCCATCTGGAAATGGGCCCTGTGAGTATCTACATGCAAAGGCATCCAGAATTTTGCTGTTTTTCCTTCATAGTACATAAATCCACAGATAAATATATTGCACAAATGGGCTCAGAGAATACATGCCATTTTGCATCTTTTCTTTCACTAATTTATCACTATATTGATATATTGATGTATGTTGCACATATCAATTGATATATAACAGGATTACCGTATTAAAATTTATTATTGAGATATAGTTGACAAACAATGTTATGTTATTTCAGGTGTACAGCATAGTGATTTGACAATTCTATACAGTACTCAGTGCCTACCACAATAAGTGTAGTTACCATCTTTTCATATATCACATTATTAAATATTATTGACTGTATTTCCTATGCTGTGCTTTTATCTTCAGGACCTCTTTATTTTACAACTGGAAGTTTGTGCCTCTTAACCCTCTTCCCCTGTGCCACCCATCTCCCCACCCACCTCCCCTCTGACAACCATCAGTTTGTTTTCTGTGTTTTAAGAGTAACAGAATCACTATTTTCGTGGCCGTGTAGTAGTCCAGTATATTGCTGTACCATATTTTAACCAGTCCACTGTTGTTAGACATTTAGTTCTTGTTCACTATCATAAACGATGCAGCCAAGAACATTCTTTGATATATATCTAATTATTTCTTTGGGGCAGTTCCTAGAATTAGAAGTGCTGAATTCAATAGTTTTCATATATAAATTGATGGTATACATTCAGCTTGGCTTCCAGAAAGGGTGAGTCATTCTTTCTCCTCCAGTGCTTGTAGAAAGCCCAGTAAAGCTAAGTAGGAAGGTGGAAGTGGTAAAAGGGAAGTGAATGTGACAACAACATTCATGCCACTGCATTCTGAAAGGCACAGAAGGACAGCTAGGAATCAACAAGAGTTGGAGCTAGAAGAGGCATTAGAAATCCATTGATCTATTTAATGCTTGAGAAAACTGAAGTCCAAAGAGGTTAAGGACCCCCTGCCCAACATACCCACATACATATACATGCACGAGTCCTGGGACCCACAGTCGGCAAGTATCTTAGGATGGATGGCCCTAAACCTCAGAGATAATTTTCAAAAACGAAAACCACTGTACAGTTCTCATATAAGTACTTAGTGAGTGTGTGTCAAAGATTGATTTCACTCATTAAAGAGAAAAGCAACAGGATGTTAAAACCAATTCTGGATGTCAGAGACTGGCTAATAGTCACTGGACAAAAGAATCCCATGTTGAACCAGTGATAACACCCACTGTTAGCCAGCTTTGTGTGTCTAACTTTGAAAGGTTAGATATAAGCTTGATACTGCTAATATTCAATAATGTTTTGACCTTCAAACAATTGCAATTTCATATGGTTAAACCTAATACAAAAGTGGATGAAGATGTCCAGGGCAAAAAAATTAAAACTTTTTTTTTTTTCTAATCTTTTCTGCCAAACAAGTATCATTTGCCATTTACCAGTTTTCTACATGTTCTGCATCTGACTTTATACACTCTGGGCTTTAATCAAAGGACAAGAGTCAAACAAAATGACATTCCAGACAACCCTTAGGTAGGCTTGGTATACAGTGTTCAACTATGATTTGAAAGGCAACTTTTTTTTTGCATCAAGCTTTGCATAGTTTTGTTAACTGTAGGAATAAACCACTTGTGGTTGAACTGATCGATGGATGGATAAGGTTGATCTCAGTGGTGAATCTACCAAAGCTCCATTGGCCTTAGCATTCCTCTGAATGCTCGAAGGCCAGAAGGGCACCATACTCAGGTCTTAGTGCATATTTCCTATGGCAGTGGGCTTCAGGTTTCATGTTTCCCAGGGACCTGGGGCCAAAGTACCTGCTCAGGGTGCAGGAATCTGTTCTTGCCAGGCTTCCAGTCATGGTCAAGGTAGAATGCTTTCCATGAGAGCCATCACACCTAGTGAGGGTGCCAGGTGAAGCCCAACACCAAGCCTGCTGGTCATCTCGCCACTCCCTGTTTTACAAACTCCAGGATGCTAGTCCTCACGCAGCAGATTTGCCACTGACCAGACAGCAAAACAAGCCACCAACAACCTCAGGCTTCTTGATCCATGCAACCTTTGGCCTCTCCAACTTGAGCTCCATGAAGACGTAGATCAGTGCATTTCAATTCCAAGATTTACTGATTTCAAAAATTTATCATGTCTGAAATCATTTGTATCCTATAGTCAGTGGTGTGTTATAATTTTAATTGGTAGCTCTTTTTTTTTTTGGTGGCATATAAAATAAGAGTGTGCCTTGTAATTATAGTATCAAAATTCTGATGGAGTTCACTGTGTTTGTGTTTTTCTTCCCTATTGCAGACCCAGAGCCTGATGCTTAATACATACTTTATAAACATTTCTTAAAAATATAAAGAAACAAATGCAATATCAGATTTAAAGCACAAATGCTGAAACTAACCAGGGCTGCAGAAGATATCAGTGCCAACTCTTGGAAAGAGAAACTCTGTTCTTTGTGGACCTTCTACCATTTAGCTTGTTACTTAACCTTAAAACGCAAAGCCACAAGTAGTAATGTGTGACTTCTGAGGTCATTGAAGAATTGAGCACAATAGTGGCCTCAGACAACTGACCAAGTAAATGGGGACCTCAGCAGAATGACTGTTTTAAGATGCAGCCCCACAAGTTGTTTCCACATTTCACATATTGAACTGTGGAATATACACCGTGTATATCTGAAAAACTTTCTGTACCCCAAGGATACACTAAATTTGAAGTTATATCAGTGTTTGTAGAATCATTTCAAATATAGTGAAAAACAAAACCCAAAAAACTCTGGGCTTGCTTTCTAGAAGTTGCACAGAACTGGTAGCCCCTAGCCATCCTGGTCCCCCCAGGCCCTCACAGCCTGCACATACTTGCTGTTGATTTTCTGGCAAGGTAGAGCCTACTTGGACCTCTGTTACTTTTTATTAGAAGTAGTTTACAACTTAGTCATTGAAGGGATCATGTCTTAAAGCCAATGGCTTCTGCTCCATGACAACCTAACCATGCATTCTGGATGTGCAACCACATGAATGGTTGTTGGTGGTAAATAGTTGACAAATCTCGAGCAGTGCCTTTTAGTGGCTACCACTGTGTCAGTCACTTCCCCACCATGTCCAGCTGAGCATGGACTGGTTGGAGCTCCACCTCCTCCATGTCCTGATTTAGCCCTGATCTAGGAGGAAAATGAACAGGGAAGTTACCAAGAGGAAGGCAGAGGAGGAAGAGCACTTGTTCATTCAACAATTCATGTGTGCCAGGGACAGCCTGAGCTCTGAAGATATGGTAGTGAGTAAAAAAACATAGTTCCTACCCTGTGGAATTTATATCCAGGTCTGGGCATTTGAGAGAGACTCTGGCTCCAGGAATAACCCACAGGCAGGACCATCAACCTCAAATGGTGAAAGAGGGGAGCCAAGAGTGAAGGTTGGGGGCTGTCTTATGTTCTCCAGAAACAGGTCCAGAGCTAAAGACTTTTATGGAAGTGGCTTTTCAGGAAGTGTTCTCAAGAGAAACTCATAGTGGGACAGGGAAGGAGGTCAGACAAGAGTCCAGTTTCAAGCAAAGTCCCTTGAAGAAACTTTGGCTCCATCTCAAAGGGAACTCGGGGACAGTGTAGATCTTGCTTCTGAGTTGTCTTTACCAGAGAAAAGGGAGCTGGGGCATTTATACCTCAGTACCCATCTGGCATTGGCCAGGAATAGACCCTGAGAGTGCTTCTGGGTCTTGGTGCACCAGACAAAGCTGGTTCTAGCTACTTGAAAGCTGTGTTTGACAAGGACGTTGGGGATGGCTGTGTATGGCCAGGTTCTCTTCTCCTGGCCACTTTGGGAAGCATTAGAGGCCCCATCTGGTGGAAGGACTGGTCTCAGGGGAGGCCACTGTGCTGCCTGATGTTTGCAGGGGTTTTCAGATCTGAGGAAGGTCCAAGAGGCTAAGAGCTATGAAATCCTGGTCCATCAGCATCTTGAGGTGTACCCAAAAAATACTGATGCACACAGAGGACACCAGGTCCTGGGTTTTCTGGGAATCTCCTGATTTCAAATGTTTCTATCCACTTTAAGGACACTCATGCCTTCTGGGCCCCAAGAAGCCCCATGGAATTCAAGTCCCTATAGGGACATAGCATGTGGAAGTCTCTCTCAGGTGCATTGTTACAAAGACCCATGTCCCCCAACAGATATAATTAACCAACGTATCCTGCTATCTTAATCCCACCCCACACTTCTAGCACCCTCTGAACCAGACCTCTGACTTTTTTGTTATGGATAGGTGATGTAAATTGGTGGGCACGCTTCCCACCAGCAAATACTAAAAGTGTACATCTGCTGTAGGCTTTGCCTGCATTCACTTAAAGTGGAACCTTATGCAGCTCCAAGAAGCAGGCCTTAGCATATCTTCAGTCCACAGATGAGGAAATTTAAGGAATCACATCATTTACTCAAGGACGCACTGTTGAAGCTGCATAGCCAAAGGAATTCCAAGTTGGTCATTTAGCCAAATTCTGCTCTTAAATATTAGATCTGTTCACTTGTGTTGGTTTCCTCTAAATACTGCTATTTAGGAAGCACAATTCAGCTCAGTAAACTTGAAGGTCTACTTGGCCAGCGATTCATGAATGGGGCAGCGTCTTGTCCAGCAAGTAAAACGGAGCTCCAAGGAGCAGTTACAAAATGGAAGACCTGCATAGGCAGAAGGGAGCGAGGACAAGAAGTCATAAATGAAAGAAAGATTTGTGTTAGACTGGGTCACCTTCCTCTGGGGGAAGGGCCCAGGTCTGTCCTGCAGTTTATATTACTAGTGTTGATTAGGAAATTGCAGACTGGTTGAAAATGCCACTCCTGGGAGAGGCTGGAACTGCAATTAGGTTAGGCATTAAGTCCTAGTTTGCCAACATGGGGGTTCGCACAAGTGATTCTTTTTGGGACCTATTATTTCTATTTTTGACACCATTCTTTTCCACTTTGAGGTAAAGACAGAAAGTTATTCACACATCAAACCATTCATTTCACTTTACTCAAAAGAGGGTACAGGGGCAGGTTGCTTAGTACCTTTTTCTCTATGTGTGTGGTGTGGAGATTTTTTTTTTCTTTCCACTCCAAAATAGAAAATGGAATAAAAATACACTAAATGTTGTATTTTAGTAAACGGTAAGGTTCTGGCTATTATTACAGGATGTTTTGACTCAGCAGGGCTAAGATGGGCCATTGCAAAAATGCTATTGAGTTCATTTGCTCCCCATTTGGAATAAAAAAAAATCAAGGGCAGAGTTCTACCTCCTGCCTCATAGGCCACCCCCAGCCTTTGGGCATATTTTTAAATGGCGGCCCTCTGGTACATTCCTCGGCCTGCAGAAGGCAGGCAGATATAGCCTTGGGGCAGATATAGCCATCCCAGAGTGTAGGGTATAGGGGTTTGGGGAACCTAGCTTTGGCCATATTCCCCTCCTTGTCCATACCTGATGGACATACCTGATTTTCCCTCCTGATTTCATACCACACATAAAATTTTGTGTGAATGAATGAAAGGACTACTAATAAAAAAGTACATTATATGGAAATTGGCAACACTATGTGTAAGTCTCAGCAGAAAATAGAAGAAACTCTTTATAACCTCAAGATAAGGATTGTCTTCCTAGACAAGGGTCAATAAAGAGCTATAATGAAAACTTTTGATTCTATCAACATCAAAAGCTTAGGGAAATTAAAAGACAAAAAAAAGCATGAGAGAAAATCTTTTAAATATTTGAGACAAGAGATGCATATTCACAACTCATACAATTTAATAAGAAAAACCAAGAAATCCCAAGATAGGCAACAGATAAATGAACAGGCAATTCCTCAAAGGAAGAAATACAAGTGGACAACAAACATATAACCCGAGCAAAGCACATTGAGACAATTAAAAGTCACTTCTATTCATCAGATTGGCCAAAGTTTAAAAGTTTGATAAAATGAAACAATGACAAGTGAGGGGAAGACTTTCAAAGATGACAGAGGGAGTACAGCTGGGCACAGCCACCTGAAGAGCAATGTAGCACCATCTCAGAACTTCGTATGTGAATGGAGCCCAGCATTTTCTGTGCGGTTTCACACAGTACACAAGGATGTTTAACAGAGTACTGTTTATGCCACAAAACACTGGAAATGACCCAAGTGTCTGTCAAAATAGAATGGCTACAGGGTGTATCCTATGTATTATCTCCATGTGGTATATCCCTAGGGTGGAAAACCATTGCCACTTAAAACGAATGAACTAGGGCTTCATGTATCAATGTGGATAAATCTTACATTTCATTGTGGGAAATAAGGGAATTATAGGACAATACATCGGTATAATTCCATTTGATAGAAAAAGCACAGAATGACACCATTCAAGAATGGTACACAAGAAACTGATAAAAGTGGTTACCTTTGGGTAGGTGAAAAGGATTATGGATGAAGGATTAAAGGTCAGGGAAGATTAGATTTAACTACAATAATTTGTTCAATGAGAATCTATTTATGTATAATGTCTGCAATTATAATTAAATTTCAAAAATATAAATGCAAACACCCTTGAGAGATGTAACACATAAAGTTTAGAAAACAAAAACAAACAAACAAACAAAGGACAGGGTTTTGAGATGCTCCAGCATCATTTTCTAGATACTCCTCTGCAAATGGAAGGAAGAACCCTTCATTATTTTGTTTGTTTCCACAGTGACAGATCCTGGGGGCAAAGATCATCTGAAAGCTGATAAGGAACCCATTTCCAGACTACTTAATTTATTTCTTATTTTTTAATTTTTTCTTTAATGTTTATTTACTTTTGAGAGAGAGAGAGCATGAGCAGGGACAGGGCAGAGAGAGATGGAGACACAGAATCCGAAGCAGGCTTCAGGCTCTGAGCTGTCAACACAGAGCCAGATGCAGGGCTTGAACTCGTAAACTGTGAGATCATGACCTGAGCCGAAGTCTGACGCTCAACCGGCTGAGCCACTCAGGTATCCCCAGACTACTCTAAAAGAGCCCCAACATGGGATGTACCCACCAGCCCATGAGGCTCCCCCAGCTTGGCAAAAACAGACAGGAGAAAGATTATTTGGGTCATGTGGTTTTTCATGACCTGGAGGTAGGTCTCATCCCACAGGGCTGATGGGACTGTAAAGGCCCATCACACCCCAAGGCCAAGTTGATGCACTGGGCGAATAGAAATTCCATAGCTGAGAGCTAAACACTTGACTTTTCCCACACCCTAGGTTTCAAGTCTTCACCATATCAGTAACACATCCCTTTTCAAACCACGATAACATTCCTGAGTTCTACTTGCCATTTGAAGAGCGCTGTATCAGAACTTGCTTTATAAACACTTTCTCCTTTTAATTCCGCTTGGCCTTCAACAGATTTTTTTTTCTCCTTTTATCTAACCCTAAAAGAAAGAACACAAGATTTGGAGTCCCTCCCTTTTCCCTCCCCCCACCCCCAGCCTCCCACGTGTGTGCAAGGATGGCATCAAGACTTCTGTCCCCAGTCGGGGAAAATAGGCGTCTAGTGGGCAGATCTTGAGATTAGAGACTTCTGGGCAGCCGTCAAAGGAAGATTGGACTCCACACACTGTTCTTTTGTAGATCCAGGTCTGCCTCTGGTAATGAAATGGCCTCTTTCCAGGCCAGGAGGTGTATATGCCTATTTGAAGTGTTTTTTAGTATCACTCTGCTTCATGGTAATGCTCACAGTTAATAAAAAGAGAGAATTTAAATAGGACGAGAAATGGGAAGCATTTAGATGCTTGTTGCAGTGTTTTAATCTCATTGTCTGTTTTTAACCCTCCAAGAGAGCTTCCCCTCAGTAGCACAAGCCTTTAGCATCAGGGATCCAACTGTGTGCTCAGACAGGTTCAGGACATAGCCAACAGGGGGGCAGTATGGGATTTGAAGGCAGGTCTTTCTGAGCCCAAAGCTGGTGCACTTACCACTGGTCCATGCTGCCAGATTACCAGGTAGTTGTCACAACTAGACATCCTTGAAACTGGACAGAGCTGCTGCTTGAAGTGTGCCTTCTCAAATGAGGTCCCTGCCTGCGGAGAGATTACCAGAGTGATTACAGAATGGTACAAATTAGTGTAGGCTCCTGCTCTGAACTGGGGTGCTACAGGCCCAGCCTAGTCCCGGCAGAGCCCTGGGTATGATCTCATAGGGAAAGAACCTGGACCTTCCTGAATTCTTCTCCTTGGCCTGAATGCCAGTTAGCGTGAAAATCACCCAGGTGAACAGTTTAGGCTTTCTGTGCTTTGTTATGCATGAATGCTCATGTGTGAAGATATGAGTACCTTGGGTTCTGAGTAGAATGAGGGAGGAACCCAGAGACAGAAGCCCTGGCTTGACTTCCTCTCTTCTGTCTTTTACAGCAGCCCCCTCTCTCCCTGTATGGGAAGGTAGGCACACAACCCTTTCTTTTTCCCTGCGGTAGATAACAAACACAGGCAATGCCCTGGCTTTATCAGGTTAGACTCTGTGATGCCCAGTGCTTTTTGGTGTCTGTCTCTTGGGTTTGGGTCCTTCCTCACAACTTGAAGCTTTCTAGAAATGAGACAGATGCTATATTTTTGGTAGAACCACTGTCTCCCTAGCTTCGTGCCCTGGAACCTAGTGTCCTGTCTTCCTCTCTGACTGCACTGAATAGTAGCCACTTGGCTCTGTGGCCACCTTCCCGGGTATCCACACACATCCTGGGCAGACAAATAGGGTTGTGAAGAGCAGTGCTTGCTTGGCAGATGCTTAAGCAGCCCCTTCCCCGTCTTGTAGGAATTCTGGACAGTTACAGAGATGTGGTGGGGTCTTGGGTTGCATAAGTGGATATGCAGAAATTTTGATTAGCAACACCAACTTTGATAAAACACTTAAGCTGAAACTGCTATTGTCTGTAACCTGGGAAAGGTTAGCTGAAAACTGACCCCCCTTTAGTGGGTGGCAGGTTATCTGTGTTTGTCCTCAAAGAATTAAATTGGGAAGAGATGAGATAAGATCAAACATCTACAGGAATTAAACACACACACACACACACACACACACGTATCTGGGAACAATGTGGGGAAGCTCTCAAATCCAATCGTTGACACCAGGACAGACCTCAGGGAGGAGCAGATGAATGGGGATGACTTTGGCTGGGGGAGGGGTGTGGTGGGTGTAAAAATAGATCATTCAATGAGTCAGGCTTGACTCTGGAATGCTAAACTCTGGTCCCTTTGTCAGGTACAACCCCCTGTGACATCAGATGCATGAGCTAGGGCAGAAACGAGGGTGAGGGGAGAGGTGGAGGCTGAGAAAACCCTCATGCAGCTGGGAAGGGTACCATAGCCACCCAGCCAAGTGCACCCTATGTCCTTGTCCACCTTTGTGTCTTAGGGTCACTGCACTTCTGCATTACAGATAAATCTGAGTGCTACTAAGTGAGAACCACAAATTCTAGGTTCTTTGTGTTTGGTCAGGGACAGAGAAGGAAACAAGTGTGGCATGTGGAGGTCTGGAGATGCTACCAAAGGTGTCAGCAAGACCAGTATCAGGAGGAACAATCTGGTCGGAGAAGATCAAGGGCTTCTCCTGGGGAAGGCTATTTTTACGTTCAAATTAATATGGTGGCTGTGAAGGTGACTGAGGGTGGAGACAGTGGTTGTGCCTAGTGACCTGCCTCTTTGCTAGGGATGGGAATTCTGTCTCCTAGGTTTGCCTGAGACTGTGGATGACCCTCCTGTGTGTGACTCTCTTGTCCAGGACCATAGCCATGGCCCAGAATGGGACACTGACCCAGCCCAGATTGAGGATCTTCAGGACAGACACTCAGACTACCTTCATCACCCCACTCACTCCCACCTTCTCTGATCTTCCATCTCCCTCCATTTTCATACACATCCACCCTTTTTATTTTCCTAATAATTTTGATTATGAATAAACATACTGAAAATCACACATCCTGCTAAACACATATCATTCAGCTCTGTCAATCTTACCATTTTGCCATTTCATTTTAAGAAATAAAATCTTGGGGCCGCTGGGTGGCTCATGAGTTGAGCATCTGCCTCTTGATTTTGGCTCAGGTCATGATCCCAGGGTTGTGGGATCCAGCCCTGCATCTGGTTCCAAGCTGAGCATGGAGCCTGATTAAGATTCCCTCTCTCCCTCTGCCCCCTTCCCCCACTTACTCTCTCTGGGTGGGGGTGGGGGGGAAGGAAAGAAAGAAAATCTCACAGATGGTTGAAACCCTGACCTGTGAACATCTCCATCCATTTCTCTTCCAGAGGTGACCACTATCCTGGATTAAGATTATAACCCCCATATTACACATTGGAGTAGTCTATGTGTGTATTTATAAACACTATAGTATAGTACAGTTTTGAATGGTTTTAAACTTTTTATACTGGATATAACCCTTTTCAACTTTTTTTTCTTGCTTTTATGAAAAAAATTTGAGCATTTGTGTTTGTATATGTGTTAATACTGATAACTCTGGTTCATTAACGTTAACTGCTATGTAGTATTCTATACCTCATTCTACCCATTCTCTTATTAATGGACATTTAAGTCCTTGTAATTTGGTATTCTTACAAATAATGATGCAGCAAATATTTTTATAAAGGTCTCCTTGCACCCATGGGCATGAATTTCTCTAGAGCACATACCTAGGAATCTGGGTGTCTTTGATTCTACCAGACATTCCCAAATTGCTCTTCAAAGTGGCTCTACAAATCCCACTCCTCTAGCAGCATTTGGGGAATTACTGTTTTCTCACATTCTCAAATATTTGGGATTGTCAGACTTGTATTTATTTATTTATTTTAATGTTTACTTATTTTTGAGAGAAAGAGTGTGAGTGGGGGAAGGGCAGAGAGAGAGAGAGAGAGAGAGAGAGAGGCAGAATCTGAAGTGGGCTCCAAGCTCTGAGCTGTCAGCACAGAGCCCAATGTGGGGCTTGAACCCACGAACCATGAGATCATGACCTGAGCTGAATTCAGAAACTTAACTGACTGAGCCACCCAGGTGCCCCGAGATTGTCAGACTTTAAAATTTTTGCCACTGGGATATGTGTAAAAGGGATCTCCTAGTCATTTTCTCTCCCAAGTCCCCAGTGCTTCTAGAATGTTCACCTACCGCTTGCATCCCAGAACACACAATAGGGATGGATCAAGCATGGAGGACCTGGCTGGCTCCCTTCTTCTGACCGCCAGATACTGGGAGTGTACAGAGTGTCCCTATTTGCAGGGACCCCTTCTCTATCTCCACTTTCCCCTCAGGTAATCTTTCCCTGTCACAGGGCTTTAGAATGCTAACACATATGCCAATGACTTCCAAATGTGTAAATCTCTCCATATTGACAGTCAAAAGCCACTTACAAATTTGTTGATGGCCAATAAGAAAATCAAATAAGGCTTAACCTACCTAATATCCAACTCGATTTTTTCCTCAAACCTAACCCTTCCCCATGTCAGTCAAGGGCACTGCCATCTGTCTGATTCTTCAAGCCAAAAACATAGGAGTTGTCCTTGATTCTTCTCTTCTTACCCCTCCTACATTGAGTCCGTCAACTTCTATCAATTGCTGTATTAAATTGTTCCCCCCCCCCCACCCACCTTGTTTCTAATTCCACTGCTAGCACCTTGCTGTAAGCCAGCTGGACCACTCTTGCCTGGATCACTGTAGTTGCCTCAAAACTGGTCTTGCTGCTTCTCCTCTTGTCCTTACAAACCATCTTTAGCCAGCAGCCAAAGTGATCGTTTTAGAACATAAAACAAAGAAAATGTCTTTCCATCCTAAAGCCCTTTGATGGTTCTTAGTGTAGAAATCTCAAATTTATGGATACATGATCTAGAATGCCAGTAGACCTGGTCCCTGCCTGCCTCTCTGCCACATGCCTCCCCACATGCCACAAGCCTCTGGGACTTTCTTTGTATGGAGGGGTCTTCCCATGATCTTTTCATGGTTCCCATCTCATTCAGGTCTCCATCACTTCCTCAAGATCTACCCTCACCACCCCACCCTAGCTAGAGTAGTGGCCACTTAGCTGCCCCCTATGGCATCACCCTGTTCCATTTTCATCCTGGAACTTCTCAATGCTCAAGGCTGTGGTCTGTGCTCCACCAGAGTATCATCTCCATCAGAACTGCCAACCTTATTCTGTGCTTATATAACCTGGCATGAAGTGGGCGCCCATAAAAGTTTGTTGAATTAATGAATGAACAGATGAGGTCAACATTTTAGAACAGCCTATAAACTCAAAAGAAGTTTCTCCCAGAGTCTGGGTGGGATAACAACTGCTTGAGGCAAGACAATACCTGTCTTTGGCTATAACAGCAATTGTCAAACTTTTTAGTCCTTAGTTCCCTTTATACTATTAAAAATTATGGAGAACCCCAAAGAACTAGTGTTCATGTGGATTATATGTACAGATACTTGCTGTATTAGGAGTTAAAATGGAGACATTTTTAAAATACTTATTTCTTTTTTTTTAAATTTTTTTTAACGTTTATTTATTTTTGAGACAGAGAGAGACAGAGCATGAACAGGGGAGGGGCAGAGAGAGAGAGAGACACAGAATCAGAAGCAGGCTCCAGGCTCTGAGCCGTCAGCACAGAGCCCGACGCGGGGCTCGAACTCACAGACCGTGAGATCATGACCTGAGCCGAAGTCAGACGCTTAACCGACCGAGCCACCCAGGCGCCCCTAAAATACTTATTTCAAAACAAGGATAAATCTATTATATTATGACATAAATAATGTTTATATAAAAACAACTATATATTTTTAAAAATAAGTGAGAACAGCTGCTCTACACATATAATGCCTAGTTAGCACCAGGAAGGATTCTGTTAGATAACTGATTAGGTGGCCTCAAGAGTTTAGACCAGCCTTCAGGTTCAGCTGGAGCCTCTTCCCAGGTGTATGGGTAGAGGATCTAAGCCCGCATAAGCCTTCTGCAAGAAGAAGGTACTTTTCCCTCTCTAGTCCCCCACTGCACATTCCATGCAGCTCTCTCTCTTCCTTTTTCCCAGTCTACTTTATTAAAAAGAATAAATAAAAAGCAAAGAATAGGATGAGTAGTAAACTTAAGGTCTGGAAATTGATTACAAACTATATAGGTCCTTTAAATATGCTTATTTCTGTAATCAGAACCATGATTCTATAAATTTTAATGCAGGGAATTCCTCTTGAGTTTTGACTTTGACAAAATGAATGTGGAAGCCTGGTTTTACAGGATTTGGTTATTCCTTTTTGTATTCATGTTGAGAAACCAAACTGGGTGTCATATCCTTTTTCTTAGGGCTGTACCGAAACCTAAGTTCTTCCTCTTTTTTTTTATTTTAGAAAAATCTGCTCCCACCCTCTTTATTTTTTTCCTCTGGCTAGAGGAAATTCACACAGCCAGGATTTGAAAAAAAAAAAAAAAAGGTGGTCTCTGTGCTATTGAAGTGGCAGAGGCTCCTCTGGCTCTGGGCACGCCTCTTCCACTGTTGACGTCACACTATTTTTGTCTTTGAATAGCTCATTGACACAATCGCCTCGGAGATCGGAGAACTGAAACAGGAGATGGTGCAGACAGATGTCAGCCTGGAAAATGGCCTGGAACCCAGCGAAGCCCACAGGTGACCAAGACGATCAGGTGCCGGGCATCAGATGGGGGCTAAGCGAACCCTAGCGGCTAGGAGGACTGCCATCTCGGCTCGTCAGAAGTTTGGGAACTGGGAGTGTGGTGGCCTCTCCAGATGAAGCTCTCTGTAGGAGGTGGGAGTGGCCTAGGAACCACTTGTGTGTTTATTTTAATCACTTCGAAGGCACTTGAACTTTACAACCTCTCAATGCCTGCTGGCACCAGAACCCGGAAACCTAAAGTTCTAGCTGCCCTATCCACCTACTCACAGTGATGGAAACAATAACGCAGCAGGATCCTCCGCGTGCAAAATAGAATTCAGTGTAGCCGGTGTCAGTCTCCAGAAGGTTTAAAGGGGAGCCCTAAAGAGGATGGACTCGTTTTGCGTTCTCAGGTCAGAAAAAAAACCCTAGCACTTGTCATAGCTATTAACCTAAAATGTGACCCAGTGTACTGTAGTGCGGATGTGGTTGTAAATGATTAAGGAAAGGGGGGGCATTTTGCTATGCTGGTTAATCGTGATGTGTTGTGCACGTATCGCACCTGATCTGAGTAATTTGTAAGGGAGTGGTCTTTATCAGGAGAATAGGAGTACAGAGGCCAGGGTTGCAGTGGCAGGTTGGAGGAGGTCACTAAAACCTCATCTTAGCTCTTGGATGCTGTCATTCATTGCTGGCAAAGGTAACAGAATATAGTCACTACAAAATGACACAGACACTTGGTGCCTTGGAGCCCAGACTATTAGGTTTCCCCTCTTTCCCAGGAAATGGGTTGAGGCAGCCTGGTGTAGTGTAGGGGTGAGATTCCCCGGGGTAGGCTTTACTTACAAGTCATGAGACAGGCAGGAATCCTGCAACAGCAGGCGAACCAGGTGGTGCTGGTTGCCCAGGCAAGTTTCAAACCAGCCCAACTTGTTCCCTGCCATAGACTGCAGGGAGAGCAGGCAATTTGCAAAGAGGCACTTTGCAGCTGGAAGGGGGTGCTTTAACTCTCCTGTGTCTCTGGAGGAACTGTATTCCCTCATAGCTGTGGAAATGCTACATGCCCTCCATTTCCTTTCCTTCTCTACAAAATGTGAGGAGTAGACCACAGCTACTTGCCCAAGCTACTTGCGCAGCACCCTGGCATTCCATGATTTCCCTTGACCTTGGTGGCTAATTTTTTCCCCCATAAACTAAACACATAAACTAAGCACAGTGACTTTTATTTAAACTCTCCACCTCACAGTCAGAATAGTGCCAAACTCTGTGGGACTTTAGCCAGGGATTTCTCTTTACCCTTTGCATTATTGAGCAAAAATTAAATTGGAAGTCCAGGTTGGTGACAGAAAGGCAAAGAAGAGAGGTTGAGGAGCTGACTTGTCCTACATCCAGGAAACGCAGTACTGCAAGATAGTCCCAAACTCTGCAGATGACAGACACCAACGGCAGAAACCAGCCCTCCGTGTGTGTAAGGCACAGGGATGTTAGGTTAGCTAGAAGACATGATAGTATGTTAGGTGCCATCAGAATCTTGATGTCTGACTGCAGTAGGTATCGGGGTGGGAGAGCTGGGCTGCCATTTACTCTTTAACATCTCTATGTTTTTCTTTTCAAGTTTGAGAATGACTGTAAGCATTCCACAAAAACTATGTTTTACAAATTAATGTCACTTACTCTTGAATGCTGTGTTGGTTAACACTGAATTTGTGAAATTTCAGAGGCATTTTATTATTGGTGCTTTTTTTAGTGAGAAAGAAAGAGAAAAGGCAAGATTGTCTTTGGTGAACAATGCCTACGGTGTTTACCATGTGCCAGCCACTGTTGTAAGTGCGTCACAGCTGCCGGCTCATTGAATCTCTTAACTACCCTACGAGGTAAAGCTCCAGTATGGCCCTCGTTCTACTAACATGTGACCTGTGTGATCTGGAAAAAAGCCAGACTAATGAGGCTGTGGCTTCTGCGCTGGGGTCTTTCCCAGATCTTGTAGAAGTGTGGAGTGGTGACTTTGCTGTTAGTTCCTCTATTTTGCCCGATGATGTTAAGGGGGTCAGATATCAGAGAGGTAGGGCAAAGAGGACCTTACCTCAAGTGAAAACCCTGTAGAGAGAAGAAGCATCACCCCCCACCCAAGGGGCCTTGACTGGGCACATCCCAGTGACTACACAGATGTACTGAAGTCACCTTCCTCTGTGGCATCCTCGGTGAGTGTGAGCTGTGATAATAGCCTCATCCACCCCAGCCACAATCACCATGAAGTGTCTATGGTCTCTTAGTTTGTTGGATGGCGGGTTAAGTGCCAAGCTGGTGCGCTAGGTGAGGAATGCTGTTCCTCTACTTGTGTTGGCTTTTGGTTGCTCCTTTGTGGTTAATATTGAAGTGAGCTTGAAATCTTTAATTTTTTTGTGTGTCATGGATCCCCTTCTCAGAATCATATTTTAAATGCACAAAATAAAATAAAATATGTAGGATGACATAGGGAAAACAATTCTATCGCAGTAGAATGATCAGAATTCTTAAAATGCATGCTTTCATAGCACAGGTACTTCTTTATTAACACATTAAATAACAAGGTCTATCGGGCACCTGGGTGGCTCAGTCAGTTAAGCATCTGACTTCAGCTCAGATTATGATCTCACGGCTCACGGGTTCGAGCCCCATGTCGACCTCTATGCTGACAGCTCAGAGCCTGGAGCCTGCTTCAGATTCTGTGTCTCCCTCTCTCTCTGCCGCTCCCCTGCTTGTTTTATGTCTCTCTCTCTCTCTCTCTTAAAAATAACTAAACATTGGGGCGCCTGGGTGGCGCAGTCGGTTAAGCGTCCGACTTCAGCCAGGTCACGATCTCGCGGTCCGTGAGTTCGAGCCCCGCGTCGGGCTCTGGGCTGATGGCTCAGAGCCTGGAGCCTGTTTCCGATTCTGTGTCTCCCTCTCTCTCTGCCCCTCCCCCGTTCATGCTCTGTCTCTCTCTGTCCCAAAAATAAATAAACGTTGAAAAAAAAAATTAAAAAAAAAATAACTAAACATTAAAAAAATGAATAAAAATAAATAGCAAGGTCTAGGAACTACTTTCATCTAGAAGCCAAGATAAACAGAAATAGTACTTAGGTACCAGCAATGAAAATGTTTCGGGGTTTCTGTTGGTGACAGAGTCTCAGCTACTGTGGGAACCACTGGCATTTGTTGCCTGCATTCGAAATGGGAGGAGGTTAATTTCAAAACCAGGTTAGTGAAAGTAAAGATGTCATTTTCCTATCCAGTGGTATGTTCTCACCTCCTGACCTATCAGCATCATCTGACATGGTTGATCTATCTTCCCTTCCAGGGACACTTGCTTAGCTTGGCTTTGGGGACACCATACTCCCTTGTTTCCTCTCATCTTGCCTGCTGCTGCTTCTGATCGCCTAGCTGGTTTCTCCTCATCTCCCTCACCTCCTAACTCCAGAGCACCCAGAGCTCAAGCCTTCAGCCTCTCTTCTCCTCCCCACCCCCTTCTCTTTCCCACTAACCTTGAGCAAGATGCTTAAAAATCTCTGCACCTTGGAGCACCTGGGTGGCTCAGTCAGTTAAGTGTCTGACTTCAGCTCAGGTCACGATCTCATGGTTCATGAGTTCAAGCCCTACATTGGGCTCTGCTGACAGCTCAGAGCCTGGAGCCTGCTTTGGATTCTGTGTCTCCCTCTCTCTCTGCCCCTCCCCTGTTCATGCTCTGTCTCTCTGTCTCTCTCTCTCTCTCTCTCTCACAAGAATAAACATTAAAAATATTTTTTTTAAAAAAGTCACTGTGCCTTGGTGTGCACATCAGTGAAATGAGGATAATAAGAGAGATTGACTTCAGGGTGGCTGGAAAGATTTAGTGAGTTAATAGCTGTAAAAGGACTTTGTACCATGTCGGCAGCAGGTGAACACAATATGTTGTTTATTTATTAAAAAGAGATCTCTAGTGTAATTTCATAGTTAATCCCATTCAGTTTTGTAGCTTTGATGCCCTGCATATACTGATGATTCCCAGCCTAGATCCCTAGATTGGTCTTCTTTTAAATCCAGATATTTGCATCCAGCTGTCCATTCAGCCCAACTTCTGGCATCTCAGACTCACAAAGACCAACACTGAGCCCTTGGTTTCCTTTCATAAATCTGCTTCCTCCCTGGTCTCCCCCATCCCAGTGACCATGCCTGCAGGTGCTTGGGCCTCACAGCCATCCCTCATGCCTGTCCGTCTCTTATCTCTGTGCTCCCATCCGTCTCCAAACCCTGGCAGCCCTACCTGTAAGAATCCCAATCAGACTACTTGTTCTTAGCACCGCTGCAGGACACACCTTCCCGGTGCCTCAGCTTTTACCTGTCCTGCCTTCCCTGGGCTGTTTTCTAAGCAGCATAGAGAAGGATCTGACTTTTGTCAACCTAGATCCAAGTCATGTCACTTCTGTTCAAAGCCCTTCAGTAGTTTTCATTTAAAGTTTATTTATTTATTTTTGAAAGAGAGAAAGAGCATGCAGGAGGGGCAGAGAGAGAGAGGGATGAGAGAGAATCCCAAGCAGGCTCTGCTCAGTGCAGAGCCCAATGTGGGACTCGAAGTCACAAACCATGAGATCATGGCCTGAGCCAAAACCAAGAGTCTGATGCTTAACTGACTGAGCCACCCAGGTGCCCCCAGTATTTTTCATTTAAAACCAAAATCATCGCCATGTCTTTTGAGATGCTCCATGCTCTGACTCCTCACATCCCCTCACCATCTTCTCTTACGACCTCTGCCCTCTTCATCCCTCTGCTCCAGACCCACCAGCTCCTTGCCTAGAAGGTTCCTATCTCTTGGCCTTTGCACTTACTATTCCCTCTGCCTGGAATGCCCTTCCTCCAGGAAGCATTCACCTTTGGACCCTCATTTCTTCTGTCACCTTAGCTGACTTTATTTTTTTTTCATAGTACTTGTACAGACTTGACATATATGTCCACTTGCTTAAATTGTGCCTCCCAGTATGAGAAGGCAAGCTCATTGAGAGCAGAGGTTTGGTCTGTGTTCATTGTTTTTTTTTTTTTTTTTTTCCAGTGCCCTAGAATAGTGTCTGGCATGTAGCATACACTCAGTAAACATTTGAATGAATGAATGAAAAATGCCAGGCCTTTGGATATTCTATAGGTATTAAAGTATCAGAAGCCTCTTGCAGAAACAAGACATTACCCTGTAAAGCAGTTAGCAGACCCCAGCTGGTGCATAAAAAAATACGAAGTTGAAAATGTGTGATGAGCCTTAAGCTTGCTCCCTAGCAAAGAAGAGGGACCAGGGCACCTTCCCACTATGTGCCAGCCATGCTTCCTCCATCATATCTGGGTTATGGGCTGTTGTAAATGTCTGCCAGTAGAGGAGCATCTGATTAAATCAACTCTGTGCCCTCTGCTAGCTTTTTACCAAAAAAGAAGCTAGGAAGCCAGGAAAGAGATCAAGGATTTCTTGTTCCTGCACTCTCTAAATGCTATTTCTTATTTCCTCTTTTTCTCCACTTCATTGCCCAGAGACCACAGTGTGGGGAAATGAAGGCCTTGTACTTTCCTCTCCCTTCCCTATGAGTTCACAGTCCATTTTCAGTTGGGGGCAAGTACATCAGGCCTGATGTAGGCCAGTGCTCCACCCTCATTGCCATCTGGACCCATCACCTCTAGGCTAAGATAAGTCTCTAAAGTTTCCTTTGTCTTCAAGTAGAATAAAGGGATCAAACAAAGCAACTTTATGAGATGAGGCCCAGGCTGGCTCTGCAGGATACCGAGGGTTCTGGCTGGACGAGGTCATTGAAGGCAGTTGTTGCCTTTGTTTTCTCTCTTCCTCTCCTTTCCCTCCCTCACTCCTATTGTCACCTTGCAGGTACACTCCAGACTAAATGGATCACTGGGGATCACTGGGTCTTGAAACTCTACCCCCAACCCCACCCCACCCCAGAACCAAACACACAGAACTCAAAAATTCCTTGGCCAGCTCTGCCCAATATTGTAGTGTAGCAGTTGGTCACCTCCACTGACTTCTTCTGGAAGGGGCTAAGTGCCCCAGGAAGTTCTGAGCTTCCCAGCGCTATGCAGTGGCATTGATACCAAAACCAAAAGAAGTTCAGACTGCCAGTCCCTGGTACAACCCTTCACTTTTTCCACTTGACCAATGTTAAAACACGAGGTCAGAAGAGAAGCTCGGTGGCTTACAGGGTGGGGAAGACATGCCCAACGTTTCACTGCATTAACTCCCCTGACAACAGTGACCATAGCTAGCTGCTCTGTGGCCATCTGGAGCAACCCATTTTCGCTCAGTGCTGCTTTATCAAAAAACCTTTCCACTGAAATAAAACATGATTAAGAAAAAGAAATAAGAACACAGCTAGATGAATTTTCAGTGGTAAACATACTACATAGGAGCACCCGGATCAAGAAACAGAACATTCTCAGCACCCCCGAAGTGCTGTGCACCCTGAGGATAACTACTCTCTTGACTTCTGTTGCCATAGATTAGCTTTGCCTGTTTTTGAAATTCATATAACTGGAATCATACAGCATATGCTCTTTTAACCCTGACTTCTTTCGTTCGACATTTTGTATAGTATTCCATTGCACGAACCCAACACAATTGGCTTATCAATTCTACTGTTGATGGATATTTGAGTTGTTTCCAGTTTGGGGCTATTTTGAATAATGCTGCTATACATTCTTGTGCATGTTTTTTGGGGACATGACTCAGTTAGGATTATAGGAGTGGAATTGTTGGGTTGTAGGATGGTTAAATAATTCAAAACCAGTAAGTGGTGCTCCCAAATTTTCCAGTTCTCCTATTCATTCACACTTCCACCAACAGTATATGAGATTTCTGAATTCTCTACTCTCCTGGTCTACACTTGGTATTGAGTGCTTTTTTATTTTAGCCATTTGGATGGGTGTGTGGATTTAGAGCTTCTGGAAACATGATGGATGAAGACAGGTAAGGATACCTGTGTACCGTGGCTCAAGTACTGATGTTAATTCTGTGGGAGTCAGGAATGGGAACTCCTTAGTTTTAGCAGGGCATCATTTTATAATTCTTACAGGTTTAAGCTCAAGGGTAAAGTCATGGGGCATTCTGAGCCCACAGTGAGTTCATTGGATGATATCTATGGAAAGGATTATTTGGGGGAAGGAGATAAAAACAGAAGACAATCCAGAAATTATGAGAAAAGTGTAAATATGTACATACCTTTTATTATTTATATTTTTGCATATAATCTTAGATCATAAACCTGTAGCAGAAAAAACTGCCAATGAATTTCTCCCTGTGTCTTGGATTCTTTTGCTTTATGCTTTACTTTGTTCAGTACCTACATGCAGATATATTCAGAGTCTCATGAATTGTTTTGGTCAAGACCATTAGCTGCTGCGTCATAAAACTAAAAATGTATGTGCATAAATCTAATACAGCTATACTATACTTGGAGTTTTAATTATTACATCTGCATCCAATGCAATTTTCCATATTTTAAAAAAATGTACGTTCTTTTCTTTTCTTTTTAAATAAATGTTTTCAACTACAGTGAATTCAGACATGGAATTTGATATCAGTCCATATTATTCCTTTCCATCTTTTCCTCTTGAAAAGTCAGATACAAAGTGATCATTCTTCGTTAATTTATACCCGCTTTCTTCTGAAGATGTCGGAGAGTGTATTCACAAGGTTGTCAGGAAAAAAGGTTAAGTCATCGGATGCAGAAATCAGTTTGTATTTTGTCTTCTCACACAGTGTCTGTGTCATAGGCACTGTTATCCAGCAAAATAAATATTTCCTCCTTTGCCATATTAGAATGCTCCTTGTACCATAGGCCATTAGTTCAGGGTTGGGGACTCATCTTTAGGTTCCACAGCATCTGAGAACAGGCCACTCTTCTAGAACACATGTGTCACAAAGGTTGGTTTTCCTCCTTTCCCGTGAGCTCCTGTCTGGTTCAGCAGAACATGGGAAGCTCACAATAATCTTTGGCTACAGAATATTGGGTATATCTTACAGTATCTTAGGTACCATGAAAAGAGTGTTTGGTGTTATCAAATTCTTTGGGTTGCCTGGCTGGCTTAGTCTGAAGAACGTGTGAATCTTGATCTTGAGGTCATGAGTTTGAGTCCCATGTTGGGTGTAGAGATTACAAACATACATACTTACATACATAAATATTTTTTAAAAGTTTATGGTTTCTTCTCACACATTACCTATTTCTAAGGATTGTAAACACACATTTCCACTAACTCTTGGATATTTCAGTGCCTACCTTTCACATTCTTTTCTTTTTTAATGTTTTTTTTTTTGAGAGAGAGAGTATGCATGTACACATGTGCACAAGCTGGGGAGGGTCAAAGAGAGAGGGAGAGATAATCCCAGGCAGGTTCTGCACTGTCAGTATGGAGCCTGACATGTGTCTCCATCTCATGAACTGACCTGACCAGAAATCAAGCATCAGTCAGATGCTTACCTGTCTGATCTACCCAGGTGCCCCTACCTTTCACATTCTTAAAGAATATCTGATGGCAGGGGTGCCTAGGTGGCTTAGTCAGTTGAGCATCTAACTTTGGCTCAGGTCATGATCTCATGGTTTGTGAGTTCAAGCCCTATGTTGGGCTCTGTATTGACAGCTCAGAGCCTGGAGCCTGCTTCGGATTCGGTGTGTCCCTCTCTCTCTGCCCCTCCCCCACTCACGCTCAGTCTCTCTCTTAAAAATAAATAAGCATTAAGAATATCTGATGGGAGATAGGAAAGAGAAGCTCTTTGACTTGAGTTTAGATTGCATTCTGAAAGTCAAGAATCCTTTCATCTGAAACTCCCAAGCAATACCATAGACATAGCTACTCTTTCCTTCAGTGGAAGCAGGCCAGGTGGAGTGCTTTGGGGTCATGGCTTTGTTCATAGTTAGAGGAGATCACATAGTGATAACAGTTTTTGCAGTAAGACATTTTCCTATCATGCCCATTGAAGACATTCTGCTATGACTAGCTTGATTCATTTCCTCTGCTAATCCCTTAAACTGTTTCTTGATTTGAAGCCACTTCCAGGTCTTTGGAATATGGTTTCAAGGAATTCTATGAGGATTGACCAACTCTTTACTTGTACTGTTATCGGTGTAGCAACACTTAAGTCCAACTTCAAGACAATTTCTTGAAATTTATTATTGAAATAATTTATTTATTTGAAATACGTGGACAGTAGAGCCTGCAAGGAGCATGAATTATAAACAAGTATCATATAATGGAATGAGAATATAATAGTGGAGTATACTAGATGTTCCAGGACCTGAAGGAGGAAGCAGGTAACTCCAGGTAGGATGTGGTTTTAGGAAAGATGAGCTCCCACATTAACCTTAAAAAATTAGCTAAGCCTCCAGATCAAAAATTCCCCAAACAGCTGTTTAGTCTGTTTACACTGGTGATATCTATTATATTGAGGAAAGTTTTTTAAAAAAAAACATGTAAGAGTTATTTTTTTGATGTACATTGTGGAAAAAAACACAATGAAAAATATAAAAATATTACCATGAACCCACTCCTAGAGATAGAACTGGTTTTGATTGTTTGTTGACTAGTGTATTTTTTTCCTTGGTATGTATCCCTTCAATGTTTTTCTGTGCATTTAAATGGCAGATCATGTATGATTTTCACAGACTTACAAGGGGTTTCTGATCATCCTGAAAATGCACAGTGTGTCCTAGATATTGATTCCATTTTTGTTGAGGGACAGTGCCTTCCAGTTTAGTGGCTGGCTTCCCAATCCACGGTACCCTTGGGCACATAATTTTATCAACAGCATACTCTAGAGTTAGATATGCTTTACCCTTTACAGACCTTGCCTCACTATTACATTGGTAATAGTTGATTCGACCACAAAATATCTTATTGGTCACATGCAGTTGTGATTTAGTCCATGAAATAGCACTAGTGTAACCAAAAGCACTTAAACACTAAGAACAGCAAATCCGTGAAATGCTTGCCTTTCTGTGAAGACTCGTGCATGCTACTGCTCAGGGTCAAAGGTCAGTGGGCCAAGACTTAGAGCCCGCCTGGCTCCTTCTCCTGTTTTCAACTCCAAGAGCAGCCAGGACAACAGTTTCTTTGTTTCTGTTTCTTAGTTTTACAGGACTCAATAAAGGCCCCTGCCAGTATTGTCTCCATATCTGCCCTTTTCATCTCTAGTTGGAGACTCAATGACAGGAAGTTTGTAGGCCACAGAAGTCACCAGATCTTTCTCCTCTATGAAAATGGCAATCCCTCCTCCTCCCTGGAGGCAGATGTGTGTTTTTGTTCCCGTTTCTGCCTTGTTCATTCTTTCCTCCTAGTCCTCAGTAGATAGAGTGGAAAAATCACCGAAGGCCCTGGAAGTTTTTCACAAAAATCCTCTGTGGATGTGCTTTTAGAAATCCTTTTGAGGAAGCTCAGGCCCCCTCGCTCAGAGAGCAGCAGCCCTTCTTCGTGTGAAGGAACAAAACCCAGAACCCAAAATATATTAGCCTTTTTCCTTTTGGAGTTTTAGGGGACAAAAAGAGGCCTCGAGGAATTAAAATATCAACTTGTATGCTTAGGGTGATGGCATGATTCAGAGAGCTGGACCCAGTTCTATCAGTTTCTAGTGTTTTCCCTCAAGTGGGGAGCTAAGCTAGACAGTCTCTAATACCCCTTGGACTCAGGTAAACACACAGTGATCCTTACAGGAATATCCCTTCCTCCAGGCCTCCCCCATACTTTTACCATCTTGAATGGTGGGTAAAATTTCCTCAGCTCCCCTGGCAATTTTTCTATCAACTGAGAGATTAGCCAGGGCCCTGTGTGGAACCAGAATCAATTTGAACCTCCCTTTCTCTCCAGATTTAAATATTACAGAGGAGGGGTTTAATTCAGCTTCACAGACTCTAAAGAAATGTTTTAGATTTCAAATGATTGAAAGTAAGATATCATTGGACATCAACTACTAGGTATTTTTCAACTAGATTTTTTCTGGGAATTTTTCATTTGCTCTATGTGGGTTGTGTGTGTATATATGTGTGTGTGTATGTGTGTGTATATGTATGTGTGTGTATATATATATGTGTGTGTATATCTATGTGTATAACGGAAATTGGTTCCTGTGCCAACAAGTTTTATCAGATGGATCTTTTTAGTACAAGCAATTGTTTTTTCTGTCTCTCCACATAAGAGGCCTCTTCTACTAATATATTTTCAGAAACCATTGATGACAGACTCCTCACTTCTCTTCACCAAAGATTAAGGAAGCCCTTGATTCAGTTCCCACCAAGCTTGGCATGTTGGCCACGGTGTGGCTTTTGGGGTGTATTTGCTTCCCTTTTGATATATACACAAGGATCTAATGCTCCAAGAGAAAGACCATGTAGATGCAGGACTCTGACTTCAGTCTGGTCCTTAACTCTTTTTTTTTTAATGTTTATTTATTTATTTTGAGAGAGAGAGAAAGAGAGAGAGAGAGAGAGAGAGAGCACAAGCAGGGGGAGGAGCAGAGAGAGAGGGGAAAGAGAGAACCCCAAGCAGGCTCCACACTCAGAGTGTGGGGCTTGATCTCACGAGCATGAAATCATGATCTAAGCCGTAACCAAGAGTCAGATGCTCTACCACCTGAGCCACCCAGGTGCCCCCATGGTCCTTGATTCTTCAGATGATTCCTGCATTGGTCTCATGTAGCTAGAAGCCTGAGCCTTTGGGCAGTGCCATGCCCCGGGTTGCACATTTCTTGCCATTGAGGCCCATTGAAGCAACATCATGTGAAGAGGCTTTGTTAAGGCTGAAGTCTTCACATGGGCAGAATGAGGAAGGGAGGACCCTTGAGAGACAGCATACACATGGAAAGGCCAATACAGAAATGTCAAGAGCAGAAGCTTTTCATCCTTTCTTTTTCCTATCTGTAAGTGGAGGTTGGCAAGCACCAGAGTCCAGGTTGGGACTAGGCCCTAATGGTCGATGGAGAACATTCCAGCCATGAGGACCTGCCAGGGACCATCTGTTGAGCTGTGCTCAAACAGCTAGTACATGTCAACCTCTTTTGTTGGAATTAAATCTCATTCCCCATGTTGGAATAAGGCTTTCTGTATTTGAGAACCTTGAATGGAGCATGTATCACTAATGCCCTGAATCAGTGGGTGTCAGCTAAAACTCAGTGTTGGCTTTTATATCCAAAGCCCACCCCTTGCCAGCTGGTGGGAGGTTGGAGGGGCTGTCCAATGAAGGAAATTCATGAGCAGTGAGGAAGGAGCTGCTAACACTTTGGATTTGTTGTTCTGGAAGAATTTGGGCTGCTTCCTTTTCTTACCCAGGCCTTAAGATGGCCAAAGGCCAGAGGGATCTTGGTAACTGTGGTGATTTTTGCCACCCATTTCCTGATAAACACAGAGACAAGAACCTTTTGTCTCCTAAACTGGAGCTGAGCAGCCAGATTCTATTGTTGGGCCTGGCTGAGGAAAGGCCTGGATCAGAGGTTACACACGGAGGACCCAGAAAGAAGCTAATGGAGAGACCCCAGTGTCTATGATGTTTCTTGTTGCCCACTGAGCTTTTCCTCTTCCTCACTCACAAGGATTAGACATGTTGTTTGCAGATAACCTCCTACCCAATCCCCCATCATGCGTACAGCAGGCATGAGGTCAATGCCTGCCTGGGGTAGAGCTAGGCTAGTAAGAGAAATAAGTATAATGCAGAGTCAAATGGGCTAAGTGCCCCAGAGATGCATACACAGTGGGCTAAGGAATTGAGTGTGCTGAAAGATTACTTGCAGCTGCAGGATGTAGGGGAAGGGACAGGATGTGACCTTGGTTTTGACATGGGGGTTGGAGCCAGTGTCCAATGGGCACTCCAGAGTAGCTTGATCCCAGGCAAGGAGAGAGCTGAGTAATGGAAAATAGATGCTTTTTTGGGGATCATATTTTCCCTTGAGTCCAAGAGCAAGGTGTATAAACATTAATATGGGGGAAATATCCTTATGTTTTAGTCCATATTGTCTCAACCCAAATCCCACCTGCTGCAGCCACATTTTTTTTCTCTTATTCTTGCACCATCTTGCCTATTCTTGATTTACTTAACACTTTTTCTTTAAATTTACTGATCTTTTACATATATTTTAAAAAGTAAACTTAGTAAGCCAGTCATGAAAAGACAAATAGTGTATGATTCCACTTACGTAAGGTACTTAGAAGAGCCAAAATCATAGAGACAGAAAGTAGAATGGTGGTTTCCCAGGGTCAGGGGAGTTACTTTATACTAGGGATAGATTTCAGTTTTGCAAGAGGAAAAGAGTTCTGGAGATGGATGGTAGTGATGGTTGTACAATATGGATTTACATAACACCATTGAACTGTACATTTAAAAATGGTTAAGATGGTGAATTTTATGCTGTGTATATTTTACCACAATAAGAAGAATTGGGGGGAAAAAAGTAAACTTAATATCTCTGCCATAATTGGGAACTACACTAAATAGATGTCGCTATTTTTTTTTCAACGTTTATTTATTTTTGGGACAGAGAGAGACAGAGCATGAATGGGGGAGGGGCAGAGAGAGAGAGAGGGAGACACAGAATCGGAAACAGGCTCCAGGCTCTGAGCCATCAGCCCAGAGCCTGACGCGGGGCTTGAACTCATGGACCGCGAGATCGTGACCTGGCTGAAGTCGGACGCTTAACCAACTGCGCCACCCAGGCGCCCCTAGATGTAGCTATTAAAATAAGAACCGGGCATTCAAAATTATGCCTCCATGGACTGCCTTGGTATACCCAACATTCTTTGGGAAATGTTGTCAATTTTAATAAGCCATAGAGAATTTATAAAGTATCAGAATTAATCTACACTATCCCATCAAGTATGGTTTTGTTTTGTTTTTGAGTTCTTTGCTTTGTAGCAGGACTACAGCTCTTTGTTAGGGAAACAGGCAGTATGACTCTTAAGCCATAATTAAGTCCTGGACAAAAGCATCTTTGGAAGCCAAGGCTCTGCTTTTGCTGTTTATTTTCATTTTCTTGTGTTTTATTGATGGGATCAGCATCCTGTTATTATAATTAACTCCATCGACTTGTCATGATTCATTCTATGACTGTTTATTAGACATCATGTAAACAAGGAAAAACTATTAGTTTTCTTAAAAGCTGGGAAGGTCCACCAAAGCTCAGGCTTCAGAAAGAGCATTGAGTCTTCCTAAAGTTTGAGTTATCAGGGAGCACTTTGCTGGAAATCCAGGTAAGACCTGGATGGAGCCTGCCACTCACCACTTCAGATCCAAACCTGACGTGGCCCTTGTGGGTTACTTAGCTCTAAGTGCATGACCAGGATTGGCATGGAAGCAAGCAGTGAGTCCCCTGCCAAGAGAGAATCACCTTCCATACCTTTGTAAAGCCTGATATAGGAGACCAGGGGTGGAATCTGGGTCCAGGAATTGGGGAGTAGAGAAGAAGCAGGCAAAAGCCAAAGGCCAAGCTGTATTTTAGAAGGTCCTAATAGTCCTTCCTTCAACCTCTCCTGCTGACTTGGTCATCTAAATGCCTCCAGATGTCCCAGTTTACAGGGCCCGTTAATTCTGTAAGTGTAAGCAAAACAGAGTACCTAGATAAAATATAAGAGTGGCTTTTCCACGCAGGTAGATCTCACCCGTACCAAATTCCATGGCAGACGGGACAGTGTTTGTGCAGAGGCATACATTCTCACACATGCAAAAATGCAGAAGGGAGCCAGAGAGAACCATAAGAAGTGGTGTATGAGAGCCTTGCTCGATTAGAGTCACTGCCTGCTTTACTTAATTCTAGAGGACTTGCCATTGATTCTATGAGATGTTTTTAGAAGTTGTTAATTCACTAAAGCCATCCCCTTTTTAGTTGAATTATGATCTACCGGTCTGCTTTAGAAAGAAAAATTCATAGCACATTTTTAAGTATTTAATTGTAACAGCTTTTGTCTTTAAAAAATAATCAAGGATAGCTTACAACAGATGTTGATGTAAATTGTCCATTTCAAAAATATAATTGTTTAGCTTGATGAAGGTGTGTTTTCAACGCACACAGAGGGGGTTTGGCTTTTCTTTTTTTTTTTTTTTTTTTACATTTTTATTTATCTTTGAGAGATAGAGCACAAGTTGGGGAGGGGCAGAGAGAGAATGAGACACAGAATCCGAAGCAGGCTCCAGGCTCTGAGCTGTCAGCACAGAGCCTGATGCGGGGCTTGAACTCACAAACTGTAAGATCATGACCTGAGCTGAAGTTGGATGCTTAAACAACTGAGCCACCCAGGCAACCCAGCTTTTTGGTTTTTGTGTATACTTGTTTTGTCCCCATATCCTGAGGACAGAGCCATCCAGGCGGACACTGCACCTGTGCTGAGACCCTCGAGTCAAATGGAATGTACCACCTTGTTGATAGTAATAACTTGACATTATGCCTCGTACCTAGTCCCTTTAGGCTTCATTTTTGCTATTCAACAGCTGAATTAGGATTCTTATGTATAGAAGGTTGTTGACTATATTTACTGCACCAGTATTTTTTTCCACAGAGACAACCTACATCAAAATCTTATGTACTTTATATATTGCTTTGTTCTCTATGTCATTTACTTGAAAAGAGACTGGACTGTAAAGTCAAAGTAAACACACCTCCTATGTGGTGGTTGGGAGCCTGGTCATTAGAAGCTTCATTGATAGGTTATGCCACCCTCTGGAGTTCTGGATTGAGACAGGAAAGGACATCATTTGGAAATTCTGCTGCAAATTATTGGTTTCCCTTAGGTGAATCTGAGATCTGTAGTGTCTTTCTACCTGTCCTACGTTAGAATGTGCTTTCTGGAGTCATTTATTCTTGCTCCTGTCTAGGTTACTAACACTTGGCCCTGGGAATGAAGGGAATACAGCCAAGTAGAAAGGCGCTCTCATCCCACACTCAGAAGAGCTTTAAATTGGGTGTGACCACAATGTAGCTAGTGCTGGAGAGTCCTGTCTCCCAAGTGGGTATAATATCCACTGGGCTGCTTCAGAACCATGAGGTCCCAGTCAGTTGGATTGAGGGCAGATATAGTATAGGAGTTTCCCAGAGTTTGTTCTCTGCTGCCAGAGGCACCTTACGTTTGTGGGGCATTCTGGGGTTTGCCCAGTATTTTCACACGTGGCTGTGGGTCTCACTGAATCCATACCTGAGATCTCTCTCCCCGTGAAAGCAAGCCTAGATGCTTGGAAATAGTAGTAAGAGTTGAATACATGAATTTTATACTCAAAATCCCAGGGAGATGGTAGATATTTTCCCTAATCTATTATTTTGACAAATTTCAAACATTATAGGCAAGAATAGTATTGTTCACCTGAATGCACCAATTATTGAAGTTTTGTCACAATTTCCTTATTTCTATATCCCCCCCTTTTTTTGGAGGGGAATGGGGTGCTGACCATTTGACACTTACTTTCCAAAATTTTCATGCTTTGACCCTAAATTCTGCAGTTTGCATCTCTTAAGAGCAAGAACATTTTCCTACATAAATAAAATTACCACAGTCGGGAAATTAGACATTAATACAATACTATCTGTTATATACCCTTATTCAAATATCTCCAGCTGTTTTTTATTGATGCCATATGTGATCAGTTCTGTGTACTCAATAGTTATCATGTCCCTTTATTCTCCTTTTATTTATAATAATCCCACAGTCTTTAAAAAAATTTTTTTTGTGACATTGATATTTTGAGGAGTTTAGGCTAGTGGTTTTGAAGAAATTCCCTGACTTTGGATTTCTCTGATAATTTTCTCTTGTGTAGATTCTGAACACATTTGGGGGCAGGGAGATGACCCAGGGGGTACTGTACCTTCTCAGAGTATCACATCTGAGGCACATGATGTCAGGTGTCTCATTGCTGGAGGTATTCATGCTGATCAGTTGATTAAGATGGTGTCTCCCAGGGGTGCCTGGGTGACTCAGTCGGTTAAGCGTCCGACTTCGGCTCACGTCCGTGGTCCATGAGTCCGTGAATTTGAGGCCTGCATCAGGCTCTGTGATGACAGCTCAGAGCCTGGAGCCTGCATCAGATTCTGTGACTCCCTCTCTCTCTGCCCCTCCCCAGCTCATGCTCTGTCTCTCTGTGTGTCTCAAAAAATAAATAAAAGTTAAAAAAAAAATTCTTTTACAGACGGTGTCTCCCAGATTTCTCTGTTGTCTGAGTACCTTTCCTCTTCATGATAAGTAACCTGTGGGGTGATATTTTAGGACTGTGAATGTTCTGTCCCCTAATAATCTTTCACCTACTGATGTTAGCATCAGTTTTATACCTATACTGTGATGGAGAGGTTATTTACCACTTGCAGATTAGAAAGACAAAGCTCAAAAGGGGAGGTGGGTCTTGTTTGCTGGCCATCCCACCGTGACCATGCCATATGAGTATCTCCTGGATTATATCATACTGGTTTATCTTTTATAAACCGTTCATTCTTTGCCACCTCCCCACCCACCCCTTACCCTACCCCCACCCCTGATACATGCAGGCAGACATCTGTTTTAGGAATCAGTAGTTTCTATTCATATCTTCGGTTTCTGTTTCAGACTGAATTCCCTAAAAGCAGAGCCTGAGATGCAGATTCTTGTGTTGTGATTTATTGAGACAGGGTCTCAGGAGCAGGCTGTGAAGGAGCGAGGGGTGCAGTCTGGGACGAGCAGCAAACCAGGCAGAGATATGGGGGCAGCTGGAGTGTAGCCTCAGCCTGATCCCACAGGGAGTTCTGCAACATGAATAGCAACCCCAGAGTTGTCCCGCCTACAGGCAAGAAGGCCATTCCTCTATGACCTGCATCAGCATGTCATTAGCAGAGCGTCTCTCCCTGAGGAGGAAGTGACTTTCTGGGTATGCCCAGAAGAAGGGAGAAAGCTGTGAGCTTTTGGCAGCCAGTGCTCATGGCAGCAGGGACATGGGTACCTGGTCTTGTAAAGGGGGACTGGGCAGGACACCAACAGTGTGCAGTGCAGATTCAACATTTCCCACATTAGTTCTTCCCTAAAGGTTGTCTCTGATAAAAGCTAATGTCTTTTTTTCTTTCTTTCTTTTAATCTCTCTTATTTTTTTAAGTTTATTTATTTTTATTTTGAGAGAGAAAGAGAGCAGGGGAGGGGCAGAGAGAACATTCCAAGCAGGCTCTGTGCTGTCAATGTAGAACCCAACGTGGGGCTTGAACCCATGAACCATAAGATGAAATCAAGAGTTGGACACTTAACCAACTGAGCCACCCAGGCGCCCCTCTTTCAACCTGTTTTATAATAATATACTATAAATCTCAAAAGGCTGTTAAAGAAAAGTGTTAGCTTAGTCATAGGCAAAGACAAGATCTAATTAATGGTTGTTCCTTTATGAAGCCCCATGAATCTTATTCACTGTCTTCCTGACTGGGCCCTAGATTTTTAGGCTGAGGTTGGTTGTCAAAACAAAGGCTCTTTAGCTTCTTGAACAGCTGAGGTATCACAGGATGTGCCCTTCTAAGGAAGATAGAAGCACCAACATATTTACTCACAGCACATGTGAGCGTTAGGATTGCCGTGCTAGAGACTGTAGAAATTTGCTCTTGGTAAAATATTGACAACCTGAGATGGTAAGGATGTAGGTTTTATTTGCGTTTGGAGAATTCTTTCAGTGGCATGTTACCACCCTCCTCCAAACCCCAGTCCCCCCTCCCCCAAAAACCCACCCCACCTAATTGGATCTGGGTTCAAGTGCACATTTTGCTCTTAGGTCTCAAGCAAGTGTTCCTCAGACTGCAGCATCAGTGTCCCCTGGAGCTTGTTAGAAATGCAGAGCTCTAGCCCCCAAGCTACAGAATCAGACCCTCTGGGGCTGGAACCAGGAATCTGTAGCTTTACAAACCCTAGGAGATTTCTCTCTTAGGCTCCAGTGCCAATCCAATGCCGTGGTTGTAAACTTGCCTGCAAGTTGGGTTTGCCTGGGGAAATTTTTTAAATTGTGATTCCTGGATTCCACCCCAAAAGGTCTGATTTATTTGATCTGGGGTGCAGTCTGGCCATCAAAACATGTTGAAGCTCCCCAGGCGATTTTAATATTCAGCCAGCGTTGAGAATCTCTGCTCTAAAGTGGCCTCATTTACCTCATGTGAAAGGAATTTTAACACCAGCTTCATTTTGAAGAGGGTGTTCTTATAGCTGCAAAGATTCACTTCAAAATACCTGGAGGCCCTGAAATGGCATTTGCAGAATGGGAAATTGCTCTTTTTTGGCCCATACTCTCCCATCTGGAAAGTTGTAGCAAAGGTATAGGAAAACTTTCTGGGGAAACAAAATGTAAATCTTGAATGGAAGTATGATATTCTTTAGATCTGTACAAAGTCAAGAATGTGCAGAGAAGACATTAGGATGGCAGTCTCTGGCCAGCCCACACGCTGTCCTTGTGGGTATGTTACTGAGCCTGCTCACCCCAAAATGATTGCCTTAGGTTGGCTTCTTCTACATTCAATCCTGCCTATTAGGAGTGGTATGCCCAAAAAAGCACATTTTTTTAAAACATTTTTTCACTCTTGCCTACAATGTGGCTTTATCTCCATCATTCGCAATGTTGAAGACTTCACTCAGGACACACATTTAGGTTTCTTGGGGTTTAGATGTTTGAAAACCATTTGAACCCCAACCTGAATTTGGCCCTTAAAATGTGAGTGATCAGCTCTGATATTTTCCACTGGCCACTCCTAGACTGGTGTTGATGACCAGCTCATTGAGAGGCAGGGCGCGATAGAGGGAAAGAGAGCCCAGAGCCAAGCACCCTTGGATTGGAATTTCTACCTTCTCACTCTCAGAGGCATATCCTTGCCTTGTACAAGTTACTCAAGCTGTCTGGACTTCCCTGTCCCCTTTATTTAAAAACACTGGATTCCTGGTACCTGCCTTTTGGGGCTGTTTTACAGGAAATGAGAGAATTTTTGTAAAGGGATGGCAGACAGTAGAAACCACATAGATAAAGCTCTCCTGTGTTCATGATCTTACTTGTTACCTGCAAAGTTGGAGGAACACCAGACCTCTTGAATTTCTGGCTCTACCATTTCATGGCAGTTTATAACTCTGGACAGCCCAATACCTTCTTGGATGGGCCTCTGTTTTCTCATTCATAACATGGGGATTAAACACTCAGTCACAGGATTAGTGTTGGGGCTCAAGGCAACTATGGAAATCAATATGACATCTTTTTATTGAGATTTCATTCACATATCATACTTTAAAGTGTATAATTCAGTGGTTTTCAGCATATTCACAAAGTTGTACAGTCATCCATACATCTTGGTCCAGAACATTTTCTTTACTTCAAAAAGAAACTCCATACCTATTAGCAATCACTACCCATCCCATCCCTGCCCCCAATCCCAGGCAACACTAATCTTTCCGTTTCTCTATTTTTGTCTAGTCTAGATATTTTGGATAAATGGAATCGTACCGTATTTGTGTCTAGCTTCTTTCACTTAGCATGAAGTCTTCACAGTTCATTCCATTTTGGAGCGTGGATCAGTACTCCATTCATAAAAAAGAATGAATATTATGGCTGAATAAAGTTCCATTGTATGGATATACCACATTTTATTTCTCCATTCATTAGTTGATGGAAATTTGGTCCGTTTCCACTTTATGGCAATTATGAATAATGTTAGTATGAATAATTTTATGAATAGCACAGCATTCGTCAACTGTGAAGTTTTATTACAAATAATATTAGTAATAAAAATGCCTAGATGTGTGGAAAGAAATGAAATCCAATTCATTCGGGTGGAAAATGAGTGTGCATGAGTGAGTGTGAATGTTTTATCTTTGCTTTTAAATTTTTTTAATATTTATTTTTGAGAGAGAGAGAGAGAGAGCACAAACAGGGGAGGGGCAGAGAGAGAGGGAGACACAGAATTCAAAGCAGGCTCCAGGCTCCAAGGTGTCAGCACAGAGCCCGATGCAGGACTCAAACTCACAAACCATGAGATCATGATCTGAACCAAAGGTGGATGCTTAATCAACTGAACTGCCCAGGCACCCCATTTTTGTCTGTGCTTTTAGAGCATGTCATGCTTGTGCTTATGATAAATCTTTTGGGGCCTTAGGACCTCATGCTACCATATGAAATTTAGCATTGAGGGTTCTGTCCTCAAATTGTGAAATGGTTTATGCCAGAAGACAGACCCAACAGCATTCAGGATGTTTAGAAGCTTTTGAAAACTGTGTTAGAAATAGAAGGTCTGTTGGATCTGTTGAGTATTCTGTTTAATACTGTAGATACGGAGTGAAAGCTAATATGGCATCTGCCCTCAGAAAGCTTTCAGGCTGGAAGGAAGACACGTGAGGTGGAGATGAAAAGATGGGGTATGTGCTACGACAGGCATAGCCTAGAGACTGCACAATGGTCTCCTTGGCAGAGAAACAGGGCAGCAGCCATTTGACACCTGCCAATTCTCTTTCTCCTAGCATGGTAAGACACAAGGACGATGGCTATTCTGAAGAAAAGGATATGAAGACTTGTCCCTGGGACTCTGGCTATGACAGCCTCTCCAACAGACTCAGCATTTTGGACCGGCTTCTCCACACCCACCCAATATGGCTGCAGCTGAGTCTGAGTGAGGAGGGGGCAGCCGAAGTCCTTCGGTCCCAACCTCCAGGGGTAAGACTCAGAATCTCAAGGAAACAGTTTGAGACAAGCAGGGCTGCTGCTTTCTTAAAGAGAAAGACTTGGAGTTCCAGAAAGTTCTTTCCCAGGCTTTATGGAGCATGGTGTCTGGTGCATACCTGGGTTGCAATGCAAGGAGATTGTGGAAAGTATGGAGGCAGCTCCAAGGAAAAGAGCCCCTTCATGGTTTGTCTTTCTGTCTTCATCAGCTCAGTTACCCAGGGAGGTCTAGGACTCAGCAGGATAACAGGGCATCTGGGCTGACTTCTTGGGCCTCAACACTGAGAATGAGCCTGGTTATAGGGTCTTCAGTTGCCCCTGCTGTTTTCATTCTGAGCCTGGGAACCCTGCCAGGGCCTAGCCATCCAACTGGGGACCCAAAGTTCAAAAGTTCTGTGTCCGTAGACTTGCCTACTCTGGCTGCTGATGTGTAATTCTCTTTCTCTTTGGGCTTCCTCAGTGGCTTCTCATGGGGCTCACTGTCCAATTATGTTTCTTCTGCTACTTCCTACCCAATACCAATCTCTTAATCAAGACCACTCCATGACTCTATAGTGGTTCCCCCCAAAATATCACTTGGTGATTGGTGTATCTGGTGCTGTTCAATGTGGTTGCCACTTGCCCTGTGTGGCTGTTTAACTTTACATTAATAAAATTAAATTAAATTTAAAAACTCAGTTGCTCAGTTGCACTAGCCACATTTTAAGTGCTCACTAGCCACAGATGGCTGGAGTCTACCATATAGGATGGTGCAGAATATAGGATGTTTCCACCATCACAGAGATTATATTGGAGGTCACCTGTGTACAATGTCTACTTCCCAAAAAAGGGTAATTACAATAAGTCACAGATAAAGTAAGACTTGGAACAACTCATGACAAGAGACAGAAACTAAGAAATATATGGAGAAGCAAGAAAAAAAACTCCATGGTAGCTGGTTGACAATATTGTAGCAATTGAGCACAAAAACAAACTTTTGAGTTTCCTATCAGCAAGAGCCTGTCTGTTACCATTTTTTGACCGCTAAGTGAGTCTTTGTTTCAACAGACAGAAACAGACGGGACTGTTGGAACATGCTCAGGGTGACTAGGCGCAATAGTTGATCATCTTTGTGGAAAATTCCTTGGCCAGCACACCAGGTTGTTGCCTGTAATCTGGGTCTGTATGATCAGACCTACGTCTGTGGGGCCCCCTCTTTTGGAGGTTGAGTTGTCTGCTCCTGCATTTCTGCACCGAAATTCTGGAGAGGGAGGTTGCCCTGTTGTTAGGCAACAATTCCCTACTCTGCCCAGCTTCCCTCCCAGTGTTGGGCACGTCCATTCCTGCTGAGACTTTGTGGGGAACAAGTCAGGCAGGATGTTCTATCTGTCCACCTACTTGATCCCTGGACAGGACCTGCCTGATGAGATGGGGCAGGCTGATGACAGGCTGAGGACAGGAGAAACACAGATCAGGAGAGGCCACAGTGCACCAGGAGCAAGAATGCTGAAGAGAAGGAAAAGCAGGTGTGAGAGGAAAGGACATTTGAAAGTCTGTCCGTGGAGGCATGGGTCCTTGGGGTGCTGCCACCCTTATTCCTATGATAGAAATTAGCAAAGTTTCTGTAAAGGGCCAGAGTATAAATATTTTTGGCTTTGTGGGCCATACTGTCTGTCACAACCTCTCACAATCTCTCGCAACCCCTGCCTTGTAGTGCAGACACACCCATCGACAGCATATAAATGAATGACTGGGATTTTGTTTCAATAAAACTTTATCTACAAAAACAGGTGGCAGGATAGATTGGGTCTACAGGCCGACTTTACCAACCCCTGCTCTAAAGCTGCAGACATTCAGGAAATAAGGTTGTACTCTCCCTGAACCCCAAGGCTCAAGGAGATTCCCAGCTGCACAAGAGAATAATACTTCGATTCCACCAATGATCAGCGCCCTCCCAGCCATGCTTTGGGCTTTTTTTAATCCCCCTAATGTTTAGGAAATATCTGTTTCAGTTTTAGGGTGTCCCAGAAACATTGACTTCCAGAAGTGACTATTATATGTATTCTATTCTATGACTGCCTCCCCATGGGTGCTGGGGGACCAGAGAGAACTCAAAGGGTTTCCCAACTCCCTCCTTAAAAGACACCCAATCCCCATAGCCACCCTCTCAACCCCCACCCCCACCCCCCACCCAGATAAAATTTCTTAGGAGCTATTGACTAGATATACAGAAGGAAGCGAAGATAAGGTTAAATAATAATAATAATAATTATTATATTATTATTATTATTATAGTAATAATAGTCAGGGAGCAGAGACCATGGTGTCCAAATGCAGAGGAAGAAGTGGCTAAAGAAATAAGACAGGATAGAATCCTTGGAGAAGGACCGTGTACTACAGAAGGGAACCAGAACTCAGCCGGCTGCCCCACTGCATGCTCCAGGGAGCACTATTTGATTTGTAGCCTAGGTAATCAGTGCCTCCTGGAGTTGTGCAGTGCATAGAAGTACATGGCGTACTTGCCTCTGCAGTGTTGGAAGCCAAGATGGTGGCCTGAGATCAGCACTGGGATTTGGGCTGGTTTAAAGCACGCATCTGAAACTGTTGGTGGGAATGCTAACTGGTGCAGCCACTCTGGAAAACAGTGTGGAGGTGCTTCAAAAAATTAAAAATAGATCTACCCTATGACCCAGCAATAGCACTGCTAGGAATTTACACAAGGGATAGAGCAGTGCTGATGCACAGGGGCACTTGTACCCCAATGTTTATAGCAGTACTTTCAACAATAGCCAAATTATGAAAAGAGCCTAAATGTCCATCAACTGATGAATGGATAAAGAAGATGTGGTTTATATACACAATAGAATACTACTTGGCAATCAGAAAGAATGAAATCATGCCATTTGCAGCAACGTGGATGGAACTGGCGGGTATTATGCTAAGTGAAATAAGTCAGAGAAAGACAGATATCATGTTTTCACTCATATATGGAACTTGAGAAACTTAACAGAAAACCATGGGGGGGAGGAAAGGGGAAAAAATAGTTACAGAGAGGGAGGGAGGCAAACCATAAAAGACTCTTGAATACAGAGAACAAACTGAGGGTTGATGGGGGGGGGGTGGAAATGGATGATGGGCATTGAGGAGGACACTTGTTGGGATGAGCACTGAGTGTTGTATGTAAGTGATGAATCACGGGAATCTACCACCAAAACTAAGAGCACACTGTACACATTGTATGTTAGCCAATTTGACAATAAATTATATTAAAAATAAATAAATAAAATAAAGCATGCATCCGAAGGCAGTATTAGAACCAGGAGCAAGACTGTCACAAAATGGGGTGAGTCAGGAGTAAACAGGCCTGCAGCTCCAGTGTTGGCTGTAGTGACGCTCGAGCACACCTTCCTGCTCCCTAATGGGGCAGCCATTTTAATCTCCAGCAATTGTCACCATACCTGGCCTTGCCATATCATCCTGTTTTCCAAGAGAAGCTAGAAATTCTGGTTTTAATGTGAAAAACAACCAAAACTGCTTTTTCACTCTTAGAAACAAATTTAATTTTCTATCACGAACACACCCACGAGCCAGATTAGTCAGTGAACTCCCAGTTCACCACCTGTGGTTTAGTCATGTTACCTGTGTTTAGAATCTGGGTGTCATCAACCGTGATGCCCAAATAAGACACGGGCTGGAGCACACTTAACATGTGCTGTAAGACAATCACCAAACTGAAAATGCTTCTGTAGACCAAGGGGGCTCATAGCCTCATGGAGAAGGTTCTGTCAAAGGGAAAGTAGGATTCTTTTGAAGCCAGTTATCAAAGGAAGTCATCTGGGGCATGCTCTTTGATAGTCCCTTTTGCTGTCAGTAGAGCGTTCTGGGTTGAATCTTGCAGGACATGTTCATTATGAAGGGCATTCTAGTCATGGACATTAGGTGTGCAGGAAATCGTATGTCCAGGTTCTGACCTTCCAGATATTTCCTAAGCTTGAATTTCTTTTCCCTCTGCTAGATCTTCCTGGTTCGTAAATCTACCAAAATGCAGAAGAAAGTCCTCTCACTTCGCCTGCCCTGTGAATTTGGAGCCCCACTCAAGGAATTTTCCATAAAGGAAAGCACATACAGTGAGTAGTCACCTGATGGCTAAATCCTGGTTGATGGGAGGGCCTCGGGTCTCCCCAACAAGTGGAAGTGGAAGGAGATTACCCTTTGAGACAGACAGACATGAGTCTGCATCCTGGTGCTGTTACTTACTCACTCGATGACTGGGCAGGTAGCCTACCTTAGGAGCCTTGGTTTTCTTATCAGTATATTGGGGTGATCATAACATCAGAGAGCTATTAACAGTTTAATTAAACAACCTATGTACAAATTATGCAGCCTACTGGCTGGCATATGGCAGGTTGTCTTTCTTGGCCCCCTTCCAGTTAAGTAGAGCATGGATTTGATTCCTAGGTTTGCTGATGATTAACCTGTAGGACAGGCTGCAGTGATTCGGCCTTTTTATGGGTTCTCATGCTACAGCACGTGTCTGCACATCTTGTGAATAATCCTTGAGTGGATGTGTTCCCTCCAGACGATCACTGTTCAGTCGTCTATGAAATGCAGCTAATCAGAGGCAGAATCCAACCCTCCGAAAAAATCAAATGGCAGAAGTTTTGAAGGGAGAGTGGTGTTCAATAGAATTGGTTTTCTTTTTGCTATTCTGCAATCATTGAAAATGTGAAGTCTTGGGAAGACACGTTTCACTTTAGTTATTTATTTATTTATTTAATCCTGAGAAAGAGAGAAAGCACAAGTCGGGAGGGGGTGGGTAGTGGCAGAGAGACAGAGGGAGAAAGAGAGAATTCCAAGCAGGCTTCACACTGTCGGCACAGAGCCTGACACAGGGCTTGAACCCATAAACTGTGAGATCATGACCTGAGCTGAAGTCAGACACTTAACCAACTGACCCACCCAGGCACCCCTGGACACATTTTAAACATAAAAGGGAACACACAATGCTGATGTATTGCCAACTTCCAAGGAAGGATCCATAGTGAATCTGTGCTCCAAAGGGGAAGGTTCCATTGAAATCACAGGTTAGCAAGTTGAGGAGTGAAGGCCAGGAGAAATAAGTTTGGAAGCCTGTTGACTCTCTCAATAGTTAGACTGAAACTGGTTTGGGGGTGACGGGGTGGTGGTGCCTGGGTGGCTCAGTTGGTTAAGTCTCCTGACTTCAGCTCAGGTCATGATCTCACGGCTCATGGGTTCAAGCCCTGCTTCGGGCTCTGTGCTGTCAGCTCAGGCTCTGAAGCCTGCATCAGATTCTGTGTGTGTGTCTCTCTCTCTGCCCCTCTCCCACTCATTTTCTGTCTCTCTCTCAAAAATAAATAAACGTTAAGACTGAGACTAGGATTTTTGCTTGCTTCTTGATTTACACCTAAGCAAGCCTCAGTCTCTGCATTTGAAAAACCAAAGGTACTGAGGTCATTTTAAGGGCAAATAAGGGATTATACTCAACCTGGAGTGCATAGTCTCACTGAGCCAAATGGCCTTAATGGAAGTCTAGAGGACACATTTCTAGCAGAAGTGAAACCTGTCAGCCTCTTTGTGGTCAACCTCAGGTTCTTCTGTAAACCTGGGCCTGGTAATGTCTTTCCTCCAGGCTTCACAAGGGCACTGATGCCACGAAAGACTTCCACAGTCAGTGACCTGTGCATAGTTCATACCAGTTTATTTGCATTAGGAGGTAATCACAAGATAGATTTCAAGCCCTCCATTTTAAAAACGATTAAATATTAAGTAAAGAAATGCCATGCTGAGGTGGCTTTTGAAAGTCAGCTTGCCAACAAGTGATAGATCTGTTTTTTTTTTTAATTAAAAAAAATCTTTTTTAATGTTTATTAAATTTTTTTTGAGAGAGAGACAAAGCGTGAGCAGGGGAGGGGCAGAAAGAGGGAGACACAGAATCTGAAGCAGGCTCCAGGCTCTAAACTGTCAGCACAGAGCCTGACGTGGGGCTCAAACCCACAAACCGGGAGATCATGACCTGAGCCAAAGTTGGACACTTAACCAACTGAGCCACCCAGGGGCCCTTTAATTTTTTTTTAAGTTTATTTATTTTGAGAGAGAGAGAGAGAGTGTGTGTGTGTGTGTGTGCAAGCGAGATAGGGGCAGAGAGAGAGAGAGAATTCCAAGTAGGCTCTGCACTGTCAGCACACATCCCAATACAGGGCTCAAACTCATGAACCGTGAAATCATGACCTGAGCAGAAACCAAGGGTCAAATGCTTGACCAACTGAGCCACTCAGGCGTCCCAGATCTAACTGGTTTTTAAATCCCTTCTAATATCCAAAGTGTGGCATGATAAGTTAGCCTGGAAGCCCCTTCTTTGCTCCCCTACAGTAAGTACAGTTAATGTTTATACTTTCCTGCTTTCTGGGTGTTCATCTTAGATTCCTCCTGGCTGAAGATTTTTCTTCTCTATTGTGTCAAGACTCGGATCAATTCCCTACTCCTATCTGGGGGACTTAAAGTGGTTGAAAGAGCTGGTCTGAGCAAAGCATTAACCTGACTATAATTACCACAGGTCTTGGTCTCACCATGATGGCCCCTTCCTGGCCAGGGCCTTGCTTCTCTATGAACGGAGGTAGATTGAGAAAGGAAGGACTTGCTCTGAAAACATAAATATTTTGTCATAACGTCTGGACAATATGGTTTAATAATAAATACCAGCTCATATTTGTATAGACTGCTTTCACATGAATTACTCCATTTTTTAAATTTCCCTTTCCACTCCTACCCTTTGGGGAGACAGGGAAAGTACTATTATTGTCCACTGTACAGAGGAGAAAACCAAGGCTCAGAGAAGTTAACCTACCCCAAGTCGGTTTCTTCCTACTTAACTTGCTAAATTGTGGTGCACATGTGTGTATTTTTTTGTTTCTGTCTATGTCATGGTATGTGTGTAGAGGCATAGGTATATTTTGGGGGTGCTGTAGAAATACTAAACAATCAAAATAATACAACATAAGCAAATAGCAAGCAACATAAATGAGGATATGAAGTGTGGCAATTGGGAGAAAAACTCATCTGATTGAGGAAATGAGGAAATCTTCGCAAAGCTGAGGATGTTTGGAATATTTCTGCAAGACTGTCTGAATGGCATTTCAGCCAGCCTGGCATGAGGAGTGGTTGGCAAATACACAAGTATTTGAAGTTATCCACTCACTGCCCTGCCATTTGGAAGATGTGCAATATGGTACACCATCTTGCCAGAACATCTTCCCTAGGAGGCTTGTGCCCTTGGTGGTGACAGTGGTAGTGGGTGGGGGCATTCTAAGTAAGTGAGTTTTTGAAACTTTCACATGGAATTTAAAAACTAATTTACTGGAACCTTCTGTTTTCCTCCAGGCTGCCTTGTGTCTTAACCAGAGGTGGCCTGTTTTGGCAAAGAGGAGTGTGTCCCAGGAGGGCCAACCTAGGAAGGTCAAGGGTGGTGGGGGCTTGGGTGTTTACCAAGCTCTGTTGTGTGCCAATGGCCTCTCCCTCCAGCCTCACTGGCCCCTGCCCGCTGACCAACTTTGTGTTTGAATTTAAAAAAGAAAAAAGATAGTTGTACACTTTGAGCCTGCGCCGGTCTGTTTACCAAGCACTGGAGCACGTGCTCCCAGTGAGTCAGGGGCTGAACTTCTAGGCCGTGGACTCTACTGGCCTGTTTCTGGCTGACACACATCCTCCTCACAGCTGGATCTGATAAGCCACACGGTAGTTGGTTTGAGAGCTCAGAGATGGTCCTATGCACGCAGCAGATAACACCAGAGGGCCTTTCCTTTCCCAGAACAGTGCTCCAGGACACTCAGCTGGTTTCCAAACTCTCTCTTTTCCAGCCTTTTCCCTGGAAGGCTCAGGAATCAGTTTTGCAGATTTATTCCGGCTCATTGCTTTCTACTGCATCAGCAGGTAAGGCCTCCTTTCCTCTTAGGAGTTCTAGTGCCTGCTTGGTGTGTGCAATATAAACAGCCCTGGGGTTTCTAGATTAAAGCAGGGTGGAGGGGTCTGGGAGGCTTGCCGCTGACTCGATGTCCCTGGAAGGATTAGTTACTGGTCAAAATAACTACGCCAGTCCCTCCAAATTAATATGTATGTGTCTTCAAACTGTCCCTATGGTTCGTTTCACCTCAACCCAGCAAGCAGGGGAAACAAACACACATACACATACATGTACATACATGCAAACATGCACACACAGAAAGGGACCCATGGTGCAAACCTGGTCCCTGATAATGTGTGGTGCCTGGGTGGTTCAGTCAGTTAAACATCTTTGGCTCAGGTCATGAGCTCACAGTTCATGAGTTCCAGTCCTGCATCGGGTGAGCACGAGCCCTGCATCAGGTGAGCCCTGCTTCTCTCTGTCTTTCTCTCCTTCCCCCCGCCCTGACTCTGCCCCTCATGGGATTCTCTCTGTCTGTCTCCACTCATGCCCTCTTCTCTCTCTCTCTCTGAAAAAAATAAAAATAAATAAATGTCCCTGATACTGTTTCTGAAAACCCTCAAGGGATGTAGTTCATTCTAGAAATACGGGCTCCTTAAACCAGCCCATAAACCTTGCATCACTGTCCTACAGGCCCATTTGGTGCTCATGTCCTTTTCATAACTAAAGCAACTGTGTTAGACTACAAGTAATTAAGCCAAAAATCACCATGTTAATAAGTGTGGGGAGTGTGTGAGTTGTTGAAGTCTTTCTCTCTTTTTTCTTCCTAGCCATAATAGTTTTTCAAACTGACTATTCTTTTCTTTTTAATGGTTATTTATTTAATTTTGAGAGAAGGTATATGCATGCACACATGAATGGGGGAGGGGCAGAGAGAGGGGGAGAGAGAGAATCCTAAGCAGGCTCTTTGCTGTCAGCATGGACACTTACAAACTGTGAGATCATGACCTGAGCTGAAATCAAGAGTCTGACACTTAACTGACTGAGCCAACCAGGTGTCCTCAAATTGAGTATTCTTTGGGTGATTAAGAATCCATACTCTTCATCTGCAGAGATTGACACTGCCCCCATGTAGGCAGTGGAGCTCAGTTGGCCTCTATGCCTTCTCTGTATGTCTGTTGCAGCCAATAGAGCACAGTCAGGCATGCATGACTAGGTTGTTTCCAAAGATCATGTCTTACAGCCATCACACTTTGAGACTGAGAGGCTTATTTGGGGTTCATTTCCTTTATGTTAATTTAAGGGTAAAGTTATTTCTCATGTGAGACATTTATTGTACCTGTTGGACTAGACCCTCCCAGGGGAAGGCACTGAGCTATTGACCCCTAGAAGTCACCAGGTTGGCAACACCACATAATTAATGTCCTGAGGTGGGGAAGCACTTTCAGGGGTTGATTACCAGGAGGAAGAAACCAGGGGATTTCATCTAGAATTGGACACAGCTCTATGAGGGGACACCACCAACAGCCCTTGGCCTGTGCAAGGATGGAGATCTGCTGCCCAAAGAAAAGAAGAGGACGGTGCAGATGTCCCCACCTTCCCCAGGGACCCACACCTGAACTGGTTTGAGGCCATCTAGTTCCCGAAAGTGAATTTCAACACTAACATGTTAGTCAGAGGTGAAGTTGGCCAATGCTTACTCTTCATAGTTAGCTTGTTTATTTTCCTGTCATGAAAGATCATTACACCTATAAAACAGTATTTGGCATCAGCACACAAAAGATACCATCTCTCTTCTCAGTGTTCATAATAGGCTGGAGTACCTGCTGTCCAGGGCCATTTGATGGTTGAAGGAGATAAAGCACATGAAAACCTTCTTTAATCTACAAAGCATGATACCGATATAAGGTGCTTATGGAAAAATCCCAACATTGACATTTTATGATCAGGGTGACCTGAGATTCATTTCTCTAATTTTTCCCTCAAAATGCAAAGGTTCTTGGTGTTTCTGTTTCTCTTTTAATGTTCTATGTTACTCGGTTTACCCAAGTCAATGTTCTTAGTAATCAGTAATTGATTTGACCCAGTCTTAACCAAATGTTTTTGAAATGTTCTAGTTGGTTCTAGTTGGTACATGAGTATATTCATGTAGAGAAAGTGGTTGGATTGTCAGCCCTGGTATTCACCCAGAATGCATCTGCACAGGTGCACTAGACTAGAGAATTCATGAATCAATCAGCATGTAGTTTGCCACATCAGAGGGACACACTGAAGACTAGAGCTGCGGATATAAATGAGAGCAAACCTTGGTCACCAATGTCTAGTAGCTCCCTGTCAGTTTGTCATAATCAGTGTCGTGGAGAGCACTTCCTTGTAAACTTTCATGCACACTGGAATCACCTGGAATCTTATTAGAATGCAGACTCTGATTTGGGGGGTCTGGGGCAGCACCTGGTGGTCTGTGTTTCCAACTGTCTCTAGGTGGTGAGACCAATGCTGCTGGTCCTACAACTGCATTTTGAGTAGCAAAGAGCTAGAGGAAATAATAATTATTAATTATTACTTACTAAGTACGATTATAATTTCAGGGGCTTTCTATATCTGTGCTAGGGACCATATATACATTATTTCTAATCCTCATGGCAACCCTGAAATTAGGATCATGAAGACACCATGGCTCAGAGAGTGAGATACTTGTCTACAATCAGTCATTCAATAAATGTGTAGCAAATATTGGATTTGAACCCAGGCCTGCCTTGATGCTAGAGCCCATATTTTGCCACTGTATGGCACAGCTCCACAGACTTTGGGATCCAGTGCACCCGGGTTGCTTAATTCCACATTGGCTCTGTGAGTGGGTGCAGGGACCTCCCCCTCTGTGCTCTCCTGTGCTCCTGATCCATGGAATGGGGGATATCAGAGCTTCTTCCAACGGCCTGTGTGGGTCCCACATGAGTTACAGGGCTTGGTGCACTGGAGGTGCTCAATAAAGTTAGTCTCCTGCCGTTTAGAAATACAACATATAGAGCAAGGGTCAAAAGTAGATTACGTGTGTACTAAAACTCTTGGGTAAAACATTTATACCTAAGATGGCTTTATTTTCTCTGTTATACAAGTTTTAGAATTAGGGTTCCTTTCCTTAATGAGAGGGAAGTGACCCTGTGGGGAGTGACCCCTGTGAGATGCTATGTTATACCCTTAGTTGGTGCAGTGGAAGAGGGCTCTAATTTTCCAGGAGATCAAAGTCTAAGACTACCCATTAGGCAATGACAGGTGTGGCTTCCTGTCATAGATGCCATTAAGAAAAACCAAAACCAGCCATGTGATGTTTAGGCTCCAGGTACTGGATTGGGTAAGGTGAAATGCTTAAGGTAAACATAGGTTGGTTTCGTCATATGTGTCTTTCCCCAAATTGTCTAAAGAAAGAAGATTTTAATAAGTTTGTATAGCCGTAGAAACATATATTTATATGCTGCTTTGACAGTACAAAGTTCTGCTTCCCATTAATCTTCATTTAAGATTATAATCTGAGTCATCACCTCTCCGGGGTCAGGCAGCAGCTATAACAAACAGTGCCATCCCCTGAGGCTCTGCCTGCTTCATCCACGACAGATGCAAGTGAACAAGTAGAAGAAGGTACTCGCAACATTTGGAGGCAGACAGTAGGGTCCTTGGAAGCAGGGGGTGACCCATCCTTGACACCTCGGGAAAGAGCAGCCTCCTGACTGCCAATTACTAGTATTTATGTGAGCAGTATATTACAGCCCATGCCAAGAATCACATTCTATTCATATTTTGCTCTTTTCATTGACCTTACTAATTTGTTATTCATTGTCAACAGCTTCAGGGGTTTCCAAAATTCTCAAGTCATCCAGATTTAATCTGATTCAGTTAGAATGTTGCCTAATCTTATGGTAAACAACTTGTTGTTTGGGATAGTTATTCTCTTCAATGGAGATTTTCACAACATCTTGAGTAGACAAAATACAGGCAGAAGTTCCAGGTTTTGTCCCTCACTTACTCCACCCTAGGCATCATGGCCTCCTTGCTATTCTTTATGCATGCCAGACCCTCTCCCAGGGCCTGGAAAGTTCTTTCAGCACCTTCCTGTTGGGCCTGTTAGTCTGTGATGTTGAATGCGTGGTCTACACACGGTGCCATGCTGCTTGAGGGCAGGGTTGTTCCATGAAGTCCTTTAGATTTGCTTCCCTACTCAACACTTGGTGCAGGGGCAGCAGCAGCAACATCGCCTGGGAGCATGGCGGAAATGCCGAACTTCTGGCCTCACCCAGACCTCCTGAATCAGAGTGTGCAGTCAAACGAGACTCCGAGGGTTTCACGTGTACACGTTACAGATAGGGAAGCACTACCTTAAAACACAAGAGGAAGTTTTGTCTTCAGCACAGAAAGCAGGTTTCATGGACTCTAGCTAGAAGATGTCAAAGTAAAACCAACAAATGGTGGTTGAAAACCTGCCCTGTGTAAGGACTTGGAATAATAAATCATGGTTTAGGATGACACATTTCTGCCCAATGAATTGGGGCCCAGTTTTCAGAACATGTAACAAGTTAGTGTATAATGTTTTACATGTATGTATGTAAGATCCACCAGTGTAGCGATTCTGATATTAACACTAGATACATTTCAGCCACCCAGGAAGGAAATTTGGTCCTCGCTACAGATACTGAAACCAGGCAGCCTTATCTCTCAGCCTGTCCTGACTGTGTTACTACAGGAAAGAATAGTCATCTTGCAGTCCTGTCACCAGTAAAGACAAGTTCTGGTTAGGTATGAGGTATGATGTAGCGTCTCCTTAGGACGTTTCAGTCTAAGCCAAAACATCTCTAGGATGGAAATGCTAGAGATAGAAAGCAGACATGTAATTACAAATACTCTCTTTTTGAAAAACCAGGGACGTTTTGCCGTTCACCTTGAAGTTGCCTTATGCCATTTCAACAGCCAAGACGGAGGCTCAACTTGAAGAACTAGCCCAACTGGGACTAAGTAAGTGTGTCCCCCTGACCAGGTCTCTCTTGGAATGAATCTATGGAACACAGTCAGTGTTAGGCTGGCTGATGATACATTGTTGAAAAATAATCCCTATCTCCATGGCAAAACTTGGCCCTGAATCACACCTGCTGAGATTCTTTTTTCTAAGTCAGACATTTTACTGACTCTCAGAGGGGAGCGCTCAGTTTATCTGGGTAACCCCCACACCTCCCCAGCAGCTCCCATCAATGAGTTTCAGCTACCCTAAGTGTCCCGGTCCTAATGGAACATAAACTTCTCAAATGGGTCATGTCTTTCCTTTCTGTGGCATCTTGCTGGGGAAAGGCTGTGCTTGACAGAAAAGGAAATAGCACAGTACATCTCACGTGCATGAGTTTTGTTCCGGAGAAACACACGGGCATTGACGGCACGTCTGTGCTTTGAGGAATTTGACCGTGCAGACATCTAGACTAACATCTGTCTCACTTCCTCTCTTGTTCAATTTTGGTCCTGGTGTTCTGGGCCATGTCCCTTATCCTGCCATGCATCCTTGCCCTGGCCAGCTGGACACTTGCTTCCCCCTCCTGCTCCTTTGCCAATGCCCCTGAACACAATACCGTGCTTCTGGACAGTGGTTGATGATGGATCAGGATGTACAGTTCACCCAGTTTCACTTCCTCGTCCCATTGCCATGAGGAATTTGTGTGGGTTTAACTTTTGCCAAAAAAAAAAAAAAAAAGTGTCCCCCCTAGATTGGAAGGGGAAATTCTCTTAAGATTTTAGGGCTTCAGTCTTCCAAAAGATTGACAACCAGGCCATAATATTTGAATGGAAATTTGAGATTCCGAAATGCAACTCCTGGGACTCCTGGAGCCTATGAGGAGCCTGGAGGGAGATTCAGATTCCCTTCTCAAACTTAGATTCTTTTGAAAGAATTGCTACATGTGTCTGAGGCCTGTCTGATGTGTCCCTTCTGAAAAGTTACGCCATCTCTTGCAATGGTGTTTCACACACCTTTTGGAGAGGGTTTAAAACTTTTCCCGAATTTCAGTTAATATAACCAGCTAGACTGTAAGCCTCTTGAAGACCTGTACCAGGTGTCAGTTTTCGCTGGTGACCTCCACCCACTTAACTCCTGGTGCTGTGGTCAGTGTGCAGAGTATACTTTGTGGCAGGCCTGAGGGACTGAAGTATCCTGGTCAGCTTCCTGCACAGACAAATTTAAGAACACCTTGTTCCATGGCCACTGACCATAGAAGCAAATGATGTCCAATTAATATATACTCAATTCGTAACGGCCAATGTATACATTATTCATTTTGGGAAGAGACAGCACTTTGTAAAACTCTGTGGCTCATTTATTTGTTTTTCCAACAAATGTTTCTGGAGGATCTGCTATGTGGCAGGCCAGGCTCCACAATGAGGGGTCAAAGGTTAATAATGTCCATAGCTGCCCTCCCCCACTACCCAGGTTTATAGTCCATGTGGAAGCTAAGTGTACTATGCCTTATAAAGTCTACCAGTGGTGTCAGTAGAAGCCTAAGAAGGACCCAAAGGTGGTGGAAACCATTCCACCAAGACCCAAACTGGGCAATAGAAGTGCATATAAGGTGAGCCAATGAGTAATTTAAAAATTTCTAGTAGCTCTGTTAAAGACAATGAAAAAGACATGGGTGAAAATTAATTTTTATAGTTTATTTTAGTTAATGTAATATATATGAAATGTCACTTCAACATAGAATCAATATACTTTACAAGTATTAATGAGATATTTTACATTCCTTTTTTTCATACTAAATGTTTGAATCCAGCCTGTGTTATCCTTATCTCTTTTGGGGCATTAAATTTTCATCAGAAACACGCAATCTGTATTTAGAGCTAATTAAATTTATAGTTGAGAAACTGCATTCACATACCCAAGTTCCAAAACGATTGAACAGTTTTCCAGTGATTGAATTGCATGTCTGTTTTTAAACTTAAATGGACTGACGTGATTTAAAATTGAAGCCCTCTGTCGCGTTGGCTCACTAGCCACAGGTGACCATTGGCTCTTGTGTTGGACGACACAGAGCAAAGAGGAGAGGAAGAGCAGGTGACTGGGCCACAATATCAAGCATGTTTATAACAGAGAGGGCAGGGCAAGGGCTCCCAACGTCAGCCTCCTCGCTGTCCGCCATGATCAGCCATTCTGGGCCCATAGGGGAAAAAAAAATACATTTTAGGCAAACACCACAAGGCAGAGCTATAGAGAATAAACCTGTTCCAAATGGAAATTAGCAGCAGGTAACATTTATCACCACCACTGCCTCCCTGGATTCGTGCGGAAAACTGAGCCCCATGTGTAGGTGACATGGGCCATACAGACAGCTGCAGTAAGCCATGTGCACTGTGCCAAAGAGTGTTGGGTGTGTAAGCCACGGTGAGAAGGGCTAGGATTTGCAGAGTACAGGCAGCTAACCGCTAAGATAAATGGTTGAACTTGCACTTAGCATTTGCATCGGCCTGCTGTCCTTTTTTTTTCTGCTGATGGGTTCCATGAGTGTATTTTTCCTCTGTTTGGGGTTTTAATGCTGAACGTGTAAAACCCTAAGCAGATTGTGTAACATCCCCCAGGCCCAGCTGCTGGTCCTGCCCATTAAAGGGGAACTGCCAGGTCCTCCACAGAGGGCACCTCCAGGAGAAGTAGATTGGGAAGGGTGGCTTGCTTTGCGAGGAGACTCAGTTTTTGTTAAGCGTGTCCGAGAGCTCCGTGGTCCTTTCCAGGCTTACACTGTAACAATTCCAATTCTTTCTTTCCTTACCTGTGAAAGGCTGGGCTGGCTTTGTATGTTGGCCAAGCCATTTCTCAAGGGCTTTGAAGGTGAAAAGCCCCTTGAGCCTTCCTGTGAGCCCACAGCTGGGCCTGGCAGCATTTCCACCCTTTCCAGTAAAGGGAATGCAGTCCAAGCAAAAAAGAAAAAGAAAAAAAACACTCAAGTGTGGCACCTCCCCCTTGAAAGACGTGTGTTGTCATGCAAGTGTGCTTTTTTTAATTTGTGAAGGAATGGCCCAAGAGTACTGTATTTACATTCTTGTGTTCACTGATAATGACTTTCAGATTTTTGGAGCTCTCCAGCTGACAACAAACCCCCAAACCCTCCACCTCCCCATAGGCCTCTCTCCTCAGACGGTGTTTGTCCTGCCTCTCGTCAGCTCTGCCTTATAAATGGAGTGCATTCTATAAAAACCAGGACGCCTTCGGAGCTGGAGTGCAGCCAGACCAACGGAGCCCTGTGTTTTATTAATCCTCTTTTCTTGAAAGTGCACAGCCAGGACCTCAGTGGAGGCCTGAAACGGCCCTGCACAAGGACTCCCAACGCGAATGGCACCGAGAGGCCTCGGTCCCCCCCACCCAGGCCCCCGCCACCCGCTATTAATAGTCTCCACACAAGCCCTCAGCTGTCCAGGACTGAAACCCAGGCGAGCATGCCAGAAACAGTCAACCATAACAAACATGGGAACGTAGCTCTGCTTGGAACGAAACCAACCCCCATCCCTCCACCCCGGCTGAAGAAGCAGGCTTCTTTTCTCGAGGCAGAAGGCAGCGCAAAGACCTTGACCGGCGGCCGGCCTCGTCCTGGCCAGGAGCGGGAGCCGGAGGAGCCGGGGCCGGGCACAGCTGGCGGGCCAGGTGGGGCCCCGCCTGCGGAGCCTCCGGAGGATTGCACAAGGGCCGCCGGCCCTGAATCACGGCCCCCGTGGCATGGAGGCAGACAGAGGCTGAGCGACATGAGCATTTCCACTTCCTCCTCCGACTCGCTGGAGTTCGACCGCAGCATGCCCCTGTTTGGCTACGAGGCGGACACCAACAGCAGCCTGGAGGACTGCGAAGAGGAGAGCGACCAGGAGACCATGGCCCCCCCTGTCAAGTCCAAAAAGAAGAGGAACAGCTCCTTCGTGCTGCCCAAGCTCGTCAAGTCCCAGCTGCGCAAGATGAGCGGGGTGTTCAGCTCCTTCATGACCCCCGAGAAGCGCATGGTCAGGAGGATCGCTGAGCTGTCCCGGGACAAGTGCACCTATTTCGGCTGCCTGGTGCAGGACTACGTGAGCTTTCTGCAGGAGAACAAGGAGTGCCACGTGTCCAGCACGGACATGCTGCAGACCATCCGGCAGTTCATGACCCAGGTGAAGAACTATCTGTCTCAGAGCTCAGAGCTGGACCCCCCCATCGAGTCGCTGATCCCCGAAGACCAAATCGGTAAGTCCCCACTTTGCCTTTTTTTTTCTTTTTAAACACAAAAACTACTGTAACCTCACAGGACACTGTGTCCAATGGCAGTGATCTTGGATGAAGTTTTCTCTGGAGTTCAAAACAACACACTCCACCCCCTCCACCCATTTGAATGGGACCTGAGCTTCTCAAAGCAGACCTCACCTTATACCTGACTCCTGCTACCTGCCTGCTAGTTTTCAAGGAGCCCCTGATGGGAACCTCAGAGCGGTTCTGCTCAGGGGTAGAATTTGCCTTCCGAGGGTCCAATTGCCCACCTGGTCTTGTGCTGTGTGTGCTGAGTGTTTCCTGAAAGGGCATCTCTGCAGGCAGTACATGCCTGGAAAGATATGTGTGCTGTCTTCTGAGAGAGTGTTTTTTTCTGCTTTGTTTGGGTAGTACACTTTTCATTGAGGTACAGTGTATGTTCAGAAGAGTGCAGACATCACAGGTGTGCAGCTGGAGGAGTGTCCACAGTGAACACACCTTGTGACAAGTGAGAGCTCAGTAAGCACGACAGAACCCACAACCAGAAGCCCCCCTGGGACCACCACCCTGTCACCCTTCTCCCAAAAGGGTAACCGCCTTGCTGGCTTCTGATGCCAGCGAATTCCTTAAGTGACACGGTTTGGGAGTAACTTAAGAAAAAAAAAAAAAAAGACAAGTTTGTGTACCTTTCAAATAAGTAACATATTTGGAGGTCACATGAAAGGTGTTTTCTCCGAAGTCAAGGGGAAATATTTTCTTTATAACCTCATCGAAGGGCTGAATTGTTAATAGTTACTTTGGCCAAGAAAAATTTGAATTTGGCAAGGCATCTTTTTTCCAGGGTAAGAGTGTTGCAAGGATTTTTTTTTTCTTTATTAATTTCAGAAGATTCTTTCTAAAGGGCTAATTTCAGTGTGGCTCGTTCACTGGGCAGCCACAGCCGAAAGAGCTACCAAATTATTTCCAGGCAGTTCATAAAGCTAAACCCAGATTTCTTCTTTCTGATTGGGTCTGTTTGTTGAAAGTAGTAAACAGTATGTGGTAGAGAGTGGACTCTCTCTCTGTCTCTGTCTCTGTCTCTGTCTCTGTCTCTTTCTCCTTTAAGTGAGTTTCAGCAGCTCTTTGATTTTCTCACAAAGGAATCAAAGCCTTGTTTGTTTTCTCGGGGTTTGAGCCTGGTTGATGGGGCGGGGTTAGAGCTGGGTGTTGCTGAGGAGAGAGTCTGGAAGGAATGTGCCCTTGTGGTGTGCTTGGAACTGAAAAAGGTTTCTAGGGGAAGGCAGAATAGCCACCAGGCCATCCTGTCCCATCCCACCAGAGCCCACCTCTCAGGGGAGACCAGTTCAGATGCAATATTAACAGGGACTCTAAACCTTCATGAGAAGCTTCCTCTGGGGGTGTCCGGTGGGGGGAGCCAGGCAGGCGCTGATGTCAGCCCTGAGTTATGTAGCCCCAGCGCCAACCAGCCCACAGAGACAAGGCTCCCCAGGGAACAAGGGCCATCCCTTCCTTCCCTTCCTCTTTTTCCTTCCCCGCTGAGATTGTAAGCACCAACCAAAGTACTGGTCCCCAGTGGCTTCTTTTGAAGTGAAGTTCGGATATGATATTTGCTCCCAGAGCACAAGCGTTCATTTTCTCCAAAAACAAACATACACTTTGCTGCTCTGGACAGATGCAGCTTTTAATTTAAAATCTAAAGTCATGACAAGAAGGGATGTTGACATCTATGGAGGCTCTAATAGGAGCCAGGATTCTGTCCAAGTGATGTAAGCGTGTCCTGACCTCGCCCTGGTGAAACAGGCACCAGCATCCCCTGTGGAGTGGAGAATGCAGGACTTTGCCAGGTGGAGCCCTTTGTCCCAGGGGCCACACCAGCTAGTAACCAGCAGGTGCAGCATTTGGAAGAGTAGGCTAGCCCTTTGTTGAGGCAGCTCAGACTAAAATTTTGTATGGAGGTGTGGGTGTGGCCAACTAAGCATTGCCCCACTTTTTTATTGGCTTGTTTGTTTTGGTTTTTTAAACTTTTGCATTAAAGCAGGAACTTCATCACATGTTGCTTCCCCAATGAAAGCATCATTCAGTTTTGAAAGTACAATAAATGTGTTGTTGGGCTTTTAAAATTAAGAGAAAGGTAAACCAGAGCAGAGGTTAACCTGAGAAACTCAACACTAGTTCAAATGCAGAGAAAGAGGTGACCCTAAGGATCAGAAAACTGATCCCTTTAAATGTGTAAGTTACTAGTTTAGGACTCTGACAAAAAAGTGGACTTATCTAATTGTCTGTTTTACATAGTCATCAATGAAGTGCTCATTGGTTTACTATAGACTTGTTAATATAATCACTCCTTTGAGCCTTGTAACCAAATCAAGGTTGGTACATTTATGTAGATATTGTTCATGTTTTGCAAATTCAAGAGCAGAGGCCATGATGTAAAAAGTGACTTGTAGTGACTGCTGGTAAGTAGGGTAGCTTGGATTCAACCCAGATCTTTCCTCCATTGTTTGCTTATTCCCACCATATCTCACTTTCTGGAGGGAAGTAATTCACTTTTAATGTATTCACTCCAAATGGATTCACTTTGAATGCCATCTCTGGAATACCAACCCTCAAGATTGTTCTGAACAGGTGTCTACTAACACTCCTAAGGCTTTTCAAGAATGCCAGTCTGGTCCTGTCCTCCTTTCCCACAACTTCTGAAGATGCTAGCTCTGAACTAGGAGGTGAGAATTTACATTTAAAACCTGCATTTACAGAATGACCATCCCAGAATCAAGGAAGCTGGAGGAGGCATTTCACTGGCTTAACCCACGTAGAATTAGAGCTGTCGTTCATATGTGAAAAATGACCATACGAATGCATGCGTGTATACACGTAGTATATGGAGATGTTGCTAATCTGTCTTCTTCAGAGAGTGGTTCTTCAGTTGCCTAGAGAAAAGCCAAGGAAGACACTAAGTAGCTCTCACCCAGTGCCACTTTATCCATATATTCTTATCCCAACCCTTGAAGTCGGCACTTTCTAGATAAGGATAAAATGATACATAAGTCAGTCTCAAAACACACACACACACACACACACACACACACACACACACACACACAACCTGCCACTCCAAATGCTTGTGTCCTATTATGGAAAAGTTGCATCCTGTTTAGACTACTCTTTAAAGTTCTCTCACCCAAAAGCCCTGACTTGTAGAGGTTCTTGGATAAATATTGGTTGATTGACATCAGCTTTGCTCTCCTGGTTGGAGAACGAAGCCAATGAGGGGGGAGACGTGGTGGGCTCCCAGGGAAGTCAGGTCTCTGTTCATTCCAGGGCCACATATGGTTTCCCTTCTGGATAGCTCTCCACTCACCCTCACTCCCCCACCCCCACAAAGCAGTACATGAAAGGACAAACAGATGCTTTAACAAAAAGTGCACATAGTTTCAGGTCTTACTAGAAAGCCCTGGGATCAGTAACTTCATTGACAGTGAGATATACTCATTACTGGTGTGTCAAGTGTAGAGAGGGTATGACATTACTTATTACTCCAACATGTGTTCCTCATTGGTGAGCTCCCACATGGTACCACTCTTGCTTCAGTCGTTTTCAACCAATGGGAGAGATTAGTTCAGAATTTCTGATCGTGAAATCTCCACTCTGCAGAACTTGTTGCATTTTTGTGGTTAGCATTTTGATTTTATTCAAGTAAAAGAACTTTTATATCTGATTTGACGTTAATCTTGGGAAAGCCCTCTGTTTTCAAGTTTTGTGTCAAGAAAAACAAAGTTTGTCCAACTCCAAAAATCTCAGTAATCCCAAATTTGTTATTTCATTCTAACAACCCACCACCAACTGTCAACAACAAAAACACCCCAGGTGTTTGTATTCCTAAGTCAATAACAAAAAAAAACAGGACAATAATGGTTATGCTTTATTTAATTGCTATATAGTAAAACATGTATTTTCTCTAAAGAGCATTTTAATTGTTTGAAGAAAAAGTATCTTTAAATTCAATTTATATTCATGTGCTTTTTTTTAAATAGAGAAACAATACTGAAAAGTGAGCATAGCAGAATAAGAAAGGGGGTTTGAAGTACTCTCTAGGAGTTAAACAATTACAACTACTTTGCTTCATGAATCTGTCTCAAGCTTCAATATCTAGTGTGATTTGTTTTTTAATTTTTATTTTGTTTAATTATTTATTTTGAGAGAGACAGAGATAGTGAGTGGGGAGGGGCAGAGAGAGAGAGAGAGAGAGAGAGAGAGAGAGAGAGAGAATCCCAAGCAGGCTCCACACTGTCAGTGCAGAGCCTGATGTGAGACTTGAACTCATGAACCATGAGGTCATGACCTGAGCTGAAACCAAGAGTTGGATGCTTAACCAACTGAGCCACCCAGGTGCCTCTTGGTTTTTTTTAATTTTTAATTCACAGTTTGGTTCAAGCCCTTGAGTTATTATCTGCTGTTTTTAATTTTTTAATTTTAATTCTTATGCTTTTATTTTAGAGAGGGAAAGCACAAGTGAGGGAGAGGGGCAAAGGAAGAGAGAGAGAATCCTAAGCAGGCTCCCCCCTTGTCATGGAGCCAGATGCGATGCTCAATCCCACGACCCTGGGATCATGACCTGAGTCAAAGTCAAGAACCAGATGCTCAGCTGACAGAGCCACCCAGGTGCCCCTCTTTTTCAGTTGAAGAGCCACCAGAGTGGCATATTGATGCCAAGTTGATTAGAACCTCAAGTCTGACTTCTGATCTAGACCATGTGACCATATCTCCTGCATGGAGTGAATGTCCTTGCACATTTAGCAAAGGGTAGAGAGAAAGGAGAAAGATTGACCTCTTGCAACATGTAAAAAGAATGTATTAGTTTTGAAAATTAGTTTAAATGTAAGACCCCAGCAGGAAGTACCTCTTTTTTCCATGGGGCATATTTTGTTGTACATTTTTTACCTTAGGGCATCGAAAATTGGGTTAATTATATCAACTAAGAGAAGGGTCACAACTCTGGAGTTAAGGATCTGTGTCAGGAGTCTCCAACTCCATAATACTCTGTGCAGGGGTACTGATAGTAATTCCCACCGTTAGCAACATGGGAACTGAGATGGCATCACAAAATAAGGTTCATGGAGATGTCTGTGCTGGAGTGTTTTCTGACTATGTCCTGAGAATCTTCCAGAGAGAGATCAGTACTTCCCAGGCAGGAAACATCACCAGGCAAAAGAATCTTACAGTAATTGAGTGCATGAACAAGGGGACACTTGAGAGGCTACATTGATTGAAATGGAGGCATCAGAATCTTTGAGGCTTGGACATGTCTTCCACTACTCCACTCCCACCAACAGGATGCCCTGATTGGCTGTCTTACTATGTAGACTGAGCCCTCACCATCCGGGGACCCACCCCCAGGCTAGCCTCGCTTACCCAGTCTGTCTACAGGGAACAGGCCAGTACAGTAGCACACTCCACCTTACCTCTCAGAGGACGGTGTCCACTTTGGAGACTCTTACTTACCGTCCAAGCCCTGGGGCTTCTTTTTAGAAACCAGAACTCATAGCCTGCCTCCTTTTGTCAAGGCCAAGAGTATGTGTTAAATGCATACTGTGTTTTTAATAGAAGCAAGTGAAAGTCCCCCTAATCCCTCGCCGGTGTGTGGTTCTTGAGGGTTTATGGAGCACTTTTATGCAGAGAATCCCCTTAAATCCCCTTAATGCCTTGGGGTCCCATTTATTAACCTCATTTTTAGAGATGAGGAAACAAAAGCTTAGCAAGGTCAAGCGGGGGTACAAGTGGGAGTGAACCAACTCATCTGGAGAGCTTTTCACACCACCCAGGGTGACTACACTGCCTTTTGGGGCCATTTTATGAGGAGAGAAGAAGACCACAGTGGTGAAGTCACCCTACCAGGGGGTGCCTGCTCTCCACAAGACTTACCCTAGATCAAGTTCTGCTCTGTAAAATTAAATGCCAGCCCTTCCCTTCCCTCCATACTCTATTCTGCAGGAGCAGGACACTAAGCACTGTCCACACCCAAGGGATGAGGTTAGAATTCAGCTCTACCTCCCCAAGGCCAGAGGAGCTGCATCAATTATTTAGAATTTTTTAGTAAGGAAGATTGGGCTCTTCTCCACTGCTTTTGTTTTTGCTGGCCCTTTACTAGAAGGTACCGAAATCAGTCAGACAGATTCTATGCATAAACCATTACCTATATTTTTGCATAATGCCTTTCCTTGAAGCCCATCAAAATGAACAAACACCTGGGGCACCTGGGTGGCTCAGTCGGTTGAGCGTCCAACTTCGGCTCAGGTCATGATCTCGTGGCTCGTGAGTTTGAGCCCCACATCCGTCTCTGTGCTGACAGCTCAGAGCCTGGAGCCTGCTTCGGATTCTGTGTCTCCTTCTCTCTATGCTCCTCCCCTGCTCACACCCTGTCTCTCTCTCAAGAATAAATAAAGAAAAAAAAATTTTTTTTAAATGAACAAAAACCTAAGGGAATCACCACCCCACAGCTTGCCATCTTTATTTTGGTGCCATCTCTGCTAGGCTGGGGAGACCTTCCTGTAAATGATAAAACATCCTTTATTATTTATTGTTTATGGGCTGAAGCATGCATTGCTCACATATGTAAAGCAAACCCAGATTAGAGAACACCCCTGCAGGGCAACAGGAGACCCCTGCAGGGATGGGGCTGGCTGCCCCACACCTGGGGGATGGCTTCATTGCCAGAGTCATGCTTCCTATATTCTGCAGGGGTAAGGAGAAAAGAAGCATAATTTTCATGTAGCCACCCAAAGGAAGGGTGAATTCAATTCAATTCAGTGAATTCAATTCAATTCAGAAGTCACTTTTGGAGTACCTGCTACCTGTGGGCCTCTAGCTAGGGACTGCAGCTGGCTCACCTGACAACCAACCGTCAGGTCTGGTGTTCACAGGAGAGAGGTCTAGTTTGCTCTATGCCACAGTAGAGGCAACAGAGAACTCCAAGGACCCAGGGTGTGGGGAGGAGGTGGACAGGCAAGGCTGCACGGGAATCCATCCATGTTGGGAAAGGCGAGGAGCCCACCGGCCACAGGGAACAGCATGTGGAGAGGCACAGAGGCACAGAGGGCTGCAATACTGTTGTCTTCAGTGAGAACATGGAACGAAGAAGGGAGGGCAAAGCAGGGGTGCTCCCACGGAAGCTGCCTGAGTCTTTAAGGTGATGAAAAGCATTTTAGAAAACTCATCCCAAGCAGGGTAAGAGTCAAACTCTTTAACGATCTCTGGAGCCCAAGTACCAACCGATCGAATCAGACCTGTCCATAAACACCTGTAGGCCAGTGTGACAAGCTAGGATGTCAGAGACCTGGATAGACAGACGCAGAGTAGGGACAGCAGTGTGACACAGGCCTTCACAATTAGTAGACCAGAACCTGTCAGCAATGAACCGAATCCACCCTTCATCCCTCATGATTCCTCATCTGAAATGGGGCTGTGGGGGCTCTCCACCTCTCACTTCCTCTTGCTCCGAAAGACATACCACTGCCCAAGATGTTCAGCTTATCTGTGAGTTTGAGCTGTTAGGTGGGGACACAGTGCGGCTGTGACAAAACACCAGCAAATTCGGGGCAGGAAAACCCAGGGGCTTCAGATCTTCTGCCTTTGTATCTATGGGTGGGAGGGTCTGAGGAAAAGTAAGAAGGCACAAGAGAGAGAAAGATGTACAGGAAACCAGGCAGCTTCTCAATTAATTTATCAAAGCACTTTTGGTTCTCATTTCAAACCAAGTAAACCACAGTTAACACAGAAGAAAACAAACCCAAATGGGCATGAATCGCTAAACCTGGTGTCCCTATTCCAAGGCCACATTCAAAAGGAAAGAGGGAGCCAATGATTCTTGCCCATTTATGAGGTGACAGGTGCATATGAAATGCTCACCAAGTGGGATCTCACTTTATCCTCACAACAATCCCACTGGGAGGCTGTGAGTGATCCCATTTTCCAGATGAGGAAGCTGAGGCCCTGAAAGGTCACCTTCTTCTCTCAAGGTCACAAAGTAGAAATGGCTCATTTGGACTTCACATGTAACCCAAGAGACACTTGAACACCAGGTGGTCTGCTTTTTATGAGTAGTTTGTACAGAGGATTAGCAAAGTTCTCTTGTGGCTATGGGGCATCACATCCCAGCTCTGCTAAGACAGGATGGATAAATTTCTCAGCCGAAAGGCAGAAGGCATGTGGTGGTTCAGAGCACATGCTCAGGCTGGACTATTGGGTTTGAAGTCCCAGCTCTGCTGCTGCTGAGCTGTGCATACTTGATCATATGTCTTAACATCTCTGTGCCTCTGTTTCTTCATATGTAACATGAACCAGACATCACTCTGCCTGCCCCACTGACACTCACTTACCTGTTTGATTTCCAACTCCTGGTGCCTGTGACATTTTGCCTGACACTTTCTCATGCCACCAGAGCCCTTGTCCAGGGCAGTTGGAAAGACTGGGAAATTAATGCCCTCTCTGCTGTCCAGGAGCCTGATAGGAACAGGTGTATAAATACCCCAGCTGCCTCCCCTCTGGTGGGACAGCCCTGAGGCTTGCTCTACACCATGCCTTGGACTTCCAGCAGGGTTGAGCTGGTGGAGCTCCAGCTGCCCCCAGTAATAACTGGATTACAATTACTAATAAAGCACATAATGTTGGCTGCCTCCTCTCCCATCTCATTCCCCTTGTCTGCTGCCAGTGCTTCCTGGGCTCACCTCCCAGATGAACCACTCATACTTGAGTCCTTGTCTCAAGGTTGGCTTCTGGGAGAACCAAAGCTAAAACAAATATGGATTCTAAACTCATTTCAGCCAAACAGTTGCTTAAATCCATAGGAAGTGCGTAACAGTGCTTGGAACACTCCAGCACCCGGTCAATGTCAGCTCTAATCTTTAATCCAATTAAACAAAGGAAGATATGTTAGCACATAAAGAAAATATCAAACTCGTCTTGCCGTTCTCGATGGAGGGAGGCCCGTTGTGCCACCTGGCTTGTTGGCAACAGCGACAGGCTTGCATTTCATCCCCACGACTCTGGGAGAGTCATTTGACTTCTAAGCCACCTGTGCATCTGCACGATGAGAGTGTCACTGGCTCCTGATTCTTGGGGCTGTGATAGGGGTTAACATTACAACAGGGACACACATAGAGCCCCCTGGGAATAAGAACAGCACAGAGGAAACTCGACACACTTTGGCAATTATGTATGTGTAACTTCACAATTTGAGATTTCAAACATTAGTTTCTCTTTCTGTCACTTTCCTTTTAAAGAAATAAATAATCAGAATGCTAGAAACCAAGTAAACCAAGAGGCCATGTGACCTCATCTTCTATCTTTGTCAACTAACTATAGGTTGCAACCTATTTTGTTTAGATTCTGGGTACTGTTAGAATCCCCCGGAGAATGTCAGTTATTATTTTGTTTTGTTTTGGCCATCACTCAGGGTACTAGTTCCGTATTGCCTCCCATGGGCAGTGATTTGGATGGCAATTCAGAAGTTCGAGTCAATGGCAGAGAGGTGAACCAATTTGGCCAAAGTTGCTTAGAAAGATAGAGCCAGGCTGGCTGCCAGGCTTCATGTTCCTAGTGTTCTTTCTAAGACATGTGCCTTCTCTGGACTTTACCTTAACCTCCCAGACTCTCACTTCCCCTTAGGCAGCAGTGGGTAAGCAGAAAGTACTCAAACCAAGCTGATGCATGAGCCAGTCTTGTGATGGTTCCCTGTCTGATCTCTGGCCTTCTCTGGAATCTGTGCTGTTGGTCAGAGTGAAGCAAGAGAGACAGGGCTTCTGTCTTCCATTCCTAATAGAGGAGTGATCGCTTCACAGCACTAGAGGCTAACACATTGAATGCTTCCTATAAATGACTGCATCAGCTCACCCTAAGGCAAGTAGTATCTAAGCCCCTGCCATTCTCTTTACCATTTCCCGCTTGTGCCTGAGCTTTGGGAACAATTGAAAGGATCTGTCTATAAATATTTTCCAAAAATTTGCTTCCAGTTTTGATCATTCACCTAACAATTGGTTTTGAATATTCAAAACATTGTAGCTCAAACAGTTCTCTAGTATTGTTGTTTATATGCTCATTTCTTCGCTTGTGGATACATGCAATTGACATAACCAGATCCCTTGGGTTCAAATCTTGGCTCCCTTTCTTGCTAGCTATGTGGGATTGAGCTCTTTGGGTTTGTTTCCTGATATATAAAATGAACAAATAATAGTCCTGCCTCCATGAGGTTTGTTTGAACATTTGAAAAGACAGTGCATATGAGGTATCTAGAATAGTATCATTTGTTCTTATGGTTTAAGAGGTTTTGTTTTCTTGGATCTTAAACAACCACAGACAGTAGAAAACAACAGATAGTAGTAATTTATGAGAGATGTTACCAATCTGTTCTTTCCTTTTTTAAATTTTTTTTTATTTTTGAGCTAACCATATTCTATAAGATTTTCTGTTCCTTTTGTTTTCCCAAATCATTTTTCCCTCTTGTTTTGTGAACAGAACCTGTTACCCGTTGGACGCCAGTGGGTTCCAAGTCTCATTTGGACTTTATTTTTTCTATTCTTTATGCTTGTTAAGGATTTCAGGAGGGTGGGAGTTAGGAGTAAAGTCCTGGAAAAGAATGCAAAGAGACCAGTCTGATTTCTAAACTATGGCCGCTAAAAAATGTACTTAAAAAAAACTAACACTGGTCTTTTTTTTTTTTTTATCTTTTCATTTTGGATTTTAAGAGAATGGGCACTTGGCAATGAATCCCAGGTTTCAAGCCTCCTAAGAAAATATTTCTGCAGTACCATTTATTCCTAAGGGTGGGAGTCTGTGGCACAAAGACCAGTGTCTCTTCCTTGGTGGCAAAGATGAGTTGCATAAGGGTCCCTCTCAGCTCACTGGTAATGGTATTTCTGCTGTTGTCCCCCAGGAACAGCACAGAATCTTGTGTAGATGATTCGTGTTAATGCTCTGCCTCAGAGATGACCAGGCTCACCCTGAAGTTAGAAGTTGCCCTTGGGGTTCAAGGTGAAAATCTCAGGCTGGTCTCCAGTTGTTTTCCATTGGCTTGACTTAAACATGGTTACTGTAACTTACATTCATAAAATGTGTAAATCTTACATGCTCAGCTCAACAGATTTTCACGTATGAGCTCATACATGTAGTCTCCACCCAGATCCAGAAACAGAACATTTCCATTCCCCTAGAG